>NW_028270165.1:48146692-49370686 GCF_037043375.1 Chiloscyllium plagiosum
GCGCATGCCCCACGCTGTCCGCAATTACGGACTGCGACCTTCTTTTGATGGGCTAATGGGGGGATGACCGGAAGGAGCCTGGTTCCTTTGTCAATCAGAGCCTTGCTATTGCCTGAATACGGAAGTTTGACCATGAGCTTCTGAAGCTGCTACTGCTGTTGTTCCTCTCTGAATGAAGATTGAGCTTCACCCCAGACTGCAACTTCTTTCCTCTGTCCAACATCTGTGAGTACGGCACTTTCTTTTCTCACCCTCTTTTCCATTTGTTTTCATTCTGGGGTTCAATTTTTGTTTTGCAGTAATTGAAAGGAAAGGGAGTGAATCCCGGCGAGGGGAGAGAGTCTGGAAAAGTTGGTCCAAGATTGTGTCTCAGTTAGCAAACACATGGCAAATGTAGTAGCACAATGTGAAGTTATCGCATTTGCTGTTTTAAAAAAAAAGCAGAAAGGAGACGCATTCCTTAAATAGTGATCTATTGGAATGTGAAGAAAGTGAGGACTGCATATGCTGGAGATCAGAGTCGAAAAGTGTAGGGCTGGAAAAGCATAGCAGGTTCAGGCAGCATCTGAGAAGCAGGAGATTCGACATTTCAGGCACGAGGCCTTCATCAGGAATGATGTGTTGATGTACAAACAGGCCTCAGCGTCCTTCTATATCAGCAAGCAATGAGCAAGGCAAGTGGTACATTAGCAAGAGGAATTGAGTTCAGAGGTGGCGATGTCTTCCTGCAGTTGGGGGTGGGGTTCATTGAATATATTCAAGGCTGAGTTCATTTGAATTTTCGACAACAAGGAAGTGGATGGTTGTGGGGGGAGGCAAGAAAATGGGTTTAAGACCAGTATAGAACAGTTAGACAGTCAGACAGTGCAGAAACAGACTGTTCTGTCCAACTAGTCCATGCTGACTATGTTCTCAAACTAAACTAGTTGCACCTGCCAGTGTTGGCCCATATCCCTCTGAACCATTCCTATTCATGTGCTGATCCAAATGCTTTTTAACCCTTTTAACTGGACTGCATCCACCACTTGAACTGAATTGAATTTATTTATTGTCACATGTACTGAGGCACAGTGAAAAGCGTTGACTTACGATCACATAGTTAAGTCGCATAGTAAATAATAAGTAAACAGTGGCAAAAACAAAAACAAAGGTTCAGACACATCCTGAGAGTTTGAGAGTCCATTCAGTATTCTAACAATAGTAGGGTAGAAACTATTACAAAACTGGCTGTTGCGTTTGTTCAGGCTTCTGTACCTTGTCCCCGATGGTAGAGGTTGTAGACAAACATTGCCATAGTGGGATGGATATAAATGGCGGCTTCCCTTGACAGCAGGTCTGGTAGATGGATTCTATAGATGGGAGGTTGGCCTTTGTGATTGTCCGGGCTGAGTTCACCACTCTCTGTAACCGTCTCCAATCTTGAATGGTACAGTTGCCATACCAGGTAGTTATACATCCAAGACAGCTTGTTGTGGATGACCACTCCCAGGAGCTTGACACTCTCCTCTCATTCCACCTCTGTGCTGTTAATGTGTATGGGTGCATGAGTAACATCCCACCAAAAGTCAATAACGAGTTTCTTGGTTTTGCTAGCATTGAGATCTAGTTTGTTTTCAGTGCATCATTTTTCCAGGTCTTCCACCTCCTGTCTGCAGTCTGAGATTTGTTGCCATCTGACATTTGACGGACTATAGTGGTGACAGTGAACTGGTAAATGGCATTAGTCTTGTATTTGGTGACGCAGTCATGGGTATACAGTGAGTACAGTAGGGAGTTGAGTATGCACCCCTGGAGGGCTCCAGTGTTGAGTGTTAGAGAGGATCAAACATTGTCCCCAGTCTTCACTGATTGTGGCCTGTGGGTCAGGAAACTGAGGATCCAGTTGCAGAGAGTGGGGCTTAGTCCGAGATCACTAAGTTTAGTAATCAGTGTCGAGGGGATAATAGTGTTAAAGGCTGAACTGTAGTCAAGTAGGATTCTTACGTACCTGTTCTTGGTGTCAAGATGTTCCAGGTTGGAGGAAAGGGCAAATGATATGGCATCTGACGTGGATCCCAATTTGCCGATGGGCAAATTGGAGTGGGGCAAGAGTAGTGGGAAGGCTGGAGTTGATTAATGCCATGACCAGCTTTTCAAAGCAATTCATGACCACCGGAGTTAGGGCAACTGGGCGTTAGTCATTGAGACGTGCTGCATGAGTCTTCTGAGGCACAGGGATGATGTGCCTCAGAAACAGGCAGGGTCAGTGGCCTGTTGTAGGGAGAGGTTGAAGGTGTACGGGAAGACCTCTGCCAGTTGGTCTGCACATGCTCTGAGTGCACAGCCTGGTCCTACGTCTGATCCCATCGCTTTCCTTGATTCACACGAAGGAAAACTGATCTGAACTCTGGACTTTCTCTGGACATTCATTCCACACACAAACTACTCTCTTAAAAAAGGGTGCTTCTGATGTGTTTTTAAAATCTTTCTCCTCTCGCCTTAAAAATGTGCTCCCTAATCTTGAAGCTCACATCTGAGCGAAAGGACATCTCTATCCTTCGTGATTTTATAATCCTCTGTGAGGTCACCTCTATGCTCCAGTGAAAAAAAAAATCCAAGTTAATCGACCTAGATGTAGGTAGATTAATATCCAGTCATGATCTGTTGAATGCTGGTGCAGGCTTGAAAGACCAAATGGCCTACTCCTGCTCCCAAGTTTCTCTCACTGTGTCCAGAACAGCAAGAGCCAAGAAGACACAGGAGCAGAAATTAGGCCAATCAGCCCACTGGGTCTGCTCCACCATTCAATCATGGCTGATAAATTTCTCAACCCCATTCTCCAGCTTTCTCCCCTTGATACTCAAGAACCTATCATCTGTTTCAGTCTTAAATATACTCAGTGACTTGGCTACCGCAGCTTTCTGTGGCAGTAAATTTCATAGATTCGCCACTGTCTGGCTGAAGAAGTTTCTCCTTATCTCCGTTCGAAAAGATCTTCCGTTTACTCGAAGGCTGTGCCCTCAAGTCCCCATCTCTCCTACCACTGAAAACATCTCCCCCAACATGCACTCTGTCCAAGCCATTCAGCATTCTTATGTTTCGATTAAATCCCCCCTGAGTGTAGGCCTGTTAATCAGCATGAACCAGACTTTTCAGGATGAGGCAGAGCAGGGATTAGGTTCAGTAAAATGAGAATAAAAGGAGTGTGTGTGGGATGGAGATTTTCAACTTTTAGGGAATAAGAGAGGAAAGAGAGTTTGCTATAAATTATAATCGATTGGATGGGATAATGGACCGAGGATTGGCAGATGGAGTTTAATTTAGACGAACGTGAGGTGTTGCATTTTAGGAAAGCAATCCAGGACTTAACCATTTAATGGGGAATGTTGCTAGTGAGGGTGAGAATAGGTGGACAGGGCAGATGAATGCGTGGCTGAGGAACTGGTGCATGGGAGAAAGGATCCAAAAATGTGACTATTGGAAACTCTTCTGGGGTAGAAAAGACCTGTACAAGAAGGATGGATCGCACCCGAATTGGAAGGGGACTAATATTTTGCTGGTAGATTTGCGAGAGCTGCTCAGGAGGATTTAAACTAGTAAGGTAGGGGTGGGTGGGGGGCAGGGATTGCTGGGACCCAGAGAAATAGTGAGGAAAGAGATCAGTCTGTGACTGGTCCAGTTGGGAAAGGGACTGAGTTAAACAATCAGAGCAGGAAGTAACAAAGCAGAGAACAAGGTAGGACTGGTAAATTAAACTGCATTTATTTCAATTGCAAGAGGCCAAACAGGGAAGGCAGATGATGGTTAGGAACTTGGGACTGAGATATCATGGCAGTTACAGAAACATGGCTCAAGGATGGACAGCACTGGCAGCTTAATGTTCTAGAACACACATGGTATTGGAAGGATAGAAAGGGGGGCAGGAGAGGAGGGAGAGTGGCTTTTATGATAAGGGATATATTACTGTGCTTAGGGAGGATATTCGTGGGAATACATGCAGGAAGCTTATTTGGGTGGAACTGAGAAATAAGAAAAGGGATGATCACCTTATTGGGATTTTACTACAGACTCCCTAATAGTCAGAGGGAAATTGAGAAAAAAATTGTAAGGAGATTTCAGTTATCTGTAATAATAATAGGGTGGTTATGGTCAGGGATTTTAACTTTCCCAACATAGACTGGGACTGCCATAGTGTTTAAAGGCAGTACAAAAGCAGTTGGAGTAAACTTAAGAGTAAACTCAGGAGGGCAAAAAGGGAACATGAGATAGCTTCGACAAGTAGAGCTAAGGAGGAATTTAAATGTGTACAAGAAAATTTTCTGATTCAGTAAGTGGATGTTCTGACTAGTGAAGGTGCAAACCGTGACCTACTCTTGGGAAATAAGGCAGGGCAGGTGACTGAGCTGTCAGTGGAGGAGCACTTTGGGGCCAGTGACCATAATTCTATGAGCTATAAAAGAGTGATGATAAAGTATAGGCCAGATCTAAATTGGAGGATGGCTAACTTGGTATTAGGCAAGATCTTCCAAAAGTTAACTGGGAGCAGATGTTCGCAGGTAAAGGGATGGCTAGAAAATGGGAAGCCTTCAAAAATAAGAAACTGAGAGTCCAGAGACAGTATATTCCTGTTTGGGTGAAAGGGGAAAAACTAGGTAAAAACAAGGACTGCAGATGCTGGAAACTAGATTCTAGATTAGATGAAGGGCTTTTGCCCAAAACATCGATTTTCCTGCTCCTCGGATGCTGCCTGAACTGCTGTTTTTCCAGCACCACTCTCATCTAGAACCTAGGGTGAAAGGGGAGGCTGGTAGGTGTAGTGAATGCTGAATGACTAGAGGAATTGAGGTTTTGGTTCAGAAAAAGAAGGAAGCATATGACAAGTAAAGACAGGAGAGATTGAGTGAATCCTGACAGTATAAAAGCAGTTGGAGTATACTTAACAGTAAACTCAGGAGGGCAAAAAGGGAACATGAGATAGCTTCGACAAGTAGAGTTAAGGAAATTCCAAAGGGTTTTTATAAATGCATTAAGGAGAAAAGGGTAACTAGGGAGAGAACAGGGCCCCTCAAAGATCAGCAAGACAGTCTATGTGTGGAGCTGCAGGTGTTGGGGGAAATAATAAACAAGTATTTTGCATCAGTGTTTACTGTAGGGAAGGACATGGAAGAAATAGAATGTGTGGAAACAGATGATGATATCTTGAAAAATGTAAAAATGTCCATACTACAAAGGAGGTGGTGCTGGATGTCTTGAAATGCATGCAAGTGGATAAATCCCCAGAACCTGATCAGTTGTACCCTAGAACTCTGTGGGAAGCTAGAGAAGTGATTGCTGGGTCCCTTGCTGAGGTATTTGTACCATCGATAGTCACAAGTGAGGTGATGAAAGACTGGAGGTTGTCTAATGTGGTACCAATATTTAGGAAAGATTGCAAGGAAAAGCCAGGGAACGATCAACCAGTGAGCCTGACATTGCCGGAGGGCAAGTTGTTGGAGGGAATCCTGAGGGACAGGATTTACATGTATTTGGAAAGGCAAGGACTGATTTAGGGATAGTCAGCATGGCTTTGTGCGTGAGAAATCATGTCTCACGAACTTGATTGAATTTTTTGAAGAAGCAACAAGGGATTGACGAGGGCAGAGCAGTTGACATGACCTCCATGAACTTCAGAAAGGCATTCAACAAGGTTTCTCATGAGAGACTGGTTAGCAAGGTTAGATCTCGAGAAATACAGGGAGAACTAGCCATTTGGATACAAATCTGGCTTGAAGGTAGAAGACAGAGGGTGGTGGTGAAGGGTTGATTTTTAGACTGGAGGCCTGTGACCAGTGTTGTGCCACAAGGATTGGTGCTGGTCCCACTACTTTTCATCATTCATATGAATGATTTGGATGTGAGCATAAGAGGTATAGTTAGTAAGTTTGCAGATGACACCAAAATTGGAGGTGTAGTGGACAGCAAATAAGGTTACCTCAGATGACAATGGGATCTTGATCCGATGGGCCAATGGGCTAAGGAATGGCAGATGGAGTTTAATTTAGATAAATGTGAGGTACTACATTTGGAAAAGCAAATCAGGTAAGATCCGAGGGAGTGTTGCTGATCAAAGAAACCTTGGAGTGCAGGTTCATAGCTTCTTGACAGTAGAGACGCAGGTAGATAGAACAGTGAGGAAGCTTTTGTGGGGGGTGGGTGTGACCTTCCACACGTTTATTCTATCCATAATCCTCATGATTTTATAAACAGACAAGGTCTTTTCCCTGGGTTGTGGAGTCCAGAACTAGAGGGCATAGGTTTAGAGTGAGAGCGGAAAGATTTTAAAAGGCACCTCAGGGATAAGTGTTTCATGCAGAGGGTGGTGCATGTATGGAACGAGTGTCAGAGTAAGTGATGGAGGATGGTACAATTACGGTATTTAAAAGGCATCTGGATGGGTATATGAATAGGAAGGGTTTAGAGCGATAGTGGCCAAGTCCTGGCAAATGGGACGAGATTAGGTTAGGATAACTGGTCGGCATGGACGAGTTGGACTAAAGGGTCTGTTTCCGTGCTGTACACCTCTACGACTTTACTTCAGGACTCTGAAATTTTTCATGAAAACCACTTCAGTAATCTGCCCAGTTTTAAGACTACAATATACAGGAGCAGAATAAGGCCATTTGGCCCATTGAGTATGCTCCACCAGTCGATCATGGCCGATATGTTTCTCAACTCCATTCTGTTGCCTTCTCCTCGTAACCCTTGATCCCCTTACTTATCAAAGACCTATCTATCCCTGTCTTAAATGCCCTCAATGACTTGGCCTCCACAGCGCTCTGCAGCAATGAGATCCACAGATTCACCATCCTCTGGCTGCAGAAATTCCTCCTCATCCCAGTTCTGAAGGGCATTCCTTCACCCTGAGCCTGTGTCCTCTGGTCCTCGTTTCTCCTACTGGTGGAAACATCTTCCCCACATCCACTGTATCCAGTCAGAGTCACACAGCATGGAAACAGATCCTTTGGTCCAACCAGTCCATGTTGACCATAATTCCATACTAAACTGGTCCCACCTACATGTGCTTGGCCCAATATCCCTCTGAATATTTCTTATTCATGTACTTATCCAAATGTCATTTAAATGTTGTGACTGTAAGCGCATCTACCACTTCCTCTGGAAATTCATTCCACACGTGAAGCACTCTGTGTAAAAATGTTGCCCCTTATTTTGTTTTGAAATCTTTCTGTTCTCACCTTAAAAATATGTCCGCAAGTCTTGAAATCCCTCATTCCAGGGAAATGACTCCTGACATTCACCTTCTCTGTATCCAGCAAGATTTTCTAAATCTCAAAGAAGACCTGAAATGTTAGCTTGCTCTCTCTATGTGGACGCTGCCTGACCAGCTGTGATCTACAGCATTTGTTGTTTTCAGGACGGATTCCAGCATCTGTCGCAATGCGCTCCTAAATGTTGGCTACCTCTTTCCAGATCCTTACTCAACAATCCACTGTGCGGTACAGTCAATAAAGTTCCACATTGCATCTCTTTCAGCACACACAGGCAGCACGTGGCTCAGTGATTAGCACTGCTGCCTCACAGCACCAGGGACAAGGATTTGACTCCAGCTTCAGGTGACTGTGCAAACTCCACACAGACATTGTCCTCCCCGTGGCTGTGTGGGTTTCATCGAGAGGCTCCGGTTTCCTCCCACAGTCCAAAGATGTACAGGTTAGGATGAATTGGCCATGCTCAATTGCCCTATAGTGTTCAGGGATGTGTGGGTTAGGTATATTAGTCGGAGGTAAATGGAGAGTTGTTGGGCCAAATGGCCTCATTCCGCACTGTAGGGATTCGATGTGGCAACCCCCCAGGTGTTTGCATTTCCTGTAGGGGAAGTGGGGACGGGCCGAAAGTTCAGTGTGTGTGAAGCGAAAATTAAACGTAGTGCTTTGCTTAAGCTCAAGCTGAGTGACTTGGTGGCGGACTGGAAAAGGAAGGTACGCAGTGTCTGTGGTTAGTGATGCTGCCTCACGGCACCAGAGAGCCAGATACAATTCCAGCCTCAGAGCCGTTGTCTGTGTGGGTATTGCACATTCTCCGACTGGTGTTTGTGGCGGATTTCTTCCAGTGCACCTGTTTCTTCCCACTATCCAAAGATGTGCAGGTTTGGGTGAATTAGCCATGTTAAATTGTCCATAGTGTCCAGGATGTGTAGGTTAGATGCATTAATCAGGTGTAAATGTAGAGCAATCAGAGTAGGGTAATGGTGCTTTCAATTTCATGGAATTACAAAAGAAAAGAATGTTCCGCATAAAGTAGAATTGTTTGTTCTGAATTTCTACCCTGACTTTCTACCCTGACTGACAGTGATGACTTTCATAATCTGTTTTTCCAGTGCATTTGAAGATTTGAAGACTGAAGTTTCAAATTCAGTAGTTGAAGGGCTTATGCCCGAAACAGCAACTCTCTTGCTCCTTGGATGGTGCCTGACCTGCTGTGTATTTCCAGCACCACACATTTTGACTGACTCTCCAGCGTTTGCAGTCCTCATTTTCATGTCAATGACAGACAGTCAATCAATCCATTGGGACTGTAACGATTTTTGACTATGATTCTGTGAGAAGGAGCAAAATTCTTTGGTTTCTGTTTCAGTACGCTTTCAGCATCAGTGGAGCTGGATGAGAGACGCTACTGAACAGCGCATTGAATGTGCAGCCTGTCACAATTATACAGCCTGGAAAGAGGAATTCACGGCAGGGAGGGTTTGTACATGCGTTTGTGTGCAGCTGAAGCTTTGGCCATGGAGAAACCAGAGGAATCTCGCCCCATGGAGAAACCGTGGAAGTGTGGTGACTGCGGGAAAGGCTTCATGTCCCATCTGCCCTGGAAATTCATCAGCGCAGTCACACCAGGGAGAGGCCGTTCTCCTGCCCAGAGTGTGGGAAGGGATTTATCCGCTCTTGCCACCTGCTGGACTACCGCCGAGTCCACACTGGGGAGACCATTCACCTGCCCCGAGTGCGGGAACAGCTTCACCCACTCCTCCCACTTGCTGGCGCATCAGCGTGTCCACACCGGGGAGAGGCCCTTCCCCTGCTCTGATTGTGGGAAGGCCTTCAGCAAATCCTCTGACCTGCTGAAGCACCAGTGGGTCCACACAGGCAAGAAGCCGTTCCCCTGCCCTGAATGTGGGAAGGCCTTCAGCAGTTCCTCCTCCCTGCTGACACACCAGCGGGTCCACACTGGGGAGAGGCCATTTGACTGCCCTGAGTGTGGGAAGAATTTTCCCCAGCCCTCCCAACTGCTGACCCACCGGCGGGTCCATACCGGGGAGAAGCCATTCTCCTGCTCAGTGTGCAGGAAGGGTTTTGCGGTCTCCTCTAACCTCGTGGCCCACCAGCGGGTCCACACGGGGGAGAGGCCCTTCAGCTGTCGCGAGTGCAGGAAGGCTTTCAGCAATTCCTCCCACCTGCTGAGGCATCAGCGGGTCCACACCGGGGAGAAGCCGTTCTCCTGCCCAGAGTGCGAGAAACGCTTTAACCGGTCCTCCCACCTACTGACCCACCAGCGGGTCCACATGGGAGAGTGGCCGTTCTACTGTCCTGAGTGCAGGAAGGGCTTCAGCAATTCTTCTGCTCTGCTGACCCACCAGCGGGTCCATAGAGGGGAGAAGCCATTCAGCTGCCGTGAGTGTGGCAAGAGGTTCACATTTTCCAGCAACTTGCGAAGACACCAGCGGGGGCACCAGTGCTCCCAACAATCGGATACTGCCAGTGACGCTACTGTGGATTAAACCTTGTGCCCCACTCTGACAATGGGTGCAGTGGGAAAGTTGGTGGGCTTTTAAAAAAACTTTCTGGACTGCACACTGCCTCACACCCCCAAGTGCAACTCTAAAGTGGCTCGGGGCGACATGGTGGCTCAGTGGTTAGCACAGCTGCCTCAGAGCCATGGATTCGGGTTTGAATCTACTGTTTGATTCTCCCGTGTCTGCATGGGTTTCCTCCGGGTGTTCTGCTTTTGCTCCCACAGTACAAAGATGTACACGTTAGGGTGAGTTAGCCGAGCTAAATTGTCCATAGTGTTCAGGGATGTGTAAGTGTGGTGCAGTAGTCAGGGGTAAATGTAGACTGGTCAAAAGTGTGGTGCTGGAAAAGCATAGCAGGTCAGGCAGCATCTGAGGCGCAGGAGAATCGACGTTTTGGGCATAAGTCCTTCATCAGGATTCTCCTGGACTTCGGATGCTGCCTGATCAGCTGTGCTTTTCCAGCACCACATTCTTGACTCTGATCTCCAGCATCTGCAGTCCTCACTTTCTCCAAGTAAATGTAAAGTAATAGGGTTAAGAGAATAGGTCTGGGTGGGTTACTGTACGGAGGGTTGGTGTTGCCTTGTTGGTCCAAAAGGCCTATTTATATTCTGTAGGGATTCTGTGATTCCATAAACTTTGCTTCCAGTGGGCGACATTACTCGGAGTCTGGGACTGCACGTTCCTAAGAATCCGCAGAAATCTAAGACCACTGGAGCAGACATGAGGCCATTCAGCCCATTGAGTCTGCTCCACCATTTGTTAGAAACAAAAAATAATTGTGGTTGCTGGAATCCAAAGTAGGCAAGCAGGAGGCTGGGAGAACGCAGCAAGCCAGGTAGCATTAGGAGGTGAAGTTAGCATTTTGGGAATTAACCCTCCTTCAGGACTGAAGAAGGGTTCTTCCCAAAACATTGACTTCTGTATCAGAAACAATTTACCAGTATGTTGCCGGGGGTTGGAGGGTTTGAGCTGCAGGGAGAGGCCATTTGGCTGGGTGAGAGATTTAAAAGGGACGTAAGGGGCAATGTTTTCACGCAGAGGGTAGTGCATGTATGGAATGAGTTTCCAGAGAAAGTGGAGGCTGGTACAATTATACCACTGAGAAGGCATCTGGTTTCGGACATGAACAGGAAGGGTTCAGAAAGATAATGGGCCAAATACTGACAAATGGAACCAAATTAATTTAGGATGTCTTGTCAGCGTCGATGAGTTGGACCGAAGGGTCTGTTTCTGTGCTGTACATCTCTATGTCTACTGGTCCTGATGTAAGTTTTAAAATTGAGTCCAAGTAACTTTGAATAGTTCAGTCTTGTTGAACTCACCTCTTGAAAGGTTTCAAATGAATCCCTCCAAGTGATACTGTTTAAAAATGCCGAGTTGGACAAAATATCCCATTAAGTTCGACACAAACCCACAGCTGAAGATATCAGAAATCACACAACACCAGGTTACAGACCAACAGGTTTATTTGAAATTACAAGCTTTAGGAGCATTGCTCCTTCTTCAATGCTGCTGCTTCATCACTTCACCGACAAAGGAGCAGTGCTCTGAAAACTTGAGTTCAAATAAACCTGTTGGACTCTAACCTGGTGCCATTTGACTTCTGACCTTGTCCAGCCCAATCCAACATCAGCACTTCCACATCAGATTTGACTAATGAGATCGGATTTTATTCTGTGTGACTAAGTGAGATGCTCATCTGAAAACTCAAAACTGTTGGAGAGACAAAGAGACACGTGTCAGTGGTACTCCGCGGAGACAGGCCCATCGGCCCAAACTGGTCCATGCCGACCAAAATGTCCATCAACAGTAACCCCATTTCCCTGCACATGGCCACTATCCTTCTAAGCCTTTCCTCTCCATGTGTTTGACCAAATGTCTTTTAAATGTTGTTAATGTCCCTACCTCAACCACTTCCACTGGCAGCTCATTCCATACACAAGCCACACTCCAAAATTTTTGCCCCACATATTTTTTCAATCACTCCCTTCTGACCAGGTTTGTATGCACTGTTTGGAGATGGAGGAGTAAAACTTCACAATAAAAGATTAATACAGCCTTGAGTCATGACTCATGATTAAACACACTTTCTCTATTTCCAGTTGTAATTGAGAGGCTTCTCTGAATTAGTCGACATGTTTGTAACAAGTTGTGAAACATGAAAGGGTTCTGAAAAGATTTACAAAGATATTGCCAGGGTTGGAGGGTTTGAGCTGTTGCAAGAGGCTGAAATAGTCCCAGTCTATTTTCCCTGGAGGGTCAGAGGCTGGGGGGTGACCTTACAGACTGTTTCGCTGTAGAAGTGTTTCAGAAAAAAAAATCTCAAACCTTTTTCCGATTGTTGCCTTTGCCAACATCTGTTGGCCATTAGTGAAGTCCCTTAGCCCAGTCGAATCGGACCCTCTGCCTTTTACAACCCCTCTTGGGGAAAAAAAAATCAAGATGACATAATCTTCTTGAAGGAGTAACATCATCACACAAACAGAAACATTTCTATCACAATGTTGTACAGTTAACAGGCCAAGATAATGACTTTTTTAGCCAATCAATTTAAATCCGGTCCTTTGGCTACCAATATCTATTAAATTTAAATCTGATGGTTTGGACAACAGAGGACCAATCCTATTGTAAAAACTCAATATGGCATCAAGGGTATAATAGAAGGGGACAGTTGGACAGAACCCCAGAGCTAACTCCCCATTGCTAGAGCTAAGAGTCCTCAGCACGAGAGAGAGACATCAGCTCTGACAGTCAGCTGTGAATGAGACAGCATCATTTACAAAAAAACCAGAAGAGCAGGAATGGCAGGAGGCATTCCTGACAAAAGATTCAATAGAAGGATGCTTAGAATATTCTGGAAGATGTAATCTGAGAGACTAAATTCTATTTCTTGTTGTTTTAGTGGGTCTTGTATTTACTGGAACAGCATATGACAAAAATCCTGTTTCATGCCAGAATCGTCAGTAGTTCGAAGGGATTTATTAGGTTTGTTAATAGCTTAGTTCAGTTGTTCATCATTCAAGTTGATATGTAAATTGCTTTTTGTTGATTTTTAAAGTGTCAGGGATTTATTTTTGTTTTTAAGACTAGAGCAGATGACACTACTTTTCACACTAATTTTCTGATTATAGGGCAATGCACTCCTCTTTTGGTGTTTCGGTTTGAGATCTCAGAGGGGAGGGGATTCAGCATTCGCTTTATAACAGTATTGACGTGCCGTCCTGCTGAATGCAAAGGAGTCATTATTAATCCTAGCCTCTCACTCTGATTGTGGGTGAATCGCTTTAATTTGAATACTGACTCAGAAACTGCACAGACCACCAACTGTTGAATCATAATTTACACTTTATTGTAGGTAGGAACCAAAATATAAAACCCCTCAAGTAAGCAAGTTCACCCTCACCCCCCAAATCTTGGCTATCACCCAAATGATGGCGGAATTTAACATTGTTTCTACCAACAGTGCCCATCTCTGGAAGTTTACAGGGGTTTGATGCAGGGTTGTTCTTCCAAGCACTACAGGTGAAACGTTCTGGAGTTGAATTCTGGTGGAGTTCCGTCACTTTCAGATTTGCGGTGTAACGTTTCTTTAGATTCTAACACCATCTCCCCACACTTCTGGAGACCTCAGGTCTGTAGCTTACCTTCTTATCCTTGAGAGTTTTCCACCTGTTTGAAACAGCCTGTCCTGCAATTAACCCCTTTACGCCAAGGTAAAAACAATGACTGCAGATGCTGGAAACCAGAGTCGAGATTAGAGTGGTGCTGGAAAAGCACAGCAGTTCAGATAGCATTCAAGGAGCAGGAAAACTTGACGTTTCGAGCAAAAGCCCTTCATCAGGAATACAGGATTCCTGATGAAGGGCTTTTGCCCGAAATGTTGATTTTCCTGCTCCTTGTATGCCCTCTACACCAAGGCCTTCCTTCTACAAGCAGAATTAATTGTCCTTTTGTCACACAGTTATTAAACACCATTATCTCATCTGTCCAAAGAAACAGCTCATTGTTTTGCCTCCTTCTTCCCAGCGATAGTTAATCTATGTTATTTGTTGACTCCCTTGTAGCAGTTTCTCATTGGCCCTTTCGTTTCTTGGTCCAGAAAGCGTTATTGCTGACTCATGAAGTTATCAAAGTTCTGGAGTTTACAGGACCACACCACATTCCTGTCTGCCTCTTCCAGGAATAACGACTGCTCCTGAGATACTCGCAGTTCCTGACATTCCTTGGTATCCCCAAATACAATCCACATGTCAGGAAATCACTAGTGCTGCCCTGACACCAGACAGTCACTGTTGGAACAGAAGGATTATGGGAAGAAAATACAGAAATCCGAAGTGCAAAGAGACTTGGGAGTTCAAGTCCAGGATTTTCTCAAAGTAAACTTGCAGGTTGAGTCACTAGTTAGGAAGGCAAATGCAATAATGGCATTTATTTTGACAGGACTTGAATACAAAAGCAGGGATGTACTTCTGAGACTCTAGAAGGCTCTGGTCAGGCCACATTTGCAGCATTGTGAGCAGTTTTGAGCCTCCTATTAGCAAGGATGTATTGGCCCAGGAGGGTGTTCAGAGGAGGTTCACGAGAATGGTCCCAGGAATGAAACGTTTAACATATGAGGAACTTTTGAGGACTCTGGGACTATATGGAGTTTAGAAGGATGAGGGGGGTTACAATTGAAACCTACAGGATATTGAACGGCCTGGACAGAGTGGATGTTGGGAAGATGTTTCCATTGTTAGGACAAAGTAGGACCCGAGAGTACAGCCTTAAGAAGAAAAGGAAGACCCTTTAGTTGGGAGATAAGGAAAGCCTTCTTCAGCCAGAGAGTGGTGTATCTATGGAATTCACAGCCACAGAAGGCTGTGGAGGCCAGGTCATTGAGCAGATTTAAGATGGAGACAGAAATGTTCTTGAGTATCAAGGGTTCCGGGACGAATGGGCTTGAGAAAGTTAACAGCCACGATTGAATGGTAGAGTTGACTCAATGGGATGAATGGCCTAATTTCAGCTCCTATGGTCTTATGATATGCTGATGTGTGGAGGGGTGATGAGTGGGCAAAGAGATGAAGAGGGAGTAGAATTAAGGGGAAGCTGGATACAGCCACAAGGGAGAAAGAAATACAAGAACTGTACAATAAATGACAGAACTCTTAGGATCACTGGCATGCAGAGGGATCTGGAAGTGGAAACAGAGGTGGGTATGGTGGTCAAGAAGGCACATAGGACGCTTGCCTTTCCTGGGTGTGAGAGTTGGCAAGTTACATTACAGCTATTTATTTCAACCACATTCGGAATATTGTATGCAGTTCTGGTCACCACGCTATCAGAAGGACGTGGATGCTCTGGGAGAGTGTGCTTTAGTCAAGGGCTAATGTTGCGTAATAGGAGGAGGTGAATAAGTCTGTGTCAGTTACTCTTCAGAGGGTCAGTGTGCACATGTTGCGCCGAATGGTCTTTTCCACACTAGGGATTCTATGTTACTCAGAGGTTTTTTTATTCCCCAGAGTGAAAAGAACAACAACAAAAGGGCACAGGTTCAAGGCAAGAGGAGGGCAGTCTACAGGAGAAGTGGAGGGGAAGGTTTCTCACGCAGAGGGGTGATGGGTGGTGGAAGGAGGCATCTTAGCAACGTTTAAGGTGTATCTTGATAGACACATGAACGCGAGATGAACAAAACGATAGAAACCGCACATGGGCAATAAATAGCAGGTCCAAGTGAGAATTAAGAATTGGCACAGGCTTGAAAGGGGTGCCTAAACCAAATAAGAATGGCTTGTGACTGTGTTGTACTGATACAGGTTTTCCCCACTAGCCAAAAGTGGAGCGTTCCTATGAAACCTTTCATAAGGCAAAATAGCGTAAAGCGAAGAAGCAATGAACATTAATTCATTTATATCGTATATACTCAAGTAATAGTCAAATTTTTGACTACTTTTTAAGGTTAAATTTAGGGGGTCGACTGTTACTTGGATACTACTTGAGGGGCTGAAATTCATGCCTGTCAAGATTCATACCGTATCATAAGCAGAAGCTCAACTGATGAATAAAGCAAAAAAAATTATGGTAATTCTGAAAACTGAGTGGAGCATACAGACAACGGACTGGAAGACAGGAACAGAGCCGAAGAACCAACAGACTGCAGAGCTGGAGTGGAACATGACGGCCATCACACTGTCTCACAAACATGGGTCTGTTGTCTATGAAGAACTAGGGTCGACTTTTACATGATCAGACTACTTTTCACAACACTTGCAAGAAAAAGAAATCAAACACGTCCAATTCGCCATGCATGGAGAACAGGAAATAAAGTAAAGAATAAAAAAAAAGATTTCCAGCATTCATACACAACTATACATGTGCACATGTCCATTTAAATACTGGGTAGGTTGATTCTTTGGAAGATGACAATCGCAAAGAAATGAAACTCTTCAACAAAATGCTGGATTTGGTAGAATGATTAATTAGTACCCCCACTCCCCTCCGTCCATCACATCACTGGGCAAGACAAAACCCCAGGATCTAAATAACATACCTACATACACACACACACAATCCTACCCATTTTACGTGCAATTACCTCAAATCACATTTATAAAACATAACCATAGGGGTTTACACAGGCTCTCGTACACAATATTGCCTGTGACCTTCTACAGCGCTGTAAAGTGCTGCAAATCCCATGATGACAGTATTTCATCTAATGTGTTAAATAACATTGTATATTTTATAAAAAAAGATATCTATACATTATACACAATTTAACATCGGAACAGTTCAGTCAGATGGTACAGCCTGCCATTCTACATGGATTATAGAAGGTGTATGGAGGATTAGATAGTGATTCTAATAGAAATTATGTTTGTTTTAGGAATGGGAGTGATTGTGGCTCCAGGCTAATGGCGATCCGCCTTATCCCCCGGGTTCACCCTCAGCCCAGCCCGGTACCTGGTAGAGTGAAGCCGCGGGTAGCTCCAGGCTCACGGTCCAGCACAGCACCGAGTGCAGCCTCTCCTCCAGCTTGTGCTCCGCCGGACTTTGCCCCCCGCCGCCGCTCCTCCACCTCCCGCCGCCGAAGAAGCCGCGGGCGCCGGCTCTCTCTCCTCCACCGCCGACATTTTTAATTTGTTTTCTCGTTCACCCGGTAACCGTCACCTCCCCCTTCCCGGGCCCCGGGAATTATACACAAATAAACAATAAACCCCACCGGGGACTGTCTCCTTTTCTTCACAACTTTTGTTTGAAAAGTTCCGGCTTTAATTTGAAATGTATTTTAAAGGTATTTTCTGAGGTAAACGATGCCTGTCTGCCCCCCTCCCTCCGTCAGAAACCGCCCGCTGAGTCGATGAGAAAACCGCAGCCTCGCGCCGCCATCTTTGTTTTTCTTCTTCTTTCCGTCTCCTCCTTCAGTGACGCACGTCATCCACGCTCCGCCCAATCAGAGCGCACCTTACTCCACCTGACCAATGGCGACCGGTGCCGGTTGTTACTGACAGAGTTTGTGTCCAATTGCCAATTTGGGATAAAAAAGGCGGGAGTCACAATTTTTTTCCCCTGTGACTCCCGCCTTTTTTATCCCAAATTGGCAATTGGACACAAATGTGCAGTTTGAAAGAGAGAAGGCAAAATTAGATGTAATGGTGTTACAGTTAAATAAAGGGCAATAAGGGAGGAACTGTCAAAAATTGACTGGAAGCAGAGCCTAGTGGGGAAGACAGTAAAGCAACAAATGGCAGGAATTTCTGGGTGTAATTGAGGACACAGTACAGCGGTTCATCCCCCCAAAAAATAAAGATTATCGGGCAGCGTGGGGGGTGGGGAAGAAGACTGCCATGGCTGACAAAGGAAGTCAGGAAATGTATCAACGAAAAAGAGAGCCTAGAAAGTGGCCAAGACCATTGGGAAATCAGAAGCTTGGGAAGACTACAAAAACAAACAGAAGATAACAAAGAGAGAAATAAGGAAGGAGAGGATCAAATATGAAGGTAAGCGGACCAGTAATGTTAGAAATGATAGTAAAAGTTTTTTTGCAATACATAAGAAACAAACCAGAGGCAGAAGTAGAAATTGGGCTGCTCCAAATTGATGCAGGAAGGTTAGTGATGGGAGATAAGAAAATAGCTGAAGAACTTAATAAATACTTTGTGTCAGTTTTCACAGTGGAAGACATGAGTAATATCCTAACAATTAAGGAGCGTTAAGGGGCAGAATTGAGTATGGTAGCCATTACAAAAAAAGAAAGTGCTCGAAAAGCTAATAGGTCTAAAAATTGAGAAATCTCCTGGCCCTGATGGCTGCAGCCTAGCGTTCTGATGGAGGTGATTGAAGAATTAGCAGAGATGTTGGTTGTAATCTTTCAAAAATCACTGCAGTCAGGGAAAGTCCCAGATGATCGGAAAATCACTGTTGTAAGTCCTTTGTTCAAGAAAGGATCAAGACAAAAGCTGGAAAATTATACGCCGATTAGCCTAACCTCAGTTGTAGATAAAATTCTAAAATCTATCGTTAAGGATGAGATTTCGAAATTCTTGGAAGTGCATGGTTGGATTAAAATAAGTCAGCATGGATTTAGTAAGGGGAAGTCATGCCTGACAAACTTGAAGAGTTAACAAGTAGGTGAGACTTGGGAAACCCAGAGGATGTCATCTACCGAGATTTCCAAAAGGCCTTTGATAAGGTGCCTCATAGGAGGCAGCTGAGTAAAGTGAGGATCCATGGTATTCGAGTTGAGCTACTGGCATGGATTGAGGATAGGCTGCCCGAGAGAAGGCAGAGAGTTGGGATAAAAGGTTCTTTTTCGGAATGGCAGCTGGTGACAAGTGGTGTCCCGCAGGGCTCAGTGTTGGGGCTGCAGCTGTTCACTTTATATGTTAATGATCTGGATAAAGGGACTGGGGGCATTCCCACGAAGTTCGCTGATGATACAAAGTTAGGCAGACAGGCAGGTAGTTCTGAGGAGGTGGGTTGGCTGCAGAAAGATTTGGACAGTTTAGGAGTGTGGTCCAGGAAATGGCTGATTAAATTCAATGTAAGCAAATGTGAGGTCTTGCAGTTCGGAAAAAAGAATACAGCATGGACTATTTTCTAATCATTGAGAAAATTCATAAAGCCAAAGTATAAAGGGATCTGGGACTGCTAGTCCAGGATTCTCTAAAGTTTGACTTGCGGGTTGTGTCCGTGCTTAAGAAAGCAAATATAATGTTGTCATTTATCTCAAGAGAGTTGGAATGTAAAAGCAGCGATGTGCTACTGAGACTTGGAGCTCTGGTTAGGCTCCATTTAGAATACTGTGTCCAATTTTGGGCCCCACACCTCAGTAAGGACATAGTGGCACTGGAGCGTGCCCAGCGGAGATTCACACGATGATCGCTGGTATCATAGGCCTAACAGACGATGAACAGCTGAGGATCCTGGAATTATATTCATCAGAATTTAGAAGGTTGAGGGGAGATCTAATAGAAACTTACAAGATAGTGCATGGTTTAAAAAGTGTGGATGCTGATAAGTTTTTTTCCATGAGGCAGGGAGACTAGGACCCATGGGCACAGCCTGATAATTAGAGGGGGTCAATTTAGAATGGAAATGAGGAGACATTTCTTCAGCCAGAGAGTGGTGGGCCTGTGGAATTCATTGCCATGGAGCGCAGTGGAGACCGGGTCATTAAATGTCTTCAAGGCAGAGATTGATAAATTCTTGGTATCTCAATGGGGAGAGTATGGTAAGTGGAGTTGAAATGCCCGTCAGCCATGATTAAATGGCGGAGTGGACTTATGGCCTTACTTCCACTCCTGTGTCTTATGGTCTTAAGGAAGAGCTCTTTGCTATTCACTTTACCTCCACTCCTAATGATTTTATAAATCTTAGTAAGGTCACCCCTCAACCCCCTACACTCCAATGAAGACAGTCCCAACCTTTCCTTATAACTCAAACTCTCCAGTCCTGGCAACATCCTGGTAAATCTTTATGGAACTCTCTCTAATAGTATTCTTCCTATCACAGAGCCACCAAAACTGTACTCAGTACCCAGAAAGTGGCCTCATCAACATCCTGTACAACCTCAGCATGATGTCCCAACTTCTGTACTCAATAGGATGGACAGTGAAGGCAATGGTACGAAATGCCTTCTTTACCACCTGTCTACCAGTGATGCAACTTTCAAAGAACTATATACCTGAACCCCCTAACTCCACCCCCCTCCCCCGCCAAAGTGTCTCTGTTCTACAACACAACCCAGGGACCTACCATTAACTATACATAGCAAAGCTGAAAATTCTTCGCCTGAAGCCCACTGAAGACGTTACCCAATAGGTAACGAAACGTCTGGAAATGAACCTTGCAGCTCAGCAAGCAAACCTACATCCAAAACCTCAACATGAGCTACAAATCTTCTCAAAACTCACTATGTCCAGCCCTTCCTTGTTTAGCAAAATGCAACCTCTCACTTTTATTCATACCCCTCTCATAGGCGCACACACACATACACCCCACAACACACTCACAGGCATAAACTCCATCACACTCACACTTCACTCTTACGCACGCACTCAAACACAAACTCACATATACACATACACACACACAAAACTCTATGGAGTGAATTTGTATTGGCAGAATTATATTTGCAGATACTTTCAATTTTGCTCAAAAAGCACACAATCTGCAGGCAGTCAATCCATGCATTATTTTATAAATTCCTACTTTGGAAACAGAACCAGTCTGATTCAAGATTGGAATACTGACAGACTCGAAAATCACATCTTTAATACATTGTCTGAGCTGAGATGTCACTTTTTTTTATAAAACATTAAGTCATCTCGAGAACGTGACTTTAAAGATGTTCTGGGATTTACATATTAATGAATCAAAACCTGCAACCCATTCTAAAAGATGAAAGACATAACAACAATCAGTCTATCAGTCGCATGACACTGTGATCTTTTGCTATACAATCGGTGTATTATTCCCCGGCCAACAGCTACCCGATGAAGGAGCAGCACTCTGAAAGCTAGTGCTTCCAAACAAACCTGTTGGATTTTTACCTGGTGTTGTGTGATTTTTAACTTTATCTACCCCAGTCCAACATCGACACCTCCACACCATTTTCAGTGAACGCAGCCCACATCTCCCGCTGCTGCCAGTAAACTATACAATGCTGATCAAACGGTGCAGTACCTGCACTTCTGAAAAATTTACAACTTCTAACGATACTAGCTACTCATTCACTGCTCCATCTGATACATGACATTGGAAACTTAGTGCAGGAGGCTGAAATGAAATGAGCAGCTTGAAACCAAAAACCTCTTGGAGCTCAAAGCCTTCAATGAGAGTCTGAGCCCAGTGATAAGTTCAGGTAACCTTTATTGTGACCCAACGTTGTTACAGCTTCAGATCCCTCCCAGCATAAAGGTGTAGAAAAAGTAGCTGCTTTTTAAATAGCTCAAGGTCGAAGCGTGCACCCCCACCCCACACCCCCTCACCTTCTTTACTATGGTCACCACCGAGTTGTCAGTTTGTAATTGGATCCTTGGTACAGCCTTAACTGTAGGAAGTATTGCCTCACTCAGCAATTTCAACCCATACCTTGTAAACAAGTAAGTCTTTCCCCACTCAATGACCGGTGACAGTGGTGGGCAATGAAGAGTCAACCATGCTGTTGTGGGTCTGGAGTTACGTGTAGGCCAGACCGGGTAAAGGATGCAGCTGGGACAACTGAGTGAATCCTTCCCTACAACAGCAGTTTCCTTCCCTAAAAAGGGATGTGAGTGAATCAGATGGGTGATGTCCCCCCAAACAATCATTTCTTCATGAGGTTCTGAACTCCAGATTTCTGACCGAAATCCAATTCCACCATCTGCCACGGCAGGATTCAAACCTGGCAGTCCCCGGAACTGGGTTGATAGTCCAGTCAATAAGGCAATTGACTATCCCTCCTTTAATCCCCCTGCGATGGCACATGAACTCGCTGGTGCCTCCGCAGATGGGAAGCGCGGGTAAAGCCCTTCTCACACTGAGAGCAGGTGAACTGCCTTTCCCCAGTGTGCACCTGCCGGTGGGCCAGTAGGATGGAAGAATTGCTGAAGGCCTTCCCACACTTAGTGCAGAAGAACGGCCTCTCTCCGGTGTGCCCCTGCCTGTGGGCCAGCAGGCTGGAGGCCTGGGTAAAGCCCTTCCCACACTCGGGGCAGCTGAGAGCCTCTCCCCTGTGTGGACCCGCTGGTGCCTCACCAGGTCAGAGGAATTGCTGAAGGCCTTCCCGCATTCGGGGCAGCTGAAGGGCCTCTCCCTGGTGTGGACCCGCTGGTGCCTCACCAGGTCGGAGGCATAGCTGAAGCCCTTCCCGCTCTCGGGGCATGTGAATGGCCTCTCCCCAGTATGACTGCGCTGATGAGTCTCCAGGATAGAAGTGACACGGAAGCCTTTTCCGCAGACGCCACAATTCCACGGTTTCTGCACGGGGCAGGATCCATTGGGTTTCTCCATGGCCGAAGCTTCAGCTGCACACAAAAGCATGTACAGCCCCTCCCTGCCGTGCATTTCCCTTTCCAGGCCGTATAACTGCTTCAGGTTCCACAATCAGTGCGCTGCAACAGTAGGGTCTCTCATCCAGTCCCATTGATGCTGAAGACGTGCTCCAACAGGAACCAAAAGGCTTTGCTCCTTCTCACAGAATCACAGTCAAAAATTGTTGCAGTCCTGGTGGATTGAGTGACTGTCGGACATTGACGTCGAAGTGAGGACTGCAGAAGCTGGAGAGTCAGAGTTGAACAGTGCGGCGCTGGAAAAGTACAACAGGTCCGGCAGCATCCGAGGAGCAGGAAAGTTGATTTTTCGGGCATCAGCCCTTCATCTGTTGATTTCGAAACTTCCGTTTTCAGATCATCAAATGCTTTGTAAAAAGAGATTACAAAAGTCATGACTGTCAGTGCAAGGTAGAAATTCAGAACAAGCAATTCTACTTTCTGCAGAACATTCTTTTCTTTTGTTATTCCACACTGAAAATTGAAAGCACCATTCCACTCTCTCTCTCCCCCTTTGTTCTCACACCGCTCTAACTAATTTTCCTGAAGGTGCTGATTCAGGATCTTACAGGGGCAGAACAGCAAAAACTTCAAGACTAACATCTCTCTGAATTTTGGATAACTCCACTGCTGAGAGTGAGCAGGTCTGATTTTGGGAAGCTGAAAAAATAGTGTCAGTTCAGGGTGAACTTGCAATGCAAGTTCTTGAGGAACAACCAGACATAAAGTGGTTAACATCCCTGGAAAGGAGAGAGCAAAATGAGACATCAAAGGCGTTAACACCGACACCAGGGAGAAACTGAACATACAGATGTGGCAAGCCAGAGTCAGAGATATACAGCATGGAAACAGTCCAACTCGTCGATGCCAACCAGATATTCTAAATTAATCTAGACCCATTTGCCAGCATTTGGCCCATATCCCTCTCAACCCTTCCATTTTATAGTTCCATCCAGATGCCTTTCAAATGTCATAATTGTACAAGCATCCACCATTTCCTCTGGCAGCTCATTCCTTACACGCACCACTCTCTTAATGAAAGAGTGAATTTAGCACAGTGAATCCATCTTACCCATAGTGCCCAGGGATGTGTAGGTTAAGTTAGCACAGCCAATCCATGCTAACCTGCACATCCCTGGACACTACGGGTAAATTAGCACAGCCAATCCACCCTAACCTGCACATCCCTGGGCACTATGGGTAAATTAGCACAGCCAATCCACCCTAACCTGCACATCCCTCGACGATATGGGGAACTGAACACTGCCAATCCACCTGAACCCATCCAAAACAGAACATTATGGGTCATTTAACATGGCGAATCCACCCCAACCTGGACAAAGTTACATATAACATAATAAAAGGTTACAGTCCAACAAGTTTATTTCGAAAGCACCGGCTTTTGGAGTGCTGCGTCTTATTCAGTTGGTTGTGGAGTACAAGATCATAAGACACAGAATTTATGGAAAAACATTACAGTGTCCGGCCACTGAAATTATATACTGAACAAACCTGGATTGTTAAGTCTTTCATCTTTTAGAATGGGCTGCAGGTATCAATAATATGCAAGTCCCAGAACTTCCTATCAGGCTCCTTCTCCAGATAACTTAAGCTTTTATAAGAAAAGGTGACATCTCAGCTCAGATAATGCATGAAAGGAGTGAGGTCAGAGTCTGTCTGTATCCCAATCTTGAGTCAGCCTGCTTCGATTTGCAAAGTGAAATTTACAAAATATTACATGTATTGGCTGCCTGCATTGACTGCCAGCACATTGTGCACTTAGAGTTATACAGTCATAGATGAACAGCATCATCCATGTCATAGATGGACAGTCCAACTCATCCATGACGACCAGATATCCCAACCCAATCAAGTCCCACCTGCCAGCAACTTGCCCATATCCCTCCAAACTCTTCCAATTCATATGCCCATCCAGACTAGCCTCCACCACTTCCTCTGGCGGCTCATTCCATACACATACCACTCCCTGAGTGAAGAAGTTGCCTCTTAGGTCTCTTTCACCCTAAACCTATGCCCTCTAGTTCTGGACTCCCCCACCCCAGGGGAAAGACTTTGTCCATTTATCCTATCCAAGCCCCTCATGATTTTATCAATATCTGCAAGATCACCCCTTAGCCTCTGACACTCCAGGGAAAACAGCCCGAGCCTATTCAACCTCTCCCTATAGCTCAAATCTTCCAATCCTAGCAATATCCTTGTAAATCTTTTCTGAACCCTTTCAAGTTTCACAACATCTTTCTGATAGGAAGGAGACCAGAATTGCATGTAATATTCCAACAGTAGCCTAACCAATGTCCTGTGCATTCCTAAAGAAGGGCGAATGCCCGAAACGTCGATTCTCCTGTTCCCTAAATGCTGCCTGACCTGCTGCGCTTTTCCAGCAACACATTTCCATCAATGTCCTGTGCAGCCGCAACATGACCTCCCAATTCCTGTCCTCAATACCCTGACCATTAAAGGAAAGCAGACCAAATGCCTTCTTCACTATCTAATCACTATCCTATTCTTCACTACCTGCGACTCCACTTTCAAGGAGCTATGAAACTGCACTCCAAGACCTCTTTTTTTCAGCAACACTCTCTAGGACCTTGCCATTAAGTATATAAGTACTGCTAAGATTTGCTTTCCCAAAATGCAGCACATCACATTTTTCTGAATTAAACTCCATCTGCCACTTCTCAGCCCATTGGCCCATCTGATCAAGATCTCGTTGTAATCTGAGGTAACCTTCTTCGCTGTCCACTACACCTCCAGTTTTAGTGTCATCAGCAAACTTATAGCTATACCTCTTGTGCTCACATCCAAATCATTTATATAAATGATGAAAAGTAGTGGACCCAGCACAGATCCTTGTGGCACTCTACTGGTCACAAGCCTCCTGTCTGAAAAACAACCCTCCACCACCACCTTCTACCTTTGAGCCAGTTCTGTATCCAAATGGTAAGTTCTCCCTGTATTCCATGAGATCTAACCTTGCTCACCAGTCTCCCATGGGGAACCTTGTCGAACACCTTACTGAAGTCCATATAGATCACATCTATTCTCTGCCCTCATCAGTTCCCTTCGTTAGTTCTTCAAAAAAACTCATTCAAGTTTGTGAGACATGATTTCCCACACATAAAGCCATGTTGACTTTCCCTAATTAGTTCTTGCCTTTCCAATACATGTATATCTTGTCCCTCGATGGATTCCCTCCGACAATACCGACGCCTGGCTCACTGGTCTATAGTTCCGTGGCTTGTCTTTACCACCTTTCTTTAACAGTGGCACAACGTTAATCAACCTCCAGTCTTCCAACTCCTCACCTGTGACTATCAATGATACAAATATCTCAGCAAGAGCCCCAGCAATCACTTCTCTAGATTCCCACAGAGTTCTAGGTTACACTTGATCAGGTCCTGGGAATTTATCCACTTTTATTCATTTCAAGGCATCCAGCACTTGCTCCTCTGTAATATGGACATTTTTCAAGATGTCACCATCTATTTCCCTACATTCTATATCTTCCATGTCCTTTTCCACAGTAAACTCTGATGCAAAATACCCGTTTAGTATCTCCCCCACCTCCAGCGGTTCCACACAAAGGCCAGCTTACTGATCTTTGAGGGGCCCTATTCTCTCCCTACTTATTCTTTTGTCCTTAACGTATTTGTAAAAATCCTTTGGATTCCCCTTAACTCTAGATGCCAAAGCTATCTCATGTCCCCTCGTTTCCCCTCCTGGATTTCTCTCTTAAGTACACTCCTACTCCTTTTATACTGTAAGGCTTCACTCGATCTGTCCTGTCTATACCTGACATATGCTTCCTTCATTTTCTGAACCAAACCCTCAATTTCTCCAGTCAGCCAGCTTTTCCTATACCTACCAGCCTTTCCTTTCACCCTAACAAGAATATATTTTCTCTGGACTCTAGTTATCACAGTTCTGAAGGCTTCCCATTTTCCAGCCATCCCTTTACCTGCAAACATTGGCGCACAATCAGCTTTTGAAAATTCTTGCCTAATACCGTCAAATTTAGAATTTTTGAGCAAAATAGAATGTATCTGCAAATGTAATGCTGCAAATTCAAATTGATCCCCATGGAGAGTGTGGTTCTGTGTGTGCAATAGAGAAACCCTGTTTCCATGCTGTATATCCATATGTCTATTTGATAACAGATGCTTTATTTTTGTTGGTGCAAGTATGGTTGTAAATCATAGCTGGATATTAATAGTTAGATGTAAGGGAGAGAGAATTCCGCAGGTAGAGCACTATCAGAATCCTGGGAGACCCCTACTTCAGATTTACCGGGACTGGTTGACAGTCTGGGAGATTATGGATTGGGTCTCGATTGAATAAATGTTTTATTTTTCCCAAACGTGTAAAAGGGGGCATTAAAGCTTCAGCAGAAATCCAGCAGAGCTGAGAACAGACCAACATCTTACTCTGTGGGAACAGGGAGATCAACAGAGGACAGAGACATCCGGACCTGAAATCCAAGCTGACACCAGACTACCCTGTGATCAGTGCTTTGATGAGCAGCACCAACCCTCTCCCTTTACTGAGCTTCCCATTTGACTACCCCCTCGATATTCAGGATCCAGTCCTTGCCATCCTGAAGTCATGTCCCTGTAAGGAGTCTCAGATCATAATTATTCTCTTCAATGTGTTCAGTCAATTCATTCACTTCTGTTACAATGCAGCTCACATTCAGTTTTTAGTTTCAGTTTTTGTGATTTTCTGAATCCAGTTTTGATTGCTGGTATATTTACTCTCCTTGTCCCTTTCTATCATTCTCTGATGTTCATTTCCACATCACGACATTGCTCATCAGCCTTGATTTGGATTGGCCAGGCTAAATTGCCCATAGTGTTCAGGGATGTGCAGGTTAGTTGGGTTAGCCATGGGAAATGCAGGGTTTTAGGTTCATTGTAATAGAAGCAGGAGTCAGCCATTTGGCCTGTCCTGCCTGCTCTGCCATTCATTAAGATTATGGCTGATCTATCCATCATCTCAGCTCCTCCTCCCTGCAATGTCCAAACAATCCTTAATTCACCAATTATGCAGAAACCCATCTAATTGTGTCTTGAATATACTTAACGAAGCTGCCTTCTCTGCTTCCTTGGGCAGAGAATTCCATAGTTTCACTACTCTCCAGGAAAAGCAGTTCCTCCTCATCTCTGTCCTAAATCTACTTCCCCTAATCTTGGGGCCTAGTCTCATCTACCAGCAGAAATGTCTGGATAGGGTAGGGTTTCATCCCCACAGTGCAATCAATTCCCACTTTCCACCAAATCCCAGATGTACTCACTCAGTTGCTGTCTCACAAATGAAAGATTTCATTGGAACTTCTGCTCTGAGTAAGGGCAAAACATTTTTGAACACTGCTCTGAAAGTCCAGTCTTCACAACAACACTTCTGCTTTCACTGAAGATGATTAAAGTCAAACAGCACAGAAACAGACCCTTTGGCCCAACTCATCCGTGCCAACTATATATCACAAACTAATCTAGTCCCATTTGCTAGCATTTGACTCATTCCTCTAAATCCTTCCTATACAAGTACCCATCCAGTAGCTTTTAAATGTTGTCATTGTACCAGCCTTACCACTTCCTCTGGCAGTTCGTTCCATACACGTTCCACCCTCTGTCTGAAAATATGTTGCCCCTCAGGTCCCTTTCCCTCCTCACCTTCAACTTCTGCCCCTTTCGTTCTGGACTCCCCTACCATGGATAAAAGACCTTGGGTATTCACCCTATTCATGCCCCTTATAAACTTCTTTCAAGGTTACCACTCAGCCTCTGATGCTCCAAAGAAAATATCTCCCTGGCCTGTTCAGCCCCTTCCAGCAGCTCAAACCCTCCAAATCTGGCAACAGCCTTCTAAATATTTTCTGACCCCTCTCAAAGTTTCATAACATCTTTCCTACATCAGAGAGATCAGAATTGAATGCAGTATTCCAAAAATGGCCTAACCAATGTCCTGTACAGCCGCAAAATGATCTCCCAGTTCCTATACTGAATGCTCTGACCAATAAAGGAAAGCATACCAAACACCTTGTTCACTATACTATCTATGTAAGACTCCACCTTTAAGGAACTATGAACCTGCACTCCAAGGTCTCTTTGTTCTGCGACACTCCCCTCAACTGTGTCAGTCCTGCCTGGATTGCTGGACCAAAATGCAACATCTCACATTTCTCTGAATTAAACCCCATCTGCTACTCCTTGGCCCATCTGATCAATTCTAATTTATGCTAAACTCTCTTTCCTCTGTTATTCCCTCGAAGCTGAAAATCTCTGTCCCACATACTCTCCCTCCATTCTCTCATTGCTGAACCTAACCCCTGCTGAACCTAATTCTGAAGGGTCTGTTTCATGCTGATTAACAGGCCCACACTCAGGGGGATCTAATGGAAACATACAGAATACTGAATGGCCTGGACAGAGTAGACTTTCAGAGGATGTTTCCATTGGTAGGAGAGACTCGGACCAGAGGGCACAGCCTTCGAGAAAAGGGAGGGTGTTTTAGAACGCAGATAAGGCGATACTTCTTCAGTGAAAGAGTGGTGAATCTATTGAATTCATTTCTACAGAAGGTTCTAGAGGCCAGGTCACTGAGGACATTTAAGATTGAGGTAGATAGGTTCCTGAGTATCATGGGGATGGAGAGTTCCAAGGAGAGTGCGGGAGAATGGAGTTGAGAAACCTATCAGCCACGATTGAATGGTATGAACAGACCTGATGAGCTGAATGGCCTAATTTCTGCTCCTATGTCTTATGGTCTCTTGCTGTCCTGGCCACAGTGAGAGAATTGGGAGCAGGAGTTGGCCATTTGGTCTTTCGAGCCTGCACAAGCATTGAACAGATCATAACTGAATATGGATCTACTTACATCTAGGTGAATAGGCTGGAACCTTTTCACTGGAACATAGGAGGTTGAGTGGTGACCTTATTGAGGTTTATAAAATCATGAGGTGCATAAATGAGGTCAATATCAGCTGTTGTTTCAAGAATAGGGAGCAATCTTTTTGAAGTGAGAGGAGAAAAATTTTAAAAAGACATGAGGAGCACATTTTTCGTTTGAGAGTGGAGTGTGTGTCAAATGAATGTCCAGAGGAAGTAGTGAATGCAGGTACAGTAACAATATTTAAAATAAATTTGAATAAGTGCACGAATAGAAATTGGCAGGTGGGACTAGTTTAGTTTGTCAATATAGTCAACATGGACTAGTTGGACTGAAGGGTCTGTTTCTGTGCTGTATGACTGTAACTGTTCTATACTGGTCTTAAAACCATTTTCTTGCCTTCCCCAAAACCATCCACTTCTTTGTTCATCAAAGTCAAATGAACTCAGCCTTGAATACATTCAATGACCTGCCTAACTGCTGAAAGACATCCACACTTCTGAACTCAATTCCTCTTACTAATATATCACTTGCTTTGCTCATTGCTTGCTGCACCTGTCTGACAACTGGCAGTAACTGGTTTCGAAGGACGCCGAGGCCCCTTTGTCCATCCACACATCTTTCCTGATGACGAGCTCGTGCCCGAAACGTCGACTCTCCTCCTCAGTTGCTGCCTTACCTGCTGTGGTTTGCCAGCGCCACACTTTTCAACTCTGATCTCCAGCATCTCACTTTCGCCACATCTCAACATATCACTACATAAACAATGCACCTCCTTTCTGCTATTTTTTAACATACATCAAGGCTATACCTTCCCATTGTGGCACTGCGTTTGCAAAGTGAGACACAGACCTGGATCAACTTTTCCAGAGTCTGTCCCCTCCCTCGATTCACTCTTTCCTTTCAGTTGCTACAAATCAATAATTGAATCCCAGAATGAAAAGAAAATGGAAAAGGTGGTGACAAAACCTCTATTATACTCACAAATTTTAGACAGAGGAAGGAATTTATAGTCTGGGGTGACAAAAGAGCAGCATCAGCGGCTTCAGAGCTCACGGTCCAACTTCCGCATTTCGACAACGGCCGACTCTGATTGGCAGGAGGACCAGCCTCCTTCGGATCCTCCAAGGTTCTCCATTGGTCCATGGAAAGGAGCTCGTGCGCCTTTTCTGCGGACACCCAGGAGTATGCGCAGTACTTTGCTGACACCGGCAGACATGCGCAGTGCTTACTGACACCGCGGAGCATGCTCAGTATAATCTGTCACGATGCTGGTGTTACTGACAAATTTTAGAGTTAAAAATCACAAAACACCTGGTTACAGTCCAACAGGCTTATTTGGAAGCACGGGCTTTTGGAGTGCTGCTCCTTCATCAGGCGGTTGTGGAGTATAACATGGTAACACAGAATTTATGATCTTCTGATCTTACACTCCACAACCGCCTTATGAAGGAGCAGCGTTCCGAAAGCTAAGTGTTTCTAAACAAGCCGATTGGACTGTAACCTGGTGTTGTGTGATTTTTAAGTTTGTACACCCCAGCCCAACACGGGCACCTCCAGATCATGACAGATTTTAAGTGTCCAAATGCGAATACGAGAGAAAAATGCCAACGCCATTTTTTTTGCCGGAATGTTTTTTTTCCCCTGTGCCTCGACGTTTTATTCCTTTTGCATTTTGTCTGGCTGCTCAACGTTCCTGTCTTTACCCCAGGGTAGAGGTATTCCAAAACTAGAGGGTACAGGTTGAGGGTGAGGAGGAAAGATTTGAAGAGATTCAAAAGACTCGGCATCGAACATTCACCCCCTACAGGGCGAAAGTGACGACTGCTGGAGATTAGGGTCGAGAGTGTGTGCTGGAAAAGCACAGCAGGTCAGGCAGCGTGCGAGGTGCAGGAGAATCGACGTTTCCGGCAAAACCCTTCATCAGGAAATAGCTATGTGGAATTGCAGAGCTGAAGCATATTCTGGATTAGTGGTGCTGGAAGAGCACAGCAGTTCAGGCAGCACCCGAGGACAGGCAAAATCGACGTTTCGGGCAAAAGCACTTCATCAGGAATAAAGGCAGAGAGCCTGAAGCGTGGAGAGATAAGCTAGAGGAGGGTGGGGGTGGGGAGAGAGTAGCATAGAGTACAATAGGTCAATTGGGGAGGAGATGAAGGTGATAGGTCAGGGAGGAGAGGGTGGAGTGGATAGGTGGAAAAGGAGCTGGGCAGGTCGGACAAGACCGGACAAGACAAGGGGACAGTGTTGAGCTGGAGGTTTGAAACTAGGATGAAGTGGGGGAAGGGGAAATGAGGAAGCTGTTGAAGTCCACATTGATGCCCTGGGGTTGAAGTGTTCCGAGATCAATGTGGACTTCAACAGCTTCCTCATTTCCCCTTCCCTCGCGTCATCCTAGTTTCAAACCTCCAGCTCAACACTGTCCCCTTGTCTTGTCCGGACTGATGCTACTTTCTCTCCACCCACACTCTCCTCTAGCTTATCTCTCCACGCTTCAGGCTCTCTGTCTTTATTCCTGATTAAGGGCTTTTGCCCGAAACGTCGATTTTGCCTGTCCTCGGATGCTGCCTGAACTGCTGTGCTCTTCCAGCACCACTAATCCAGAATCTATTTTGCAGCATCTGCAGTCATTATTTTTACCAGAGCTGAAGCATAATCGAGTGGGTCTGGATGGGATGCTGTTGGGAAGATCGGTGTGAATGGCCTATAGGGATGATATGATTCCACTGCCTTAGCCACGCGTATATTGAGAAATGATTGCCCCAAGTCTGCTGTGGGAGGAGTGGGTTCGTTCGTGGGACATTGATATCAGTTCTGGGGAAGGTAGGATTGTGCTGTCTCTCTCTTCACACTCCCCCGCCCCGTCCATTTTCTCCCCACCCACTGCCCCCTGCCCATTCTCTCTCCTCACACTGCACCATTCTCTCCCCATAACCCTCTGAACCCCAGTCCTTCTCTACCTCCCAACCTCTGTCCCCCTCTCCATTTCTCTCCCTTCTCCACCCCCACCAGCGATCCTCCCCGTCCTTTCTGGTGCCTCAGCCCTCTTTGATCGCTGTATCAAGCCCTTTTAAGGAGAGAGGGAGAATGGGTGTTGACGATTCTACCTGGGAAACAGGGTGTGCGAGAAATGACTGATTTTTAAAATTGAGAATAGCTAAAATCATATATTCAGAAACGTTGTTAAAGTCTGGAAGAATGTTCTTTTTTAAAAAAACAAACTGTAGAAATCTTTCTGAAACTTGCATTGATATATGCACAGTTAGGCCACAACCAAGGACAGGCTGTCGGAGTGAATGAGTGAATAAAATACAAGTCCCACCTCGCCCAGGAGGAGAAAGTGAGAACTGCAGATGCTGGAGATCAGAATCGAGAGTAGATTACTTACAGTGTGGAAACAGGCCCTTCGGCCCAACAAGTCCACACCGCCCCGCCGAAGCGCAACCCACCCATACCCCCTACATTTACCTTTTACCTAACACTACGGGCAATTTAGCACAGCCAATTCACCTGACCTGCACATCTTTGGACTGTGGGAGGAAACCGGAGCACCCGGAGGAAACCCACGCAGACACGGGGAGAATGTGCAAACTCCACACAGTCAGTCGCCTGAGGCGGGAATTGAACTCTGGAGCTGTGAGGCAGCAGTGCTAACCACTGTGCCACCGTGCCGCCCACCAAGTAGTGTTGAAAAAGCACAGCAGGTCAGGCAGCATCCAAGGAGCAGGAAAATCAACGTTTCAGACATAAACCCTTCACCTTGCCCTCTCCAGTGTGTGTTGTGAAACTGCTTAACTGTTTAATCGTTTCTAGTGGCCGAGCAGAGGCTGATAACAAGTTTAGAACACACGAGAATGACCTCAGCTGAGACCTTGGATTCATGTATCACTACAGGAGACCCAGCTACACAATACACACACAAACTCTCTCTCTCTCTCTCTCTCTCTCTCTCTCTCTCTCTCTCTCTCACACACACACACACACACACACACACACTCAAGTACTCACACGGTCGTGCAGACCCTCTCTGATAGACAGGCTCTCTCTCAGACACACATTGATACACCCCTCACACTCACATCCATGCAACACCTTCTCACACAATTATACTCCATCACACGCCCACTTTACCCAGCATGCACACGCACACACACAGACGCTCTGTCTCATGCATGCACTCACACATAGAAGTCTTTGGGGTGAATTGCATTTGCAGGATTATATATTTGGAAATAGAACCAGTCTGACTCAAGACTCGGATACAGAAAGACTCTAACCTCACAGCTCTCATGTGTTGTCTGACCTGAGGTGTCACCTCCCTTTATAAAATATTAAGTTACCTGGAGAATGTTACTAAAAAGAAGTTCTGGGTTTTACAGATTAATGAACCGAAATCTGCAACCCATTTTAAAAGATGAAAGACTTAACAGGTTTCTTCAATATATCATTTATGTTGCATGACACTATAATCTTTTGCTATATATTCTGTGTCTTACCATCCTACTCAACAGCTACCTGATGAAGGAACAGCGCTGCAAAACCTAGTGCTTCCAAATAAACCTGTTGGACTATACCCTGGTGTTTGTGTCATTTTAAAACTTTGTTTCCAGTGAATACAGCCCACACCTCCCACTGTTGCCAGTAAACTTTGCAATTCCAATGAAACAATAAACCTGCAGTCCTGAAAAATGTACAATTTCGAACAATACTAGCTACTCATTCACTGCTCCTTCTGAGTCACGACATTGGAAACTCGGTGCTGGTGGCTGAAAGAAATGAGAAGCTGTTGGATCTCACAGCTTTCAATGAGAGTTTAAGCCTGACGGTAAGTTCAGGTAACCTCTATTGTGACCCAACTTTCTTACAGCTTCAGATCTCCACATCACAAGGCGTACAAAAAGTAGCTTTTCTTTAAAAAAAAGCACCTCAAGCTCAAAGTGCACACTCTCACCCCCACTCCCCCCACCACACTTTCTTTATTATTGGTCAGTTGAGTTGTCCCTTTGTAACTGGATCCTTCGTACAGCCGGGTAAAGCATGCAGCTGGGACGACTGAGTGAATCCTTTCCCGCAACGGCAGTTTCCATCACTGAAAAGGACATGAGTGAATGAGATGGGTTTTTGCCCTCTGAAAATGGTTTCATCCTTAGATTCTGAAGTCCAGACTACTGACCGAATCCCAATTCTGCCATCTGCCGCGACGGGATTCGAACCTGAGAGTCCCCAGAACTGGGTTGTTAGCGGCGCTCGGCCATCGCTCCTTCCATCCCCCCTGCGATGGCACGTGAACGCGCTGGTGCCTCCCCAGGTGGGAGGAGCAGGTGAAGCCCTCCCCGCACGGACAGCAGGTGAACGGCCTCTCTCGGGTGTGGACCCACAGGTGCATCAGCAGTGCAGCTGACTGAGTGAACGCCCTCCCGTACATGGGGCACGTGAATGGCTTCTCTCACTTGTGGACCCACTCGTGCATCTCCAGATGGCTGATCCGACTGAAGCACCTTCCTGCACACCGAGCAGGTGAATGGCCTCTCCCCGCTGTGAATATGTCTGTGGGTTTCCAGCACGGATGGGGAAGGGAATCTTTTCCCTCAGTCCCCACATTTCCACAGTTTCCCCATTGGGGGAGCTTTCCTTGCGTTGATCTGGGTTTGAAATTACAATCAGAATGGGGACATAGTCTATCCCCACCGTGAGGGATGAGATTTTGATTCCTCCAAGCTGAGTAAATGGTGTGAAGCACTTTTCACAGTCAGCGCACTGAATCTCCCTCACTCGGTGTCTCAGTATTCTTCCTGCCGCACCAGTGTCCAAACTCTTTCAAGCAAACAAAAGCAACCATGTCTTCTTGATTGGAATGGCTGCTGATATTCAAGTCCCAATGAATCAAGTGGCTCTGTCAGAAATTGGTGTATCATTTGTTTTCAGATTTCTTTCGGCACGTCTTCCTGCAAAGAAAAATTACAAAATAAGTGATCACTGGCAGTACACTTAAACGAACATAACATAGGTGGCAGTTCCTGTAGTTTGCCAGATGCCTGCTGATCACATAATACCCAGCACACAGAAACCTGAAATCCCTCATGCAGCCAGATAGACTTAGGTGTGTTTAGAGGAAAACTTCATTCAAATCTAATCTAAACTAATCTTAAACTAAATACGTGTGCATATATATATCAATATGCCAATCCTTTCAATGCGGCTCAGTTCCATGAGAAACTACACTTTTAATTGTGAACATGAGGAAAAAAGCAACCATTTTCCAGGGTGCAAATTGCTTACGTGCCAATCTGAGGGAATACACAAGGAAAATAACTAAAAGAGAGGTAGAAAGTATTTGAGCACCTTTGCAGAACTGCTCTATCTCTGGATTCACTCCAGTTGCTACAAGTAAACCTCCCTCGGGGTCAGGCAGCCCTGCATCGGGAAGCACTGGGATGGTCAACTACGACCAGTTTACATGGAGAACACATCTCCACATTAAACAGCCTCGGGGCAAACTTCCCTCCTTCCACTTAAAGTTCAAGACCCCTCAAAGCGAAATTCCCCAGTTAAGTTCGGAAGACTTTCTTCCAGGTGTTCACTAATCATTTCTATGAGCACTTTGTTAAAGTTTGAATATTGCGAGTTTTGAAAATGAGTGACTCTGAGCGAAATCACAGTTCGAAAAACAGAATGTGGGAATTTAGACAGAGTTTATTTTTGCACATCGACGATATGTCTGTACAACAGCATATGACACGACAGCAGTGAAGATCTTTTGACGTCATTCTCAAACGTGCCTGCCACACGCCAGATGAAAAGCTGAATACTTCTCTGGAAAAACTGCCGAGCAATGCAGGAGAATGGCACAACGCGTGCGTGTTGGGACCATAACCCAAAAGAGAAACCATTCTCTCCTATTCATTCAACGTCGTCTTTAGCAGCTTTCCCGTATAACGGCGCTCTGTTCTGCACCTCGTCTTCTCATCCGCTTCCCAAAAAAGCTTCGACATAATTATTTCACAATGATATACTGGCCCAATGTGCACAGTTGAGGTGACAACCTCTGAGTGGTCTCCTGTTCTCTGTATCCTATGGTGAGGAGGGCAATGCTTGTCACTGGCCACTTGGGTGTCAGAGAAAAGTTTCGAAACAGTGGAGGGAGCCCGGTTCCTGGGGATGGGACAAACAGCAGCCGGGAGACACAATGAGAAGCAGCTGTTCTGGAAACTCTTCGTCACTTGCAATTCTTAGAGCAATGTCAAATGTATTTCAAACTAAGCATGTCTCAGCTGACTCAAGAGGTGTGTGGTGGGTGGGGCAATAGCCGCTGTTTGGCTTGTTGGTTTAGGGGCATGAATCTCAGGTCGAGTCTTTAACTGTTCAGACTTGTGCGCGGTCCGAGATTCAAATCCCAGACGAGGCTGCGTCTCTTAACTTGATTTGTGCAAAAATGCCCCATTAATTTTCTCAAAAAGCACCTTCGTGAAACGAGGTTGGGCTGCCTTGAGTACGGATGGGGCAGAAAACAGGGAAGTGAAATGGTTGGAGAGCGCGTTGAACAGGTTGACATGAGTGGTGCGGTGTTTGAGGAATGTCAGCAATAAAGGTAGATTGAAAAATTGGGCGAGCTCTCCTCGAGAACCGAAGTTTTCCAAGTCAGTAGGGGCCTAGAAACAGGAAATAATGCTGTGAAAATTCTCCCATGCCTTAAAGGATCTATAGTGATTCGGCAGAGCTTTAAAGTCTGGAGGACGAGCGAATGCAGTCGACGAGGTTGCGGCAAATGTGCAGGTAACGTGCTCCTTCACCTGGAAGGTATGTTCGAGCCTGGAAGGATATTCAGGAGGGAGCGGGTAAATTGTGCTTCTGAGTGAAGTCACGGTTCGTAAAAATAGAATGTGGCAATTTAGACAGAGTTAATATTTGCTTGTCGGCGATATGTCTGCCGGTGCGTGATGGGTGCATAACCCAGAATGGGAAACCATCTTTCCTATTCACTCAGTGTCGTCTTTAGCAGCTTTCCCGTATAACGGCGCACTGTTGTGCACCTCGCCTTCTCATCTGCTTCCCAAAAAACTTCGACGTAAATATTTCACATTGATGCACAGGCCCAATGTGCACAGTTGAGATGACACACTCGTGGCGGTCTGCGGGGTCTTCTCCTGTTCTCTGTACCCTATGTTGAGGAGGGCAATGCTTGTCACTGGTCACTCCGGTGTCAGAGAAAAGTTTAGAAAGAAAACGGTTTAATTTTCTGCCAATAGAGAGGGCCCGGTTCCTGGGGACGGGCAAACGGCAGCAGAGAGACAGAATGAGAAGCAGCTGTTCATAGAGTCATAGAGATGTACAGCATAGAAACAGACCCTTCGGTCCAACCCGTCCATGCCGATCAGATATCCCACCCCAATCTCGTCCCACCTGCCAGCACCCGGCCCATATACCTTCAAATCCTTCCTATTCATATATCCATCCAAAAGCCTCTTAAATGTTGCAATTGTACCAGCCTCCGCCACTTTCTCTGGCAGCTCATTCCATGCACGCACCACCCTCTGCGTGAAAAAGTTGCCCCTCAGGTCTCTTTTATATCTTTCCCCTCTCACCCTAAATCTATGCCCTCGAGTTCTTGACTCTCCGACCCCAGGGAAAAGACTTTGCCTATTTATCCTATCCATGCCCCTCATAATTTTGTAAACCTCCATAAAGTCACCCTTCAGCCTCCGGCGTTCCAGAGAAAACAGCCCCAGCCTGTTCAATGTCAACTATACTTCACTCTGAGCAAGACTCAGCTGGTTCAAGAGGTAGAGCGGGGCCGCAGGCAGCCCGGCGGCGTGGCTCGTTGGTCTAGGGGTATGATTTTCGCTTTGGGTGTTCGTCGGCGCAGACGTGCGAGAGATCCTGGGTTCAAATCCCGGACGAGCTCGCGTTTCGTGGCTCGTGCAAAAGTGGCTGCTTAATTTTCTCAAAAAGCACCTTCGTTAAACGAGGTTGCGCTCCCTGGCGTACCAATGGGACAGAAAGCAGCGAAGTGAAATGATTGGCGATACCGTTGAATAGGTTGACGTGAGTGGTGCGGTGTTTGAGGGCTGTCAGCGATGAGGGTCGATTGGAAATTTGGGACAGCTCTCTTCGGAGAACAGAAGTTTCAAAATCTGGCCCGATTGAAGCTTTCCAAGTCATGCGACGTCGAGACAGAGAAAGTGATGTAGTCAAAATGCTCCCACGCCTGAAAGGATCGGCAGTGTTTTAAAGTCATGAGGAAAAGAACCAAAAGTGACATTAGGAAGAATGCTTTCGTACAGGGAGTGGTGGTTGGGGTCAGTAAATCCCTAACTGACACTGACAAAGAGGCAGATTCATTAGACGCAAACGGGAATTTGGTGGTCATGTTTAAAGTAACAATGTGCAGAATTACATGGAGAAGGCAAGAGAATGATACGAATAGAGACCCACGTTCACTTACTGTGTCGACTCAGCAGAGCGAAGCTGGGCCGCATGGCTTCTATTGAGAGTGAAATCACAGTTCGACCAACAGAATGTGGGAAGTTAGAAAAAGTTTATATTTACACAGCCTCCATACGTCTGCGCAACACGATATAAGACGACAGCAGTGGAGATCTTTGACATCAGTCTCGAACGTGCATGCCACGCGCCCGACGAAAGGCTGAAAGGACCTGTGGAAGAGGGCGCGGTGTGTAGGAGCAGAGTGGCGCAGCGGGAGCGTGCTGGGCCCATAACCCAGAGGTCGATAGATTGAAACCATCCTCTGCTATTGTTCACTGTCTCCTTGAGCGACTTTCCTTTGTGATGGTATCCTGTTCTGCATCTTGCCTTTCAAACGACTTGCTGAATGTCTCTTCTGGCGCTCTATTCTTTTCCTTGCCATGTCATTTGCTTCCCAAAACTTAGAGTACCTGAGCTGTATATATCACATCGAAACACAACTCAAACACAGTTGCGCTGGCACCCTTGTGGAGCTCTGAGTTGTCTTGTGTTCTCTGTCGGTGTGTCCTGATCTCGTGTGAAACCTCTTCTCTCAGATGGCAATGAACCGGTGAAGTTGAAACACATGACTTGCTGTTTTTTGTCCATTTCCTGCAGTAAAGAAACCAACAGCCGTGTAATAAAAGACTTTCTGCAGGATTGCTGTGTCAAGACAAATTCTGAACACCAAGCAGGCTGCACAAAAATGTACTCATACCAATTTACCTGGGGGAAGAGTCTCCGGTGTCCATTTCTCTCTGTCCCGACAGCACAGCGTCTTTCTATCTCTCCGTTAACAGGAACTTTGAAACAAGTTCAAAGTTGCCCATTTCCTACGCATGACTGTAACTGACTTATCCTGCATCACGTAATAGTCTGAGACAGCAGAAGAGTGAATGGGCTCTGCCTTCCACCAGCACAGCTTGCAAGTAGAAACGAAATGGTTCAATTATCCACCAGTGGAGAGAGCCCGATCCCTGGGGACGGGACGAACAGCAGCGTCCTGGGAGTAGGGAGACAGATTGAGAAGCAGATGTTCTTGAAACTCTTCCCTATTTGCAATTCTGGGAGCAATGTACAATGTATTTCGTGCTGAGCAAGTATCAGCTGCTTCCGGAGGTGGCTGCACCCATGGCTGGTGGCTCGTTTGTCTGGGATATGATTCTAGCTTTGGGTCTTCGAGCATATGCAGCCGTGTGAGAATTCCCGGGTTCCAATCCCAGGCGAACCATCATTCCTGAAATTGACCTGATCAAAAATGGCCGATGATTTTTCTCAAAAAGCCGCTTCGTTAAATAAGATCGGACTGCATGAATTTGGGACGGCGCAGAGCTGCCATTGCAGTGAACACGGCGAAGGGAAACACTTGTTCAAAGTGAGAACAAGTATTGCAGAGTTTTCGCCCGCGCAATCCGAGTCTGAATGAATCCTCCACCTGTATTACGCTCAATTCTGAGGGTGACACTTCAGGAAGCGGGGAAGTGATGTGTTTGCAGACAGCGCTGAATAGATTAACGTGAATGGTACCGTCCTGAGGAATGTCAGCAATGAAGGGAGATTGGAAAGTTTGGGGCAGCTCTCCTTGGAGAACAGAGGGCTGAAAGCTGGTCTGATTGAAGTTTGCCACGTCATGAGGGTTTTAGACAGAGGAAATAATGCAGTGAAAATGTTCCCAGGCCTGAAAGGATCGAGGATGATTTGGCAGAGATTGAAAATCATCAGGAAAATAAGTAAAAGTGACATTAGGAAGACCGTTTTCGCACAGGGAGTGGGGTCAGTAAGTCACTGTCTGACAGTGACAAAGAGGCAGATTCAATGGACACAAAAGGGAATTCGGTGGGGCATGTTCAATGTGACAATGTGCAGATTTACAGGGAGAAGTCGACAGAATGAGACACTTATTTACATATTGTGTTGAGCCAGCAGAGCTAAGGTGGGCTGCGTAGCCTCAGTCTGCGCTGTCACACATTTCGTGATTCTGAGTGAAATCGGAGTTGGACCAACAGAACGTAGGAAATTTGACAATGGGTATATTCTGCCCACCAGGATACTCCATCACAGCAATGAAGGTGTTTTGACACCATTCTCGAAGGCACATGACACAATGCAGATTCAAAACCGAGTATTCCTTTGAATCACGGAGTAATTTGTTTACAGTTATTCAGTTGAGGTGAGAGGAGTTGCGCATTGGGAGCCACTCCAGCTGATAGGTCGAAGCCGTTTTCTCCTGTGTGGTAGTCCCACCAGCACTCCAATTTGCTGTGCTTCCAGTCAGTAGATGCAGCTCACTATCCCATACTGATACACGGGCCACGATGACCCAGCTGTTGTGACAAGCTTGTGAAGGGCTGAGTGCTCTTCTCCTGTCCTCTGTCTGGCTGCTATGTTCCGAATCGTCAAACCTCTCTTCTCCGAGATAGGAATAAACTGGTGAAGGTGAAACACATCAGTTGTGGTGTGTCCCATGCGCAGGAGGCCCTGCAGTAATTCCCCACGCTGTTTCACACAGCAGCATCCTCTCGGTGAATTACGCTTGACAAAAAAAATCGATTGAACCAAATCAGTGTCCGCCACTGGACTTTACTGACACCGTTTATAAAATTCAGGCTCACCGTTAATGCGGAGAGGGGCCGTCAGACTAGCGTTTCCGCTTCTCCTGTTGAATAAAGATAATTTTAACTGTGTCCAGTGAGAGGAAAGGATTTTCAGTTGGTGGGAAACATTTCTATCTGAAGTCGCTGTCACTCTCCTGATAGATTGAAACATAAAGCTGGGAGTCTCTGGATTATGTTGTAAAAGTATTAGCATTATGTCATTCACACCGCGCTGTCACCAACTGAACGAAGCGGCTGCCCAGAGGGAGACGGCTGTGTTTAAATCCGGTGATGAACTGGGGGAGCTGAGCATTTACCCAGACAATGGGCATACCACCTCCCTGACACAGTGTTCACAAATCAAACTGACAGCAAAGCTTCACGTGTGATCGAAAGTTTCCGCAACGATGATTCGGCTCAACAGATATCTGGAGTGAACCGACTCCTTCCTTGATTTGAAATGCAAGAAATCAACTCCAGTGAGCCTGACATGATTCGAACAAGCAACCTTTTGACCTGGCGTCAGACGCACTACCGTTGTGCCACAAGCTGACGCATGGCCCATTACTTTGATTCACACTTAAGGGAAGTGATCGCACTGCAATGATTTTACATTATGAGTAACAACGGAGATCAACAGTTCATGTCTGTTCTGTCTCTTCCCCCTCTCCTTCTGTCTCTCGAAACAATTTCCAACTCTACCTCAATAAAAAGCTGAAAGAACTGCGGATGCTGTATATCAGAAATAAAACAAAACAGGAGTTGCCGGTGACCCTTCCACAGAACTGATGGTGATTGGGAAAAAGTTGGTTTATATGCAGGAGATATTGTGGGAGGAAGGCGGACGCAGTAAATGATAGATCAGGACAGAGCCCAAAGCGAGGGAAGAACTGTTGGACAGGAAAGGGAGGTGATAACGATCTGCGTGGGAGGGTGAATGGAGACCGTTCGTGGCTAAGAATAGGTAGTGTGTAATGACAGACTATGTGATAACAAGGCTTGGTGTGTGTGATAGGGACGAGGATACTATGGATTTCAGGCCCTAGAATTATTGAATTCGATATTGGGACCAGAGGGATGTAAGGTCTCCAAGTGTAATATTCGGTGCTCTTCGTTCTGCTGGTGCTGAGCTTCGCTGGAACACGACAGCAAACCTGAGACAGAGATGTTGGCCAGGGAACAGGGTGGGGTGTGGAATTGGCAGGCAACTGGAAGCTCAGGGTCTTTTTTGCAGGCAGAACGTAGATGTTCTGTGCAGCAGTCGCCCAGCTTATGCTTCGTTTTCCCCATTGTAGATGAGACCACATTAGGAGCAGCAAATGCAGTAGACTGGGTTGTGGGAAGTGCAGGTAAACTGCCGCTTCAGCTGGAAGGTAAGTTTGGGCCCTTGGATAGTGAGGAGGGAGCAGGTAAAGGGGCTGGTGTCACACATTCGGCAGTTGCAGGGGAAAGTGCCGTTGGACTATTGGGGTGGGAATGGGGTTAGGGTTGATGGAAATGAAGGAAGAGTGGACCCAAGATATAACTCCTGCCCATTTACCCATCTGCCAAATAGAGGAATTTGTTAAGTGTGTACAAGGACATTTACTGATTCACAATGTGGATGTACATACTGGCGTGGGTGCAAAACCTAAGGGACAGCAACCATAATTCTATTAACATTAGAATAGTGATTGAAAATAATATAACAGATCTAAAAGTTGAGGTTCTAAATTGGAGGAAGACTCAGGTATTAGGCAAGATCTTTCAAAAGCTGATTGGGGGCAGATGTTCGAAGGTTAAAGGACTGCTGGAAAATGGGAAGCCTTCAAATATGAGATAACAAGAGTCCAGACACAGTATATTCCTGTTAGGGTGAAAGGAAAGGCTGGTAGGTTGGGGAATGCAGGATGACTAGAGAAAATGAGATTTTGGTTAAGATAAAGAAGAATGCATACATCAGGTATCGACAGAGAGATCGAGTGAATCCTTACCGTATAAAGGCAGTACGAGCATACTTAAGAGGGAAATCATGAGGGCAAAAGGGGGATATGAGATAGCTTTGGCAAATAGAATCATGGATAACCCAAAGGGTTTTTATAAATACATTAAGGACAAAAGGATAACAAGGGAGAGAGTAGTGCCCCTCAAAGATCAGCAAGGCGGCCTTTGTGTGGAGCTGCGGTAGATGGGGGGCGGGGGGGGGGGGGGGTGGCGGTTGGCGGGGGTGAGATACTGAACGGATATTGTGCATCAGTGTTTACTGTGGAGAAGGGCATGGAAGATATAGACTGTGAGAAAGTAGATTGTGACATGTTGAAACATGTCATTATTACAGATGAGAAATTGCTGGATATCTTGAAATGCATAAAAGTGGATAAATCCCAAGGACCTGATCAGGAGTACCGTAGAACTCTGTGGGAAACTGGGGAAGTGATTGCCTTAAACTGAGATATTTCTATCATCAATAGTCACAGGTGAGGTGCCGGAAGGCTAGAGGGTGGCTAACGTGGTGCCGTTATTTAAGAAAGGTGGTGAGGAAAAGCCAGGGAACTAAAGACCGGTGAGCCTGACATCCGTGTTGGGCAAGTGTTTGGAGAGAATCCTGAGAGATTGGATTTACAGGTATTTGGAAAGGCAAGAATTGATTAGGGATAGTCAGCATGGCTTTAGGCTTGGGAAATCATGTCTCACGAATTTGATTGAGTTTTTTTGAAGAAGTACAAAGTGGATTGATGAGCGACGGACGTGATCTATATGGACTTCAGTCAAGGGGTTCATCAAGGTTCCTCATGGGAGACTGGTGAGCAAGGTTTAATCTCATGGCATGCAGGGACAACTAGCCATTTGGATACAGGACTGGCTAGAAGGCAGAAGACAGAGGGTGGTGATGGAGGGTTGCTTTTCAGACTGAAGGCCTGTGACCAATGGTGTATCACAAGGATTGATGCTGGGTCCGCTACTTTTTGTCATTTATATAAATGATTTGTATGTAAACGGAGGAGGTATAGTTAGTACGTTTGTAGATGACACCAAAATTGGAGGTGTAGTGGACAGCAAAGAAGGTTACCTTGATCAGATGGGCCAATGGGCTGAGAAGTGGCAGATGGAGGATAATGTAGATTAATATGAGGTGCTGCATTTTGGAAAAACAAATCAGAGCAGGTCTTTTACAGTTAATGGTAAGTTCCTTGGAAGTGTTGCTGAGCAAAGAGACCTTGGAGTTCAGGTTGATAGTTCCTTAAAAGTAGAGACGCAGGCAGATTGGATAGTAAAGAAGGCGTGTGGTGTGCTTTCCTTTGTTGGTCAGGGCATCGAGGATAGATGTTGGGAGCTCATGTTTCCACTGTACAGAACATTGGTCAGGCCACGTTTGGAATATTGCATGTAATTTTGGTCTGCTTCCTTTCAGAAAGATGTTGCAAAACTAGAAAAGGTGCAGAAAAGATTTACAAGGATTTTGCCAGGGTTGGAGGGTTGATCTATAGGGCGAGGCTGAATAGACTGTTTTCTCTGGAGCGTCGGAGGCTAAGGGCTATAGAGGTATATAAAATCATGAGGGATATGGAGAGCAAATAGACAAGTTCTTTTCCCTGGGATGGGGGAGTCCAGAAATAAAGGGCATAGTTTTAGGGAGGGGAGTGGAAAGATATAGAAGGAACTTAAGGGGCAACCTTTTCACGCAGACGGTGATGCATGTCCGGCATGAGCTGCTGGAGTAAGTGATGGAGGCTGTATAATTACAGCATTTAAAATGCATCTGGATGTGTATATGAATAGGAAAGTTTTATGGGGATTTGTGCCAAGTGCTGGCAAATGGGACTAGATTAGGTTAGGATATCTGGGCTGCATGGACGAGTTGGATGGAAGGGTCTGTTTCCGTGCTGTACATCTGTGTCACTCTGTGAGACTCCATGGGATTCTCTCGGAGAAAGTGAGGACTGCAGATGCTGGAGATCAGAGCTGAAAATGTGTTGCTGGAAAAGCGCAGCATCCAACGAGCAGGAGAATCGAAGTTTCCAGCATGACCCCTTCTCCAGGAATTTTTAACTATAAACTATATACATTCCCTTTGATAAATATTGTGAAGTGTGAAGCCATTGCTTTAGTCCCCAAGTTCAACCTGAGCCCCACCCCGACCCTCCCCCATCCCAGTAACTCTGTTGACAGCCTTCATGTCACATTTAAAACGAGGATCGATAGATCCGTGATCAATCGGGGGATGAACAGTTACAGGAAAAGGGCAGGAAAGTGCATGTGGGGAATGTCGGATCAGCCACGATCCGACTGAATGGAGAAGCAGGCTCAAGGGGTTGAATGGCATTTTCCTGTTCCTATTTCTTATGGTTCTCGAGCCCTTACCTCTGAAACAGGTCCTGGCTTCAGTATGTGCCATTACTGAGAGTGCTGATGTACCCTTGTGTAATATCAACAACTTAGCTGCTGCTCAAACCTCTTGCTCCTTTGTTACCTCTAAACACAATATGCCAATGTGTTCAGGGGAGGCAATGGCCGAATTTATTGTCACCAGACTATTCACCCAGGTAATGTTCTGGGGTCCTGGGTTCAAAACCTGCCACGGCTGATGGTGGAATCTGAATTCAATATAAATCTGGAATTAAGAGTCTAATGATGAAACCGTTGTGGTTTGTTGTAAAAACTTCTCTGGTTTGCTGCTGTCCGAACCTGGTCTGATCTACATGTGATTTCAGATCCACTGTCAGCTGGTTGAATCTTCACTGCCCTTTCAGGCAATTCTTAAAGCTCACCTTTTTTAACAATGATGTTGCCAGAATGATTTATAGACGGCATAGGCTGGAGCTTTTTTTCACTGGAGTGTAGAAGGTTGAGGGTGGAGGTTATGGAGGTTTATGAAGTCATGAGGGACAAAGGTAAGGTGAATAACCAGTGTCTTTTCCCGAAGGGTAGGGGAGTTCAAAGTTTGGGAGTATATTTTTAAGATGAGAGGGAGAAGATTTGAAAAGGACGGGGTGGGGGGCAACGTTTTTTACATTGAAGGTGGTTCGTGTGTAGAATGAACTGTCAGAGGAAGTGGTGGATGCAGGTAATGTTACAATGTTTAAAATTATTTGGTTAAGTACACATGAGCCAAACACAGGGAGGTGGGTCTAATCTTCCCCCAGATATTCAAAGGGACAGCCAGTCAGAGGGGGGCAGCGCCACGCCTATCGTTGTTGTGTGGCATGTGTGACAGCTGCAACAAGACGTCCCAACTCCTGTGCTCAATGCTCTGACCAATGAAAGCAAGCATGCCAAAAGCCTTCTTCACCACCCTGTCTACCCACGACTCCATTTTCTGGGAGCTAATAACCCGCAACCCGAGATCTCTTGGTTCAAAATACTGCATATGAAACAGATTTGGTGCTTGTTGGTAGACGTTAATATTTGGTGCATATCTCTCCTCTAATTTGCTATCTTATCCTGAATGCCATCACTGATGAAGTCCAGTGTGCCAAAACCTGAACTTCAAAATCCCTCTGTTCAACTGCACTCAAGGTCCTACCATTCACCATGCAAATCCTACGTTGATTTGACGATACAGAATGTAAGACCTCATACTTAGCTATATTAAACTCCGTTTGCCAAATAACTTTAAACTTATGCAATCTAGTTTTGGACTCTCCCACCCCAGGTAAAAGACCTTTCCTATGTACCCTATCCATGCCCTCATGAATTTATAAACATCTATAAAGTCACCATTCACCCTTCAAAACTTCTGGGAAAATGACCCCAGTCGATTCAGCCTCTCCCTGTAGCTCAAACCCTCCAACTCTGCCAGCATCCTTGTAAATGTTTTCTGAACCCTTTCAAGTTTCGCAACCTCCTTCCTGTAGCAGAGAGCCCAGAATTGCATGCAGTATTCCAACAGTGGTGTAATCAATGTCCTCTCTGAAGAGGACTTTAAAAAATATAACTACAAGCAAATCAGGTTAGTTGGGCATGACTTTCCCATAGCAGTTTGTTTTGGCTGTCCTTCATTACTCTTTGTTTTTTTTCCAGTAATGAGAAAATATATTGTGGGATGTGATGATTGCGGGCACATCCAACTTTGCTCATTGTCCCTCATGGCCCTTGGACAGAGTAATTGTGACTACATGCTAGAAGGCAGTTGAGAGTCAGCCACATTATAGTAGGTCTGGAGTCACAAGGTGTGTGTGTGTGTCTGTGCGCGCACGCACGTACATACATGCAAGCAGGATTCATGAATGGTAGATTTCCTGCCCTAAAAAGGACAGTTTCAGGAGAAACGCAACAGTTCTGGTAGCATCTATGAAGAGACAACAGTGTTCCTGCTTTGATTTCAGTGGTCCTTCAAAACTTGGCTGGATTCAAAACATTAACTAGGTTCTCTCCACAGATGCTGCCAGACCTGCTGCGTTTCCCCAGCAATTTTGCCTTTTGTTGCTGATCTCCAACATCTGCAATTCATTATTTTAGTGAATAAATGTTTCCTGGTTGCCAGGACCGAGAGAAACTTTCACTTCCAGATCTCTTTATTAGTTGAACATAAATTCCACCAGCGGCCATGATGGGATTTGAATTTATGTTCTCAGAAGACCGAGATCTCTAGGTTGCTCAACCATTATCACTAGATCCCAATCTTCCCTTCAATGACAATATTCTCCTGACTATTTTCCTTTATTCATTCATCGGATGTCGCAGTTTGTCTCCCACTATTGTTCTGGTAAACATCAACTTCACTTTCCCGCTGTTCCCCATAATCCTCAATTCCCTTTCTGATTTAAAAAAAAACTTCTTAGTTTTGAATGCACTTAACAATCCAGGCTCAACAGCTGTCCTAAGCATGCAATCCCTTATTTGCAGGTTATTCCCTCTGGTTCGAAACTCACCCATAAGGGTAAACGTTCCCACATCTAGCCTGTCACGTCTCCTCAGAATCTTGTTTGTGACAATAAGGTAACATCGAAATCTTCTAACTTCTATTAACCACAGGCACAACCTATTCATTTCTCCTCGTAAGACATTATTTCCATCCCTGATATCATCCTGGTCAAACTTCTCTGGACTGCCTCCAATGCCGGTATATCTTACCTTAGCTAAAAGGCCCAAAACACTTCCCAGTGTCCAGTTGTGGCCTAATTGGTGTTTGGTTTAGGTTCACTATAACCTCCCTACTTTTATAGTCAATTTAAAAACCAACTGCCCATTTACCTTCCCTATTACTCAATGAACTTGGATGAAGTGTTCATGGATGCGAACTTGGAAATCCACCTATTCAGCAGCTTTCTCCATTTAACATTTAGCACTTTTCCTCCCGACAAAGTGCACAACCTCATTTTTCCACATTCTATTCCATCGGCCAAGGTTTTGCTCATTTGCTTAACCTGTCGATATCCCTCTCCATGTCATCCTCACCACCTGCACTCCAATCAACTGTCTCTACCGCAGTCTTAGCAATAGTACATTCACTTCACTTATCCAAGTAATTCATATCCATATTGTAAATAATTTTGGCCCCTGCACTGATCCCTGTGGCACATTGCTAGTTACAATTTGCGATCCTGAACATGCCCCTATCCCTACTGTATCATTGGTTAGCCAATCATCTGTCCATACGATTTGAGTGTCTCCAATATCATGTGTGTATCATTTGCTGTGCCAGAAGTCTTCCAAACTGTCCTTGAAAAAGTGGTGGTGAGCTGCCTCTTAAATTGCTTCACAAATATGATGTGGTCTATAATAAAGGTTCAGGAGCGAGTTCCAGGACTTTGATCAATAACATCGAAGCAATGCGGATATGTCACAGTTGGAATGTTGTGTTCACACTTATCTCCTCTTGCTGGTTGAAGTGATGGAGTGGAAGTTGCTCTTGAAGAGCCGCCACTCATATAATCAAGCCAGACAGACCGATTGTGGCCAGAGACTCTGCCATTTTGACTTCTCATCAATCTACATTCTTTCCATCCAAGTTTTAGTCCCATCAAGCTGCCACGCAATGCTGTTACGGCTACAGTAAACTATAATAACGTGAAGATCGCTGGGATGACTTTCTACATCCGACTGCAATATAAACACAGATCAATGTTTCCAGTTTTGGTGGAACAAAAGACATCGTATTGGTGGATAATTACAATTAGTGCAAACACAGCGAGCCATCGATAAATATTAATCCTGTTCACGTCAATGGCCAAATTTCAATTCAGAAACCAAGTGCACTTGGCTGCTTGTAACACAGACAACATGATAAAATGGCTCATAGGAGGAGAAATGGGGCATTGAGGAGGAGTGAAATGTTTGCTTTTGGTCACCTCCACAATTGTTAGAAAAACAGGTTGAAAGAATTCTTAAAAGGTGGCTGACGTAGTGGTGTGGCATAACACTTCAGACAGCGCAAAGTGGAAGATCACTTTCTAGTGGAAGAAAAAGACATATCTTATTTCTGAAAGAACTGGAAAACAGAAGAGGGGATGAAATCTGAATTGGGAGCTATTTCCTATTTGTTGAGGATGTTGCTTCATCATAGTCTTGGTTTAGCTCTTCATCAGGAATAAAGGGCGCCCCAAGGGGGCTGAGAGATAAATGGGAAAGAAGTGGGGCTGGAGGGAAGTTAGTTGGGAATGCAATAGGTAGATGGAGGTAGGGATTGATGGTGATAGGTCAGAGATGAGAGTGGAGCAAATAGGTGAGAAGCAAGGTGGACAGGTATGACAGGTCAAGAGGTTGGTCTTGAATTGAAAGGATGGATCTGGGACAAGGTGGGGGAGAGGAAATGAGGAAACTGGTGAAATTACATTGATCCCATGTACTTGGAGGGTCCCAAGTCAGAAGATGAGGTGATTTTCCTACCAGTGTCGGATAGCAAGAGTTTGGCAGTGGAGGAGGCCCAGGACTTGAATGTCCTTTGTGGAATGGGAGGGGGAGTTAAAGTGTTCAGCCACAGGGCCGTCGGTCGCTTAGTTTCAGTGTCCCAGGGTTGTTCCCTGAAATGTTCCGCTAGTTGGCGTCCAGTTTCCCTAAAATGGATGAGATCATATTGCGAGCAATGGGCATAATCTTATAAATAGATTGCATAAACCGTAGCCTGCCAGAGTTATTTTATTTTATTAAATTAAAGAAATTTTTAAGTAAATTGGGTGACTGCATGAAACGGTTTATTGGTCAGATTTGAGTCATCACCCCCAAATGAGACAATGCCATGAATATCAGTGAACTGCTCTTTTTGTTAAAAACCACAAGTTCTTGACGTATTTTCACAACTTACTGGTATTCACACCTGCACATTCAATGTCAAACCCTGACATCAGAAATGAAATTACAGCATTAATTTTGACTTACAATATTCGAAGAAACAAATTAATAGCACACAGTGAATACCAAGTCTGATTAATATTAAATTAAATTTGACCAAAAAACCATAAAATCAAGATGGGAGATAAGAAATGGGGGAAGGGCAGAAGGCAAGAAATGCAGCATCATAGAAGGTGCTCCTCCAGGGAGTGTATTTTACCAGCTACCACTGCTAAATATAAACACTCTGATATGATCATCCGGTTTTAATGTAAACCATAGCCCCATACAGTAGGTACCATTTAAATGAGTTAATAGATACAAGCCTTAAGCAAATCCAGCCCCCAGCCTCACACCCCGCTTCTTGGAACTTGGATCTTCCTCCAGCTCTGGGGGGGTTGTTGAACTTCTGGGCTCCAGCTGCCACTGCCACTCCTCCACTGAAGAAGCTTTGAGAAGTAAATGCAAAGGCAAGATCCAGAACAGAGCACCTTTGCAAAGGAAAGCAGCTCAAGGAGACATTACACGGTTTTGACCCACCGACCTTTGTGTAATGTGCCCAGCACACTCACGCAGCACTACTCTGCTTCTGTGCTCCATAAGCTGGATTGTAGATCATTCAAAAGTAGGTCCTATATCCCTGATTACATCGGTACACAAGGCAGTGAAGAAAGGTTTCAGCACACTGGCCTTCATCAATTAGGGAATTGAGTACAGATGTTGGCAAGTTATGTTGTAGTTTTCCAGGACGTTGATGAGGTTGCACCTGGAATATTGTGATCAGTTTTGGTCCCCTTGGTGTTCTGACTTCTGACTTCTTCAACTCTGGGTTTGTGTTGAACCTGATGGGATACTTTGTGCAACTCAGCATGTTTAAACAGTATCTCTCAGAGGGATTCATTTGAAAATTTTCAGGAGTTGAGCGCAACAAGATTGAACTATTCAAAGTTACTTGGACTCTATTTTAAAATTACATCAGGACCAGTAGTCAGAGACACGTACAGGATGGAAACAGACACTTCGGTCCAACTTGTCCATGCTGACCTGAAATCCTAAATTAATCTAGTCCCATTTGACAGCACCTGACCCATATACTCTGGCAGCTCATTTCATGTATCTACCACCATGTGCATGAAGACGTTGTCCCTTTAATATATTTCATCTCTTACCCTAAACCTAATCCTCTAGTTCTAGACTCCCCCATCCCAGGGAAAAGACCTTGTCTATTACCCTGTCCATGCCCCTCATGATTTTGTAACCTCTATTAGGTCACTCCTCTGCCTCCGATGCTCCAGTGAAAACAGCCCCAGCCTATTCAGCCTCTCCATGCAGCTCAAATCCTCCAAACCCCAACAACATTCCTGTAAATCGTTTCTCATAGAGAAGTCAACGTTTCAGTCCTGAAGAAGGGTTAATACCCAAAGCGCTGACTACTCCATATTCTGGTGCTGCATGGCTTGCTGTATTCTCCCAACCTCCTGCTTGCCTACTTCGGGGTGCAATATGTAGTGGATCAGTGGTTACCACTGCAGCCTCACAGCACCAGGGGCTCAGGTTTGATTCCAGCCTTGGTTGGCTGTCTGTGAGGAGTTTGCACTTTCTCCCAGTGTCTGTGTGGGTTTTCTGTGGGTGATCCTGCTTTCTTCCATAAACCAAAGATGTTCAGGTCATGTGGATGAGCCATGCTTAATTGCCCATAGAGTTAGGTACATTAGTCAGAGGGAAATGGGTTTGGATGGGTTACTCTTCGGAGGGTCGGTGTGGACTTGTTGGGACAAATGGCCTGTTTCCACACTGAAGCTAATCTCATCTGCGCTACTTTTGTCACTAACGAATGGCAGAGAAGAGTCGACGGGCCGAATGGCCTAACTTCTGCTTTGATGGTCTTGCGGTCTTAGGTTTCTCTGGATCATTTCATTTGGCAATGTGCAGTCCCTGGCTCAATGAGCGGCAGTGTCCACTGAAAGCAAAGTTCATAGGATGGTTAAACTCCTACAATGTGAAACATATTCTTCAGCCCAACACGTCTGCACTGATCTTCCGAAGGATTAACCTACTCAGATCCATTTTCCTACCCTCCATAAATTGCACACAGACCCCCAAGTGTGAAATTATTCCTGGGTTCCTGGTGCCATGAGGCAGCAGTGCTAACCCTGAGCTACCATGGGGATGTGGTTGTGGGGTGTAAGGGAGGCAATTGCAGTCCAGCAGAAAACAAAAACAGCCCACCTACTCTCCCACTGCACACTGTCAGGAGATTCATTCCTGCGGGGGGTAACCCAAGGCAGCGTCACCAGTGGGATCTGATTGCTGCCCCCGCTGATGCTTCCGCAAGTTGGAGGAAAACATGAACCTATTCCCACACTCGGGCCAGCTGAAGGGCCTCTCCCCGGTGTGAACACACTGGTGTTTCAGTAGGGCGGAGGAATTGCTGAAGGCCTTCCCGCACTCAGGGCAGCAGAATGGCCTCCCCGCCTCCGCCACCGCCATCGTTCCCCCGTGTGGACCAGCTGGTGATTCATCAGTGTGGAGGAGCGTGTCAAGGCCTTCCCACATTCGGGGCAGGAGAACGGCCTCTCCTCGGTGTGGACCCACTGGTGTCTCAGCAGGCGGGAAGAACTGCTGAAGGCCATCTCGCACTTGTTTGGAGAACAGCCTTCCCCGGTGTGGACCAACTCGTGCGTCAGCAGGGCAGAGGAATCACTGAAGGCCTTCCCACATTCAGGGCAGCAGAAGGGCCTCGTCCCCTCTGTGGACCCATTGGTGATTCAGAACCCTTTCAAATTTCACAATATCATTCTGATAGGCGAGAGACCAGAATTGCACACAATATTCCAGAAGTGGTCTAACCAATGTCCTCTCCAGCCACAACATAACTTCCCAACTCAAATACTCAGTCAGAGGATTACGAAAGCTTTCAAACCCCACAGAAAACAAACAGGAATGAATGGAGGGACAAACCGAATTTTTGAGAGTCAGCTTGGAAGCATCAATGAGAAATCGGCGGACTGGGTTTATTGGGGACCCGTTCTCCTTAAATGCATTATATACGTATTTCTTTTCTCTCCTTCGTAGTTTCTCTGTGCTGCGGTGTGTAGTGGCTCGTTGAAATAATGTCCTGATACAGCTTCGTTTGTGGATGTTGGGATGATTGCTTCTGTGGTTAAGTATTTGGTTTGTGTGTGTTGTTTTTCTGTCGATGCTAGTTTGAAGTTCCCCATTGACTGTTCGCTCTACTGTGACATCTAGGTATGGCGCTTTGATGTTGTTCTCCTCCTCTTCAAACCAGGAGCCCCCTTCAGGCCAGAGTCTCACTACTTGGAACACCAATATACAGACTCGTCAAAGGCATCCACTGAAGACTAAAACACCAAGTCGAAGATTCACGCCACTCCAGTTATTCCATCCAAGAATTCCTGAACACCAAAGACACTAAGATAGAAGAGGATGGAATAATGCTGTCCTTTGACATAACAGCCCTGTTCACATTCATTAACATCAACGTGGCCAAAGAAAACTGAAGACACTACTCGACGAATCGAAGACACAAACACAGCACCAACTTCATCAGCAAAGATAGCACTGTTAACCTCGTGGAAATGTGCATTACCACCCACTTCATATTCAGTAACAAGCCCTCCAAACAAATCAACGAAACACCCATGAAACCACCAGTGTCAGGATTCCTAGCAGAAGCAATAATGCAGAGACTCGAACAAACAACCCTTCCAACGATCCAACCCAAACTTTGGGTCCGCTACAGCGATGACACTTTTGTCATCAGAAAATGAAACAAATTACAGGAAACCTACAACACCATCAACAATCTCCTTACTGGCATAAAATTCACAAAAGAGGAGAACAACAACAAAGTGCCATTTCTCGATGTCACAGTAGAGCGAATAGTCAATGGTAAATTCAAAACAGCCTCTACAGGAAAACAACGCACGCAAACCAAGAACTTAACGACAGAAGCAATCACCCCTACACATACAAACACATCTGAATCAGGACACTATTTCAACGAGCCACTACACACTGCAGCATCCAGGAACTACGAAGATCAATAAATAACTGTGCAGCGCTTTTAAGAAGAACGGGCAACCTATAAACCCCATGAGAATTGCTTCCCTGACCGGGAATCGAGCCCAGGCCGCAGCGGAGAAAGCGCCGAATCCTAACCACTAGACCACCAGGGAGAGGCTGAGGTGGCTGACAGTTCGACTGAAAATTTCTTCCCTGCTCGGAAATTAAATCCGTGCCATGGTCGTGAGAAGGCTTTCACCTGTGCATCCACCAATGTCATTTCTTGTATCCATTGCTCCTGATGCGGTCTCCTCTACATTGGGGAGACTGGCGACTTCTCGCAGAGTCAAGTCACAGAGCTTGAGGGAACATCACCAGGACACCCACACCAATTAACCCCATCGCCCTATGGAACAACATTTCAACCCCCCTCCAACTCTGCCGAGGACATGCAGGTCCTGGGCCTCCTCCATCGCCGCTCCCTCCCCACGCGATGCCTGGAGGATGAACGCCTCATCTTCCGCCTCGGATAAATTCAATCCCAGGCCATCAATGCGGACTTCACCAGTTTCCTCATTACCCCTACCTCCACCTTACCTCAGTTCCAACCTTGCAGCTCAGCTCTGTCCTCATGACCTATCCTACCTGCCAATCTCCCTTCCCACCTATCCGCTCCACCCTCTTCTCTGACCTGTCACCTCCATCCCCACCCCCATTCACCTATTGTACTCTTTGCTACCTTCGGCCCAGCAACCCCCAATTTATCTCTCTATCCTGGAGGCGTGCTGCCTTTATTCCGGATGAAGGGCTTTTGCCAGAAACGGCGATTTTCCTGCTCCTCGGAAGCTGTCTGACCTGCTGTGCTTTTCCAGCACCACTTTGATCTAAACTCTGGTTTCCAGCATCTGCAGTCCTCACTTTTGCCGAACCAATAAACCCAGTGTACCGATTTCACATCAACAAACTGACACATGCAGACACAACGTCTGCAGAAACCCTAGCCACATTACTTTACATTAAAGACATCTGTGAAATGGTGTCCAGACAACTCAACCCTCTCAGCATCATGGTAGCCCACAAACCTACCAACACACTTGAACAGCGGCCAATGAACCTGAAATACCCGATAAAAACAACCAGCAAACGAATGTTATTAACAAAATACCATACAAGGAAATATATACATGAACTCTGCCGCACAGTTCTCTGTGGCAAGAAATGCTGGACTGAGATAAGGAAGATTTTTTTCAGCCAAAACGAATCGGCACTGACTGGACAGCCATTTAAAATCAACGCTGTCAGCCCAGGATGAAAGATCCGAAGGGATGAACAGTTTTCTTATTTCCTGAAGATTTACAAAGCTGAGACTGGGTTTTGGTGTTTGTTCCCTTTCCACTCCCAGGAGCCGCAGTGGTTGGGACTGTGAGTTGGGGAAAGTGGGGAAAGTGAAATGTGCGCATGAGCAGCTTCTCCTCCTCTGACAGCGCTGTGACGTGACTCTGATGTTCTCAGGGACACTTACTGACGCGAGACAGTGAAAAGAGTCTCGTTCCTGCAGATCAGGAATTCAAACCTTATGCCAGCTTCAGGACAATGAGAAAGAATAATTGGGGTGTGTGAAGAAGCTGTGAGCTGCATTTCAAACAGGTAGGTGGAGTCATATGCGTCATCCATTGCGCCCCTGGCACTGAGCGTACCTGACCCCGCCATGCTGCAGAGTTCTGACGTTAACACGGACATGCGCAGCAATGGGAACATTCACAATGTGAACAGCCAAAGATAATCACCGTCGTTGCTTCCCTTCCATAGTCCCAACTTTGTGAAGCAGTATCTTTCACTGGCAAATAAAACACATTAATCCTCAGGTGCCTGCTTCATTTCGATCACGACTTCATGCCCCTCACTGTTCTCGTCTCATTTCCAAATGCTTGGCTCATATCCACAAAAGCAGCTCTGTGGGTATCTGCTTATTCCACCCTGTCAGGCAGTGGGTTGCAGATTCCCGACCAGTCCCAATGTGATTGAAATATTTCAACTCCTCCACTGATTTGCATCTTTAAAAAAAACCGTCTTAGCAATCTCCCTTTCTTTCTGACGGTAGTTCTCAACTGTAGTCGGCAGGGTTCACACCTGCGTGGGGAAACCGCAATGGTTTTGATGTCCATCGCATTCACCACTCGGCCCACCAATACAGAACCACACTGACAGCTTCATTTCCCAGGTCTCTCTGCCTGTGGAGCTGTGAAAGAGTGAATCATTGCAGAGTTTGTTTGAATCCAATCACTTCACAGGTTTCGAAAGGGTTAAATATCTGCAAATGGCGAGTCTGGGTCTTTCATCCCGAAAGATGACATGGACATTCAGTTAAAAACAAAACCGGAAATTGCAGGAGCAACTCAGCAGGTCAGGCAGCATTTGTGGAAAGAGAATCAGAGAAAACCTTTTTGAGAATTCTTTTTGTTTCCTTATCCAGGTACAGCCAAACCTGCTGAGTTTCTCCAGCAGTTTCTCTTTCTGTCTCGGACTGTCAGCATCCACAGTCTTTTATGTTAGAAATTCAGTCAATTCAGAAACCCCTCTGTGCTTCCTCAGTGGAGAAGATTTCCGTTCGAGAAACATTTTCCTGACACCATTAAAAACGCGCAGCCAAGAAAGCGGTAAAAGCGAGAATAGCAAGCACTCCGTCTCTGGGTGGTCTCGAACCACCAACCTTTCGGTTAACAGCCGAACGCGCTGACCAATTGCGCCACAGAGACAGACCCGAAAACCGCATGCACAGTCTCTTTGAGAAAGCTGCTATTCAATTCATAATTCAACATGACCCGCCCAGAATTACCATTGTCTTCTGTCAGTTTTACTTATCCATAATAAAGCCTTGGACATTCGTAGTGGAGACATGGGGACAGTCTGATCCCACCATCTGCAGGCACATCCATGTCACGAGGAACTAGCCCTTTTACACCGGGGACATCGCCCTCCGAGCCTTTCAGTGTATTGCCTCTTCCCGTATTTTCTCATTGGTCCCGAGTCGAGAAGAGGTTTAAATTCCTGATGTGCAGAGAATTCTTTCAATGTCTCAGATCAGTTCATGTCCCGAGAATATCAGAGTCAATCTCCCGGCCTCTTAAACAAGGGGACGGTGTCTGGACTGTCGCTGCTCAGTCGGACAGTTCATTCCTTCATTCTCCTCTAATTCCACTTCCCAAAGAGTTTCTAAAGACTCACAAAGCTGGAGACTGGGATTTCTGTTTTACTTCCTGAACATTTTTCCACCTGCCAACCGACAATATTTTGCCAAAACCTCTTCCCCATTCTACATTGAACATATTCAAGGCTAAGTTAATCGGAGTTTTGAACGATAAAGATGTGGATGGTTATGGGGGAGGTAAGAAAATGGGTTTAAGACCAGTACAGGCCAGTCCTAGAGTCAGACAGCACTGAACAGACCCTTCATCCAACCAGTCCATGCTGAGTATGATCTCAAACTAAACTCGTCCCACCTACCAGTGTTTGGCCCATAAACCTTCGAACCTCTCGTATTCATGTACTTATCCAAATGTCTTTTAAAAGTTGTAACTGTATATGCATAAAATCATGAGGGGCATAGATGGGATAAATAGACAAAGTCTTTTCCCTGGGGTGGGGGAGTCCAGAACGAGAGGGCATGGGTTGAGCGTTAGAGGGGAAAGATACAAAAGAGATCTAAGGGGCAACTTTTTCACGCAGAGGATGGTACGTTTATTGAATGAACTGCCAGAGGAAGTGGTGACTTTTGAAATACCGCACTCAGTTCTGGTTTCCCTGCTGTCGGAAAGGTGTTGTGTAACTTGAAAGGGCTAGGAAAAGATTTAGGAGGTTGTTGCCAGAGTTAGAGGGTTTGAGCTACAGGGAGAGGCTGAATAGGCTGGGGCTGTATTCCCTGGAGCGTCTGTGACCATTCGAAGTTTATAAGGGGCATGCATAGGATGAATACCAGAGATCTTTTCCCCAGGATATGGGAGTCCGAAAGTCGTGAGTTTCAGTTTGAGGTGAGGGTGGAAGACTTTAAAGGGACCTGAGGGGCAGCATTTTCATGCAGAGGGTGATGTGTGCATGGAACGAGCTGCCAAAGATAATGGTGGAGGCTAGTTCAATTACAATATTGAAAGGCATCTGGATGGGTATATGAATAGGAAGGGTTGAGAGGGTTATGGGCCAAATGCTGGCAAATGGGACAAGATTAATTTTGGATATCTGGTTGGCACGGACGAGTTGGACGATGTGTCTGTTTCCGTGCTGCATGACTCTAATGATCTTTGGTGAAAGCAGAAGTGTCGTTGTGAAGAGTGGACATTCAGAAGCAGCTTTCAAAGATGTTTTGCCCTTACGAGGAGCAGAAGTCTTCCATTTGTGAGATAGGAGCTGGGTGAGTGAGTACATCCAGGATTTTGTTAGAAAGTGGAAATTCATTGCACTGTGGGGATGAAGTGTTTTAAGTTTTACCGGCAGTAAGTACAGTGTGCTGAGCAGGGAGTCTAGTGAAGGGTTAGAAGCCTTACAATTTTTAGTACTGCAGGTATTGCATTGTTTCTTCAGCATTGTAAAGGTTACTTGCAGCAGCAGCAGGTGTGGGCTGTATTCACTAGAAATGATTAAGCATTTCGTTAACACACATACAAGAGGGCAGGGTGGGGCTTGTCTTTTGATTTGTAGAAGACGGGACATTCTGGGTGCTGTGATCTGGGGCAAACATAACAGCAGTATATCATTGAATCCCAACAGTGTGGAAGCAGGCCATTCAGGCCATCAAGTACACACTGAGCCCTCCAAACACACATCACCCCAGATACACCTCCCAACCACTCCACCATCACCACCCCATCACGTCTTTTCTGCTGGTGGGTGAGACTTGGCTGCAAGATTAGGGGGCAGTAGAATTCGGACAGAGATGAGGAGGAGCTGCTTGTCCCAGAGGGCGGTACATCTATGGAATTCTGTGCTCAAGGAAGCAGTAGAGGCAGCTTCATTAAGACACTGTTGGATGAGTTTTTGCGTGGTAGGGGAATTAAGGGTAGTTGGGATAATGCAAGTAGGAGGAGCTGAGATGATTGATAGAACAGCCATGATTTTAATGAATGGCGGAGCAGGGTCGATGGGCCAAATGGCCTACTCCTTCTATTACTTTGAAACTATAACCCTGCGTTTCCCATGGCTAACCCACCTAACCTGCACATCCCTGGACACTGGGCAATTTAGCATGGCCAATCCAAATCAAGGCCAGTGAGCAATGTATTGATGTGGAAACCAAACACCAGAGAATGATTGAAAGGGACAAGGAGAACAAATGTGCTAGCAATCAAAACTGGATTCTAACCATCACAAAAAAAATAAAACTAAAAGCTCAGTATGTGAATGTGTGCTGCATTGTAACCAAAGCGAATTAATTGACTGCACACGTTGAAGAGATTAATTATGATCTGAGACTCCTTACAGAGATATGGCTTCAGAATGTCAAGGATTGGATCCGGAATATCGAGGGGATACGTGGCATTCAAGTCGAGTGGGAAGCTCCGTAAAGGTAGAGGGTGGGCACTGCTAATCAAAGCACTGATAACATGGTAGTCTGGTGTCAGCTCGGATTTCAGGTCATGATTTCTCTGTCCTCTGGTCTCCCTGTTCACACAGAGTTAGATGTTGTTTGTCCTCAGCTCTGTTTGATTTCTGCTGAAGCTTTGACCCCCTTTAACACCTTCTGGAGCAATAAAATATTCTGAGCCTCCTGGAAATGACACCTTATCTATACCTCTCCTGATTTTAAAAATCTCTATAAAGTTATCTCTCAACTTGCTAGGCTCCGTTGGAAAAATGTCCCAGCTTCGTCTTAACTCAAACCCTCCATTCCAGCAACATGCTGGTAAAGTATGGAATAGGGAATTGTATCAAATCACATAAATGTTCTGTTTGAAACAATCTGGCTGTGTTCTTGTCTGAGATATTGAGAGTCCCTGGTGTAAGTAATTACGAATGCAATTATTTTGGTCACAGATTTGAACAACCATGTTGTAGCAAAAGGGTCTACTCTGATAAGGAGGTAGTGGTCATTTCTAGGGTAAGTGAACAGTTTGTAGATCAGGGAGATGAAGTTCCAGACACTTGGGAAGGGCAAGATAAATATGATATGATATAACTATGATAAATAAGACAAAGAACTGTGGATGCTGGAAAACTGAAACAAAAACTGACAACACTGGAAAAACTCAGCAGGACTGGAAGCATATGTGGAGAGAAAGCGGGGTTAAAGTTTCGAGTCCAACAACTCCTCTTCAGGATTCTGAAATAGTTTGTGAGAACCCCTTAAGACATCTGCCCAGCTTTAAGACCATAATATACAGGAGCAGGATGAGGCCATTTGGCCCATCGAGTCTGCTCCACCAGTCGATCATGGCTGATATGTTTCTCCATCCCATTCTGCTGCCCTCTCCTCATACCTCTTGACCCCTTCCTAATCAAGAACCTATCTTGGTCTTAAATGCTCTCAATGACTTGGCATCCTCAACCCTTCACCTAGTGGAAACATCATCTCCACATCCACACTATCCAGTCATGGTGTAGCACAGCGCTGCCTGACCCACTGTGATCTCCAGCATTTGTTGTTTTCAGGAAGGATTCCAGCATCTACAACAATGCGCTTCTAAATTTTGTAACCAGTTGGTTAGCTCTCCCTGGATCCCGTGAGATTTAACCTTACTCAACGATCCACTGTGTGGTACAATTAACAAAGTTCCCAATCCCCACCTCTTTTTGTGCACATAGGTCGCACGATGGATCAGTAGTTAGCACTGCTGTATTACCGCACCAAGGAGTCGCGTTCGATTCCAGCCTTGGGGCGACTGTCTGTGTGGAGTTTGCCCATTCTCCCGGCCGTGTCTGCGTGGGTTTCCTCCGGGTGCTCTGTTTTCCTCCCAAAATCTAACAATGTGCAGTTTCGGCTGAAGTGGCCATACTAAATGGGCCCACAGTTTACAGTAAATGTCGAGTAATGGGATAGGGGAATGTGTCTGCATGGGTTACACTTTGGATGGTCAATGTGGACTTGTTGGGCTGAATGGCGTGTTCCACATTGTAGGAATTCTACGTGGCATTCCCCCAACTCCAGAGTCTCAGCACTCTTGGCTTTTCCCTGGACAGTGTTGGGGAGGGAAACAATGTTTTACACGGGAGGAAGGTTCAGTGAGTGTGAACCCAAAAGTAAACGCAGTGTTTTCCCCGGTATACCAGAGGCTGAGGGGATGACCTTGCAGACATTTATAGAGTCATGAGAAGTATGGATAGGGTAAATAGACAAGGTCATTTCCCTGGGATGGGAGAAGTCCCGAAAAGGAGTGTAATATGTTTGGGGTGAGGGAGGCAAGTGTAAGGAATGATCTGCCGGAGGATGTGGTGGATGTAGGTCCAATTATAACATTCAAAAGGCATCTGGATGGGTATATGAATAGGAAGAGTTCAGAGGGATATGGGCCAAGTGCTGGTAAATGAGACGAGATTAATTTAGGCTCTCTGGTCGGCACGCATGATTTGGACTGAAGGACCTGTTTTTGTGCTGTGTATCTCTATGACTCTGGCTTGCCCGTAATGTTTGCCATGCCTGTATGTTCAGTTTCTGTCTGGTGTCGATGCCAATGCCTTGATATCTCATTCCCCCATCTCCCCACTTCCACCTCCCCAGATGTTAACCATTTCGTGTCTGGTTGTTTCTCAAGAAGCTGCATTGAAGGTTCATCCTGAATTGATACTTTTTTTGCTTCCCAAAATCAGACTTACTCACTCCTAGATGTCGTGAAAGATACTAACTTTCAGGTGAATGTATCCAAAATTCAAAGATGTCTGTCTTGATGTTTTCACTTTTCTGTCTCTGTAAGATCCTGAATCAGTACCATCGGGAGAATTAGTTTGAGTGGGGTGAGAATAGAGGGGTGAGAGGGGGTGGGATGGTGCAAAAAGAAAAGAATGTTCTGCGGAAAGTAGAATTGCTTGTTTGGAATTTCTAACCTGGACTGACAGTGATGATTTTGGTGATCTCTTTTTACAGATTATTTGAAGATCTGAAGACGGAAGGTTCAATATCAATAGATGAAGGGCTTTGCCTGAACCATTGACTCTGCTGCTCCTCGGATGCTGCCTGATCTGCTGTGATTTTCCAGCATTGCACTTTGACTCTCGAGCATTTGCAATCCTCAATTTCACGTCAATGTCTGACAGTCACTGAATCCATTGGGACTATAACAATTTTCGACTATGATTCTGTGAGAAGGATCCAAGCTTTTTGGTTCCTGTTTCAGTATGTTTTCAGCATCAGTGAGACTGGAAGAGAGACCCTATTGTTGCAGCACTTTGGTTGTGGAGCCAGAAAATGTTATACAGACTGGGAAGAGAAATTCACGGCAGGGAGGTGCTGGACACGCGTCAGAGTGCAGCTGAAGCTTCGGTCATGGAGAAACCTAAGGAATCCCGTCCCGTGGAGAAACCATGGAAGTGTGGCGACTGTGGGAAAGGCTTCCGTTTCCCATCTGACCTGGAGCCTCATGGGCGCAGTAACACCGGGGTGAGACTGTTCTCCTGCCCTGAGTGCGGGAAGACCTTCAGCAATTCCTCTGTACTGCAGAGGCACCAGCGGGTCCACAAGGGCGAGAGGCCTTTCCCCTGCCCCGAGTGCGGAATGGGCTTCAGCAATTCCTCCCGCCTACTGAGGCACCAGGGGGTCTACACGGGGGAGAGGCCCTTCAGATGTCCCAACTGCGGGAAGGCCTTCAGCAGTTCCTACTTTCTGCAGAGGCACCAGCAGGTCACACAGGCGAGACGCCATTCTCCTGCCCCGAATGCGGGAAGGCCTTCAGCTATTCCTCTGTCCTGCTGACCCACCGCCGGGTCCACATATTGGAGAAGCCCTTCAGCTGCGCCAAGTGCGGGAAGGCCTTCAACGATACCTCTGCCCTGCTGAGACACCAGCGGATCCACACCGGGGAGAGGCCGTTCTTCTGCCTCAAAAGCAGGAACGGCTTTACCCAGGAATCCCATCTTCGGGTCCATACCGGGTAGAGGCCCTTCCCCTGCCCAGAGTGCGGGAAGGCCTTCAGCAATTCCTCCCACCTGCTGAGGCACAGGCGGGGCCATACCGGGGAGAGGCCGTTCACCTGCCCCGAGTGCAGGCGGAGGTTCTCATCATTCTGCACCTTGCAGAAGCACCAGCGGGCAAACCAGTGCTCCCAACAATCTGATTCTGCTGGTGAAATTGCTGTGGGTCACTGCCAGGACTGAACCACTGCCCATTCTGACAGAGTTCAGAGGGATATGGGCCATGTGCTGGTAAATGAGACGAGATTAACTTAGGCTCTCTGGTCGGCACGCATGAGTTGGACTGAAGGACCTGTTTTTGTGCTGTGTATCTCTCTGACCCTGGCTTGACCGTAATGTTTGCCATGCCTGTATGTTCAGTTTCTGTCTGGTGTCGATGCCAATGCCTTGATATCTCATTTCCCCCATCTTCCCACTTCCACCTCCCCAGATGTTAACCAGTTCGTGTCTGGTTGTTTCTCAAGAAGCTGCATTGAAGGTTCATCCTGAATTGACACTTTTTTTTGCTTCCCAAAATCAGACTTACTCACTCCTAGATGTCGTGAAAGATACTAACTTTCAGGTGGATGTATCCAAAATTCAAAGATGTCTGTCTTGATGTTTTCACTTTTCGGTCTCTGGAAGATCCTGAATCAGTACCATCGGGAGAATTAGTTTGAGCGGAGTGAGAATAGAGGGGTGAGAGGGGGTGGGATGGTGCTTTCAATTTTGTGGAAAAAGAAAAGAATGTTCTCATGTCTGGGAATTGATTGCCATGCAGGAATCTCCAGTTCTGAACAAACAAAGTACCGGCCTCAAAACGTCAGCTCTGTTTACCTTTCCACAGATGCTGCTCGACCTGTTGGCTTTCTGCAGTATTCTCTGTGTTTATTCGGCACAAGTGCTGCTTTTCATTCAAGAACTTCAATCCCTGTCCTCTGGTAACTGACTCTGGTCAGTGGCAATTGATTCTTCTGATCATTAATCTGCCCATTCCCACCGCTTCTTCTCCCATCATTACCAACAGCCCCAGGAAATCTCCAGTTAACCTTCTTTGCTCCAAAGCGAACATTCCCAAACTTGGGAATGTCTCCCCAAAATGGAAATTCCTCATCCCTGGACATGACTCAAGGCATACAATTGGGAAGAGATTTTGGCAAAATATTGTCAGGTAGGAAATGGAAAAATGTTCATGAAGCAAAACAGAAATCCCAGTCTCCAGCTTTGTGAATCTTTAGAAACTCTTTGGGAAGCGTCCCGAAGATGAACTGTCCCACTGAGTAGAGACAGTCCAGACACCGTCCCCTTGTTGAAGAGGCCGGGAGAGTGACTCTGATGTTCTCGGGACATGAACTGATCTGAGACAATGAAAGAATTGTCGTTCCTGCACATCAGGGATTCAAACGCCTTCTCGCCTCCGAGCCAATGAGAGAACTCGGGAACAGGCAAAACACGGAAAGGCTCGAAGGGCGACGGCCCGGAATAAGAACGCTAGTTCCTCGTGACATGGATGTGTCTCCAGCCTGTCCCCGGTGTCTCCACAATAAATCTCCCAGGGTTTATTTTGGAAAAGTAAAACTGATAGACGACAATTGTAATTCTAGGCGGGGAGGCTGAATTATGAATTCACTCATAGCCTGCCCTAAGCGATGGCGCAGCCCATGTCATTGCCTGTCTCTGTGGCGCAATTGGTCAGCGCGTTCGGCTATTAACCGAAAGGTTGGTGGTTCAAGCCCACCCAGAGGCGATGAGCTTCGGGTTGCCTGAGTCTTTAACACGCTACCCTGCTCCTTGGCCAACATCTGTGTCTCATGCGGCAATGTTCCACAAGTCCAACGCCTCACTGTCCATTGGGGATCCTCCAGTCTTCAATATTATTTGGACCCGAACTCCCCCATGCCCTTGACCCTGACCACACCCTCACAAGGCCTTGTTATCACATCGTCTGCTGTTACACACGACTTATTGTAAGCCAGGAATAGTCTCCATGAACAGTTAGTCACCCTCCCACACAGATCGTTATTCATTCCTTTGTCCCTCCAATGTTCTCCCTCTGAACTGGTGGCAAAGAGAGCAATGTGGATTGATATCCCTGAGCCAGCTATTTGTCCCATCTCCAGGAACAGGGTTCTCTCCACTGGCGGATAATTAAACTATTTTGCTGTTGCGTTGACGTGAGAAGATTGTGTAAATATAAACCTTTTCAAAATTCCCACATTCCGTTGATTAAACTGTGAGTTCACTCTGAATCACAACACGTGTCCCAGCGCATTTGGAGGCCCACCTGAGCTCTGCTGGTTCTACACAGCAAGTAAATGAGAGTCTCTATTCGTATCATTCTCTTGCCTTCTCCCTGTAAATCTCCACATTGTTACTTTGGACATGACCACCGAATTCCCTTTTGTGTTCTTGAATCTGCCTCCTTGTCCCGGTCAGACAGGGACAAGAAAGTGTTCTTCCTAATGTCACTTTTATTTATTTTTTGCCAATTGCCTTGAAATCTCTGCCAAATTTTTGGGAAATTGAAAGGATTCTCATTTCTGCACATGGGGCTGAATTGATTTAATTTCTAACGTAAACGATTGCGGATGCTGAGAATCCGAGACACAAAGAGGAGCTGCTGGAGAAACTCAGCAGGTTTGGCAGTACCTGTGGGAGAAAACAGAGTTCTGAAATATTGTCTCTGATTCTCTTTCCACCGATGCGGAGTTGCTCCTGGAATTTCTGTTTTTGCTTTTAACTGAAAGTTTATTTCATCTTTCGTGATGAAACAACCAGACTCGCCATGTGCAGATATGTAACCCTTTCGAAACCTGTGAAGTGATTGTATTCAAACAAACACAGCAATAACTCACTCTTTCTCAGCTCCACAGGCAGGGAGACCTGGGAAATGAAGCTGTCAGTGTGGTTCTGTATTCGTGGGTCGAGTGGTTAATACGATGGATTTCAGATCGATTGCGGTTTCCCCACGCAGGCGTGAACCTTGCCGACTACAGTTGAGAAATGTCGTCAAAAAGAAAGGAAGACTGTTCCCCGGTTTCTTCTTTAAGGTTCACATCAGTGGAGGGGTTGGAAATCTGCAACCCATTGCCTGTCAGGGTGGAACAATCAGATATCCACAGGGTTACTTTTGAGGCTATGAGCCAAGTGTTTGGAAATGAGACGAGAACAGTGAGGGGCGTGAAGTCGTGATCAAAATGAAGCAGGCACCTGAGGACGAATGTGTTTTATTTGCCAGTGAAAGATACTGCTTCACCAAGTTGGGACAATGGAAGGGAAGCAGTGACGGTGATTATCTTTGGCTGTTCCTCTTGTGAATGTTCCCATTGCTGCGCATGTCCGTGTTAACGTCAGAACTCTGCAGCATGGTGGCGTCAGGTACGCACAGGGCCGGGGCGCAATGGATGACGCATCTGACTCCACCTACCACTTTGAAATGCAGCTCACAGCTTCTTCACACACTCCAATTAATCTTTCTCATTGTCCTGAAGCCGGCATACGGTTTGAATTCCTGATCTGCAGGAACGAGACTCTTTTCACTGTCTCGCGTCAGTAAGTGTCCCTGAGAACATCAGAGTAACACCACAGCGCTGTCAGAGGAGGGGAAGCTGAAATCGACCCACACGCTGCTCATGGACATATTTCACTTTCTCCAACTCACCTCCCCAACCACTGCGGCTCCTGGGAGTGGAAAGGGAACAAACACCAAAACCCAGTCTCAGCTTTGTAAATCTTCAGGAAATAAGAAATCTGTTCATCCCGTTGGATCTTCCATCCTGGCCTGGCAGCGTAGATTTTAAATGGCTGTCCAGTCAGTGCCGATTCGTTTTGGCTGAAAAAAATCTTCCTTATCTCATCCCAGCATTTCTTGCCACAGAGAACTGTGCGGCAGGGTTCATGTATATATTTCCTTGTATGGTATTTTGTAAATAACATTCGTTTGCGGGTTGTTTGTATAGGCTATTCCAGGTTCATTAGCCGCTGTGTAAGTGTGTTGGTAGGTTTGTGGGCTACCATGATGCTGAGAGCGTTGGGTTGTCTGGACATCATTTCCCAGATGTCTTTTATGTAAAGTAATGTGGCTAGGGTTTCTGCACACGTTGTGTCTGCTTGTGTCAGTTTGTTGATGTGAAATCGACACACTGGGTTTATTGGGTAGGCAAAAGTGCGGATTGCAGATGCTGGAATCCAGAGTTTAGATCAGAGTGGTGCTGGAAAAGCACAGCAGGTCAGACAGCTTCCGAGGAGCAGGAAAATCGACTTTTCGGGCAAAAGCCCTTCATCAGGAATGGAAGCAGGACGCCTCCAGGGCGGAGAGATAAATTGGGGGGTGGGGGTGTGCTGGGCCGAAGGTAGCAAAGAGTACAATAGGTGAATGGGGGTGAGGATGGAGGTGACATGTCAGAGAGGAGGGTGGAGCGGATAGGTGGGAAGGGAGATTGGCAGGTAGGACAGGTCATGAGGAAAGCACTGTGCTGGAAGTTTGGAACTGAAGCAAGGTGTGGGGAGGGGAAATGAGGAAACTTGTGAAGTCTACATTAATGTTCTGGGTTTGAATTTATCCGAGGCGGAAGATGGGGCGTTCTTCCTCCAGGCATCGGGAGGGGAGGGAGCGGCGATGGAGGAGGCCCAGGACCTGCATGTCCTCGGCAGAGTGGGAGGGGGTGTTGAAATGTTGGGCCAGAGGGTGATGGGGTTGATTGTTGCGGGTGTCCTGGAAATATCCCCTCAAGCTCCGTGACTGGACTCTGCGAGGAGTCTCCAGCCTCCCCAATGTAGAGGAGACCGCATCGGGAGCAATGGATACAAGAAATGACATTGTTGGATGCACAGGTGAAAGCTTGCTGACGACCGCGGCCCAGGTTCGATTTCCGGGCAGGGAATTAATTTTTAGGAGAGCTGACAAGCGGAAGCCGCATCTCCCTGGTGGTCTAGTGGTTAGGATTTGGCGCTCTCACCGCCATGGCCCGGGTTCGATTCCCGGTCAGGGAAACCATTTTCAGGGGTGCAGGCTACCCATTCTTCTTAAATGCGCTGTGTAATTATTGAAAGTCGTTCCTGGGTGCTGCAGTGTGTCGTGGCTCGTTGAAATAGTGTCCTGATTCAGATTTGTTTGTGTGTGGAGGGATGATTGCTTCTGTAGTTCAGTAGTTGGTTCGTGTGCGTTGTTTTCCTGTAGACGCTGTTTTGAATTTACCATTGACTGTTCGCTCTACTGTGACATCTAGAAATGGCACTTTGTTGTTGTTCTCCTCTTTTGTGAATTTTATGTCAGCGAGGATATTGTTGATGGTGTTGTAGGTTTCCTCTAATTTGTTTCATTTTTTGATGACAAAAGTGTCATCACTGTAGTGGACCCAAAGTTTGGGTGGATCGTTGGAAGGGCTGTTTGTTCGAGTCTCTGCATTATTGCTTCTGCTCGGAATCCTGATACTGGTGGTTTCATGGGTATTTCGTTGATTTGTTTGGAGGGCTTATTACTGAATACGAAGTGGGTGGTAAGACACAGTTCTACGAGGTTGACAGTGCTATCTTTGCTGATGAAGTTGGTGCTGTGTTTGTGTCTCTGGTTCTTCGAGTAGTGTCTCCAGTTTTCATTGGCCAAGTTGATGTTAATGGATGTGAACAGGGCTGTTATGTCAAAGAACAGCATTATTCCATCCTCTTCTATCTTAGTGTCTTTGGTGTTCAGGAATTCTTGGATGGAGTAAATGGAGTGGCGTGAATCTTCGACTTGGTGTTTTCAGTGGAGGCCTTTGACTAGTCTGCATATTGGTGTTCCAAATGGTGAGGCTTTGGGGCTGAGGGGGGCTCCTGGTTTGAAGAGGAGAACAACAACAAAGTCCCATTCTTAGATGTCACAGTAGAGCGAATAGTCAATGGGGAACTTCAAACTAGCATCTACAGAAAAACAACACACACAAACCAAATTCTTAACCACAGAAACAATCATCCCAACACCCACAATCGAAGCTGCATCAGGACATTATTTCAACGAGCCACTACACACTGCAGCACAGAGAAACTACGAAGAGCAGAAGAGGAATACGTATATAGTGTATTTAAGGAGAACGGGTACCCAATAAACCCAGTCCGCCGATTTCTCATTGATGCTTCCAAGCTGACTTTCAAAAATTCGTTTGCCCCTCCATTCTTTCCTGTTTGTTTTTGCGGGTTTTGAAAGCTTTCCCAATCCTCTGACTGAGTATTGGAGTTGGGAAGTTATGTTGTGGCTCAACAGGACATTGGTTAGACCAGTTTTGGAATATTGTGTGCAATTCTGGTCTCCTATCAGAAGGATACTGTGAAATTTGAAAGGGTTCTGAAGCACCAGTGGGTCCACAGAGGGGAAGAGGCCCTTCTGCTGCCCTGAGTGTGGGAAGGCCTTCAGTGATTCCTCTGCTTGCTGCCGCAACAGTTGGTCCACACCGGGGAAGGCTGTTCTCCGGCCCCAAGTGTGAGATGGCCTTCAGCAGTTCTTCCCACCTGCTGAGACACCAATGGGTCCACACTGAGGAGAGGCCGTTCTTCTGCCCCGAGTGTAGGAAGGGCTTTGCTCTTTCCTCCGACCTGCTGGCCCATTGGTGAGTCCACATGGGGGAGTGGTCGTTCAGTTGCCCTAAGTGCAGGAAGTCCTTCAGCAATTCCTCAGCCTTGCTGAGGCACCAGTCCGTCCACACCGGGGAGAAGCCGTTCTCCTGCCCCGAGTGTGGGAAGGGCTTTATCCGCTCCTCCACACTGCGGAAGCATCAGCTGGTCCACACGGGGGCGGGGGGGGGGGGGGGGGGGGGTGAGGCCATTCTGCTGACCTGAGTGCGGGAAGGCCTTCAGCAATTCCTCCACCCTGCTGAAACACCTGTGTGTCCTTCAGCAGTGGGAGGCCCTTCAGCTGGCCCGAGTGTGGGAAGAGGTTCATGTTTGCTTGCAACTTGCGGAAGCACCAGCGGGGGCACCGCTGCTCATTGAGCCAGGGACTGCACATTGCCAATGAAATGATCCAAATAAACCTCAGACCGCAAGACCATCGGAGCAGAAGTTAGGCCATTGGGCACGTCGAGTCTACTCTGCCATTCGTTAGAGACAAAATTAGTGCAGATGAGATTAGCTACAGGAAACAGGCCATTTGTCCCAACAAGTCCACACAAACCCTCCGAAGAGTAACCCATCCACACCCATTTCCCTCTAACTAATGTACCTAACTCTATGGGCAATTAAGCATGGCCAATCAACATGACCTGCACATCTTTGGTTTATGTAAGAAGACAGGATCACCCAGAGAAAACCCATGCAGACACTGGGAGATTGTGCAAACTCCTCACAGACAGCTATCCAAGGCTGGAGTCAAACCTGGGTCCCGTGCGCTGTGAGGCTGCAGTGGTAACCACTGAGCCACTACATATTGCAACCCGAAGTTGCAAGCAGGAGGTTGGGAGAATACAACCTCAGAATGTGGAGTAGTCAGCGTTTTGGGTATTAACCCTTCTTCAGGACTGAAACGTTAACTTCTCCATGAGAAACGATTTATGGGAATGATGCTGGGGGTTGTTGGGTTTGAGCTCCAGGGAGAGGCTGAATAGGCTGGAGCTGTTTTACCTGGAGCATCGGAGGCAGAGGAGTGACCTAATAGAGGTTACAAAATCATGAGGGGCATGGACAGGGTAATAGACAAGGTCTTTTCTCAGGGGTGGGGGAGTCCAGAACTAGAGGGCATAGGTTTAGGGTGAGAGGCGAAATATATTAAAGGGACAACGTCTTCATGCAGGGGGTGGTACATATATGAAATGAGCTGCCAGAATATATGGGTCAGGTGCTGTCAAATGGGACTAGATTAATTTAGGATATCAGGTCAGCATGGACAAGTTGGACCGAAGGGTCTGTTTCCATGCTGTACGTGTCTTTGACTACTGGTCCTGATGTAATTTTAAAATAGGGTCCAAGTAACTTTGAATAGTTCAATCTTATTGAGCTCACTTCCTGAAAAGTTTCAAATCAATCATCTGAGCGATACTGTTTAAACATGCTGAGTTGGACAAAGTATCCCATCAAGTTTAACACAAACCCAGAGTTGAAGAAGTCAGAAGTCAGAACACCAAGGGGACCAAAACTGATCACAATATTCCAGGTGCAACCTCATCAACGTCCTGTATAACTACAACATAACTTGCCAACATCTATACTCAATTCCCTAATTGATGAAGGCCAGTGTGCTGAAATCTTTCTTCACTGCCTTGTGTACCGATGTTGTCAGAGATATAGGACCTACTTTAAACTGATCCACAAATCAGCTACTGGGAGCCCAGAAGCAGAGTAGTGCTGCGTGAGTGTGCTAGGCACATAACCCAGAGGTCGATGGGTAAAAACCATGTGATGCTATTGCCCAATGTCTTCGTAAGCTGCTTTCATTTACAATGGTGCTCTGTTCTGTATCTTGCCTTTGCATCTGCTTCCCAAAGCTTCTTCAGTGGAGGAGTGGCAGCTGGAGCCCAGGAGTTCAACGACCCGCCGGAGCTTGAGGAAGGTCCAAGCTCCAAGAAGCGGGGGGTAAGGCTGGAGGCTGGATTTGCTCAAGGCTTGTATTTTTAACTCATTTAATGATTCCTACTGTATGGGGCTATGGTTTACATTAAAACCGGAGGATCATATCAGTGTGTTTATATTTAGCAGCGGTAGTTGGTAAAATACACTCCCTGGAGGAGCACCTTCTATGATGCTGCATTTCTTGCTTTATGCCCTTCCCCCATTTCTTATCTCCCAGCTTGGTTTTATGTTTTTTTGGTTAAATTTAATTTCATATTATTCAGACTGGGTATTGACTGTGTGCTATTAATTTGCTTCTTCGAATATTGAAAGTCAAAATTAATGGTGTAATTTCATTTCTGATGTCAGAGTTTGACATTGAATGTGCAGATGTGAATACCAGTAAGTTGTGAAAATACATCAAGAACTTGTGGTTTTTAACAAAAAGAGCAGTTCACTGATATTCATGGCATTGTCTCATTTGGGAGTGATGATTCAAATCTGACCAACAAACCGTTTCATGCAGTCACCCAATTTAGTTAAAAATTTCTTTAATTTAATTAAAGAAAAGAGCTCTGTCAGGCTAAGATTTATGCAATCTATTTATAAGATTATGTCCATTGCTTGCAATATGGTCTCATCCACATTGGGGAAACTGGACGCCAACTCGCGGAACGTTTCAGGGAACAGCTCTGGGACACTAAAACTAAACGACCGACGCCCTGTGGCTGAACGCTTTAACTCGCCCTCCCATTCCGCCAAAGACATGCAAGTCCTGGGCCGCCTCCACTGCCAAACTCTTGCTACCCGACACTTGTAAGAAAAACACCTCACCTTCTGACTTGGGACCCTCCAACCACATGGTATCAATGTAGATTTCATCAGTTTCCTCATTTCCTCTCCCCCACCTTGTCCCAGATCCAACCTTCCAATTCGACACCAAACTCTTGACCTGTCATACCTGTCCACCTTGCTTCTCACCTATTTGCTCCACCCTCATCTCTGACCTATTACCATCAATCCCTACCTCCATCTACCTATTGCATTCCCAGCTGCCATTCATCCAGCCCCACTTCCTTCCCATTTACCTCTCAGCCCCCTTGGGCCACCCTTTATTCCTGATGAAGAGCTTATGCTCTAAACCAAGACTGTGATGAAACAACATTCTCAACAATTAGGAAATAGCTCCCAAGTCAGATTTCATTCCCTCTTCTGTTTCCCAGTTCTTTCAGAAATAAGATATGTCTTTTTCTTCCACTAGAAAGTGATCTTCCACTTTGCGCTGTCTGAAGTGTTATGCCACATTATTACTTCAGCCACCTTTTAAGAATCCTTTCAACCTGTTTTTCTAACAATTGTGGAGGTGACCAAAAGCAAACATTACACTCCTCCTGAATGTCCCATTTCTCCTCCTATGAGCCATTTTGTCATGTTGTCTGTGTTACAAGCAGCCGAGTGCACTTGGTTTCTGAATTGAAATTTGGCCATTGAAGTGATCAGAATTACTATATATCGACGGATAGCTATGTTTGCACTAACTGTAATTATCCACCAATACGATGTCGTTTGTTCCACCAAAACTGGAAACAATGCTTTGTGATTATATTGCAGTCGGATGTAGAAAATCATCCCAGCGATCTTCACGTTATTATAGTTTACTGTGGCCATACAGCATTGCGAGGCAGTTTGATGTGACTAAAACTTGGATGGAAAGAATGTAGATTGATGAGAAGTCAAAATGGCAGTGTCTCTGGCCACAATTGATCTGTCTGGCTTGATTATATGAGTGGCGGCTCTTCAAGAGCAACTTCCACTCCATCACTTCAACCAGCAAGAGGAGATAAGTGTGAACACAACATTCCAACTGTGACATATACGCATTGCTTCGATGTTATTGATCAAAATCCTGGAACTCGCTCCTGAACCTTTATTATAGACCACATCATATTTGTGAAGTAATTTAAGAGGCAGCTCACCACCACTTTTTCAAGGACAGTTTGGGAAGACTTGCTGGCAGAGCCAATGATATGCACATGATATTGGAAACAGTCTAATCGCATGGATAGATGATTGGCTAACCAATGATACAGAAGGGATAAGGGGCATGCTCAGGATCGCAACTTATAACTAGCAACGTTCCACAGGGATCAGTGCTGGGGCACAAAATTATTTACTATATTTATATGAATTACTTGGATAAGTAAAGTGAATGTACTATTGCCAGGACTGCAGTAGAGACAGTTGATTAGAATGCAGGTGGTGAGGATGACATGAACTCTTCGTCCAAGTTCAGTGAGTAATCGGGAAGGCAAAAGGGAGATTGGCCTTTCAATGGAATATAAAAGTAGGGAGGTTATAGTGAACTTCCGCCTGGAGGTTTTGATTGAAAGTGCAGTGAAGATTCAACCAGCTGACAGTGGATCTGAATCACATGTAGATCAGACCAGGTTTGGACAGCAGGAAACCAGATAAGTTTTTACAACAAACCACAACGATTTCATCATTTGACTCTTAATTCCAGATTTATATTGAATTCAGATTCCACCATCTGCCGTGGCAGGTTTTGAACCCAAGTCCCGTGAACATTACCTGGGTGAATGGTCTGGTGACAATAAAGTGGCCATCGCCTCCCCTGAACACATTGGCATATTGTGTTCAGAGGTAACAAAGGAGCAAGAGGTTTCAGCAGCTGCTAAGTTGTTGATATTACACAAGGGAACATCAGCACTCTCAGTAATGGCACAAACTGAAGTCAGTGTCCTGTATCAGAGGTAAGGGCTCGGGATCCACAAGAAATAGGAACAGCAATACGCCATTCAGCCTCTTGAGCCTGCTCCTCCATTCAGTAGGATCGTGGCTGATCTGGCATTCCCCACATCCACTTTCCTGCCCTTTTCCTGTAACTGTTCATCCCCCGACTGATCACGAATCTATCGATCCTAGTTTTAAATGTGACAAGAAGGATGTCAACAGAGTTACTGGGGTTGGGGGAGGGGCGGGGGGTGCTCAGGTCGAACTTGGGGACTAAAACAATGGCTTCACACTTCACAATATTTAACTAAGGGAATGTTTATGGTTATCCAATGCTGGAAATTGGGCAGGCATTCAGATGAAATTATTGATAAATTATGAATGACAGAGGAGTCGGGAGAGAAGTGGTGTTCAGACATAGTTGGATATCATCAGTATAGATGCCAACACCAGCAGCTACGGTTAAATAAATAAGAACGGAAGACGCTAAAAGCAGACCCTCCCAGAGGATACAGCGATGTTGGAGAGGGTCAGTACTGTCATTAACCCTGATCAAGGCTGTCCGCAGGTCGACGAGGGAATGTTCATCCCTGTCACCGTTACAAAGGATGTCAAATATGACCTTGATAAGAACTGTTTCAGGGGTAGAAACCAGACTCGAGGGCTTTAAATATAGAATTCTGGAAAAGATGGGAATGGCTAATTCAATAATGTTACATCCAAACCAACACTTCCATTGGTGCGATAATTATAGAAGTGTTTTGGTTTTTATTTAGATGATTCTCAGCAATACTGAGTAAGAAGCAACAAAATTAACACAAGAAATATTGCAATTGCTACAATATGCCTGCTCCCAATAGGAGACCATCTGGTGTTCACTTAACTGTCTGCAAGGCGCAATATTGGAAAGGAATTATCCAGTTCATAGCTATAAGAGGGGAGACACAGACTGCTTGATACCAAGGGCGGGAGTAGGCCACTAGGCCCTACGAACCTGCTGCAACATTCAATAAGATCATGGCTGATCTGAATACAACCTCAGCTCTACATTCCTCCACATCCCCGACAATCTGTCACCCACTTGGTTAGCAAGAACCTATCTACGTCTGCCTTAAAGATTTTGAATTCACTGCCTTTTGAGGAAGACACACAACCATGAGAAAGAAAAAAAATCATCCTCATTTTTGTCTTCTACTTTTAAAATATGACCCTCTATTTTCAGATATTAAGATAGGGATACAAGCTGCATTCAAATAATACCTGTGGTACAGTTAACTATCTCAAAGTGCTTCACGTGAACATAATGAGAATTCCTTTAAAAATCACAAGAGTGGAGCACAGATTAGGACAGGTGACCAAAGACTTGGTCAAAGGGGCAGGTTTAGGGCAATCTTTTAAACAGGTTCAATTTCCCAAACATCTGAGGACAAAGACGTAAAGAGCAAACACAAAATAGCAAAAGATGGGAAACAACAGTGTGGACATAATGTCACAGGATGAGTAATCCAGGGAACATGAGTTCAAATCCCACCACAGCAAGAGGTGAGATGTGAATAATTCAAATCATAAATGGGGAACACAAAATTAGTCTCAGTATGGTATCGATGGCACTGACGTCAATTGTCATAAAAGCCCATGTTCACCAATGTCCTTTCAGGAGGGAAACTGCCATGCTTACCTGGTCTGGCTTACATGTGACTCCAGACACACAGCAATGTGGTTGACTCTTAAATTGCCCTCTGAATTGGCATAAGCAAGACACCTTGCACTTAGGGATGGATAACAAACATCAACCTTGTGAAAGTGTCAGAACAGAAAGTGCTGGAGAAACTCAGCCAGTCTGGCAACACCGGTGGAGAGAGAGAGAAAGAAACAGAGTCAATATCCTGGCATGCGCCCAGAACAGTTGTGAAGAAGGGTCACAGCACTTGAAATGCTAACTCTGCTTCTCTCTCCACTTGTGCTTCCAGTCCTATTGAGTTTCTCCAGCAATTGGTGCATTTTTGTGTTTCAGATCTCCAGCATTGCAGTTCTTCATTACACTGACTTAGGGAAGCTCAAATCCGATAAAAGAATAAAACAGAAGGGCTGGAATTACTCAGCAAGTCTGGCAGCAGCTATGGAGATAAAAACAGTTATTTCTTCGGGTCATTGAATGATCTTACATCGGGGACAAACTTTTGGCAAGCTGCAAGAGTAAAAGGCACTGGTGTAACTTCAACATCTGGGAGAACTCTCTCAGCCATGGAGGTCAGACTGACTCAGCATTCTGGTCCTGCTCATTACCTGTTAACTTCTCCATTTGTTGTTCTTGTTATATTTCTACATGGTTGACACATTCCTATGTTTTAAAATGATATTCCAAACTGACAGGAATTTTCCATGTAAGTAATCATACATTAGAGAGTTTGAAACGTGAATGTAACTTTTAAACAAAAAGTATTTATTCATGCATGGTGTGTGGGCATCGCTGGCAATGCTTGCATTTATACCATCCTTAACCACCCTGTGGTTGGTTGGAAACGTGAATGCAGGTGTCTGAGAGTGTCTTGATTAGCACAGCAATCTCAAAGATGGGTGTGCTCAGGTAGAAGTACCCTCCACTCCCACAGCAAGTCTGCATTCACTTCAATTACAGATGCCATCTCACACTCCCAGGACAAGGACAGCATGGGATTACAATCAGAATAAAGCTTCCTCTACTCTTAAATTGAAAGTGAAGCTACCTCAACACTGTCCCCAACAAACACTGTCAAGACAGAGAGAGCATTGGGTTAGATACAGAATAAAACTCCCTCTTCACTTCCCCATTCATTCAGTCCCTGGACAATGACTGCAAAGGGTTAAATAAACAGTACAGCTTCTTCCATTATGACTGACACTTAGTACGTTCTACACCAATCCTCAAGGATAATTCAGAACTGAGCCTATTATCTGGTACTGAATTCACACACCCTAATGGGAATGACAGCAACAGAAAATCAGGTAAAACACACACAATGTACAACAAAACTAGACCGTTATTGGGATCTAAGATATTTAAATGAGAGAAGATATGATCCCTGCAATGATCTGAATGTGAGCTGAACAACTTTCTCACTTGAACAATATTCTCTGGGAATGCAATGTCCACCTCACTGCTGTCTATTCAATTCCTCTGCTCTCGTTCAGGGCTGAGTTGCGGCTGACCACATGGTGGCGTGGGCGTCAAGAGGTTAGACAATTAAGGTCAACTTGGATTTAGGGCATCCTGTGTCATGCCAGTGAGGTCGAGGGTCGCTGATTTACTCAACTTATAATCGGGGACAAGGGGATGTCAGGCTGGGCTTGTATCAATTTGCGTTTAGAAGAAACAGATGATCTGATGAAGCTGTATAACATCTGGAGAGGACTTAATGTAAATGTAATGTCCACTCATTTCTAGCCAGAGACTAGCCTCTCATTTAAGATAGGAGAGTTTTGTTTTTCTCTCAAGTGTTCCCAAGTCTTTGAAATTCACTTCTTTAGAGAGCAGCATGTGGTGGTGGCACGGTGGTTAGCACTGCTGCCTCACGGCATCAGTGATCTGAGTTTGAACCCACCCTCGGCCCGACTCTTTGTGAGGAGTTTGCACATTCTCCCCTTGTGTCTACGTTGGTTTCCTCTGGTGCTCTGGCCTCCTACCACAGTCCAAAGGATGTGCAGGTGAGTGTAGATTGACCATGGGAGATGCAGGGTTACAGAGATAGAGTAACGAACTTGTTTTGGGTGGGACGGTCAGTCAATGTTGACTCGATGGGCTGAATGGCCTACTTGCACGCAATTGACCTATATCAATCAACAGTATACTCTTGCTTTATGGTTACCGGCATCAAATTACATTCGTGGTTTTGGTTATTTCATCTCTACGTCATCATATTCAACCAACTGCAGCATCTCGAAACTTGTTCAATTACAATATCCAATATCAGCAGAGTACTTTTTCTTTTTGTCACGACCATTATCTTGAAATCTGACGTGTGACCTCTTCATTGCTGTCAAAGTTCCTTATTTGTCCCTACATTGTCATGGTTTTACTTTGTTGAATGACTTCCTGGCTTTTGCATTTAAGACCCTATATTCTGCCCTCGTCAACACTTTCCCTTCCAATTCTGTACTAAAGATTTCATGAAAAACCTCAGAGTGTGGTGAGACTGTGGAACTCACTCCCATAGTGAATAGTTGGGGTGAAAGACATTACAACTAAGGGTAAGCAACCAAATACAGATGAATGTCACTCTCACCAGATTCACAACACAGTGAAATTAAAACATGCAATGTCCCTCAATTTCTAAACTGTTCCTAACCAGACTTGATGAAGAACAGATCTTGCACATCAACATTATAATTTAAACAAAAACCAACAATTATAAATACGGCAACTTTTCTAGGCCAAAGTTAAGTAGATAATCTAATTAATAGCAATGAATTAAACCCTTTGATCAAGTCCCCCATCATCTCAGAAATAGAAATTTCAGCGGCAAATTAAGAAAGAATTTTTTTAAAAAACTTACCAATTCAAACAAACAGTTTCCAACAATGTATTGCGAAGCCTTTGTGCAATACTAGGACTATGAGTTTTTCACAGACACGTAACGGTAAATCCAATTTAAAAGTCACTGCTGAATGTGACGAGACACCCCAAAGTATTCAGTCATTTCTTACAGGCTGGGACTCATTCCCAGAAAGAACCAACAAGTCTTTAACTGGACAGTAGAATCTCGAGAGAACAGCTCCTGGGCTCAACAAGCAGCAACGGCCAATGGAAGCAAAGTTGGCGGCGGGGCAGGGCGGGGCAAGGGCATACAACAAAAAAGCCCACTGACTCTCCACTGCACAAACACACTGTCAGAATGCACAGGGGCTCAGTCCTGGGAGTGTCCCACAGCAGTTTCATCAAGAGGGCCACACTTGATGAACAGATCTTGCACACCAGAATTATAATTTAAACAAGAACAAACAATTATGAATACCGCAAATTTACTAGGGCAAAGTTAAACAAGATAATCCAGTTAATAGCGATGATTTAAGCCTTATGATCAAGTCCTCCACCATCCCATAAACACAAAATTAAGGGGTAAATTAAGGAAGAGAATTTTTTAAATTATCAATTGAAGCAATCAATTCCCAACAATGGATTGCCAAGCCGTTGGGCAATTCTTCGATGATGAGTTGTTCACAGGCACATAACTGAAAATTTAATTTCAAAGTCACTGCTGAATGTGAATGGACACCCTGAAGTATTCAGCTATTTCTTAAAAACTGGGTCTCGTTCCCAGACAGAGCCAATAATTCTTTAACTGGACAGAAAACACGAGAGAGAACAGCTCCTGGTCTCAACGAGCAGCAGTGCCCACTGGAAGCAAAGTTGCGGGGGTGGGGAGCACGACGGCATAAAACAAAAAAATCCGACCGACTCTCCCGCTATAAGCACTGTCAGAATGGGCAGGGGTTCAGTCCTGGCAGTGACCCACAGCAGTTTCACCAGCAGAATCAGATTGTTGGGAGCACTGGTGTGCCCACTGGTGCTTCTGCAAGGTGCAGAATGATGAGAACCTCCGCCTGCACTCGGGGCAGGTGAACGGCCTCTCCCCGGTATGGTCCCCGCCTGTGCCTCAGCAGGTGGGAGGAATTGCTGAAGGCCTGCCCGCACTCTGGGCAGGGGAAGGGCCTCTCCCCGGTATGGACCCGAAGGTGGGATGCCTGGTTAAAGCCCTTCCCGCACTTGAGGCAGGAGAACGGGCTCTCCCCGGTGTGGACCCGCTGGTGCCTCAGCAGGGCAGAGGTATCGTTGAAGGCCTTCCCGCACTTGGAGCAGCTGAAGGGCTTCTCCAATATGTGGACCCGGCAGTGGGTCAGCAGGACGGAGGAATAGCTGAAGGCCTTCCCGCATTCGGGGCAGGAGAATGGCCTCTCGCTTGTGTGACCCGCTGGTACCTCTGCAGGACAGAGGAAATGCTGAAGGTCTTCCCGCACTCAGGGCAGCTGAAGGGTCTCTCCCTAATGTGGACCCGCTGATGGCTCATCTGGCGGGTGGAATTGCTGAAGCCCTTTCCGCACTCAGAGCAGGAGAACAGTCTCTCCCCGGTGTGACTGCGCCCATGAGTCTCCAGGTCAGATGGGAAACGGAAGCCTTTCCCACAGTCGCCAAACTTCCACGGTTTCTCCACGGGACGGGATTCCTTAGGTTTCTCCATGACCGAAGCTTCACCTGCACACAAACGCGTGTACAGTACCTCTCTGCCGTGAATTCCTCTTCCCAGTCTGTATAACATTTACTGGCTCCACAATCAAAGTGCTGCAACAGTAGGGTCTCTCTTCCAGTCTCACTGATGCTGAAAACGTACTGAAACAGGAACTAAAACGCTTGGTTCCTTCTCACAGAATCATGGTCGAAAATTGTTATAGTCCCGATGGATTCAGTGACTCTCAGACATTGACGTGAAATTGAGGACAGCAAATGCTGGAGAGTCAGAGTCAAAGTGCAATGCTGGAAAATCACAACAGATCAGGCAGCATCCGAGGAGCAGTCGAGTCAATGTTTCAGGCAAAGCCCTTCAGATATTGATATTGAAACTTACGTCTTCAGATCTTCAAATAATCTGTAAAAAGTGATTACAAAAATCATCACTGTCAGTCCAGGTTAGAAATTCCAAACAAGCAATTCTACTTTCCGCAGAACATTCTTTTCTTTTTCCACAAAATTGAAAGCACCATCCCACCCCCTCTCACCCCTCTATTCTCACTCCGCTCAAACTAATTCTCCCCATGGTACTGATTCAGGATCTTACAGAGACAGAAAAGTGAAAACATCAAGACAGACACCTCTGAATTTTGGATACCTCCACCTGAAAGTTAGTATCTTTCACGATATGTAGCAGTGAGTAAGTCTGATTTTGGGAAGCAAAAAAAGTATCAATTCAGGATGAACCTTCAATGCAGCTTCTTGAGAAACATCCAGACACGGAATGGTTAACATCTGGGGAGGTGGAGGAAATGAGATATCAAGGCATTGGCACCGACACCAGACAGAAACTGAACATCCAGGCATGGCAAACATTACGGGCAAGCCAGAGTCATTGAGATACACAGCACAAAAACAGGTCCTTCAGTCCAACTCATCCGTGCCGACCAGATAGCCTAAATTAATCTCGTCTCATTTACCAGCACTTGGCCCATATCCCTCTGAACTCTTCCTATTCATATATCCATCCAGACGCCTTTTAAATGTTATAATTGGACCGACATCCACTACTTCCTCCGGCAGATCATGCCTTACACTTGCCTCTCTCACGCCAAACATACTACCCTCCTGTTCTGGACTTCTCCCATCCCTGGGAAATGACCTTGTCTATTTAAACTATCCATGCCTCGCATGACTCTATAAACGTCTGTAAGGTCACCCCTCAGCCTCTGGTATACCGGGGAAAACAGCTCAAGTAATGCACTGCGTGTACTTTTAGCTTCACACTCGCTGAACCTCCCTCCCGTGTAAAACATTGTTTCCCTCCCCAACACTGTCCATGGGAAAAGCCAAGAGTGCTGAGACTCTGGAGTTGGGGGAATGCCACGTAGAATTCCTACAATGTGGAAACACGCCATTCAGCCATACAAGTCCACACAGACCATCCAAAGTGGAACCCATGCATACAATTTCCCCTATCCCATTATACTACACTGACTGCACACTCTGGGCCCATTTAGTATGGTCACTTCTCCCGAAACCGCACATCGTTAGACTTTGGGAGGAAACCAGAGCAGCCGGAGGAAACCCACGCAGACACGGCAGGGAGAATGTGCAAACTCCACGCAGATAGTCGCCCCAAGTCTGGAATCGAACACGGGTCCGTGGTGCGGAAAGGCAGCAGTGCTCACCACTGATCCATCGTGCGACTTACGTGTGCAAAAGGAGGTGGGGCCTGGGAACTTTGTTAATTGTACCGCACAGTGGATTGTTGAGCCAGGTTAAATCTCACAGGATCCAGGGAGAGCTAACCAACTGGGTACAAAATTTAGAAGCGCGTTGTTGTAGGTGCTGGAATCCTTCCTGAAAACAACAAATGCTGAAGATCACAGTGGGTCAGGCAGCGCTGTGCTACTCTATGACCGGATAGTGTGGATGTGGAGATGATGTTTCCACTAGGAGAAGGGTTGAGGATGCCAAGTCATTGAGGGCACTTAAGACAGAGATAGGTTCTTGATTAGTAAGGGGTCAAGGGTTATGAGGAGAGGGCAGCAGAATGGGATGGAGAAATATATCAGCCATAATCGACTGGTGGAGTAGACTCGATGGGCCAAATGGCCTCATCCTGCTCCTGTGTATTATGGTCTTAAAGCGGAGCAGTAGTCTTAAGAGGTTCTCACAAATTATTTCAGAATCCTGAAGAGGAGTTGTTGGATTGGAAACCTTAACTCTGCTTTTTCTCCACATATGCTTCCAGTCCTGCTGAGTTTTTCCAGTGTTGTCAGTTTTTGTTTCAGTTTTCCAGCATCCACAGTTCTTTGTCTTATTTATCACAGTCATTTCTTGCCTTTCCCAAGTGTCTGGAACTTCATCTCCCTGATCTACAAACTGTTCAGTTACCCTAGAAATGACCACTACCTCCTTATCAGAGTAGATCCCTTTGTTGCAAAATGATTGTTCAATTCTGTGACCAAAATAATTGCATTCGTAATTACTTACAACAGGGACTCTCAATATCTCAGGCAAGAACACAGCCAGATTTTTTCAGACAGTACATTTATGTGATTTGATACAAATCCCTATTCCCTACTTTACCAGCGTGCTGCTGGGAATGGAGGGTTTGAGTTAAGAAGAAGCTGGGACATTTTTCCAACGAAGCCTAGCAAGTTGACAGATAACTTTATAGAGATTTTTAAAATCAGGAGGGGGACAACATAAGGTGTCATTTCCTGGAGGCTCAGAATATTTTATTGCTCCAGAAGGTGTAAAAGGGGGGTCAAAGATTCAGCAGAAATCGAGTAGAGCTGAGAACAGACAACATTTTCCTCTGTGGGAACAGGGGGACCAGAGGACAGAGAAATCAGGACCTGAAATCGAGCTGACACCAGACTACCATGTTATCATGGCTTTGACAATGGTACTTCTGTGCGGGGCAGGTTGAATTATGAATTGAATAGTAACTTCCTCAAGGAGACTGTGCAAGAAGCCCCGGGCTTGTCTCTGTGGCGCAACTGGTCAGCGCGTTCGGCTGTTAACCGGGAGGTTGTTGGTTCGAGACCGCCCCGAGGCGGCGCGTTTGTTGTTCACGCTCCAAACGCTTTCTTGGCTGCAAAGATGCGCGTTTTTAATGGTGTCAGGAAAATGTTTCCCAAACGGAAATCTTTTCCACTGAGGAAGCACAAAGGGGTTTCTGAAGTGATTGAATTTCTAACGTAAAGGAATGCGGATGCTGACAGTCCGAGACAGAAAGCGAAACTGCTGGAGCAACTCAGTAGTTTTGGATGTTCCTGGATGAGGTAAAAAAAGTTCTGAAATGTCTCTGATTCTCTTTCTACAGATGCTGCCTGACCTGCTGAGTTGCTCCTGCAATTTCTGGTTTTGCTTTTAACTGAACGTCCATTTCATCTTTCGGGATGAAGCACCCAGAATCGCCATTTGCAGATATTTAACCCTTTCGAAAACTGTGAAGTGATTGGATTCAAACAAACTCTGCAATGATTTACTCTTTCTCAGCTCCACGGGCAGAGAGACCTGCGAAATGAAGCTGTCAGTGTGGTTCTGTATTGGTGGGCAGAGTGGTGAATGCGATGGACATGAAATCCATTGCGGGTTCCCCACGCAGGTGTGAACCCTGCCGACTACAGATGAGAACTGTCGTCAGAAAGAAAGGGAGATTGTTTCACGGATTTTTAAAGATGCAAATCAGTGGAGGGGTTTAAATATTTCAATCACATTGGGACTGATCGGGAATCTGCAACCCACTGCCTGTCAGGGTGGAACAAGCAGATATCCCCAGAGCTGCTTTTGAGGATATGAGCCAAGTGTTTGGAAATGAGACTAGAACAGTGAGGGGCGTGAAGTCGTGGTCGAAATGAGGCAGGCACCTGAGGACAAAGGTGTTTTATTTGCCAGTGAAAGATACTGCTTCACAAAGTTGGGTCGATGGAAGGGAAGCAGTGATGGTGATTATCTTTGGCTGTTCACCTTGTGAATGTTCCCATTGCTGCGCATGTCCGTATAACGTCAGAACTCTGCAGCATGGCGGCGTCAGGTTCGCACAGTGCCAGGGGCGCAATGGATGACGCATGTGACTCCACCTACATGTTTGAAATGCAGCTCACAGCTTCTTCACACATCCCAATTAATCTTTCTCATTGTCCTGAAGCCGGCATACGGTTTGAATTCCTGATCTGCAGGAACGAGACTCTTTTCACTGTCTCGCGTCAGTAAGTGTCCCTGAGAACATCAGAGTCACGTCACAGCGCTGTCAGAGGAGGGGAAGCTGAAAGAGCCCCACACGCTGCTCACGGGCACATTTCACTTTCCCCAACTCACCGCCCCAACCACTGCGGCTCCTGGGAGTGGAAAGGGAAGAAACGCCAAAACCCAGTCTCAGCTTTGTAAATCTTCAGGAAATAAGAAAACTGATTATCCCTTCCGGTCTTCCATCCTGGCCTGACAGCGTTGATTTTAAATGGCTGTCCAGTTAGTGCCGATTCGTTTTGGCTGAAAAAATCTTCCTTATCTCATCCCAGCATTTCTTGCCACAGAGAACTGTGCGGCAGAGTTCATGTATTTCCTTGTATGGTATTTTGTAAATAACATTCGTTTGCGGGTTGTTTGTATAGGGTATTTAAGGTTCACTAGCCGTTGTTTAATGCTGAGAGGGTTGAGTTATCTGGAAATCGTTTCACAGATGTCTTTAATGTAAAGTAATGTGGCTAGGGTTTCTGCAGACGTTGTGTCTGCTAGTGTCATTTTGTTGATGTGAAATCGTCACACTGGGTTTATTGGGTAGGCAAAAGTGGGGACTGCAGATGCTGGAAACCAGAGTTTAGATCAGAGTGGTACTGGAAAGGCACAGCAGGTCAGACAGCTTCCGAGGAGCAGGAAAATCGACATTTCGGGCTTAAGCCCTTCATCAGGAATAGAGGCAGGACGCTTCCAGGGATGGCGAGATAAATTGAGGGGTGCTGGGCCGAAGGTAGCAAAGAGTACAATAGGTGAATGGGGGTGGGGATGGAGGTGACAGGTCAGAGAGGAGGGTGGAGCGAACAGTTGAGAAGGGAGATTGGCAGGTAGGACAGGTCATGAGGACAGCGCTGAGCTGGAAGGTTGGAACTGAGGTAAGGTGGGGGGAGGGGAAATGAGGAAACTGGTGAAGTCCACATTGATGTCCTGGGGTTGAATTTATCCGAGGCGAAAGGTGGGCGTGCTTCCTTCAGGCATCGGGTGGGGAGTGAGCGGCGATGGAGGAGGCCCAGGACCTGCATGTTCTCGGCAGAGTGGGAGAGGGGTTGAAATGTTGGGCCAGAGGGTGATGGGGTTGATTGCTGCGGGTGTCGTGGAGATGTTCCCTCAAGCGCTGTGACTTGACACTGCGAGGAGTCTCCAGTCTCCCCAATGGAGAGGAGACCGCATCGGGAGCAATGGATACAAGCAATGACATTGGTGGAAGCCTTCTCACGATCGTGGCCCAGGTTCGATTTCCGGGCAGGGAAGCAATTTACATTAGAGCTGTGAGGTGGCACTGCTGTCTCCCTGGTGGTCTAGTGGTTAGGATTAGGCGCTTTCCCCGCTGCGGCCCGGGTTCGATTCCCGGTCAGGGAAGTGTTTCTCTGTGAGTCGTTTGCCTAACCATTCTCCTTAAATGCGCTGTACCGTTACTTATTGGCCTTCGTCGTTACTGGCTACTGCAGTGTGTCGTGCCTCGTTGAAATAGTGTCCTGATTCAGCTTGTTTGTCTGTGCAGGGATCATTGCTTCTGTAGCTAAGTACTTGATTCGTGTGTGTTGTTTTCCTGTCGACGCTGTTTTGAATTTACCATTGACTGCTCGCTCTACTGTGACATCTAGAAATGGCACTTTGTTGTTGTTCTCCTCTTTTGTGAATTTTATGCCAGTAAGGATATTGTTGATGGTGTTGTAGGTTTCCTCTAATTTACTTCATTTTTTGATGACAAAAGTGTCATCACTGTGGCGGACACAAAGTTTGGTTTGGATCGTTGGAAGGGCTGTTGGTTTGAGACTGCATTATTGCTTCTGCTAGGAATCCTGATACTTGTGGTTTCATGGGTGTTTCGTTGATTTGTTTGAGGCTTGTTACTGAATATGAAGTGGGTGGTTAAGGCACAGTTCCACGAGCTGGATAGTGCTATCTTTGCTGATGAAGTTGGTGCTGTATTTGTGTCTTTGGTTCTTCGAGTAGTGTCTCCAGTTTTCTTTGGCCACGTTGATGTTAATGGATGTGAACAGGGCTGTTATGTCAAAGGACATCATTATTCCATCCTCTTCTAACTTAGTGTCTTTGGTGTTCAGGAATTCTTGGATGGAATAAATGGAGTGGCGTGAATCTTCGACTTGGTGTTCTAGTCTTCAGTGGAGGCCTTTGACTAGTCTGTATATTGGTGTTCCAAGTAGTGAGACTATGGATTGAGGGGGGCTACTGGTTTGAAGAGGAGGAGAACAACAACAAAGTGCCATTCTTAGATGTCACAATGGAGCGAACACTCAACAGTGAACTTCAAACTAGCGTCTACAGAAAAACAACACACGCAAACCAAGTGCTTAACCACAGAAGCAATCATCCCAACACCCACAAACGAAGCTGCATCAGGACATTATTTCAATGAGCCACTACACACTGCATATAGAGGATTATAAAATCATGAGGGATACGGATGAGGTGAACAGCAGGTGTCCTTTCCCTCAGCTGGGGTTTTCAGGATCAGGGAGCAAATATTTTGAGGTGAGTAGAGAAAGATTTTATAAAGACAGGACAAGGATCGTTTTTTAAGAGAGTGGCCTGAGTGCAGAATGAATGTCCAGAAGAAGTCATAGAGTCATAGAGATGTACAGCACAGAAACAGACTGTTTGGTCCAACTTGTCCATGCCGACCAACTATCCCAAAACAATCTAGTCCCACCTGACAGCGCACGGCCCCATATCCCTCCAAACCCTTCCTATTCATACACCTAACCAAATGCCTTTTAAATGTTGCAATCGTACTAGACTTCACCACTTCCTTTGGCAGTTCATTCAATAAACGTACAATCCTCTGCGTGAAAACGTTGCCCCTTAGATCTCTTTTGTATCTTTCCCCTCTAATGCTAAACCCATGCCCTCTCGTACTGGACTCCCCCACCCCAGGGAAAAAGACTTTGTCTACTTATCCTATCCATACCCCTCATGATTTTATACACGCAGAGTTACAACGTTTGGATAAGTACATGAATATGAAAGGTTCGAAGGTTTATGGGCAAACACTGGTAGGTGGGACGAGTTTAGTTTGAGAACATACTCAGCATGGACGAGTTGGATGAAGGGTCTGTTCAGTGCTGTCATACTCTGTGACTGACCTGTACTGGTCTTAAAACCATTTTCTTACCTCCCCCCATAACAATCCACTTCTTTGTTGTTCAAAACTCAGATGAATTTAGCCTTGAATATGTTCAATGACCCCACTTCTGAACTGAATTCCTCTTCGTAATATACCACTTGCCTCGCTCATTGCCTGCTGCATCTGCCCGACAACTGGCATTGACTGGAATGGAGGGACTCTGACACCCCTTTATACATCCACACATCATTCCTGATGAAGGGCTTGTGCCCGAAACGTTCACTGTCCTGCTCCTCAGATGCTGCCTGACCTGTTCTGCTTTTCCAGTGCCACATTTTTCGACTTTCACCTCTAGTCCTCACTTTCTCCACATTCCAATATATCACCATTTAAACAATGCACTGCTTTTTTTTTAAACAGCCAAGGCTATAACTACACATTGCGGCACTGCACTTGCCATGTGTTTGCCAATTGAGATACAGACCTGGACCAACTTCGGGAAGAGGCAAAACACTGAGTTCTGAACAAAAACGGTAGCACACTCAAAACGTCGGCTCTGTTTACCTTTCCACGGATGCAGCTCGACCCGTTGGCTTTCTGCAGTATTCGCCGTGTTTGAACTGATAGAAGACAATGGTAATTCTGGGCGGGAAGGTTAAATTATTAATTGAATAGTAGCTTCCTCAACGAGACTGTGCGGGCGCTGGGCGGACCTGTCTCTGTGGCGCAATTGGTCAGCGCGTTCGGCTGTTAACCGGAAGGTTGGTGGTTCCAGACCACCCGGAGACGGGGCGTTTGCTGTTCACGCTCCTACTGCTTTCTTGGCTGCAAAGATGCGCGTTTTTAATGGTGTCAGGAAAATGTTTCCCAAACGGAAATCTTTTCCACTGAGGAAGCACAAAGGGGTTTCTGAATTGATTGAATTTCTAACGTAAAGGAATGCGGATGCTGACAGTCCGAGACAGAAAGCGAAACTGCTGGAGCAACTCAGTAGTTTTGGATGTTCCTGGATGAGGTAAAAAAAGTTCTGAAATGTCTCTGATTCTCTTTCTACAGATGCTGCCTGACCTGCTGAGTTGCTCCTGCAATTTCTGGTTTTGCTTTTAACTGAACGTCCATTTCATCTTTCGGGATGAAGCACCCAGAATCGCCATTTGCAGATATTTAACCCTTTCGAAAACTGTGAAGTGATTGGATTCAAACAAACTCTGCAATGATTTACTCTTTCTCAGCTCCACGGGCAGAGAGACCTGCGAAATGAAGCTGTCAGTGTGGTTCTGTATTGGTGGGCAGAGTGGTGAATGCGATGGACATGAAATCCATTGCGGGTTCCCCACGCAGGTGTGAACCCTGCCGACTACAGTTGAGAACTGTCGTCAGAAAGAAAGGGAGATTGTTTCACGGATTTTTAAAGATGCAAATCAGTGGAGGGGTTTAAATATTTCAATCACATTGGGACTGATCGGGAATCTGCAACCCACTGCCTGTCAGGGTGGAACAAGCAGATATCCCCAGAGCTGCTTTTGAGGATATGAGCCAAGTGTTTGGAAATGAGACTAGAACAGTGAGGGGCGTGAAGTCGTGGTCGAAATGAGGCAGGCACCTGAGGACAAAGGTGTTTTATTTGCCAGTGAAAGATACTGCTTCACAAAGTTGGGTCGATGGAAGGGAAGCAGTGATGGTGATTATCTTTGGCTGTTCACCTTGTGAATGTTCCCATTGCTGTGCATGTCCGTATAACGTCAGAACTCTGCAGCATGGCGGCGTCAGGTCCGCACAGTGCCAGGGGCGCAATGGATGACGCATGTGACTCCACCTACATGTTTGAAATGCAGCTCACAGCTTCTTCACACACCCCAATTAATCTTTCTCATTGTCCTGAAGCCGGCATACGGTTTGAATTCCTGATCTGCAGGAACGAGACTCTTTTCACTGTCTCGCGTCAGTAAGTGTCCCTGAGAACATCAGAGTCACGTCACAGCGCTGTCAGAGGAGGGGAAGCTGAAAGAGCCCCACACGCTGCTCACGGGCACATTTCACTTTCCCCAACTCACCGCCCCAACCACTGCGGCTCCTGGGAGTGGAAAGGGAAGAAACGCCAAAACCCAGTCTCAGCTTTGTAAATCTTCAGGAAATAAGAAAACTGATTATCCCTTCCGGTCTTCCATCCTGGCCTGACAGCGTTGATTTTAAATGGCTGTCCAGTTAGTGCCGATTCGTTTTGGCTGAAAAAATCTTCCTTATCTCATCCCAGCATTTCTTGCCACAGAGAACTGTGCGGCAGAGTTCATGTATTTCCTTGTATGGTATTTTGTAAATAACATTCGTTTGCGGGTTGTTTGTATAGGGTATTTAAGGTTCACTAGCCGTTGTTTAATGCTGAGAGGGTTGAGTTATCTGGAAATCATTTCACAGATGTCTTTAATGTAAAGTAATGTGGCTAGGGTTTCTGCAGACGTTGTGTCTGCTAGTGTCAGTTTGTTGATGTGAAATCGTCACACTGGGTTTATTGGGTAGGCAAAAGTGGGGACTGCAGATGCTGGAAACCAGAGTTTAGATCAGAGTGGTACTGGAAAGGCACAGCAGGTCAGACAGCTGCCGAGGAGCAGGAAAATCGACATTTCGGGCTTAAGCCCTTCATCAGGAATAGAGGCTGGACGCTTCCAGGGATGGCGAGATAAATTGGGGGGTGCTGGGCCGAAGGTAGCAAAGAGTACAATAGGTGAATGGGGGTGGGGATGGAGGTGACAGGTCAGAGAGGAGGGTGGAGCGAACAGTTGAGAAGGGAGATTGGCAGGTAGGACAGGTCATGAGGACAGCGCTGAGCTGGAAGGTTGGAACTGAGGTAAGGTGGGGGGAGGGGAAATGAGGAAACTGGTGAAGTCCACATTGATGTCCTGGGGTTGAATTTATCCGAGGCGAAAGGTGGGCGTGCTTCCTTCAGGCATCGGGTGGGGAGTGAGCGGCGATGGAGGAGGCCCAGGACCTGCATGTTCTCGGCAGAGTGGGAGGGGGGTTGAAATGTTGGGCCAGAGGGTGATGGGGTTGATTGCTGCGGGTGTCGTGGAGATATTCCCTCAAGCGCTGTGACTTGACACTGCGAGGAGTCTCCAGTCTCCCCAATGTAGAGGAGACCGCATCGGGAGCAATGGATACAAGCAATGACATTGGTGGAAGCCTTCTCACGATCGTGGCCCAGGTTCGATTTCCGGGCAGGGAAGCAATTTACATTAGAGCTGTGAGGTGGCGCTGCTGTCTCCCTGGTGGTTTAGTGGTTAGGATTCGGCGCTTTCACCGCTGCGGCCCGGGTTCGATTCCCGGTCAGGGAAGTGTTTCTCTGTGAATCGTTTGCCTACCCATTCTCCTTAAATGCGCGGTACAGTTCCTTATTGGCCTTCGTCGTTACTGGCTACTGCAGTGTGTATTGCCTCGTTGAAATAGTGTCCTGATTCAGGCTTGTTTGTATGTGTAGGGATCATTGCTTCTGTAGCTAAGTACTTGATTCGTGTGTGTTGTTTTCCTGTCGACGCTGTTTTGAATTTACCATTGACTGCTCGCTCTACTGTGACATCTAGAAATGGCACTTTGTTGTTGTTCTCCTCTTTTGTGAATTTTATGCCAGTCAGGATATTGTTGATGGTGTTGTAGGTTTCCTCTAATTTACTTCATTTTTTGATGACAAAAGTGTCATCACTGTGGCGGACACAAAGTTTGGTTTGGATCGTTGGAAGGGCTGTTGGTTTGAGACTGCATTATTGCTTCTGCTAGGAATCCTGATACTTGTGGTTTCATGGGTGTTTCGTTGATTTGTTTGAGGCGTGTTACTGAATATGAAGTGGGTGGTTAAGGCACAGTTCCACGAGCTGGATAGTGCTATCTTTGCTGATGAAGTTGGTGCTGTATTTGTGTTTTTGGTTCTTCGAGTAGTGTCTCCAGTTTTCTTTGGCCACGTTGATGTTAATGGATGTGAACAGGGCTGTTATGTCAAAGGACATCATTATTCCATCCTCTTCTAACTTAGTGTCTTTGGTGTTCAGGAATTCTTGGATGGAATAAATGGAGTGGCGTGAATCTTCGACTTGGTGTTCTAGTCTTCAGTGGAGGCCTTTGACTAGTCTGTATATTGGTGTTCCAAGTAGTGAGACTATGGCCTGAGGGGGGCTACTGGTTTGAAGAGGAGGAGAACAACAACAAAGTGCCATTCTTAGATGTCACAATAGAGCGAACACTCAACAGTGAACTTCAAACTAGCGTCTACAGAAAAACAACACACGCAAACCAAGTGCTTAACCACAGAAGCAATCATCCCAACACCCACAAACGAAGCTGCATCAGGACATTATTTCAATGAGCTACTACACACTGCATATAGAGGATTATAAAATCATGAGGGATACGGATGAGGTGAACAGCAGGTGTCCTTTCCCTCAGCTGGGGTTTTCAGGATCAGGGAGCAAATATTTTGAGGTGAGTAGAGAAAGATTTTATAAAGACAGGACAAGGATCGTTTTTTAAGAGAGTGGCCTGAGTGCAGAATGAATGTCCAGAAGAAGTCATAGAGTCATAGAGATGTACAGCACAGAAACAGACTGTTTGGTCCAACTTGTCCATGCCGACCAACTATCCCAAAACAATCTAGTCCCACCTGACAGCGCACGGCCCCATATCCCTCCAAACCCTTCCTATTCATACACCTAACCAAATGCCTTTTAAATGTTGCAATCGTACTAGACTTCACCACTTCCTCTGGCAGTTCATTCAATAAACGTACAATCCTCTGCGTGAAAACGTTGCCCCTTAGATCTCTTTTGTATCGTTCCCCTCTAATGCTAAACCCATGCCCTCTCGTACTGGACTCCCCCACCCCAGGGAAAAAGACTTTGTCTATTTATCCTATCCATACCCCTCATGATTTTATACACGCAGAGTTACAACGTTTGGATAAGTACATGAATATGAAAGGTTCGAAGGTTTATGGGCAAACACTGGTAGGTGGGACGAGTTTAGTTTGAGAACATACTCAGCATGGACGAGTTGGATGAAGGGTCTGTTCAGTGCTGTCATACTCTGTGACTGACCTGTACTGGTCTTAAAACCATTTTCTTACCTCCCCCCATAACAATCCACTTCTTTGTTGTTCAAAACTCAGATGAATTTAGCCTTGAATATGTTCAATGACCCCACTTCTGAACTGAATTCCTCTTCGTAATATACCACTTGCCTCGCTCATTGCCTGCTGCATCTGCCCGACAACTGGCATTGACTGGAATGGAGGGACTCTGACACCCCTTTATACATCCACACATCATTCCTGATGAAGGGCCTGTGCCCGAAACGTTCACTGTCCTGCTCCTCAGATGCTGCCTGACCTGTTCTGCTTTTCCAGTGCCACATTTTTCGACTTTCACCTCTAGTCCTCACTTTCTCCACATTCCAATATATCACCATTTAAACAATGCACTGCTTTTTTTTTTAAACAGCCAAGGCTATAACTACACATTGCGGCACTGCACTTGCCATGTGTTTGCCAATTGAGATACAGACCTGGACCAACTTCGGGAAGAGGCAAAACACTGAGTTCTGAACAAAAACGGTAGCACACTCAAAACGTCGGCTCTGTTTACCTTTCCACGGATGCAGCTCGACCCGTTGGCTTTCTGCAGTATTCGCCGTGTTTGAACTGATAGAAGACAATGGTAATTCTGGGCGGGAAGGTTAAATTATTAATTGAATAGTAGCTTCCTCAACGAGACTGTGCGGGCGCTGGGCGGACCTGTCTCTCTGGTGCAATTGGTCAGCGCGTTCGGCTGTTAACCGGAAGGTTGGTGGTTCGAGACCACCCGGAGACGGGGCGTTTGCTGTTTACGCTCCTACTGCTTTCTTGGCTGCAAAGATGCGCGTTTTTAATGGTGTCAGGAAAATGTTTCCCAAACGGAAATCTTTTCCACTGAGGAAGCACAAAGGGGTTTCTGAATTGATTGAATTTCTAACGTAAAGGAATGCGGATGCTGACAGTCCGAGACAGAAAGCGAAACTGCTGGAGCAACTCAGTAGTTTTGGATGTTCCTGGATGAGGTAAAAAAAGTTCTGAAATGTCTCTGATTCTCTTTCTACAGATGCTGCCTGACCTGCTGAGTTGCTCCTGCAATTTCTGGTTATGCTTTTAACTGAACGTCCATTTCATCTTTCGGGATGAAGCACCCAGAATCGCCATTTGCAGATATTTAACCCTTTCGAAAACTGTGAAGTGATTGGATTCAAACAAACTCTGCAATGATTTACTCTTTCTCAGCTCCACGGGCAGAGAGACCTGCGAAATGAAGCTGTCAGTGTGGTTCTGTATTGGTGGGCAGAGTGGTGAATGCGATGGACATGAAATCCATTGTGGGTTCCCCACGCAGATGTGAACCCTGCCGATTACAGTTGAGAACTGTCGTCAGAAAGAAAGGGAGATTGTTTCACGGATTTTTAAAGATGCAAATCAGTGGAGGGGTTTAAATATTTCAATCACATTGGGACTGATCGGGAATCTGCAACCCACTGCCTGTCAGGGTGGAACAAGCAGATATCCCCAGAGCTGCTTTTGAGGATATGAGCCAAGTGTTTGGAAATGAGACTAGAACAGTGAGGGGCGTGAAGTCGTGGTCGAAATGAGGCAGGCACCTGAGGACAAAGGTGTTTTATTTGCCAGTGAAAGATACTGCTTCACAAAGTTGGGTCGATGGAAGGGAAGCAGTGATGGTGATTATCTTTGGCTGTTCACCTTGTGAATGTTCCCATTGCTGTGCATGTCCGTATAACGTCAGAACTCTGCAGCATGGCGGCGTCAGGTCCGCACAGTGCCAGGGGCGCAATGGATGACGCATGTGACTCCACCTACATGTTTGAAATGCAGCTCACAGCTTCTTCACACACCCCAATTAATCTTTCTCATTGTCCTGAAGCCGGCATACGGTTTGAATTCCTGATCTGCAGGAACGAGACTCTTTTCACTGTCTCGCGTCAGTAAGTGTCCCTGAGAACATCAGAGTCACGTCACAGCGCTGTCAGAGGAGGGGAAGCTGAAAGAGCCCCACACGCTGCTCACGGGCACATTTCACTTTCCCCAACTCACCGCCCCAACCACTGCGGCTCCTGGGAGTGGAAAGGGAAGAAACGCCAAAACCCAGTCTCAGCTTTGTAAATCTTCAGGAAATAAGAAAACTGATTATCCCTTCGGGTCTTCCATCCTGGCCTGACAGCGTTGATTTTAAATGGCTGTCCAGTTAGTGCCGATTCGTTTTGGCTGAAAAAATCTTCCTTATCTCATCCCAGCATTTCTTGCCACAGAGAACTGTGCGGCAGAGTTCATGTATTTCCTTGTATGGTATTTTGTAAATAACATTCGTTTGCGGGTTGTTTGTATAGGGTATTTAAGGTTCACTAGCCGTTGTTTAATGCTGAGAGGGTTGAGTTATCTGGAAATCATTTCACAGATGTCTTTAATGTAAAGTAATGTGGCTAGGGTTTCTGCAGACGTTGTGTCTGCTAGTGTCAGTTTGTTGATGTGAAATCGTCACACTGGGTTTATTGGGTAGGCAAAAGTGGGGACTGCAGATGCTGGAAACCAGAGTTTAGATCAGAGTGGTACTGGAAAGGCACAGCAGGTCAGACAGCTTCCGAGGAGCAGGAAAATCGACATTTCGGGCTTAAGCCCTTCATCAGGAATAGAGGCAGGACGCTTCCAGGGATGGCGCTATAAATTGGGGGGTGCTGGGCCGAAGGTAGCAAAGAGTACAATAGGTGAATGGGGGTGGGGATGGAGGTGACAGGTCAGAGAGGAGGGTGGAGCGAACAGTTGAGAAGGGAGATTGGCAGGTAGGACAGGTCATGAGGACAGCGCTGAGCTGGAAGGTTGGAACTGAGGTAAGGTGGGGGGAGGGGAAATGAGGAAACTGGTGAAGTCCACATTGATGTCCTGGGGTTGAATTTATCCGAGGCGAAAGGTGGGGCGTTCTTCCTTCAGGCATCGGGTGGGGAGTGAGCGGCGATGGAGGAGGCCCAGGACCTGCATGTTCTCGGCAGAGTGGGAGGGGGGTTGAAATGTTGGGCCAGAGGGTGGTGGGGTTGATTGCTGCGGGTGTCGTGGAGATGTTCCCTCAAGCGCTGTGACTTGACTCTGCGAGGAGTCTCCAGTCTCCCCAATGTAGAGGAGACCGCATCGGGAGCAATGGCATTGACATTGGTGGAAGCCTTCTCACGATCGTGGCCCAGGTTCGATTTCCGGGCAGAGAAGCAATTTACATTAGAGCTGTGAGGCAGCGCTGCTGTCTCCCTGGTGGTCTAGTGGTTAGGATTCGGCGCTTTCACCGCTGCGGCCCGGGTTCGATTCCCGGTCAGGGAAGTATTTCTCAGTGGATCTTTTGCCTACCCATTCTCCTTCAATGCGCTGTACAGTTCCTTTTTGGTCTTCGTCGTTACTGGCTACTGCAGTGTGTGTTGCCTCTTTGAAATAGTGTCCTGATTCAGGCTTGTTTGTGTGTGTAGGGATCATTGCTTCTGTAGCTAAGTACTTGGTTCCTGTGTGTTGTTTTCCTGTCGACGCTGTTTTGAATTTACCATTGACTGTTCGCTCGACTGTGACATCTAGAAATGGCACTTTGTTGTTGTTCTCCTCTTTTGTGAATTTGATGCCAGTAAGGATATTGTTGATGGTGTTGTAGGTTTCCTCTAATTTACTTCATTTTTGATGACAAAAGTGTCATCACTGTGGCGGACACAAAGTTTGGTTTGGATCGTTGGAAGAGCTGTTGGTTTGAGACTCTGCATTATTGCTTCTGCTAGGAATCCTGATACTGGTGGTTTCATGGGTGTTTCGTTGATTTGTTTGAGGCTTGTTCCTGAATATGAAGTGGGTGGTTAAGGCACAGTTCCACGAGCTGGATAGTGCTATCTTTGCTGATGAAGTTGGTGCTGTGTTTGTGTCTTTGGTTCTTCGAGTAGTGTCTCCAGTTTTCTTTGGCCACGTTGATGTTAATGGATGTGAACAGGGCTGTTACGTCAAAGGACATCATTATTCCATCCTCTTCTAACTTAGTGTCTTTGGTGTTCAGGAATTCTTGGATGGAGAAAATGGAGTGGCGTGAATCTTCGACTTGGTGTTTTAGTCTTCAGTGGAGGCCTTTGACTAGTCTGCATATTGGTGTTCCAAGTAGTGAGACTATGGCCTGAGGGGGGCTCCTGGTTTGAAGAGGAGGAGAACAACAACAAAGTGCCATTCTTAGATGTCACAGTAGAGCGAACAGTCAATAGGGAACTTCACACTAGCGTCTACAGAAAAACAACACACGCAAACCAAGTGCTTAACCACAGAAGCAATCATCCCAACACCCACAAACGAAGCTGCATCAGGACATTATTTCAATGAGCCACAACGCACTGCATATAGAGGATTATAAAATCATGAGGGATACGGATGAGGTGAACAGCAGGTGTCCTTTCCCTCAGCTGGGGGTTTCAGGATCAGGGAGCAAATATTTTGAGGTGAGTAGAGAAAGATTTTATCAAGACAGAACAAGAATCGTTTTTAAGAGAGTGGTCTGAGTGCAGAATGAATGTCCAGAAGAAGTCATAGAGTCACAGAGATGTACAGCACAGAAACAGACTGTTTGGTCCAACTTGTCGATGCTGACCAACTATCCCAACCCAATCTCGTCCCACCTGACAGCACACGGCCCCATATCCCTCCAAACCCTTCCTATTCATACACCTAACCAAATGCCTTTTAAATTTTGCAATCGTACTAGACTTCACCACTTCCTCTGGCAATTCATTCAATAAACGTACAATCCTCTGCGTGAAAACGTTGCCCCTTAGATCTCTTTTGTATCTTTCCCCTCTAATGCTAAACCCATGCCCTCTCGTTCTGGACTCCCCCACCCCTGGGAAAAGAGTTTGTCTATTTATCCTATCCATACCCCTCATGATTTTATACACGTACAGTTACAACGATTAAAAGACATTTGGATAAGTACATGAATATGAAAGGTTCGAAGGTTTATGGGCCAAACACTGGTAGGTGGGACGAGTTTAGTTTGAGAACATACTCAGCATGGACGAGTTGGATGAAGGGTCTGTTCAGTGCTGTCTGACTCTGTGACTGACCTGTACTGGTCTTAAAACCATTTTCTTACCTCCCCCCATAACAATCCACTTCTTTGTTGTTCAAAACTCAGATGAATTTAGCCTTGAATATGTTTAATGACCCCACTTCTGAACTGAATTCCTCTTCGTAAGATACCACTTTCCTCGCTCATTGCCTGCTGCATCTGCCCGACAACTGGCATTGACTGGTGTGGAGGGACTCTGAGACCCCTTTGTACATCCATACATCATTCCTGATGAAGGGCCTGTGCCCGAAACGTTCACTGTCCTGCTCCTCAGATGCTACCTGACCTGTTCTGCTTTTCCAGTGCCACATTTTTCGACTTTCACCTCTAGTCCTCACTTTCTCCACATTCCAATATATCACCATTTAAACAATGCACTGCTTTTTTTTAAACAGCCAAGGCGATAACTTCACATTGCGGCACTGCACTTGCCATGTGTTTGCCAATTGAGACACAGACCTGGACCAACTTCGGGAAGAGGCAAAACACTGAGTTCTGAACAAAAACCGTAACACACTCAAAACGTCGGCTCTGTTTACCTTTCCACAGATTCAGCTCGACCCGTTGGCTTTCTGCAGAATTCGCTGTGTTTGAACTGATAGAAGACAATGGTAATTCTGGGCGGGGCAGGTTGAATTATGAATTGAATAGTAGCTTCCTCAACGAGACTGTGCTCGTGATGCTCGGGCCTGTCTCTGTTGCGCAATTGGTCAGCGCATTCGGCTCGTAACGGATGGTTCATGGTTCGAGACTACGCAGGGCCGGCGTGTTTGTTGTTCACGCTCCTGCTGCTTTCTTGGCTGCAAAGTTGCGCGTTTTTAATGGTGTCAGGAAAATGTTTCCCAAACGGAAATCTTTTCCACTGAGGAAGCACAAAGGGGTTTCTGAATTGATTGAATTTCTAAAGGAAATGACTGCGGATGCTAACAGTCCGAGACAGAAAGCGAAACTACTGGAGCAACTCAGTGGGTTTGGCTGCACCTGGATGAGGAAAAAAAAAGTTCTGAAATGTTGTCTCTGATTCTCTTTCTACAGATGCTGCCTGACCTGCTAAGTTGCTCCTGCAATTTCTGTATTTCTTTTTAAGTGAACGTCCATTTCATCTTTCAGACTCGCCATGTGCAGATATTTAACCCTTTCGAAACCTGTGAAATGATTGGATTCAAACAAACTCTGCAATGATTCACTCTTTCTCAGCTCCACAGGCAGAGAGATCTGGGAAATGAAGCTGTCAGTGTGGTTCTGTATTGATGGGCCGAGAGGTGAATGCGATGGACATGAAATCCATTGCGGTTTCCCCACGCAGGTGTGAACCCTGCCGACTACAGTTGAGAACTGTCGTCAAAAGGAAAGGGAGATTGTTCCACGGCTTTTTTAAAGATGCAAACCAGTGGAGGGGTTGAAATATTTCAATCACATTGGGACTGGTCGGGAATCTGCAACCCACTGCCTGTCAGGGTGGAACAAGAGATACCCGCAGAGCTGCTTTTGAGGCGATGAGCCAAGTGTTTGGAAATGAGACTCGAAAAGTGAGAGGCGTGAAGTCGTGGTCAAACTGAAGCAGGCACCTGAGGACAACGGTGTTTTATTTGCCAGTGAAAGATACTGTTTCACAAAGTTGAGTCGATGGAAGGGAAGCAGTGACGGTGATTATCTTTGGCTGTTTACCTCTACCTCAAAAATTCGGCAGAATTTTAAAGTCACAATGAAAAGAAGTAAAAGTGACATTAGGAAGAACGTTTTCGTACAGGGAGTGGTTAGGGTCAGTAAGTCCCTGTCTGTCATTGACAAAGAGTAAGATTTAATGGGCACAAAAGGGAATTCGGTGGTCACGTTCAGATGTGCAGATTTACGCTGAGAAGGCGAGAGATTGAAACGAATAGAGACACACGTTTACTTAAGTGTAGAACCAGCAGAGCGAAGGTGGGCCGCATGGCCTCCGTCTGCGCTGTGACACATGTTGTGATTCAGTGTGAAATCACAGTTCGACCAACAGAATGTGGGAATTTAGAAATAAGTTTATATTTACACAGCCTCCATACGTCTGCGAAACAGTATATTACACGGCAGCAGTGGAGGTCTTTGACATCAGGCTCGAACGTGCCTGCCGCGTGCCAGACGAAAACCTGAAGTGTTCTGTGGAAGGGACACCGTGTGCGGCAGCAGAGTGGCGCAGCGGGAGCGTGCTGGGCCCTTAACCCAGAGGTCGTTGGATCGAAACCATCCTCTGCCATTGTTTAATGTCACCTCGAGCTGCTTTCATTTGGATCGGTGCTCTCTTCTGCAAGCTGCATTTGCGTCTACTTTCCAAGTGTCCAAATGTAGCATATCGATGCACTCACCAAATCCACTCAATTCAAGTGGCATGATTTTAGAGGTCTCAGTGGTTTTCTGTCCTTCGTCTGTTTCCTCTGAACTGAATCGCAAACCCAGTTCTCTGCGATGCCAATCAGCTGGTAAAGTTGAAACACATGCCTTGCGGTTTCGTCCATTCCTTGCAGTAATTCGCCACCCTGGTTCAGACGAGAATCGCAAGCATGTCAGAAACCGCATCATGACTCAGACATAGTCCCCTACTATTAGGACGGATACCACCGATTGTGAATAACCTCAGAGAGAGAGAGAGAGAGACAAGTGACAGACAGTCGCCGTGGACTCGATGGGCTGAACGGCTTCTGTCTGCGCGAGAATGATGCTACGTGTTTATGCCGTCCCACTGCCTGTCTCTGGGACAGAGAGGCTGAGGGAGCAAAACTGGTTCATTTTTAACCGTCCCTTCCGTGTTGGACTGCCTGCAGTCCCTCAGCTCAGGGCCGTGGGGATGACTCTCAGTGAGTGAAGGTTTCACTCGGATTCTCTTCATCTGGGACACTTGGGGCTCAGATGTTAACTGCAGCGCGGTCGCAGCAAAGAAAGCGATGCCCACTTTGCAATAGACTTTCCGTAAGATTGCTGCATGAATACGATTTCTGAACACCAAGAAGGCTGCACAACAATGTGAATTTACCTGGGCGAAGAGTTCTCGGTGTCCATTTCTTTCTGTCCTGCCAGCACAGCATCTTTCTATCTCTCCGATAACAGACCCTTGGAGAAAGTTCACAATCAAAGTTGTTCATGTTCCCCGCATTAATGTAACTGACACCTCTCACCCCAAGGGTTTCAGAGGGAGACAGAGCAGAAGCGCGAATGGACTCTACCCGCACCCCACCCTACACCCCGTCCCACCCCGCAGAACAACGTGCAAGTAGAAATGAATGGTTTAATTATCCACCAGTGGAGGTAGTCCAGTTCCTGGGAATGAGACAAATATCAGCGCCCCAGGGACAGAATGACAAGCAGATGTTCTGGAAACGCTTTGCTGCTTGCAATTCTTGCAGCAATGTGGAATGTACTTCACACTGAGCAAGTTTCAGCTGGCTCAGAGTCTCCGATGTACATTGCTGTGTTTGCCGCCAGCTCAGAGAGAGAACAATAGGAAGGACGTAGGAGTGAATAACGATCCGCGTGGGAGGGCGAATAACTGTTAATGGAGACTGTTAGCGGCTAACAATACGTAGTGTGTCATAGCAGACGAGGTGATAACAAGGAGTCGTTTGTGTGATAGGTGTCAAGGACATGGGGGAGTTCAGGCCCTAAAGTTATGGAACGCGATATTGAAGACCGGAGGGCTGTAAGGTCTCCAAGTGGAAAATGAGGTGTTGTTCTTTCATCTGGAGCTAGAACACTGCTGCAAGCCTGAGACAGAGATGTTGGCCAGGGAACAGGGTGATGTGTTAAAGTGGCAGGCAACCGCAAGGTCAGGGACTTTTTTGCCGCGGGCAGAACCGGGATCTTCTGCGAAGCAGTCACCCAGTTTATGCTTCATGCTACATTGGGGAAATGACACTGTGAGCAGCGAATGCAGTGGACTAGGTTGTGGCAAAAGTGCTGCCTCACCTGGCAGGTATGTTCGAGCCCTTGGATATTCAGCGGGGAGCAGGTAAATGGGCAGGTGTTACACATTCGGCGGTTGCAGGGGAAAGTGCCTTGGCATTATGGGAGGTGGGTGTGGGGTGTTGCGAGTGAAGGAAGAGTGGAACCGAGGTGGAACCCCTGGCACAACAGGTGCGTGTTGGGACCATAAACCAGCGGAGAACGCATTCTCTCCTATTCATTCAATGTCGTCTTTAGCAGCTTTTCGGTCTAACAGCGCTCTGTTCTGCACCTCGCCTTCTCATCTGCACAATGTTTCCTCAATTCCCCTACCCCCACCTCACCGTAGTTCCAAACTTCCAGCTCAGCACTGTACCCATGACTTGTCCGGAGTTGTCCTACCTGCCTATCTCCTTTTCCACCTCTCCACTCCACCCTCTCCTCCCTGACCTATCACCTTCATCCCCTCCCCCACTCACCCATTGTACTCTATGCTACTTTCTCCCCACCCCCACCCTCCTCTAGCTTATCTCTCCACGCTTCAGGCTCTCTGCCTTTATTCCTGATGAAGGCCTTTTGCCCGAAACGTCGATTTCGCTGCTCATTGGATGCTGCCTGAACTACTGTGCTCTTCCAGCAGCACTAATCCCGAATCTGTGAACTTCACCCCAGACTGTAACTTCCTTCTTCTTTCTAACTTTTGTGAGTGCAACAGTCTGTTTCTCACCACTTTTTCCATTTTTTGTTTCATTCTGGGGTTCAATTGTTAACTTGCAGCAACTAAAAGGAAAGAGTGAATCGGGGGGCGGGGACAGACTCTGGAAAAGTTGATCCAGGTCTGTGTCTCAATTTGCAAACACATGGCAAATGCAGTGACACAATGTATAGCCTTTGATGTAAAAAAAAAACGCAGAGAGGAAGCGCATTGTTTAGATAGTGATATGTTGAGATGTGGCGAAAGTGAGATGATGCAGATCAGAGTTGAAAAGTGTGGCGCTGGAAAACCACAGCAGGTCAGTCAACAACTGAGGAGGAGGAGAGTCAATGTTTTGGGCATGAGCCCTTCATCAGGAATGATGTGTGGATGGACAAAGGGGCCTCAGCGTCCTTCTATACCAGTCACTGCCAGTTGTCAGACAGGAGCAGCAAGCAATCAGCAAGGCAAGTAGTATATTAGCAAGAGGAATTGATTTCAGAAGTGTGAATGTCTTCCTGCAGTTAGAGGGTCATTGAATATATTCAAGGCTGAGTTCGTTTGACTTTGAAGAACAAAGAAGTGGATGGTTTTGGGGAAAGGTAAGAAAATGGCTTTAAGACCAGTATAGAACAGTTACAGTCATACAGCACAGAAACAGACCATTAAGTCCAACTAGTCCATGCTGACTGTGTTCTAAAAACTAAACTAGTCCCACCTTCCAGTGTTTGGTCCAGACTCTCTGAACCTTTCCTATTACAATTGCAACATTTAAGAGGCATTTGGATGGGTATATGAATAGGAAGGGTTTGGAGGGATATAGGCAGGGTGCTGGCAGGTGGGACGAGATTGGGTTGGGATATCTGGTCGGCATGGACGGGTTGGACCGAAGGGTCTGTTTCCATGCTGTACATCTCTATGTACTTATCCAAATGTCTTTCAAACACTGTAACTGTACCTGCATCCACCACCTCCTCTGGACATTAATACCACATGAGAACCATTCTCTGTCTTAAAATTAAAGGGTGCCCCTCGTGTCTTTTTAAAATATTTCTCCTCTCATCTTCAAAGTTTGCTCCCTAACCTTGAAACACCCATCCCAGGGAACGAATACCTGCTGTTCACCTCATCGATACCCCTGAAGATTTTATAATCCTCTCTAAGGTCATCTCTCAACCTCCGATGCTGCAGTGAAAAAAATCCCATCCTGTACACCGAGATGCCGGTATATTTATGTCCAGTTATGAACTGTTTAATGCTGGTGCCGACTGGAACGACCAAATGACCTATTCCTGCTCCAAATTCTCTCCCTCTGCGTCCAGGACAGCAAGAGACCATATGACATAGGTGCAGAAATTAGGCCATTCAGCCCATCAGATCTACTCCACCATTCAATCACAACTGATACGTTTCTCAATCCCATTTTGAAATTTTGATTTTGGAAAGGCAGATCAGGGAAGGGTCTGCGAAGTTAATGGGGAGTGTTGTTGACCAAAGATACCTTGGAGTGCCGGTTCATAGTTTCTTGAAAGTGGAGTCACAGGTAGACAGGATAGCGAAGGAGGTGTTTGGTATGCTTCCCTTTATAGGTCAGTGCATTTCAGTACAGATGTTGGGAGGCCATGTTGCCCCTGTACTGGACATTGATTCAGCCACTTTTGGAATACTGCATTCAGTTCTTGTTACCCTGCTACAGGAAAAATGTTGTGAACCTTTAAAAGGGTTTGGCAAAGATTTACAAGGTTGGAGGTTTGATCTATAGGGAGAGGCTGAATTGGCCGGGGCTGTTTTCCCTGGAGTATTGAAGGCTGAGGGGTGACTTTATAGAAGTTCATATGGAACATGGATAGGGTGAATAGCCAAAAACATTTCCACATAGTAGGGAAGTCCAAAACTAGAGGGCATAGATTTGAGGTGAGAGGGGAAAGATTTAAATGGAACCTTATGGACAACTTTCTCACACAGAGAGTGATGCAAGCATGGAATGAGCTGCCAGAGGAAGTGGTGGAGGCTGGTATAATTACAGCATTTTAAATGGCATCTGGTAACAGGGTGAATTGAGAGGGATATAGGCTAAGTGCTGACAAATGAGACTATGTTAATTTGGAATATCTGGTCAGCACAGACAATTTGGACTGAAGGAAAGCAGAAGTGTCATTGTGAAGACTGGACTTTCAGAGCAGCTTTCAAAGATATTTTGTCCTTACTGGGAGCAGAAGCAACAATGAAATCTTTCATTTGAGAGACAGCAACTGAGTAAGTGAGGACATCCAGGATTTTGCTGGAATGTGGGAATTTGTTGCAAGGTGGGATTGAAGTGTTTTAAGTAAAGTGTCCTGAGTGGGAAGCCTAGTGAAGGGTTTCGGTGGGTTTTTGTTTTAAACTGCTCATTTCTTTCAGCCCCCAACAATGTACTTCCAATGCTGTACATCAGAAGGAGCGGTGAATCAGTAACTGGTATCATCGGAAGCCTTATGGTTTTCAGTACTGCAGGTATTGCTTGTTGCATCAGCATTGTAAAGGTTATCGGCAGCAGTGGGAGGTGTGGGCTGTATTCACTGGAAGCGATGAAGCAGTCAGATAACACACATATGAGAGGGCAGGGTGGGACTTGTCTTTCAATTTGCAGAAGTTGGGAGGTTCTGGGAGTTGTGGTTCTGCGCAAACAGAACTGCGGTAAATCATAGAAGCCCTACAGTGTGGAAGGAGGCCATTCAACCCATCAAGTCCACACTGACCCATCGAACAGCTTGACACCCAGACGCACTCGACCTCGTCGTTTCTGCTGGTGGGTTAGACTAGGTAACAAGATTAGGGGTAGGTTTAAGGCAGAGGAGGAAGGACTTCATTTCCTGGAGAGTGGTGAATCTATGGAATTCTTTGCCCAAGGAAGCAATAGAAGCAGGCATATTCAAGACACAGTTCGATGGGATTTTGGATTGTAGGTGAATTTAAGGTAGTCAGGATAATGCTGGTAAGAGGAGCTGAGATGATGGATAGATCAGCTATGATCTTAAAGAATGGCGGAGTAGGCTTGATGGGCCAAATGGCCTCTTTCTGCACTGCAGGGATTTTATGATTGCTTCATATGGTGTATATCTGATATTCGCTGTTGTACAAGCTGCATGGCTATGATTTTTCACCTTCTAATATAGTAATGGAATTACATCCTGTATTTATTGTATTCATTTTTATTTAGCTGATCAGCAGGAAATCTTTCAGCAACTTTACTGGTTTTCTTTCCTGAAGCAGCCTTGACATTTCATTTTCATATCCTTCATTCAGCTCCATGTCCAGCACCTTTGTAGGAAGGTTGTTCCAGGTCATTGTCACCTAAATGAAGTTTTCCTCTTTATATACTTAATGCTATCTGGCTGAATGAGGGTTTTCAGGTTTCTGTGTCATGGATAATATATGATCAGCAGGTATCTGGCAATCTAAGGAATTGTCACCGAAGTTATGTTCATTTGACTGTACTGACCATGACTTATTTCATGGTTTCTTTTGCAGGAAGACATGGGGAAAGAAATCTGAAACCAAAAGATACATCAGCTTCTGACAGAGTCACTTGATTCATTGGGACTTGAATATCAGCAGCCATTCCAGTCGAGAAGAAATGTTTGCTTTTGTCTGCTTGGACACTGGTGTGGCAGGAAGAATCCTGATACACCCGAATGAGGGAGATTCAGTGCGGTGACTGTGAAAAGTACAGGACTTCACACCATTTACTCAGCTTGGAGGATCAAAGAGGCCGTTCACTTGCTCTCTGTGTGGGAAGGGCTTCACCTGCTCCGCCCACCTGCAGAGACATCAGTGAGTTCACCTCCCATCGCAGGGGGATTGAAGGAGCTTCGGGCGAGTGCCATTATCGTCTGCATTAATAACCCAGTTCTGGGGACTCCCGGGTTTGAATCTCACCATAGCAGATGGCGGATTTGGAGTTCAGTCAGAAAACTGGAGTTCAGAATCTCATTATGAAACCATTTTCTGGGAACAAATACCCCAATCTGATTCACTCATGCTTTAGGGGAGGAAACTGCCGTTGTGGGAAAGGATTCAATCAGTCGGCCCAGCTGCATCCTTTCCCTGGTCTGGCCTATATGTGACTCCAGACCACAGCAGTGTGGTTGATTCTTGACAGCCCATCTGCAAATGCGCAGGGGGAATCTTACTTGCATACAGGCTATGGGTTGCAATTGCTGAGTGAAGCAATACTTCCTCCAGGCTCAGGCTGCACCAAGGATCGAATTACAAAGGGAAAACTCAGCTGACCAATAGAGAAGAAAGTGGGATGCAGGGGAGTGTGTGTGTGTGTGTGTGTGTGTGTATGTGTGTGTGTGTGTGTGTATGTGTGAGTTTCAATAAAAAGCTACTTTTTGTGCACTTTTTTGCTGGGACGATCTGAAGTTGCAACAAAGTTGGGTCCCAACAAAAGTTACCTGAACTTACCGTCGGACTCAAACATTGAAGGCTATGAGATCCAACAGGTTTTTCTTTTAAAGCTGCTAATTTCTTTCAATCTCCGGCGCGAGGTTTCCAATGTCTTATATCAGAAGGAGCAGTCAATGTGTAGCTCGTATTATTAGAATTGTACATTTTTCAGGACTGATGGTTCATTGTTTCCTCAGCATTGTAAAGTTTACTGGCAGCAATGGGAGGGATGGGCTGTTTTCACTGGAAACAAAGTTAAACTCCAGTTACAGTCCAACAGGTTTATTTGGAAGCACTAGCTTTCGGAGTGTTGCTCCTTCATCAGGTAACTGTACAGCAGGATCATAAGACACAGAATTTGTAGCAAAATGATATATTGAACAAACCTCGACTGCTTTTAAGTGTTTCATCTTTAGAATGGGTTGCAGGTTTCAGTTCATTAGTATGTAAATCCCAAAACTTCTTTTAAGTCACAGTCTCGAGATAACTTCAGGTTTTACAAAGAGGTGCCATCTCAGCTCAGACAATGCATGAAAGATGTGAGGTTCGAGTCTGTCTTGACTCATACTGGTTCTGTTTCCAAAGTAGGAATTTATAAAATATTACATGGATTGACTGTCTGCAGATTGTGCACTTTTTGAGCAAAATAGAATGAATCTACAAACATAATTCTGCAAATGCAAATTCATCCCATGGTCTGATCTATGTGTGCATGCATGAGAGTGAGTGAGTGTGTGCATCCCCGTGAGTCTGGCTGAGAGAGTGTGTGTTTGCGTGTGTGCATGCTTGGTAAAGTGAGAGTGTGCAGGAGTATAAGTCTGTGAGAGGATGTGTGTGTGGGTGAGGGTTTGGGTGGGTACATGTGTTGTGCATCTGAAAGAGCGCGTATATCTGAGAGAGTGGCTGCGTGAGTATGTGAGAATGTATGGCTGTGTGTGAGAGACAGAGAGACAGAATGTGTACAGTGCAGTGGGGTCACCTGTAATGTAACATAAACCCAATGTCCTGGTGAAGGCCGTCCTCATGGGTTCCAAACTCGCCCGGCCACTAAAAATGATTAAGCAGTTACACAATAGACACGGGAGAGGGCAGGATGAGACTTGTCTTTCGATTTGCAAAAGGTGGAAGGCTCTGGATGATGTGATCCAGGGCAACCACAACTTGGAGGACCTTCGGCTCAGAGAGGTGGAGCTGGAAGCCAGTTTGCTGACATGCTGGGAGGGCAAGGCGGAAAGTTAATCAGATGTTTTTTATTCTGGGAGATGGTCTTTCCCTCCATACATATTCTTCTGATGGGGTCAGTGGACAGGGTCAGGAGGGTGTGAGCCCAGGTCAGGCAGGCAAAGGGGATCTGGGAGAGGGCTGCAGGGGGGAGGAGCTAACTGTGGGGTGGTGGGAGTAAGAACAACGTTAGGGAGGGGGAGATAAGGGACAGAATAGTGACGGGGATTGCCTCCGTTCTCTGCAGTTGGCAGCAGAAGCACAGATGGTATCGGAATCTGGTACCAGGATTCAGGAACCGATGCGTTCAGGGCTGGAGAAGTGGGAAAGGGAGGTGGAATGGGTGTGGTCCAACGATGTCAGCAGGACACAGCCTCTGCTGAGGGCGCATGAGAAGGTAAAAGCTGCAAAGACAAAGCAGAACCTCAAAGCACTGGGTGGGATGGTGGCTCAGTGGTTAGCAATGCTGCTTAATAACGCCAGGAGCCTGGGTTTGATTCCACCCTTGGGTGACTGTCTGTGTGAAGTTTGGCATGTTCTCCCCCTTGTGTCTGTGTTGGTTACCTCTGGGTGTTCTGGCTTCCTCCTACAGTCCAAAGATCTGCACTTTAGGGTGGATCCGGTGTGCTAAAGTGTGCAGGTGAGCTTGCATCTTTTAGGATGACCATGTTAGTTTCGGTTACTTCATTTGTAAATCCCAGAACTTTTTTTAAACTTACATTCTCAAGATAGCTTTTAACAAAGGTGTCATCTCAGCTCAGATAATGCATTGAAGGTGAGACATTAAAGTCTGTCTGTATCCCAATGTTAGCTCAGACTGATTCTATTTCTGAAGTGGGAGCTACAGAATCTTACATGGATTTATGCAGTTTTTGAGTAATTCGGAATAGAATGGACTTCTATAAACAACTGACCAGGAACACGACAGGCAACTACCAGCTGATCTGGGGCCTTGGAGGGAGGTGAGGGGTAAAGCCCCAAAGGAAACTTGCATATCCGCCACAGATTCACCTGCACCTCCCACACATCATCTATTGCATCCTCTGCACCCGATGTGGCCTCCTCTATATTGGGGAGACAGGCCGCCCACTTGCGGAGCATTTCAGAGAACATCTCTGGGACACCCGGACCAACCAACCCAACCCAAGTGTGGCTCAACACTTCAACTCCCCCTCCCACTCCACCAAGGATATGCAGGTCTTTGGACTCCTCCATCGCCAGACCACAACAACACGACGGTTGGAGGAAGAGCGCCTCATCTTCCGCCTAGGAACCCTCCTACCACAAGGGATGAACTCGGATTTCACCAGTTTCCTCATTTCCCCTCCCCCCACCTTATCTCAGTCAAATCCATCGAACTCAGCACCGCCTTCCTAACCTGCAATCTTCTTCCTGACCTCTACGCCCCCACCCCAGTCTGACCTATCACCCTCACCTTGACCTCTTTCCACCTCCCCCAAGTCCCTCCTCCCTACCTTTTATCTTAGCCTGCTGGACAAACTTTGCTCGAAACGTCGATTGTCCTGTCCCCTGATTAGATTAGATTAGATTAGAGTGTGGAAACAAGTCCATACCGACCCGCCGAAGCGAAACCCACCCATACCCCTACATTTACCCCTTACCTAACACTACGGGCAATTTAGTATGGCCAATTCACCTGACCCTGCACATCTTTGGACTGTGGGAGGAAACCGGAGCACCTGGAGGAAACCCACGCAGACACGGGGAGAACGTGCAAACTCCAGTCAGTCGCCTGAGGCGGGAATTGAACCCGGGTCTCAGGCGCTGTGAGGCAGCAGTGCTAACCACTGTGCCACCGTGCCGCCCTGGATGCTGGCTGACCTGCTGCGCTTTTCCAGCAATACATTTTCAGCTCTGATCTCCAGCATCTACAGACCTCACTTTCTCCTCAAATGATTTGATGCTTTGGAGTACAAAATCAAAAAGAAATGTTGAACAGTTACAGGAGAACTGCCAAAAGACCAACAAATGTAGGCTGCTAGTGAGAACTCAGAGGCACCTGTCCAGATAAGGAGTCTGCACAGAGAAAAAACATCGACACCGACCTGGAGAGCAAATATACAGAGGAAGATACAAAGAGAAGATTTAACAGCTGGCTGGCTTTGAAGTTTGAGTCTTTCGGTAAATCTTAATCAAGGGTTTTTATTGGGCTGGAATCGTACAGGGGAAGGTAGAAGATAGGTTAGAGACAGGATGTAAATAGTTGTTAATTAATTATTCTCCGTTAGACTTTAATAAATAAAGTTGTTAATTTTAACTTTAAATACTGACCTTCGGGAATAGTTTCTTTGTTCTTGAATTTTCACAGATTACCGCATGGGTTAAACCTTCTCTATGTTGCTGGTTTAAATTAGGTAGGGGAGGTTGCACCCAGTGTTGTAAAATTTGGGGGCTTTCGTCCAAGATTTGAACTGGTTTAGACAGATTTGAATAGGTTTGGCGGTACGAAAAATCCCAGCAGATTTAAACACTTGCAAGTTAGTGTCCTAGATCATTAAATAAAACTTTAAATAGTGACTTTTAGAAACAGTTCCTTACCTCTTGAATTTTCACATTACCACCTGGGGTAAATCTTTTTTGGGTTTAAATTAGTGGGGGGTGCAGTCCGTGTCATAACAGTTCTGACTATGTAGAAATAGAGTAGTGGAGCATGGAAACAATTTGTTTGTTCCGTGCCAATCGGATATCCTAAATTAATCTAGGCCCATTTGCCAGCTCTTGGCCCATATCCCTCCAAACCTTCCTGTTCATATACCCATCCAGATGCCTTTTGAATATTGTAATTGTACCAGCCTCCACCACTTCCTCTGGGAGCTCATTCAATCCACGCACCACCCGCTGCTTAAAATAGTTGCCCTTTAGGTCCCTTTTAATCCTTTCCCTTCTCACCCTCATATAAATCAATTGCTGCTTTTTCTGAACAGGCTCAGTGGTTATCACTGCTGCCTTATAGCGCTAGGCACCCGGGTTTGATCCCAGTCTCGGCCAACTGTCTGAGTGGAGTTTGCACCTTCTCCCCATGTCTGCGTGGGATTCCTTTGGTGCTCCGGTTTCTTCCCACAATCCAAAGATGTGCAGGTTTGGAGAGGGCACTTGAGGGGAATTAACTTTCACACTCTTTTTCTACTACTTAGGTCCCTTTTAAGTCTTTCCCCTCTCACCCTCAACCTATACCCTCCAGTTTGGGAGTCCCCTACCCTGAGGAAAAGATGAGTAGTCAAATAAAATGCAAAAGGAATAAAATGTCGAGCCGCAGGATAAATATAAAATGTCGCTCCAGGCTTTCTTGTCTCCGATTGTCATTTGGGCACAAAATCTGTCAGTAACACCAGCAATTTCACAGAGCATCTTGCGCATGCTCCACGGTGACAACACACACTGCGCATGTTCGCCAGTGTCAGCAAAACCTGCGCGTACTCCTGGTTGTCCGCGGAATCTGCGCGTGATCTTCTTTTGTTGGGCCAATAGGAAGCCCTGGAGGACCGGAAGGAGCGTGGTCCTCCTACTAATCAGAGACAACCCGATTGTGTTTCTCTCTCTCGCCTTCAATCTCAATTTATGGAGGGGGCAGATTCTGGAAAAATTGGGCCAGGTCTGTGTCTCAGTTGGCAAACTCATGGAAAATGCAGTACCACGATGTGAAGTGATAGCATTCCCTGTGGGGGGTGGGGAGGGAAAGCAGAAAGGAGATGCATTGTTTTAATGTTGACATATTGGGATGTGGAGAAAGTGAGGACTGCAAATGTTGGAGATCAGAGTCAAAAAGTGTGGTGCTCGAACAGCACAGCAGATGAGGCAGCATCCGAGGAGCAGGAGAGTCAGCGTTACTGACACGAGCCCTTCATCAGGAATGTGTATAAAGGGGCCTCAGCGTCCTTCCATACCAGTTAATGCCAGTTGTGAGATAGGTGCAGCAAGCAATGAGCAAAGCAGGTGTTATCTTAGCAAGAGGAATTGAGTCCAGAAGTGGGGATGTCTTCCTGCAGTTATGGGATCATTGAATATATTCAAGGCTGAGTTCATCTGATTTGGAACAACAAAGAAGTGGATGTTTCTGGGGGAAGGCAAGAAAATGGTTTTCAGACCATTGCAAAACAGTTACCGAGTCAAACAGCACAGAAACAGTCCCTTCAGTCCAACTACTCCATGCTATGTTCTCAAACTAATCTAATCCCACCTGCCAGTGTTTGGCCTATATCCCTCTGTCACAAAGCTGGTCCTTTTACTAAAAGCTGGTCCTTCTTCTCAAGGATGCTGTGTCCTTGGTTTTTTTTCAGAAGGGTGGTTAAAAAAACCTGGGCTCCGAAGCGACTCGTTTAGTACAGAGACGAAAAATGGTATTGGGAGGCATTTTTGGTTATATGTGAACAGATGAGACTTGAGGCCAAAGCTTTTATGTTTTAGAAGTGACCTGTACAATGAAAGGGGAGTGGTCAGTCCTGAAAGCTGAAGTCTCGTTTGAGTGAGTTAAGCAGTGGACTATGTGGAGACAGGCTACTAACACTGTCTCCTTCTGCCCTTCTAACTTCAATTGTAAGCCCCTGTTTCAGTTTTACTTTGTTTAAGGGGTTTGTTTTTTTTTGGTACTGTTGTGTTCAAGCATTGCGAAGAGTGTTAAGAGTTTCTCCACAGCTTGTACTGTACTTAATAAAGTTTGGTTGTTCACAGAAGTTGGCGTATTGCAGTGTAAGAAGCTCAAGCAAAAGAACTTAACAAAGGAACCTAAGGGATAATTCTTTCATGCAGAAAGTGGCATGTTTAAGGAAAGAGCTGTTAGAGGAAGTGGTGGGTGCTGGTACAGTGGCATCTGGATGGGTATACGATTAGGAAGGGTTTAGACAATATGGGCAAAAATGCTGGCAAATCGGCCGAGATTAGGTTAGGTTATCTGGAAGGGTGCTCCATATCTCTATCACTCTGGCTAGCCACTAACATTTGCCACATCTATATGTACAGTTTCTCTCTGTTGTCAGTGTCAATGCCTTGATATTCTTAACCGGACTGGCAGTGATGACTTTTGTAATCTTTTCTTACAGACTATCTGAAGACAGAAGTTCAAAGTCAACAGATAAAGGGCTTATGTCCAAAATGTTGATTCTCCTGCTTCTCTGATGCTGCTTGCCATGCTGCGCTTTTCCAGTGACGCGGTTTTTGACTCTGACTCTCCAGTGTCTCCAGTCCTCACTTTCACGTCAATGTCTGACAGTTACTCAATCCATCAGGACCGCAACAATTTTCAACTATGATTCTGTGAGAAGGAGCAAAGCTTTCTTTTTGGTTCCTGTTTGAGTACGGGGGCACTGGTTGAAAGACCCTACTGTTGCAGCGCACTGAGTGTGGAGCCTGAAACAACTCTACTGCCTGGAAAGAAGAATTCATGGCAGGGTTGTACACGTGTGTGTGCAGCTGAAGCTTCGCCCTGTTGAGAAACCATGGAATTGTGGTGACTGCGGGAAGAGCTTCCGTGTCCCATCTGTCCTGGCGGCTCATCAGTGCAATCACACTGGGAAGAGGCCGTTCTCCTGCCCCGAGCGGGAGAAGGGCTTTACTAGCTCCTGTGTCTTGCTGGCCCACCAGCATATACACACTGGTGAGAGGCTCTTCAGTTGCCACGAATGCGGGAAAGCCTTCAGCAATTCCTCCAACCTGCTGAAGCACTGGCGAGTCCACACGGGGGAGAGGCCATTCAGCTGCCCCGAATGCGGGAAGGCCTTCAGCGACGACTCCAAACTGCTGAGGCACCGGCGGGTCCACACAGGGGAGAGGCCCTTCAGCTGCCCAGAGTGCGGGAAGGCCTTCAGCAATTCCTCCAACCTGCTGGCCCATCAGTGGGTCCACTGGGGGGAGAGGCCCTTCAGCTGCCCAGAGTGCGGGAAGGCCTTCACCAATTCCTCCAACCTGCTGAGACACCAGCAACTCCACACGGGGGAGATACCCTTCAGCTGCCCAGAGTGTGGGAAGGCCTTCACTAAATCCTCCGACCTGCTGGCTCATCAGCGGGTCCACATGGGGGAGAGGCCCTTCAGCTGCCCAGAGTGTGAGAAGGCCTTCAGCAATTCCTCCAACCTGCTGAAGCACCAGCGAGTCCACACGGGGGAGAGGCCGTTCAGCTGCCCCGAATGCGGGAAGGCCTTCAGCGACGACTCCAACCTGCTGAAGCACCGCCGGGTCCACACGGGGGAGAGGCCCTTCAGCTGCCCAGAGTGCGGGAAGGCCTTCAGCAATTCCTCCGACCTGCTGAGTCACCAGCGAATCCACACGGAGGAGAGGCCCTTCAGCTGCCCAGAGTGTGGGAAGGCCTTCAGTAAGTCCTCCAACCTGCTGGCCCATCAGCGGGTCCACACCAGAGAAAGGCCATTCAGCTGCCCCGAGTGCAGGAAGGGGTTCACCCACTCCTCCAAACTGCTGGCCCACCAATGGGTCCACACCGGGGAGAGGCCGTTTGCCTGCCCTGACTGCGGGCGGAGGTTCACATCGTCCTGCAACTTGCGGAGGCACCAGCGGGGGCAACAGTGCATCCAACAATCAGATTCCACCAGTGACACTGCAGTGGGTCACCCCCAGGGCTGAACCTCCTGCCCATTCTGACAGTGGGTACAGTGAGCTTTTTTTGTTTTGTGCTGGACTTACCTCCCCCCCCCCACCCCCACAAGCCCACCTACGTGGCTCAGGGGTGGCATGGTGACTCAGTGGTTAGTACCACTGCCTCACGATGCTGACCTGGGTTCAATTCCACCCTCAGGGAGACAGTCTGTGTGTAGCTTTCACGATGCCCCCCCCCCCCCCGCCCTCCCTCCCGCCACGTCTGTTTGGGTTTCCTCTGATTGCTCTGGTTTCCTTCCCCTGGTCTAAAGATGTGCAGGTTAGGATGGATTGGCCCATCTAAATTGTCCCAAAGTGTTCAGGGATGTGTAGGTGTGGTGCATTAGTTGGGGTAAATGTAGAGGAATAGGGATAGGGGAATGGGTCTGGCTGGGTTACTCTGCAGAGGGCCAGTGTGGACTTGTTGGGACAAAGGACCTGTTTCCATACTGTAGGGAATCTAATCTTAAAAAAAATTCCTCCAAGCAATATTGATAAAATATGCCGAGTTGGACTAGGTACCCCGTCAAGTTTGAGACAAACCCAGAGTTGAAGAAGTCAGAAGTGACATGACACCATGTTACAGTGCAACAAGTTTATTTGAAATCACAAGCTTTAGGAGCATTGCTCTTTCATGAGTGCTGCTCCTTCATCACTTCATCTGGTGCCGTGTGACTTCTGACCTTGTCCACCCCAATTCAATACCAGCACCTCCGCATCAGAGTTGACAAATGAGATTGGATTTTATTCGTCCTGATTGTGAGATGTTCATTTGGAAACTCAAAACTGTCGTACCGATAAAGAGATGCGAATCATAGAGTCCTACAGCAGGAGACAGGCCCTTCGGCCCAACATGGTCCACACCGACCAAACTGTCCATCAACACTAAGCCCATTTCCCTGCACTTGGTCCATTTCCTTCCATACCTTTCCTGTCCACGTATTTCTCCAAATGCCTTTTAAATGTTGTTAATCGACCCACCTCAACCACTTCCGCTGGCATCTCATTCCATATGTGTACCACCGTCTGCGTAAAAAGAAACATTGCCCCTCACATTCCCTTTTATTCTTTTTCCTCTAACCTTAAACTGATGCCCTCTAGCCCTCACTTCCCTAACCCCAGGGTAAAAGTCTGAGTGCATTCACCCTCTACGATCTCTTCACTTCTCTAAGGGCCTCTCTCAGTCTCTAATGCTCTAAATAAAAATATCTTAGCTTGTCCAACCTCTCCCTTTCACACAGACCCTTGAATCCTGGTAACATCCTTGTATATGTCTTCAGCACTCTTCCAAGTTTAATAACATATTTGTTATAGACACTGCCCTGTTGACCTATTTTGTTGGAAATATAGGACCTAATCCAACTGGATAATCTGGCTGATGGGGCAGGAAACCACTTCCTTTCTTGAGAGACAAGTCTCCTGGAGAGAACTGGCTGGCTGACTGATCTACTGACCCTCACAGTGCCCCCACTGCCTTTAGTTATCTGGAGGGAGTCTACAGATGGTGCTTGAAACCTTTATCATCTTTGGGATGGATCCCCATTCATTACGTGCTATGGAGTCATGCTGCCTGGAAACAGACCCTTCAGACTAACCAGTCCATGATCCCCAAATAAACTAGTGCCACCCATCTGCTCCTGGCCTGTATCCAGTTTGTTAATAGTTTTGTTCATTTGTTCACCGTGAGAGTTGGATAAATAAATTGCTGATTGTTGATTTTAAAGTGTTGGGGATTTATTCTTATCACTAGAGCAGGTTACACCACTTTTAATGCTAATTTTACAGATTATTGGGCGACACGGTCCTCTGGGTGTTTCTGTTTGAGCAAGGTGGTGCTGTCAGCCTTCGCTTTATAAGAGTATTGACGTGATGTACTGCTGAATGCAATGGAGTCAACATGAATCCCAGCCTCTCACTGTGGTTGTGGGTGAATCGCCTTAATTTGGCTCTTAACTCAGAAACTGCACACAATTAACTGCTGAAACAATGATTAACACTTTATTGTATGTAGCAACCAAAAATAAAACTCAAGTAACCAAGTTCAACCTCACTCACAACTTGGCTATCACACAATTGATGGCAGAATTTAACTGAGTTTCCCCCAACAGCATCTGTCTCTGGAAGTGTCCAGGGATTCAGTGCAGCATTCTTCTTCCAAGTACTGCTGCTACATCATTCTGAGGTTGAATTCTGGTGGAGATTCCTCGCTTTCAAATCTGTGGTGTGATGCTTCTTTAGATTCTCACACCATATCCCCACACTTCTGGAGATCTCCGGTCTGTAGCTTACCTTCTTATCCTCGAGGTTTTGTGGTTTGTTTGGTACAGCCTTTCCTGCAAAAAACCCCTTTACGTCAGGGCCTTCCTTCCACAGACAAACTTAATTGTCCTTTTGTCATGAGCTTATTAAACACTTAGCTCATCTGTCCCAGGAAACAGCTTGTTGTTTTGCGTCCTTCTTCCCAGGGATGGTTAACTAGCAGAAATTAGGCCATTCAGCCCATTGAGTCTGCTCCACTATTTAATCATGGCTGATACGTTTCTCAACCCAATTCTCCCCGTAACCCTTGATACTTAAGAATGATTGAGTCTGCTCCACCATTCAATGGGCTGAATGGCCTAATTTCTGCCTCTGAGGTCTTCTGATGTAGCAGTTTCTCAGTGGACCATTTGTTTCTTGGTCCAGAAAGAATTCCTGCTGACTCAGGGAATTTGGAAAGTTCTGCAGTTTACAGGACCACACCACATTCCCCTCTGCCTCCTCCTGAGATACTGGCAATTCCCAAGATCCTTTGGTATCCCTGAAAACAATCGAGGTGCCTGGAAATCTCTGCTGCTTCTCTGGAACAGAAGAATTATGGGGAGAAAATTCAGAAATCTGATGTGCAAAGAGACTATGGAGTTCTACTCCAGGATTCTCTGAAGGTAAACTTGCAGGTTGAGTCAGTAGTTGGGGAGGCAAATCCAATGAAGGCATTTATTTTGATTAGACTTGAATATAAAAGCAGGGATGTACTTCTGAGGCTCTGTAAGGCTCCGTTCAGGCCACAATTGGAGTAGTGTATGTAGATTTGGTCCCCATATCTCAGGAAGGATGTACTGGCCCTGGAACATGTTCAGAGGAGGTTCACAAGAATGATCCAGGAATGAAAAATTTAACATATGAAGAACATTAGAGGACTCTAGGTTTATACATCATGTAGTCAGAAGGATGAGAGGGGATCTAATTGAAACCTACAGAATAATGAACGGTGTGGATGTTGGGAAGATGTTTCAATTCGGAGGAGAGACTAGAACCTGAGGGCTCAGCCTTCACGTCAAGGGAAGACCCTTTAGAACAGAGGGAAGAGAAACTTCTTAAGCCAGAGTGTAGTGAGTCTATGGAATTCATCGCCACAGAAGGCTGCAGAGGCCAAGTTACTGAGTATATTTAAGACTGAGATAGATAGGTTCTTGAGTATCAAGGGATTCAAGGGTTATGGGGAGAATGGGGTTGAGAAACGTATCAGCCATGATTGAATGGCAAAGCAGACTCAATGGGCTGAATGGCCTACTTTCTACTCCTATGGTCTTATGATATGCTGATGTATGGAAGGGTGAGGAGGGGGGAAAAAGAGATGAAGAGAGAAAGACAGTTAAGGTGAAGCTCGATAGAGACAAAGGAAATATAAGAATTGTATGATAAATGGCAGAACACATAGGAGCACTGGCATACAGAGGGATCTGGGCATATAGATCCGTGGAAGTGGTAATGCAGGTGGGCACGGTGATCAAGAAGGCACACAGCACGCTTCCTTGAGTGTAAGAGTTACGTTACAGCTCTTTATTCTGGCCACATTCGGAATATTGTGTGCAGTTCTGGTCACAGTGCTACTGGAAGGATGTGGGTGCTCTGGTAGAGGGTACAGGCAAGGTTCACCAGGACATTGCCTAGTCTGGAGGGCTCTCGTTTTGAGCAGAGGAGGCATAAACCTGGATTGTTTTCTTTGGAAAAACAGAGCCTGAGAGGAGACCTCGACAAAATGCTGAGATACACAGACTGGCTGGACAGGAGTGGCAGGGTAGCTCAGTGGTTCGCACTGACGCCTCACAGTGCCAGAGACCTACATTCGATTTTAGTCTCAGGCAACTATCTGTGTGGAGTTGGCACATTGTCCCTGCACCCCACCTCCCGTGTCTGTGTGGGCTTCCTCCGGGTGCTCCGACTTCCTCCTACAATCCAAACTTGTGTAGGTTAGGGTGGATTAGCGATGCTAAATTACCCATAGCGTCCAGGGAGAGGCAGGTTAAGTTGGATTGTCTGTGTGTAAATTGCCCCAATGTTCAGAGATGTGTAAGTTTGTCAGGAGTAAATGTAGATAATGGGGGTAAGAAAACGAGTCTCTCTGTGTTAATCTTTAGAGGGCCAGTGTTGACTTGTTGGGCTAAATGGTCTGTTTCCACGCTGGAGGGATTCTATGATAGTCAGAGGTGTTTTTTCCCTCCAAAGTGGAAAGGTCAACTAAAAGAGGGCACAGGTTCAAGGTGAGAGGGGAACTGTTTGGGGGAGAAGTGGTGGGGGTGGGGAATTTACACAGAGGGGTGGTGGGTTTCTGGAACGCACTGCCAGTGGAGGTAATGGAAGCAGGCACCTTAACAACGTTTAAGGTGTATCTTGATAGACACATGAAGGGGAGGTGAATAGAGGAACAGAAGCCACACATGGGCAATAAATAGCAGGTCTAAGTAAGAATTAAGAATTAGCACAGGCTTGAGGGGGGGTGTGTGCCTAAACCAAGTGAGAAGAGCCTGTGACTGTGCTGTACTGTCTTGATACAGCTTTCCCCCACTATTTGAAAGTAGAGTGTTCCTTTCATAAGCCGAAATGGGCCTAAAGCGAAGAAGCAATTACCATGAATTAATTTATATTATGCCTTTCTTTGTAAAAGCGACAATCCTCTTCGGATTTCTTTCGGTTTGTGAGAACAGGTATTAATGTAGGTCTTTTGTAAAAGTGAAGTAGTGTAAAGTGAACTTTCAAAAAGTGGGGGATACCTTTATGCTGATGGAGAGGAGATGGGGGAGCAATGAAGAGGGGTGGATGGAGGCTCAGGTGGAGAATAAACACTGAGACACCAATTGAGCAGCCCAGACTGGCCCTGTGCTGGAGACTCAATGGGATAGAGACAAATGTATCTATTTCAGGTATACCTGCAGTATGCTCCATCCAGGGATAAAAACAAAAAGTCCTTCATCTGCTTCAGCATACAGGGCAGATGAGCAGTTTCTCCACAATGTGCACCAGGAGGTGATGCGACTGAGTGAAGCCTTTCCTGTGCTGAATGCAGGTGAATGGCCGCTGCCCGGTATATAAATGCTGATGAATATCGGCAGGTGGGGAAGGGAAACCGTTCCTACACTCCCTGCATTTTCATGATTTCTCCATGGTGCAGGTGTCCTCGTATTTCTCCAGGTTCAACAATCAGTTGAAACTCACTCACATTTACAGCATCGGTGTGGTGTTACTGGTGAACCCTCTGATAATTGAAGAACTCTCATTCAGTCTGTAAAGCATGTTCCAGTCACTACTCTGGTGTGTGGGTATGTGAGACTCTGAGTTTTCAGTCACACTGACGTTTAAAACCTAACAAAGCAGACAGACCTTCTCCCCTTTGTTTTCAAGGCCATCAATATCCAAGTCCTGGTGAATCAAGTGACTGTCAGACTTCGATGTGATGTTTGGTCTGAGATTTCTGCCTCCAAATTCTTCTCTTGTAATATTCCTGTGGAAAGAGATTGCAAAGGTCATCGCTGTCAGTCCACAATAGAAAATCAGAACACACAATTCTAGTTTCTGTGGATCATTCTTTCCTCTCTTAATACCCAAGATCTTTGTGCTGATCTATATGTAAATGTATACAGCAGGGTAATGTGGTGGATTGCATACTCCATGAAGACTTCACTCAAGTTGCTGAATGGACATCTATCATGCGGTATTGACGTTCTTACTGAAGATATACAATATTCTGCAGTGCAATATTATGAGCCCAGAAACACTGCAAATCAGGCTTTTAGAGCCATAAACATTCCATCAAATATGTAACATATAACCCAGACTTATCTGTCTTATATGAACGCACAGTTGTCTTACATTTCCAGAAGACTCAGATTTAAGTTTTAAGTGTGACTTTTTGTAAAAGAAGCCGTCGTTTTGGACTCCTTCCATGTCATACTGACTATTACTGGAAATACATCCATACTACACCAGGATTCATGGATCAATGACGTGAGGCTTATCCTTACCCTCTTATAATTTTCTGTTGCATAAATGTTTCGACGAATGCCAACGCTTTTCACCAGTCATACAGTCAGAGACATAAAGCACAGAAACAGATCCTTCAATCTAACTTGTCCATGCCGACTGGATATCCAAAATTAGTCTAGTTCCATTTGCCATCACTTGGTCCATATCCCTCTAAACCCTTCCTTTGCATATAACCATCCAGATGCCTCCACCATTTCCTCTGCAGCTCATTGCATACACGCTTCACCCTCTGCAAAAAAAGGTTGACTGCAAGGTCCCTTTTAAATTTTCCCCCTCTCGCCCTAAACCTATGCCCTCTAGTTCTGCACTCCCCCTATCCCAGGGAAAAGACCTTGTCTCTTCACCCCATCCACACTCAAGTTTTTATAAACCTCTTTAAAAAACACACACTCAGCCTGTGATGCTCTAGGGAAAACAGTCCCATCTTATTCAGCCTCTCCTTGTGGTTCAAACCCTCCTACCCTGGCAACAGCCTTGTGACTCTTCTCTGAATCCTTTCAAGTTTCACAACATCCTGCCTATAGGAGGGAGACCAGGATTGCACACAATATTTAAGAAGCCGACTGAAACTGACTTTTGCAGAGTCTGCTCCCTGCTTGTATTCATACTCTCTGCCTCCCGTTGTTGCAAGTGAACAGTGCTTCCCCCCTTCTCTCTCCCTCCCAGGATAAGGAATGGAAAGGGGGAGACATTGCTTCATTCCCAGATTTTGCCCAGAAGAGCCCCCCTATTGTCTGAATGCGCAAGTTGGACCATGAGCTTCTGAAGCTACTGCTGCTCCTCTCTTTCTGCATGAAGGTTGAGCTTCACCCCAGACTGCAACTCCCTTTCTCTGTCCAAACATCTGTGAGCGCAGCACATTTTTGTTGAAATAAGGCATCTTTCCTGAATGTTACAATTAAAGGGGTGTCTTCCCCCTGATATTCAAAGGGATGGTAAGTCAGAGAAGGACCACGCCTTGTGTTGTGTGGCTCGTGTGACAGTTGCAATAGGATATCCCAACTCCTATGCTCAATTCAAAGTTTGAGAGAAGATTTGTAGCTCGGGTACTCATTGTTGTGGTTCTGTTCGCCGAGCTGGGAATTTTTGGAGCAGACGTTTCATCCCCTGTCTAGGTGATATCCTCAGTGCTTGGGAGCCTCTTGTGAAGTGCTTCTGTGATGTTTCCTCCAGCATTTATAGTGGTTTGTCTCTACCGCTTCCGGTTGTCAGTTCCAACTGTCCGCTGCAGTGGCCGGTATATTGGGTCCAGGTCAATGTATTTGTTGATAGAATCTGTGGATGAGTGCCATGCCAGAGAACAGCCAGGGAATTCCTAGAGGCATGGCCTCGAGGCATTTTTCCAGCACCACATTTTTCAACTCTGGATCTGGGACAAGGTGTGTGGTGTGGGGGGAGGGGAGGGGAAATAAGGAAACTGGTGAAATCTACATTGATCCTATGTAGTTGGTGGGTCCCAAGTCAGAAGACGAGGTGTTCTTCCAACAAGTGTCAGGTAGCTAGAGCTTGGAGGGGAAGGCACCAGAGTACTTGCGTGTCCTTGACGGATTGGGAGGGGGAGTTAAAGCGTTCAGCCACAAGGCGGTGGGGTCATTTAGTTTTAGCGTCCCAGAGCTGTTCCCTGAAACGTTCTGCAAGTTGGCGTCCAGTCTCCCCAATTTGGCAGAGACCACATCGAGAGCAAGGGACGTATAAATAAATCTTATAAACAAATTGTACAAATTTTAGCCTGCCAGGGTTATTTTCTTTAATTAAGTTAAAGAAAATTTTAATTAAATTGGGTGACTACATGAAACGGTTTGTTGGTCAGACTCAAATCATCCTCAAATGAGACACTGCCATGAATATCAGTGAACTGCTTTTTTTGTAAGAATCACAAGTTCTTGATTTATTTTCACAACTTACTGATATTCACATCTGCACATTCAATGTCAAACTCTGACATCAGAAATGACATGACACCATTAATTTTTTTCTGACAATAATTCAACAAACAAATTAATAACACACAGTGAATACCAAGTCTCATTAATATGAAATTAAATTTGACCAAAAAAAAGTAAAATCAAATGGGAGATAACAAATGGGGGAAGGGCAGAAGGCAAGAAATGCAGCATCATAGAAGGTGCTCCTCCAGGGAGTGTATTTTACCAACTACAACTGCTCAATATAAACAAACACTCTGACATGACCCTCCGGTTTTAATGTAAACCATAGCCCCATACAGTAGGTACCATTTAAATAAGATAATAGATACAAGCCTTGAGCAAATCCAGCCTCCAGCCGGACCCCCCGCTTCTTGGAGCTCGGACCTTCCTCCAGCTCCGGGGGGTTGTTGAGCTCCTGGGCTCCGGCCGCCGCCGAAGAAGCCGCGGGCGCCGGCTCTCTCTCCTCCACCGCCGACATTTTTAATTTGTTTCCTCGTTCACCCGGTTACCGTCACCTCCCCCTTCCCGGGCCCCGGGAATTATACACAAATAAACAATAAACCCCACCGGGGACTGTCTCCTTTTCTTCACAACTTTTGTTTGAAAAGTTCCGGCTTTAATTTGAAATGTATTTTAAAGGTATTTTCTGAGGTAAACGATGCCTGTCTGCCCCCTCCCTCCGTCAGAAACCGCCCGCTGAGTCGATGAGAAAACCGCAGCCTCGCGCCGCCATCTTTGTTTTTCTTCTTCTTACCGTCTCCTCCTTCAGTGACGCGCGTCATCCGCGTCCCCTCCAATCAGAGCGCACCTTACTCCACCTGACCAATGGCGGCTGGCTTTGCGCGTCGTGTTGGTCCCACCCTCTGGAATCTCTCTCTCCGATTGTTCGGTACCGACCACAAGCTTTGGGATTGGTGGGGGATTTCACAATCACGTCAGTGTATCCGCCCTTTTCATTCCCGTTCATTCATTCAACAGCGGATGACCCAATTTACTGCAACGGGCTCTGGGGCTATAGCGGTAATGTCACTTATTCCGGGGGAAGATGTGATTTTTAACGTTATCAACCAATTCAACTGTGGCACCTCCACCTCCATTCATTCAACCGAAGAGGGCTCAATTTAGTGTAATGGGCTCTGAGGGTATAATATTTGTATCCCACGTTGAGAAGAAACCTCTCCCCATTCATTCAGTAGAAGAGGACCTATTTGCTGCAGAGGTATTTTTTTATGGCACAGTGATAGTGTCCCTATCTTCGAGCCCTGAAATCCCACAGCTATGAGGATGCGTAATAACAAATTTTTTAGTCATAAGTCACATGACACCAGGTTATAGTCCAGCAGGTTTGTTTGGAGGGGATCTTACAGAAATATATTACATTATGAAAGAAATAGAATTGGTAGGTGAGACTGGGATAAGAGCGCATGGCCTCAAGATTAGAGGAAGTAGGTTTAAAACTGAACTGAGAAGAAACTTCTTCACCCAGAGGGTTGTTAATCTATGGAATTCCTTGCCCAGGGAAGTATTTGACATTACTTCAGCAATCACTAGAAGCAGTAGATACGTTTTTGAAAAATAAAAGAATTAAGGATATGGTGAAAACGCAGGTAAGTGCAGCATAGTCCACGAAAAGATTAGTCATGATCTTATTGAATGGTGCAGCAGACTCGAAGGGCCGGAAGGCCAACTCTTGCTCCTCGTTCTTATGCTCTTATGTTGAAATCACAAACTTTTGGAGTGTAGTCACTTCAGCAGATGAAGTCATGAAAAAACAAGTGCAGGAAAGAGAATTTAGATAAATGAAAGACAGAGCACCTCAACGGTCAATTACTAACTCCCATTCCTATTTCTGATGATCTTACTACACAGCAAGTTGTGTTTTCCAAACATTAATTTTATTTCCATTGTTTAAAATCAAATATTTAAGATGAACAGTTTGTTTTTCCACACTTGGACACACAGTGACCCACAACACTGTGAATATCATAAACCCGCTCATGAGATATCATAGGAACAATTCATAAACTAGATTTGTCACTGAGATACTAGAAAGGAGAAAAATTCCCAACATGTGCAGGATGCTAACGAAAAGTTAGCAACCTGAAATGGTAACAGGAGCAAGTGAACAGCCCCAATCAGGAAACTCATATTCTGACATCCACTACAGTACCTTGCTTTCCTTTTCAGTTTAATGATCCATAATTGAATCTGACTCCAACACACTCTCTGGCAGACAGTTCCAGAGGTCAAAGTATTTTCAATCATTAACGAAGTAAGTTTTGGATCCATCACAAAGACATTGAACATAGAAAAATACAGCGCAGTACAGGCCCTTTGGCCCTTGATGTTGCGCCGATCCAAGCCCACCTAACCTACACCAGCCCACTATCCTCCATATGCCTATCCAATGCCCGTTTAAATGCCCATAAAGAGGGAGAGTCCACCACTGCTCCTGGCAGGGCATTCCATGAACTCACGACTCGCTGAGTAAAGAGTCTACCCCTAACATCTGTCCTATACCTACCACCCCTTAATTTAAAGCTCTGCCGCCTCGTAATAGCTGACTCCATACGTGGAGAAAGGTTCTCATGGTCAACCCTATCTAAACCCCTAATCATCTTGTACACCTCTATCAAGTCACCCCTAAGCCTTCTTTTCTCCAATGAAAACAGCCCCAAGTGCCTCAGCCTTTCCTCATACGAACTTCCTACCATACCAGGCAACATCCTGGCAAACCTCCTTTGCACCCGTTCCATTGCCTCCACATCCTTCTTATAGTATGGCGACCAAAACTGCACACAATACTCCAGATGCGGCCGCACCAGAGTCTTATACATCTGCAACAAGACCTCAGGACTCCGGAACTCAATTCCTCTACCAATAAAAGCCAGTACGCCATATGCCTTCTTCACCGCACTATTTACCTGGGTGGCAACTTTCAGAGATCTGTGTACATGGACACCAAGATCCCTCTGCTCATCCACACTACCAAGTATCCGACCATTAGCCCAGTACCCCATCTTCTTGTTACTCTTACCAAAGTGAATCACTTCACACTTATCTACATTGAACTCCATTTGCCACTTTTCTTCCCAGCTCTGCAGCTTATCGATATCCCACTGTAACCTGCCACATCCTTCCTCACTGTCAACAACTCCACCGACTTTCGTATCATCCGCAAACTTGCTCACCCAAACTTCTAGCCCCTCCTCCAGGTCATTTATAAAAATGACAATCAGCAATGGTCCCAAAACAGATCCTTGCGGAACACCGCTAGTAACTGCACTCCAAGATGAACCTTTTCCATCAACTACTACCCTCTATCTTCTTCCAGCCAGCCAATTCCTAATCCAAACCTCCAACTCACCCTCAATGCTATACCTCCGTATTTTTTGCAGTAGCCTACCATGGGGAACCTTATCAAACGCCTTACTAAAATCCATATACACCACATCTACCGCTTTAGCCTCGTCCACCTCCTTAGTCACCTTCTCAAAGAATTCAATAAGGTTTATGAGGCACGACCTACCCTTCACAAAACAATGCTGACTATCCTTGATCACATTATTCCTATCCAGATGTTCATAAATCCTATCCCTTACAATTCTCTCTAAGACTTTTGTACACAACAGAAGTGAGACTCGCTGGCCTATAGTTACTAGGGTTACCCCTACTCCCCTTCTTGAACAAGGGAACCACATTTGCTATCCTCCAGTCTTCTGGCACTATTCCTGTAGACAATGAGGACATAAAAATCAAGTCCAATGGCTCTGCAATCTCCTCCCTTGCTTCCCAGAGAATCCTAGGATAAATACCATCAGGCCCAGGGGACTTATCTATTTTCACCCTTGCCAGGATTTCCAACACCTCTTCCCTACATACCTCAAAGCCATCCATTCTAATTAATTGTGACTCAGTATTCACATCGGCAACAATGTCCTGTTCCTGAGTGAATACTGATGAAAAGTATTCATTCAGTGTCTTCCCCAATCTCTTCAGCCTCCACACGCAACTTCCCACTACTTTCCTTGACTGGACCTATTCCTACACTAGTCATTCTTTTATTCCTGACATACATTTAGAAAGCCTTTGGGTTTTCCCTAATCCTACCAACTAAGAACTTTTCATGTCCCCTCCTTGCTGCTTTTAGCTCACTCTTCAGATCCTTCCTGGCTACCTTATAACTATCAATCGCCCCAATTGAACCTTCACACCTCATCTTTACATAGGCCGCCCTCTTCCCTTTAACAAGGGATTCCAATTCCTTATTAAACCACGGTTCCCTCACACGACCCTTTCCTCCCTGCCTGACAGGTACATACTTATCAAGAACACTCAATAGTTGCTCCTTGAACAAGCTCTACATATCAATTGCGCCTTCCCTTGAAGCCTACTTTTCCAAGCCACGCATCCTAAGTCGTGCCTCACCATATCATAATTTCCCTGCCCTCAGCTATAACTCTTGCCCTGCAGTGCACACTTATCCATCTCCATCACAAGAGTAAAAGTCACCGAATTGTGGTCACTGTCCCCAAAGTGCTCACCTACCTCCAATTCTAACACCTGGCCTGGTTCGTTACCCAGAAACAAATCCAGTATGGCCTCACCTCTTGTTGGCCTGTCTACATATTGTGTCAGGAAACCCTCCTGCACACATTGGACAAACACTGACCCATCTAACGAACTCGAGCTATAGCTTTCCCAGTCAATATCTGGAAAGTTAAAGTCCCCCATAACAACCACCCTATTACTTTCACTCTTCTCCTGAATCATCCTCGCAATCCTTTCTTCTACGTCTCTAGGACTATTAGGAGGCCTGTAGAAAACTCCTAACAGGGTGACCTAATCTTTCCTATTCCTAACCTCAGCCCAAACTACCTCAGATGGCGAGTCTTCATCCATCGTCCTTTCCACTGCTGTCATACTATCTTTTACAAGCAATGCCACACCTCCCCCTCTTTTACCCCCACCTCTGACCCTACTAAAACATTTAAACCCTGGAACTTGCAACAGCCAATCCTGTCCCTGTTCTACACATGTCTCCGTAATAGCCACAACATCGAAATCCCAGGTACCAATCCATGCTGCAAGTTCACCTACCTTATTTCATATACTTCTTGCATTGAAGTATACACACTTCAAGCCACTTTCCTGTTTACAGGCACCCTCCTTTGAGATTGATGCCATGTTCCTAACCTCCCTACACTCCAGGTCCTGCACCCTAAAGCTACAGTCTAGGTTCCCATGCCCCTGTAGAATTAGTTTTCACCCCCCTCCCCCCGCCCCCCCGCCCCCCCGAAGAGCACGAGCAAACCTCCCCCCAAGGATACTGGTGCCCCTCAGGTTCAGGTGTAGACCATCCTGTTTATAGAGGTCCCACCTTCCCAAGAAAGAACCCCAGTTATCCAGATACCGGAATCCCTCCCTCCTGCACCATCCCTGTAGCCACGCATTTAACTGTTCTCTCTCCTTATTCCTCGACTCTCTATCACGTGGCACGGGTAACAAACCAGAGACAACAACTCTGTTTGTTCTAACTCTGAGCTTCCAACCTAGCTCCCTGAAAGCCTGCCTAACATCCTCAACCCTCTTCCTATCTATGTCGTTTGTGCCAATGTGGACCACGACTTCAGGCTGCTCCCCTTCCCCCTTAAGGATCCGGAAAACACGATCAGAGACGTCACGTACCCTTGCACCTGGGAGGCAACATACCAAACGTGAGTCTCTCTCGCCCCCACAGAACCGCCTATCTGTCCCCCAACTATTGAGTCCCCAATAACTATTGCTCTGCTCTTCTCCACCCTTCCCTTCTGAGCAACGGGGACAGGCTCCGTGCCAGAGGCCTGAACCCCATTGCTTACCCCTGGTAAGTCGTCCCCCCCACAAGTATCCAAAATGGTATACTTGTTCTTGAGGGAAACGGCCGCAGGGGTCCCTGCACTGGCTGCTTCTTCCCAGTCCCCCTCACTGTCACCCATCTGTCTGCAATCTTTGGAGTTACTACTTCCCTAAAGCTCCGATCTATGACCACCTCTGCCTCCCGAATGATCCTAAGTTCATCCAACTCCAGCTCCAGTTCCCTAACACGGTCTTGGAGGAGCTGGAGATGGGTGCACTTCCTGCAAGAGTAATCAGCAGGGACGACCATGGCATCCCTCACCTCAAACATGTTGCAAGAGGAACATTGCCCTGCCTTCACTGCCATCCCTCTAAAAGTAACCTTTTAAAAACAAACTAGGTCCAAGAATAGAACAAGCAAAATGCAGCACTTACCTACTTACCACAACGGGTCTTATTATTAGGTTAGGCACCTCTGTAGTGCCTCGGGTTCCTCTCCTGCGTGCTTTTATAGTTGAAGAAACCTACCCAGGTAAGCTTACGCTACACCAACTTCCAGATCCACTTCGCGTTTTGTAAAAAAAAACTTTCAAATTTAAACCGTTAAACAAACGTCACCGAGCCTTCAAGCAGCCACTGCCAAACAGCCCTTACCTGCTCCACTGACACTTCGATAAGAGGTGTTGGCTGGACCCAGACACTTCGGCGGGCAGTGTTCATTACTCATGTGTATTCTCTTCCCCACCCGCCTTAAACTAATCACCTGGGTTGTGAGTCGATTGTGCTGGCATTCTGGTGGCCCCAGGCAGTGTCTGTATCTGCTCTGCTGTTTCTCTCCATATTGTGATCCAGCGGCCATCTTGTGTGTCAAGTTGGCCAACTGATGGCTCAGTAGCCATCTTGTGTATCTGTGTGCCTAGTAACACCCTGCCCTTCCCCACTTCTCCGCCACGCCCACTCTCGCTCCCCCACTCAATCTCTCTATCAACCCCACTCATTCTCTCTCTCTACCCCCACCCTCTGACCGCCATTTTCTCTCTCACTCTGTCCCCCATCCTTTTGGTCTCTATTCTCCCCAGCCCCCACCACACCCGTCCTTTCTCAAGCCTCGAACCATCTTTGACCGCTGTATCAAGGACAGAGAGAGAGAGAGAGATAATGGATAGTAATGACTCTACCTGGGAGTTGGGAGGGGTGAGAAATGGCTGATCTTCAAAATTGAGAATACCTAAAATGATTTTTGCAAGGTTTGTGAAGGTTTGTAGCTCAGGTTGAGGTTTAGGGTGTAGGTTTGCTCGATGGGCTGTAGGTTTGATATCCAGACGTTTCATCACCTGGCTAGGTAACATCATCAGTGGCAACCTCCAAGTGAAGCGAAGCTGTGTCTCCTGCTTTCTATTTCTATCTTTCTCCTGGATGGGGTTCCTGGGGTTTGTGGTGATGTCATTTCCTGTTCGTTTTCTGAGGGGTTGATAGATGGCATGTAGATCTATGTGTTTGTTTATGGTGTTGTGCTTGGAGTGCCAGGCCTCGTAGCTCTACACATGGATGAAAAAACTACCATTTCGACTGGGACAACACATCTATCCTGGGGCAGCCTAAGCAAAGTCTTGCCAGAGAATTCCTAGAGGCCTGGCACTCCAACCTCAACGCCATAAACAAACACATAGACCGAGATACCATCTATCAGCCTCTCAGAAAACGAACAGGAAATGACATCACCACAAACCCCAGGAACCCCATCCAGGAGAAAGATATAAATAGAAAGCAGGAAACAACAGCTTCGCTTCACTTGGACGTCGCCACTGAAGATGTTACCTAGCCAGGTGATGAAACGTCTGGATATCAAACCTACACCCTAAACCTAAAATGATATCTTCAGAAACATCGTTAAAGCCAGGAAGCGTGTTCAAGTTTTTTAAAAGAGCTGCTGAAATCTATCTGATTCTTTCACTGAAATAAACGCAGAGAGGCTGGAAGGGGTGAATGGGCGAAGGTGAGCACGCGGATGCTGGAGGTTAGAGTCAAGATTAGAGTGGTGCTGGAAAAGCACAGCCGGTCTGGCAGCATTCGAGGCTTTTGCCTGAAACGTTGATGTTCCTGCTCCTTGGATGCTGCCTGACCTGCTGTGCATTTCCAGCACCACTCTGATCTTGAATGTAAGGGGTGAATGGCCTAGTCCTAGTCTTGTGAAGTTGGTTCCAACTATCTAGAAATAGCGTCACAGAGCACAGAAACATACCCTTCGGTCTATGCCGACCAGATATCCTAAATTAATCTAGTGACCCATTTGCCAGCATTTGGCCCCTTATCCCTCTGAATCTGTCCTATTCATATCCCCATCCAGATGCATTTTAAATATTATCATTGTATTAGCCTCCACCACTTCCTCTGGCTGACACGCACCAGCGTCTGTGCAAAAAGGTTGCCCCTCAGAAATCTTTCCCCTCTCACCCTTAACCCATGCCCTCCAGTTCTGGACTCGCGCAACGTGGGGAAAAGACATACAAAAGTTGAGCAGCCAGACAGAATACAAAAACAATACAATGTCGAATCACAGGGAAAAACAAATTGTAGCTCGATCGTCTTATTGGCATTTGGACTCTTAAAATCTGACAGGAACACCAGCATCCCTAGTGAGCATACTGCGCATGTTTCCCGGTGTCAGGAACGCAGTGCACAGGCCCACCGGTGTCAGCTAAACACTGGGCATGCTCATCGCTTTCCGCAAAAAATGGCGCGCGACCTTCCTTTGATGGTCCAATAGGGAACCGTGGAGGACCAAAACAAAACTGGTCCTCCTGCCAATCAGAGCCACCCCATTGTCTGAATGCGGAAGTTGGATCATGAGTTTCTGAAGCTGCGACTCTTGCTCCTCTCTTTCTGAATCAACATTGAGCTTCACCCAGACTGCAAATTCCTTCCTCTGTCTGAGATCTGTGAGTGCAGCACTCTCTTTTCTCGCCCCCTTTGCCATTTCTATTTCTTTCCGGAGTTCAATTGTTGACTTACAGCAACTGAAAGGAAAGGGATTGAACCCAGGGAGGGGACAGACTATGGAAAAGTGATCGAGGTCTGTGTCTCAATTGGCAAAATAGACAGACAGGAGGCTGGAAGGACACAGCAAATCAAGCAGCATCACGAGGTGTAGAAGTCGATATTTCGGGTGTAACCCTTCTTCAGGACTGGGGATGGGTGCCGGGACCGGGGGCTAAATTGGGGATAGGTGAAGAATCAGTCAGATTAATCATTGGGTGGAAGAAATCAGGTTGGTGGCAGAAAGGAGTGGTACTGAGGGGCACGGGGCTGAGAAGGGAGTCGGGTGATGGAAAGGGAAGTTATTTGAAATTGGAGAACTCGATGTTGGGTCCTGCAGGCTGTAGTCTGCCCGGGCGGAAGATGGGGTGTTGTTCCCTAATTTGCGGTTTGGTTCGTTGTGGCAATAGAGGAAGCCTATGATGTTCTTGTCAGAAAGGGAGTGGGAAGGGGAATTAAAATCGATGGTGACTGGGAGGTCTGGTCAGCCTCTGCGGACCCAGCTGTGATGCTCGCCAATCCGTTCCCCAAGTTTACGCTCAGTCTCCCCGAAGTCAATAAGACCACAATTTACAAACATGTGGCAAATGCAGTATCTCAATGTGAAGTTATAGTCTTTGCTATGAAACAAAAAAGCAGGAAGGAGATGTATTGTTTAAATGGTGATACTTTGGGATGTGGAGAAAGTGAGAACTGCAGATGTTGGAGATTAGAGTCAAAGTGTGGCGCTGAAAAAGGTGGTAGGTCAGGCAGCATCTGAGGACCAGGAGAGTCGACATTTCAGTCCCGAGCACTTCATCAGGAATGATGTGTGGATGGACAAAGGGTCTGATTCGGTTCTATATAACTCTAATCATCTTCAGTGAGAGCAGAAGTGTGATTGTGAAGGCTGGAGTTTCAGAGCAGCTTTCAAAGATGCTTTGCCCTTAACGTGGATGGACAAAGGGTCTGTTTCTGTGCTGTATGACTCTAATCATCTTCGGTGAGAGCAGAAGTGTTTCTGAGGACTTTTCAAAGTTGTTTTGCCCTTAATGGGAGTAGAAGTTACAATGAAATCTTGCATTTGTGAGACAGCAACTAAGTGAGTGAGTAAATCCGAGGTATTGGTGCAAAGTGGGAATTCATTGCACTGTGAGGATGAAACTCTACTTATTGAGTCATTTCTGCTGGTGAATGAAACCAGGCTCAAGATTAGGAGGAGTAAATTTAGGACAGAGATGAGGAGGACCTGCTTTTCCTGGAGTGTAGTGTATCTATGGAATTCTCTGCCCCAGGAAGCAGTAGAGGCAGCTTCATTAAGTATATTCAAGACACAATTGGATGGGTTTTTGCAATGGTGGGGGAATTAAGGGTAGTTGTGACAATGCAGGGAGGAGGATCTCAGATGGTGAATAGATTAACCATGATCTTAATTGGATTTTTGAACAAGAGGAAGGCATGAAAATGGTTTCAAGACCAGTTTAGAACAGTTACAGAGCCAGAGAGCACAAACAGACCCTTCAATCCAACTAGACCATGCTGACTGTGTTCACAAACTAAACTAATCCCACCTGCCCCATTCTCCCACTTTCTCCCCGTAACCTTTGATCCCCTTGATACTCAAGAACCTATCTGTCTCAGTTTTAAATATCCTCAGTGACCTGGCCTGCACAGCCTTCTGTGGAAATAGATTCCACAGATTCACCGCTCTCTGGCTGAAGAAGTTTCTCCGTTCTAAACGGTTTTCCCTTTACTCTAAGGCTGTGCCCTCTGGCCCGAGTCTGTCCTACCAATGGAAACATCTTCGCAATGTCCTTCCCAGATGCGAGAGTTAAGTGTTGCAAAATACACAAGGGCAAATTTTTCATCTCCAGAAAGTCTTAGTACTGAACACGATAACACTCACTTTGAAATATTGTTCATTCAAGCTTCACAAGCACACCCTCCAGATTCAAAATCCCACAATGACACCCAGTTTTGTTATGATCTTTAATTTTGAAGAGAAATTTGAGTATTCAGTGATTAACTGGAAGAACTGTTCACGAAATTTTCACATTTATAAACAAAAAAAATCAACTGGATTAATTTAGCAGAATAGCATGTATGACCTTAAATTGTAAATCTAGTTTTGTTTTGAGTGACGGAGCAGATCCACACCAGATCAGGATCTAATACCTGGATTTAGGCTGTTGTCAGGAGCTTTTATTAAACACAAAATGGCATCTCAATATAAAGTAATATAAAACATGTCTTCAGGCTGCAAATTAACACTGTGTTTAAAATGGCTAAAAGCAGCATTTCTGCATTCCTGAGCTAACTGAATCACAGATTAAGCAAACAATGCCTTCTTCATAGTATGGATCTAATTAAGCTAGATAGGACATTACTGACCATCCTAGCTAACCTTGAAGCACAGGTAGGAGGAGATAATACACGTGAAACAACATTGTTTCCCAGGAAATATCATTAGGTTAATCTGTTGTCCATTATGTAATTTTATTGGATTTACTCTGTAATTAATACTGTACTGTCTCTTAAGAAACATATGAAAATTGATATTTTATTCCAAGTTAATCACGCAGTTTCTCCAAGGAACACAGAATCTTTTAATATCTGTCTTGCTGGACAAATCTTTGCCCGGCCATTACAAATTAAAGCGTGAAACCTTGCTGAAGCTTGCTGTTGATTTGACCAATCTCAGAACTGAGAGCGCCCTGCTGGGGGTTGAGATCTTCAACTCTCACTGTGCTTTTGGTGTGACCCATGATTACAGAGACTTGTGGGAACATAGAGGATTTGTAAACCCCACGGGGCAGATGAATAGTAATGCTGTTTTGTCCAATCAATCTGGCAGCTATCAAGATATTCAGCTCATGCTGAGGCAATGGATACAGTCTCCAAAGGAATGAGCAGATGGATGCTGCTGCCAAGCAGGCAGCCTGACACCCCAAACCTTTGGTCCCATTGGGTCCCCAGCAAAACCCGGATAGAGACAATATGGAGATAGGAATGCCAGACCTGGGTAAGGGACTGAAATCACAGGGGAGGCCCCCTGCTGAGCAGCACAAACTATGGCCTCAAATAGGGTACTCCCTCGATACTCAAACCGAAATGTGGGTGACCCCTGATGGACTGGTTTGTGTTCCTTCTTTGCTGAGGCCTTTTTCAATTGATTACGTGCATTATTGTACACATGTGGGCAAGGAGGGAATGGTTAATACTGTATTACAAACCTGGTGTCACCCAGATTTCCAGAAAGCAGCTAGGAAAAGAGCTGAAGCATGTTTAATTTGTAAACAAACAAGATGCATGGTTTAAGAGGGATGCCCTGAGGTTGTTAACCACCTCCTTGCCTGGTCAGCCGTTTTACTTGTCTACAACTTGTTTTTAGAGTCATAGAAATGTACAGCATGGAAACAGACCCTTTGGTCCAACCCGTCCATGCCGACCAGATATCCCAATCCAATCTAGTCCCACCTGCCAGCACCTGGCCCATATCCCTCCAAACCCTTCTTATTCATATACCCATCCAAACGCCTCTTAAATGTTGCACTTGTACCAGCCTCCACCATATTCTATGGCAGCTCTTTTCATACACGTACCACTCTCTGCATGAAAATGTTGCCCCTTGGGTCTCTTTTATATCTTGCCTCTCTCACCCTAAACCTATGCCCTCGAGTTCTGGACTCCCCGACCCCAGGGAAAAGACTTGGTCTATTTATACTATTCATGCCCCTCATAATTTTGTAAACCATTATAAGGTCACCCCTCAGCCTGCGACGCTCCAGGGAAAACAGCCCCAGCCTGTTCAGTCTCTCCCTGTAGCTCAGATCCTCCAACCCTGGCAATATCCTTGTAAATCTTTTCTGAACCCTTTCAAGTTTCACAATATCTTTCTGATAGGAAGGAGACCAGAATTGCACACAATATTCCAACAGTGGCCTAACCAATGTCCTGTACAGCCGTAACATGACCTCCCAACTTCTGTACTCAATACTCTGACCAATAAAGAAAAGCATACCAAATGCCTTCTTCACTATCCTATCTACCTACAACTCCACTTTCAAGGAGCTATGAACCTGCACTCCAAGGTCTCTTTGTTCAGCAAGACTCCCTAGGACCTTACTATTAAGTAAATAAGTCCTGTTAAGGTTTGCTTTCCCAAAATGCAGCACTTCACATTTATCTGAATTAAACTTCATCTGTCACTTCTCAGCCCATCGGGTCCAGACCCTGTTGTAATCTGAGGTAACCCTCTTCGCTGTCCACTACACCTCCAATTTTGGTGGCATCTGCAAATTTACTAACTGTACCTCTTATGCTCGCATCCAAATCATTTATGTAAATGACAAAACGTAGAGGGCCCAGTACCGATCCTTGCGGCACTCCACTGGTCACAGGCCTCCAGTCTGAAAAATAACCCTCCACTGCCACCCTCTGTCTTCTACCTTTGAGCCCGTTCTGTAACCAAATGACTAGTTCGACCTGTATTCCGTGAGATCTAACCTTGCTAATCAGTGTCCCATGGGGAACCTTGTTGAATGCCTTACTGAAGTCCATATAGATCACATCTACTGTCTGCCCTCATCTATCCTCTTTGTTACTTCTTCAGAAAGACTCAATCAAGTTTGTGAGACATGATTTCCCATGCACAAAGTCATGTTGACTATCCCTAATCAGTCCTTGCCTTTCCAAATACATGTACATCCTGTCCCTCAGGACTCCCTCCAACAACTTGTCCACCAATTACATCAGGCTCACTGGTCTACCACCCTTCTTAAACAGTAGAACCATGTTAGCCAAGCTCCAGTCTTCCGGCACCTCACCTGTGACTATTGATGATAATATCTCAGCAACAGGCCCAGCAATCACTTCTCTAGCTTCCCACGGAGTTCTAGGCTACAGCGGATCAGGTCCTGGGGATTTATCCACCTTTATGTTTCAAGACATCCAACACTTCCTCTTCTGTATTTTAGGGTGTAGGTTAGGGTAGATTAGCCATGGGAAATATGGACAAAGAGGTGAGGTGTGGGTGGGATGCTTTTCAGAGGGCCAGTGTGTAATAGATGGGCTGAATGGCCTGCTTCCACATTGTTGGGATTCTATGACCCTCCCCACAAAGGAGCATTTTATTGGCATCTATCCTGTCAAGCCCCTTTCAGAATTCTACTGGTTTCAATAAGATCACTTCTGGTTCATAGAGGCAGACAGCACAGAAACAGACCCTTCGATCCAACTCGTCCATGCCGACCAGGATTCCCAAAATAACTAGTCCCACTTACTTACATTTGGCCAATATCCCTCTAAACATTTCTATTCATGTACCCATCTGAATGTCGCTTAAATGTTGTAAATGTCCCCGCATCTACACCCTTCCTCAGCAATTTCATTCCCATATGCAAACCACCCTGTACCAAAACGTTGTCCCTCAGGCTCCTTTTAAATTTCTCTCCCCTCACTTTAAAAAATATGCCTCCTAGTTTTGAGCACCTCTACACGAAGGAAGAGCACTTTGCTATTCACCTTACCTCCACTCCTCATGATTTTATAAATCTCAATGACATCACCACTCAACCTCTTGCACTTCAGTGAAAAGTGTCCCAGTCTCTCCTTATAACTCAAACTCTCCAGTCCTTACAACATCCTGGTAAATCTTTATTAAACCCTCTCTAAAAGTATTCTTCCTATTACAGGGCCACCAGAACTGTACTGAGTACTCTGAAAATGGCCTCACAAAAATCATGTACAACCTCAACATAATGTCCCAACCCCTATACTCCATGGTGTGAACAATGAAGGCAAGTGTGCTAAACACCTTCTTAACCACCCTGTCTCCCAGTGATGCAGCTATGCACCTGAATCCTCCCATGTCTCTGTTCTCCAACAAGGCTCAAGGCCCTACCATCACCTGTATAGGTCCACACTTCCTTGTTTCAGCAAAATGCAACCCCTTGCTTTTATTCATACTTCTCTCATACATATACACACACATACACCCCCCAACACTCTCACAGGCTTATACTCTATACCAAGCATGCACACAAACTCACATGCACACACACAAATAACTCCAAGAAGTGCATTTGAATTGGCAGAATTATTTGCAGATACATTCTACTTTGCTCAAAAAGTGCAGAAACTGCAGGCAGTCAATCCATGTAATATTTTATAAATTCCTACTTTGGAACTAGAACCAGTCTGATCCAAGATTGGGGTGTGACAGGCTCGAACCTCACACCTTTAATGCATTGTCTGAGCTGTAAGCATTTTTAAAAATAAAACCTTAAGTCATCTCAAGAACGTAACTTAAAAGATGTTCTGGGGTTTACAGATTAATGAACCAAAACCCGCAATCCATTCTCAAAGATGGAAGACTGAACAGCAATCTAGGTTTGTTCAGTATATCCTATTAGTTGCATGACACTGTGAGCTTTTGCTATCAATTCTGTGTCTTTTGATCCGGCTCCACAGCTACCCGATGAAGCAGCAGCGCTCCGAAAGCTAGTGCTTCCAAATAAACCTGTTGGACTATAACCTGGTGTTGTGTGATTTTTCACTTTACCCAGGCCAAGTCCACCACCGGCTCCTCCACATCGTTTCCACTGAACACAGCCCACACCTCCCGATGCTGCCAGTAAACTTTACAACGCCGATGAAATGATGCACTCTACACTCCTGAAAAACTTACAATTTCTAATGATACTGGCTCATTCACTGCTCCATCTGATAGACAACATTGGAAGCTTAGTGCAGGAGGCTGAAAGAAATGAGCAGCTTTAAAACAAAACCTCTTGGAGCTCAAAGCTTTCAATGAGAGTCTGAGCCCGGCGGTAAGTTCAGATAACTTTTATTGCAACCCAACTTTGTTACAGCTTCAGATCTCCCTGCAAAAAGGCAGAGAAAAAGTTGCTGCTTTTTAAACAGCTCAAGGTCAAAGTACATACATTTCCCCCCCACCCACCTCACATTCTTTACTATTGGTTAGCACCCAGTCGTCCCTTTGTACTTGGATCCTTGGTCCAGCTGTAACCCAGAGGAAGTGTTGCCTCACTCAATAATTTCAATCCATACTCTGTCTCCAAGTAAGTTTCTCCCCTCTCATTTGCCGAGTGAGGAGGGGTGGGGCAGTGTAGAGTCAACCACACTGCTGTGAACCTGGAGTCATGTGTAGGCCAGACCAGGTAAAGGATGCAACTTGGCCATCACTGTTTCAATTCCCCTACAGGTGAACTCGCTGGTGCCTCCGCAGGGCAGAGGAGCAGGTGTAAGCCTTCCTGCACTGACAGCAGGTGAATGGTCTCTCACCTGTGTGGACCCGCCGGTGGGTCAGCAGGGTGGAGGAATTGTTGAAGGCCTTCCCACACTTGGGGAAGGGAACGGCCTCTCCCCGGTGTGGCTGCGCCGATGAGAGTCCACGGTAGATGGGAAACAGAAGCTTTTCCCGCAGTCATCACACTTCCATCGTTTCTCCAAAAGGTGGGATTCCTCGGGTTTCTCCATGGCCGACGCTTCAGTTACACGCAAACACGCATACAGCCCCTCCCTGGCATCAATTCCTCTTTCCAGGCTGTATAGCGGTTACACGCTCCACACTCAGTGCGCTGTAGGGTCTCTCATCCAGTCCCACTGACGCTGAAAATGTACCCAAACAGGAACCAAAAAGCTTTGCTCCTTCTCGCAGTATTACAGTTGAAAATTGTTGCGGTCCGAATGTCTGTCAGACATTGATGTCAAAGTGAGGACTGCAGACGCTGGAGAGTCAGTGTCGAAATGTGTGGCATTGGAAACTCACAGCAGGTCAGGCAGCATCCGAGGAGCAGGAGAGTCAATGTTTCAGGCATAAGCCCTTCATCTGTTGACTTTGAATCTTCTGACTTCAGATTTTCAAATACTCTGCAAAAAGAGATTACAAAAGTCATCGCTATCAGTGCAGGGTAGAAATTCAGAACAAGCAATTCTACTTCCTGTGGAATATTCTTTTGTCATTCCACAAAATTGAAAGCACCATCCCACACCCTCTTCCCCCTCTGTTCTCACTCAGCTCTAACTAATTCCCCTGAAGGTGCTGATTCAGGATCTTACAGGGGCAGAAAAGCAAAAACATCAAGACTGACATCTCTCTGAATTTTGGATACCTCCATCTGAAAGTTAATATCTTTCACAACACTGGGATCCTGCTGAGAGTGAGCAGGTCTGCTTTTGGGAAGTAAACAAAAAGTGTCAATTCAGGGTGAACCTGCAACGCAGCTTCTTGAGGAAGGACCAGATGCAAAATGGTCAATGACCCCGGGAAGGTGGGAGCAAACGGAGACATCAAGGCATTAACACCGACACACTTCAGTCAAACTCTTCTGCTCCCAGTCAGGGCAAAACATGCTCTGAAAGTCCAGCCTTCACACCACAATTCTGCTTTCACCGAGGACATTTAGAGTCACAGCACGGAAACAGACTCATTGGCCCAATCTGCCCGAGCTGCCCAGATTTCCTAAATTAATCTAGTCACGTTTGCCAATACTTGGCCCCTATATGGGCCGGGTGCTGACAGCTGGGACTAAATTGGGTTGGCTACCTTGTCAGCAAGGACGGGTTGGACCGAAGGGTCTGTTTCTGTGCTGTACATCTCTATGACTCCAGTCACATTTGCCATCACTTGGCCCCGATCCACTGAACCCTTTGTATTCATACACCCATCCAGATGCCTTTTAACTGTTGGAATTCTAACAGTCCCCACAACTTCCTCTGGCAGCTCATTCCATAAAAGCACCACCCTTTTCATGAAAAAGTTGCCACTGAGGTCTCTTTTACATCTCCCCACTGCCCTCACCCTGAACCTATGACCCTCCAGTTTGGGACTTTCCCATCCCAAGGGAAAGACCTTGTCTATTTACCCTATCCATACCCCTCATGATTTTATAAAAGTCTCAGACTCTGGCGCGATGGGGAAAACAGCCCCACCCCATCCTTCTGTCCCTCCTCGCCCGGGTAATTAAGACACATACCTGCCTCCTTGGATTCACTCCAGTTGCCACAAGTGAACAGATTCCCCCCACACCCTCCCAGGATGAAGAATTGCCGAGAGGGAGGGAGTTTCATGCAAACTGACAGGGCCACTTCCGCGTTGTGATGCCTTCAATGGGTCAGGGGTGGGGTAGGGAATGGGAAAAGGGACGAGAGGAAGGGGTGGGGCGCGTCCGACCGGTTGGCTAGCCCGCACTGCCCTGCATAGTTTGCAGGAATTCCTTCCCTTCACAGAATCCCCACAGTGTGGAAGCAGGCCACTCGGCCCGACGAGTCCACACTGACCCACCCACATCTCTCCACCTGTTGCTCTACTCTCTGACTATCACACCTAATCTGCACATCCCTGGGCACTATGGGTAATTTAGCATAGCAATTCCCCCCTAACCTGGACAAAGTTAAAAATCACAACACCACGTTATAGTCCAACGTTTATTTAGAAGCACTAGCTTTTGGAGTGCTGTTCCTTCATCAAGTGGTTGTGGAGAATAAAATAATAAGACACAGAATTTATAGAAAAACATGACAGTGTCCTGCCACTGAAATGATACATTGAACAAACCTGGATTGTTAAGTCTTTCATCTTTTCAAAAGGGTTGCAGGTATCATTAATATGCAAATCCCAGAACTTCCTGGAAAGCACCTTATCAAGCGAACTTAAAGTTTTAGAACAAAAAGTGACATTTGAGCTCAGCTCTGCAAATGTGCATTTATTCCCGTGAACTTGTGTGTGTGTGCGTGCGCATGAGAGAGAAAATGTCTATTTCCATCATGTATATATCTCTCTGTCTTTTTGAGAACAGGTGCCTTACTTCTGTTGGTGTAAATATTGTTGTAAATCATAGCTGGGTTCTCATAGTTAGATGTAAGGGAGAGAGAATTCCTCAAGTAGGATAGTATAAGAATCCTGGGAGAGCCCCATTTGTGGTTCACTTTCTCATGAACAAACATTAAACACGAGCACCTAGTCATTTATAATTTGGTTTCATTTTTCAATGTGTGCAGTCAATTAATTCAATTTTGTTACAACGGCACACGTTCAGACTCACCGTTTCAATGTTTGTGATCTTTAGAATCCTGGTACATTTTGCTGGTACATTTACTCTCCTTGTCCCTTTCTCTAATGTTCATTTCCCACATCACCTTGATTTGATTTGAATTGGCCATGCTAAATTGCCTACAATGATGACGGATGTGCAGGTTAGGTGGGTTAGCCATGGGAAATGCAGGGTTACACAGTTACATAGTAATAGAAGCAGGAGAAGGCCATTTGGCCCGTCAAACCTGCTCCGCCATTCATTAAGATCAGGGCTGATCTATTCATCATCTGAGATCCTCCTCCTTGCATTGTCCCAACTACCCTTAATTCCCCTATCATTGCAAAAACCCATCCAACTGTGTCTTGAACATACTTAATGAAGCTGCCTCTACTGCTTCCTGGGGCAGAGAATTCCATAGATTCACTACACTCCAGGAAAAGCAGTTCCTCCTCATCTCTGTCCTGAATCTACTCCTCCTAATCTTGAGCCTGGTTTCATTCACCAGCAGAAATGACTCAATAAGTAGAGCTTCATCCTCACAGTGCAATGAATTCCCACTTTGCACCAAAACCTTGGATTTACTCACTCACTCAGTTGCTGTCTCACAAATGCAAGATTTCATTGTAACTTCTTCTGCTCCCATTAAGGGCAAACATCTTTGAAAGCTCCTCTTAAACTCCAGCCTTCACAATCACACTTCTGCTCTCACCAAAGATGATTAGAGTCATACAGCACAGAATCAGACCCTTTGTCCATTCACATATCATTCCTGATGAAGTACTCGGGACCGAAATGTCGACTCTCCTGGTCCTCAGATGCTGCCTGACCTACTGCGTTTTTCTAGCACCACACTTTGACTCTGATCTCCAGCATCTGCAGTTCTCACTTTCTCCACATCCCAAAGTATCACCATTTAAATAATACACTGTCTTTCTGCTTTTTTTTCCATAGCAAAGGCTATAACTTCACATTGTGGGACTGCATTTGCCACGTGTTTGCAAATTGTGGTCTTCTCTACTTCGGGGAGACTGAGCCTAAACTTGGGGAACGGATTGGCGAGCATCACAGCTGGGTCCGCAGAGGCTGACCAGACCTCCCAGTCACCATCGATTTTAATTCCCCTTCCCACTCCCTTTCTGACAAGAACATCATAGGCTTCCTCTATTGCCACAACAAACCAAACTGCAAATTGGGGGAACAACACCCCATCGTCCGCCCGGGCAGCCTACAGCCTGCAGGACCCAACCTCGAGTTCTCCAAATTCAAGTAATTTCCCTTTCCATCCCCCGACTCCCTTCTCAGCCCCGTGCCCCTCACTACCACTCCTTCCTGCCACCAACCTGATTTCTTTCGCCCACTGACTAATCAGGCCGTACCCTCTCCCTATCTTCACCTATCCCCACTTTAGCCCCAGCCCCAGCCCCAGCTCCATCCCCAGTCCTGAGGAAGGGTTACACCCGAAACATCGACTTCTCCACTTCCTGATGCCGCCTGGTTTGCTGTGTCCTTCCAGCCTCCTGCCTGTCTATTTTGCCAATTGAGACACAGACCTGGACCACGTTTCCAGAGTCTGTTCGCTCCCTGGGTTCACCCCATTTCCTTTCAGTTGCTGCAAGTCAACAATTGAACTCCGGAAAGAAATAGAAATGGAAAAGGAGGCGAGAAAAAAAAAAGTGCCGTACTCACAGATCTTAGACAGAGGAAGGAGTTTGCAGTCTGGGTGAAGCTCAATGTTGATTCAGAAAGAGAGGAGCAGGAGGAGCAGCTTCAGAAACCCATGGTCCAACTTCCGCATCCAGACAATGGGGTGGCTCTGATTGGCAGGAGGACCAGCCTCCTTCCGGTCCTCCGTGGTTCCCTATAGGGCCATCAAAAAAAGGTCGCGCGCCTTTCTTTTGCGGAAAGCAATGAGCATGCCCAGAGTTTTGCTGACACCGGTGGGCATGTGCGCTGCGTTGCTGACACCGGAAAACATGCGCAGTATGTTCACTGGGGATGCTGGTGTTTCCTGGAGAAAGTGAGGACTGCAGATGCTGGAGACCAGAGTTGAAAAGTGTGGTGCTGGAAAAAGACAGCAGGCCAGGCAGCATCCGAGGAGCAGGAGAATCGACGTTTCGGGCATAAGATTCCTGAAGAAGGGCTTATGCCCGAAACGTCGATTCTCCTGCTCCTCGGATGCTGCCTGGCCTGCTGCCTTTTTCCAGCACCACACTTTTCAATGCTGGTGTTTCTGTCAGATGTTAAGAGTCCAAATGCCAATAGGAAAAAAGGGGTAGAGCCACAATTTGTTTTTCCCTGTGATTCGACATTGTATTACTTTTGCATTCTGTCTGGCTGCTCAACTTTTGTATGTCTTTTCCCCAGGTTTACCCCGAGTCCAGAAGTGGAGGGCATGGGTTTAGGGTGAGAGGGGAAAGATTTCTGAGGGGCAACCTTTTTGCACAGAACGCTGGTGCGTGTCAGCCAGAGGAAGTGGTGGAGGCCAGTACAATGATAATATTTAAAATGCATCTGGATGGGGATATGAATAGGACAGATTCAGAGGGATAAGGGGCCAAATACTGGCAAATGGGTCACTAGATTATTTTAGGATATCTGGTCAGTATGGACCGAAGGGTATGTTTCTGTGCTCTGTGATGCTATTTCTAGATAGTTGGAACCAACTTCACAAGACGAGGACGAGGCCATTCACCCCTTACAGTCAAGATCAGAGTGGTGCTGGAAATGCACAGCAGGTCAGGCAGCATCCAAGGAGCAGGAACATCAACGTTTCAGGCAAAAGCCTCGAATGCTGCCGGACCGGCTGTGCTTTTCCAGCACCACTCTAATCTTGACTCTAACCTCCAGCATCCGCAGTGCTCACCTTCGCCCATTCACCCCTTCCAGCCTCTCCTGAGCAGTGGCCTGACTGCGCTTATTTCAGTGAAAGTTTCAGAAAGATTTCAGCAGCTCTTTTAAAAAACTTGAACGTGCTTTCTGACTTTAATGATGTTTCTGAATATATCATTTTAGGTATTCTCAATTTTGAAGATCAGCCATTTCTCACCCCTCCTGACTCCCAGGCAGAGTCATTACGATCCATTATCTCCCTCGCTCTGTCCTTTGAAAGGTTTGATACAGTGGTCAAATATGGTTCGAGGCTCGAGAAAGGACGGGTGTGGTGGGGGCTGGGGAGAAAAGAGACCGAATGGATGGGGGAACAGAGAGAGAGAAAATGGACGGGGGGGGGGGGGTAGAGAGAGACTAGGGGGTACAGAGAGAGAGAGAATAAGTGGGGTTGACAGAGAGATTGGGTGGGGGAGAGAGAGTGGGCGTGGCGGAGAAGTGGGAGATGGCACAGGGCACGGTGACACTAGGCACACGGATACACAAGATGGCCACTGAGCCATCAGTTGGCCAACTTGACACACAAGATGGCCGCCAGATGACAATACGGAGAGAAACAGCAGAGCTGATACAGATACTGCCTGGGGCCACCAGAATACCAGCACAATGGACTCACAACCCAGGTGATTAGTTTAAGGCGGGTGGGGGAGAGAATACACATGAGTAATGAACACTGCCCGCCGAAGTGTCTGGCTCCAGCCAACACCCATTATAGAAGTGCTAACAGCTTGATACAGACTCAATACCAAATGCTAATAGCCAGGGCTGCAGGAATCCTCCTTCTCAGGAAAAGCAATTAGCGCCCATTACTACAACAATGGATTTCCATGCAGACATTGAAATGGACAATGTCTGCACTGAAACTGACAGCGACTGTGCGGAAATTAACAAAGGCTGTGCTGGAACTGACAAAGACTGTACCGAAACTATCAACGATTCTACATTGATTACCATAAACAAATCATGTTACAAAGACAATAATCTCATCCCTGACCGATTGTATCATAAGATGTATAAAGGTTTCTTGACGTGTGCTCTGGGTCGAGAGAAGTCTCGCAGCTGACACTGTGCTGTTGGTGTCTTTCTCTCCCCTCACCCTGATGGCCACCTTTGTGTGTGGCTGCATCAAGCTGTGCGTGGATCCCTGGTATGCAAACACCAAGTGTCACTACGTATTGAGGTTCTACCTGTCCCCGGTGTTGCGAAGGTTGGGCCTGGCCTCGCTGCCGCGGAACGCTCCGAGTAGTTGGACCATTCCGTATCACCTGTCCTTCGTGGAGAAGTTTGTGAAGAAAAACACCTTTGACCACAAGTCCATCAAGAAGTGGTCAGCACGTAGTGTCCTTGAGATCCTTCGGGAAAAGGAGAGGGCGGATTCTATCGAGCGGTTCCCTGAGCAGACTGTCAAAGCCATTTGGCAGAATGCCTCATCGCCAGAACTTTCCAACAAGCACCAAGACATGGCTTGGCTGGTGGTGAGAAGGGCTCTGCCTGTGAGATCCTTTATGCATGCCCGGACTCTCAGCCACACCGCACGCTGCCCTCGAAGCGGCTGCGGGGGGGACGAGACTGTCACACACCTCCTTCTGGAATGTGCCTATGCAGAAGAAGTCTGGAGAGGAATGCAGTGGTGGTTGTCGAGGTTCATCCCGAGCAGTGCCGTGATGCGGGATTCCATGCTCTACGACCTGTTCCCAGGGACACACACCGAGACGAACATCAACTGTGCCTGGAGGATCATCAACTCGGTGAAGGATGCTCTCTGGGCGGTCCGAAACCTGTTGATCTTCCAGCTGAAGGAGTTGACCCTGTCTGAGTGTTGCAGACTGGCACATTCCAAGGTCCAGGACTACGTGTTGAGGGATGCGCTGAAGCTTGGGGCAGCTGCCGCCAAGGCGCGGTGGGGAAAGACCACCGTGTAACATCTGCCTGCCTAAAGAAGAACAGGGGGCCCACGCAGTCATTTGGACTCTGCTGATACCTCAGCTAAAAATGTAATCGTACAGACCTGTAAATAGGAATGATTACTCTGTTTTCGGAATGCAAACAAATGGAATGTTTACATATGTATGGCATGTCCAGTTGTACAGATCACCAAAGTATTTTATGAACAAAGTATATTTTTGAAATAAAAAAAAATTCTGTTCTTAACAGGGCACCCATTCAGTAGGTGGGTCCTGCTGAAGCCACAGCTAAATACTAAGAGACTGGATGGTTAATAAAGGGAACTGTAAATAGGATAACTGTAAATTCGATTAATTCAATCTGTTCTTTGGAATGTGAAGACATGCAATGTATATATCTATGAACGACATGACAAATTGTACAAGCACCAAAGATTTATTTCTATGAATAAAGTATATTTTGAAATTTAAAAAAAGTCTTTCTCTCCCAGGGGTCCCGGTATTTCCTTGTGCAATAAACTCTGTCATTGAACCCCAATTCTGACTCCGAGCCTGGTGTATTTCAGGGGAGAGAGAATGGGTGGGGTGGCAGATGGTGGGGGGAGCGAGAGAAAGAGAATGGATGGCGGGGGCTGGAAGAATGGACATGGGACAGAGGGTGGGATGAGAGAGAATAGATGGGTGTAGAAGGTGGGGAGATGGACTGGACAGGGGCTGAGGAATGAAACGACAGGGTACAGAGGGTTGCGTGAGAGAGAATGGACAGGATGTTTGGAGTATAGAGGGAGAATGGGCAAGAACCTGGGGATGGAGAGAGAATGGACAAGGGGCGCTGTGGTTGGCGGTGGGAATGGACAGGGGGAGCTGTGGGTGGTGGGAGGAAAGAACGGGGGTGCTGTGAGTGGTGAGGGAGAATGGATAGGGGGCGCTGGAGTGGCGGGGAAGAAATGGACAGGGAGCGCTGTGTGTGGCGGGGGCTAATGGACAGGGGGCGCTGTGTGTGGCCAAGATCAAAAAGGTTGATGACAGTCAACACTTATCAGATTGTTTCCCGAACAGAAAAACTTGCACTGGAGACTCCCAGAAGAGGGGTGTTGCATCTGTATTCCTTCAATTAGTTTTGAAATATCGTTGTGTATCTGAATTGTTCAGGGATACCTGGTACATAGAGAGATGGCTTTGGTTGTTGGAGGTCAGTCATCTCAGTTCCAGAACGTCTCTGCAGGAATTCATAGGGTAGTGTCTTCTTAGGCTCAACCATCTTCATCAATGACCGTCCTCCATCATAAGGTCAGAGGTGGAGATATTCGCACAATGTTCAGCACGATTCACAACTCCTCACAAACTGAAGCAGTTCAGTTTGAAATGCAACAAGATCTTAACAATATCCAATGGGCTCAGGAGTGGCAAGTAACATGTATGCCATGCCAATGCCAAACAATGACTCATCCCCAAAAGAGAGAATCTGACCACTGCCCCGTGATATTCAACAGTGTTACTGTCACTAAACACCCCACTATCAACATTCTTGGGGTTTACCATTGACCAGAAACTCAACTAGACTAATCACAGACACAATGGCAACAAGAGCAGACAACAGGTCAGGCATACTGTGACTCCCCAAACCCTGCCCATCTTCTACAAATCACAAGTCTGCAGTGTAATGGACTACTCTCCCACCAGCTTGGATGGGTGCGGCTTCAACAACATTCAAAAAACTTGATACCATCCAGGACAAAGTTGCCTGCTTGATTGGCACCATCTCCACATACATCCACTTCCTCTGCCCCACTGTTCAGAAGCAGGAGTGTGTACGATCTACAAGACACACACTGAAATTCACCAAAGATCCTTAGAAAATGCCTTCCAAACCAGCAACCACTTCCATCTAGAAGGATCAGGCAACAGATACTTGGGAACACAACTTCTTGCAAGTACCCCTCCAAGCCACTCATCATCTTGACTTGTAAATATATTGCTGTTCCTTCAGTGTTGCTGGGTCTAAATCCTGGAATACCCTCCGTAAGGACATTATGTGTCACCGTACAGCGTGTGGACCACAGCAGTTGAAGAAGGCAGTTCACCATTACCTTTTCAAGCGGAACTAAATGCTGGCCAGCCAGCAATGCTCATGTACCACGAGTAACTTTTAATAAATGATTGAAACTGAGGATTGGAAACTGCAAACTAAAAAAAAACAACCTTCAGGTAGAACAGACGTCGGGCTTTGATTCGGTCCTTATTTGAGGACGAATAAAGAGTGTTATACTGACACTGAACTGGAAATAGAGAGTTAAACACCTGTAGTGTTTCACTCAGTGTATCAATCGAAAATCGATTAAAGATTGGCTCTTGACGTGTCCGTCATTAACACATAAAAAAGGACGGTTAAGAAGGCATATGGGACTCTTGATTTTATCTCTTTAATGGCTGTTGTAGTACCCACAATCCCATGCGATCCAGACACCGCTCTATGGGCCGTGAGCAGTGTTCATAGTGCGCATGTGTGAGCTCGGAATGGGGCCCCGCCCCTCGTCGTTCGGATGGACGGGGAAACCAATCTTTGGGAAACCCGAAAGGACCAGAAGGGGCCTGGTCCTCCTGCCAATCAGAACCCCCGCCACTGTCTGAATGCGGAAGTTCGACCATGAGCTTCTGAAGTTGTTGTTGCTCCTCTCTCTCTGAATGAAGATTGAGCTTCAGCCCAGACTGGAACTTCCTTCCTCTGTTTAACATCTGGGAGTACCGCACTCTCTTTTCTCGCCCTCTTTCCCATTTCTTTTCTCATCCTTGGGTTCAGCTGTTGGTTTGTAGGAGCTGCGGGTAAAAGAAAGTCAGTCAAGGTGAAGGGACAGACTCTGGAAAAGGTTGGTTTCGATCTGTGTCTATTAATGTTTGACAGGCTTTGTTTCCTGAGCTTGATACATTTACTTGTTTGGCAAAAAAGGATGGCGTCTTGATCCATGTTGGGGATGGAAGTGGATTATGCTGTGGGTGACTTACTCGTAGTAGACCAATAAGTATTAGATAAGTAATCATGACACACAAACCTTGGGTTATTGACTGTCTATTTGGGAGCTCACAAGTCACTCCGACGAGTAACAGAGAGTTGTATGCTTATATAGGTTACAATCATTTATCAATTAACAAACTGTTAATTGCAGGAATTTGAGGAACCTAAGTCACTTTGCCCAGCGACACAGTGTCTGGATAGTGTTGGTTAGTAGCTGATAAGTATACAATAGGTCCTTGCAAAGAGAAGGATATTCCCACGCAAGGAAATAATTTGTTTATCAGGTAGCAGTACAACTGCAAGGCTTAGTGTCTCTGTTAAGTCAGGGAATTAAAGGTAGTTGGGACAATGCAGGGAAGAGGAGCTTAGACAATGGATGCATCAGCCCTGATCTTAATGTAGGCTGGAAGGGCCAAATGGCCTACTCCTGCTTCTATTACTATGAAACTATAACCCTGCATTTCCCATGGTTAACCCACTTAACCTGCATATCCCTGGGCACTGTGGGCAATTTAGCATGGCCAATCCAAATCAAGACCGGTGAGTAATGTAGTGATGTGGAGCCAGAGGGTGGGTCGGCCACTCTGATGCCAGTCGCCCTGAGAGCTAGACGGTGGGTAGGCTGTTCTGAGCACTGTCATCCCGATAAGGGGTAATCGGGACGGGCTATCCTAGAGGTGGTCGAAAGGTGTCAGAGCAGAGAGCCAGAAGGCACGTAGGGGCGGGCTGAGATCCGGAAGGCTTGTGGGCTACCCTACACGCTGTCGTCCCAGGGAAGGGGACGGGCTGTCCTAGAGGTGGCCGAAAGGTGTGCCAGGATAGCCCACTGGTCAGAGGTGCAACAGGGTGGGTGAGAGCCCAATGGTACGTAGGGGCAGACCGAGAGCCAGAAGGCGGGTAGCCATCCTCAGCGCTGTCACCCCGGGCAGGTACCGGGGCGGGCTGCCCCAGAGGTGGTCAGAAGGTGCTGAGGGTGGTTAGTGAAGCCGGAAGGTGGGTAGGCCGTCATGGCCGCTGTCACCCTGGGCGGGTACTGGGGCGGGCTGTCCTAGAGGTGGTCGAAAGGTGTGTCAGGGCGGACCGAGAACTGGAAGGGGCATGGGGTGGACCGAGAACCGGAAGGTGGGTAGGGGCGGGCTGCCTTAGAGTGGTCGGAAGGTGGGAGGGATGGGGGCTTGCTGGGTCTGTATTGTCTGCACTTTTGTATGTAACAGTACTGTCTAATGTACAACTGTCACTGCTGTTGTCTCTTTATATCTTTGTGAAACTGGGATTTGAGGTTTGTCCTCATGTCCCTGAAAAATGTATGGTAGGGTTTGGGGCCTGGCTTTGCTGCTCCTCTCCCTTGTAAAATTGCTGTCTCTTGTATGCAGCTGTACATGTAACTGTTTGTTGTAAACTGTTTTTGTAATTTGTTTAATAAAATAATATGTAGTGATGTGGAAAATGAATATCAGAGAACAATAGAAAGGGACAAGGAGAGTAAATATACCAGCAATGAAAACTGGATACTAATGTCACAAAAACTGAAATGATACATGGTGAGTCTGAACGTGTGCCACATTGTAACAAAAGTGAATGAATTAACTGCACTCATTGAAATGAATAATTATGGTCTGAGACTCCTTACAGACACATGGCTTCAGGATGGCAAGGATTGGATCCTGAATATTGAGGGGGGAGTCAAATGGGAAGCTAGGTAAAGGCAGAGGGTTGGCACTGCTCATCAAAGCACTGAGCACATGGTAGTCTGGTGTCAGCTCGGGTTTCACGGCCTGATTTCTCTGTCCTCTGATCTCCCTGTTCCCACTGAGTAAGATGTCGGTCTGTTCTCAGCTTTGCTGGACTTCTGCTGAAGCTTTCACACCTCTTTTACAGCTTCCAGAACAAGAAAACATTCAGAGCTGAAAATGTATGGCTGGAACAGCGCAGCAGGTCAGGCAGCATCCAGGGAACAGGAGAATCGATGTTTCGGGCATAAGCCCTTCTTCAATAAAACATTCAGTCAATCGAAAGCCAACCCACAATCTCAGCCTGTCACCCATCCAGACACAGAGTGTAGTCACAGCAGGGAATCAAACAAGAAAAATGAAACAAAATCAGAAATAAATAAAGGCTTAATGTTTGTTCATTAGGAAGTAAACCAGAAATAGGGCTCTCCCAGGATTCTGATAGTGCCCTACTTGAGGAATTCTCTCTCCATTCGATGTAACTATTAGTACTGTTGAGACAAAGTAACTCGTGTGCCAAATCGTTTAAAGCAAGGTAGTCAGGAGAGGAGACCTTGAGCAATTAACTAGCTTTATTCGTTGCCATTGGGGAATACCTATTAGTTCAAAATAAAGTCCGATGTATTCCAATAAAATACAGAATGTTACAAGTTTTATGGTAAAACACAAGCCCCACTCTCCAATAATAATGTAACTGAGGGGCAGTCGTAAGGTTCACATACATTGTCCAGACCTACATTTCTTAATGTCTACAAAACTGAATGTTATCTTATACTGCAGGTTCAGCTCAGCTCGAATTACTGATAAGGGACAGAGAGAAGCAATCCATCATTCTCTGAAGCAGCACAGTCTAATGGCCTGAGGAGCAGAGACAGCTATCAAAACAGAATTCCTTAGCCAGGGCTCAGACAGCATTATGTTAACAGGCTACGTTTTACTGTAAACATTGCTTTGTGACAAAATGACTTCCATGCAGTTTTGTCAATTTTGATCACATTCTGCCACAATCCCTCCTTTTTTATTAAAAAGAGGAGATTGGGTGTGTCAGCAAAAGGGGGAGTATACCCAGAGCCAGGGGTTGGTGCTTGGAGATCGGACTGATAGTCCTCGGGTTCAGTAAGGACAGGGGCAGAAGGCTCCAGGGATTGGGAATCATCATCAGGGGTTTATCAGGAATGGAAAATCTCGGCATCTGGGAGATCGCTGGAGGGGAGGGCCACAACAGTGAACTGAGCCGAGCACAGGATTGTCTGCGGGGTGACTTTGATTTCCAATCGAGCAGTTCCAAAGGCAGGGGGAAAGAAAGCTGCAAGTTACTCAAACTCCATAAGGGCTCACTTGGTACGAGTTCAGGATGGATAGGGATATGGGCACACACCTAGCAGCTAGAGTGGTTGACCTTCTGTGCATAAAAAAAGTATTAAACTGTAATTCCTGTTTACTAGAGGTTATCAGGCCCAATCAAACATAGTTAGTGAAAGAAAGATAAGGAATAGTGCAGTGAAAGGCAGAATGATCAGGCTGAGCCATTCACGGATGAAGGCTGAAGATATGTCTCTGACGGGGGTCTTCTGATGTTCCTCCAGGAGGTGGCGCTCGTTTGCATTGTGTTGTGTGTGTCCATGCGGCCTCCCCTTGACCCTGACTGCTGACCGGGTAACCCAGCAGGACTAGGAACGGGCCTTTCCATCTCAGCGCCAATATGTCCCGGTCCTAATGCTGAGGCTTGGCGTACCCGTGAATGTAAACTCTGAAGAGTTTTGGTTAACTGATGCAAATATTTCCCACTTGACCAACAAGAGTGTCAGCTGTTTCAGCCATTGGGATGGTTTTGATTCATCTACTAAATACATCTACTCTTATTCGACAATATTCATAACAATGTACGCGAGGTGATTCTATAAAAGCAAGTTGTAGACAGGGAAAAAGGCCGACCAGGCAAGGAGGTGGTTAACAAACACACTCTCTCTGGATCAATGATGCTGGAAGAGCACAGCAGTTCAAGCAGCATCCGAGGAGCAGCAGCAAAATCGACGTTTCGGGCAAAAGCCCTTCATCAGGAATAAAGCTCTCTCTGTCTGCCTGCGCCTCTCACTCTCTCTCTCCCTGCGCCCCCTCTCTCTGCCTGCCTGCACCTCTCTCTCTCTCTCTGCCTGCCTGCACCTCTCTCTCTCATTGCCTGCTTGCGCCCCCTCTCTCTCTCTCTGGCCGCTTATGCCCCCCTCTGCCTGCGCGCCTCTCTCTCTCTCTGTAACACTCGTCAACTTTCTACATGTCTCAGTTAATAGTTGCCCAATGTGTCCTGTGTGCCAAATTCATTCAAGTCTGGACGTCCTGAAGCGAGCAATTATACTTCAGATTTCTACTCGCCAATTAAAACTAATGTTGGGCACTCAAACAGGTGGGGGGCATCCTGAAGCATGCCACGGACCCCAGTGTGGGTCCAGGGCTTATCAAATAGGGTTTCACCTCTCGTAACCCTGGGGTAAGCAAATTCATTATTACGAAATTGTGTCTTAGGATCTTATCCTCCACAACCACCTGATGAAGAGGCAGCACTCCAAACGTTACTGCTTCCAAAGAAGCCTGTTGGACTACAACCTGGAGTTGTGTGATTCTAGAATCTGGTTTCTAGTATCTGCAGTCCTTGTTTTTACCTAGTTGATTTTAACCCTACAGTGAATCCTCTTGCAAAGATGCCTGCCTTGAAGAAGTTTTCCTCCTCTCTCTACAAGAATCTCAAGGAATCCCTCTCCCACTGCAACTCCCAGGTCATTTCCTCTGCCCTGAAGCTCTTCAACCATGTCCTGAAACAGACTCGCTACCACAGCCACATTTGCTTCCTCAGTGCCTGTCTCCGTAACCAACTCATCCTACACAGATTCTGGACCACCTTTAAACCAGCAGAGTTCGGATCCGAACAGGCCACTCCATCCTCCTGTCTGACCTATCACCTTCATTCCCACCCCCATTCACCCATTGTACTCTTTGCTACCTTCCCCCACCCTCCTCTCTGACCTATCCCCTCCATCCCCACCCCCATTCACCTATTGTACTCTATGCTACTTTCTCCCCACCCCAACCCTCACCCTCACCCTCACCCTCACCCTCACCCTCCTCTCATTTATCTCTCCACTCTGCAGGCTCTATTCCTGATAAAGGGCTTTTGCCCGAAACGTCGATTTTCTTGCTCCTCGGATGCTGCCTGAACTGCTGTGCTTTTCCAGCACCACTCTAATCAAAAGTGGATTGGCCATGTTGAATTACCCATAGTGCCCAGGGATGTGCATGTTAGGGTGGATTGGCCATGCCAAATAGTGCTGTGAGAAACAAATCAATTTAATCAATTTAATCAATAATTTTCAGTCCGAGTCAAAGAGTTCCGAAGCAGCACATTTATTCGAACATCTTGCAAGATGGGTGGCTGTATGAAGAGAGACATACCCAACAGTAAAATACAGAGCTTTTTATACATTTCTGAGGGCTCTCTCAACACCTTACACTGAGCAATAAACCTATCATAAGTGTCTATTTCATTCTATTTTTTTCCCCATGGTGTGTGTGTGCAGGTGTGAGACACAGTGAAAGACACAAAGTGCACAAATCTTTATTCAATTTCCACCACCAGGAAGATAGGAAAACACCTGGGTGGCCAGTGACAAACACTGCCCTTCACATCAAAGGGCAGTGCTGTGTGATCAATACAGTGAAGGGGAGCGTACGGACTAAATCAAAATAGAGTTGGAGGGAGAAATGATGCACTCCACTCCCTGCGGCGCCCACCTCTCCCTGAACAACTCCAGGGTGTTGGTGGACACCGCGTACTCCTTCTCCAAGGACACCCAGACCCTAACGTATCTATTTCATTCTATTTTTTTTTCTTTTTTTTCTTTTTTTCCCACCTAAGTGCGGTAGTGCTTATTTTATCCCCAGCACCCATGGTGTGTGTGTGCAGGTGTGAGACACAGTGGAAGACACAAAGTGCACCAATCTTTATTCAATTTCCACCACCAGGAAGATAGGAAAACACCCGGGTGGCCAGTGACAAGCACTGCCCTTCACATCAAAGGGCAATGCTGTGTGATCAAAACAGTGAGGGGGAGGGTAGGGACTAAATCAAAATAGAATTGGAGGGAGAAATGATGCACTCCACTCCCTGCGGCGCCCACCTCTCCCTGAACAACTCCAGGGTGTTGGTGGACACCGCGTGCTCCTTCTCCAAGGACACCCGGACCCTAACGTATCTATTTCATTCTATTTTTTTTTCTTTTTTCTATTTTTTTTCTTTTCATTTTTACCCCCACACTACCACCAAAGTGCGGTAGTGCACTGTCCAGGTAATTTTATTTTTCCCCTTTAACCCCCACACTACCACCTAAGTGCGGTAGTGCTTATTTTATCCCCAGCACCCATGGTGTGTGTGTGCAGGTGTGAGACACAGTGAAAGACACAAAGTGCACCAATCTTTATTCAATTTCCACCACCAGGAAGATAGGAAAACAGCAGGGTGGCCAGTGACAAACACTGCCCTTCGCATCAAAGGGCAGTGCTGTGTGATCAAAACAGTGAAGGGGTGGGTAGGGACTAAATCAAAATAGAGTTGGAGGGAGAAATGATGCACTCCACTCCCTGCGGCGCCCACCTCTCCCTGAACAACTCCAGGGTGTTGGTGGACACCGCGTGCTCCTTCTTCAAGGACACCCGGGCTCTAACGTAACCGCGGAAGAGGGGCAGGCAGTCGGCCCTAACGACCCCCTCCACGGCCCGCTGCCTGGACCTGTTGATGGCCAGCTTGGCCAGGCCCAGAAGCAGACCCACGAGGAGGTCTTCAGACCTGCCCTCCTTCCTCCGTACCGGGTGCCCAAAGATCAGGAGCGTGGGACTGAAGTGCAGCCAAAAACAGAGGAGAAGGTTTTTAAGGAAATCAAAAAGGGAGTGCAAACGCCCACACCCAATATATGCATGGTCCACGGACTCCACAGCGCCACAGAACAAGCAGTTGGGCTGGGAGTCCGTGAACCACCGCAATCTGCGGTTGCAGGGGACTGCTGCGTGCAGCACCCTCCACCCCAGATCCCCGAGAGAAAGGGGGAGGACTCCCGCGTAGAGAGCCCTCCACTGGGGATCCCCACCGCCCGGTGGCAAATGGGCACGCCAAGGCGTGTCCGGACGGTGGATGAGGGAGAAGAGGTGGATGGTGTGCAGCAGCAGTCGGTACAGGGCTCTCCTTTTCACCTCCCTAAACAAAACACAATTAAAATTCCGGAGGCGGCTCAGGTTGTGGGGCACAGGCTCCCGCGGGAAGTACGGGACCTTGGGGCCAATGTGAAATTCCGTCCGGGCTGGGGTGAGCGCGGACGGGATCCCACCGCACACCTGAGCGTCCTCCAACTGGTGCACTACGTCGGGTCCGAGCACCGCCGTTTTAAGGCGTCGGATGGCGGTGGCCACGTACTGGACGTCTACCGCTGCCCTGCCTGCTATGTCCTGCGGCAGCGTCCAGCCCAGGCCCCCGGCACCCAGCACGTCCCCGACCCTGGTCACCCTCGCCGCCGCGGCCCTCCCCTCCGACAGCCACTCGAACCCGCGAGTACGGAGGTGCGGATTCCTGAGCAACGGCTCCCTGACGACAGCCGCTACTCCAGCCGGAGGGTAGGCGCGACGCGATTCGACCATGTTCCAGACAGTGATCAGGTCCTGGTAAAAGACAGGCAGCGTCTTGAGGGCGACCTCCAAACCGTCACGGTCGACGAACAGGAGCTGCGTGTCGTAGTTGAGGTTACGCACCTGGCGGAAAAAATACGTCGCCAGGGCGCACCACCTAGGAGGAGGCTCGACGTAAAGGTATCGCCGCAAGGTCTGAAGGCGGAAGGTCGCGACCTGGGTGCGGACGCACACCAGCGACTGACCGCCCTCCTCAATAGGGAGACTCAGAACCTGCGCGGTGACCCAGTGCATCTTTTTGTCCCAGAAGAAATCGACCAACGTTCTCTGGATGTCAGCGACAAAGCCAGGAGGAGGGACCAAAGTGACCAGCCGGTACCACAGCATGGCGGCCACCAGCTGGTTTATGACCAGCACTCGACTCCTGTAAGATAGCACTCGGAGCAGTCCTGTCCAGCGGCCTAGGCGAGCCGAGACTTTGGCCTCCAGCTCCTGCCAGTTGGCCGGCCAGGATTCCTCAGCCGGGCCGAGGTAGACCCCCAGGTAGAGGAGATGGGTGGTACTCCAGCTGAACCCCCGTAACTCCTCCGGCAGAGAGTCCACCCGCCACGGGCCGACCAGTAGTCCGGAACATTTGGCCCAGTTGATCCTGGCGGAAGACGCCGCCGAGTACACGGCCTGGCACTCGCGCATCCTCCCCAGGTCAGCCGGGTCGGTGAAAGTGAGGAGCACATCGTCGGCGTAGGCCGAGAGGACCACCCCCGTGCCCGCGCCGCACAGAACCAGCCCCGACAACCTCCTCCGCAAGAGGCGCAGGAAAGGCTCCACGCACAGGGAATACAGCTGGCCGGACAGGGGGCAGCCTTGACGCACTCCTCTCCCGAAGCGAAGGGGCGCCGTCAGGGACCCGTTAACTTTAACCAGACACTCTGCGGCGGCGTACAAAAGTCGGATCCGGGCGACGAACTGCGTCCCGAACCCGAATGCCCGCAGAGTCCCGAGCAGGTACTCGTGATCGACCCTGTCGAACGCCTTCTCCTGGTCGAGAGACAGGAAGGCGCTCGGCAGACCAGCCCGTCGACAGAAATGGATCAGGTCCCGGACCAGGTGGACGTTATCGTGTATCCTCCGGCCCGGGACCGTGTAGGACTGGTCCGGGTGAATCATGTGGGCCAGCACGGAGGCCAGGCGAGAAGACAACACCCTGGCGAAGATTTTGTAATCCGTGCTGAGGAGGGAGACCGGACGCCAGTTCTTCAAAGAACGAAGGTCCCCCTTCTTTGGCAGCAGGACGATGACTGCCCTGCGCCAAGAAAGGGGCAGCAGTCCGGCATTTAGACACTCCCCCAGGACCTGTGCGTAGTCGCTCCCCAGGACGTCCCAGAACGCCCTGAAGAACTCCACAGTCAGCCCGTCCAGCCCCGGGGTTTTGCCCCTCGAGAGCCGGTCGAGGGCGCCGGTCAGCTCCTCTAAGGTGACGGGAGCGTCGAGCCTTCCGGCGTCCTCCGGGCTGAGCTGCGGCAGGTCCTCCCACAGAACTCTGCGAGCATCCTCGCTGGACGGATCCGGAGAGAACAGAGCCGTGTAATAGTTCCGGACGTGGGCCCTGACTCCCTCCGGATCCGAGACGAGGGACCCGTCGTCGGCCAGCAGCACAAGGAGCTGCTGACGGGTGCCACGCCTTTTTTCCAGCGAGTAGAAGAAGGGGGAGCCGCGGTCCAGGTCCTGGAGGAGCTGGATCCGCGACCTCACGTACGCGCCCCGAGCCCCGACGAGCTGCAGGTCCCGGAGCGCGGCCTTCTTCTCTTCGTACGCCCCGCGCAGGGCCGGGTCCGCGTCGGGCTGACCGAGGCGTGACTCCAGGTCGAGCAACTCCCTCTCCAACTCCCGGATCCTGGATTTCCGCCTCTTCGTCGACCCCCTCGCGTACTCCTGACAGAAGACGCGGACGTGAGCCTTGCCCACGTCCCACCATAGCCTCAGGGAGGGGAAGCTTCCCCGCTTCCTTCTCCAGCCGGCCCAGAAACGACGAAACGAGTCCCGGAACCGCTCGTCCTCCAGCAGCAGGTTGTTAAAGTGCCAGTACGCGGAGCCCAGCCTGGCGCCGAACGGAAGGAGTTCCGCCCACACCAGGTGGTGGTCCGTGCACGACACCTGCCGCGTGGAGGCCTTCGGAAAACAGGAGGCGTACGCCCGCGAAACGTACAGGCGGTCGATTCTGGACGCTCCGACCCCAGGCCTCACGAAGGTGAAGGCGATGGAGTCGGGATGGAGATTCCGCCAGACGTCCACCAGGTTGAAGGACTTGACCAAGTCCCCCAACCTCTTCCCCGACGCGCAGCCAGTGCGGGCACCGCCGTGGTCCCTGCCCTCGAGGACGCAGTTAAAATCTCCCCCGAGGACGACGCACTGGTTCTCGTCGATGGAAGCGAGATGAGCGGACACTTCTTCGAAGAAGCTCGCTTGCCTCGGCCCGGCCAGGGGAGCGTAGACATTCACCAAGTGAAGCACCGCGCCCCCCAGCCGAACCGTCAGGTGAAGCAAACGGCCTGGCACCGGCTCCCTGACCCCCAAGATCTCCGGCTGAAAATGCGGGGCCAACAGGATAGCCACCCCGCCAGATCTGCGGGTGAGGTGACTCATGTAGACCCCCCCTCGCCACTCCAGGAGCCAGGTGGCTTCGTCTCCCGGGGTAGTGTGGGTTTCTTGCAGGAAGCACACCGCATACCTCCCGTCCCGAAGGACCGAGAGGGTCTGGAATCTGCGCTGCGACTCCCTGCTGCCGTTGATGTTGAGGCTGGCTATAGTCGTCTCCATGTCGGAAGCTTTGTGCAACCACCACCGGTACAATTAACAAACCCGTATAAATTTACAGGGAGGACGAGGGAGGGGCACTGAAGTCCCTCGCCCTCACCAGGAGTGCCCCCAGGAAGTTCCTGACTCGCTTTTGCTCGTTAATGTCGAGCCCAGGCGCCTGGCGGGCAGCGAGGGTCGACCAGTAAACCTTTTCAAAAGAGCTCCAGCGGTCGAGCGCCAGTTGGGCTCTGTCCCGGCGACTCCGAGTTTCCTCGACAAATTCCCGGAGTTCCTCGAGGGGGATGAGGGGGAGATCGGTGGGGGGCACCCGGGACTCAAAAAAGTCACTGCAGACGGAGTCCGCGTCGTCCCCGGTGTCCGCCACCGATCCCGAACCCTCCTCCGGGAGGTCGCCCTCGGTCACCGACCCCTCCCCCACCGAGAGGATGGGGGCTGGTCTGGCACCGCCAACCGGCCTCACACCCCCAGCGACCCCACCCCCAGGGTCGCCGGCGGTACCTTCCTCGGCGCACCCCTTCCCGGGACGCCCCGAGTTCGGGTCGTCGGGCGGCAGAGGCTCGGGGCCCCGCTCCTCTCCCGACACCGGGACGCCTGGCTCCTCGGGGAAAAGGTCATCCCCCAGGAAAAGGTCGTCCCCCAGGGCCAAGGCCCCCGGAAAAACAGTCTGGGAGGGAGGAGCGAGGATAACACCCTCCTCCCCTCCACCGCTCGACGACCCAGCAGAAGGTCCTCCGTCGTCGCCCGCACCACGGCCCTCGTGGTCATCGAGGTCCTCCCCAGGGGCCGGAGTCGTCGAGGCAGCAGGAGGCCCTGCTGTAGCCCCCGGGGGTTTGGGCGAGTCGGGCCGCGGTGCGGGACAGTCGAGGGGCACCGTTGGTTCGTCCCCCGGAGAGGGGCAGCACCGCCGGCGCGCTGCAGGAGAGTCCCTCCCCTCCGAGGGCCGGTGCCTCTTCCCCAGAGAGACCGGGGGGGATTTATGGGCCTTCCCCTCCCCGCCCGCCTCGGTGGTCACGGGGCCCGGGGTCCCTCCCCCCAGCCTTTCCAGGAATACGAACGGCTGGGGGAAGACAGGGGGCGTGGCCAAGGTGGGGAGGGCCAGCCGTGTCACTTCCTGCCCCGCCCTGGGTTTATCGGGTGAGGGCGGGCGGGGCAGGGGCCCGGTTCCCCCTCCGGAGCCCGGAGACACGGTCGCTGTAGGAGGCGGGCCAGCGGTGTCCTCCCCCAGGTTAGTGCCAGGGCGTGGCTGGGTTGGGCAGGGCTCGGGCTCAGGGGCCCCCGGGCCTGGTGTCACGGCGCCAAGGTCGGGCGTCAAAACCCGAGGGGTTTCTCCATCGGGGTGGGGGGTGGATGTGGGGTCAGCTGGGTTAGGATCAGGTAAGGGTTCGGGAGTGTGGGGGTCAGGGTTCCCGCGCCGGGGCGACGCTGGCACGGCCGCAGGGGCATTGTCGTGCCGGGGCGGGGTAGGTCGTGGGCTAGGTGTCGGGGAAGGGGATAGGGTGGTCTCCCCGTGGGCGGGCCTGACGCGCCGCGTCTTCTTCAGCGCCTTCTGGCCTGCCGGACGCTCACCCCCCTCCCTGCCAGAGGCTGGAGCATTGGGAGCCTCTGGCTTAGCCTCCGGTGCCGGGGCCTGTGGTGTTGACTTCGGGGGAGGGGGAGTGGGTGCGGCGGCACCACCGTCAGCCATTGGTACGGGCTGGGCATCCTTCTGGGTGGGGCAGTTTTTTCTTATGTGCCCCACCTCGCGGCACAGGTGGCACCGCACGCCGTCCGCCGTCCAGAAGGCGCGATAGGCCGCGCCCTCATGGAGGACAGTAAATGAGCCCTCGGTGACCTCCTCCCGGGCCAGGCAAATGAACACCTGGCGCCGGAAGGAGTAAACGTGTCGGAGGGCAGGGTCCTTCAGACCGAACAGGAGCGGCTGGACACCCGACCGGATTTCCCCCAGGGTGTTGAGGTGGGGGAGAAGGAGCTCGCTGGCAATGAAGGGCGGGACATTGGAGATCACGACCCTCTGGGCCGTAACCTCCAGAGGGTCGACGGGCAAATGTGTCCCGCCCACAGCGAGCCCCCTCTCCACGGCCAGGTGGACCGCCTGCTCGGTCTTCAGGAAGAAGACGGCCTTCCCGTACATGCGGGCCGCAGCGACGATGGCCAGTGGGCCGACCACACTAGCCATGGCCTTGCTGCAGGCCTCGATGGTCATGTTGGGGTGGGGATAGGCCTTGACCCCCAGGCGTTTGGTGAGGTGCCTGAAGGGGGTCGACGTCGCAGCCGGGGTTGGGATAGCCGAGCCCAAGGCAGCGGCTACCCCGGCGTAGGTGCGGCTGGGCCCCGCGACCTTCGGGCTCGCCATACTCTGCTGCCGAATGTTAGGCCCCAGGTAGCAGCAGCGACGGTGGAGGCAGGCCTCGGACAACAGCAGCGGTGGAGGCAGGCCTCAGGCGAGTCTACGGTAGGCCTTCGGTCGCAGGGTGGGGGCAGACCTGTTGGGGAGAGTCCCCAAGGCAAGTCCCAGGCAGCCCCAAAATTGAGTCCCAGGCAGCAGCAGTGGAGGTGGGCCTCTAGTAACAGCAGCAGTGGTGGTGGAGGTCCTGGGAGGGTCCCAAGGCAAGTCCCAGGCAGCCCCAAAATTGAGTCCCAGGCAGTAGTGGTGGAGGAGCCCGAGGAGAGTCCCAGGCAGCGGCAGCAGTGGAGGCAAGCCTCAGGCAAGTCCCAGGTAGGCCCTTGGTCGCAGCAGTAGTGGGGCAGACTTGTTTGGGGAGGGTCCCCAAGGCAAGTCCCAGGCAGCCCCAAAATTGAGTCCCAGGCAGCAGCAGTGGAGGTCCTGGGGAGGGGTCCAAGGCGTGTCCCAGGCAGCAGTGGTTGGAGGCAGGCCTCAGACAACAGCAGCAGCGGAGGCAGGCCTCTGGCAAGTCCTGGGTAGGCCCTTGGTCGCAGTGGTGGGGGCAGACTTGTTGGAGAGAGTCCCCAAGGCAAGTCCCAGGCAGCCCCAAAATTGAGTCCCAGGCAGCAGCAGTGGAGGTGGGCCTCTAGTAACAGCAGCAGTGGTGGTGGAGGTCCTGGGAGGGTCCCAAGGCAAGTCCCAGGCAGCAGTGAGGTAGGCCCCAAGCAGCAACAGCTGAGGCAAGTCTGGGCAGGGTCCCAGAGACCAGCAGTGGGAGTGCTGGTCTCTCCTTCTCCTTCTCCTTCTCTCTGTAGGGCAGCTGGTCTAGGGATAGTCACCTTCAAGGAGAGTCCTTGCGCAAACACCCGGGTGGCCAGTGACAAGCACTGCCCTTCACATCAAAGGGCAGTGCTGTGTGATCAAAACAGTGAAGGGGAGGGTAGGGACTAAATCAAAATAGAGTTGGAGGGAGAAATGATGCACTCCACTCCCTGCGGCGCCCACCTCTCCCTGATCAACTCCAGGGTGTTGGTGGACACCGCGTGCTCCTTCTCCAAGGACACCCGGACCCTAACATATCTATTTCATTCTATCCCTTTTTTTTTCTTTTTCTTTTTTTTTATTTAACCCCCACACTACCACCTAAGTGCGGTAGTGCTTATTTTATCCACAGCACCCATGGTGTGTGTGTGTGCAGGTGTGAGACACAGTGAAAGACACAAAGTGCACCAATCTTTTATTCAATTTCCACCACCAGGAAGATAGGAAAACACCCGGGTGGCCAGTGACAAACACTGCCCTTCGCATCAAAGGGCAGTGCTGTGTGATCAAAAACAGTGAAGGGGAGGGTAGGGACTAAATCAAAATAGAATTGGAGGGAGAAATAATGCACTCCACTCCCTGCGGCGCCCACCTCTCCCTGATCAACTCCAGGGTGTTGGTGGACACCGCGTGCTCCTTCTCCAAGGACACCCGGACCCTAACATATCTATTTCATTCTATTTTTTTTTTTATTAACCCCCACACTACCGCTTAACTGCGGTAGTGCTTAACGCTTCTGTTTATTTATTTTTTTCTTTTTTTTCTTTTTTTTCTTTTTTTTTAATTTAACCCCCACACTACCACCTCACTGCGGTAGTGCTTAATGCTTCTGTTTATTTTTTTTTTTTGTGAGGAGGAGGGTAGGGACGTCCTGTTTATTCATTTTTTTTTTCTTTTAACCCCACACTACCGCCTAAGTGCGGTAGTGCTTATTTTATCCCCAGCACCCATGGTGTGTGTGTGTGCAGGTGTGAGACACAGTGAAAGACACAAAGTGCACCAATCTTTATTCAATTTCCACCACCAGGAAGATAGGAAAACACCCGGGTGGCCAGTGACAAACACTGCCCTTCGCATCAAAGGGCAGTGCAGTGTGATCAAAAACAGTGAAGGGGAGGGTAGGGACTAAATCAAAATAGAATTGGAGGGAGAAATAATGCACTCCACTCCCTGCGGCGCCCACCTCTCCCTGATCAACTCCAGGGTGTTGGTGGACACCGCGTGCTCCTTCTCCAAGGACACCCGGACCCTAACATATCTATTTCATTCTTTTTTTTTTTTTTTTTTTCTCTTTAAGGGAAAACACCCAAGTCGCCAAATCTCCTGTTTCTTTTTTTTTGTGAATCCCTATTTTTTTTTTTTTTTTCTTTTTTTTTCTTCCCACACTACCACCTAAGTGCAGTAGTGCTTATTTTTTCCCCAGCACCCATGGTGTGTGTGTGCAGGTGTGAGACACAGTGAAAGACACAAAGTGCACCAATCTTTTATTCAATTTCCACCACCAGGAAGATAGGAAAACACCCGGGTGGCCAGTGACAAACACTGCCCTTCACAGCAAGGGACAGTGCTGTGTGATCAAAAACAGTGAAGGGGAGGGTAGGGACTAAATCAAAATAGAGTTGGAGGGAGAAATGATGCACTCCACTCCCTGCGGCGCCCACCTCTCCCTGAACAACTCCAGGGTGTTGGTGGACACCGCGTGCTCCTTCTCCAAGGACACCCGGACCCTAACGTATCTATTTCATTCTATTTTTTTTTTTTTTTTCTTAGGGAAAACACCCAAGTCGCCAAATCTCCTGTTTCTTTTTTTTTTTCTTTTAACCCCCACACTACCACCTAAGTGCGGTAGTGTTTATTTTATCCCCAGCACCCATGGTGTGTGTGTGCAGGTGTGAGACACAGTGAAAGACACAAAGTGCACCAATCTTTATTCAATTTAGCTTGCGGTTTATGTTCTTTTTTTTTTTTTTTCAATTTCCACCACCAGGAAGATAGGAAAACACCCGGGTGGCCAGTGACAAACACTGCCCTTCGCATCAAAGGGCAGTGCTGTGTGATCAAAACAGTGAAGGGGTGGGTAGGGACTAAATCAAAATAGAGTTGGAGGGAGAAATGATGCACTCCACTCCCTGCGGCGCCCACCTCTCCCTGAACAACTCCAGGGTGTTGGTGGACACCGCGTGCTCCTTCTCCAAGGACACCCGGGCTCTGACGTAACCGCGGAAGAGGGGCAGGCAGTCGGCCCTAACGACCCCCTCCACGGCCCGCTGCCTGGACCTGTTGATGGCCAGTTTGGCCAGGCCCAGGAGCAGAACCACGAGGAGATCTTCAGACCTGCCCTCCTTCCTCCGTACCGGGTGCCCAAAGATCAGGAGCGTGGGACTGAAGTGCAGCCAGAAACAGAGGAGAAGGTTTTTCAGAAAATCAAAAAGGGAGTGCAAACGCCCACACCCAATATACACATGGTCCACGGACTCCACAGCGCCACAGAACAAGCAGTTGGGCTGGGAGTCAGTGAACCACCGTAATCTGCGGTTGCAGGGGACTGCTGCGTGCAGCACCCTCCACCCCAGATCCCCGAGAGAAAGGGGGAGGACTCCCGCGTAGAGAGCCCTCCACTGGGGATCCCCACCGCCCGGTGGCAAATGGGCACGCCAAGGCGTGTCCGGACGGTGGATGAGGGAGAAGAGGTGGATGGTGTGCAGCAGCAGTCGATACAGGGCCTTTCTCTCCACCTCCCTAAACAAAACAAAATTAAAATTTCGGACGCGGCTCAGGTTGTGGGGCACAGGCTCCCGCGGGAAGTACGGGACCTTGGGGCCAATGTGAAATTCCGTCCGGGCTGGGGTGAGCGCGGACGGGATCCCACCGCACACCTGAGCGTCCTCCAACTGGTGCACTACGTCGGGTCCGAGCACCGCCGTTTTGAGGCGTCGGATGGCGGTGGCCACGTACTGGACGTCTACCGCTGCCCTGCCTGCTATGTCCTGCGGCAGCGTCCAGCCCAGGCCCCCGGCACCCAGCACGTCCCCGACCCTGGTCACCCTCGCCGCCGCGGCCCTCCCCTCCGACAGCCACTCGAACCCGCGAGTACGGAGGTGCGGATTCCTGAGCAACGGCTCCCTGACGACAGCCGCTACTCCAGCCGGAGGGTAGGCGCGACGCGATTCGACCATGTTCCAGACAGTGATCAGGTCCTGGTAAAAGACAGGCAGCGTCTTGAGGGCGACCTCCAAACCGTCACGGTCGACGAACAGGAGCTGCGTGTCGTAGTTGAGGTTACGCACCTGGCGGAAAAAATACGTCGCCAGGGCGCACCACCTAGGAGGAGGCTCGACGTAAAGGTATCGCCGCAAGGTCTGAAGGCGGAAGGTCGCGACCTGGGTGCGGACGCACACCAGCGACTGACCGCCCTCCTCAATAGGGAGACTCAGAACCTGCGCGGCGACCCAGTGCATCTTTTTGTCCCAGAAGAAATCGACCAACGTTCTCTGGATGTCAGCGACAAAGCCAGGAGGAGGGACCAAAGTGACCAGCCGGTACCACAGCATGGCGGCCACCAGCTGGTTTATGACCAGCACTCGACTCCTGTAAGATAGCACTCGGAGCAGTCCTGTCCAGCGGCCTAGGCGAGCCGAGACTTTGGCCTCCAGCTCCTGCCAGTTGGCCGGCCAGGATTCCTCGGCCGGGCCGAGGTAGACCCCCAGGTAGAGGAGATGGGTGGTACTCCAGCTGAACCCCCGTAACTCCTCCGGCAGAGAGTCCACCCGCCACGGGCCGACCAGTAGTCCGGAACATTTGGCCCAGTTGATCCTGGCGGAAGACGCCGCCGAGTACACGGCCTGGCACTCGCGCATCCTCCCCAGGTCAGCCGGGTCGGTGAAAGTGAGGAGCACGTCGTCGGCGTAGGCCGAGAGGACCACCCCCGTGCCCGCGCCGCGCAGAACCAGCCCCGACAACCTCCTCCGCAAGAGGCGCAGGAAAGGCTCCACGCACAGGGAATACAGCTGGCCGGACAGGGGGCAGCCTTGACGCACTCCTCTCCCGAAGCGAAGGGGCGCCGTCAGGGACCCGTTAACTTTAACCAGACACTCTGCGGCGGCGTACAAAAGTCGGATCCGGGCGACGAACTGCGTCCCGAACCCGAATGCCCGCAGAGTCCCGAGCAGGTACTCGTGATCGACCCTGTCGAACGCCTTCTCTTGGTCGAGAGACAGGAAGGCGCTCGGCAGACCAGCCCGTCGACAGAAATGGATCAGGTCCCGGACCAGGTGGACGTTATCGTGTATCCTCCGGCCCGGGACCGTGTAGGACTGGTCCGGGTGAATCATGTGGGCCAGCACGGAGGCCAGGCGAGAAGACAACACCCTGGCAAAGATTTTGTAATCCGTGCTGAGGAGGGAGACCGGACGCCAGTTCTTCAAAGAACGAAGGTCCCCCTTCTTTGGCAGCAGGACGATGACTGCCCTGCGCCAAGAAAGGGGCAGCAGTCCGGCATTTAGACACTCCCCCAGGACCTGTGCGTAGTCGCTCCCCAGGACGTCCCAGAACGCCCTGAAGAACTCCACAGTCAGCCCGTCCAGCCCCGGGGTTTTGCCCCTCGAGAGCCGGTCGAGGGCGCCGGTCAGCTCCTCTAAGGTGACGGGAGCGTCGAGCCTTCCGGCGTCCTCCGGGCTGAGCTGCGGCAGGTCCTCCCACAGAACTCTGCGAGCATCCTCGCTGGACGGATCCGGAGAGAACAGAGCCGTGTAATAGTTCCGGACGTGGGCCCTGACTCCCTCCGGATCCGAGACGAGGGACCCGTCGTCGGCCAGCAGCACAAGGAGCTGCTGACGGGTGCCACGCCTTTTTTCCAGCGAGTAGAAGAAGGGGGAGCCGCGGTCCAGGTCCTGGAGGAGCTGGATCCGCGACCTCACGTACGCGCCCCGAGCCCCGACGAGCTGCAGGTCCCGGAGCGCGGCCTTCTTCTCTTCGTACGCCCCGCGCAGGGCCGGGTCCGCGTCGGGCTGACCGAGGCGTGACTCCAGGTCGAGCAACTCCCTCTCCAACTCCCGGATCCTGGATTTCCGCCTCTTCGTCGATCCCCTCGCGTACTCCTGACAGAAGACGCGGACGTGAGCCTTGCCCACGTCCCACCATAGCCTCAGGGAGGGGAAGCTTCCCCGCTTCCTTCTCCAGCCGGCCCAGAAACGACGAAACGAGTCCCGGAACCGCTCGTCCTCCAGCAGCAGGTTGTTAAAGTGCCAGTACGCGGAGCCCAGCCTGGCGCCGAACGGAAGGAGTTCCGCCCACACCAGGTGGTGGTCCGTGCACGACACCTGCCGCGTGGAGGCCTTCGGAAAACAGGAGGCGTACGCCCGCGAAACGTACAGGCGGTCGATTCTGGACGCTCCGACCCCAGGCCTCACGAAGGTGAAGGCGATGGAGTCGGGATGGAGATTCCGCCAGACGTCCACCAGGTCGAAGGACTTGACCAAGTCCCCCGACCTCTTCCCCGACGCGCAGCCAGTGCGGGCACCGCCGTGGTCCCTGCCCTCGAGGACGCAGTTAAAATCTCCCCCGAGGACGACGCACTGGTTCTCGTCGATGGAAGCGAGATGAGCGGACACTTCTTCGAAGAAGCTCGTTTGCCTCGGCCCGGCCAGGGGAGCGTATACGTTCACCAAGTGAAGCACCGCGCCCCCCAGCCGAACCGTCAGGTGAAGCAAACGGCCTGGCACCGGCTCCCTGACCCCCAAGATCTCCGGCTGAAAATGCGGGGCCAACAGGATAGCCACCCCGCCAGATCTGCGGGTGAGGTGACTCATGTAGACCCCCCCTCGCCACTCCAGGAGCCAGGTGGCTTCGTCTCCCGGGGTAGTGTGGGTTTCTTGCAGGAAGCACACCGCATACCTCCCGTCCCGAAGGACCGAGAGGGTCTGGAATCTGCGCTGCGACTCCCTGCTGCCGTTGATGTTGAGGCTGGCTGTAGTCGTCTCCATGTCGGAAGCTTTGTGCAACCACCACCGGTACAATTAACAAACCCGTATAAATTTACAGGGAGGACGAGGGAGGGGCACTGAAGTCCCTCGCCCTCACCAGGAGTGCCCCCAGGAAGTTCCTGACTCGCTTTCGCTCGTTAATGTCGAGCCCAGGCGCCTGGCGGGCAGCGAGGGTCGACCAGTAAACCTTTTCAAAAGAGCTCCAGCGGTCGAGCGCCAGTTGGGCTCTGTCCCGGCGACTCCGAGTTTCCTCGACAAATTCCCGGAGTTCCTCGAGGGGGATGAGGGGGAGATCGGTGGGGGGCACCCGGGACTCAAAAAAGTCACTGCAGACGGAGTCCGCGTCGTCCCCGGTGTCCGCCACCGATCCCGAACCCTCCTCCGGGTGGTCGCCCTCGGTCACCGACCCCTCCCCCACCGAGAGGATGGGGGCTGGTCCGGCGCCGCCAACCGGCCTCAAACCCCCGGCGACCCCACCCCCAGGGTCGCCGGCGGTACCTTCCTCGGCGCACCCCTTCCCGGGACGCCCCGAGTTCGGGTCGTCGGGCGGCAGAGGCTCGGGGCCCCGCTCCTCTCCCGACACCGGGACGCCTGGCTCCTCGGGGAAAAGGTCATCCCCCAGGAAAAGGTCGTCCCCCAGGGCCAAGGCCCCCGGAAAAACAGTCTGGGAGGGAGGAGCGAGGATAACACCCTCCTCCCCTCCACCGCTCGACGACCCAGCAGAGGGTCCTCCGTCGTCGCCCGCACCACGGCCCTCGTGGTCATCGAGGTCCTCCCCAGGGGCCGGAGTCGTCGAGGCAGCAGGAGGCCCTGCTGTAGCCCCCGGGGGTTTGGGCGAGTCGGGCCGCGGTGCGGGACAGTCGAGGGGCACCGTTGGTTCGTCCCCCGGAGAGGGGCAGCACCGCCGGCGCGCTGCAGGAGAGTCCCTCCCCTCCGAGGGCCGGTGCCTCTTCCCCAGAGAGACCGGGGGGGATTTATGGGCCTTCCCCTCCCCGCCCGCCTCGGTGGTCACGGGGCCCGGGGTCCCTCCCCCCAGCCTTTCCAGGAATACGAACGGCTGGGGTAAGACAGGGGGCGTGGCCAAGGTGGGGAGGGCCAGCCGTGTCACTTCCTGCCCCGCCCTGGGTTTATCGGGTGAGGGCGGGCGGGGCAGGGGCCCGGTTCCCCCTCCGGAGCCCGGAGACACGGTCGCTGTAGGAGGCGGGCCAGCGGTGTCCTCCCCCGGGTTAGTGCCAGGGCGTGGCTGGGTTGGGCAGGGCTCGGGCTCAGGGGCCCCCGGGCCTGGTGTCACGGCGCCAAGGTCGGGCGTCAAAACCCGAGGGGTTTCTCCATCGGGGTGGGGGGTGGATGTGGGGTCAGCTGGGTTAGGATCAGGTAAGGGTTCGGGAGTGTGGGGGTCAGGGTTCCCGCGCCGGGGCGACGCTGGCACGGCCGCAGGGGCATTGTCGTGCCGGGGCGGGATAGGTCGTGGGCTAGGTGTCGGGGAAGGGGATAGGGTGGTCTCCCCGTGGGCGGGCCTGACGCGCCGCGTCTTCTTCAGCGCCTTCTGGCCTGCCGGACGCTCACCCCCCTCCCTGCCAGAGGCTGGAGCATTGGGAGCCTCTGGCTTAGCCTCCGGTGCCGGGGCCTGTGGTGTTGACTTCGGGGGAGGGGGAGTGGGTGCGGCGGCACCACCGTCAGCCATTGGTACGGGCTGGGCATCCTTCTGGGTGGGGCAGTTTTTTCTTATGTGCCCCACCTCGCGGCACAGGTGGCACCGCACGCCGTCCGCCGTCCAGAAGGCGCGATAGGCCGCGCCCTCATGGAGAACAGTAAATGAGCCCTCGGTGACCTCCTCCCGGGCCAGGCAAATGAACACCTGGCGCCGGAAGGAGTAAACGTGTCGGAGGGCAGGGTCCTTCAGACCGAGCAGGAGCGGCTGGACACCCGACCGGATTTCCCCCAGGGTGTTGAGGTGGGGGAGAAGGAGCTCGCTGGCAATGAAGGGCGGGACATTGGAGATCACGACCCTCTGGGCCGTAACCTCCAGAGGGTCGACGGGCAAATGTGTCCCGCCCACAGCGAGCCCCCTCTCCACGGCCAGGTGGACCGCCTGCTCGGTCTTCAGGAAGAAGACGGCCTTCCCGTACATGCGGGCCGCAGCGACGATGGCCAGTGGGCCGACCACACTAGCCATGGCCTTGCTGCAGGCCTCGATGGTCATGTTGGGGTGGGGATAGGCCTTGACCCCCAGGCGTTTGGTGAGGTGCCTGAAGGGGGTCGACGTCGCAGCCGGGGTTGGGATAGCCGAGCCCAAGGCAGCGGCTACCCCGGCGTAGGTGTGGCTGGGCCCCGCGACCTTCGGGCTCGCCATACTCTGCTGCCGAATGTTAGGCCCCAGGTAGCAGCAGCGACGGTGGAGGCAGGCCTCGGACAACAGCAGCGGTGGAGGCAGGCCTCAGGCGAGTCTACGGTAGGCCTTCGGTCGCAGGGTGGGGGCAGACCTGTTGGGGAGAGTCCCCAAGGCAAGTCCCAGGCAGCCCCAAAATTGAGTCCCAGGCAGCAGCAGTGGAGGTGGGCCTCTAGTAACAGCAGCAGTGGTGGTGGAGGTCCTGGGAGGGTCCCAAGGCAAGTCCCAGGCAGTCTCAAAATTGAGTCCCTGGCAGTAGTGGTGGAGGAGCCCGAGGAGAGTCCCAGGCAGCGGCAGCAGTGGAGGCAAGCCTCAGGCAAGTCCCAGGTAGGCCCTTGGTCGCAGCAGTAGTGGGGCAGACTTGTTTGGGGAGGGTCCCCAAGGCAAGTCCCAGGCAGCCCCAAAATTGAGTCCCAGGCAGCAGCAGTGGAGGTCCTGGGGAGGGGTCCAAGGCGTGTCCCAGGCAGCAGTGGTTGGAGGCAGGCCTCAGACAACAGCAGCAGCGGAGGCAGGCCTCTGGCAAGTCCTGGGTAGGCCCTTGGTCGCAGTGGTGGGGGCAGACTTGTTGGAGAGAGTCCCCAAGGCAAGTCCCAGGCAGCCCCAAAATTGAGTCCCAGGCAGCAGCAGTGGAGGTGGGCCTCTAGTAACAGCAGCAGTGGTGGTGGAGGTCCTGGGAGGGTCCCAAGGCAAGTCCCAGGCAGCAGTGAGGTAGGCCCCAAGCAGCAACAGCTGAGGCAAGCCTGGGCAGGGTCCCAGAGACCAGCAGTGGGAGTGCTGGTCTCTCCTTCTCCTTCTCCTTCTCTCTGTAGGGCAGCTGGTCTAGGGATAGTCACCTTCAAGGAGAGTCCTTGCGCAAACACCCGGGTGGCCAGTGACAAGCACTGCCCTTCACATCAAAGGGCAGTGCTGTGTGATCAAAACAGTGAAGGGGAGGGTAGGGACTAAATCAAAATAGAGTTGGAGGGAGAAATGATGCACTCCACTCCCTGCGGCGCCCACCTCTCCCTGATCAACTCCAGGGTGTTGGTGGACACCGCGTGCTCCTTCTCCAAGGACACCCGGACCCTAACATATCTATTTCATTCTATCCCTTTTTTTTTTTTTTCTTTTTCTTTTTTTTTATTTAACCCCCACACTACCACCTAAGTGCGGTAGTGCTTATTTTATCCCCAGCACCCATGGTGTGTGTGTGCAGGTGTGAGACACAGTGAAAGACACAAAGTGCACCAATCTTTTATTCAATTTCCACCACCAGGAAGATAGGAAAACACCCGGGTGGCCAGTGACAAACACTGCCCTTCGCATCAAAGGGCAGTGCTGTGTGATCAAAAACAGTGAAGGGGAGGGTAGGGACTAAATCAAAATAGAATTGGAGGGAGAAATAATGCACTCCACTCCCTGCGGCGCCCACCTCTCCCTGATCAACTCCAGGGTGTTGGTGGACACCGCGTGCTCCTTCTCCAAGGACACCCGGACCCTAACATATCTATTTCATTCTATTTTTTTTTTTTTTTTTTTTTTATTAACCCCCACACTACCGCTTAACTGCGGTAGTGCTTAACGCTTCTGTTTATTTATTTTTTTCTTTTTTTTCTTTTTTTTCTTTTTTTTTAATTTAACCCCCACACTACCACCTAACTGCGGTAGTGCTTAATGCTTCTGTTTATTTTTTTTTTTTTTTGTGAGGAGGAGGGTAGGGACGTCCTGTTTATTTATTTATTTATTTATTTTTTTCTTTTAACCCCACACTACCGCCTAAGTGCGGTAGTGCTTATTTTATCCCCAGCACCCATGGTGTGTGTGTGTGCAGGTGTGAGACACAGTGAAAGACACAAAGTGCACCAATCTTTATTCAATTTCCACCACCAGGAAGATAGGAAAACACCCGGGTGGCCAGTGACAAACACTGCCCTTCGCATCAAAGGGCAGTGCTGTGTGATCAAAAACAGTGAAGGGGAGGGTAGGGACTAAATCAAAATAGAATTGGAGGGAGAAATAATGCACTCCACTCCCTGCGGCGCCCACCTCTCCCTGATCAACTCCAGGGTGTTGGTGGACACCGCGTGCTCCTTCTCCAAGGACACCCGGACCCTAACATATCTATTTCATTCTTTTTTTTTTTTTTTTTTTTCTCTTTAAGGGAAAACACCCAAGTCGCCAAATCTCCTGTTTCTTTTTTTTTGTGAATCCCTTTTTCTTTTTTTTTTCTTCCCACACTACCACCTAAGTGCGGTAGTGCTTATTTTTTCCCCAGCACCCATGGTGTGTGTGTGCAGGTGTGAGACACAGTGAAAGACACAAAGTGCACCAATCTTTTATTCAATTTCCACCACCAGGAAGATAGGAAAACACCCGGGTGGCCAGTGACAAACACTGCCCTTCACAGCAAGGGACAGTGCTGTGTGATCAAAAACAGTGAAGGGGTGGGTAGGGACTAAATCAAAATAGAGTTGGAGGGAGAAATGATGCACTCCACTCCCTGCGGCGCCCACCTCTCCCTGAACAACTCCAGGGTGTTGGTGGACACCGCGTGCTCCTTCTCCAAGGACACCCGGACCCTAACGTATCTATTTCATTCTATTTTTTTTTATTCTTTTTTTCTCTTTCTTTTTTTTTTACAAAGTGCACCAATCTTTATTCAAATTCCACCACCAGGAAGATAGGAAAACACCCGGGTGGCCAGTGACAAGCACTGCTCTACACATCAAAGGGCAGTGCTGTGTGATCAAAACATTGAAGGGGAGGGTAGGGACAATCCTGGTTTTTTTTTTTTTTCTTTTTCTTTTTTTTTATTTTAACCCCCACACTACCACCTAAGTGCAGTAGTGCTTATTTTTCCCCCCAGCACCCATGGTGTGTGTGTGCAGGTGTGAGACACAGTGAAAGACACAAAGTGCACCAATCTTTTATTCAATTTCCACCACCAGGAAGATAGGAAAATACCCGGGTGGCCAGTGACAAACACTGCCCTTCACAGCAAGGGACAGTGCTGTGTGATCAAAAACAGTGAAGGGGAGGGTAGGGACTAAATCAAAATAGAGTTGGAGGGAGAAATGATGCACTCCACTCCCTGCGGCGCCCACCTCTCCCTGAACAAATCCAGGGTGTTGGTGGACACCGCGTGCTCCTTCTCCAAGGACACCCGGACCCTAACGTATCTATTTCATTCTATTTTTTTTTTTTTTTTTTTTTTACAGTGAAAGACACAAAGTGCACCAATCTTTATTCAATTTCCACCACCAGGAAGAACCTTCTGTTTATTTTTTTTTTTTTTTCTTTTTTTTTTAAATTTTAACCCCCACACTACAACCTAAGTGCAGTAGTGCTTATTTTTTCCCCCAGCACCCATGGTGTGTGTGTGCAGGTGTGAGACACAGTGAAAGACACAAAGTGCACCAATCTTTATTCAATTTCCACCACCAGGAAGATAGGAAAACACCCGGGTGGCCAGTGACAAACACTGCCCTTCGCATCAAAGGGCAGTGCTGTGTGATCAAAACAGTGAAGGGGAGGGTAGGGACTAAATCAAAATAGAGTTGGAGGGAGAAATGATGCACTCCACTCCCTGCGGCGCCCACCTCTCCCTGAACAAATCCAGGGTGTTGGTGGACACCGCGTGCTCCTTCTCCAAGGACACCCGGACCCTAACGTATCTATTTCATTCTATTTTTTTTTTCTTTTTTTTTTTGACAAGCAGTGCCCTTCACAAAAAAGGACTATCCTGTTTTTTTTTTTGCCTTTTCATTTAAACTTTTATTAACAAGTCTGCTGACACATGCACCTCTGGAAAAGAACTATCCTGTTTTTTTTTTAAATTTAACCCCCACACTACCACCTAAGTGCGGTAGTGCTTATTTTTTCCCCCAGCACCCATGGTGTGTGTGTGTGCAGGTGTGAGACACAGTGAAAGACACAAAGTGCACCAATCTTTTATTCGATTTCCACCACCAGGAAGATAGGAAAACACCCGGGTGGCCAGTGACAAACACTGCCCTTCGCATCAAAGGGCAGTGCTGTGTGATCAAAACAGTGAAGGGGTGGGTAGGGACTAAATCAAAATAGAGTTGGAGGGAGAAATGATGCACTCCACTCCCTGCGGCGCCCACCTCTCCCTGAACAACTCCAGGGTGTTGGTGGACACCGCGTGCTCCTTCTCCAAGGACACCCGGGCTCTAACGTAACCGCGGAAGAGGGGCAGGCAGTCGGCCCTAACGACCCCCTCCACGGCCCGCTGCCTGGACCTGTTGATGGCCAGCTTGGCCAGGCCCAGGAGCAGACCCACGAGGAGGTCTTCAGACCTGCCCTCCTTCCTCCGTACCGGGTGCCCAAAGATCAGGAGCGTGGGACTGAAGTGCAGCCAAAAACAGAGGAGAAGGTTTTTAAGGAAATCAAAAAGGGAGTGCAAACGCCCACACCCAATATATACATGGTCCACGGACTCCACAGCGCCACAGAACAAGCAGTTGGGCTGGGAGTCCGTGAACCACCGCAATCTGCGGTTGCAGGGGACTGCTGCGTGCAGCACCCTCCACCCCAGATCCCCGAGAGAAAGGGGGAGGACTCCCGCGTAGAGAGCCCTCCACTGGGGATCCCCACCGCCCGGTGGCAAATGGGCACGCCAAGGCGTGTCCGGACGGTGGATGAGGGAGAAGAGGTGGATGGTGTGCAGCAGCAGTCGGTACAGGACTCTCCTTTTCACCTCCCTAAACAAAACACAATTAAAATTCCGGAGGCGGCTCAGGTTGTGGGGCACAGGCTCCCGCGGGAAGTACGGGACCTTGGGGCCAATGTGAAATTCCGTCCGGGCTGGGGTGAGCGCGGACGGGATCCCACCGCACACCTGAGCGTCCTCCAACTGGTGCACTACGTCGGGTCCGAGCACCGCCGTTTTAAGGCGTCGGATGGCGGTGGCCACGTACTGGACGTCTACCGCTGCCCTGCCTGCTATGTCCTGCGGCAGCGTCCAGCCCAGGCCCCCGGCACCCAGCACGTCCCCGACCCTGGTCACCCTCGCCGCCGCGGCCCTCCCCTCCGACAGCCACTCGAACCCGCGAGTACGGAGGTGCGGATTCCTGAGCAACGGCTCCCTGACGACAGCCGCTACTCCAGCCGGAGGGTAGGCGCGACGCGATTCGACCATGTTCCAGACAGTGATCAGGTCCTGGTAAAAGACAGGCAGCGTCTTGAGGGCGACCTCCAAACCGTCACGGTCGACGAACAGGAGCTGCGTGTCGTAGTTGAGGTTACGCACCTGGCGGAAAAAATACGTCGCCAGGGCGCACCACCTAGGAGGAGGCTCGACGTAAAGGTATCGCCGCAAGGTCTGAAGGCGGAAGGTCGCGACCTGGGTGCGGACGCACACCAGCGACTGACCGCCCTCCTCAATAGGGAGACTCAGAACCTGCGCGGCGACCCAGTGCATCTTTTTGTCCCAGAAGAAATCGACCAACGTTCTCTGGATGTCAGCGACAAAGCCAGGAGGAGGGACCAAAGTGACCAGCCGGTACCACAGCATGGCGGCCACCAGCTGGTTTATGACCAGCACTCGACTCCTGTAAGATAGCACTCGGAGCAGTCCTGTCCAGCGGCCTAGGCGAGCCGAGACTTTGGCCTCCAGCTCCTGCCAGTTGGCCGGCCAGGATTCCTCAGCCGGGCCGAGGTAGACCCCCAGGTAGAGGAGATGGGTGGTACTCCAGCTGAACCCCCGTAACTCCTCCGGCAGAGAGTCCACCCGCCACGGGCCGACCAGTAGTCCGGAACATTTGGCCCAGTTGATCCTGGCGGAAGACGCCGCCGAGTACACGGCCTGGCACTCGCGCATCCTCCCCAGGTCAGCCGGGTCGGTGAAAGTGAGGAGCACGTCGTCGGCGTAGGCCGAGAGGACCACCCCCGTGCCCGCGCCGCGCAGAACCAGCCCCGACAACCTCCTCCGCAAGAGGCGCAGGAAAGGCTCCACGCACAGGGAATACAGCTGGCCGGACAGGGGGCAGCCTTGACGCACTCCTCTCCCGAAGCGAAGGGGCGCCGTCAGGGACCCGTTAACTTTAACCAGACACTCTGCGGCGGCGTACAAAAGTCGGATCCGGGCGACGAACTGCGTCCCGAACCCGAATGCCCGCAGAGTCCCGAGCAGGTACTCGTGATCGACCCTGTCGAACGCCTTCTCCTGGTCGAGAGACAGGAAGGCGCTCGGCAGACCAGCCCGTCGACAGAAATGGATCAGGTCCCGGACCAGGTGGACGTTATCGTGTATCCTCCGGCCCGGGACCGTGTAGGACTGGTCCGGGTGAATCATGTGGGCCAGCACGGAGGCCAGGCGAGAAGACAACACCCTGGCGAAGATTTTGTAATCCGTGCTGAGGAGGGAGACCGGACGCCAGTTCTTCAAAGAACGAAGGTCCCCCTTCTTTGGCAGCAGGACGATGACTGCCCTGCGCCAAGAAAGGGGCAGCAGTCCGGCATTTAGACACTCCCCCAGGACCTGTGCGTAGTCGCTCCCCAGGACGTCCCAGAACGCCCTGAAGAACTCCACAGTCAGCCCGTCCAGCCCCGGGGTTTTGCCCCTCGAGAGCCGGTCGAGGGCGCCGGTCAGCTCCTCTAAGGTGACGGGAGCGTCGAGCCTTCCGGCGTCCTCCGGGCTGAGCTGCGGCAGGTCCTCCCACAGAACTCTGCGAGCATCCTCGCTGGACGGATCCGGAGAGAACAGAGCCGTGTAATAGTTCCGGACGTGGGCCCTGACTCCCTCCGGATCCGAGACGAGGGACCCGTCGTCGGCCAGCAGCACAAGGAGCTGCTGACGGGTGCCACGCCTTTTTTCCAGCGAGTAGAAGAAGGGGGAGCCGCGGTCCAGGTCCTGGAGGAGCTGGATCCGCGACCTCACGTACGCGCCCCGAGCCCCGACGAGCTGCAGGTCCCGGAGCGCGGCCTTCTTCTCTTCGTACGCCCCGCGCAGGGCCGGGTCCGCGTCGGGCTGACCGAGGCGTGACTCCAGGTCGAGCAACTCCCTCTCCAACTCCCGGATCCTGGATTTCCGCCTCTTCGTCGACCCCCTCGCGTACTCCTGATAGAAGACGCGGACGTGAGCCTTGCCCACGTCCCACCATAGCCTCAGGGAGGGGAAGCTTCCCCGCTTCCTTCTCCAGCCGGCCCAGAAACGACGAAACGAGTCCCAGAACCGCTCGTCCTCCAGCAGCAGGTTGTTAAAGTGCCAGTACGCGGAGCCCAGCCTGGCGCCGAACGGAAGGAGTTCCGCCCACACCAGGTGGTGGTCCGTGCACGACACCTGCCGCGTGGAGGCCTTCGGAAAACAGGAGGCGTACGCCCGCGAAACGTACAGGCGGTCGATTCTGGACGCTCCGACCCCAGGCCTCACGAAGGTGAAGGCGATGGAGTCGGGATGGAGATTCCGCCAGACGTCCACCAGGTCGAAGGACTTGACCAAGTCCCCCAACCTCTTCCCCGACGCGCAGCCAGTGCGGGCACCGCCGTGGTCCCTGCCCTCGAGGACGCAGTTAAAATCTCCCCCGAGGACGACGCACTGGTTCTCGTCGATGGAAGCGAGATGAGCGGACACTTCTTCGAAGAAGCTCGTTTGCCTCGGCCCGGCCAGGGGAGCGTATACGTTCACCAAGTGAAGCACCGCGCCCCCCAGCCGAACCGTCAGGTGAAGCAAACGGCCTGGCACCGGCTCCCTGACCCCCAAGATCTCCGGCTGAAAATGCGGGGCCAACAGGATAGCCACCCCGCCAGATCTGCGGGTGAGGTGACTCATGTAGACCCCCCCTCGCCACTCCAGGAGCCAGGTGGCTTCGTCTCCCGGGGTAGTGTGGGTTTCTTGCAGGAAGCACACCGCATACCTCCCGTCCCGAAGGACCGAGAGGGTCTGGAATCTGCGCTGCGACTCCCTGCTGCCGTTGATGTTGAGGCTGGCTATAGTCGTCTCCATGTCGGAAGCTTTGTGCAACCACCACCGGTACAATTAACAAACCCGTATAAATTTACAGGGAGGACGAGGGAGGGGCACTGAAGTCCCTCGCCCTCACCAGGAGTGCCCCCAGGAAGTTCCTGACTCGCTTTCGCTCGTTAATGTCGAGCCCAGGCGCCTGGCGGGCAGCGAGGGTCGACCAGTAAACCTTTTCAAAAGAGCTCCAGCGGTCGAGCGCCAGTTGGGCTCTGTCCCGGCGACTCCGAGTTTCCTCGACAAATTCCCGGAGTTCCTCGAGGGGGATGAGGGGGAGATCGGTGGGGGGCACCCGGGACTCAAAAAAGTCACTGCAGACGGAGTCCGCGTCGTCCCCGGTGTCCGCCACCGATCCCGAACCCTCCTCCGGGAGGTCGCCCTCGGTCACCGACCCCTCCCCCACCGAGAGGATGGGGGCTGGTCCGGCGCCGCCAACCGGCCTCAAACCCCCGGCGACCCCACCCCCAGGGTCACCGGCGGTACCTTCCTCGGCGCACCCCCTCCCGGAACGCCCCGAGTTCGGGTCGTCGGGCGGCAGAGGCTCGGGGCCCCGCTCCTCTCCCGACACCGGGACGCCTGGCTCCTCGGGGAAAAGGTCATCCCCCAGGAAAAGGTCGTCCCCCAGGGCCAAGGCCCCCGGAAAAACAGTCTGGGAGGGAGGAGCGAGGATAACACCCTCCTCCCCTCCACCGCTCGACGACCCAGCAGAGGGTCCTCCGACGTCGCCCGCACCACGGCCCTCGTGGTCATCGAGGTCCTCCCCAGGGGCCGGAGTCGTCGAGGCAGCAGGAGGCCCTGCTGTAGCCCCCGGGGGTTTGGGCGAGTCGGGCCGCGGTGCGGGACAGTCGAGGGGCACCGTTGGTTCGTCCCCCGGAGAGGGGCAGCACCGCCGGCGCGCTGCAGGAGAGTCCCTCCCCTCCGAGGGCCGGTGCCTCTTCCCCAGAGAGACCGGGGGGGATTTATGGGCCTTCCCCTCCCCTCCCCGCCCGCCTCGGTGGTCACGGGGCCCGGGGTCCCTCCCCCCAGCCTTTCCAGGAATACGAACGGCTGGGGGAAGACAGGGGGCGTGGCCAAGGTGGGGAGGGCCAGCCGTGTCACTTCCTGCCCCGCCCTGGGTTTATCGGGTGAGGGCGGGCGGGGCAGGGGCCCGGTTCCCCCTCCGGAGCCCGGAGACACGGTCGCTGTAGGAGGCGGGCCAGCGGTGTCCTCCCCCAGGTTAGTGCCAGGGCGTGGCTGGGTTGGGCAGGGCTCGGGCTCAGGGGCCCCCGGGCCTGGTGTCACGGCGCCAAGGTCGGGCGTCAAAACCCGAGGGGTTTCTCCATCGGGGTGGGGGGTGGATGTGGGGTCAGCTGGGTTAGGATCAGGTAAGGGTTCGGGAGTGTGGGGGTCAGGGTTCCCGCGCCGGGGCGACGCTGGCACGGCCGCAGGGGCATTGTCGTGCCGGGGCGGGGTAGGTCGTGGGCTAGGTGTCGGGGAAGGGGATAGGGTGGTCTCCCCGTGGGCGGGCCTGACGCGCCGCGTCTTCTTCAGCGCCTTCTGGCCTGCCGGACGCTCACCCCCCTCCCTGCCAGAGGCTGGAGCATTGGGAGCCCCTGGCTTAGCCTCCGGTGCCGGGGCCTGTGGTGTTGACTTCGGGGGAGGGGGAGTGGGTGCGGCGGCACCACCATCAGCCGTCGGTGTGGGCTGGGCGGCTTTCTGGGTGGGGCAGTTTTTTCTAATGTGCCCCACCTCGTGGCACAGGTGGCACCGCACGCCGTCCGCCGTCCAGAAGGCGCGATAGGCCGCGCCCTCATGGAGGACAGTAAATGAGCCCTCGGTGACCTCCTCCCGGGCCAGGCAAATGAACACCTGGCGCCGGAAGGAGTAAACGTGTCGGAGGGCAGGGTCCTTCAGACCGAGCAGGAGCGGCTGGACACCCGACCGGATTTCCCCCAGGGTGTTGAGGTGGGGGAGAAGGAGCTCGCTGGCAATGAAGGGCGGGACATTGGAGATCACGACCCTCTGGGCCGTAACCTCCAGAGGGTCGACGGGCAAATGTGTCCCGCCCACAGCGAGCCCCCTCTCCACGGCCAGGTGGACCGCCTGCTCGGTCTTCAGGAAGAAGACGGCCTTCCCGTACATGCGGGCCGCAGCGACGATGGCCAGTGGGCCGACCACACTAGCCATGGCCTTGCTGCAGGCCTCGATGGTCATGTTGGGGTGGGGATAGGCCTTGACCCCCAGGCGTTTGGTGAGGTGCCTGAAGGGGGTCGACGTCGCAGCCGGGGTTGGGATAGCCGAGCCCAAGGCAGCGGCTACCCCGGCGTAGGTGCGGCTGGGCCCCGCGACCTTCGGGCTCGCCATACTCTGCTGCCGAATGTTAGGCCCCAGGCAGCAGCAGCAGCGACGGTGGAGGCAGGCCTCAGGCGAGTCTACGGTAGGCCTTCGGTCGCAGTGTGGGGGCAGACCTGTTAGGGAGAGTCCCCAAGGCAAGTCCCAGGCAGCCCCAAAATTGAGTCCCAGGCAGTAGTGGTGGAGGAGCCCAAGGAGTGTCTCAGGCAGCGGCAGCAGTGGAGGCAAGCCTCAGGCAAGTCCCAGGTAGGCCCTTGGTCGCAGCAGTAGTGGGGCAGACCTGTTTGGGGAGGGTCCCCAAGGCAAGTCCCATGCAGCCCCAAAATTGAGTCCCAGGCAGCAGCAGTGGAGGTCCTGGGGAGGGGTCCAAGGCGTGTCCCAGGCAGCGGTGGTTGGAGGCGGGCCTCAGACAACAGCAGCAGCGGAGGCAGGCCTCTGGCAAGTCCTGGGCAGGCCCTTGGTCGCAGTGGTGGGGGCAGACTTGTTGGAGAGAGTCCCAAAGGCAAGTCCCAGGCAGCCCCAAAATTGAGTCCCAGGCAGCAGCAGTGGAGGTGGGCCTCTAGTAACAGCAGCAGTGGTGGTGGAGGTCTTGGGAGGGCCCCAAGGCAAGTCCCAGGCAGCAGCAGTGAGGTAGGCCCCAAGCAGCAACAGCTGAGGCAAGTCTGTGCGGGGTCCCAGAGACCAGCAGTGGGAGTGCTGGTCTCTCCTTCTCCTTCCTCTCTCTGTAGGGCAGCTGGTCTAGGGATAGTCACCTTCAAGGAGAGTCCTTGCGCAAACACCCAAGTGGCCTGTGACAAGCCGTGCCCTTCACATCAAAGGGCAGTGCTGTGTGATCAAAACAGTGAAGGGGAGGGTAGGGACTAAATCAAAATAGAGTTGGAGGGAGAAATGATGCACTCCACTCCCTGCGGCGCCCACCTCTCCCTGAACAAATCCAGGGTGTTGGTGGACACCGCGTGCTCCTTCTCCAAGGACACCCGGACCCTAACGTATCTATTTCATTCTATCCCTTTATTTGGTGATTAATTGCACCCGTTATTCCTTCATTTGGTAATTCCCTGCACCCAAGCCTAAGCCTATCATGCTTATTAATTACTTCACCTGCTTTTCTTTAAATCTGCCTTATTTGGCTGTCCTTGTTCGTTACAGCCTTCCTGTTGATTTGTCCAGTTCCTCTTATCTAACCTTCTGACTTCTGAGATCATCCTTTAATATCTTGATAGTCCAAAACGCGGACCTACAAACTATGAGCTTATTGCGAAATGCCCCTGCTGCCCTTTTATTTGTGGTCAGCTACAAGTAATTTCCTTGCTTAAAACTATTTCTTAAAAGACCCTTTATATTCTTTAAAATCAACGTACAACTGACAACCTGAAATTTATCTCTATCAATCCCTACCCCCATTCACCCATCGTACTCTTTGCTACCTTCCCCCACCCTCTTCCCTGACCTATCCCCTCCAACCCCATCCCCATTTACCCATTGTATTCAATGCTATTTTCTCCCCACCCCCACCCCACCCACTCTCAGTTATCTCACCACCCTGCAGGCCTCTATTCCTGATGAAGGGCTTTTGCGTGAAGCGTCGATGTTCCTGCTCCTCGGATGCTGCCTGAACTGCTGTGCTTTTCCAGTACCACTCTAATCTAAAGTGGATTGGCCATGCTGAAATACCCATAGTGCCTAGTGATGTGCAGGTTAGGGTGGATTGGCGATGCTAAATTACCATAGTGCCCAGTGATGTGCAGGTTAGTGTGGATTGGCTATGCTTTATTCCTGATGTTGGGCTTTTGCCCGAAACGTCGATTTTGCTGCTCCTCGGATGCTGCCTGAACTGCTGTGCTCTTCCAGCACCACAAATCCAAAATCTGCTTTCCAGCATCTGCAGTCATTGTTTTTACCCATGCTAAATTAGGCATAATATGCAGGCAAGGTGCATGACTCAGGGATAAATAAAGAGTAATGGGGACAGGGGAATGGGTGTGGGTGGGTGACCCTTGGGAGGGTCGGTGAGGCCGAGTGGCCTGCTTCCACACTGTGGGGATTCTCTGAAGGGAGGGGTTTTTGGAAAATGTGTTCTCCTCCCCGTCTGCTGCAGGGGCAGCGCATGCGCAGTGCGGCGTCCCGCTGTTGGTTTCGTCCTGCCCCTCGGTCCTTTATTGACGTCACAACGCGGAAGTGGCCCTGTCAGTTTCAAAGTGAATCTCCCGCCCTCAGGACGACTCTTCATCCCGGGAGGGAGACAGAGATGGGAGGAGGGGAAATTGGTCACTTGTAGCAACTGGAGTGAATCCAGGGAGGGAGCAGACTCTGCAAACTCAGGTATGTGTCTTAGTTACCCGGGCGAGGAGGGACTGAAGGATAGAGATTGGGAAGGGGGAGGACTGGATATCTTTTCTGTTTTTAAGTTTAAAATGCACCCGATTCCCACCAGTAACTGCAACAGGTACAAGTACAGCACATGCAATATTCCTCATTGCAGCTTCAAGCCGGTTTTGCATCCTCTGTTCTTCCTCCACCTTGCTCCAGCACATTCAGCTTCTTTCCCTCATTCCCATTCCCCCCTGCCCTGATGTTCCAAGCTGACCCGCAAAAGATCGGTTTGTCCCTCCATTCTTTCCCGGTGGCGCCCATTACTCTTGTCTATTTCTTGCCTTATCCGGCCTTGTGCGTGAACAAAGTGTTAGCGTATATCCTCTTTCACTGCCAGCTGCTTCCTTGTTTGCGAAAGTAACATTTCCTCCCATTTTTCGCCGACACTGAGCCTTCTGACCTCCTTGATTGTGGTTTATTTTTTGTTTTTGCAGAAGCAGGAATCAGATGGTTATAACTGTACGAGCATATCTAGCTTAACCTACACCCCCTCCCCTCACAGCACCTTTATCTGTTTGTAACATCTACCATTGTTTACAGGCACATTTCATGTATGCACATTTTAGCTAATACAAAAGCAATTATATATTTCCTTTACATTGCTTTCATTCTTGTTAACTCCACTCTTGGCTGAAACAATTATACCCTGGCGTTAGTTCATTTACTTTGCAGAAGCAATTATGGTTGCAGAAGTAACACTGCTTTACCTATATCCCGCAGGGGTGACCCTACAACCTTGTATAAAATAATGTGGGGCATGGCGAGGGTAAATAGACAAGATCTTTGATCTGGGATTGCTCGTAGGTTTATGGTGAGGGTGAGATTTAAAAGAAATCTAAGGGACAACTCCTATATACAGAGGGTGGTGTGTGTAAAGAATGAGCTGCCAGAGGAAGTGGTGACTGCTCGTACAATTACAACCTTTAAAAGGTATCTGGATGGGTATATGTTGGGAAACATTTAGAGAGATATGGGCCAAGTGCTGACAAATGGGGCTAGATTGATTTAGGATATCTGGTCAGCATGGACTGAAGGGACTGTTTCTGTGCTGTACATCTGTGATTCTGGCTTGCCACAAATGTTTGTCACGTCTGTATGTTCAGTTTCTCCCTGGTGTTGGTGTTAACACCTTGGTGTCTTATTTTGCTCCCCACATTCTGGGGACATTAACCGTTTCCTATCTGGTCGTTCTGATGATCTGGACTGCTGTCTGGATCTTTGGATTTCTGGGATTGGTCACTAAACAAACCTGGAAATGACTCTTTTGTCAATCATACAAGCAATAGTTTATTCTTTGATACAGCCGGGTCAGTAGACTCTGATCAGCCCAGAAGGATTAGATTAGATTAGATTCCCAACAGTGTGGAAACAGGCCCTTTGGCCCAACCAGTCCACACCGACCCTCTGAAGAGTAGCTCACCCAGACCCATCTCCCTCTAACTAATGCACCTAACATTATGGGCAATTTGCCAAACTGTACATCTTTGGATTGTGGAAGGAAACCAGAGCACCCAGAGAAAACCCACGCAGACATGGGGAGAATGTGCAAACTCCACACAGCCAGCCCCTGGAGGCTGGAATCGAACCTGGGACCCTGGTGCTGTGAGGCAGCAGTGCTAACCGCTGGGCCACTGATGAGTACTCCCAGAGTGCCAGAAGAATCTGCTGACTTTTACAGAGTTTGTATAGAATTTATGTACATTGTTTAGAGTCAGACATTGAGCATGATCACATAGTAACAACCAATCAGATCCCGCAAGGTCCTCATGCATTTTTGACGTAGCCTAGGGTGGCACGGTGGCTCAATGGTAAGCACTGCTGCCTCACATCCCCAGGGTCCCAGGTTCGATTCCAGCCTTGGGTGACGATCTGTGTGGAGTTTGCACATTCTCCCCGTGTCTGCGTGGGTTTCCTCCGGGTGCTCCGGTTTCCTCCCACAGTCCAAAGATGTGCAGGTCAGGTGGATTGGCCATGCTAAATTGCCCATGGTGTTAGGTGCATTAGTCAGAGGGAAAATGGTTCTGGCTGGGTTACTCTTTGGAGGGTCAGTGTGGACAGGTTGGACCGAAGGGCCTGTTTCCAAACTGCAGAGAATCTAACCTACTCTATCATATCTTGTAGACAACCTGTTCTTGGAATCGTATTTGTCCTGTCTGGCGGTTAGGATTAAACCGTTACTTCTGCGATTGATGGTTAGGTTCACATTTGCAGTTTTTTTCACTGGATTGACATCAGTCTGTGGTTTCTTGTTTGTTCTGAGTCGTGAGTATCTGCCTGACTCAGTCCCACCGAGTTAGCCAAGCAGAAGCCATTTTGTCCTACCTCCCATGTTAAAGTGGAGGTTTGAGGTGGCCCAGGGAATCCTTTGAGAACTCAGACCTGTAAAGCCTCTCTCTTGGTTTGTCCTGGAGATCATACTCTTTGGAAGCCTGGAATAAAAACCTCTCATCATAAAGTCCCAAAATGCAATTCAATTCAATCCATTGCAGATGAGCACTGAGTTAATTCTCTACAGGATTCAACAGCCTCAGCACTAAAATGGTCTCTCTCTCTCTCTCTCGTGTCCTTTTGAACTCTCAAGACAGCAAAGATTTATTTTGTGAATGCCCCACTTGCAAGAGGTAGAAATAATCCATTATAATGGACAAGCTCCACCCATTAATTACACAGCTATGGATAGTACTGAGTCTTGTTTCAGGGTCAGATTCAAAGACTATCATTCATTTCACAAGGGAACGGCTGTGAATGTTATCACTTGGTGTCCTGTTCACACAGATTCACCCGATGAAAAAGTAAACGTTCTTAATTGCCTTACGGCATCCTGTTATCACTTGGTGAGCCCAGGAGACCCTATCTTTAAGTTCTCTCCTCTTTCTGAGCCTTCCTGCCTGTTTATTTTCTAGTGCAGTAAATGTATTCAATAATTCAGCATTACGTTTTAGTCTGAATGTTTAAAGACAAGTTTTAAGGCTATAGACTTTATCACCCAGATGCCCACACCTTCATTCCTCCCTTTGATTGCACCGCGATCACTGAAAGAGAAGGCTAGTCCAAACAAATGCCCTTCAAGGTGGTCCAGCCATCAACATCCTGCAGAGCGGCACCACCATCTTCGCAGCTCATCTGGTCATATTTATCATCGCCATCGACTCGTGTGGGTGAGCCATCGGATCGCAAAAGGAGCATCTTCTGGGGCAAATCTATATCACTAAGGGACCTCATAAGCCAAGCAATTAAATACCTACCAATACCAATACCGACAAACAGACATAGCTAAATTGATAAGCCAATTGTACCATGAGCCCGACCTGCAGTTTCCCCAACTGGTCCCTTCAGTCATTCTGTCAAGGAATACCTGGATCTCTTCTTGTATCTTAGTAATATTTCCAGTGAGATCGGGAATGGCCATAGTGCATTTATCTTGGACAATGGTGCAGACCTCACCCTCCCGGGCGAGTATATAGTCGAAGGCATACCGATTCTGCATAGAGTAAAGACACACGTCTGATAATCCCAGTTTACTCTGTTTAAGAGCCTCTTTAGTCTTAGTTCCTCAAATGGTCAGGCCGCAAAAGAGGGAATTGCGGTTCTGTTGACTTGTCACCCTTGCCGATCCTTCCAATCTCGGGGTACTCTGGATTCCCCAGCCTATCGGGTGACCTGTATTGTCACCCCAGTCCCTTGGGATCCTTCCAGTTGGAGCAAGGTTGGCTGAGACCGACCGCTGCATCCTCCTCAGATGGAGGTTTCATCAACTTGTCCACTGGCCAGGACAAGGTACTGTTGTGGGAACAAGGGCTCCGATGGTGACCTTATGAGGGACAGCTTTGCCATCCAGGACAAGGAAATTGGTAGCTTTACCTTAGCTGAAGAAATAATAGTCTGGTTTGGTGTATATTAGGGAGAGTTTGTCAAAATAGGTTACTGAAATGTTACAGCAGGAAGTCTGGTCGGGTCGACGTTTTGCAAGAGGGGTTGCTTGAGCTCTGTTTAAAAAAAAAAAAATGGGCCAAGTGACTCGAGCACTCGCACTGTATGGGAGACAATGGTCCTCAGAATGCTGTTCCCATTGGGCTCTCCCTTAGCTCTATTGTACATGGTCTTGGTGACAGTATCAGATTCTGAAAAGAGAAAAGGCCTATAAATGCGCAAGGAAAGGGTTCCGTTCCAGGTCCATGTGCTGCATAAGGCCTGCTGTACCCCAGCCAGTGTTACACCAGTTGTTTGTATACACAGACCGGAGGTATTGGAAAGTGATATTTCTCTTCGCAGGGTCGGCAGGAGGAAGTCTGATGAATAGAATGGAATCGGGGACTGGAGATGGGGCAAGTAAGTCATCTCCCGATAGAGAGGAGTAACATACTACTGCCTCTGGGGTGAAGAGCATTCTGTGGGCCTGTATAAATAAGTTGTTTGTGGATTGAGGAGTTTCCCCTATCAGGCTTCCCTTTTCTCAAGTTGGCCTGACCTGCAAAAAGGGATGGTGTTCCTGAGTTGATCATTTTTATCCTGACTAGGCTTGCGTCTGCTGGTAAAATCAAAAAAACATGGTAACTCTCACTGATTTCTACTGTCCAGATGGACCATCTGGTCTTTCTGATGTAAGAGTCCATTGCAATAATCAATCTTCATCACGTTCCACACGTCAAAGGCGTCTGGTCCGGTGCACTGGACGACATCTCCTCAGCATGGGTGGTGGATAATCTCTGATCATTCCTGGTTGCATCCATAGTCAGTGGCGTTCCCCATCAGGATGTTGCATGTGATCAGAAAGGTGAGGAGATAAGCGATCCCCCACATCTCCCTCCTCTTCGTTCAAGTATCTGTAATAAGATTAACATTAGAACAACAGCAAGATTCAAAAACCCAAATGGACAGGGTCCACTCCTTTTGTTGGGATTCCAGGATTCTCTCCTCCTCTTCCCCCCTTTTGATTGGTGTGGTCAATCAATTTACAATGGTGCAGTTGGACCCAAGCTGAGCGCCCAGCAACTGTGACCGCCGTAGGGGTGGGAAGTAAAACCTGGAAGCGGCCATTCCAACGAGGTTGGAGACCTTTGCCAGTCCAGTTCTTGATGAGCACCAACGAACCAGGCTCCACCTGTGACAAGGCTGAAAGGGAGGGCACATCGCTGTAGGCCCCACGCTCCTGGGAGTGAAAGGCACGCATAACATTAGTTAGAGCAAGAACATAACCAATCATTGCTTCGGTCATGTGGTGGAAGTGGACTGAGAAGGGAGCCGAATCGTTCCAAGGGGTACCGAGGCGGTGACCAGAGAGACTCTCAGCTGGAGTCAGTCGTGTCTTGCCTGCAGATATGGATCGCATCTGGAATAAGGCCACAGGGATTAGCATAACCAGAACCAGCATAGAAACAGACCCTTCGGCCCAACTCATCCATGCCGACCAGATATTCCAATCCAATCTAATTCCCCCTGGCAGCACCCAGGCCATATCCCTCCAAACCCTTCCTATTCATATACCCAAACAAATGCCTCTTAAACATTGCAATTGTACCCACCTCCACCACTTCCTCTGGCAGTTCATCCCATACATGCACAACCCTCTGCGTGAAAAGTTGTCCCTTAGGTCCCTTTCAAATCTTTCCATTCTCACCTTAAACCTATGCCTTCTAGTTTTCGACTCCCCCATCCTGGGGGGAAAAGACCTAGGCTATTTGCCCTATCTATGCCCCTCATGATTTTATAAACCTCTCTACGGTCACCCCTCAGGCTCTGATGCTCCAGGGGTAAAATAAATGCCCCAGCCCCTCTCTGTCTGTGTAACTGGTTAAAGCTCCTTCCCATTGTCAGTTCACTGAGACACATACACTCATTCTGTGTAACCAGTTAAAGCTCAGTTCACTGGTAGTTCCTCTTTGAAGCAGGTCGAATGGATTTCTCTTTCCAGATTCAACCCCCCAATGATATTGAGTGACCCTGTCAGATCTTGTTATGGAATTTCTTCCAAGATTTCTGCCTGCAGATCCTCCCCTTCTGATACCCTGTTAGCAAGTTGAAATAAATCATCACTGTCTCTACCGAGTAGAAACTCTGATTATATTGTATGTGTCTGTGTATTTAAAGTACTAACACAGGAACATAAAAATGGTATTTTTGATTTAAAATACATAGGAGACATGAGGAAGGAGATGTCAGGACCTGGCACTCTCTGAACCCTAACAGGATGTTCCAAGTGGTAGTGCAAACATTTCAAAATGAAGTGGATGGCCACAGAGCTGTACAGCACAGAAACAGTCCATCTCGTCCATGCTGACTAGATATCTGAAATTAATCTATCTTATTTACCAGCACTTGGCCCATATCCCTTTAAACCCCACCTATTCACATACCCATCCAGCTGCCTTCCTCATTCCCCGTTTGACTTGTACTGATACCTTTGTGGATCTCTGAACTTGGACAGTAAGGTCCCTTTTTTCCTCAGCACTCTGTAGGGGTCTATTATTTATTGCTTACTTCCTTCTCTATTAAGATGAGGTGTTGTCCCTCCAGTTTGCGGTTTGATTCGTTGTGGCAATAGAGGAGGCCACAGAAAGTAATGTCAGAAAGGGGTTGGGAAGGGGAATTGAAATGGGTGGTGACTGGGAACTCTGGTCGGCTCTGTGGACCCAGATATGATGCTCAGTGAACCATTCCCCAAGTTTGCACTCGCTCTCCCCGATATAGAGAAGACCACAACTGGCAAACACATGGCAAATGCAGTACCACAATATGAAGTTATAGCCTTTGCTGTGGGGAAAAAAAAAAGTAGAAAGGAAATGCATTGTTTAAATGGAGATGTAATTGGATGTGGAGAAAGTGAGAACTGCAGATGCTGGAGATCAGGGTCAAAAAATGTGGTACTGGAAGAGCACGGTAGGTGAGGCAGCATCTGAGGAGCAGGACAGTTGGCTTTTTGGTCACGAGCCCTTCATCAGGAACGATGTGTGGATGGACAAAGGAGCCCCAGCGTCCTCCTACACCAGTCACTGCCAGTTGTCAGACAGGTGCAGCAAGCAATCAGCAAGGCAAGTGGTATATGAGCAAGAGGAATTGAGTTCAGAAGTGGGGATGCCTTCCTGCAGTTAGGGTGTCATTGAATATATTCAAGGCTGAGTTCATCTGATTTTTGAACAACAAAGAAGTGATTGTTTGTGGGGGAAGGCAAGAACATGATTTTAAGACCAGTACAGAACAGTTCCAGAGTCATACAGCACAGAAACAGACCCTTCGGTCCAACTTGTCCATGCCGACCAGATATCCCATCGCAATCTAGTCCCATCTGCCAGCACCTAGCCCATATCCCTCCAAACTCTTCCCATTCATATACCCATCCAGATGCCTTTTAAATGTTGCAATTGTACCAGCTCCACCTTTCCTCCTGCAGCTCATTCTATACATTTACTACCCTCTGTGTGAAAAGGTTGCCCCTCAGATCTCTTTTTTGTTTCTTTCCCCCCTCACCTTAAACCTATGCCCTCTTGTTCTGGACCTCCCCTTCCCCCCACCGCAGGGAAAAGATTTTGCCTATTTATCCTATCCATGCCCTTCATGATTTTATAAACCTCTATAAGGTCACCCCTTAGCCTCCAACGCTCCAGGGAAAACAGCCCTAGCCTCCCTTTTGCTCAAATCCTCCAACCCTGGCAATATCCTTGTAAATGTTTCTGAGCCCTTTCAAGTTTCACAACATCTTACTGATAGGAAGGAAACCAGAATTGTGCTCAATGTTCCAAATGTGGCCTAACCAATGTCCTGTACTACGACAACACAACTTCCCAAATCCTATACTCAGAGGATTGGGAAAGTTTTCAAAACTTACAAAAGACAACCAGGAAAGAATGGAGGGAAAAACAGAACCTTTGAAGGTCAGCTTGGAGGCATCAAGGTCTCAGGACAGGGGGGTGGGGATGACCCCAGCTATGGGCCATGTGTGAGCAAACGGTTCCAGATTGATTTACGATATCTGGTCATCACAGACGAGTTGGATCGAAGGGTCTGTTTCTGTACTGTATACCTCTGGCTTTCCACTAATGTTTGCCATGTCAGTATATTCAATTTCTCTCTGGTGTCAGTGTTAAGACCTTGATGTCTCATTTTGCTTCCCCTTCCTGAGGATGTTAACCATTTTGTGTCTGGTTATTCCTCAAGAAGCTGCGTGGCAGCTTCATCCCGAATTGACACACATTGTATTTGCTTCCCAAAATCAGACCTGCTCACTCTCAGCAGGATCCCAGTGTTGTGAAAGATATTAACTTTCAGGTGGTTGTATCCAAAATTCAGAGAGATGTCAGTCTTGATGTTTTTGCTTTTTCTGCCCCTGTAAGATCCTGAATCAGCGCCTGCAGGGGAATTAATTAGAGCTAAGTGAGAACAGAGGGGGAGAGAGAGTGGGATGGTGCTTTCAATTTTGTGGAATAATAAAAGAAAAGAATATTCCACAGAAAGTAGAATTGCTTGTTCAGAATTTCTACCCTGCACTGACAGTGATGGCTTTTGTAATCTCTTTTTACAGCGTATTTGAAGATCTGATGGCGGAAGTTTCTCAATCAACAGATGAAGGGCTTATGCCCAAAACATTGACCCTCCTGCTCCTCGGATGCTGTCTGACATCCCTGTGCTTTTCCAGTGCCACATTTTTCGACTGACTCTCCAGCATTTGCGATCCTCACTTCGCCGTCAATGTCTGACAGTCACTCAGTCCACCAGGACCGTAACGATTTTCGACTGATTTCTCTGAGAGGGATCAAAGCTTTTTGGTTCCTGACTGAGTGAGTATGTTTTCAGCATCACTTGGACTGGACGAGAGACCCCACTGTTGCAGCGCACTGTGCGTGGAGCGTGTAGCAGCTATACGACCTGGAAAGAGGAATTCACGACAGGAAGGGGCTGGAAGTTCGATTGTGTGTGGCTGAAGCTTCATCCATGGAGAAACCTGAGGAATCCCGCCCTGTGGAGAAACCGTGGAAGTGTGGCGACTGTGGGAAAGGCTTCCGTTTCCCGTCTGCCCTGGAGACTCATCGGCGCAGTCACACCGGGGAGAGGCCATTCCCCTGCACCGACTGCGGGAAGGCCTTCAGACATTACTCCCACCTGCTGGCCCACCAGCGGGACCACACAGGAGAAAGGCCCTTCAGCTGCCCAGATTGTGGGAAGGCCTTCATGTTTTTCTCTGCCCTGTTGACCCACCGGCGGGTCCACACGGGGGAGAGGCCGTTCACCTGCCCTGAGTGCGGGAAGGCCTTCAGCGCTTCCTCCACCCTGCTGATCCACCAGCGCATCCACACGAGGGAGAGGCCATTCACCTGCTCTCAGTGCGGGAAGGGCTTCATCTGCTCCTCCCACCTGCGGAGCCATGAGCGGGTCCACACGGGGGAGAGGCCCTTCAGCTGCCCCGAGTGCGGGAAGGCCTTCAGCACATCTTTCACCCTGTTGGCCCACCAGCGGGTCCACACGGGGGAGAGGCCCTTCAGCTGCCCCGAGTGTGGGAAGGCCTTCAGCACATCTTTCACCCTGCTGAGGCACCAGCGGATCCACACCGGGGAGTGGCCGTTCATCTGCTCTCAGTGCGGGAAGGGCTTCGCCCGCTCCTCCCACCTGCGGAAGCACCAGCGAGTTCACGTGCCATCGCAGGGGGATTGAAGGAGTGACGGTCAAGTGCCATTATCGATTGGACTATCAATCCGGTTCCGGGGACTCCCGGGTTTGAATCCCACCACGACGGATGGCAGAGGGAGTGGGTGGTGCGGGGGAGAAAGCCCCCATCTGATTCACTCTCTCCCTTGTTAGGGAAGGGAACCGCCATTGTGGGAGAGTATTCATTCAGTCGTTCCATAAGACCATAAGACATAGGAGTGGAAGTAAGGCCATTCGGCCCATCAAGTCCACTCCGCCATTCAATCATGGCTGATGCGCATTTCAGCTCCACTTACCAGCATTCTCCCCGTAGCCCTTAATTCCTCGAGACAACAAGAATCTATCAATCTCGGCCTTGAAGACATTTAGCGTCCCGGCTTCCACTGCACTCCGTGGCAATGAATTCCACAGGCCCACCACTCTCTGGCTGAAGAAATGCCTCCGCATTTCTGTTCTGAAATGACCCCCTCTAATTCTAAGGCTGTGTCCACGGGTCCTAGTCTCCTCGTTTAACTGAAACAATTTCCTAGCATCCACCTTTTCCAAGCCATGTATTATTTTGTACGTCTCTATTAAGTCTCCCCTTAATCTTCTAAACTCCAACGAATACAATCCCAGTATCCTCAGCCGTTCCTCATATGTTAGACCTGTCATTCCAGGGATCATCCGTGTGAATCTCCGCTGGACACGTTCCAGTGCCAGTATGTCCTTCCTGAGGTGTGGGGACCAAAACTGGACACAGTACTCCAAATGGGGCCTAACCAGAGCTTTATAAAGTCTTAGTAGTACATCTCTGCTTTTATATTCCAACCCTCTTGAGATAAGAGACAACATTGCATTCGCTTTCTTAATCACGGACTCAACCTGCATGTTTACCTTTAGAGAATCCTGGACTAGCACTCCCAGATCCCTTTGTGCTTTGGCTTTATTAATTTTCTCACCATTTAGAAAGTAGTCTATGCTTTTATTCTTTTTGCCAAAGTGCAAGACCTCGCACTTGCTCACGTTAAATTCCATCAGCCATTTCCTGGACCACTCTCCCAACCTGTCAAGATCCTTCTGCAGCCTCCCCACTTCCTCAGTACTACCTGCCTGTCCACCTAACTTCGTATCATCGGCAAACTTCGCGAGAATGCCCCCGGTTCCCTCATCCAAATCGTTAATATATAATGCGAACAGCTGTGGCCCCAGCACCGAACCCTGCGGGACACCGCTCGTCACCGGCTGCCATTTTGAAAAAGAACCTTTTATCCCAACTCTCTGCCTTCTGTTAGACAGCCAATCCTCAATCCATCCCAGCAGCTCACCTCGAACACCATGGGCCCTCACCTTGCTCAGTAGCCTCCCGTGTGGCACCTTATCAAAGGCCTTTTGAAAGTCTAGATAGACCACATCCACTGGGTTTCCCTGGTCTAACCTACTTGTTACCTCTTCAAAAAATTCCAACAGGTTTGTCAGGCATGACCTCCCTTTACTAAATCCATGTTGACTTGTTCTAATCAGACTCTGCTCTTCCAAGAATTTAGAAACCTCATCCTTAATGATGGATTCTAGAATTTTACCAACAACCGAGGTTAAGCTGATTGGCCTATAATTTTCCATCTTTTGCCTTGATCCTTTCTTGAACAAGGGGGTTACAACAGCCATCTTCCAATCATCCGGGACCTTTCCTGACTCCAGTGACTCTTGAAAGATCTCAACCAATGCCTCTGCTATTTCCTCAGCCACCTCTCTCAGAACTCTAGGGTGTATCCCATCGGGGCCAGGAGATTTATCAATTTTAAGACTTTTTAACTTTTCTAGCTATCTCTTTCGTAATGGCAACCATACTCAACTCAGCCCCGTGACACCCTTTAATTTTTGGGATATTACTCATGTCTTCCACTGTGAAGACTGACGCAAAGTACTTGTTAAGTTCTCCTGCTATTTCCTTATCTCCCATCACTAGGCTTCCTGCATCAGTTTGAAGTGGCCCAATGTCTACTTTTGCCTGTCGTTTGTTTCTTATGTACTGAAAGAAACTTTTACTATTATTTCTAATATTACTGGCTAGCCTACCTTCATATTTGATCCTCTCCTTTCTTATTACACTCTTTGTTATCCTCTGTTTGCTTTTGTATCCCTCCCAATCTTCTGATTTCCCACTGTTCTTAGCCACTTTATAGGATCTCTCTTTTTCTTTAATACATTTCCTGACTTCCTTTGTCAGCCAAGGTTGTCTAATCCCTCCCCGGTTAATCTTTCTTTTCTTGGGAATGAACCTCTGTACAGTGTCCTCAATTATACCTACAAACTCCTGCCATTTTTGCTCTACTGTCTTCCCGGTTAGCCTCTGCTTCCAGTCTATTTTAGTCAGTTCCTCTCTCATGCCCTCATAATTACCTTTATTCAACTGTAACACCATTACATCCGATTTTGCCTTCTCCCTTTCAAACTGCAGACTGAACTCTATCATATTATGGTCGCTACTTCCTAAGGGTTCCCTTACTTTAAGATCTTTTATAGAGTCTGGTTCATTGCAAAGCACTAGGTCCAGAATAGCCTGCTCTCTTGTGGGCTCCATGACAAGCTGTTCCAAAAAGCCATCCTGTAAGCATTCCATGAATTCCCTTTCTTTAGATCCACTAACAACATTATTTACCCAGTCCACCTGCATATTGAAGTCTCCCATGATCAATGTAACCTTGCCTTTCTGACATGCCTTCTCTATTTCCCGGTACATGTTGCGTCCCTGGTCCTGACCACTGTTAGGAGGTCTATACACAACTCCAATTATGTTTTTTTTGCCTTTGTGGTTCCTCAATTCCACCCACACAGACTCCACATCATCCGACGCTATGTCATTCAATACCATAGATTTAATTTTGTTCTTAACTAACAAGGCAACCCCACCCCCTCTGCCCACCTCTCTGTCTTTTCGATAAGTTGAAAAACCATGGAGGTTTAACTGCCAGTCCTGACCCCCCTGTAACCAAGTCTCTGTGATGCCTACTACATCATAATCATTCACTATTATCTGTGCCATTAGTTCATCGGCTTTGTTATGTATGCTACGAGCATTCAGGTAAAGTGTCTTAATGCTAACTTCCTTATCATTAGAGATGTTGGAAGTCATATGTCCTAAGTTATCCTTGCTTTTTACTGCATTCTCAGTCTGCCTCAATTTTAAATCCGCCTGGAAACATTCTATCCTGCTGCTAATCTTGCCATTTACCTCCATACTCCCTGTTGCTTTCACTTTCCCTTCCCCCCAACTCAGAAGTTTAAAGTCCTACTGACCACCCTATTTATCCTCTTCGCTAGAACATTGGTACCTGATCGGTTCAGGTGGAGACCGTCCCAACGGTACAGATCCCCCCTGTTCCAAAACTGATGCCAATGCCCCATGAAGTGGAATCCCTCTTTCCCACACCAATCCCTTAGCCACGTGTTTACTTGCCTAATTTTCTTGTCCCTATGCCAATTGGCAAGTGGCTCGGGCAGTAATCCGGAGATTATGACCCTTGAGGAGCTGTGCTTCAATTTCCTGCCTAGTGCTTCATAATGCCCAAACAGGTCCTCCACCCTAGTCTTGCCTATGTTGTTGGTACCAACGTGGACCACAACAACTGGATCCTCCCCCTCCCGCTCCAATATCCTTTCAACTGCATCCTTCACTCGGTCTGGCCTACACATGACTCCAGACCCACAGCAGTCTGGTTGACTCTACACTGCCCTCTCCCCACTGGCAAATGAGCAGGGAGAAACTTACCAGGATACAGGGTATGGGTTGAAATTGCTGAGTGAGGCAATACTTCCTCCGGATTACGGCTGTAACAAGGATCCAATTACAACCTGGTGCTGCCCAATAGTAAAGACAGTGGGGTGTGTGTGGGCTTTGATCTTGAGCTGTTTAAAAAGCAGCTACTTTGTCTATGCCTTTTTGCAGGGGGGGAATCTGAAGATGTAACTAAGTTGAGTCACAATAAAGGTTACCTGAACTTACCGCCGGGCTCAGACTCTTATTGAAAGCTTTGAGCTCCAAGAGGTTTTTAGTTTAAAGCTGCTCCTTCGTTTCAGCCTCCTGCACTGAGTTTCCAATGTCATCTATCAGATGGAGCAGTGAATGAGAAGCTAGTATCGTGAGAAATTGTAAATCTTTCAGGTACTGCGTTGTTTCATCAGCATTGTAAAGTTTACTGACAGCACCAGGAGGTGTGGGCTGTGTTCACTAGAAATGATGTGGAGGTGTCGGTATTAGTCTGGGTTGATAAAGTTAAAAAGAAATCACCCAATACCAGGTTGTTGTCCAACAGGTTTATTTGGAAGCACTAGCTTTCTGAGTGCTGCTCCTTCATCGGGTAGCTGTGGAGCAGCATTGTAAGACACAGAATGTATATCAAAAGATCAGTATCATGCAACTGATGGAATATATTGAACAAGCCTAGATTGCTGTCAATTCTTTCATCTCTTTGAATGGGTGTAGATTTTGGTTCATTCATGTGTAACTGCCAGAACATCTTTTAAGTCACATTCTTGAGATGACTTAAGGTTTTATAAAAAAGATGACATCTCAGCTCAGACAATGCATTTAAAGGTGTGAGAATTGAGTCTGAAAATGTGTTGCTGGAAAAGCACAGCAGGTCAGGCAGCATCCAAGGAGCAGGAGAATCGATGTTTCGGGAATGAGCCCTTCTTCAGGAAAGGGCTGAAGAAGGGCTCATGTCCGAAACGTCGATTCTACTGCTACTTGGATGCTGTCTGACCTGCTGCGCTTTTCCAGCAACACCTTTTCAGCTCTGATCTCCAGCATCTGCAGTCCTCACTTTCTTCCTGAGAATTGAGTCTGACAGTATTCCAATCTTGAGTCAGACTGGTTCTATTTCCAAATTCATAAAATATTACATGGATTGACTGCCTGGAAATTGTGTGCTTTTTGAGCAAAATTGAATACATCTGCAAATATAATTCTGCCAATACAAATTCACCCCATAGAATTGTGTGTGGGTGCATGTGAGTTTGTGCGTGAGAGTGTGTACATGCTTGGTAAAGTGAGAGTGTGATGGAGTACAAGCCTGAGAGAGTATTGGGGGTGTGTGTGTGTGTGTGTGTCTGAGGGGGAGCATTTGTGAGAGAGTTATTAATACAAGGAAGGGGTTGCATTTTGCTAAAACAAGCAAGGGCAGGACTTGTACAGATAATGGTAGGGCCCTGGGTCATGTTATAGAACAGACAGACATGGGGGAGTGGTGTTCAGGTACATAGTTCGTTAGAAGTTGCATCACTGATAGACACTGATAGGGTAGTTAAGAAGGCATTTAGCAGCATAGCATTCATTTTCACACCATTGAGTACAGGGGTTGGGACATCATGTTGAGGTTGTATAGGATATTGGTGAGGCCACTTTCAGAGTACTGAGTGCAGTTCTGATGGCCCTGGAATCGGAAGTATTCTTATCACAGAGGGTTCGGTAAAGATTTACCGGGACGTTGCCAGGACTGGAGAGTTTGAGTTATAAGGAGAGGCTGGGACTTTATTCACTGAAGGAGAGGAGGTGGGGGGGTGACATCATTGAGATTGATAAAATGAGGAGTGGTGGGGGGCTGAATAGCAAAGGGCTCTTGCTTAGCATCAGGGAGCTCAAAACTTGGGGGCATATTACTTAAGGTGAGGAGAGAGATTTAAAAGGAACCAGAGGGGCAACATTTTGAAAGAGGGTGGCTTTGTATGTGGAATGAATTTACTGAGGATGTGGTAGTTGCCGGCACATTTACAACGTTAAACAGCATTTGGATGGGTACATGAATAAAAAGGTTGAGAGGGATTATGGGCCAAATGCAGGCAAGTGGGACTGGTTTAGTTTGGAATCCTGGTCGGCATGGATGAATTGGACCGAAGGGTCTGTTTCTGTGCTGCATACGTTTACTGAAACCAGTAGAATTCTGAAAGGGGCTTGACAGGATAGATGTAGATAAAATGGATACTTTATGGGGAGTGTCATACAATCCCAACAATGTGGATGCAGGCCATTCAGCCCATCTCTTCCTCTCTGGCCCTCTGAACAGTATCCCAGCCATACCCAACCCCTTACTGCATGTTTCCCATGGCCAAGCCACCCTAACCTGTACATCCCTGGTCACTATGGGTAACTTAGCACGGCCAATTCTCCCTAACCTACACCCGAATCTATAAATTACCTTCTCAAGAATGTAATTTAAATGCAGAGCTTTTCTAAAAAAAATGTCAGTCTGACTCAACATTGCGACATAGACAGAATTCACACCTATTGTCTCTACTTATAAATAGGGCAACGTCTCTTCGAAATGTAGATTCATTTAGATATAACTGCGTCACTTTACATATGAAGATATCCCTTTGAATGTGCCCACATCCCTTTGAAATGTAATCTCGTCAATTTAAACCTCTTTATTTGCAGAAATACCCGTTAAAATGTCCACGTCCCTTTAAAATGCAGATTGCCCCCTTTAGATATGACGCCGTTCCGTTAGATGTCGGAATATCTGTTTAAATTGAGCCGTGAGCTTTCCCAATGCAGACAGGGCTCCTGGAAACGTGGCAGTGTCCCCCCTGCAGCTGCAGAGCGAGACAGGAGAGTTTGTTTTTGTGAATGAGCAGTTGTAGCGCGAGGTGGCTGTTGCTTGGTGACGGTGAGGCTCCCCCGGCCCCGCCCATCCCCCCGTGCAGACGTCACGCGGGGGCGACGGCGGTTGGGAGGAGAAGTCGCTCGAGCGGGGAAGCGGCGGGAGGGCGGCCGTTAGGAAAATGGCGCCGTGCGGCCCGGGGCAGACACCCGTCACTGGCCGCCGCCGCCGCCGCCGCCGCCGCCACCTTCCTGGCGCAGCTGCTGTGTCACGGCCACACCGGCCGGCTGTACAGCAGGCAGGAGCCGGTGACCATTCTGGAGGCGGATGGGGTTAAGGGCCTGTTTGGGAACTCGTCGGCCGCCTGGGTGGTGGAGTTCTTCTGGTCGTGGGGCGGCCCCTGTGTCAACTATGGGGCCACCTGGAAGGTACTGGGCCCGGGAGGTGAAAGGTGAGGCAGGTTGTGGGGGGAACGGAGGGGAAGGAATGTGGGGCCTGTCCTGTCATAGTGACATTTTACACTCACTTTCCATCTGCTTTTACTGGTGCTTGTGCTGTTTACCCCTCACTGTCTGTTCAATCCTTGTGCTGTTTGCTCTTTGCTGTTACTTGTGCAATTGCTGAGGGTAGTGTGTAAATACTAGTGAAGGAGATTATGCAGAGCATGTATATGTTCCTCAGTTATAGAAGGGGCAGGACCTGTTGAGAATAGTTAGTAAAGCATGTTGTGCACTAAGCCTTGTTAACATGGATATAGTTTGTTATTTGGAAAAGTAGACTTTATTATTTAAAGTCATGGATGTACAGCACGGAAACACCCATTCAGTCCAACCTGTCCATGCCAACCAGATATCCTTAATTGATCTAGTCCCATTTGCCAACACTTGGCTCATATCCCTCTAAATCCTTCCTATTCATATACCCATCCAGATGTGTTTTAAGTGCTGTAATTATACCGGCTTCCACTACTTCCTCTGGCAGTTCATTCCATACGTGCACCACCCTCTGCATGGAAAAGTGGCAACTTAGATACCTTTAATATCGTTCTGTCCTCACCCTATAACCTATGCCCTCTTGTTGTGAACCTCAACCCTACACTGACGACAAGACATTAAAAAAAAGTTGAGCAGCCAGACAAAATGCAAAAGCTATAAAATGTTGAACCACATGAGGAAAAAGAACTGTGGCTCTACTCTTTATTTCTCCCCTTGGCATTTGAACACTTAAAATCTGTCAATAACACCATCGCCACAGAACATATTGTGTCTGCTCCTTGGTGTGAACAACAGCATGCATGCCCGCTGGTGTCCATGCTCCTCGCTGTTGGCAGAAAAGGCGACATCGCTTATCTCTGTTCCTAAAGGTCTTCCCTTTATTCTTAAAGCTGTGCCTTCTGGTCCTAGTCTCTCCTACCAGTGGAAACATCTTCCCAATGCCATTGCACTACCCTGTCCGGTCATTTCTGCTGGTGGGTGAGACTACGCCTCAAGGTTAGAGGGAGTAGCTTTCAGACAGAGATGCGGAGGAACTGCTTTTCCCCGAGGGTCATGAATCTATGGAACAGTCTAGATTAGAGTGGTACTGGAAAAGCACAGCAAGTCAGGCAGCATCCGAGGAGCAGGAAAATCGATGTTTTGGGCAAAAGGGCTTCCATCAAAATCTATGGAATACTCTGGCCAAGGAAGCAATAGAGGCAGCTTCAATACACAGTTAGGTGGGTTTTTGCCTGGTAGGGGAATTAAGGGGTTCCTTGTGACTGCAGGGAGGAGGAGATGAGATGATGGACAGGTCAGCCGTGATCTTAATGATTGTGGAGCAGGCTCACTTGTGGCAACTGGAGTGAATCCAGGGAGGGAGCAGACTTTACGACCTCAGGTATGTGTCATGGTTACCCGGGTGAGGAGAGACATAAGGATAGGCTGGGACTGTTTTCCGTAGTGTGCCAGAGTCTGAGGAGTGACCTTATACACTTTTATATCATCATGAGGGACATGGATAGGGTAAATAGACATGGTATTTTCCTTTGGATGAGGGAGCCCAGAACTAAAGGGTAATAAGTTTAGGATCAAGAATGTGGTGTTGCAGCAAGTCAGGCAGCATCCGAGGAGCAGAAAAATCAACGTTTCGGGGGAAAAGCCTTTCATCAGGAAAGTGTGTTTGTATGTGAGTTTGTGTATAAGACTGTGCGTCAGTGAGTGTGTCTTTGCATGTGTGCATGCTTGATAAAGTATGATTGTGATGGAGAATGAGCTTGCGAGAGGGTGTGTGTGTTGAGAGGATGGTGTATGTGTATGTATGAGAGAGAGTGTGTGTATGAGAGAGGTATGGATATAAGTGAGGGTTTGCATTTTACTAAAATAAAGGAGGGCAGGACTTGTACAGGTAATATTAGGGCCTGGGTCGTGTTGTAGAACAGAGACCTGGGGGTGTTCGGGTTCATTGTTCTTGAAAGTTACATCACTGGTAGACGGGGGTGAAGAAGGTGTTTCGCACACTTGCCTTCATTGTTCACATGCTGAGTACAGGAGTTGGGACATCATGTTGGAGATGCACACAGAAAGTACTTTACTCAGAGGGTGATAGATGTCTGGAATGCATTGCCAGCAGAAGTAGAGGCAGGGACGGTAGATTCATTTAAGGTGCATCTGGGTGGAGGAAATCCAAGATGGCGGCGACCCAGCAAGTCTGAGTCTGTTGTGCTCTGCCCAAGACTCAGCAAAGTAGGCTGCCTGCCTCCACCACACCTTCCAAATCATTTAAATAGGTTTTATTTAAATACAGCTCGTTATTTTGCACCAAACTTGAGCAGTTTAGTGCCCCGTTAAAATGACTAAAGGAAAGAATGCCCGCAGCTCGCAGCACATAGGAATCCCTCCCCAGCTGCAGCAGAGGTGTCCGCAGCTGCCCCAGGGTACTTAACTATGGTAGCGAGCCTTGTTGCAGTGATTTCTAAGCTTGAAGAGAAGATCGCCATCTTCATAGAAGAGTCCAGGAGCAGGTGGGAGTTGCTCTCGGTTGCGCTGCAGAAGCACAACCGAGACATTGAAAGAATCGAACATTGAGTCGGAGGGGCGGAGCTAAAGGCTGCGACCTCCGAGGCTGCTGCAGAATCAGCCGTGGGTCGGGTCTGGAACCTCTCGACCAGCGAGTCTGGGCCTTGGAAGATCACATTAACTACCTCAAAAATCAAGGTCGTCGAAAATATTTGTTTGCTGGGCCTTCCCGAATGGGAAGAGGAAGGCCAGTTTACAACGTTTCTGGAGCAGTGGCTTCCACAGTTATTGAATCTGGAGGCTGGATCAGGCCTGGTCTGGGGAGAATGGGCCCACCGGGTTGCAATACACAGGCCCGGCTTGGACCAGCGCCCCCCACCCGGTCCTGTTCTGGCTGCAGTGCTTTTAGGAGAAGCAGATGCTCCTGGAAGCTTCCAGAAATCTTGGGAAAGATCCCCAAGCCATGATTTACAAAGGATCCGAGATTATGCTGATTGAGGACTTTTCCTTATCTCTGGTCCAGAAGAGGAGGGCGTTTAAAGGATTTAAACATACAGTACTCCCTGCGCTACCCAGCGATGCTACGTTTTAGCCATGAAGGGTCAGTGTATGACTTCGGGTCGCCGGAGAAGGCCACGGAATTTTTGGCCTCTTGGATAAATCGTAAGAGTTAACTCGTGTGGTGAATGATGTTCTGCCCTCCCCCTTCTCTGGTTCACCCTTTTTTTTCTCTTATTACTTTATTGCTTAATATTATCTCCGGGGAGTAGGGAGAGGGGGCTTATTTGTTCTTCACTCTGCGATTTTCCCCAATTTTTTGTAAAAAAAAAATATATATATATAAATATAATATTTTTTATATATATGGTGGCCTAGTAGATTTAGGTGAGGAGGGGTCTCTGCTTTCTTATTTTTTCTGTTTCTTTTAAAGCTGGGTTGTTTTCCCCCTATTATTTTGTATTATCATAATTAATTATTATCTGCTGAGACTGTAATTTTATAGTTTTATATGTTTATACGTGGTATTAACATCACCAAATATATCTAAGTGTTGGTGTGGGCGGGTAGGGAGGGTACTCATTGTTAACTTTAGCTTGGGCATACACTTGAATTTTGTTCACTTTATTATGGGGTTTCTGGGTCGAGGGTGGGGCACTGGTCGGGAGAGGATATGATGGGTTTTCGGAAAGGAAATGAGAGGGAAAATCTCCATTTAAATATGTTTTTTTTTATTTAGAAATAGTTTTTTATTATGTTAGTGTGAGTGTAATAAAGAATCTCTTTGTGAAGTTTCTATGGTCTATGCCCGTGGTGTTTTGGATGGTGTTTCTCCTCCCGGGGGGTCTCGGACTTGCCTGGACGATTATGGTGAGTCATTCAATTAAATGGTGCACCTGGAATGTCAAGGGGAGTAATTCTCCAATCAAAAGGAAGAAAATATTATCAAACGTCAAAAAAGAAAGGGTTGATATAGCTCTCCTACAGGAGACCCATTTATTGGATAAAGAACACTTGAAATTAAAACGGGGTGGATTTGATCAGGCCTTCTTTCCTTCCTTCAGCTCAAAAAGTAGGGGAGTAGTTATTCTTATTTGGAAGTATCTCCCTTTCAAAATCCTAAGTCAGATAAAAGATGAATCTGGGCGATATATACTAATTAAAGCCCTTATAAATGGAGAGGAATATGGGATTTTAAAGCAGTATTGTCCCCCGGCTCATCCTTTCAAATTTATAAAGGAAGCCTTCTCCAAATTGATGGCACTCGGTGCTCGTCATATAATTATAGGGGGAGACTCTAATTGCATTATGGAGCCGGAAATAGGCAGCATACCCAAGAGTACTGCGGGTGTATCCCCCAGATCTAGACAATTGGTGGATTTGAATCAAGAATTAAGATTAATAGATGTGTGGAGGTGCCTCCACCCGCAAGGCAGAGATTTCTCTTTTTACCCTCATCCACATAAATGTCACACTAGAATTGACATGTTTTTGCCCCCTCGAGTTTTTTAAATTCCATATCATCCGGTAAAATAGGTGATATGATAATTTCTGATCACGCTGTTGTGTATATGGAAATCAAGGCTAGGAACAATGAGGCATCCCCCTGACATTGGTGTATGGGTTCCTTCTTAACGAAGGATAGTAAATTTGCAAAATATTTTTCTCAAGAATTTAAAGCTTTCTTGGAAATTAATTCAGGTACGGCCAGTAACCCGTCAATGATGTGGGAGACTATTGAAGCTTATGCACGAGGTCTGATCATTTCATACTTGGTGACCCAGAAAAAATTAAAGGGAAACCAACAGCGTCTACTTGAGGCTCGCTTAATAGCAGCTGAAACAGCTTACGCTGACAGACCTTCTATTGCCAAATTACTAAGGATTACAGCCCTTAGGACAGCTCTGAATACCGCCTTCACCATAATGGCAAAGAAGGAAATATTATTTGTGAAACAAAGATTATATGAATTTAGTGATAAACCTGGTAGATGCTTAGCATTTCTTGCAAGGAAAAAAAAGGGCCTCTCAAGCTATCACAGCTATCAGGGAAAATGCTGGTACTCTGACTCACGATCCTAAAAGGATCAACGCAATCTTCAGAAAGTTTTATTCTGATCGCAGGATTGTGAAGATAGAGCCAGGAGGATGCAGTCCTTTTTTAAAAGCCTGGCATTTCCGGACTTAACCCCGAAACAGGTATCGGTCCTGAATGCTTCCCTAACAACCCAGGAAATACTTGATGCAATTAGGCAATTTCAGAGCGGTAAGGCACCTGGCCCAGAGGGCTTTCGGGTTGAATTTTACAAAGAGTTCACAGAAGTATTAGCTGGCCCACTTATGAACATGTAAAACTACAAAAATAGTCAGGGCTGCCTCCTGCCTTCACTGAATGAGGTGACTATCTCCCTTATTCTCAAAAAAGGAAAAGATCCAGAAGATTGTGCATCACACAGACCAATATCCTTGCTAACTGTAGATTTTAACATTCTCTCTAAAACATGAGCATTGAGGCTGGAGAGGGTACTGCCATATATCATAAAAGAGGAGCAGACTTGGTTTATTAAGGGCCGTAGATCATTTAATGATATTAGAAGGGTCTTGAATGTGAATCAAGTCTGTCATCAGGAAAAAATACCAGGAATAGTAGTCTCTTTGGATGCGGACAAGGCATTTAACAGGGTTGAATGGTCATACCTGTTCTATACATTAGAAAGGTTTGGTGTTGGAAACGTATTTGCCAAATGGGTCTCAACACTGTATAATGATCCCAAAGCAGTTGTGATCACCAATGGATTAGGCTCAGGTAGCTTCAGTGTGGGTAGGGGCTGCTGTCAAGGATGTCCTCTCTCACCGTTGCTATTCACGCTAATAATTGAGCCACTGGCGGAAGCGATACGGGCTGACTCTAATATAACGGCCCCGAGGGTTGGTACAGGTAAACATAAAATTACCCTATATGCAGATGATGATCTCCTTTTTCTTAGTAATCCTCTGATGTCCGTGCGTCCCTTAATCCAAGTTATTAATACATTTAGTGCATTTTCAGGCTACAAAATTAATTTTTTAAAATTGGAGGCCACGCCTCACGAGTATGTCCCACTTATTGGACCGATCCCACTTCCCCTTTCGGTGGTCTCTGGAGGATTTCTTATACTTAGGCATTTTTATCACCCCAGTATTTGGCCGGTTATACAAGGCCAATTTTGTGCATCTATTGGAAAGGCAGGACCTTTACGCTGGGGAGACCTTCCAATTTCCTGGCGAGGTAGAATAGCCCTAATTAAAATGAATGTCTTGCCCCGTCTCTTATACCCTATGAGAATGCTTCCGGTGATGCTGCTGAGGCTGGCACTGTACAAATTGTATGGTTGGCTGCGTTCGTTCATCTGGAATCCTAGACAGCCCCTCATTAAGTTAAGGAAGCTACAGCTTCCACAGGCAAGGGGGGAGGGCTGGATTTTCCAGACTTTAGGAAGTCTCTTGTTTCTTGTTAAGCTACATAGCCGATTGGGTCACGTCTGACCCGCAATCAATCTGGATGGACATCAAGGCTTCTCAAGTACAGTGCTCTCTTATTAATCTCTTATTTTTAGATTAGATGAAAATCATTACGGACCACTGTAGAAACCCTATAGTACTAAACACAATTAAACCTTGGAATATAATGCGGCAAAACGAGGGTAATTCACATAAAACATCCCCCTATACTCCTATAGTGGGGGCATGGGGTTTTCAACCGGGGCTTACAGATACCACATTCAAATCCTGGAGATCCAGGGGTATCTCCTATTTAGGGGATCTGTTTGAGAAGGGGGTCCTAATGTCTTTTGAACAGCTGCATCAGAAATTTGGATTACCTAATGGAGACCTCTTTTGATACTTCTAAATACGAGATTACATACAGAAGACGACTACGTTATTAAATAGTCTCTATAAATCAGATAGAGAACGAAGAGTGTTGTGGCCAATGGGCGTACCCTCGATCAGCACTCTTTATCATTTATTACGTGATGAAGTGTCGGAAGATATGGACCGTCCGCTTAGAACATGGGATCAGGATTTGTGGCTGGAAATTTCTACAGAAATGTGGACTGACATCTGGGAAAATGCCAAAAAAATCTCCATTTGTAACAGAACTCAGGCCATTCAGTTAAAAATACTTCATAGGGCCCATATGGCACTGGAAAGATTGGCAACATTTAGGGCAGGAGTATCTCCAATGTGTCCCAAATGTAAAGCAGAGGTGGGCATTCTTACACACTGCTTATGGACATGCCATAAGATCCACAAATACTGGACCAAAGTAGCAAACGCCCTGACAGAAATCTTGGGAACGGAAAACAGTAGATCCAGTATCTGCTCTTCTGGGCTTCTCGAGCTTACCTTCTCTGGATGTGCACGGGAGGAAATTATTTTCCATTCTCTCCTTCTACGCAAGGAAAAATATCTTAGTAAACTGGGTGGCTGAGGGCCCTCTAGGACTTCAGAATTGGCACAGATTAATCATGGAATGTGTTCCCCTTGACTTCCTTACAAATATAGTGCACCAAAAAACTGAATTATTCTATAAAATATGGCAGCCCTTTTTGAATGACATGGATACAGATATTTCGGCCATTCTTTCAAGGGCTTCCATCCAGTTGAGGTAACAGTTCTGGCTGGTCCGGGGCCCCGAGGGAGAGGAATCCCACGTGAATACGGGTTTTATTACAACTTGATGTTAACTCTTTACGAGTGTGTACTAAACTACCTAATTACGATGTTATCCTGTTTTCTTTTGAATAATGTAAGATATTTGATCATACACTCTCGTTAGTTATAGGTTAGATCTGGTTTCCAGCATCTGCAGTTATTGTTTTTACCTTAGTTATAGGTTAGGTTAGATTAGTAGCTAGATGAGTTTTGTCTTTTCCTTTTTCATCTCTGTATCTCTTTTTGTTTGACAGGTTTTGGCTATTTATTTAAAATTTAATTGTATATTAATGTTTGTACTTGTCTTTTTTTAATTTGTAAACTTGTAAAAATGTTAAATTTTCAATAAAAATATCTATAAAAAGAAAAGGTACATCTGTACAGATGCATGAGTAGGGAGAGAGCAGAGGGATACAGATTCAGGAATTGCGCGATAGGTTTAGACAGGGGATTTGGATCGGCTTCGGCTTGAAGGGCTGAAGGGCCTGTTCCTGGGTTGTAAATTTTCTTTGTTCTATGTTAAGGTTGTACAGGATGTTGGTGAGGCCATTTTGTTTAGAGTACTGAGTACAGTTCTGGTCACGCTGTAATAGGAAGAATATTATTAGAGGGGGTTCGGTAAAGATTTACTTGGACGTTGCCAGGACTGGAGGGTTTGAGTTATAGGGAGAGGTTGGGACTTTTTCACTGGAACGGAGGAGGTTGAGGGATGACCTTATTGAGATTTGAAAAATCATGAGGGGTGAGGGTAAGGAGAAAAGCGAGGAACATGCGCGGTTATGTAGAGCCAGAGGTGGGAAGGTGAAACAAAATTGTGGCTCTACCCATTTTTCCTCCTATTGACATTTGGCCAGTTGAATCTGGCAGTTACACCAACATATCTACAGAGCCTACTGCACGTGCTCCTCGGTGTCAGCAAGCGCTGCGCATGTTCGCCAGTGTCTGCAAAAAACTGCACATGCTTCTATCTGTCTAAAAATGGTGCATGAATTTCTTTTGCTGTTTCCCTGCTCCTCGGATGCTGCCTGACCTGTTGTGCTTTTCCAGCACCACTCTAATCTGGACCCATGAGCTTCTGAAGCTGTTGCTGCTCCTCTCTCTCTGAATGAAGATTGAGATTCATCCAAGACTGTAATTTCCTTCCTCTGTCCAACAGCACACTTTTCTCTCACTGCCTTTTCTATTTCTTTTATTTTCATGCTGGGATCCAATTGTTGAATTGCAGCAACTGAGAAGAAAGGGAGTGAATCCAGAAAGAGGACAGACTCTGTGGTACTGCACTTGCCAGGTGTCTGTGCCTCAAACACCTGGCAAGTGCAGTACCACAGGGTGAAGTTATAGTCTTTGCTGTGGAAAAAACAAAGCAGAAATGAGATGTATTGTTTAAATGGTGATATATTGGGAAGTGGAGAAAGTGAGGACTGCAATGCTGGAGATCAGAGTCAAAATGTGTGGCGCTTGAAAAGCACAGCAGGTCAGACAGCATCCAAGGAGTAGGAAAGTTGACGTTTCGGGTAAGAGCCCTTCATCAGGAATGATATGTGGATGGACAAAGGAGGCTTAGCGTCCTCCTACACCAGTAAATGCCAGTTGTCAGACAGGTGCAGCAAGCATTCAGCAAGGCAAGTGGTATATGAGCAAGAGGAATTGAGTTTAGAAGTGGGGATGTCTTCCTGCAGTTAGGGAGTCATTGAATATATTCAAGGCTGAGTTCATATCATTTTTGAACAACAGAGAAGTGGATGGTTATTGGGGAAGGCAAGAAAATAGTTTTAAGGCTAGTACAGAACAGTGACAGTCATACAGCATAGAAACACACCCTTCAGGTCAACTAATCCATGCTGACTATATTCACAAACTAATCCCATCTGCCTGTGTTTGGCCCATATCCCTCCGAACCTTTCCTATTCACGTACTTATCAAAATGTATTTTAAACATTGTAACTGTACTTGCATCCACCACTTCCTCTAGACATTCATTCCACAAACAACCACACTCTTTCTTTTTTAAAAAAAAGTGCTCCTCATGTCTTTAGACTTGTTCTACTCTCACTTGAAAAGTTTGCTCCCTAATCTTGAAGTGACACCTGCCATTCACCTCACCTATACCCCTCATGACTTTTTAACCCTCTCTAAGGACACCTCTTAACCTCCGATGCTCCAGTGAAAAAAGTTCCAGCCTCTGCATCTCGATGTAGGGAGGTCCATATCCATTTGTGATCTGTTCAATGCTGGTGCAGGCTTAAAAGACCAAATGGCCGACTCCTCCCAATTCTGTGTCCTGGACAGCAAGAGACAATAAGGCAAAGGAGTAGAAAGTAGGCTATTCAGCCCATCAGGTCAGCTCATACCATTCAATCGTGGCTGATCAGTTTCTGAGCGCCATTCTGCTGCTTTCTCCCTGTCACCTTCGATCCCCTCAATACTCAAGACCCTACCTATCTCAGTCTAAATATCCTCAGTGACCTGGCCTCTGCAGTCTTCTGTGCCAATGAATTCCATAGATTCGCCACTCTCTGGCTGAAGAAGTTTCTCCTTAGCTCCATTCTAAAAAGTTTTCCCTTTACTCTAAAGCTGTGCCCTCGGGTCTTAGTTCCTCCTATCAAGGGGAACATCTTCCCAACATCCACTCTGTCCAGGCTGTTCAGTATTCTGTATGCTTCAATTAGATCTCCCCTGAGTATGGCCCTGCTAATCAGCATGAACCAGACCTTCAGGATGAGGTACAGCAGGGATTAGGTTCAGCAAATTGGAAATGGAGGGAGAGTGTGTGGGATGGAGATCTTCAGCTTCTAAGGAATAAGAGAGGAAAGAGAGTTCACAATAAATCAGAATTGATTGGATGAGCTGATAAGCTACGGAGGGGCAGATGGAGTTGAAGTTGGAGAAATGTGATGTGTTGCATTTTGGTCAAGCAATGCAGGCAGGACTCACACAGGGGGAGTGTTGCAGATGAAAGAGACCTTGGAGTGCATGTTCATAGTTCCTTGTAAGTGGAGTCCCAGGTAAACAGGATAGTGAAGATGATGTTTGGAATGCTTTCCTCTATTGGTCAAAGCATTGAGTGAAGGAGTTGGGAGGACATATTGCGGCTGTACAGGACATTGGTTAGGCCACTTTTGGAATATTGTGTGTAATTCTGATCTCCATCCTATGGAAGGATGTTGTGAAACTTGAAAGGGTTTGGAAAAGGTTTATAAGGCTGATGTCAGAGTTGGAGGGTTTGAGCGAGAGGGAGAGGCTGAATAGGCTGGGACTGTTTTCCCTTCGTGTCAGAGGCTCAGGGGTGACATTATAGAAGTTTATAAGGGGCATGGATGGGGTAAATAGCCAAAGTCTTTTCCTCCGGGTAGGGGAGTGCAAAATTAGAAGGCAGAGGTTTGAGCTGAGTGGGCAAAGATTTAAAAGGGACAAAAGGGGCCACTTTTTCTCAGAGGGTTTTGCATTTATGGAACGAGCTGACAGGAAGTGGTGGAGGCTGGTACAATTACAACAATTAAGAAGCATCTGGATGGGTACATGAAGAGGAAGGTTTTTGAGGAATATGGGCCACATGCTGACAAATGGAATAGATTGATTTTGGATATATGGTTGGCATAGACTAGTTGGGTGGAAGGATCTGTTTCTGTGGTGTATGACTCTTACTGTCTTCGGTGAAAGCAGAAGTGTGGTTGTGAAGACGGGGCTTTCAGAGCAGCTTTCAAAGATGTTTTGCCCTACTGGGACCGGAAGAAGTTACAACGAAACCTTTCATTTGTGAGACAGCAAGCAACTAAGTGAGTACATCTGGGATTTTGCTGGAAAGTGGGAATTCTTTGCACTGAGGAGATGAAGCCCTACCCTATCCAGTCATTTCTGCTGGTGGCTGAGACTAGGCCCCAAGCTTTGGGGGAGTAGGTTTAGGACAGGGATGAGGAGGAGGAAGTGAGGGCTGCTGGTTTTCCCAGAGAGTAATGTATCTGCGGAATTCTCTGCCCGGGGAAGCAGGCTCCAATATGCCCCGGTCCTAATTCTTCAGCTTGACGTACCCGTGACTGTAAACTTTGAAGAGTTTTCGTTAACTGATGCAAATATTTCCCATTTGTCCAACAATTCAGTGTCAGCTGTTTCAATCATTGAGATGGTTTTGATTCATCTACTAAATACATCTACTCTTATTAGACAATATTCATGACAATGTACGTGAGGTGATTCTATATACGCAAATTGTAAACCAGTAAAAAAGGCTGACCAGGCAAGGAAGTGGTTAACAAACACAGAGCATCCCTCTTAGAGTATGCATCTTGTTTGTTTACAAATTAAACACGCTTCAGATCTTTTCCGAAAATCTGGGTGCCACAATAATGGACATCATCAACTGAAATAGGCAGCAGCAAAGAATGAACACAAACCAGTCCAGCAGGGGGCACCCATGTTTTGGTTTGAGTATTGAGGGAATCCCCTATTTGAGGCCCCTGCGCTATCAGTATCATACCCAGGCTAATGTGCATTGAAACCAGATTATGAAGTGTTAACTTTCCTGCAAACTTCTGCCTGTGTGTGTCTCTCTGTAACATTTTCTAACTTGCTTCATATCTCAGTTTGTCAGCTTTTGTTTATTCCTTCCTTCCTTCCAAGGCTAATGAGGCACTCACATTCCAGAACAGCCCAAGTTAGGGAGTTGAGCCTCATAAATCCTAGCTGTGACACATTGCTGCTTAACCAAGTGTGCAAACTCTAAATACCTCTCAGCTGTTCCATTTGCAAATCGAACACTGTTTTCAACACAAGTTGTTTGTGTCTCTGCATGAGTCCAATACCCAGGGAAATACAACAGAGTCTTTAATGGTTGCCCAATGTGTCCTGTATGCCAAATTCATTCAAGTCTGGACATCCTGAAGTGAGCAATTATACTTCAGATTTCTACTCGCCAATTAAAACTAATGTTGGGCACTCGAACAGATTGAGGGCATCTTGAAGCATGCCATGGACCTCAGTGTGGGTCCAGGGCTTATCAAATAGGGTTTCACCTCTCATAACCCTGCGGTAAGCAAATTATTTATTACTAATTTTGTAAAGCACAAGTGTTCTCAGCAGTATTATGTCCAGATGCTAGGACCCTGTTGAATTCTCTCACTAGTATCTTGTGGCTGAGTAGGGAGAATTGTATCAATATTTCAAACAGCACTTTTGTCCCTGGCCAGCTTTCCTCTTTATTTTGGACACAACAAAAGCAGCAACCAGATATTTCATCTCTCAAAGGATATCGGCCGGTGACCTGGCAGGACCTGGGTATCTCCTGCCTGACTCGCCAACTGTGGGGGATGGAAATAAAGCCCCATGTCAGGAAAGAATTTGTTTATCAGGAAGCAGTACAGCTGCAAGGCCAACTGTTTCCGCTGAGCCTGGGAAACATGAGCTTTAGCAAGCAGGCACTAAGCTGAGATTCAAAATTGTTTCCAGGCTTTAATATGTGACCAAATGGCTGGCCTAAATCTAACAATTCTCCCACATCATCGCAGGGAATTAAACAAGAAAAATGAAACCAAATTAGAAATAAATTGGCGACCGTGCTTCATGTTTGTTCATTACGAAGTAAACAAGAAATAGCAGTCTCCCAGGATTCGTATGGTGCCCTACTTGAGAAATTCTGTCCAACAAGTTTAATTGGAAGCAGTAGCTTTCGGAGTGCAGCTCCTTCAACAGGGGATTGTGGAATATAAAATTGTAAGACACAGAATTTATAGCAACAGTTTATAGTGTGATGTAACTGAAACTATATATTGAAAAAGACCTGGATTGTTTAAGTCTCTCATCTGTTCGAATGACCATGATAGTTTCAGTTCTTTCAAATGTAAATCAGAAAACCTTTTAAAATAGTTAAATCCTCAAGTGAACTTTACCAATTGGTGTCGCGTCAGCCCAGATAATGTATTGAAGGTGTGAGCTCCCCTGTGTGAGACTCTGTGCCACAATGGTTAAACTGATTTACAGAATCTTACATGGATTCATGCAGTTTTTGAGCAAAGTAAGACATAATTCTGCAAGTACGAATTCACCCAACAAACTTGTGCGTGTGTGTGTGGGGGGGTGGATGTATATTTGCAGATACATTCTATGTGCATTTTTTTAAGGAAAAATCTGCAGGCAGTCCATACATGTAATAGTTTGTAAATTCGACTTTGGAAACGGACCCAGTCTGACTCAAGATTGGGATTCAGGCAGACTCTGACCTCGCACCTTTAATGCATTGTCTGGGCTGAGATGTGAGCTTTTGCAATAAAGCCTTGTTATCTCGAGAAGGTGACAACAAGAAGTTCTGGGATTTACATTGTAATGACACCTACAACCTATTTGAAACGGTGGAAGACTTAACAATCCAGGTTTGTTCAATATACCATTTCAGTGGCAGGACACTGGAATGTTTTGCTCTAAATTGTGTCTTAGGATCTTATCCTCCACAACCACCTGAGGAAGAGGCAGCACTCCAAACGTTACTGCTTCCAAAGAAGCCTGTTGGACTACAACCTGGAGTTGTGTGATTCTAGAATCTGGTTTCTAGTATCTGCAGTCCTTGTTTTTACCTAGTTGATTTTAACCCTACTGTGAATCCTCTTGCAAGGATGCCTGCATTGAAGAAGTTTTCCTCCTCTCTCCAAGAATCTCAAGGAATCCCTCTCCCACTGCAACTCCCAGGTCATTTCCTCTGCCCTGAAGCTTTTCAACCATGTCCTGAAACAGACTCGCTACCACAGCCACATTTGCTTCCTCATTACCTGCCTCCGTTATCAAATAATCCTCCACGGACTCCGGGCCACCTTTAAACCAGCAGAGTTCGGATCCGAACAGGTCACTCCACCCTCCTGTCTGACCTATCCCCCCCACCCCCATTCACCTATTGTACTCAATGCTACTTTCTCCCCACCCCCACCCCCACCCCCACCCCCACCCTCCTCTCATTTATCTCTCCACCCTGCAGCCTCTATTCCTGATGAAGGGCTTTTGCCCGAAACGTCAATTTTCCTGCTCGGATGCTGCCTGAACTGCTGTGCTTTTCCAGTACCACTCTAATCTAAAGTGGATTGGCCATGCTGAAATACCCATAGTGCCCAGGGATGTGCAGGTAGGGGTGAATTGGCTATGCGAAATTAGGCATAATGTGCAGGTAAGGTGCATTACTCAGGGTTAAATGTAGGGGAATGGGTGTGGGTGGGTGACCTTTGGGAGGGTTGGTGAGGCCGAGTGGCCTGCTTCCCACACTGGGGATTCTCTGAAGGGAGGGGTTTTTTTGGAAAGTGTTTTCTCGTCCTCGTCTGCTGCATGCGCAGTGCGGCGTCCCGCTGTTGACCATGCCCCGCCCCCTCAACCGTCACTCTTCCTTGGCCCGCCCCTAGTCCATTTGTGACGTCACAAGGCGGAAGTAGCTGTCAGTTTCAAAGTGAATGTCCCGCCCTCTGGGCAACTCTTCATCCTGGGAGGGATACAGAGATGGGAGGAGGGGAAATTGGTCACTTGTAGCAACTGGAGTGAATGCAGGGAGGGAGCAGACTCTGCAAACTCAGGTATGTGTCTTAGTTAGCCGGGTGAGGAGGAACTGAAGGATAGAGATTGGGAAGGGGGAGGGCTGGATATCTTTTCAGTTTTTATTTTTAAAATGCACCCGATTCCCACCATTAACAGCCACAGGTACAAGTACAGCACATGCAATATTCCTCATTGCAGCTTCAAGCCGGTTTTGCATCCTCTGTTCTTCCTCCACTTCGGCTCCAGCACATTCAGCTTCTTTCCCTCATTCACATTCCTCCACCCCCGCCCTGATGTTCCAAGCTGATCCTCAAAAGATCGGTTTGTCCCTCCATTCTTTCCCGGTGGCGTCCATTACTCTTGTCTATTTCTTGCCTTATCCGGCCTTGAGCGTGAACAAAGTGTTAGCGTATATCCTCTTTCACTGCCAGCTGCTTCCTTGTATGCGAAAGCAACATTTCCTCCCATTTTGAGCCTTCTGACCTCCTTGATTGTGTTTTTGTTTTTGCAGAAGCAGGAAACAGATGCTTATAACTGTTTGTTCGAGCATATCTAGCTTAACCTACACCCCCTCCCCTCACAGCACCTTATCTGTTTGTCTGTAACATCTACCATTGTTTGCAGGCACATTTCATGTATGCACATTTTAGCTAATACAAAAGCAATTATATATTTCTTTCACATAGCTTTCATGCTTGTTAACTCCACTCTTGGCTGAAACAATTATACCCTGGCGTTAGTTCATTTACCTTGCAGAAGCAATTATGGTTGCAGAAGTAACACTGCTTTACCTATATCCCGCAGGGGTGACCCTACAACCTTGTATAAAATAATGTGGGGCATGGTGAGGGTAAATAGACAAGATCTTTGATCTGGGATTGCTCATAGATTTAGGGTGAGATTTAAAAGAAACCTAAGGGGAAACTCCTATATACAGAGGGTGGTGTGTATAAAGAATGAGCTGCCAGAGGAAGTGGTGACTGCTGGTACAATTATAACCTTTAAAAGGTATCTGGATGGGTATATATTGGGAAGCATTTAGAGGGACATGGGCCAAGTGCTGGCAAATGGGACTAGATTGATTTAGGGTATCTGATCAGCATGGACTGAAGGGACTGTTTCTGTGCTGTACATCTGAGATTCTGGCTTGCTACGAATGTTTGTTACGTCTGTATGTTCAGTTTTTCTCTGGTGTTGGTGTTAATGCCTTGGTGACTTATTTTGCTCCCCACATCCTGGGGACATTAACCATTTACTATCTGGTTGTTCTGATCTGGACTGCTGTCTGGATCGGATTTCTGGGATTGGTCAATAAACACACCTGGAAGTGACTTTGTCAATCACACAAGCAATAGTTTATTCTTTGATATGGCCCGGTCGGTAGACTCTGATCAGCCCAGAAGGATTAGATTAGATTAGATTCCCAACAATGTGGAAACAGGCCCTTTGGCCCAACCAGTCCACACCGATCCTCTGAAGAGTAGCCCACCCAGACCCATCTCCCTCTGACTAATGCACCTAACATTATGGGCAGTTTAGCATGGCCAATTCACCAAACCTGCACATCTTTGGATTGTGGGAGGAAACCCATGCAGACACGGGGAGAATGTGCAAACTCCACACAGACAGCCTCCCGAGGCTGGAATCGAACCTGGGACCCCTGGTGCTGTGAGGCAGCAGTGCTAACCACTGGGCCACCGATGAGTACTTCGAGAGTGCCAAAAGAATCCGCCGACTTTTACAGAGTGTGGATAGAACTTATGTACATTGTTTAGAGTCAGACATTGAGCATGATCACATCGTAACAACCAATCAGATCCCGCAAGGTCCTCATGCATTTTTGACTTAGCCTGGGGTGGCATGGTGGTTCAGTGGTTAGCACTGCTGCCTCACAACACCAGGGTCCCTGGTTCGATTCCAGCTTTGGGTGCCCGTCTGTGTGGAGTTTGCACATTTTCCCCGTGTCTGCGTGGGTTTCCATCAGGTGCTCCGGTTTCCTCCCAGAGTCCAAAGATGTGCAGGTCAGGTGGATTGGCCATGCTAAATTGCCCATAGTGTTAGGTGCATTAGTCAGAGGGAAAATGGTTCTGGGTGGGTTACACTTTGGAGGGTTAGTGTGGACTGGTTGGGCCGAAGGGCCTGTTTCCAAACTGTAGGGAATATAATCTAATCTATCATAATTTCTTGTAGACAACCTGTTCTTGGAATCGTATTTGTCCTGTCTGGTGGTTAGGATTAAACCGTTACTTCTGCGATTGATGGTTAGGTTCACATTTGTTACTTCTGCATTTGCAGTTTTTTTCACTGGATTTATATCAGGCTGTGGTTTCCTGTTTGTTCTGAGTCGTGAGTATCTGCCTGACTCAGTCCCACCGAGTTAGCCAAGTAGAAGCCATTTTGTCCTACCTCCCATGTTAAAGTGGAGATTTGAGGTGGCCCAGGGAATCCTTTGAGAACGCAGATCTGTTAAGCCTCTCTCTTGGTTTGTCCTGGAGATCATACTCTTTGAAGCCTGGAATAAAAACCTCTCATCATAAAGTCCCAAAATGCAATTCAATTCAATCCATAGTAGATAAGCACTAAGAGTTAATTTTCTACGGGATTCAACAGCCTCAGCAATAAAATGGTCTCTCTCTCTTGTGTTCTTTTGAACTCTCAAGACGGCAAAGATTTATTTTCTGAATGCCCCGCTTGCAAGGGGTAGTAAGAATCCATCATAATGGACAAGATCCAACCATTAATTACAAAGCTATAGATAGTCTTTGAATCTGACCCTGAAACAAGACTCGGTACTATCATTAATTTCACAAGGGAACGGCTGTGAATGTTATCACTTGGTGTCCTGTTCACACAGATTCACCGATTGTTGAGGTAAACGTTCTTAATTGCCTCACAGCATCCTGTTATCACTTGGTGAACCCAGGTGTCCCTATCTTTAAGTTCTCTCCTCTTTCTGAGCCTTCCTGCCTGTTTATTTTCTAGTGCAGTAAATGTATTCAATAATTGAGCATTACATTTTAATCTAAATGTTTAAAGACAAGTTTTAAGGCTGTAGACTTTATCACCCAGATGCCCACACCCTCATTCCTCTCTTTGATTGCACCGCGATCACTGAAAGAGAAGGCTAGTCCAAACGAATGCCCTTCAAGGTGGTCCAGCCATCAACATCCTGCAGAGCGGCACCACCATCTTCGCAGCTCATCTGGTCATATTTATCATCGCCATCGACATGTGTGGGTGATTCATCAGATCGCAAAAGGAGCATCTTCTGGGGCAAATCTATATCACTAAGGGACCTCATAAGCCGAGCAATTAAATACCTAACAATACCAATACCGACAAACAGACATAGCTAAATTGATAAGCCAATTGTATCATGAGCCCGATTTGCAATTTCCCCAACTGGTCCCTTCAGTCATTCTGGAGGAGAAAGTGAGGTCTGCAGATGCTGAAGATAAGAGCTGAAAATGTGTTGCTGGAAAAGCGCAGCAGGTCAGGCAGCATCCAGGGAACAGGAGAATCGACGTTTCGGGCATAAGCCCTTCTTCAGGAAGGGCTTATGCCCGAAACATCGATTCTCCTGTTCCCTGGATGCTGCCTGACCTGCTGCGCTTTTCCAGCAACACACCTTCAGTCATTCTGTCAAGGAATACCTGGATCTCTTCTTGTATCTTAGTTAAAATTGCCAGTGAGATTGGGAATGGCCATAGTGCATTTATCTTGGACAATGGTGCAGACCTCACCCTCCTGGGCAGGTATGTAGTCGAAGGCATACTGATTCTGCACAGAGTAAAGACACAGGTCTGATCATCCCAGTTTTCTCTGTTTCAGAGCCTCTTGACTCTTATTCCCTCGAATGGTCAGGCTGTAAAAGAGGGAATTGCGGTTCTGTTGACTTGTCACCCCTGCCGATCCTTCCAACCTCGGCGTACTCTGGATTCCCCAGCCTATCGGGTGTCCTGTATTGTCACCCAGTCCCTTGGGATCCTTCCAGTTGGAGCAAGGTTGGCTGAGACCGACCGCTGCATCCTCCTCAGATGGAGGTTCCATCGACTTGTCCACCGGCCAGGACAAGGTACTGTTGTGGGAACAAGGGCTCCGATAGTGACCTTATGAGGGACATCTTTGCCATCCAGGACAAGCTGAAGAAATAATAGTCTGGTTTGGTTTATATTTGGGAGAGTTTGTCAAAATCGGTTACTGAAATGTTACAGCAGGAAGTCTGGTCAGGTCTACAGGAGTAAAGGGTCGATGTTTTGCAAGAGGAGTCGCTTGAGCGCTGTAAAAAAATGGGCCAAGTGACTTGAGCACTCGCACTGTATGGGAGACGATCGTCCTCAGAATGCTGTTCCCATTGGGCTCTCCCTTAGCTCTATTGTACATGGTCTTGGTGACAGTATCAGATTCTGAAAAGAGAAAAGGCCTATAAATGCGCAAGGAAAGGGTTCCGTTCCAGGTCCATGTGCAGCATAAGGCCTACTGTACGCCAGCCAGTGTTACACCGGCTGTTTGTATACACAGACCGGAGCTATTGGAAAGTGATATTTCTCTTCACAGGGTCGGCATTAGGAATTCTGACGAATAGAATGGAATCGGGGACTGGGGACAGGGCACGTAAGTCATCTCCCGATAGAGAGGAGTAACATACTACTGCCTCTGGAGTGAAGAGCGTTCTGTGGGTCTGTATACACAAGTTCTTTGTGGATTGAGGAGTTTCCCCTATCAGGCTTCCCTTTTTCTCGAGGAAGCCCGTCCTGCAAAAAGGGATGATGTTCCTGGGCGTCCTTAAAATATTTACCATACTAATGGGGTTGATCATTTTTATCCTCACTAGGCTTGCGTCTGCAGTTAAAATAAAAAAAACATGGTAACGACATGGTAACTCTCACTGATTTCTACTGTCCAGATGGACCATCTGGTCTTTCTGATGTAAGAGTCCATTGCAATAATCAATCGTCATCACGTTCCACACGTCAAAGGCGTCTGGTCCGGTGCACTGGACGACATCTCCTCCGCATGGGTGGTGGATAATCTCTGATCATTCCTGGTCGCATCCATAGTTAGTGGCTTTCCCCATCAGGATGTTGTACGTGATCAGAAAGGTGAGGAGATAAGCGATCTCCCACATGTCCCTCCTCTTAGTTCAAGTATCTGCAATAAGATCAACATGAGAAAAATAGCAAGATTCAAAAACCCAGCTGGACAGGGTCCACTCCTTTTGTTGGGATTCCAGGATTCTTTCCTCCTCTTCCCCCAAACCTTTTGATTAGTGCGGCCAATCAATTTACAATGGTGCAGTTGGACCCAAGCTGAGCGCCCAGCGACTGTGACCGCCGTAGGGGTGGGAAGTAAAACCTGGAAGGGGCCATCCTAATGAGGTTGGAGATCTTTGCCAGTCCAGTTCTTGACGAGCACCAACGAACCAGGCTCTACCCGTGACGAGGCTGAAAGGGAGGGAACATTGCTGTAGGCCGCACGCTCCTGGGAGTGAAAGGCGCGCATAGCACTAGTTAGAGCAAGAACACAACCAATCATTGCTTCGGTCATGTGGTGGAAGTGGACTGAGAAGGGAGCAGAATCGTTCTAAGGGGTACGGAGAGGGTGACCAGAGAGACACTCAGCTGGAGACAGTTGTGTCTTGATCGCAGATATGGATCGCATCTGGAATAAGGCCACAGGGATTAGCATAACCAGGAGAGGCCAGACTCGGCCATTAATTTGGCAAGCTTAGTCTTGAGTTTGGTTAAAACATTCAACAATGCCGGCCGCCTGAGGATGATAAGCACCATGCAGTTGCCGACAAATACAAAGCTGGAACAGAGTTCTCCGTTAATATTACCTACAAAGTGTGGTCCATTGTCCGAGCTAATGCACGCAGGTATACTGAAGCAGGGAATTATTTCCTTAAACAAAATCTTCACCACAGTCTCAGCAGTAGCGTTAGGAGGAGGGTAGGCTTCAATCCACTTTGAAAAGACATCAGCAATAAGCAAAACATATTTATAGCAACTCAACTCATTTCTCCAACTCAATGAAGTCCAGTTGAAGTGTCTCCAAGGGACCCTCCAGCAAGGGAGTTCTCGTAGTTAGAATGGAGTGAGAACAGAGGGGGGTGGGAAGAGTGGGATGGTAATTTCAATTTTGTGGAACAACAAAACAATATTCCACAGAAAGTAGAATTACTTGTTCTCAATTTCTACCCTGCACTGATACTGATGACTTTTGTAATCTCTTTTTTTGCAGAGTATTTGAAGATCTGAAGACTGAAGTTTCAAAATCAACATATGAAGGGCTTATGCCCGAAACATTGACTCTCCTGCTCCTCGGATGCTGCCTGACTCTCCTGTGCTTTTACAGCGCCACATTTTTTGACTGACTCTCCAGCGTCTGCAGTCCTCACTTTGATGTCAATGTCTGACAGTCATTCAATCCATCGGGACAGCAACTATGTTTGACTGTGATTTCTGTGAGAGGGATCAACGCTTTTTGGTTCCTGTTTGAGGATGTTTTCAGCATCAGTGGGACTGGACGAGAGACCCCACTGTTGCAGCGCACTGTGTGTGGAGCCTAAAACAGTTCTACGGCCTGGGAAGGGGATTTCACGGCAGGGAGGGGCTCCCGACGCGTTTGTGTGCAGCTGAAGCTGTGGCCATGGAGAAACCCGAGGAATCCCACCCCGTGGAGAAATTGTGGAAGTGTGGCGACTGTGGGAAAGGCTTCCGTTTCCCGTCTGTCCTGGAGTCTCATCGGCACTGTCACACCGGGGAGAGGCCATTCCCCTGCACCGACTGCGGGAAGGCCTTCAGACATTCCTCCCACCTGCTGAGGCACCAGCGGGTCCACACGGGCGAGAGACCCTTCAGCTGCCGCGAGTGCGGGAAAGCCTTCAGCAATTCTTCCACCCTGCTGACCCACCAGCGGGTCCACACGGGCGAGAGACCCTTCAGCTGCCGCGAGTGCGGGAAGGCCTTCAGCACTTCTTCCACCCTGCTGAGGCACCAGCGTGTCCACACCGGGGAGAGGCCCTTCAGCTGCCGCGAGTGTGGGAAGGCCTTCAGCAATTCCTCCTCCCTGCTGACCCACCAGCGGGTCCACACGGGGGAAAGGCCGTTCACCTGCTCTCAGTGCAGGAAGGGCTTCACCTACTCCTCCAACCTGCTGAGGCACCAGCGGATCCACACGGAGGAAAGACCCTTTAGCTGCCCCGAGTGCGGGAAGACCTTCAGCACATCCTACACCCTGCTGAGGCACCAGCGGATCCACACAGGGGAGAGGCCGTTCACATGATCTCAGTGCGGGCAGGGCTTCAGGTATTCCTCCCACCTGCACAAGCACCAGCGGGTCCACACGGGGCAGAGTCCCTTCAGCTGCCCCGAGTGCAGGAAGGCCTTCAGCAATTCTTGCAAACTGCTGACCCACCAGCATGTCCACACAAGGGAGAGGCCGTTCACCTGATCTCAGTGCGGGAAGGGCTTCACCTACTCCTGCAACCTGCGGAAGCACCCGCGAGTTCACGTGCCATCGCAGGGGGATTGAAGGAGTGACGGCCGAGTGCCATTATCGATTGGACTGTCAACCCGGTTCTGGGGACTCCGGGTTCGAATCCCGCCACGACAGATGGCAGAATTGGTATTCGGTCAGAAATGTGGAGTTCGGAATCTAACTATGAGACCGTTTCAGGGAGGGGGGTGGTACAGGGGAGAAAGCCCCCATCTGATTCACTCTCTCCCTTGTTAGAGAATGGAACCGCCATTGTGGGAAAGGATTCACTCAGTCGTTCCAGCTGCATCCTTTACCCGGACTGGCCTACATGTGACCCCAGACCCACAGCAGTCTGGTTGACTACACTGCACTTCCCCCACTGGCAAATGAGCGGGGAGAAACTTACTAGGAGAGAGGGAATGGGTTGAAATTGCTGAGTGAGGCAATACTTCCTCCGGGTTACGGCTGTGCCAAGGATCTAATTACAACCTGGTGCTGCCCAATAGTAAAGACAGTGGGGTTTGTGTGGGCTTTGATCTTGAGCTGTTTAAAAAGCAGCTACTTTGTCTATGCCTTTTTTGCAGGGGGGGAATCTGAAGCTGTAAAAATAGTCGGGTCACAATAAAGGTTACCTGAACTTACCGCCAGGCTCAGACTCTCAATGAAAGCTTTGAGCTCCAAGAGGTTTTTTGTTTAAAGCTGCTCCTCTCTTTCAGCCTCCTGCACTGAGTTTCCAATGTCGTGTATCAGATGGAGCAGTGAATGAGTAGCTAGTGTCATTAGAAATTGTAAATCTTTCAGGTACTGTGTTGTTTCATCAGCATTGTAAAGTTTACTGGCAGCACCAGGAGGTGTGGGCTGTGTTCACTAGAAATGATGTGGAGGTGTCGGTATTAGACTGGGTTGATAAAGTTTAAAAAATCACACAATACCAGGTTATTGTCCAACAGGTTTATTTGGAAGCACTAGCTTTCTGAGTGCTGCTCCTTTATCGGGTAGCTGTGGAGCAGCATCGTAAGACACAGAACGTATATCAAAAGGTCAGTATCATGCAACTGATGGAATATATTGAACAAGCCTAGATTGCTGTCAAGTCTTTCATCTCTTCGAATGGGTGTAGGTTTTGGTTCATTAATGTGTAACTGCCAGAACATCTCTTAAGTCACATTTTTGAGATGACTTAAGGTTTTATAAAAAAGATAACATCTCAGCTCAGACAATGCATTAAAGGTGTGAGATTTGAGTCTGTCAGTATTTCAATCTTGAATCAGACTGGTTCTATTTCCAAAGGAGGAATTCATAAAATTACTTGGATTGATTGCCTGGAAATTGTATGCTTTTTGAGCAAAATTGAATGTATCTGCAAATATAATTCTGCCAATGCAAATTCACTCCAAAGAATTGTGGGTGCGTGCATGTGAGTTTGTGCGTGAGAGTGTGTACATGCTTGGTAAAGTGTGAGTGTGATGGAGTATAAGCCTGTGAGAGCATTGGCGGGGAAAATGTTTGTGTGTGTCTGAGGGGGAGCATGTGTGTGAGAGGTATTAATACAAGCAAGGGGTTGCATTTTGCTTAAACAAGGAAGGGCAGCACTTGTCCAGATAATGGTAAGGCCCTGGGTCATGTTATAGAACAGACAGACATGGGTGGGAGGGGGTGTTCAGGTACATAGTTCTTTGGAAGTTGCATCACAGGTAGACAGGGCGGTTAAGAAAGCATTTAGCAGCATAGCATTCAATGTTCACACCATTGAGTATAGGGGTTGGGACATCATGTTGAGGTTGCATAGGGTGTTGGTGAGGCCACTTTCAGAGTGCTGAGTACGGTTCTGGTGGCCCTGTAATAGGAAGAATACTATTAGAGAGGGTTTGGTAAAGATTTACCAGAATGTTGCCAGGACTGGAGGGTTTGAGTTATAAGGAGAGACTGGGACTTTATTCATTCGAGTGCAGGAGATTGATAAAATCATGAGGAATGGAGGTAAGGTGAATAGCAAAGGGCTCTTGCTTAGCGTCGGGGAGCTCAAAACTTGGGGGCATATTGCTTGGAGTAGAAAGATTTAAAAGGAACCTGAGGAGCAACATTTTGAAAGAGGGTGGCTTTGTATGTGGAATGAACTTGCTGAGGATGTGGTAGATGCAGGTACAGTTACAACATTGAAACAGCATTTGGATGGGTACATGAATAGTAAGGTTGAGAGGGATTATGGGCCAAATTCAGGCAAGTGGGACTGATTTAGTTTGGAATCCTGGTCGGCATGGACGAATTGGACCGAAGGGTCTGTTTCTGTGCTGCATATCTTTATTGAAACCAGTAGAATTCTGAAAGGGGCTTGACAGGATAGATGCAGATAAAATGCTCCTTTGTGGGGAGGGTCATCGAATTCCGACAATGTGGAAGCAGGTCATTCAGCCCATCTCTTCCTCTCTGGCCCTCCTGAACAGTATCCCACTCATACCCAACCCCTTACTCTGTATTTCCCATGTTGAAACTTTATTGCTGGAACAGCACAGCAGGTCAGGCAGCATCCAGGGAACAGGAGATTCGACGTTTCGGGCACAGGCCCTTCTTCAGGAATGAGCAGAGAGTGTTCAGCAGGAGAAGATAAAAGGTAGGGAGGAGGGACGTTGGAAATGTGATAGGTGGAAAGAGGTCAAGGTGAGGGTGATAGGTCGGAGTAGGATGGAGGCGGAGAGGTCAAGAAGAAGACTGCAGGTCAGGAAGGCGGTGCCGGGCTGGAGGGATCCGGCTGAGACAAGGTGGGGGGAGGGGGGATGAAGAAACTGGTGAAGTCCAAGGTGGCCCAGAGGTGCTCTCTGAATCGCTCCGCAAGTAGGCGGCCTGTCTCCCCAATATAGAGGAGGCCACACCGGCTGCAGCGGATGCAGTACCTCTGGGCCACCCGGACGAACCAACCCAACCAACCTGTAGCACAGCATTTCAACTCCCCCTCCCACTCCACCGAGGATATGCAGGTCATTGGACTCATCCACCGCCAAACCACAACAACCCGACGGTCGGAGGAGGAGCGTCTTATCTTCCGCCTGGGAACCCTCCAACCACAGGGGATGAACTTGGACTTCACCAGTTTCTTCATCCCCCCTCCCCCCACCTTGTCTCAGCCAGATCCCTCCAGCCCGGCACCGCCTTCCTGACCTGCAGTCTTCTTCTTGACCTCTCCGCCTCCATCCTACTCCGACCTATCACATTTCCAACGCCCCTCCTCCAAGTCCCTCCTCCCTACCTTTTATCTTCTCCTGCTGAACACTCTGCTCATTCCTGAAGTAGGGCCTGTGCCCGAAACGTCGAATCTCCTGTTCCCTGGATGCTGCCTGACCTGCTGTGCTGTTCCAGCAATAAAGTTTCAACTTTGATCTCCAGCATCTGCAGACCTCACTTTCTCCCCATATTTCCCATGGCCAAGCCACCCTAACCTGTACATCCTGGTCACTATGGGTAACTTAGCACGGCCAATCCTCCCTAACCTACACCCGAATCTATAAATTACCTTCTCAAGAATGTAATATAAATGCAGAGCTTTTCTAAGAAAAATGTCAGTCTGACTCAACATTGCGACATAGACAGAATTCACACCTATTGTCTCTACTTATAAATAGGGCAACGTCTCTTCGAAATGTAGATTCATTTAGATATAACTGCGTCACTTTACATATGAAGATATCCCTTTGAATGTGGCACATACCTTTGAAATGTAATCTCGTCCATTTAAACCTCTTTATTTGCAGAAATACCCGTTAAAATGTCCACGTCCCTTTAAAATGCAGATTGCCCCCTTTAGATATGACGCCGTTCCGTTAGATGTCGGAATATCTGTTTAAATTGAGCCGTGAGCTTTCCCAATGCAGACAGGGCTCCTGGAAACGTGGCAGTGTCCCCCCTGCAGCTGCAGAGCGAGACAGGAGAGTTTGTTTTTGTGAATGAGCAGTTGCAGCGCGAGGTGGCTGTTGCTTGGTGACGGTGAGGCTCCCCCGGCCCCGCCCATCCCCCACGCGGGGGCGACGGCGGTTGGGAGGAGAAGTCGCTCGAGCGGGGAAGCGGCGGGAGGGCGGCCGTTAGGAAAATGGCGCCGTGCGGCCCGGGGCAGACACCCGTCACTGGGCACCGCCGCCTTCCTGGTGCAGCTGCTGTGTCACGGCCACACTGGCCGGCTGTACAGCAGGCAGGAGCCGGTGACCATTCTGGAGGCGGATGGGGTTAAGGGCCTGCTTGGGAACTCGTCGGCCGCCTGGGTGGTGGAGTTCTACTGGTCGTGGGGCGGCCCCTGTGTCAACTATGGGGCCACCTGGAAGGTACTGGGCCCGGGAGGTGAAAGGTGAGGCAGGTTGTGGGGGGGACGGAGGGGAAGGAATGTGGGGCCTGTCCTGTCCTGTCCTGTCATAGTGACATTTTACACTCACTTTCCATCTGCTTTTACTGGTGCTTGTGCTGTTTCCCCCTCACTGTTTGTTTAATCCTTGTGCTGTTTACCCCTCACTGTTTGTTTTAATCCTTGTGCTGTTTACCCCTCACTGTTTGTTTAATCCTTGTGCTGTTTACCCCTCACTGTTTGTTTAATCCTTGTGCTGTTTCCCCCTCACTGTGTGTTTAATCCTTGTGCTGTTTGCCCCTCACTGTGTGTTTAATCCTTGTGCTGTTTACCCTCACTGTTTGTTTAATCCTTGTGCTGTTTCCCCCTTCACTGTTTGTTTAATCCTTGTGCTGTTTACCCTCACTGTTTGTTTAATCCTTGTGCTGTTTCCCCCTCACTGTTTGTTTTAATCCTTGTGCTGTTTGCCCTCACTGTTTGTTTTAATCCTTGTGCTGTTTGCCCCTCACTGTTTGTTTTAATCCTTGTGCTGTTTGCCCCTCACTGTTTGTTTAATCCTTGTGCTGTTTCCCCCTCACTGTTTTTTTAATCCTTGTGCTGTTTGCTCTTTGCTGTTACTTGTGCAATTGTTGAGGGTAGTGTGTAAATACTAGTGAAGGAGATTATGCACCAGCATGTATATGTTCCTCAGTCATTGAAGGGGCAGGACCTGTTGAGAATGGTTAGTAAAGCATGTTGTGCACTAAGCCTTGTTAACATGGATATAGTTTGTTATTTGGGAAAATAGACTTTATTATTTAAAGTCACAGATGTACAGCACGGAAACAGACCCGTTTGATCCAACCTGTCCATGCCAACCAGATATCCTAAATTGATCTAGTCCCATTTGCCAACTCTTGGCTCATATCCCACTAATCCCTTCCTATTCATATACCCATCCAGATGTGTTTTAAGTGATGTAATTATACCGGCTTCCACTACTTCCTCTGGCAGTTCATTCCATACGTGCACCACCCTCTGCACAGAAACGATGCCCCTGAGGTACCTTTCTGCTCTCACCCTAAACCTATGCCCTCTAGTTGTGAATCTCACCCCAACACTGAGGAAAAGACATAAAAACATTCAGCAGCCAGACAAATGCAAAAGCAATCAAATATTGAGCCACATGGAAAAAAAAATTATGTCTCTACCCTTTTTGTTCTCCCATAGGAATTTGGACACTTAAAATCTGTCAATGACACCAGTATTGCTACAGTGCATATTGTGTACACTCCTCAGTGTCAACAAGCAGGGCACATGTTTGCCAGTGTCACCAAAACATTGGGCATGTTCCTCGCTGTTGGCAGAAAAGGGGCGAGACCTACGTTTGATGGAGAAATAAGGAGCACTGGAGGACCGGAGGGAGAATTGTCCTCCTGCCATTCGGAACTCCCCTATTGGTGAATGTGGAAGTTGGACCACGAGGTTCTGAAGCTCCTGCTCATCCTCTCTCTGAATGAAGATTGAGCTTCACCTCAGACTGCAACTTCTTTCCTCCGTCCAACATCTGAGAGTACGGCACTCTCTTTTCTCACCCCCATTTCCATTTATGTTTCATTCTGAGGTTCAGTTGTTGACTTGGAGCAACTGAAAGGAATGGGAGTGAATCCAGCGAGGGGACAGGCTCTGGGAAAGTTAGTCCAGGCCTTTGTTCTCAACTGGCAAAATAGACAGGCAGGAGACTGAAAGAACGCAGCAAGCCAGGCAGTATCAGGAGGTGGAGAAGTCGAGGTATCTGGTGTAACCCTTGTTCAGGACTGGGGGTGGGTATAGGGAGAGCTGTGGAACAAGGGTGTGCTGGGGGCAGGGTATTGAAGTGGGGATAGGTGGAGACAGGTAGAGGGTACAATAGACAATAGGTGCAGGAGTAGGCTATTCTGCCCTTTGAGCCAGCACCACCATTCATTGTGATAATGGCTGATCATCCTCAATCAATATCCTGTTCCTGCCTTATCCCCATAACCTGGTACGACCTGGTTGGTGAATCGGAGGAAGGAATCTAGTTGGCAGGGAAGAATGGAAGGGGCTGGGAAGTGACTTGGGGGATGGGATGGGAGATTATTTGAAATTGGAGAACTCAGTGTTGAGTCCTCCGGGCTGTTGACTGCTCAGACAGAAGATGAGGTTTTGTTCCTCCAATTTGTGGTTTGGTTTGTTGTGGAAGGGGAGTGGGAAGGGGCATTAAAATGGGTAGAGATTGGGAAGTCCGCTCAGCCTCTGCGGACCCGGCTGTGATGCTCAGCAAACCGTTCCCCAAGTTTACGCTCGGTCTCCCCGATGTAGAGAAGACCACAATTGGCAAAGCACAGCAGGTCAAGTAGCATCCGAGAAGTAGGACGTCGACGTTTTGGGCACAAGCCCTTCATCAAGAATGATGCATGGATGTTCAGAGGGGCATCAGTGTCCTTCTGTGCCAGTTGTCAGACAGGTGCAGCAGGCAAGGAGCAAGGCAAGTGGTGTATTAGCAAGAGGAATTAAGTTCAGAAGTGGGGATGTCTTCCTGCAGTTAGGGGGTCATTGAATATATTCAAGGCTGAGTTCATCTGATTTTTATGTGAATGTTTATGGGGAAGGCAAGAAAATGGTTTTAAGACTAGTATAGGACCGAGTTACAGAGCCATACAGCACAGAAACAGACCCTTCAGTCCAACTAGTCCATGCTGACTATGTTCTCAAACTAAACCAGTCCCACCTGCCAGTGTTTTGGCCCTTATCCCTCCAAACCTTTCCTATTCATGAACTTATCCAAATGTCTTTTAATCGTTGTTACTGTACCTGCATCCACCACTTCCTTGAGACATTTAGTCCGCATGTGAACCACTCTGCATAAAACAAATTGTGCCCTTCAAGTCTTTTTAAAATCTCTTTCTCCTGTCATCATCAAAATTTGCTCCCTAATCTTGAAACCCCAACCTTAGGGGAAGGACACCCGTCGTTCACCTCATCTCTCCCCTCATGATTTTATAAACCTTGATAAGGTCACATCTCCTCCTCCTATGGGCCAGTGAAAAAGTCCCAGCCCATCCACCTAGATGCAGGTAGATCCATATCCAGTCATGATCGGTTCAATGCTGGTCCCAATTCTCTCGGTGTCCAGGACAGCAAGAGACCACAAGACATAGGAGCAGAAATTAGGCCATCAGGTCTGCTCATTCCATTCAATCGTGGCTGATAAGTTTCTCAGTTACATTCTTCCGCTATAAGCAAAGTGAAAATGGAGGGAGAGAGTGTGGGATGGAGATTTTCAGCTTCCGGGGAATAAGAGAGGAAAGAGTTCACTATAAATTGGAATTTATGGGATTGGCTGATGAACCGAGGAGTGTCAGTTGGAGTTTAATTTAGAGAAATCAGAGATTTGCATTTTGGTCAAGCGATCCAGGCAGGACTGACACAGTTAAGGGGAGTGTTGCAGAATAAAGAGACCTTGGAGTGCTGGAGTCTCAGGTGGACAGAGTAGTGAAGGCGGCATTTGGTTTGCTTTCCTTCATTGCTCATAGCATTGAGTAGAGGAGTTGTGAGATCATGTTATACACACTTCCCACTCAAACGCGTTATCTAACTGCTTAACTGTTTTTAGTGAATATAATCCACACCTCCCGCCGCTGCCATAACGTGGTTTGTTTGGAAGCCCTAGCTTTCGGAGTGATTAGATTTATTTTAGATTTTATTACTTACAGTGTGGAAACAGGCCCTTCAGCCCAAACCGACCCTTCGAAGAGCAACCCACCCAGACCCATTCCCCAACATTTACCCCTTCACCTAACACTACAGGCAAATTAGTGTGGCCACTTCACCTAACATCTTTGGACTGTGGGAGGAAACCCAAGCAGACACTGGAAGAATGTGCAAACTCCACACTGACAGTTGCCCGAGGTGGGAATTGAACCCGGATCTCTGAAGTGCTGCTACTGCTGCTTCAGGTGGTTGTGGGGAATAAGATCATGATTAGACTATTTATAGCCAACAGAGTCCAGTTCATGGAGATGTGATACATTAAACAATTTAGATTAAATCTTTCATCTTTTAGAATGGGGTTCTGTTCTTTGGTATGTTAATCCCAGAACCTGTTTTCAGTAACTTTCTCAAGGACGTAATTTAAATGCAGAGCTTTTCTATCAAAAATGTCAGGCTGACTCGACATTGGGACCCAGACAGAATTCACACCTACTGGTGGGTAGGCTGGGACTTTTTTCACTGGAGCACAAGAGGTTGAAAGGTGAAGGTATCGGGTGCCTCATTAGCAAGTTTGCAGATGGCACTCAGATTGATGGAATATCAGATAGTGAAGGGGACTGTCAGACGATACAGCAGAATGTAGATTGGAGAGTTGGGAAGAGAAATGGCAGATGGAGTTCAATCCAGACAAATGCGAGGTGATGCATTTTGGAAGATGCAATTCAAGAGCGAGCTATACATAAATGGAAAGGTCCTGGGGGAAATTGATGTACAGAGAGATCTGGGTGTTCAGGTCTTTTGTTCTCTGAAGGTGGCAACGCATGTCAGGAGAGTGGTCAAGGCAGTATACAACACGCGTTCCATCATCGGACGGATTGAGTAAAAGAGCTGGCAGGTCATGTTAAAGTTATATAAGATTTTGGTTTGGCGCATTTGGAATACTGCGTACAATTCCGGTCGCCAGATTTCCAAAAGGATGTGGATACTTTTGGAGAGAGTGCAGAGGAGGTTCACCAGGATGTTGCCTGTTATGGAGAGCGCGAGCTATGAGGAGAGGTTGAGTACATTAGGATTATTTTCATTGGAAATAAGGAGGTTGAGGGGGGGTCCTGATTGAGGCCTAAAAACCATGAGGGGTGTAAACAGGGGTGGATAGTAAGAATTATTTTCCCAGAGGGGAAGACTTAATTACTCAGGGTCACAAGTTCAAAGTGAGAGGGGAAAGGTTTGAGGGAGATATACATGGAAAGTTCTTTACACAGAGGGTGGTGGGCGCCTCGAATGCATCGCCAGTGGAGGCAGTAGGGGTGGGATCGATAGCGTCATTTAAGATGTATCTAGACAGAGACATGAATGGGCAAGGAGCAGAGGGATACAGATCCTTAGAAAATAGGCGGCAGGTTTAGATAGAGTATCTCGATCAGCATAGCCTTGGAGGGCTGAAGGGCCTGTTCCTGTGCTGTAAGGTTCGTTGCTCTCTTTATAGAGGTTTACAAAACCATGAGGGGCGTAGATAAGGTGATTGGCATGTGTCGTTTCAAGATTAGGCTGCAAATTAAGGTGAGAGGAGAAAGATTTTAAAAATACATGAGGAGCACCTCTTTTTTTAAACAGTGGTTTGTGTGGAATGAATGTCCAGAGGAAATGGTGGATGCAGGTTGAGTAACAACGTTTAAAAGACATTTGGATTAGTACATGAATAGGAAAGGTTCAGAGGAATATGGGCCAAACACAGGCAGGTGGGACTAGTTTAGTTTGTGAATATAGTCAGCATGGACTAGTTGGGCTAAAGGGTCTGTTCTGTGCTGTATGACTCTAACTGTTCTGTACTGGTCTTAAAACCATTTTACTTGCCTTCCCCCATAAACATCCACTTCATGGTTGTTCCAAAATCAGATGAACTCAGCCTTGAATATATTCAATGACCCCCTAACTGCAGGAAGACATCCCTACTTCTGAAATCAATTCCTCTTGCTAATATACCTCTTGCCTTGCTGATTGCTTGCTGCATCCGTCTGACAACTGGCAGTGACTGGTGTGGAAGGACGCTGAGGCCACTTTTTACATCCACACATCATTCCTGAGGAAGGGCTCGTGCCTGAAACGTCGATTCTCCTGCTCCTCGGATGCTGTCTGACCTCCTGTGCTTTTCCAGTGCCACACTTCTCGAGATTCATCTCCAGCATCTGCAGTCCTCACTTTCTCCACATCCCGATATGTCACCATTTAAACAACGTACCTGTTTTTTGGCAGTTGTTTTTGCATAACCGAGGTTATAACTTCACACTGTGGGACTGCATTTGCTGTGCGTTTGAGACACAGACCTGGACCAACGTTTCCCGACTCTGACCCCTCCCTGGATTCACTCGCTTTCTTTTCAGTTGCTGCAAGTCAACAATTTAACCCCAGAATGAAAAAATGAAATGGTAAAGACAGTGCTGTACTCAGATGGCGGATAGAGGAAGGAAGTTGCGGTCTGAGGTGAAGCTCGTTCTTCGTTTGGAGAGGAGGAGCAGCAGCAGCTTCAGAACCTGATGGTCCATCTTCCGCATTCAGACAATTGGGGAGTTCTGATTGGCAGGAGGACCAGGTTCCTTGTCTGGCTTCTCATTGGTCCATCTGAAGAAGGGTTTGCACTGTTTCTGCAGACAGAGCATGCGCGGCTTTTGCTGAACCAGCATAGAGTCAGAAGTGTACAGCATGGAAACAGACCCTTCGGTCCAACCCGTCCATGCCGACCAGATATCTCAACCCAATCTAGTCCCGCCCCTCAACACCTGGCCCACATCCCTCCAAACCTTTCCTATTCATATACCCATTCAAATGCCTCTTAAATGTTGCATTCGTATCAGCCTCCACCACTTCCTCTGGCAGCTCATTGCATACACGTACCACCTTCTGTGTGAAAACATTGCCCCGTAGGTCTCTTTTATATCTTTACCCTCTCACCCTAAACCTATGCCCTCTAGTTCTGGACTCCCCAACCCAAGGGAAAAAACTTTGTCTATTTATCTTGTCCATGCCCCTCATAATTTTGTAAATCTTTATAAGGTCACCCCTCAGCCTCTGACACTCCGGGGAAAACAGCCCCAGCCTGTTCAGCCTCTCCCTCTAACTGTACCTCTTCTGCTCGCATCCAAATCATTTATGTAAATGACAAAAAGTAGAGGACTGAGCACCGATCCTTGTGGCACTCCACTAGTCGCAGACCTCCAGTCTGAAAAACAACCCTCCACCACCACCCTCTGTCTTCTACCTTTGAGCCAGTTCTGTATCCAAATGGCTAGTTCTCTCTGTATTCCTTGAGATCTCACCTTGCTAATCAGTTTCCCATGGGGAACCTTGTCAAACGCCTTACTGAAGTCCATATAGATCACATTACTGCTCTGCCTTCCTCAATCCTCTTTGTTGCTTCCTCAAAAAACTCAATCAAGTTTGTGAGACATGATTTCCCACACAAAAAGCCATGTTGACTATCCCTAATCAGTCCTTGCCTTTTCAAATACATGTACATCCTGTCCCTCAGGATTCCCTCCAACAATGTGCCCACCACTGATGTCAGGCTCACTGGTCTAAAGTTCCCTGGCTTGTCCTTACCACCCTTCTTAAACAGTGGCACCACATTAGCCAACCTCCAATCTTCTGGCACCTCACCTGACATGCGCAGTATGCTGTATGGAGATGCTGTTCCTGATGAATTTAAAGTGTCCAAATGCCACAATTTCTTCCCCCCCCAGTCACTTGACATAACTGTGCAGGGTCCTCGCTATTTTTGATGCTCATGTTACCTAGAACCCTCATAATTATATCAATCTCAATGAGGTCACCCCTCAACCTCCTGTGCTCCAGTGAAGAGAGTCTCAGCCTCTCCTTATAACTCAAACCCTCCAGTCCTGGCAACATCCTGGTAAATCTTTACTGAACCCTCTGTAATAGTATTCTTCCTATTACAGGGCCACCAGAAGCGTTCTCAGTACTCTACAAGTGGCTTCACCAACATCCTGTACAACTTCTAAATGATGTCCCAACTCCTTTATTCAATGGTGTGAACAAATAAGGTAAGTGGGCTGAATGCCTTGTGAAGCACCCTTCCAACCAGTGATGCAACTTTCAATGAAGTATGTACCTGAACCCCCCCCCCCCCCCCCACCTTCCCCCAATATCCCTCTGTACAAGTCCTGCCCCTATTTTAGGAAAATGCAATCCCTCACTTTTATCTATACCTCTCTCATACGTACGCTCTCTCTCAGATGTACACACACCCTCTCACAGGCTTCTCCTCCATCACACTCCCTTTACAAAGCATGTGCACACACACACACGCGTGCACACATATAACGATGGCGTGCATTTGCAGAATAATATTTACAGATATATTCAATTTGCACAAAAAGTGCACAACATGCAGGTAGTCAGTCCATATAATATTTTATAAATTCCTAGTTTGGAAATAGAACCAGTCTGATTTAAGATTGGGATACTGCCACACCTTTCATGCATTGTCTGGGCTGAGCTGTCACCTGTTTTTAAAAAAAACCTTAAGTGATCTTGAGAATACGACTTAATAATAGTTCTGTGATGTACACATTAATGAAATAAAACCTGCAACCCATTCTAAAAGATGAAAGACTTAACAGCAATCTACATTTGTCAATATATCATATCAGTTGCATGACACTGATCTTTTGCTCTTAACTCTGTGTCTTATGATCCTGCTCCACAGCTACCCGATGAAGGAGCAGCACTCTGAAAGCTAGTGCTTCCAAATAAACCTGTTGGACTATAACCCGGTGTTGTGATTTTTAAACCTTGTCACACCTAGTCCAACAGCAGCACCTCCACCTCCTTTCTAATGAACACAACCCATACTTCCCAGTGCTGCCAGTAAACTGCCGATGAAACGATGCAGTGCCTGCACTCCCAAAAAATTTAAACTTCTAACGAAACCAGCTACTCAGTCACTGCTCCATCTGATACACAATATTGGAAACTTAGTACAGGAGGCTGCAAGAAATGAGCAGCTTTAAAACAAAAACCGCTTGGAACTCTAAGCTTTCAATGAGAGTCTGAGTCCGGCAGAACATTCAGGTAACCTTCATTGTGTCCCAACATTGTTACAGCTTCAGATGCCCCCAGCAAAAAGGCAGAGAAAGAGTAGCTGTTTGTTAGACAGCTCAACAACAGGGGGAGGAGCAAGGGGCAGAGCAAGGCCAACAGCAGGCCCCCGCACTACACCTGCGTTACCTTGCACAGTTTACAAAAATCCCTTCCCCTTCAGAGACTCCCCACAGTGTGGAAGCAGGCCACTCGGCCCAAAGACTACACACCGATCCTCCGAAGGGTAACCCACCCACACAATTCCCCTACCCCTATTGCTCAACATTTACCCCTGACTAATGCACCTAACCTGCACAACCTGTGCACGATATGCCAACCCAATCTCGTCCTACCTGCCAGCATGGGGCCCATATCCCTCCAGTTGCCTTTTAAGTGTTGTAATTGTACCAGCCTCCACCACTTCCTCTGGCAGCTCATTCCATACACGTACCCTCTAAATTAAAAGGTTGCCTCTTAGGTCTCTTTCATATCTTTCCCCTCTCACTGTAAACCTATGCCCTCTAGTTCTGGACTCTCTCACCCCAGGGAAAAGACTTTGTCTATCTATCCTATCCATGATCCTCATGATTTCATAAACCTCTATAAGGTCAGCCCCCAGCCTCTGACGCTCCAGGGAAAACAGCCCCAGCTTGTTCTGTCTCTCCCTATAGCTCAAATCTTCCAGTCTTGGCAACATTCTTGTAAATCCTTTCTGAACCCTTAAGTTTCACAACATCTTTCTGATAGGAAGGAAACCAGAATTGCACACAATATTCCAACTGTACAGCAGTAACATGACCTCCCAACTCCTGTACTCAATATTCTGACCAAATAAAGGAAAGCATGCAAAACACCATCTTCACTATCCTATCAACATGCGACTCCACTTTCAAGGAGCTATGAACTTGCACTCCAAGGTCTCTTTGTTCAGCAACACCCCCTAGGACCTTTCCAATAGGTGTATAAGTCCTGCTAAGATTTGCTTTCCCAAAATGCAGCACCTCACATTTATCTAAATTAAATTCCATTTGCCACTTCTCAGCCCATTGGCCCATCTGATCAAGATCCCATTGTAATCTGAGGTAACCTCCTTCGCTGTCCACTACACCTTCAATTTTTATTGTCATCAGCAAACTTACTTACTATACCACTTATGCTCACATCCAAAAGGTAGTGGGCCCATTATCTATTTTCAAAGTGGAATTGACAATATATTACATGTATTGACTGCCTGCAGATTGTGCAGTCTTTCAGCAAAGTAGAATGTTTAGGGTGCAGGTTTGCTCGCTGAGCTGTAGGTTTGATATCCAGACGTTTCATTACCTGGCTAGGTAATATCATCAGTGGTGACTTCCAAGTGAAGCGAAGCTGTTGTCTCCTACTTTCTATTTATATGTTTGTCCTGGATGGGGTTCCTAGGATTTGTGGTGATATCAAAGTTATGAAGAGAGATACATATTTTGTTTAACCAAATACAATGGCAGTGCAGAGAATTTCAGAAAATTGCAATAAATATTTACTTTTTACCCCTAATTCAACTCATTTAAGAATTTCAAATTGAATCTGAGCTAACTTGAGAGCAAATGGCAACATTCGTTTGTTAATAGACTCATCATAAATTATGAAAGATCACTTTTATCTAAGTCACAATGTTTAATCCCAAATGGAGCAATTAAGTGCAAAGTTACTTTCAACCATTTAATAAAACACTGCAAATTTTATTTCATATGAAAATACATTCATTTTATAATTTGGATAAGATCTTTACAAAGGAAATATACTAAACAAAATAGCTTTCCTGGGTATCAATATTGACAACAGATATGCAGCTATTATTTGGCAATTGACCAACTAATTGAAATAATTTCAGAATAAATGAGCTGCTTCATTATTATACATTGAGATATTGCATATCTTGGCTCTCACCCAAGTATTCTCCGAAGGAAAAAATGCATCTGGATGGCGACATGAATAGGAATAATTCAGAGGGATATGGGCCAAATGCTGGCAAATGGGTCACTAGATTAATTTAGGATATCTGGTTGGCCTGGACTGAAGGGTTTGTTTCTGTGTGCTCATTACAGACGCCCCTCTTCTGGGATCCCCATACCAGCTGTTATTTTCATGAAATAATCTGACAATTGTTGACTTCCATCAACCTATTCCATCCAGAGAAATTTCCTCTCTCTGCAAAGTGTGGTTCACGTTGGCAAATTCAATCCTCCTCCGGTCCTCAGGAACACAATCTATAATGCGCAACGTTCTCAATACCTGTTTAACGTTCAGTGGGGAAACTATTTTCAGTCCAACAGGTAAACAGAATTCCTCCGAAATGTTTTTGGCAAATGCACTGCTCCCACGAGAGCTCATGGGCCCTCAGTTCAAAGCTTTCAACAGCTTTTTTTCTCATTTCCCCGCCTTCCCAGGATGCAGAATTTCTCCCACCAGAAATTGTTTGCCCTGAAAAAAATCCAGCAGGAACATGATTATGGAGCTATCAGTAAAAATGCTTCATTTGGCTCAACCAAGGTTAGAAATGGAAGAACATCTCTGTTCAAAGTTACTGTTCGTTTGCCCTTTCAAAAATTCCTTGAATTTATGGTGTTTAGATTAGATTAGATTAGATTTGATTAGATTAGATTACTTTACAGTGTGGAAACAGGCCCTTTGGCCCAACAAGTCCACACCGACCCGCCGAAGCGCAACCCACCCATACCCCTACATTTACCCCTTATCTAACACTACGGACAATTTAGCATGGCCGATTCACCTGACCCTGCACATGTTTGGACTGTGGGAGGAAACCGGAGCACCCGGAGGAAACCCACGCAGACACGGGGAGAATGTGCAAACTCCACACAGTCAGTCGCCTGAGGCGGGAATTGAACCCGGGTCTCTGGCGCTGTGAGGCAGCAGTGCCAACCACTGTGCCACTGTGCCGCCCACCGTGTTCCATTGTAGCATTTAATTATGATCCATTAAAAGCAGTATCCAGTCTCATCTGAGTGAGGAACCGACTCAACAAGCAAAATAACTTTTCTCTCTGCTCTTTAGATGTGACAACCTCTCCCTCTCTGTTGATGCAACAGGATTACCAGAGCTGGAAGTACCACTCTCGGAATATAATTGCTGATTGACAGTTTACTTGAACTGCTTAACATAAGGATATAAAAGCTGCTAGCCCGATCTCGCACAAAAACAAACTGTTCACCCGTGCCTGTGCAGAGGAGAAATTTCACTTGGAATAGATCACAAAATAAGAACTCTTACCAGTCCCACAACTCATGTGTTTCCCATGGACAAAGCTAAACATCACACAACACCAGGTTATAATCCAGCAGGTTTGTTTGGAAGCACTAGCTTTCGGAGCGCCGCTCCTTCATCAGGTAGTTGTGGAGAATGAGATCATGATCACAATTTATATCCAAAGGAGTCTAGGGTCATGGAAATGTGACACATCAAACAATTTTAGATTAAATCCTTCATCTTTTAGAATAGGTTTCTGCTCTTTGGTTTGTTAATCCCAGAACTTCCTTTTTGTTACCTTCTCAAGAATGTCATTCAAATGCAGAGCTTTTCTAACAATAAGTGTGAATTCTGTCTGCGCCCGAATGTTGAGTCAGACTAACATTTTTCTTAGAGAAAATCTCTACATTTAAATTACATTTTTGAGAAGGTAATTTACAGATTAGGGTGTAGAGGTTAGTGTGGATAGGCTGTGCTAAATTACCCATAGTGACCAGGGATGTGAAACGTAGGGTGGATTGGCCATGGGAAATACGGAGTAAGGGGGTGGGTATGTGTGGGATGCTGTTCAGAGGGCCAGTGTGGAATAGATGGGCTGAATGGCCTGTTTCCACATTGTTGGGATTCTATGACTCCCACCACAAAGGAGCATTTTATCTGCATCTATCCTGTCAAGCCCCTTTCAGAATTCTACTGGTTTCAATAAGATCACTTCTGGTTCAGACAGGTAGACAGCACAGAAATAGACCCTTTGGTCCAACTCATCCATGGCGACCAGGGTTCCCAAACTAAACTAGCCTCACTTGCCTGCGTTTGGCCCAAATCCCTCTAAACCTTTCTATTCAGGTACCCATCCAAATGTCGTTTAGACTTTGTAAACGTACCTGCATTGACCACATTCTCAGCAAGTTCATTCCACGTGTAAACCTCCCTCTGTCAAAACGTTGCCCCTCGGGTTCCTTTTAAATCTCTCTCCTCTCACTTTAAAGAAATATCCCCCCTAGTCTTGAGCTCCCCAACGCTAAGGAAGAGCCTTTGCTATTCACCTTACCTCCACTCCTCATGATTTTATCAATCTCAATAATGTCACCCCCCAACCTCCTGTGCTCCAGTGAAAAAAGTCCTAGCCTCTCATTATAACTCAAACCCTCCAGTCCTGGCAACATCCTGGGAAATCTTTACCGAACCCTCTCTAATAGTATTCTTCCTATTGCAGGGACACGAGAACCATACTCAGTACTCTGAAAGTGGCCTCACCAACATCCTGTACAACCTCAACATGATGTCCCAACTCCTATACTCAATGGGGTGAACAATGAAGGCAAGTGTGCTAAACGCCTTCTTAACCACCCTGTCTCGCAGTGAAGCAACTTTGAAAGAACGGTATACCTGAACCCCACCATGTCTCTCTCTTACAGCATGACACAGGGCCCTACCATTAACTGTACAAGTCCTGACCTTCCTTGCTTTAGCAAAACGCAAGCCCTTGCTTTTATTCATACCTCACTCATACACACGAGCTCTCTCAGACATGCACACATACACCCCCAACACATTTACAGGCATATACTCCATCACACTCTTATGTGCACTCATGCATAAACTCACATATCACTTTTTGGGCAAATTTGTATTGGCAGAATTATGTTTGCAGATACATTCAATTTTGCTCAAAAAGTGCACAGTCTGCAGGCAGTCAATCCATGTAATATTTTATAAATTCCTACTTTGAAAATAGAACCAGTCTGATTCAAAATTGGGACATTGACAGACTCGAACCTCAAACCTTTATCGGGCTGTCTGGGCTGAGTTGTCACTTTTTTAAAAAAAAACTTAAGTCATCTTGAGAATGTGAATCAAAAGATGTTCTGGGATTTACATATTAATGAACTGAAACCTGCAACGCATTCTAAAAGGTGAAAGACTTAACAGCAATCTTGGTTTGTTCAATATATCCTATCAGTTGCATGACACTGTGATCTTTTGCTATAAAATCTGTGTCTTTTGATCCTGCTCCACAGCTACCCGATGAAGGAGCAGTGCTCCAAAAGCTCACACTTCCAAATAAACCTGTTGGACTATAACCTGGTGTTGTGTGATTTTTAACTTCATCCAGGAGAGTCCACCACCGGCTCCTCCACATCATTTCTAGTGAGTACAGCCCACACCTCCCAATGCTGCCAGTAAACTTTACAACGCCGATGAAATGACACACTATGCGCTCCTGAAAAATTCACAATTTCTAACGAAACTGGCTGCTCCTTCACTGATCCATCTGATACGCCACATTGGAAGCTTAGTGCAGGAAGCTGAAAGAAATGAGCAGCTATAAAACAAAAACCTTGGAGCTCAAAGCTTTCAATGAGAGTCTGAGCTGGGGGTAAATTCAGATAACTTTTCTTGAGATCCAAGTTTGTTACAGCTTCAAGCCCCCTCAGCAAAAAGGCAAAGAAAAAGTAGCTGCTTTTTAAACAGTTCAAGGTCAAAACGCACATGCTACCCCACCACCCCCCTACCCACCTCACTTCTTTACTATTGGTCACCACCAAGTTGTCCCTTTGTAATTGGATCCTTGGTACAGCCTTAACCTGGAGGAAGTGTTGCCTCACTCGGCAATTTCAACCCATACCCTGTATCGCACCATCTGCTGCAGTGGGATTCAAACCCGGGAGCCCCTGGAACTGGGTTGATAGTCCAGTCGATACTGGCACTCAGCCATCGTGCCTTAAATCCCCCTGCAATGGTACATAAACTCCCTGGTACCTCTGCAGGTTGGTAGAGCTGGTGAAGCCCTTCCGGCACAGGGGGCAGCTGAAGGGCCTCTACCCCATGTGGACCCGCTGGTGCCTCAGCAGGGTGGAGGAATCGCTGAAGGCCTTCCTGCACACTGGGCAGCTGAAGGGCGTCTCCCCAGTGTGGATCCGCTGGTGGGTGAGCAGGGTGGAGGAACTGCTGAAGCCCTTCCCGCAGATGGGACAGGGGAACGGGCTATCCCTGGTGTGGCTGCACCGATGAGTCTCCAGGACAGATGGGACACAGAAGCTTTTCCTGCAGTCGCCACACTTCCACCGTTTCTCCACGGGGCTGGATTCCTCAGGTTTCTCCATGGCCGAAGCTTCAGTTACACACAAATGCGTGTGGAGCCCCTCCCCACCGTGAATTCCTCTTCCCAGGCCGTATAACTGTTTCAGGCTCAACACTCAGTGCGCTGCAACAGTAGGGTCTCTCATCCAGTCCCACTGATGCTGAAAACTTACTCAAACAGGAACCAAAATGCTTTGCTCCTTCTCACAGAATCATAGTTGAAAATCGTTGCGGTCCCGATGGATTGAGTGACTGTCAGACATTGACGTCAAAGTGAGGACTGCAGATGCTGGAGAGTCAGTGTCGAAAAGTGTGCTGCTGGAAAAGCACAACAGGTCAGGCAGCATCTGAGGAGCAGGAGAGTCAATGTTTCGGGCATAAGCCCTTCATCTGTTGATTTTGAAGCTTCAGTCTTCAGATCTTCAAATACACGGTTAAAAACAGATTACAAAAGTCATCACTATCAGTGCAGGGTAGAAATTCAGAACAAGCAATTCTACTTTGTGGAATATTCTTTTCTTTTGTTGTTCCACAAAATTGAAAGCACTCCCACACCCTCTTCCCCCTCTGTTCTCACTCCGCTCTATCTAATTCTCCTGAAGGAGCTGATTCAGGATCTTACAGGGACAGAAAAGCAAAAACGTCAAGACTGACATCTCTCTGAATTTTGGATACCTCCACCTGAAAGTTAATATCTTTCACAACACTGGGATCCTGCTGAGAGTGAGCAGGTCTGATTTTGGGAAGCAAAAAAAAAGTGTCAATTCAGGGTGAACCTGCAATGCAGCTTCTTGAGGAAGGACCAGACACAAAATGGTTAACGACCCCGAGAAGGTGGGAGTAAAATGAGACGTCAAGGCATTAACACCGACACACTTCAGTCAAACTCTTCTGCTCGCAGTCAGGGCAAAACATGCTCTGAAAGTCCAGCCTTCACAACCACACTTCTGCTTCCACTGAAGACAATTAGAGTCACACAGCACGGAAAGTGACCCTTTGGCCCAACCTGCCCAGATATCCTAAATTAATCTAGTCACGTTTGCCATCACTTGGCCCCTATATGGGCTGGGTCCTGGCAGCTGGGACTAAATTGGGTTGGCTATCTTGTCAGCAAGGACGGGTTGGACCGAAGGGTCTGTTTCTGTGCTGTACATCTCTATGACTCCAGTCGCATTTGCCACCACTTGGCCCTGACCCAACTGAACCCTTCATATTCATATGCCCATCCAGGAGCCTTTTAACTTGTCATCGTATCAGCACCCACCACTTCCTCTGGCAGCTCATGCCATCGCTCAAGCGACTCCATGTTGAAAGTGTCTGATCTGGTGCACCAAATGACACCAGGATAATCCAAGATCATTCCAGATCGCATCGATACTCAGTCAGTGGCTTTCCCGATCAGGATGTTGTACGTGATCAAACAGGTCCATGGGTAGGCGATCCCCCACCTCTTAGTTCAAGTATCTCTACGAGAACTCCCTTGCTGGAGGGTCCCTTGGAGTCACTTCAACTGGACTTCACTGAGTTGGAGAAATGAGTTGAGTTGCTATAAATGTGTTTTGCTTGTTGCTGATGTCTTTTATAAGTGGATTGAAGCCTACCCTCCTCCTAATGCTACTGCTGAGACTGTGGTGAAGATTTTGTTTAAGGAAATAATTCCCTGCTTCAGTATACCTGCGTGCATTAGCTCGGACAATGGACCACACTTTGTAGGTAATATTAACGGAGAACTCTGTTCCCAGCTTTGTATTTGTCGGCAACTGCATGGTGCTTATCATCCTCAGGCGGCCGGCCTTGTTGAATGTTTTAACCAGATGCAAGACTAAACTTGCCAAATTAATGGCCGAGTCTGGCCTCTCCTGGTTATGCTAATCCCTGTGGCCTTATACCAGATGCGATCCATGTCTGTGGGCAAGACACGAATGTCTCCAGCTGAGAGTTTCTCTGGTCACTGCCTCCGTACCCCTTGGAACGATTCGACTCCCTTCTGAGTCCACTTCCACCACATGACCAAAGCAATCATTGGTTATGTTCTTGCTCTAACCAATGTTATGCGTGCCTTTCACTCCCAGGAGCGTGCGGCATACAGCGATGTTCCGTCCCTTTCAGCCTCGTCACGGGTAGAGCCTGGTTCGTTGGTGCTCGTCAAGAACTGTACTGGCAAAGGTCTCCAACCTCGTTGGGATGGCCCCTTCCAGGTTTTACTTCCCACCCCTACGGCGGTCCCAGTCGCTGGGCGCTCAGCTTGGGTCCAACTGCACCGTTGTAAATTGATTGACTGCACCAATCAAAAGGGGGGGAAGAGGAGGAGAGAATCCTGGAATCTCAACAAAAGGAGTGGACCCTGTCCAGTTGGGTTTTTGAATTTTGCTGTTGTTCTCATGTTAATCTTATTACAGATACTTGAACTAAGAGGAGGGACATGTGGGGGATCGCTTATCTCCTCACCTTTCTGATCACGTACAACATCCTGATGGGGAAAGCCACTAACTATGGATGCGACCAGGAATGATCAGAGATTATCCACCACCCATGCTGAGGAGATGTCGTCCAGTGCACCGGACCAGACGCCTTTGACGTGTGGAACGTGATGAAGATTGATTATTGCAATGGACTCTTACATCAGAAAGACCAGGTTGTCCATCTGGACAGTAGAAATCAGTGAGAGTTATCATGTCGTTACCATGTTTTTTTTTTATTTTACCTGCAGTCGCAAGCCTAGTGAAGATAAAAATGATCAACCCTGTTATTATGGTAAATATGCCCAGGAACATCATCCCTTTTTGCAGGACGGGCCAACTCGAGAAAAGGGAAGCCTGATAGGAGAAACTCCTCAATCCACAAACAACTTATTTATACAGGCCCACAGAACGCTCTTCACCCCAGAGGCAGTAGTATGTTACTCCTCTCTATCGGGAGATGACTTACTTGCCCCGTCCCCAGTCCCCGATTCCAATCTATTCATCAGACTTCCTACTGTCGATCCCGCGAAGAGAAATATCACTTTCCAATACCTCGGGTCTGTGTATACAAACAGCTGGTGTAACACTGGCTGGGGTACAGCAGACCTTATGCGGCACAAGGACCTTTTCTCTTTTCAGAATCTGATACTGTCACCAAGACCATGTACAATAGAGCTAAGGGAGAGCCCAATGGGAACAGCATTCTGAGGACCATTGTCTCCCATACAGTGCGAGTGCTCGAATCCCTTGGCCCATTTTTACAGTGCTCAAGCAACTCCTCTGTGCCACCGTGGGCGGCACAGTGGTTAGCACTGCTGCCTCACAGCGCCAGAGACGCGGGTTCAATTCCCGCCTCAGGCGACTGACTGTGTGGAGTTTTCACATTCTCCCCGTGTCTGCATGGGTTTCCTCCGGGTGCTCCGGTTTCCTCCCACAATCCAAAGATGTGCAGGTCAGGTGAATTGGCCATGGTAAATTGCCCATAGTGTTAGGTAGGGGGTAGTTGTGTAGGGGTATGGGTGGGTTGCGCTTCGGCGGGGCGGTGTGGACTGATAGGGGAAACTCCTCCATCCACAAACAACTTATTTATACAGGCCCACAGAACGCTATTCACCCCAGAGGCAGTAGTATGTTATTCCTCTCTATCAGGAGATGACTTACTTGCCCCGTCCCCAGTCTCTGATTCCAATCTATTCATCACTGTTTCCACACTGTAAGTAATCTAATCTAATCTAATCTAAAACGTCGCCCCTTTACTCCTGTAGATCTGACCAGACCCCCTGCTGTAACATTTCAGTAACTTATTTTGACAAACTCTCCCTAATATACACCAAACCAGACTATTATTTCTTAAGGTAAAGGGAAAGCTACCAATTTCCTTGTCCTGGATGGCAAAGATGTCCCTCATAAGGTCACCATCGGAGCCCTTGTTCCCACAACAGTACCTTGTCCTGGCCAGTGGACAAGTCGATGGAACCTCCATCTGAGGAGGATGCAGCGGTCGGTCTCAGCCAACCTTGCTCCAATTGGAAAGATCCCAAGGGACTGCATGACAATACAGGACACCCGATAGGCTGGGGGATCCAGAGTACCCTGAGGTTGGAAGGATCAGCAGGAGTGACAAGTTAAAAGAACCGCAATTCCCTCTTTTGCGGCCTGACCATTCGAGGAAATAAGACTAAAGAGGCTTGTGGGCGGCACGGCGGCACAGTGGTTAGCACTGCTGCCTCACAGCGCCTGAGACGTGGGTTCAATTCCTGCCACAGGGGACTGACTGTGTGGAGTTTGCACGTTCTCCCCGTGTCTGCGTGGGTTTCCTCCGGGTGCTCCGGTTTTCTCCCACAGTCCAAAGATGTGCAGGGTCAGGTGAATTGGTCCATACTAAATTGCCCGTAGTGTTAGGTAAGGGGTAAATGTAGGGGTATGGGTGGGTTTCGCTTCGGCGGGTCGGTGTGGACTTGTTGGGCCGAAGGGCCTGTTTCCACACTGTAATCTAATCTAATCTAAAAAAGGCTCTGGAACAGAGTAAACTGGGATTATCAGACCTGTGTCTTTACGCTGTGCAGAATCGGTATGCCATAGACTATATACTCGCCCGGGAGGGTGAGGTCTGCACCATTGTCCAAGATAAATGCACTATGGCCATTCCCGACCTCACTGGCAATATTACTAAGATACAAGCAGAGATCCAGAATGACTGAAGGGACCAGTTGGGAAAACTGCAGATCGCGCTGATGGTACAATTGGCTTATCAATTTAGCTATGTCTGTTTGTCGGTATTGGTATTGTTAGGTGTTTAATTGCTAGGCTTATGAGGTCCCTTAGTGATATAGATTTGCCCCAGAAGATGCTCCTTTTGCGATCCGTTGGCTCACCCACACGTGTCCATGGCGATGATAAATATGACCAGATGAGCTGCTGTTACTCTACAGGATGTTGATGGCTGGACCACCTTGAAGGGCATTCGTTTGGATTAGCCTTCTCTTTCAGTGATCTCGGTGCAATCAAAGGGAGGAATGAGGGTGTGGGCACCTGGGTGAGAAAGTCTATAGTCTTAAAACTTGCCTTTAAACATTCAGACGAAAATGTAATGCTGAATTATTGAATACATTTACTGCACTAGAAAATAAACAGGCCGGAAGGCTCAGAAAGAGGAGAGAACTTAAAGATAGGGACACCTGGCCTCACCAAGTGATAACAGGATGCTGTGAGGCAATTAAGAACGTTTGCCTCAGCATCAGTGAATCTGTGTGAACAGGACACCAAGTGATAACATTCACAGCCGTTCCCTTGTGAGACCATTTTAGTGCTGAGGCTGTTGAATCCCGTAGAAAATTAACTTAGTGCTTATCTGCTATGGATTGAAATGAATTGCATTTTGGGACTTTATGATGATATTGAGTAGCCATTACTGGTTATTAAATACAAACTCTGTAAAAGGAAATATTGATAAAGCTTTACCTTACTTGCTGCAGCCGAAGCTCCAGCGGAGGAAACAGGCTTCGGGCACACTACCGGCTTCGGGATGGCCACGCCCCCTGGTCCTGGTCCCGCCCCCTCCTCGTCCAAGGCGACGCGTAAGCCCCGCCCCTTCCGAACGCAGACCGTAAACCCCGCCCCCAGACTAATCCCCGCCCCTCCTGGTAAACCCCGCCCACCCAGGTGTATTTGGAAGCACGAGCTTCTGCAGCGCTGCTCCTTCTGTGGGTAGCTGTGCTGCAGGATCATAAGACACAGAATTAATAGCAAAACATCAGAGTGTCATGCAACCGATGCAATATTTGGAATAAACCTGGACCGCTGCTGAGTTCTTCATCTTTTAGAATGGGTTGCAGGTTTCAGTTTATCAATATATAAATTCCAGAACTTTAGATCAGATTCCCTCCAGTGTGGAAATAGGCCCTTCGGGCCAACAAGTCCACACCGACCTGCCGAAGAGCAAAACACCCAGCCCCATTCCCCGTCACCTAACACTACGGAGCAATTTAGCTTGGCCAATTCACCCTAACCCGCACGTCTTTGGACTGTGGGAGGAAATCCACGCAGACGCGGCGCGGGGAGGGGGAGGGAATTGAACCTGGGGCTCTGGTGCTGTGAGGCAGCAGTGCTAACCACAAAAAAATGAGGAATAGGGATGCAAGGCTGGATTTCAGGGAGCTAGGGTGGAAGCTGAGGGCTAGAACAAACAGAGTGATTATCTCTGGTTTGTTGCCTCCTTTCCCAGGTATCCGACCCTTGTCTTTTGTGTCCTCCCCTACCCTTCCTGTTATCCCTTGACCCCAGTCTCCTTTTTGTTATTTCTTCTACTGCCTCCACCATCATTTTGGCTTTCTGTTTCTGCTTCTCGTCTTTCCTTTTCACATACACTTTCTGTGCCTCACGTAACAGCTCTTCCATCTGTCTTTCACTCCATCCATCTAATTTCTGTAATTTCTTTTGTATGTCCGGCCATGATTTCGTTACAAACTGGACCTTTAAGAGTCCCTGTGCTATCTGATTATCGGGATCCATTCCCAAACACTTCCTTGTGGCCTCCTTGAGACTTTTAAGAAATGCAGAAGTGGTTCCATCCTTCTCTTGTCGTACTTCAAAGGCCTTAACAAAGGTTTATGATCTTGGTGCCGCCTCTTTAATTCCTAATATTCCCATTTCTCATAGATCCCGCATTGACTCCCTATCTTCTCTGTCATTATTTTCCAAATGAGGGTCAACATTTGGGAATTTCTGTTCTGCTGGGGCCCTTCTTCCCCAACTGCGTGCCTCTTTTCCCATTGCTATAAAGCTGCTCTCCTAATCATACCTCGTTCTTCCCCTGAAAATAATGTTCCTAAAATTGCAATCAGTTCTCCCCAGGTATATAAATTAGGCCCTAGGAATTGCTCTAATTGTTCGGCTAGTCCAACCGGATCCTCTATTAAACTTTTCATTTCCTTTGTAAAGACCCTAACTTCACTGCTAGTTAAGGGAGCATTTACATATCCGATTGTACCTTCCCCAATCGGAACCTCTCATAAGGGACATAATTTTCCATTTTCCATTATCTCTGCCCCTCCTTTACGTGTGGTGGCTCGAGTGACTCTGCCCCCCCCCCCCCAGGTTCTGCATCTTTTAGTTCAGAGTCCGTTCCCATTTCTGTGTCTGGACTCGGTTCTACTTCGGGAGCTGTAGGCTCGTTCCGGGGAGTAGTATATGGGGGCGGCAAACACGTTAAGGGATCCTATTGTGGCTTCCCTTGTTCATTCTTTTTCTGTTCTTTCCCTGATTCCTCCCTATTCATGGGACATAATTTTACTCCCGCGCTCCCTATCCAACAAACCGCATAATCGGACTCTTTTTGACTGTACGCTTCTTTCCGATTGACATATATATTAAGATCTTGACACAGCCAATCCTCATCGGACCCATATTTGGGCAAAAAAATAGCAGGCGCCTTAATACTTTATCTAGTCCAGACAAAACAACAATAGTTTACCATTGTAGCCTTATCTTTCCCCCGCATCGGGGAGTTGTGTTCCCAATTTCCCAACATTCTCCCCAAAGGACTGTCGGGTGAAATATATTCCCCTTGAACGTTATTTACAGATCGATCGTTACCCAGGCAACTCCCCGTGCCTCCCATTGTTGCTAATTTAATTAATCTTAATGAGGTCCGGTGTCACCTTCTTCCACACCCCCTTCAGGGTCCTGACTAGACACATTACTCGTCCAATTAATCTGACTAACTATATGCTTTTTAAGACTTCAACTGTTATCCATAAATCACTTTTATGTAAGGATAAAAGAGATTAGTTAGAAACTGATAGTAAGGCAGTTATGACCTGTAAAAAGAACAGGAGTTAACACTTTATTTCATAATCTGTAAAATCCTAAACCTTAAAAGAAATCATGTTAAAATTTCCATAGTAGAAATCAGATTCAAAACAGTGCCGGATCTCAAGCTCCAGGGAACAAAGCAGAAACATTCAATCACCAACAAACAAATGTGCATTCAAACCAAATCACAACGGGTTAAACTTTCTAGTTGCTGTACAGCTCTTTCTCTCTCTCTCACACACACACACACACAGACACCGTGTCTCACAGACACTTTGAGCTTTCCGCAACGACTCCTCGAGCTTTTGAATATTCATCTGGACGTCTGGTCATAAGTTAGTTATGAAGGGCATCCTCAGTAGCCCTTCAACTACTAGCCCTTCTGACACGGGCTGTTTTCCATTGACATATGCTTAATTTTATATATCGCCTATTCCCCATACTTTTATATGTCCCGACCACCAAGGCAAGACATAAAAGGTCTCTCTTCTGACCTTGGTCTGTGCACAGAGTTACCTGGTCATTTCGGTGCGCCCCGTCCCGCAGCAATTCTTGCAGCAAATACCGCTGCCCCCGGACGCCCGGATATATCCTTGAAGACCTTTCCCTACCTGGTTCCTGTGCACAAGAGCTGCCCGACCTAACCCGCCGCGTCTGCCCGCCTTGTTTCCAGGGTCTCCCAGTCCGGATCGTACTCGCCCAAACCGCGAACGACAAGCAAGGGAGTCAAAGATCACCGAAATCGGCGAGGTGCACCTCCCCGGTCATCCCAAGAGTGTCGAGCGGTCTGAGTCTTGGACCCCGGAACGAGGCCCCCAATTGTGAGAAACAGAACTCACTCACAAATCAATCAACCTGAGACAAAGCCTTGGAAACAAGAACAATTTATTACAGTCTTCTAAGTACTGGACGCTTCTGCAATCAAGCAGAAATGTGTGCCAAAACAGAGCCTGTTCGCTTTCTTATTCAGTTTACAAGTTGCGGGATCACTTTATTGCGGAATCACTTTACTTCAGCTTTATTGTGAAATACCCCTGCTGCTTCTTCTTGTGGTCCACTACAACACTTTAAAGTTATTTCCTAGCTTAAAACTATTTTCTTTAAAAGACCCTCTATATTCATTAAAGTCGTAGCCTTATGTTTGCTACATGCTACAAGAATTCCGCTTCCCTTCCCCCTACTACATCCCATCACCCATCTGCAAAAACAACATTTCTAATCTCCCACAGAAAGAGGGATAGGGATGTAAGGCAGGATTTCAGGGAGCAGGGTGGAAGCTGAGGGCTAGAACAAACAGAGTGGTTATCTCAGGTTTGTTACCCGTGCCACGTGATAGCAAGGCAAGGAATAGGGAGATATATCAGCTGAACACCTGGCTGCAAGGATGGTGCAGGAGGGAGGGTTTCAGGTTTTTGGATAATTGGGGAAGGTGGGACTTGTACAAACAGGACAGTCTTCACTTGAACCAGAGGGGTACTAATATCCTGGGTGGGAAATTTGCTGGTGCTATTCGGGTGGGTTTAAACTAGCTCAGCAGGGGGATGGGAACCGGGGGGTGTAGCTGCAATGCACAGGAGGATGAGAGTAGGAAGGACAGGGACAGGATTTCAGGGTCACAGGAATGTGCTGGCAGACAGTGAAGTGATTTGAAGTGTGTCTACTTCAACGCCAGAGTATCCGCAATAAAGTCGGTGAGCTTGCAGCACGGATAGGTACCTGGGATTTGGATGTTGTGGCCATTTCGGAGACATGGAGAGAACAGGGTGAGGAATGGATGTTGCAGGTTCCAGGGTTTTGATCTTTCATTAAGAACAGCCAAGGGCGGTAAAAGAGGGAAAGGCGTGGCCTTGTTAGTCAAGGATAGTATAACGGTGGCTGACAGAACTTTTGATGAGGACTCTTCTACTGAGGTAATGTGGGCTGAGGTTAGAAACAGGAGAGGAGAGGTCACACTGCTTGCAGTTTTTTTATAGGCCTCCGCAGAGTTCCAGGGAGATGGAAGAGGGGATTAGCAAAATTATTCTGGGTAGGAGTGAAAGGAACAGGCTGGTCATTATGGGGGACTTTAACTTCCCCAACATTGACTGGAAATGCTTTCATTCTAGTACGTCGTATGGATCAGTTTTTGTCCAGTGTGTGCAGGAGGGCTTTCTGACACAGTATGTCGAAGGGCCGACAAGAAGGGAGGTCACACTGGATCTGGTGCTTGGTAACGAACCAGGCCAGGTGTTTGATTTAGTGGAAGGTGAGCACTTTGGAGAGAGTGACCATAATTCAGTTAGGTTTCATTTAGCGATGTAAAGGGATAGAAACATGCCACAGGTCAAGAGTTATCGATAGGGCAAGGGCAATTATAATGCAATTATGCAAGACTTAGGATGCATAGAATAGGGTAGCAAAATGCAGGGGATGGGAACAATTCAAATGTGGAGCTGGTTTAAGGAACAGATATAGTGTGTCCTTGATAGGTATGTCCCTGTCAGGCAGGGAGGTAGTGATAAAGTAAGGGGACCAGGGTTTACAACAGAAATTGCATCTCTTGTTACAAAGAAGAAGGAGGCTTATGTGTTGATGAGGCAAGATGGTTCAGATGAGGCGATGGAGAGTTACAGATTAGCTAGGAAGGATTTAAAGAGAGAGTTAAGAGCAAAGAGAGGACATGAGCAGTCGTTACCAAATAGAATAAAATGAGAACCTAAAGCTTTCTATAGGTATGTGAGGAATAAAAGGATGATTAGGGTAGGAATAGGGCTAATCAAAGACAGAAGTGGGAAGTTGAGTGTGAACCCTGTGGAGATTGGAGAGGTGTTAATGAATATCTCTCATCGGTCTTCACTCAGGAAAAGGAGAATATTGTAGAGGAGAAGAATGAGGTACGAGATATTAGACTTAAAAGGATCAAGGTTAGTTGCACACAGGTGTTATCAATTCTAGAAGGAGTGAAAGTAGACAAGTGCCCTGGGCCCGATGGGATTTATCCAAGGATTCTCTGGGAAGCGAGGGAGGAGATAGCAGAGCCTTTGGTTTTAATATTTGAGTCGTCATTGTCTACAGGTTTAGTGAGCCTTACTTCTGTTGAAGGAAAGCTTTTGGAAAGGAATATTAGAGATAGGATTTATAATCATCTAGCAAGCAACAATTTGATTTCAGATAGTCAACATGGTTTCATCAAGGGCAGATCGTGTCTCACAAACCTTATTGAGTTTTTTGAGAAGGTGACCAAGCATGTAGATGAGGATAGGGCAGTTGACGTGGTGTACATGGACCTCAGTAAAGGTTCCACATGGTAGGCTGTTGGAGAAAATGCAGAGGCATGGGATTGAGGGTGATTTAGCAGTTTGGATTAGAAACTGGCATTCTGAAAGAAGGCAGCGAGTGGTGGTTTATGGAAAATATTCAGCCTGGAGTCCGGTTACTAGTGGTGTGCCACAAGGATCTGTTTTTGGACTACTGCGGTTTGTCATTTTTAAAATTACTTAGGTGCAGGCATAGGTGGATGGATTAGCAGAATTGGGCTGAGAGGTGGCAAATGGAGTTCAATGCAGCTAAATGTGAGGTGATTCACTTTGGGAAGAATAACAGGAAGGCAGTGATCTTGGAGTCCATGTGCATAGATCCCTGAAAGTTGCCACTCAGGTGGATAGTGCTGTGAAGAAGGCATACAGTGTGTTAGGTTTCGTTCGTAGAGGGATTGAGTTCCGGGGAACCGCAATATCACGCTGCAACTATACAAAACGCTAGTGCGGCCACACTTGGAATATTGTGTATAGTTCTGGTCCCCATATTTCAGAAAGGATGTGGGAAGCATTGGAAACGGTGCAGAAGAGATTTACCAGGTTGTTGCCTGGTCTGGAGGGAGGGTCTTATGAGGAAAGGCTGAGAGACTTGGGTCCGTTCTCATTGCAAAGAAGAAGGCTAAGAGGGGATTTGATAGAGACATATAAGGTGATCAGAGGATTAGATAGGGTAGACAGTGAAAGAATCTTTCCTAGGATGGTGACATCAGCTTGTACGAGGGGGCATAACTAGAAATTGAAGGGTGATAGATTTAAGACAGATGTCAGAGGCAAGTCCTTTATGCAGAGTGTGGTAAGGGTGTGGAATTCCCTACCTGCTAAGGTAGTCAACTCAGCCACATTAGGGAGATTTAAACAATCCTTAGATAAGCGCATGGTTGATTTTGGGATAGTATCAGGGAACGAGCTGAGAATAGTTCACAGGTCGCATAACATCGAGGGCCAAAGGGCCTGTTGTGCGCTGTATTGTTCTATGTTCTTTGTTCTATGTTCTAAACTTAGTGCAGGAGGCTGAAAGAAATGAACAGCTTTAAAACAAAAACCTCTTGGAGCTCAAAGCTTTCAATGAGAGTCTGAGCCCGGTGGTAAGTTCAGGTAACCTTTATTGCAACCAAACTTTGTTACAGCTTCAGATCCCCCCAGCAAAAAGGCAGAGAAAAAGCAGTTGCTTTTTGCGCACCTCAAGGTCAAAGTGCACACACCACCCCCCTCACTGTCTTTACTATTGGCCAGCACCAAGTTGTCCCTTTGTAATTGAATCCTTGGTACAGCCGTAACCCGGAGGAAGTATTGCCTCACTCAGCAATTTCAACCCATATCCTGTCTCCAAGTAAGTTTCTCCCCGCTCATTTGCCAGGAAGGGGCAGTGTAGTGTCAACCAGACTGCTGTGGGTATGGAGTCACGTGTAGGGCAGACCGGGTAAAGGATGCAGCTGGAATGACAGAGTGAATCCTTTCCCACAATGGCAGTTCCCTTCCCTAACAAGGGTGAGAGTGAATCAGATGGGGGCTTTCTCCCCCACACCACCCCCTCCCTGAAACGGTCTCATCGTTAGATTCCGAACTCCATATTTCTGACCGAATACCAATTCTGCCATCTGTCGTGGGGGGATTCGAACCCAGGAGTCCCCAGAACCGGGTTGATAGTCCAATCGATAATGGCACTCGGCCGTCACTCCTTCAATCCCCCTGTGATGGCACGTGAACTCGCTGGTGCTTCCGCAGGTGGGAGGAGTAGGTGAAACCCTTCCCGCACTGAGAGCAGGTGAACGGCCTCTGCCCGGTGTGGATCCATTGATGCCTCAGCAGGGTGGAAGATGTGCTGAAGCCCTTTCCACACTTGGGGCAGCTGAAGGGCCTCTCTCCCGTGTGGACCCGCTGGTGAGTCAGCAGGTGGGACGAATACCTGAAGGCCTTCCTGCACTCGGGGCAGGTGAAGGGCCTCTCCCCCATGTGGACCCGCTGGTGGGTCAGCAGATGGGAGGAATTCCTGAAGCCCTTCCCGCACTGAGAGCAGGTGAAGGGCCTCTCCCCCATGTGGACCCGCTGGTGGGTCAGCAGGTGGGAGGAGCAGGTGAAGCCCTTCCTGCACTGAGAGCAACTGAACTGCCTCTCCTCCATGTGGACACGCTGGTGCCTCAGCATGGTGGAGGCCTGTGTAAAGGCCTTCCCACACTCGGGGCAGCTGAAGGGCCTCTCCCCTGTGTGGACCCGCTGGTGCCTCAGCAGGGCGGAGGAGCAGGTGAAGCCCTTCCCGCACTGAGAGCAGGTGAACGGTCTCTCCCCCGTGTGGACATGCTGGTGGGTCAGCAGGGAGGAGGAATTGCTGAAGGCCTTCCCACACTCGGGGCAGCTGAAGGGCCTCTCCCCCGTGTGGACCCGCCGGTGGGTCAGCAGGTGGGAGGAATCGCTGAAAGCCATCCCGCACTGAGAGCAGGTGAATGGCCTCTCCCCCGTGTGGACACGCTGGTGCCTCCGCAGGGAGGTGGAATCGCTGAAGGCCTTCCCACACTTGGGGCAGCTGAAGGGCCTTTCCCCCGTGTGGACCCGCCGGTGGGTCAGCAGGTGGGAGGAATTGCTGAAGGCCTTCCCACACTCTGGGCATCTGAAGGGCCTCTCCCCCGTGTGGACCCGCTGGTGGCTCCGCAGGTTGGAGGAGCAGGTGAAGCCCTTCCCGCACTGAGAGCAGCTGAACGGCCTCTCCACCGTATGGACATGCTGGTGGGCCAACAGGGTAGAGGAATTGCTGAAGGCCTTCCCGCACTCGGGGCAGCTGAATGGCCTCTCCCCTGTGTGGACACGCTGGTGCCTCAGCAGGTGGGAGGAATACCTGAAGCCCTTCCCGCACTGAGCGCAAATGAAGGGCCTCTCCTCCGTATGGACCTGCTGGTGGGTCAGCAGGTGGGAGGAGCAGGTGAAGCCCTTCCCACACTGAGAACAGGTGAACGGCCTCTCTCCCGTGTGGACCCGCCGGTGCCTCAGCAGGGTGGAGGAATTGCTGAAGGCCTTCCCACACTCTCGGCAGGTGAAGGGCCTTTCCCCCGTGTGGACACGCTGGTGCCTCAGCAGGGTGGAGGCCTGGGTAAAGGCCTTCCCGCATTCTGGGCAGCTGAAGGGCCTCTCCCCCGTGTGGACGCGCTGGTGGGTCAGCAGGGTGGAGGCCTGGGAAAAGGCCTTCCCGCACTCTTGGCAGCTGAAGGGCCTCTCCCCTGTGTGGACCCGCTGGTGGGTCAGCAGGTGGGAGGATGTGCTGAAGGCCTTCCCGCACTCTGGGCAGCTGAAGGGCCTCGCCCCCGTGTGTTTCTGCTGGTGGGCCAACAAGTGGGAGGAATGTCTGAAGGCCTTCCCGCAGTCGGTGCAGGGGAATGGCCTCTTCCCGGTGTGACTGCGCCGATGAGTCTCCAGGGCAGACGGGACACGGAAACCTTTTCCACAGTCGCCACACTTCCATGGTTCTTCTACAGGGCAGGATTCCTCAGGTTTCTCCATGGCCACAGCTTCAGCTGCACACAAACACGTGTAGAGCTCCTCCCTGCCGTGAAATCCCCTTCCCAGGCAGTATAACTGTTTCAGGCTCCACACACAGTGCGCTGCAACAGTGGGGGCTCTCGTCCAGTCCCACTGATGCTGAAAACGTCCTCAAACAGGAACCAAAAAGCGTTGATCCCTCTCACAGAAATCACAGTCAAAAATCGTTGCGGTCCCGATTGATTGTGTGACTGTCAGACATGGACATCAAAGTGAGGACTGCAGACGCTGGAGAGTCAGTCAAAAAATGTGGCGCTGGAAAAGCACAGCAGGTCAGGCAGCATCTGAGGAGCAGGAGAGTCAATGTTTCGGGCATAAGCCCTTCATCCGTTGATTTTGAAACTTCCCTCTTCAGATTTTCAACTACTCTGCAAAAGGAGATTACAAAAGTCATCACTATCAGTGCAGGGTAGAAATTCAGAACAAGTAATTCTACTTTCTGTGGAATATTCTTTTGTTGTTGCACAAAATTGAAAGCACCATCCCACTCTCTCTCCCCCTCTGTTCTCACTCCGCTCTAACTAATTCCCCGAAGGTGCTGATTCAGGATCTTACAGGGGCAGAAAAAGCAAAAACATCAAGACTGACATCTCTCTGAATTTTGGATACCTCCACCTGAAAGTTAATATCTTTCACAACGCTGGGATCCTGCTGAGAGTGAGCAGGTCTGATTTTGGGAAGCAAAAAAAAAGTGTCAATTCAGGGTAAACCTGCAACGCAGCTTCTTGAGGAAGGACCAGACACAAAATGGTTATCGACCCAGGGAAGGTGGGAGCAAAATGAGATGTCAAGGCATTAACACCGACACACTTCAGTCAAACTCTTCTGCTCGCAGTCAGGGCAAAACATACTCTGAAAGTCCAGCCTTCACAACCACACTTCTGCTTTCACTGAAGACAATTAGAATCATACAGCACGGAAACAGACTCTTTGGCCCAACCTGCCCAGATATCCTAAATTAATCTAGTCACGTTTGCCATCACTTGGCCTCTATATGGGCCGGGTGCTGGCAGCTGGGACTAAATTGGGTTGGCTATCTTGTCAGCAAGGACGGGTTGGACCGAAGGGTCTGTTTCTGTGCTGTACATCTCTATGACTCCAGTTGCATTTGCCATCACTTGGCCCTGACCCATCTGAACCCTTCATATTCAGATGCCCGTCCAGGAGCCTTTTAACTTGTACCAGCACCCACCACTTCCTCTGGCAGCTCACGCCATCGTTCAAGCGACTCCACGTTGAAAGCGTCTGGTCTGGTGCACCAGATGACATCAGGATAATCTTAGATCGATTCAGATCGCATCGATACTCAGTCAGTGGTTTTCCCGATCAGGATGTTGTACGTGATCAAGCAGGTCCGTGGGTAGGCGATCCGCCACCTCTTAGTTCAAGTATCTCTACGAGAACTCCCTTGCTGGAGGGTCCCTTGGAGACACTTCAACTGGACTTCATTGAGTTGGAGAAATGAGTTGAGTTGCTATAAATGTGTTTTGCTTATTGCTGATGTCTTTTGTAAGTGGATTGAAGCCTAACCTCCTCCTAACACTACTGGTGAGACTGTGGTGAAGATTTTGTTTAAGGAAATAATTCCCTGCTTCAGTATACCTGCGTGCATTAGCTCGGACAATGGACCACACTTTGTAGGTAATATTAACGGAGAACTCTGTTCCCAGCTTTGTATTTGTCGGCAACTGCATGGTGCTTATCATCCTCAGGCGGCTGGCATTGTTGAATGTTTTAACCAAACTCAAGACTAAACTTGCCAAATTAATGGCAGAGTCTGGCCTCTCCTGGTTATGCTAATCCCTGTGGCCTTATTTCAGATGCGATCCATATCTGCGGGCAAGACACGACTGTCTCCAGCTGAGAGTCTCTCTGGTCACCGCCTCCACACTCTGGGAACGATTCGACTCCCTTCTGAGTCCACTTCCACCAAATGACCGAAACAATAATTGGTTATGTTCTTCCTCTAACTAGTGTTATGCGTGCCTTTCACTCCCAGGAGCGTGCGGCCTACAGCGATGTTCCCTCACTTTCAGCCTCGTCACGGGTAGAGCCTGGTTCATTGGTGCTCGTCAAGAACTGCTGGAAATGTGTTGCTGGAAAAGCGCAGCAGGTCAGGCAGCATCCAGGGAACAGGAGAATCGACGTTTCGGGCATAAGCCCTTCTTCAGGAATCAAGAACTGGACTGGCAAAGGTCTCCAACCTCGTTGGGATGGCCCCTTCCAGGTTTTACTTCCCACTCCTACAGCGGTAAAATTTACTGGGCACTCAGCTTGGGTCCAACTGCACCATTGTAAATAGATTGACCGCACCAATCAAAAGTGGGGAAGAGGAGGAGAGAATCCTGGAATCCCAACAAAAGGAGTGGACCCTGTCCAGTTGGGTTTTTGAATCTTGCTGTTGTTCTCATGTTAATCTTATTGCAGATACTTGAACTAAGAGGAGGGACATGTGGGGGATCGCCTATCTCCTCACCTTTCTGATCACGTACAACATCCTGATGGGGAAAGCCACTAAGTATGGATGCGACCAGGAATGATCAGAGATTATCCACCACCCATGCTGAGGAGATGTCGTCCATTGCACCGGACCAGGCACCTTAGACGTGTGGAACGTGATGAAGATTGATTATTGCAATGGACTCTTACATCAGAAAGACCAGATGGTCCATCTGGACAGTAGAAATCAGTGGGAGTCACCATGTCGTTACCATGTGTTTTTGATTTTACCTGCAGATGCAAGCCTAGTGAGGATAAAAATGATCAACCGTTATTATGGTAAATATTTTAAGGACGTCCAGGAACATCATCCCTTTTTGCAGGTCGGGCCGACTCGAGAAAAGGGAAGCCTGATAGGGGAAACTCCTCAATCCACAAAGAACTTATTTATACAGGCCCACAGAACGCTCTTCACCCCAGAGGCAGTAGTATGTTACTCCTCTCTATCGGGAGATGACTTACTTGCCCCGTCCCCAGTCCCCGATTCCATTCCATTCGTCAGACTTCCGACTGCCGACCCTGCGAAGAGAAATATCACTTTCCAATACCTCGGGTCAGTGTATACAAACAGCTGGTGTAACACTGGCCGGGGTACAGCAGGCCTTATGTGGCACATGGACCTGGAACGGAACCCTTCCCTTGCGCATTTATAGGCCTTTTCTCTTTTCAGAACCTGATACTGTCACCAAGACCATGTACAATAGAGCTAAGGGAGAGCCCAATGGGAACAGCATTCTGAGGACCATTGTCTCCCATACAGTGCGAGTGCTCGAGTCACTTGGCCCATTTTTTACAGCGCTCAAGCAACTCCTCTTGCAAAACATCGACCCTTTACACCTGTAGATCTGACCAGACCCCCTGCTGTAACATTTCAGTAACCTATTTTGACAAACTCTCCCTAATATACACCAAACCAGACTATTATTTCTTCAGCTAAGATAAAGCTACCAATTTCCTGGTCCTGGATGGCAAAGATGTCCCTCATAAGGTCACCATCGGAGCCCTTGTTCCCACAACAGTACCTTGTCCTGGCCGGTGGACAAGTCGATGGAACCTCCATCTGAGGAGGATGCAGCGGTCGGTCTCAGCCAACCTTGCTCCAACTGGAAGGATCCCAAGGGACTGGGTGACAATACAGGACACCCGATAGGCTGGGGAATCCAGAGTACGCTGAGGTTGGAAGGATCGGCAGGAGTGACAAGTCAACAGAACCGCAACTCCCTCTTTGAAGGCCTGACCTTTCGAGGAAATAAGACTAAAGAGGCTCTGAAACCGAGTAAACTGGGATTATCAGACCTGTGTCTTTACTCTGTGCAGAATTGGTATGCCTTAGACTATATGCTCCCCCAGGAGGGTGAGGTCTGCACCATTGTCCAAGATAAATGCACTATGGGCATTCCCAATCTCACTTGCAATATTACTAAGATACAAGCAGAGATCCAGAATGACTGAAGGGACTAGTTGGGGAAACTGCAGATCGGGCTCATGGTACAATTGGCTTATCAATTTAGCTATGTCTGTTTGTCGGTATTGGTATTGTTAGGTGTTTAATTGCTAGGCTTATGAGGTCCCTTAGTGATATAGATTTGCCCCAGAAGATGCTGCTTTCGCGATCTGATGGCTCACCCACACGTGTCGAAGGCGATGATAAATATGACAGATGAGCTGCAAAGATGGTGGTGCCGCTCTGCAGGATGTTGATGGCTGGACCACCTTGAAGGGCATTTGTTTAGACTAGCCTTCTCTTTCAGTGATCGCGGTGCAATCAAAGGGAGGAATGAGGGTGTGGGCATCTGGGTGAGAAAGTCTATAGCCTTAAAACTTGTCTTTAAACATTCAGACTAAAATGTAATGCTGAATTATTGAATACATTTACTGCACAAGAAAATAAACAGGCAAGAAGGCTCAGAAAGAGGAAAGAACTTAAAGATAGGGACACCTGGGCTCACCAAGCGATAACAGGATGCTGTGAGGCAATTAAGAACGTTTGCCTCAGCATCAGTGAATCTGTGTGAACAGGACACCAAGTGATAACATTCACAGCCGTTCCCTTGTGAGACCATTTTAGTGCTGAGGCTGTTGAATCCCGTAGAAAATTAACTCTTAGTGCTTATCTGCTATGGATTGAAATGAATTGCATTTTGGGACTTTATGATGATATTGAATAGCCATTACTGGTTATTAAATACAAACTCTGTAAAAGGAAATATTGATAAAGCTTTACCTTACTTACTGCAGCCGAGGCTCCAGCGGAGGAAACAGGCCTCGGGCACACTTCCGGCTTCGGGATGGCCACGCCCCCTGGTCCTGGTCCCGCCCCCTCCTCGTCCAAGGCGACGCGTAAGCCCCGCCCCTTTCGAACGCAGACCGTAAACCCCGCCCCCAGACTAGACCCCGCCCTCCTGGTAAACCCCGCCCACCCAGGTGTATTTGGAAGCACGAGCTTCTGCAGCGCTGCTCCTTCTGCGGGTAGCTGTGCTGCAGGATCATAAGACGCAGAATTAATAGCAAAACATCACAGTGTCATGCAACCGATGCAATATTTAGAACAATCCTGGACCGCTGCTGAGTCCTTCATCTTTTAGAATGGGTTGCAGGTTTCAGTTCATCAATATATAAATTCCAGAACTTTAGATCAGATTCCCTCCAGTGTGGAAACAGGCCCTTCGGGCCAACAAGTCCACACCGACCCGCCGAAGAGCAAAACACCCAGCCCCATTCCCCGTCACCTAACACTACGGGGCAATTTAGCTTGGCCAATTCACCCTAACCCGCACGTCTTTGGACTGTGGGAGGATACCCGCGCAGACGTTGGGGGGGGGGGGGAATTGAACCTGGGGCTCTGGCGCTGTGAGGCAGCAGTGCTAACCACAAAAAAAAGGTGACATTTTCTGTTTTTCAGCGGCAGCTGCAACCCAGGAGTGGGGAGTCACTGATTTGAGGTTTTAAATTTGAAGTCAGAGAGCAGAGGTTCCTGGGAGAGGAGGGATGACTTATTTGTATTTCCTTCTTGCTGTATAAGTCAGTGGGTACTGTTGAGGGGGGATAACGACCTACCAGGGGTATGCACTGGGGCCCAGGTCTCTGGCACAGAGCCTGTCCCTGTTGCACCAGAAGGGAAGGAAGGAAGGAAACGAGGAGAGTGTTAGTCATTGGGGACTCAATAGTTAGAGGGTCAGATAGAAGGTTTGTTGGGAATGAACAAGACTCGCGGTTAGTGTGTTGCCTCCCAGGTGCCAGGGTGCGTGATGTCTCGGATCGTATCTTTGGGGTCCTGAAGGGAGAGGGTTTCCAACCCCAAGTCATGGTCCATATAGGTACCAACAACATAGGTAGAAATGTGAGAAACAGAACTCACTCACAAATCAATCAGCCTGAGACAAAGCCTTGGAAACAAGAACAATTTATTACAGTCTTGCAAGTACTGGACGCTTCTACAATCAAGCAGAAATGCGCACCAAAACAGAGACTGTTAGCTTTCTTATTCAGTTTACAAGTTGCGGGATCACGCCTCCCTTTTTCCATCCTATCATAAGCCGATTACCTCACTTGTCAGTTATTTTCTTATCTGGCCATCCTGCTGTCCTTGTCTGCATTGTTTGTTCCTTGTTTGTTACAGTTTGTTCTTTTATCCAGTTTCTCTTATCATACTATAAGCTTTATTGTGAAATGCCCCTGTTGCTTATTTTTGTGGTCAACTACAACACTTTAAAGTTATTTCCTAGCTTAAAACTATTTTCTTTAAAAGACCCTCTATATTCATTAAAGTCTTAGCCTTAAGTATGCTACATGGTACAAGAATTCCTCGACCGTTTGTATAATGTTCCCCTTCCCTTCCCCCCACTACACCCCCTCACCCATCTGCAAAAACATTTCTAATCTCCCACAGAAAGAGGGATAGGGATGTAAGGCAGGATTTCAGGGAGCTAGGGTGGAAGCTGAGGGCTAGAACAAACAGAGTGGTTATCTCTAGTTTGTTACCCATGCCACGTGATAGCAATGGATAGGAATAGAGAGAGATATCAGCTGAACACCTGGCTGCAAGGATGGTGCAGGAGGGAGGGTTTCAGGTTTTTGGATAATTGGGGCTCATTCTGGGGAAGGTGGGACTTGTACAAACAGGACAGTCTTCACTTGAACCAGAGGGGTACTAATATCCTGGGTGGGAAATTTGCTGGTGCTATTCGGGTTGGATTAAACTAGCTCAGCAAGGGGATGGGAACCGGGGGGTGTAGCTGCAATGCACAGGAGGATGAGAGTAGGAAGGACAGGGACAGGATTTCAGGGTCACAGGAATGTGCTGGCAGACAGCGAACTGGTTTGAAATGTGTCTACTTCAACGCCAGAGTATTCGCAATAAGTTGGTGAGCTTGCAGCATGGATAGGTACCCAGGATTTGGATGTTGTGGCCATTTCGGAGACATGGAGAGAGCAGGGTGAGGAATGGATGTTGCAGGTTCCAGGGTTTTGATCTTTCATTAAGAACAGCCAAAGCAGTAAAAGAGGGAGAGGCGTGGCCTTGTTAGTCAAGGATAGTATAACGGTGGCTGACAGAACTTTTGATGAGAACTCGTCTATTCAAGTAATGTGGGCTGAGGTTAGAAACAGGAGAGGAGAGGTCACACTGCTTGGAGTTTTTTTTACAGGCCTCTGCAGAGTTCCAGGGAGGTGGAAGAGAGGATTTGCAAAATTATTCTGGATAGGAGTGAAAGGAACAGGGTGGTCATTCTGGGGGACTTTAACTTCCCCAACATTGACTGGAAATGCTTTCACTCTAGATTCTGGATCAGTGGTGCTGGAAGAGCACAGCAATTCAGGCAGCATCTCGGATGCTGCCTGAATTGCTGTGCTCTTCCAGCACCACTGATCCAGAATCTGGTTTCCAGCATCTGCAGTCATTGTTTTTACCTCATGCTTTCACTCTAGTATGTTGTATGGATCAGTTTTTGTCCAGTGTGTGCAAGATGGTTTTCTGACACAGCATGTCGAAGGGCCGACAAGGGGGGACGTCACTCTGGATCTGGTGCTTGGTAATGAACCAGGCCAGATGTTTGATTTGGTGGAAGGTGAGCACTTTGGAGAGAGTGACCATAATTCAGTTAGGTTTCATTTAGCGATGTAAAGGGATAGGAACATGCCACAGGTCAAGAGTTATTGATGGGGCAAGGGCAATTATAATGCAATTATGCAAGACTTAGGATGCATAGAATAGGGTAGCAAAATGCAGGGGATGGGAACAATTGAAATGTGGAGCTGGTTTAAGGAACAGATATTGTGTGCCCTTGATAGGTATGTCCCTGTCAGGCAGGAAGTGATAAGGTAAGGGAACCGTGGTTTACAACAGAAATTGCATCTCTTGTTACAAAGAAGAAGGAGGCTTATGTGTTGATGAGGCAAGATGGTTCAGATGGGGTGATGGAGAGTTACAGATCAGCTAGGAAGGATTTAAAGAGAGAGTTAAGAGCAAAGAGAGGACATGAGCAGTCTTTAACACATAAAGGAGAACCCTAAAGCTTTCTATAGGTATGTGAGGAATAAAAGGATGATTAGGGTAGGAATAGGGCCAGTCAAAGATAGAAGTGGGAAGTTGAGTGTAGGCCCTGTGGAGATTGGAGAGGTGTTAATGAATATCTCTCATCGGTCTTCACTCAGGAAAAGGAGAATATTGTAGAGGAGAAGAATGAGGTACGAGATATTAGACTCAAAAGGATCGAGGTTAGTTGCACACAGGTGTTATCAATTCGAGAAGGAGTGAAAGTAGACAAGTGCCCTGAGCCCGATGGGATTTATCCGAGGTTTCTCTGGGAAGCGAGGGAGGAGATAGCAGAGCCTTTGGTTTTGATATTTGAGTTGTTATTGTCTACAGGCTTAGTACCAGAGTGGAGGATTGCTAATGTTGTGCCCTTGTTCAAGAAGGGCAGCAGAGATGACCCAGGTAATTATAGACCACTGAGCCTTACTTCTGTTGAAGGAAAGCTTTTGGAAAGGAATATTAGAGGTAGGATTTATAATATACTTGCAAGCAACAATTTGATTTCAGATAGTCAACATGGTTTCATCAAGACAGATCGTGTCTCACAAACCTCATTGCATTTTTTGAGGTGACCAAGTATGGAAATGTGGGTAGGGCAGTTGACGTGGTGTACATGGACCTCAGTAAAGCCTGTGATAAGGTTCCACATGGCAGGCTGTTGGAGAAATAGCAGAGGCATGGGTTGTTGTGGTTGTGTTCGCCGAGCTGGGAATTTGTGTTGCAAACGTTTTGTCCCCTCTCTAGGTGACATCCTCAGTGCTTGGGAGCCTCCTGTGAAGCGCTTCTGTGATGTTTCCTCCAGCATTTATCGTGATGGTGTCACCGAGACAGGGGACGAAACGTCTGCAACACAAATTCCCAGCTCGGCGAACAGAACCACAACAACGAGTACCCGAGCTACAAATCTTCTCCCAAACTTTGAAGAGACGTGGGATTGAGGGTGATTTAGCAGTTTGGATTAGAAACTAGCTTTCTGAAAGAAGGCAGCGAGTGATGATTTATGGAAAATATTCAGCCTGGTGTCCGGTTACTAGTGGTGTGCCACAAGGATCTGTTTTGGAATCACTGCGGTTTGTCGTTTTTATAAATGACTTAGATGCAGGCAGAGGTGGATGGATTCGCAGAATTGGACTGAGAGGTGGCAAATGGAGTTCAATGCAGCTAAATGTGAGGTGATTCACTTTGGGAAGAATATCAGGAAGGCAGTGATCTTGGAGTCCATGTACATAGATCCCTGAAAGTTGCCACCCAGGTAAATAATGCTGTGAAGAAGGCATACGGTGTGTTAGGTTTCATTCGTAGAGGGATTGAGTTCTGCAACCGCAACATCATGCTGCAACTATACAAAACACTGGTGCAGCCACATTTGGAATATTGTGTATAGTTCTCGCCCCCATATTTCAGGAAGGATGTGGGAAGCATTGGAAAAGGTGCAGAGGAGATTTATCAGGTTGTTGCCTGGTCTGGAGGGAGGGTCTTATGAGGAAAGGCTGAGAGACTTGGGTATGTTCTCATTGGAAAGAAGAAGGCTAAGGGGGGATTTGAAAGAGACATCTTGGATGATCAGAGGATTAGATAGGGTAGACAGTGAAAGAATTTTTCCTAGGATGGTGAAGTCAGCTTGTATGAGGGGGCATAACTACAAATTGAGGGGTGATAGATTTAAGACAGGTGTCAGAGGCAAGTTCTTTATGCAGAGAGTGGTAAGGGCGTGGAATGCCCTACCTGCTAAGGTAGTCAACTCAGCCACATTAGGGAGATTTAAACAATCCTTAGATAAGCGCATGGATGATTTTGGGATAATGTCAGGGAATGAGCCGAGAATACTTCACAGGTCGGCGCAACATCGAGGGCCAAAGGGCCTGTTGTGCGCTGTATTGTTCTATGTTCTTTGTTCTATGTTCTAAACTTAGTGCAGGAGGCTGAAAGAAATGAACAGCTTTAAAACAAAAACCTCTTGGAGCTCAAAGCTTTCAATGAGAGTCTGAGCCCGGTGGTAAGTTCAGGTAACCTTTATTGCAACCAAACTTTGTTACAGCTTCAGATCCCCCCAGCAAAAACGCAGAGAAAAAGCAGTTGCTTTTTGAGCACCTCAAGGTGAAAGCGCACACACTGCACCTCCCCTGTCCCACCCCTCTCACTGTCTTTACTATTGGCCAGCACCAAGTTGTCCCTTTGTAATTGGATCATTGGTAAAGCCCTAACCCGGAGGAAGTATTGCCTCACTCAGCAATTTCAACCCATACCCTGTCTCCAAGTAAGTTTCTCCCCGCTCATTTGCCAGGAAGGGGCAGTGTAGTGTCAACCAGACTGCTGTGGGTCTGGAGTCACGTGTAGGCCAGACCGGGTAAAGGATGCAGCTGGAACGACTGAGTGAATCCTTTCCCACAATGGCGGTTCCCTTACCTAACAAGGGAGAAGTGAATCAGATGGGGGCTTTCTCCCCCGCACCACCCCCTCCCTGAAACAGTCTCATCATTAGATTCCGAACTCCAGATTTCTGACCGAATACCAATTCTGCCATCTGTCGTGGCGGGATTCGAACCCGGGAGTCCCCGGAACCGGGTTGATAGTCCAATCGATAATGGCACTCGGCCATCACTCCTTCAATCCCCCTGCGATGGCACGTGAACTCGCTGGTGTTTCTGCAGGTTGGAGGAGTAGGTGAAGCCCTTCCCGCACTGAGAGCAAGTGAACGGCCTCTCTCCGGTGTGGATCCGCTGTTGCCTCAGCAGGGTGGAGACCTGGCTAAAGGCCTTCCCGCACTCTGGGCAGCTGAAGGGCCTCTCCCCCGTGTGGACCCGCCGGTGGGTCAGCAGGTGGGAGGAATACCTGAAGCCCTTCCTGCACTGAGAGCAGGTGAATGGCCTCTCCCCCATGTGGACCCGCTGGTGGGTCAGCAGGGTGGAGGAATTCCTCAAGGCCTTCCCGCACTCGGGGCAGCTGAAGGGCCTCTCCCCCGTGTGGACCCGCTGGTGCCCCAGCAGGGTGGAGACCTGGGTAAAGGCCTTTCCGCACTCTGGGCAGCTAAAGGGCCTCTCCCCGGTGTGGACCCGCTGGTGGGTCTGGAGGTTTAAGGAGCAGGTGAAGCCCTTCCCGCACTGAGAGCAGGTGAACGGCCTCTCCCCCTTGTGGATACGCTGGTGGGTCATCAGGGAGGAGACGTGGGTAAAGGCCTTCCCGCACTGAGAGCAGCTGAAGGGTCTCTCCCCTGTGTAGATCCGCTGGTGGCTCTGCAGGGTGGAGGAGCAGGTGAAGCCCTTCCGGCACCGAGAGCAGGTGAACGGCCCCTCCCCGGTGTGGACATGCTGGTGCCTCAACAGGGCGCAGGAATTGCTGAAGGCCTTCCTGCACTTGGTGCAGCTGAAGGGCCTCTCCCCCATGTGGATACGCTGGTGGCTCCGCAGATTGGAGGAGCAGGTGAAGCCCTTCCCACACTGAGAGCAGCTGAAGGGTCTCTCCCCTGTGTGGATCCGCTGGTGGCTCTGCAGGGTGGAGGAGCAGGTGAAGCCCTTCCGGCACCGAGAGCAGGTGAACGGCATCTCCCCTGTGTGGACATGCCGGTGACTCCGCAGATTGGAGGAGCAGGTGAAGCCCTTCCCGCATTCAGGGCAACTGAAGGGCTTTTCCCCCGTATGGACACGCTGGTGCCTCAGCAGGTTGGAGACCTGGGTATAGGCCTTCCCGCATTCAGGGCAATTGAAGGGCCTCTCCCCCGTGTGGACATGCTGGTGGATCAGCAGGGTGGAGGAATTGCTGAAGGCCTTCCCGCACTCGGGGCAGCTGAAAGGCCTTTCCCCCGTGTGGACCCGCTTGTGCCTCAGCAGGGTGGAGGCCTGGGAAAAGGCCTTCCCGCACTCTGGGCAGCTGAAGGGCCTCTCCCCTGTGTGGACCCGCTGATGGGCCAACAAGTGGGAGGAATGTCTGAAGGCCTTCCCGCAATCGGTGCAGGGGAATGGCCTCTCCCCGGTGTGACTGCGCCGATGAGTCTCCAGGGCAGACGGGACACGGAAGCCTTTCCCACAGTCGCCACACTTCCACGGTTCCTCTACAGGGCGGGATTCCTCAGGTTTCTCCATGGCCACAGCTTCAGCTGCACACAAACACATGTAGAGCCCGTCCGTGCCGTGAAATCCCCTTTCCAGGCCGTAGAACTGTTTCAGGCTCCACACACAGTGCACTGCAACAGTGGGGGCTCTCGTCCAGTCCCAATGATGCTGAAAACATCCTCAAACAGGAACCAAAAAGCGTTGATCCCTCTCACAGAAATCATAGTCAAAACTCGTTGCGGTCCCGATGGATTGTGTAACTGTCAGACATTGACATCAAAGTGAATAATGAAGACGCTGGAGAGTCAGTCAAAAAATGTGGCGCTAGAAAAGCACAGCAGGTCAGGCAGTATCCGAGGAACAGGAGAGTCAATGTTTCGGGCATGAGCCCTTCATCTGTTGATTTTGAAACTTCAATCTTCAGATTTTCAACTACTCTGCAAAAAGAGATTACAAAAGTCATCACTATCAGTGCAGGGTAGAAATTCAGAACAAGCAATTCTACTTTCTGTGGAATATTCTTTTGTTGTTGCACAAAATTGAAAGCACCATCCCACTCTCCCTTCCCCTCTGTTCTCACTCCGCTCTAACTAATTCCCCTTAAGGTGTTGATTCAGGATCTTACAGGGGCAGAAAAAGCAAAAACATCAAGACTGACATCTCTCTGAATTTTGGATACCTCCACCTGAAAGTTAATATCTTTCACAACGCTGGGATCCTGCTGAGAGTGAGCAGGTCTGATTTTGGGAAGCAAAAAAAAGGTGTCAATTCAGGGTAAACCTGCAACGCAGCTTCTTGAGGAAGGACCAGACACAAAATGGTTAATGACCCCGAGAAGGTGAGAGCAAAATGAGACATCAAGGCATTAACGCCAATACACTTCAGTCAAACTCTTCTGCTCCCAGTCAGGGCAACTCATGCTCTGAAAGTCCAGCCTTCATAACCACACTTCTGCTTTCACTGAAGACAATTAGAGTCACATAGCACGGAAACAGACCCTTTGGCCCAACCTGCCCAGATATCCTAAATTAATCTAGTCACGTTTGCCATCACTTGGCCTCTATCTGGGCCGGATGCTGACAGCTGGGACTAAATTGGGTTGACTATCTTGTCAGCAAGGACCAAAGGGTCTGTTTCTGTGCTGTACATCTCTATGACTCCAGTTGCATTTGCCATCACTTGGCCCTGACCCATCTGAACCCTTAATATTCAGATGCCCGTCCAGGAGCCTTTTAACTTGTCATCGTACCAGCACCCACCACTTCCTCTGGCAGCTCACGCCATCGTTCAAGCGACTCCACGTTGAAAGCGTTTGGTCTGGTGCACCAGATGACATCAGGATAATCTCAGATCGTTCCAGATCGCATCGATACTCAGTCAGTGGCTTTCCCGATCAGGATGTTGTACGTGATCAAACAGGTCAGTGGGTAGGCGATCCCCAACCTCTTAGTTCAAGTATCTCTACGAGAACTCCCTTGCTGGAGGGTCCCTTGGAGACACTTACCATAAGACCATAAGACATAGGAGTGGAAGTAAGGCCATTCGGCCCATCGAGTCCACTCCGCCATTCAATCATGGCTGATGCGCATTTCAGCTCCACTTACCAGCGTTCTCCCCGTAGCCCTTAATTCCTCTAGACAACAAGAATCTATCAATCTCGGCCTTCAACTGGACTTCATTGAGTTGTAGAAATGAGTTGAGTTGCTAGAAATGTGTTTTGCTTATTGCTGATGTCTTTTCGAAGTGGATTGAAGCCTACCCTCCTCCTAACGCTACTGCTGAGATTGTGGTGAAGATTTTGTTTAAGGAAATAATTCCCTGCTTCAGTATACCTGCGTGCATTAACTCGGACAATGGACCACACTTTGTAGGTAATATTAACGGAGAACTCTGTTCCCAGCTTTGTATTTGTCAGCAACTGCATGGTGCTTATCATCCTCAGGCAGCCGACCTTGTTGAATGTTTTAACCAGACTCAAGACTAAACTTGCCAAATTAGTGGCAGAGTGTGGCCTCTCCTGGTTATGCTAATCTCTGTGGCCTTATTCCAATTGCGATCCATGTCTCCAGGCAAGACACGACTGTCTCCAGCTGAGAGTCTCTCTGGTCACCGCCTCCGTACCCCTTGGAACGATTCAACTCCCTTCTCAGTCCACTTCCACCACATGACTGAAGCAATGATTGGTTATGTTCTTGCTCTAACTAGTATTATGCGTGCCTTTTACTCCCAGGAGCGTGCGGCCTACAGCGATGTACCCTCCCTTTCAGCCTCGTCACGGGTAGAGCCTGGTTCATTCGTGCTCATCAAGAACTGGACTGGCAAAGGTCTCCAACCTCGTTGGGATGGCCCCTTCCAGGTTTTACTTCACACCCCTACCGTGGTCACAGTCACTGGGTGCTCAGCTTGGGTCCAACTGCACCATTGTAGATGGGTTTTGAATTTTGCTGTTGTTGTTCTAATGTTAATCTTATTACAGATACTTTAACTAAGAGGAGGGACATGTGGGGGATCGCTTATCTCCTCACCTTTCTGATCACGTATAACATCCTGATGGCGAAAGCCACTAAGTATGGATGCGACCAGGAATGATCAGAGATTATCCACCACCCATGCTGAGGAGATGTCGTCCAGTGCACCGGACCAGACGCCTTTGACGTGTGGAACGTGATGAAGATTGATTATTGCAATGGACTCTTACATCAGAAAGACCAGATGGTCCATCTGGACAGTAGAAATCAGTGGGAGTTATCATGTCGTTACCATATTTTTTTGATTTTACATCAGACACAAGCCTAGTGAGGATAAAAATGATCAACCGTTATTATGGTAAATATTTTAAGGACGCCGAGGTACACCATCCCATTTTGCAGGACGGGCCGACTCGAGAAAAAGGAAGCCTGATAGGGGAAACTCCTCAATCCACAAACAACGTATTTATACAGGCCCACAGAACGCTCTTCACCCCAGAGGCAGTAATATGTTACTCCTCTCTATCGGGAGATGACTTACTTGCCCCGTCCCCAGTCCCCGATTCCATTCTATTCGTCAGACTTCCGACTGCCGACCCTGCGAAGAGAAATATCACTTTCCAATACCTCGGGTCAGTGTATACAAACAGTTGGTGTAACACTGGCCAGGGTACAGCAGGCCTTATGTGGCACATGGACCTGGAACGGAACCCTTCCCTTGCGCATTTATAGGCCTTTTCTCTTTTCAGAACCTGATACTGTCACCAAGACCATGTACAATAGAGCTAAGGGAGAGCCCAATGGGAACAGCATTCTGAGGACCATTGTCTCCCATACAGTGCGAGTGCTCGAGTCACTTGGCCCATTTTTTACAGCGCTCAAGCAACTCCTCTTGCAAAACATCGACCCTTTACACCTGTAGATCTGACCAGACCCCCTGCTGTAACATTTCAGTAACCTATTTTGACAAACTCTCCCTAATATACACCAAACCAGACTATTATTTCTTCAGCTAAGATAAAGCTACCAATTTCCTGGTCCTGGATGGCAAAGATGTCCCTCATAAGGTCACCATCGGAGCCCTTGTTCCCACAACAGTACCTTGTCCTGGCCGGTGGACAAGTCGATGGAACCTCCATCTGAGGAGGATGCAGCGGTCGGTCTCAGCCAACCTTGCTCCAACTGGAAGGATCCCAAGGGACTGGGTGACAATACAGGACACCCGATAGGCTGGGGAATCCAGAGTACGCTGAGGTTGGAAGGATCGGCAGGAGTGACAAGTCAACAGAACCGCAACTCCCTCTTTGAAGGCCTGACCTTTCGAGGAAATAAGACTAAAGAGGCTCTGAAACCGAGTAAACTGGGATTATCAGACCTGTGTCTTTACTCTGTGCAGAATTGGTATGCCTTAGACTATATGCTCCCCCAGGAGGGTGAGGTCTGCACCATTGTCCAAGATAAATGCACTATGGGCATTCCCAATCTCACTTGCAATATTACTAAGATACAAGCAGAGATCCAGAATGACTGAAGGGACTAGTTGGGGAAACTGCAGATCGGGCTCATGGTACAATTGGCTTATCAATTTAGCTATGTCTGTTTGTCGGTATTGGTATTGTTAGGTGTTTAATTGCTAGGCTTATGAGGTCCCTTAGTGATATAGATTTGCCCCAGTAGATGCTCCTTTTGCGATCCGATGGCTCACCCACATGTGTCGATGGCGATGATAAATATGACCAGATGAGCTGCAAAGCTGGTGGTGCCGCTCTGCAGGATGTTGATGGCAGGACCACCTTGAAGGGCATTCGTTTGGACGAGCTTTCTCTTTTAGTGATCTCGGTGCAATCAAAGGGAGGAATGAGGGTGTGGGCATCTGGGTGAGAAAGTCTATAGCCTTAAAACTTGTCTTTAAACATTCAGACTAAAATGTAATGCTGAATTATTGAATACATTTACTGCACAAGAAAATAAACAGGCAAGAAGGCTCAGAAAGAGGAGAGAACTTAAAGATAGGGACACCTGGGCTCACCAAGTGATAACAGGATGCTGTGAGGCAATTAAGAACGTTTGCCTCAGCATCAGTGAATCTGTGTGAACAGGACACCAAGTGGCAACATTCACAGCTGTTCCCTTGTGAAGTTAATGATAGTCTGTTAGAAATGGGGTAAAGTGTTGTTTTTGCAGATATAGGAAAAGCATACAGAAAAGAGAACTATTCACCCTGCAGGTATTTAGGGAAGAGTATCTTTACTTTTCTGTGTATAATTGTGGTTAATTAAACACTAACTTTGGTGTGTAATTATTATCACAAAAAGTTATTTTTAAAAACTTATGCTTTCAGCAAAAAGCTGAGATAATCAAAATGCTTAAGGTACACAAAACGATACAAGTCAATGAAATGTCCGAGGATGGAATGTACCAGCAGAATTGATACAAAATGTTAAACCAGATCTTGATGTACTGTCGACAAAATAAATGTGTGTCAGCACTTATAGAGGAAGGTTGCCAACCTGGGGAAGGGGCAAGTAATAAGGGTGGAGTGCAGCTGGGCAGTGGTCTGGTACAGTAAGAGAGATTGGGTAATTAGGAGTCTGGAGAGATGACCTCACTCAGCTCAAAGGGTATAACTATACACTAACCTGAGTTCTAATTTGCCCATTTGCTTATGCAATTGAAGCCCTTACTTGCAAGTTCGCAATAAATTGTCTTGTTTCCAGTTTTGGTGGTCTCGTCTAAATTTTATTGAATCTTGTTTCTAACAGATTTGGGGGCTCGTTCTGGGATCCCAAGCTCCGGTCGCTCGGCATTCTTGGAGAAACGGAAAAGATGCACCTCGCTGATTTCGGGATCTCTAGTTTCCCCTTGTTGCCGCGGCGACTTTGGGAGAGCGTGATCTGGACTGAGAGACCCTGGAAACAAGATGGGCAGACGCGGCAGGTTCGGTCGGGTGACTCTTCTGTGCACAAGACCCGGGTAAGAAAGGTCTTAAAAGATTTATCTGGGCGACCGGGGTAGGCAGCAGTAGTTGCTGCCAGTCGGATATATCCGGGGAACCGGAGTGCTGGTGACTGGAATAGGCGAACCTGGTCAGCCAGGGTGGATGGCCGTTGGTACTGTTGCCAGGTGGATATATCCGGGTGGCCGGCAGCGGTAGTTGTTGCCAGTCAGATATATCTGGGTATCCAGGGAACCGGGGTTCTGGGCGACTGGGTTAGGCGAACCCAATCAACCAGGTTAGGTAGCAGTTGTTACCGTTGCCAGGTGGATGTATCCGGGTGGCTGGCAGCGGTAATTGCTGCCAGTTGGATATGTCCAGGGAACTGCGGTTCTGGGCGACCGGGTTAGGCAAACCCGATCAACCAGGGTAGGTAGCAGTTGTCACTGTTGCCAGGTGGATATATCCGGGGAATTGCTGCGGGACAGGGTGCACAAACACGCGGCGGGAAGTTCAGTCGGTAAGCGACCGGGATAGTCAACGGTAGTGGTTGCCAGGTATTGCCGCGGGATAAGGGCGCGCGGATTCGACCAGGTAACTCTTGTGCACAGACCAAGGTAAGAAAAGGGATCTTTAAGTATTGCCTTGGTGGTCGGGGATGTACGAGAAGTACGGGACGTACGACAAGTATGGGAAATTGGCAACTTTTAAAATAAAGTGTTTAATTGGCTAGATTAATCTGATGAGTAAGGTGTCTACCTGATTCGATCACCCAGCCTTAGACCGGTTGTTAAGAGGGAAAATCCCCCACGCGAAGGTTAGGACCCTGAAATGGGTGTGGAAGAAGGTGACCACCGGACCTCAGTAAGGTTAACTAAATTACATAAAGAAACGGCCGAGTATCAAAATGAGAAACAAGAATAGTTGTTTAAGTGTCGAAGGGGACATGAGAGGGACGTCCAAGGACCACATTCCAATGGACAGTCCTTTAGGAAAAATGTTAAGAGATTGGAAGTACAATCCTGGACGCGAGGAAAGGATAAAAAAAATGATAAAATGTCAATGAAAAACAGCCTTAAAGTCAAGAGGAATCAGATTATGCTTCGTGTCAGAAGGGCTAGTAGCTGAAGGGCTTCTGAGGGTGCACTTCGTAACTAACTTATGGCCAGACGTCCAGAAAAAATATTCAAAAGCTAGAGGAGTTGTTGCGGGAAACTCAAAAACTGTCTGTGTGAGTGTGTGAGTGTGAGTGAGTGTGAGTGAGTGTGAGTGAGTGAGTGTGAGTGAGTGAGTGAGTGTGTGAGTGTGTGTGTGTGTGAGAGTGTGTGTGTGTGAGTGTGTGTGAGTGTGTGTGAGTGTGTGTGTGTGAGTGTGTGTGTGAGTGTGTGTGAGTGTGTGTGTGTGAGAGTGTGTGAGAGTGTGTGTGAGTGTGTGTGAGTGTGTGTGAGTGTGTGTGAGTGTGTGTGAGTGTGTGAGAGAGAGTGAGTGAGAAAAGAGCTGTACAGCTAGTAGAAAGTTTATCCCTTTGTGATTCAGTGTGAATGCACATTTGTTTGTTCGTGATTGAATGTTCCCTGGAGCTTGAGATCCGGAATTGTTTTGAATCTGATTTCTATTATGGAAATTTTAACATGATTTCTTTTAAGGTTAAGGATTTTGCAAGATTATGAAATAAACTGTTCTTTTTACAGGTCATAACTGCTTTACTATCAGTTTCTAACTAATCTCTTTTATCCTTACATAAAAGCGATTTATGGAGGACAGTTGAAGTTTTAACTTGAATAGACAAATCCTTTTAAGGCAGCTCTGGTTATTTCACGACCTATAGCATTGTAATTGAGCAATGACTGATCAGGACTACTTGGGAGGACTAGTTTTGGATTTGAATCAGGGGACTGGAACCGGGTGATTGTGGTGGATTTCAGAGTTGGGAACTGTGTGCATTTTGCATTTTGAACATTAAACACTGAATAAGTGAATTTATAATATATAAATATATATTTACAAGTAAGATTCCAAAATGTATAGTTAGGAACAGGCTTTAAAGAAAAGCAAGCATCAATTGATAAACTGTATTTGAGATTACAGGGAGCAAGAAAAATTGCAATATTTCTTGAAAAGAATCAAGGTCTAAACAAAACATTGGGTGATGAGGAATGGCCATGAGGTGGCCCTAAAGCTGTTCAGTTGGTTAAATCGGCTCAGTAATTAATCTGGCAACGTAACATGAGAAGCAGAAACAGAAGGCAAAAATAATGATAAGCCACAGTTAATGAGGTAATAAAGAAAAGGACAAAACTAAAAGGATAAGGAAACCGGAATGGTGGCGGGCAGCATGTTGAAAATAAAGTGAGGAGAAGGGATCGGGGAGGAGATGTTAAGGGGTCTGCTGGACAGGAACAAGGATCAAGGATCAAAGTGGAAATCCCCACAGGCGGGATGTTATTACTGTGGAAAGACAGGTCACTTTAAGAGAGAGTGTCCAGAGCCAAAAAAGGAAGTAAAGGCAGTGCCGTTTTTATGAACCTTGATGAAAAATAGGGGTGTCAGGAGTTCCTGCCCCCGGGGACCCACCAGGAACCCTTGATAAATTTAAAGGTGGGACCTTACAAAGAGGACGTAGTTTTCCTAGTCGAGACGGGGGCTGAAAGGTCATCCTTAAATTTTAAGCCCAAGGGAGTGGGAACGAAAACAAAAGTTAATTGGATTATGGCAACAGTTTTGTGATGAGAGGCATGAAGAATCAGTTTTGCGTTCATGACGAGATATTGCCACCAAATTGGGGATCGAATTAACTGCAAAAGGTGCAATGGAATCTGTTGAGGTTCTTAAAAATGAATGTGCTCGAGCAAAACAATTACAGAAACAGAATGAGAAGTCACAAGTGACTGGTAAACAAACAGAACTGCGCGATTACAGTTTTAAAAATGTTTTAATCACTTGGTTGTGTTTCCATCCTGAATTATATAATATATATAATTAATATTTAATATTTATAATAATTCAATTGTGTTAGCCTGAATCAATATTAATTGGCAGGATTCCTTCATACATTCTCAGTGACCTGTCATATTGATTCATGGTTAATTTAAAACATGACTGCATTAATTCATTGTTAATTAAAGAATGGAAAGCTACATTACTGGCCAGAGTGTGTGCAGGCAGTGGGAGCAATAGCCTTATTAGTAGAGGAGAGTCGGAAACTTACCTTTAGGGGAGCCTTAGTAGTCAGCACCCCACATCAGGTACGGTCAGGAGAAGAAAGGGGCATGATTAGAAGAGCTGCTCTGAGGGAATGGAAAAGAGAGATCCGGTGGGTGAGGGAGTGATACCAGCCAAAACCAAATTCCCCAATGTGGACCTCCGTTGGAAGGGTATGGATGAACACGATAGAGGAAAAATGAGGGACTTTCGAGAAATGGTCATTTTGGGTATTAAAGAAGCAGCACCTAAGTCTCAGAATTCTTTTAAAGCTTTTGAAGTAAGACAGGAAAAGGAGGAAGCCCCATCAGCCTTTTAACAGGGATTAAAAGAAGCCTGTAGAAAATATTCGGGAATGAATCCCGATGATCCGGTAGCACAGGGACTTTTAAAGGTCCAATTTGTAACTAAATCATGGCCGGACATACAAAAAGAAATTACAGAAATTAGAAGGCTGGAGTGAAAAACAGATAGAAGATCTGTTATATGAGGCACAGAAAGTGTGTGTGAGAAGGGAAGTGGAGAAACAAAAACAAAAAGCTAAAATAATGGTTGCAGCAGTTGAAGAAATTACGACGAGAAAGTTAGAATCAGAGAACAGAGGAGGACAAGAGAGACAGAGAGCCAATGGTAGGGGAAGGAAGCAACTGGCAGGATGTTATTACTGCGGAAAAACAGGACATTTTAAAAGACAATGTCCAAGGTTCGGACGACAAAGGGAAGCGGTATCATTGATGATTTTTGATGAAGATTAGGGGAGTCAGGGGTTCCCTCCTCCTGTGACCCACCGGGAACCCTTGATAAATTTAAAGGTGGGACCTGAAGGAGAGGAAACAGTGTTTTTAGTGGATACGGGAGCAGCACGATCATCCCTAAGCTTTAGACCGAGCGGTGTTAAATTAACTAACAAAGGTCTCAAGGTTTCTGGAGTAAAAGGCAAAGAATTCTTAAATCAGAATGCAGGACAATGGCTCACAGACTCTAGGATCTTGAAATATGAGACAATCCTAGTAGAACAGGATGACCTTGTGTTAATCACAGACAGTTGCTTGAATCCAGCTGCATTTCTGTGGCGGAGAGAGGGGGGTGGCCCCTGTCAATCCAGAACATGACAGCTTTGATATTACTGAATATCAGACTAAAGTGCGAATGAACTTAAGAGACGTACCGTTGCATGCGAGACCTCGGTTGTTTATCGACGGGTCCTCCCGGATGATTGAGGGTAAAAAGCACAATGAATATACTGTAGTAGGCGGGATAGAGGGAAGCATTATCGAGGCTGAAAGACTGCCTAACGGCTGGTCAGGGTTCAATGATAAGTTTTTAACGAACTATATTGTGGCGCTCGGCTCTTCTTTGTCTATTCTTAGGAATAAAGGCCTGTTGGTACAGACACTGCCACTCGAGTTTGCAGTACATCGAATATAACCGGGTGATTGGGTCCTGATCATGACCTGGAAAGATACCAAACTGCACCCGAGCTGGGAGGGACCATTCCTAACCCTCCTGACTAGTGAAACTGCTATTCGGACTGCTGAGAAAGGGTGGAGTCATCACACTCGCGTTAAAGGTCCTGTGAACGCCCCAAAGGCGGAGTGGCACGCTCATCCTACAGACAACCCTCTGAAAGTTAAGGAAGAAAGAATGAACGGAGACAAAAGACTCTTCTAACGTTTGCTTATAGGCAGGGTTCAGAGATGGGTAGATACTGGTATAGTATTGTAATGTTAGTAGTACTAACTATTCAAGGAAATGCGAAAAATCACTTCACTACGCTGTGCCAGAATTATGCTAAACAAGAGGGACTTGCCGACTGTTGGGTCTGTGCAGAGGTCCCACACCATGGCGAATCTGGAATCCCCCCTCACTAAAAAAAGTGTACGATGTACAATAGTTTGATGTGGGTTCAAATAATACAAAGTGGAGATCTGAAAGGAGCAAATATAACTTTGCGGGATGGTTCCCAAGGCCAGCACCGAAAAATCAGGGCGCTATTGATAGTCTTAGAATTTCCCCACAGAAAGGAGCAGTAAATACCACCTGTTTCTGTAATCAGAATGATGCTGCACTTTTCCAACTGGGAAAATCATCTTGTGTCCACACCAGTCAAGCCACTGCCACGACCACTCCCCAAATATTAAACGGAACATATTGGGTATGCGGTCTGAAGGCCTATCCATTTATTCCCGGGGAAAAATATGTTCGTGTGATCAAATGTGTCATGTTATGAAGTTGACGAAACACTTCCCCAAAACCAGAAAGGTTGGAGTGGCTGCTGTTACCTCGCTTATATAGTCCCTCACCTCCGAATAGAAAAGCATGAGCCCAACCTGAGAAAGGAAGGGGGGATAAGACGCAAGACCAGAGAGGTCTCAGAAGGAGACCGTCTACTGTGGACACTACTCCCAAACTACGGCACTACAAGGGCAGGGGTGGAAATACAGAAATAGCAGCTGCCCTTGAAAATTTAATTAATGATACCACCGGCGCGATGGGAGAAACTCAATCCCAAATATCAGCCATAACCACTGAAATGATTGCCACAAGACTGACAGCTTTACAGAATTGAATGGCTTTAGACTATCTTTTGGCCGAAAAAGGGGGAACCTGTGCTCTGATTGGTAAAGAATGCTGCACCTTCATCCCAGACACCTCTTCCATAGTGGAAGATAAGGCAGAAATAGTAAAGAAAAAGATAAGCAATATAAGAGAAATTGAAGATGAATTCCGAAAAGATGAAGGATGGGGATGGGGATGGGGTAACTGGAGATTGATCGGGTGGGAAAACGGTTAGTGAATTTAGGCATTTATGTGCTACTAATAATTGTAGGTTTACTGATAGGGTTTAATGTGTTAAAATGGATAATGACTAAGCTGGTAATGTCTTTGGGAGGACAACAACCAATAATGGTACAAACTTAGAAGGTCAGAAATGACTAGATTGTGAACCTCGACACCATAGGGTGAAAAGAGGGCAGAAAATAAGATTGCAAAAACAACAAATGGTTAAGAACAGAAATGGGGGAATTGTTAGAAATGGGTAAAGTATGTTTTTGCAGATATAGAAAAAGCATACAGAAAAGGGGTACAGCAAGAGAACTATTAACCCTGCAGGTATTTAGGGACTTTTCAGTGTATAATTGAGGTTAATTAAATGCTAACTTTGGTGTGTAATTACTATAACAAAAAGTTATTTTTGTAAAGTTATGCTTTCAGCAAAAAGCTGAGATAACCGAAATGTTTGAGCTATACAAAACGATACAAGTTAATGAAATGTCCGAGGATGGAATGTACCAGCAGAATTGATACAAAATGTTAAACCAGATCTTGACAAAATAAATGTATGTGTCAGCATTTACAGAAAGGAAGGTTGCCAACCTGGGGAAGGGGGAAGTAATAAGGGTGGAGTGCAGCTGGGCAGTGGTCTGGTACAGTAAGAGAGATTGGGTAATTAGGAGTCTGGAGAGATGCCCTCACTCAGCTCAAAGGGTATAACTGTACATTAACCTAAGTTCTAATTTGCTCATTTGCTTCTGCATTTCATGCCCTTTCTTGCAAGATTGTAGAATAAATTGTCTTGTTTCCAGTTTTGGTGGTCTCGTCTAAATTTTATTAAACTTGTTTCTAACAATATTAACGCTCCTGACTAATGCACCTAACCTGCACATCCCTGGGCACTATGGGTAATTTAGAACTGCCAATCCATCCTAACCTGCACATCCCTACACACTATGGATAATTTTGTATTGCAAATCCCCCCCTAAAATAGATAAAGTTAAAAATCACAACACCAGGTTGGAGACTAACAGGTTTGTTTGGAAGCACTAGCATTTGGAGCGCTGCTCCTTCATTAGGTGGTTGTCAAGAATAAGGTCATAAGACATAGAATTTATGGAAAAACATGATAGTGTCCATGTCATTGAAATGACATGTTGAACAAACCTGGATTGTTCAGTCTTTCATCTTTTTGATTGGGTTGCAGGCATCATTAACATGCAAATCCCAGAACTACCTGTAAGGCACCTTCTCAAGAGAACTTAAAGTTTTATAACAAAAAGTGACATTTTAGACCAGCTCTGCAAGTGAAGTGTAGTGCGGTGCGGTGCGGTGGGGTCATGAGAGAGAAAAATGTCTATTTCCATCCTGTATGTCTCTACCTATTTGAGAACACATGCCTTACTTCTGTTGGTGTAAGTATTGTTGTAAATCATAGCTGGGTACTAATAGTTAGATATAAGGGGGAAGAGAATTCCTCAAATAGGGCAGTATAAGAATCCTGGGAGAGCTCTATTTCTGGTTTACTTGCTAATGAACAAACATTAAACACAAGCACCTATTTATTTCAAATTTGGTTTCATTTTCCTTGTGTGATTCCCTGCTGTGACTACACTGTGCCTGGATGTTGACAGGCTGGGAGATTGTGGGTTGGGGCTTGATTGATTGAATGTTTTATTGTTCCAGAAGGTGTAGAAGGGAACAGGGAGATCAACAGAGGACAGAGAAATCAGGACCTGAAATCTGAGCTGACACCAGACTACTCTGTGATCAGTGCTTTGATTAGCAGTGCCAACCCTCCACCTTTACCTAACTTCCCATTTGAGGATACCCTCAATATTCAGGATCCAATCCTTGTCACCCTGAAGCCATGTCTCTGTCGGAGTGTCAGATTGCAATTATTCACTTCAATGTATGTAGTCAATTCATTCACTTTTGTTACAATGCAGCACACATTCAGACACACCATTTTTAGTTTCAATTTTTGTGATCTTTAGAATCTAGTTTTGATTGCTGGTACATTTACTCTTCTTGTCCCTTTCAATTGTTCTCTGATGTTCATTTTCCACATCACTACATTACTCACTGGCCTTGATTAGGATTAGCCATAATGTCCAGGGACGTGCATGTTAGGTGGGTTAGCCATGGGAAATGCAGGGTTATAGTTTCAGAGTAATAGAAGCAGGAGTAGGCCATTTGGCCCATCCAGCCGCTCCGCCATTCATTAAGATCATGGCTGATCTATCCATTGTCTTAGCTCCTCCTCCCTGTATTATCCCAACAACCCTTAATTCCCCTACCATTGCAAAAACCCATCCAACTGTGTCTTGAATATACTTAATGAAGCTGCCTCCATTGCTTCTTTGGGCAGAGAATTCCAAAGATTCACTACTCTCCAGGAAAAGCAGTTCCTCCTCATCTCTGTCCTAAATTTAGTACTCCTAATCTTGAGGCCTGGTTTCATTCACCAGCGTGAATTAATCAATAGGTAGAGCTTCATCCCCACAGTGCAATGAATCCCCACTTTCCACCAAAATCCTGGATGTACTCACTCATTCAGTTGCTGTCTCACAACTGCAAGATTTCATTGTAACTTCTTCTGTTCCCATTAAGGGCAAAACATCTTTGAAATCTGCTCTGAAACTCCAGCCTTCACAATCACACTTCTGCTTTCACCAAAGATGAGAGTCATACAGCACGGAAACAGCCCAGTTGGTCCAACTTGTCCGGCCAAACAGATATCCTAAATCAACCTAATCCAATTTGCCTGCATGTGGCTCATATCCCTCAAAACCCTTCCTTTTCATGTACCCATCCAAATGCCTTTTAAAATTCTCCCTCACCTCAAACATATACTTTCTAGTTTTGGACCTTTCTACTTTGGCAAAAGTAACTTGGGTATTCACCCTATCCATGCCCCTTACGAACGTCTATAAGGTCACCCTTCAGCCTCCAGTGCTCTAGGGAAAATATCCCCAGCCATTTGAGTCTCTCCCTGTAGCTCGAACCCTCCAACTCTGACAGGAGCCTTAAAAATCTTTTCGAACCCCTTTCAAAGTTTCACAACATCTTTTCTATAACAGGGAGACCAGAAATGAATGCAGTCTTCCAAATGTGGACCTACACAGCTGCAACATGACCCCCCAATTCCTGTACTCTCTGCTCTGACCAATAAAGGAAAGCATACCAAACACCTTCTTCACTATCCTGTCTACCGGTGACTCCACTTTCAAGGAACTATGAACTTGCACTCCAAGGTCTCTTTGTTCTGCAACATCCCCCTTAACGGTGTCAGTCCTACCTGGATTGCTTGACCAAAATGCAAACTACACACCTCTTAAACTAAACTGCCACTTCTTGGCCCATCAGCTCACCTGATCAATTCTCATTCATAGTGAACTCTGTTTACTCTCTTATTCCTTTGAAGTTGAAAATCTCCACCCCACATACTCTCTCCATTCTCAGTTTGCTGAACCTAATCCCTGCTGGACCTCATCCTGAAGGGTCTGCTTCATGCTAATTAACAGGCCCACACTCAGGGTGGAGACCTAATTGAAACAAGGAATACTGAACAGCCTGGACAGAGTGGAATTTGGAAAGGTGTTTCCATTGGTTGAAGGGATTAGAACCAGTGGGCACAGTCTTAGAGTAAAGGGAAGACCTTTCAGAATGGAGATAAGGATAAACTTCTTCAGCCAGAGAGTGGTGAATCTATGGAATTCACTGCCACAGAAGGCTGTGCAGGCCAGGTCACCGAGGAAATTTAAGATTGAGATGGAGACGTTCTTGAGTCTCAAGGTGATGGAGGGTTACGGAGATGAAGTGGGAGAATGTGGCTGAGGAACCTATCAGCCATGATTGAATGGCAGAGCAAACCTTGAATGGTCCAATTTTTGCTCCGATGCCTTATGTTCTCTTGCTGTCCTGGACACACAGAGTGCATTGGAAGCAGGAGTAGGCTGTTTGGTCTTTCAAGCCTGCACCAACATTCAACAGATTATCGGCAGATTCACAACCATCGAGATGAATAGGTTGGGGCTTGTTCACTGGATCACAGGAGGTTTAGAGGTGACCTGACAGAGGTTTATAAAATCACGAGGGGCAGAGATGAGGTGACCGCTGGTATCCTTTCCCTAAGGTGGGGGTTTCAAGATTAGGCAGCAAACTTGAAGGTGCGAGGAGAAAGGATTTTAAAAAGGCAGGGGGGGCACTTTTCTTTTAACACAGAGTGGTTTGTATGTGGAATGAATGTGGATGCAGGTTGAGTAACAACATTTAAAAGACATTTGGATAAGTATATGAATAGGAAAGGTTCGGAGGAATATGCACCAATCACAGGTAGGTGGAATTAGTTTAGTTTGCGAATATAGTCCGCCTTAGACTAGTTTGACTAAAGGGTCTGGTTCTGTTGGTGTCTGACTCTGTAACTGTTTTATACTGGTGTTAAATCATTTACTTGCCTTCCCCCAGAAACATCCATTTCTTTGGTGTTCAAAAATCAGATGAACTCAGCCTTGAATAATGTTCAATGACCCCCTAACACAGGAAGACATCCCCACTTCTGAACTCAATTCCTCTTGTTAATATACCCTTTGCCTTGCTGATTGCTTGCTGCACCTGTCCAGGCAAAAGTGAGGACTATAGATGCTGGAAATCAGAGTTGAGATTAGAGTGATGCTGAAAAAGCACAGCCGGTCAGGCAGCATCTGAGGAACAGGAAAAAAAATCGACATTTCAGGGAAAAGCTCTTCACCTGCACCTGTCTGACAACTGGCAGTGACTGGTGTAGAAGGATGTTGAGGCCCCTTTGCACATCCACACATCATTCCTGATGAAATGCTTGGAACGAAATGTCCACTTTCCTGATCCTCGGATGCTACCTGACCTACTACCTTTTTCCAGCCCCACACCTTGACTCTAATCTCCAGCATCTGCAGTTCTCACTTGCTCCACATCCCAATATATCACCATTTAAACAATACATCTCCTTTCTGCTTTTTTTTCACAGCAATGGCTATAACTTCACATTGAGATACTGCATTTATCACGTGTTTGTAAATTGTGGTCTTCTCTACATCGGGAAGACCGAGTGTAACTTGGGGAACAGTTTGGCTAGCATCACAGCTGGGTCTGCAGAGGCTGACCAGACCTCCCAGTCACCACTCATTTTAATTCCCCTTCCCACTCCCTTTCTGACAAGAACATCTTAGGCTTCCTCGATTGCCACAACGAACCAAACCGTAAATTGGGGAAACAACACCCCATCTTCTGCCCAGGAAGCCTACAGCCTGTAGGACTCAACATCAAGTTCTCCAATTTCAAATAACCTCCCTTTCCATCCCCCGACTCCCTTCTCAGCCCCGTGCCCCTCATTTCCACTTTTCTCTTTCACGAAGCTGATTTCTTCCACCCATTGACTCATCAGGCCGTACCCTCTCCCTGTCTTCACTTATCCCCACTTTAGCCCACTGCCCCAGCACCCATCCCCAGTCCTGAAGAAGAGTTACACCCGAAACATCAACTTCTCCACTTCCTGGTGCTTCCTGGTTTGCTGTGTCCTTCCAGCCTCCTGCCTGTCTATTTTGCCAATTGAGACACAGACCTCGACCACGTTTCCAGAGTCTGTCCCTTCCCTGGGTTCACTCTCTTTCCTTTCAGTTGCTGCAAATCAACAATTGAATCCCAGAATGAAAACGAAACGGAAAAGAGGGCGAGAAAAGAGAGTGCCGTACTCACAGATCTTAGACAGAGGAAGGAATCTGCAGTCTGGGTGAAGCTCAATGTTGATTCAGAAAGAGAGGAGCAGGAGTAGCAGCTTCAGAAACTCATGGTCCAACTTCCGCATTCAGACAATGGGTGGCTCTGATTGGCAGGAGGACCAGTCTCCTTCCGGTCCTCCAGGGTTCCCTACTGGGCCATCAAAGGAAGGTCGCGGGCCTTTTTTTGCGGAACGCGATGAACATGGCCAGAGTTTTGCTGACACCGGTGGGCATGTGCACTGCGTTGCTGACACCGGATAACATGCGCAGTATGCTCACTGGGGATGCTGGTGTTCCTGTCAGATTTTAAGAGTCCAAATGCCAATGGGTAAATAAGGGGTAGAGGCACAATTTGTTTTTTCGCTGTGGTTCGACACTTCATTGCTTTTGCATTCTGTCTGGATGCTCAACTTTTGTATGTCTTTTCACCACGTTGGGGGGCGAGTCCAGAACTGGAGGGCACGGGTTTTGGGTGAGAGGGGAAAGGTTTCTGAGGGGTAACCTTTTTGCACAGACGGGGGTGCGTGTCAGCCAAAGAAATTGGTGGAGGCTAGTACGTATGATAATATTTAAAATGCATCTGCATGGGGATATGAATAGGACAGATTCAGAGGGATAAGGGCCCAAATACTGGCAAATGGGTGACTAGATTAATTCAGGATATCTGGTAGGCATAGACCGAAGGGCATGTTTCTGTGCTCTGTGACGCTATTTCTAGATAGTTGGAACAACTTCATTCGGCCATTCACCCCTTACAGTCAAGATCAGAGTGGTGCTGGAAATGTACAGCAGATCAGGCAGCATCCAAGGGAGCAGGAAAATCGACGTTTCAGACAAAAGCCTTAAATGCTGCCTGACCAGCTGTGCTTTTCCAGCACCACTCTAATCTCCAGCACCTGCAGTCCTCACTTTCGCCCATTCACACCTCCCATCCTCTCCTGAGCTGTGGCCTGACTATGTTTATTTCAGTGAAGGTTTCAGAAAGATTTCAGCAGCTCTTTGAAAAACTTGAATGTGCTTTCTGACTTTAACAATGTTTCTGAAGATATCATTTTAGGTATTCTCAATTTTGAAGATCAGCATCCAAGGAACAGGAGTATTCCTGAAGAAGGGCTTATGCCCGAAACGTCGATTCTCCTGTTCCTTGGATGCTGCCTGACCTGCGCTTTTCCAGCAACACGTTTTCAGCTCTGATCTCCAGCATCTGCAGTCCTCACTTTCTCCATTTCTCACCCTTCCCGACTCCCAGGTAGAGTCATCACCATCCATTCTGTGTGTGTGTGTGTGTGTGTGTGTGTCCTTTGAAGGGCTTGATACAGCAGTCAAAGCTGGTTCGAGGCATGAGAAAGGACGGGTGTGGTGAGGGCTGGGGAGAAAAGAGACAGAATGGATGGGGGACAGAGAGGGAGAAAATGGAGGGGATAGAGAGAAACTGTGCGGGGGGGAACAGAGAGAGAGAATAAGTGGGGTTGACAGAGAGATTGGGCGGGGGAGAGAGAGTGGGCGTGGCGGAGAAGTGGGAGATGGCACAGGGCAGGGTGATACTAGACACACAGATACACAAGATGATCACTGAGCCATCAGTTAGCCAACTTGACACACAAGATGGCCGCCGGATCCCAATATGGAGAGAAACAGCAGAGCTGATACAGACACTGCCTGGGGCCACCAGAATACCAGCACAATGGACTCACACCCAGTTGATTAGTTTAAGGCGGGTGGGGGAGAGAATACACATGAGTAATGAACACTGCCCGCCGAAGTGTCTGGCTCCAGCCAACACCCATTATAGAAGTGCTAACAGCTTTATACAGACTCAATACCAAATGCTAATAGCCAGGGCTGCAGGAATCCTCCTTCTCAGGAAGAGCAATTAGCGCCCATTACTACAACAATGGATTTCCATGCAGACATTGAAATGGACAATGTCTGCACTGAAACTGACAACGACTGTGCGGAAATTAACAAAGGCTGTGCCTGAACTGACAAAGACTGTACCGAAACTATCAACGATTCTATAATGATTACCATAAACAAATCATGTTACAAAGACAATATTCCCATCCCTGACCGATTGTATCACAAGATGTATAAAAGTTTCTTGACGTGTTCTCCAGGTCGAGAGAAGTCTCGCAGCTGACACTGCTGTTGGGTGTCTTTCTCTCCCCGGTGCCCCGGTATTTCCTCGTGCAATAAACTCTGTCATTGAACCTCAATTCTGAATCCGAGCCTGGTGTTTTTCCCCACAACAGGGGAGAAAGAATGGGCGCGGGTGGCAGATGGTGGGGGGAGGGAGAGAGAGAGAATGGATAGAGAGGAGATGGTGGAGGCCTGGAAGAATAGAAATGGGACAGAGGGTGTGCTGAGAGAGAATAGATGGGGGCAGCGGGTGGGGTGGAGAGAGAATAGATGGGGCAGAGGGTGTGTAGAAGGACTGGTCAGAAGGCAGAGGGTGAGGAATGAAATGACAGGGTTGCAAAGGGTTGCGTGAGAGAGAATGGTCAGGCTGTTTGAAGTATAGAGGGAGAATGGACAAGAAGCTGGGAATGGAAAGAATGGACAAAGGGCGCTGTGGATGGCGGGGGAGAATAGACAGTGGGAGCTGTTGGTGATGGGGGGAATGGACGGGGGAGCTGTGGCTGGCCAAGATCAAAAAAGTTGATGACAGTCAACATTTATCAGATTGTTTCTGGAACAGAAAAACTTGCACTGGCGTCTCCCAGAAGAGGGGTGTCTCATATGTATTCCTTCAATTTGTTTTAAAATAATTGTTGTGTATCTTAATTGTTAAGGTATACCTGGCACATAGAGAGATGGCTGTGGTTGTTGGAGGTCAGTCATCTCAGTTCCAGGACCGTCTCTGCAGGAATTCATAGGGTAGTGTCTTAGGCTCAACCATCTTCATCAATGACCTTCTTCCATCATAAGGTCAGAGGTGGTGATATTCACCAATAATTGCACAATGTTCACAACTCCTCACAAACTGAAGCAATTCAGTTTGAAATGCAACAAGATCTTAACAATATCCAATGGGCTGATGAGTGGCAAGTAACATGAATGCCACGCCAATGCCAAACAACGACTCATCCCCAAAAGAGATAATCTGACCACTGCCCCGTGATATTCAACAGTGTTACTGTCACTAAACACCCCACTATCAACATCCTTGGGGTTTACCATTGACCAGAAACTCAACTAGACTAACAACAGACACAATGGCAACAAGAGCAGACAACAGGTCAGGAATATTGTGGCAAGAAACTGCCCAAACACTGGCCATCTTCTACAAGGCATAAGTCAACTGTGTAATGGACTACTCTCCCACCAGCTTGGATGGGTGCAGCTTCAAAAACATTCAAAAAGCTTGATACCATCCAGGACAAAGTCGCCTGCTTGATTGGCACCATCTCCACATACATCCACTCCCTCTGCCCGACTGTTCAGAAGCAGGAGTGCATATGATCTACAAGACACAACACAGAAATTCACCAAAGATCCTTAGAAAATACCTTGCAAACCAACAACCGCTTCCGTCCAGAAGGATCAAGCTAAAGATACTTGGGAACACAACTTCTTGCAAGTACCCCTCCAAGCCACTCACCATCTTGACTTGGAAATATATTGCTGTTCCTCCAGTGTTGCTAGGTCTGAATCCTGGAATACCCTCCGTAAGGACATTATGTGTCACCGTACAGCGTGTGGACCACAGCAGTTGAAGAAGGCAGGTCACCATTACCTTTTCAAGCAGAACTAAATACTGGCCAGCCAGCAATGCTCATGTACCATGAATAACTTTTAATAAAAGGTTGGAATCTGCAAACTAAAACAAAAATCAACGTTCAGGTAGAACAGACGTCGGGCTTTGATTTGGTCATTATTTGAGGACGGTCAAAGAGCGATATACTGACACTGAATTGGAAATAGAGTTTCGAGTTAAACATCTGTAGTGTTTCACTCAGTGTATCAATTGAAAATCGATTAAAGATTGGCTCCTGGCGTGTACGTCATGAACACATGAAAAAGGATCGTTAAGAAGGCATATGGGACTCTTGATTTTATCTCTTTCATGGCTGATGTCCTACCCACAATCCTATGCGACCCAGATACTCCTCTATCGGCTGTGAGCAATGTTCATGGTGCGCATGTGTGAGATCGGAATGGGGCCCCGCCTTTCGTCGTTCTGATGGACGGTGCGACCAACCTTTGGGAATCCCAGGAGGACCGGAAGGAGTCTGGTCCTCCTGCTAATTAAAACCCCCGCCATTGGCTGAACGCGGAAGTTCGACCATGAGCTTTTGAAGCTCTTCTCTCGCTGAATGAAGATTGAGCTTCAGTATATACTGCATCTTCCTTTTCCTGTTTAACATCTGGGAGTACCGCACTCTCTTTTCTCGCCCCTTTCCCATTTCTTTTCTCATTCTTGGGTTCAGCTGTTGGTTTGTAGGAGCTGAGGGAAAAAGAAAGTCAATCGAGGTGAAGGGACAGACTCTGGAAAAGGTTGGTCTAGATCTGTGCCTGTTAATGTTTGACAGACTTTGTTTCCTGAGCTTGATACATTCACTTGTCTGGCAAAAAAGGATGGCCTCTTGATCCATGTTGGGGATGGAAGTGGATTATGCTGTGGGTGACTTGTTCGTAGTAGTCCAATAAGTATTGGATAAGTAATCATGACACACAAACCTTGAGTTATTGACTGTTTATTCGGGAGCTCACGGGGAGAGCCAAGTCGACCTAATAGTCACAAGTCACTCCGACGAGAAACAGAGAGTTATGTGATTATATAGGTTACAGTCATTTAACAATTAGCAAACTGTTAATTGCAGGATATTGAGCAACTAAGTCAATTTGCCCAGTGACGTAGTGTCTGGACGATGATGGTTAGTAGCTGATAAGTGTGCAATAGGTCCTTGCAAAGAGAAGGATATTCCCATGGAAGGAAAGAAGTTGTTTATCAGGTATCAGTACATCTGCAAGACTGAGTGTCTCTGTTGTGTCTGGGAATTAAGGGTAGTTGGGACAATGCAGGGAGGAGGAGCACAGACAATGGATAGATCAGCCATGATCTTAATGAATGGTGGAGCAGGTTGGAAGGGCCAAATGGCCTATTCCTGCTTCTATTACTATGAAACTATAACCCTGCATTTCCCATGGCTAACCCACCTAACCTGCACATCCCTGGACACTGTGTGGCCAATTTAGCATGGCCAATCCAAATCATGGCTGGTGAGCAATGTAGTGATGTGGAAAATGAACATCAGAGAACAATAGAAAGGGACAAGGAAAGGAAATGTATCAGCAATCAAGACTGAATACTAATGTCACAAAAATTGAAATGATACATGGTGAGTCTGAATGTGTGCTGCATTGTAACAAAAGTGAATGAATTAACTGCACACATTGGAAGTGAATAATTATGGTCTGAGACTCCTTACAGAGACATGGCTTCAGGATGGCAAGGATTGGATCCTGGATATTGAGGTGTCGTCAGATGAGAAGCGAGGTAAAGGCAGAGGGTTGGCACTGCTCACCAAAGCACTGAGCACACAGTAGTCTGGTGTCAGCTTGGGTTTCAGGTCCTGATTTCTCTGTCCTCTGATCTCCCTGTTCCCACAGAGTAAGATGTCGGTCTGTCCTCAGCTTTGCTGGACTTCTGCTGAAGCTTTCACGCCTCTTTTACAGCTTCCAGACTAAGAAAACATTCAGTCAATCGAAAGCCAACCCACAATCTCAGCCTGTCACCTATCCAGATATAGAGTGTAGTCAGAGCAGGGAATCAAACAAGAAAAATGAAACAAAATGAAAAATAAATAAATGCTTAATGTTTGTTCATTAGAAAGTAAAGCAGAAATAGGGGTCTCCCAGGACCCTGAGAGTGCCCTACTTGAGGAATTCTCTCTCCCTAGATGTAACTATTAGTATTGTTGGGGCAAAGTAACTTGTGTGTCAAAACGTTTAAAGCAAAGTAGTCAGGAGAGGAGACCTTGAGCAATTGACTAGCTTTATTCATTGCCATGGGGAATACCTCTTAGTTCAAAACAAAGTCTGACGTATTCCAATAAAATACAGAATGTTACAAGTTTTATGTAAAACACAAGCCCCACTCTCCATTAATTATGCAACTGAGGGGCAATTGTAAGGTTCACATACATTGTCCAGACCTACACTTCCTAATGCCTGCAAAACTGAATGTTTTCTTATACAGCATGTTCAGCTAGGCTCGAATTACTAATAAGGGACACAGAGAACCAATCCATCATTCTATGAAGCAGCACGGTCTAATGGTCTGAGGAACAGAGACAGCCTGCAGCTGCAAGGTCAGGCTATCAAAACAGAATTCCTTAGCCAGGGCTCAGACAGCATTCTGTTAAAAGGCTACATTTTCCTCCAAACATTGCTTTGTGATAAAATGGCTTCCACGCAGTTTTGTGTCAATTTTGATCAAATTCTCCCACAATCCCTCCTTTTTTTATTAAAAAGAGGAGATTGGGGGTGTAAGCAAAAGGGGGAGTATACCCAGAGCCAGGGGGATTGTCAGGAGGTAGTGTTTGGAGATCGAACTGTTAGTCCTCGGGTTCAGTAAGGACAGGGTCAGAAGGCTCCAGGGATTGGGAATCATCATCAGGGATTTAATCAGGAAGGGGAAATCTCGGCAACTGGGAGATCACTGGAGAGGAGGGCCACAACAGTGAACTGAGCCGAGCACAGGATTGTCTGCGGGGTGACTTTGATTTCCAATCGAGCAGTTCCAAAGGCAGGGGGAAAGAAAGCTTCAAGTTGCTCAAATTACATAAGGGCTCGCTTGGTATGAGTTCGGGATGGATGGGGATATGGGCACATAGCCAGCAGCCAGAGTGGTTGACCTTCTGTGCATAAAGAAAAGTATTAAACTGTAATTTCTGTTTACTAGAGGTTATCAGGCCCAATCAAACATAGTTAGTGAAAGAAAGATAAGGAAGAGTGCAGTGAAAGGCAGAATGATCAGGCTGAGGCATTCACGAATGAAGGCTGAAGATGTGTCTCTGACGGGGTCTTCTGGTGTTCCTCCAGGAGGTGGCGCTCGTTTGCATTGTGTTGTGTGTGTCCATGCGGCCTCCCCTTGACCCTGACTGCTGACCGGGTAACCCAGTAGGACTAGGAACGGGCCTTTCCATCTCAGCGCCAATATGTCCCGGTCCTAATGCTGAGGCTTGGCGTACCCATGAATGTAAACTCTGAAGAGTTTTGGTGAACTGATGCAAATATTTCCCACTTGTCCAACATTAGAGTGTCAGCTGTTTCAGCCATTGGGATGGTTTTGATTCATCGACTAAATACATCTACTCTTATTAGACAATATTCAGAACAATGTACGCGAGGTGATTCTATAAAAGCAAGTTGTAGACAGGGAAAAAGGCTGACCAGGCAAGGAGGTTGTTAGCAAACACACTCTCTGTCTGCCTGCACCACTCTCTCTCCCCCTTTCTCTCTCTCTCTTTTTTTCACTCTATCTATCTGCCTCGCTCATGCGCATACGCACACATAGAAGTCCATGGCAGTGAATGTGTATCTGCAGAATTAAACTTGCAGATACATTCTATTTTGCTCAAAAAATGCACAATCTGCAGGCAGTCAATACATGTAATATTTTGTGAATTTTGTTTTGGAAATAGAATCAGACTGACTCAAGATTGGGACACAGAAGACTCTGACCTCACACCTTTAATGCATTGTCTGAGCTGAGATGTCACATTTTGCTATAAAACCTTGAGTTATCTTGAGAAGGTGACAGACAGAAGATGTGGGATTTACACAGTATTGATACCTGCAACCCATTTGAAAAGATGTAAAATTTAACAATCCAGGTTTGTTCAATATATCATTTCAGTGGCAGGACACTGAAATGTTTTGCTATAAATTCTGTGTTTGTGATATTATTCTCCACAACCACCTGATGGAGGAGCAGCACTCCGAAAGCTGCTGGTTCCAAAGAAACCTGTTGGACAAAACGTGGTGTTGTGTGATATTTAACTTTGTCCAGATTAGGGTGGGTTGACCCTGCTAAATTACCCATAGTGCCCAGGGATGTGCAAGTTAGGGTGGATTGGTCATGCCAAATCACTCATAGTTGGTCATGCTAAATTACCCATAATGCCCAGGGATGTGCAGGTTAGGGTGAATTAATCATGCTAAGTTACCCATAGTGCCCAGGTATGCGTAGGTTAGGGTGGATTGATTGCTAAATTACCCATAGTGCTCAGGGATGTGCAGGTTAGGGTGGATTGGTCATGCTAAATTACCCATAGTGCCCAAGGATTTGCAGGTTAGGGTGGATTGGGAATGCTAAATTACCAATAGTGCCCAGGGATGTGCAGGTTAGGGTGGATTGGTCATGCTAAATTACCCACAGTGCCCAGGGATGTGCAGGTTAGGGTGGATTGGTTATGCTAAATTACCCATAGTGCCCAGGTATGTGTAGGTTAGGGTGTATTGGTTATGCTAAATTACCCATAGTGCCCAGGGATGTGCAGGTTAGGGTGGATTGGTCATGCTAAATTACCCATAGTGCCCAGGTATGTGGAGGTTAGGGTGTATTGGTTATGCTAAATTACCCATAGTGCACAGGGATGTGCAGGTTAGGGTGGATTGGTGATGCTAAATTACCCATAGTACCCAGGGATGTGCACGTTAGGGTGGATTGGCTATGCCAAATTCCGCATAATATCCAGGGGTGTGCAGGTTAGGTGTATTACTCAGGGTTAAATGTAGAGCGGTGGGGGAATGGGTGTGGGTGGGTTACCCTTGGGAAGGTCAGTGTGGACTCGTGGGTCAGAGTAGCCTGCTTCCACATTGTGGGAATTCCCTGAAGGGAAGGGATTCTCCTCCTTTTCTGCCGCAGGGCTGCACAGGTGCAGTGAGGTGGCCTGCTGTCCACCTCGCCCCGCCCCTTTAATGGCGTCACAAGACAGAAGTGGCCCTGTCAGTTTGAGTGACACTCCCTCCCTCTGGGCAACTCCTCATCCTGGGAGGGCCGGAGAGACGAGAGGCGGAGAAGTCTCTTCTTTTGTTGCAACTGGAGTGAATTCAGGGAGGGAGCAGTCTCCGCAAACTCAGGTAGGTTTCTTAATTACCCCAGTGAAGAGGGATTGAAGGATAGAGATTGGAAAGGGGGTGGACATTTTTTCTGTTTTTATGTTTAAAATGCACCCGATTCCCACCAGTAACTGCAACAGGTACAAGTACAGCACATGCAATATTCCTCATTGCAGCTTCAAGCCGGTTATGCATCCTCTGTTCTTCCTCCACCTTGGCTCCAGCACATTCAGCTTCCTTCACTCATTCCCATCCCCCCGCCCTGATGTCCAAGCTGACCCGCAAAAGTTCCTCCATTCTTTCTCCAGTGTCTTTTGTGGGTTTTGAAAACTTTCTCCATCCTTTAATTGAGTAGATGAGTTGGGAAGTTATGTTGCGCAAGGGAAGGATTCCGTACATGGAGATGGGTATGGTTACTTATGCCGCATAAGGCCTGCTGTATCCCAGCCAGTGGAACGCAAGCTGTTTATCTATACGGGCAGGAGGTATATGGCCCCTTTGTCTTACAGGAGTGGGTGAGACAAGTCTCAAATGGGCAGGAGATGTTATGTGGAACATACACACCCATAGCTGGTTCCATTGAAGCAATTCTCATATGATCCTGCAGTAGAGTTAAAAGACATCAGCAAACAGGTTGCAGGAGGGCTCATACAGTACTGTAGGAGGTCTCATTGTCCTTAAGCATTTTGACTAAAATGTTTAATTTTGAATTATACAACACATTTGCTGCACAATAGAAAATAGGCAGGGAGAGTAAGACAATGAAGAACGTTTGCCTGAACATCAGTAAATCTGTATAAACAGGACACCGAGTGATAACATTCATGGCTGTTCCTTTGTGAAATTAATAACAATGTTTGATTCTGACCTCAAAATGAAACTCGCTACAAATTGACTTCTCCCTTGAAATATTGTCCTTCACTATTATCTGTCTAGTTCAGAACATGCAGTGCTTTTGTTAACTTTTTGTGTTTGTGACAGTATAGCCTTTGTAAACTTGTGTATAAAAGTAGTCTTCTAGGAGAAAGTAAGGACTGGAGATCAGAGCTGAAAATGTGTTGCTGGAAAAGCGCAGGAGGTCAGGCAGCATCCAAGGAGCAGGAGCTCATGCCCGAAACGTTGATTCTCCTGCTCCTTGGATGCTGCCTGACCTGCTGCACTTTTCCAGCAACACGTTTTCAGCTATAAAGGTAGTCTGTTTGTGATAGTACAACAGAGTAGCCTGCCAGGGCTCTTGAAGGAAGAACAATGTCCTACTCTCCTGGGTTATTAGAATCCAGTTAGCCTGGCTTATAGGTATCAGGGTTATGTTGTAACAGTGATGCTATTAGTAAAGGAAAGGGATAATTAAAATTAAACTAAAACTGTCTGCAAGAGTTTTTGTAAAATTCCAGACTACCAAAGGTACGGTCTCCAGGATGAACCAAGAGAGGCTTGCAAGTTGAGTTCATAAGGAATTCCTTGGGCCGTCTCAAATCTGTACTTCATCAAGAGTTCTTCATTACTATTACCAACAAAGTGCGATCCATTGTCCAAGCTAATGCACGCAGGTATACCGAAGCAGGGAATAATTTCCTTAAGCAAAATCTTCACAGTCTCAGCAGCAGTGTTAGGGGAAGGGTAGGCTTCAATCCACTTAGAAAAAACATCAACAATAAGCTAAACATATTTATAGCACTGACATTTCTGCAACTCAATGAAGTCCAGTTGAAGTGTCTCAAAGGGACCCTCCGGCAAGGGAGTTCTACCCGGAGTGCAAGGCAAGCCTTTTCCGGGGTTATGTTCCTGACAAATAACACACTGGCCGCTAACCCTTTGAGCTCGTTGTTGGAGGCGGGGATGCCACCAAGCCGTCAGGAGAAAGAGGGCGACTGAACGGACACCACCATGAGTTGCATAATGTACACAGTCAATAACCCATAGAGCAAGATCATCAGACATACAAGTTTAACCCACGGGAGGAGTCCAGAGTTCGAATTGTCCTCCTGCCTATCAGAGCCCCCCCCATTGTCTAAATGCAGAAGTTGGACGATGAGCTTCTGAAGCTGCTATTGCTCTCCTCTCTCTCTAAATGAAGATTGAGCTTCACCCCAGACTGCAATGCCCTTCCCCTGTCCAACATCTCTGAGCACGGTACTCTCTTTTCTCACCACCTTTTTCCAGAGTGGTGAAGGGAGGTGATTTGAAATTGGAGAACTCAATGTTGATCCTCAGGGATGCAGGCTGCCGAGGCACAAGATTAGGTGTTGTTTCTCCAATTTGCAGTTTGCTTTGTTGTGGCAATGGAAGAGGCCAAAGATGGTCATATTGGGAAGGGGAATTAAAATGGATGGTGACTGGGAGGTTCAGTCGGCTTCTGCGGACCCAGCTGCGATGCTCGGCGAACCATTCTCCAAGTTTATGTTCAGTCTCCACGATGTAGAGAAGACCACAGTTGGCAAACACATGGCAAATGGAGTGCCACAATGTAAAGTTACAGCCTTTGTTGTGGAAAAAAAAGCAGAAAGGAGGTGAATTTCCGATGCTAGAGAAAATTGTGGTGCTGGAAAAGCACAGCAGGTCAGACAGCATCCGAGGAGCAGGAGAGTTGATGTTTCAGGCACCAGCCCTTCATCAGGAATGATGTGTGGATGTGCAAAGGGGCCTCAGCGTTCTCCTACACCAGTCACTGCCAGTTGTCAGACAGGTGCAGCAAGCAGTCAGCAAGGCAAGTGGTATATTAGCAAGAGGAATTGAGTTCAGAAGTGGGGATGTCTCCCTGCAGTTAGAGGGTCATTGAATATATTCAAGGCTGAACTCATCTGATTTTGGAACAACGAAGAAGTGGATGTTTGTGGGAAAAGGCAAGAAAATGGTTTCAAGACCAGTACAGAATAGTTAGTCAGACAGCACAGAAACAGACCCTTCAGTCCAACTAGTCCATGCTGACTATATTCAGAAACTAAGCTAGTCCCACCTAGATTGGGCCATATCCCTCCGAACCTTTCCTATTCATGTACTTATACAAATGTTAAGTTGTAGAACGAAGAGTCCTTGGAGTGCAGGTTCATAGTTTCTTGAGAGCGGAGTCTCAGGAACATAGTGAAGAAAGCATTTGGGATGCTTTCCTTTATTGGTCAGAGCATTGAGTATCGGGGTTGGGAGGTCATGTTGCAGCTGTACAGGACATTGGTGAGATCATTTTCGGAATACTGCATTCAGTCCTGGTCTCTCTGCTAGAGGAAAGATGTTGTGAAACTTTGACAGGAGTTGGAAAAGATTTACAAGGCTGTTGCCAGGGTTGGAGGGTTTGAGCTACAGGGGGAGGCTGAATAGGCCAGAGATATTTTCCCTCGAGCATGAGAGGCTGATGTTTAGCGGTAAGGATAAATTATACAAGAGGGGCGGGTTGCGCATTAATAGGTAGGGGACCAGCAATCTGGCAGGGAGGTTTGCCACTGCAACACAGCTGCGTTTAAATTAAATAGTTGGGTGGGGGGGGGGGGTAGAGGGGACAAACTGGAAGTTTAAGAAGAAAGTTAGAACAAGTGAAGTCAAGAAAGACAATGGAATCAATGGAGCAGAAAACTCAAAAGAAAAGGATCATGCCGTAAGGTCAAGTGAAATAGGGATTGATAGGAAGGGTGAGGGGAGTAACAAATTAAAAATATTAAATATGAATGCACGAAGCATGAGCAATAAAGTGGATGAGCTTGAGGCTCATTTGGAAATTGGCAGTTACGATGATGTGGTGATAACTGAGATGTAGCTTCAAGTGGACAGAGCCTGGGAAATGAATATTCGAGGGTATACGTGCTATCATAAGGACAGACTAACTGACAGAGGGGGTGGGGTAGCCCTGTTGGTAAGGAATGATATTCAGTCCCTTGCACGGGGGGACCTAGAATCAGGGGATGCACAGTCAGTATGGCAAGAACTGAGAAATTCTCAGGGTAGAAAGACCCCAACGGGAGTTATCTACAGACCCTCAAACATTAGCCTGGATGTAGTGTGTAAGTTGAATAAGGAGCTGAAATTGGCCTGTCGCAAAGATATTAGTACAGTTGTTATGGGGGATTTCAACATGCAGGTAGATTGGGAAAAATCGTGGATGCATTGGTGATCATTTTCCAATATTCTATAAATTCAGGATCAGTTCCTGCAGATTGGAGGGTGGCTAATGTTGTCCCACTTTTTAAGAAGGGAGGGAGAGAGAAAACAGAATTATAGACCAGTTAGTCTGACCTCAGTGGTGGGAAAAATGCTGGAGTCAATTATAAAGGATGAAATTACAACACATCTGGATAGCAGTAACAGGATAGGTCAGAGTTGGTGTGGATTTATGAAGGAGAAATCATGCTTGACTAATCTTCTGGAATTTGTTGAGGATGTAACTCTGAAGACGGACAAGGGAGATCCAGTGCATGTAGTACACCTGGACTTTCAGAAAGTCTTTGACAAAGTCCCACATAGGAGGTTAGTGAGCAAAATTAGGGCATATGGTATTAAGGGCAAAATACTGACATGGATTGAAAATTGGTTGGCTGACAGGAAACAGAGAATAGTGATAATGAAAGTAAGAATAATAGCAGGCAGTGACCAGTGGTGTGCCGCAGGGATCAGTGCTGGGACTGCAGCTTTTTACAATGTACATTAATGATATAGATGAAGGTATTAAAAGTAATATTAGCAAATTTGCTGATGACACAAAGCTGGGTGGCAGGGTGAAATGTGAGGAGGATGTTAGGAGAATACAGGGTGACCTGGATAGGCTAGGTGGGTGGACAGATGCATGGCAGATGCTGTTGAATGTGGATAAATGTGTGGTTATCCACTTTGGTGGCAAGAACAGGAAGGCAGATTACTACCTAAATGGAGTCAAGTTAGGTAAAGGAGATCTAGGTGTTCTTGTACATCAGTCACTGAAAGTAAGCATGCAGGTACAGCAGGCAGTGAAGTAAGCGAATAGCATGCTGGCCTTCATAACAAGAGGAATTGAGTAGAGAAGCAAAGAGGTCCTTCTGCAGCTGTGTAGGGCCCTTGTGAGACTGCACCTGGAATATTGTGCGCAGTTTTGGTCTCCAAATTTGAGGAAAGACATTCTGGCTATTGAGGGAATGCAGCATAGGTTCACAAGGTCAATTCCCAGAATGGCGGGACTATCTTACGCTGAAAGATTGGAGCGACTGGGCTTGCGTACGCTTGAGTTTGGAAGGCTGAGAGGGGATCTGATTGAGATGTACAAGATTATTAAAGGATTGGACACTCTGAAGGCAGGAAGCATGTTTCCGCTGATGGGCGAGTCCTGAATCAGAGGACACAGTTTAACAAGGGGTAGGCCACTTAGAACGGAGTTGAAGAGAAACCTCTTCATCCAGAGGGTGGTGGGTGTATGGAATGCTCTGCCCCAGAAGGCTGTGGAGGCCAAGTCTCTGGATACTTTCAAGAAAGAGTTGGATAGAGCTCTTAAGGATAGTGGAATCCAAGGTTATGGGGATAAGGCAGGAACAGGATACTGATTGCGGATGATCAGCCATGATGGTGCTGGCTCGAAGGGCAGAATGGCCTACTCCTGCACCTATTGCCTATTGTCTGATGGATGTTCATAAGGGGCATGGATTGGGGGAATATCCAAGGTCTTTTCCCCTGGGTATGGGAGTCCAGAACTAGAGGGCATATATTTGAGCTGAGAGGGGAATAATTTAATAGGGACCTGAGGGGCAGATCTTCTCGCTCTCAGCAGTACCCCAGTGTTGTGAAAGATATTCACTTTCAGGTGGATTTGCCTTGACATTTTTTCTTTTCTGCCCCTGTAAGATCCTGAATCAGCATCTTCAGGGGAGTTAGTTCGAGCGGAGTGAGAACAGACGGGAAGAGAGAGAGTGGGATGGTGCTTTCAATTTTGTGGAATAACAAAAGAAAAGAATATTCCACAGAAAGTAGAATTCCTTGTTCTGAATTTCTACCCTGCACTGACAATGATCACTTTTGTAATCTCTTTTTAACAGAGTATTGGACGATCTGAAGACAGAAGTTTCAAAATCAACAGATGAAGGGCTCTCCAATGTCTGCAGTCCTCACTTTGACATCAATGTCTGACAGTCACTGACTCCATCGGGACGACAACAATTTTCCAACTATGATTCTGTGAGAAGGAGCAAAGCTTTTTGGTTCCGGTTTGAGTACGTTTTCAGCATCAGTGGGACTGGATGAGAGACCCTACTGTTGCAGTTCACTGAGTGTGGAGCCTGAAGCATTTATACGGCCTGGAAAAGGAAACTGGGCAGATTCACACGGGGGAAGAGGCCCTTCAGCTGCCCTGTGTGCGGGAAGGCTTTTCGTGATTCCTCAGCCCTGCTGACCCACCGGCGGATCCACACGGGGGAGAGGCGGCACGGTGGCATAATGGTTAGCACTGCTGCCTCACAGCACCAGAGACCAGGGTTCATTTCCCGACTCTGGCGGCTGACCGTGTGGAGTTTGCACATTCTCCCCGTGTCTGCGTGGATTTCCTCTGGGTCCTCCGGTTTCCTCCCACAGTCCAAAGATGTGCATGTCAGGTGAATTAGCTATGCTAAATTGCCCGTAGTGTTAGGTAAAGGGGTAAATGTAGGGGAATGGGTGGGTTGCGCTTCAGTGGGTTGGTGTGGACTTGTTGGGTCGAAGGGCCTGTTTCCACACTGCAACTAATCTAATCTAAAAATAAAATTCACGGTGTTTGTGTGTGGCTGAAGCGATGGCCATGGAGAAACCCGAGGAATCCTGCCTCGTAGAGAAACCGTGGAAGTGTGGCGACTGTGGGAAAGGTTTCCATGTCCCGTCTGTCCTGGAGACTCATCGGCGCAGCCACACCGCGGAGAAGCCGTTCTTCTGCTATGTCTGCGGGAAAGGCTTCAGCGATTCCTCCAACCTGCTGACCCGCCAGCGAGTCCACACAGGGAGAGAGGCCCTTCAGCTGCCCCGATTGCGGGAAGGTTTTTCGTGATTCCTCCGCACTGCTGACCCACCGGGATCCACACAGGGGAGAGGCCCTTCAGCTGCCCCGAGTGCAGGAAGGCCTTCAGTAATTCCTCCACCCTGCTGAGGCACCGGCGGATCCACACGGGGGAGAGGCCCTTCAGCTGCCCCGTGTGCGGAAAGGCTTTTCGTGATTCCTCAGCCCTGCTGACCCACCAGCGGGTCCACACGGGGTGAGGCCCTTCAGCTGCCCCGAGTGCAGGAAGGCCTTCAGTAATTCCTCCAACCTACTGACCCACCAGCGGGTCCACACGGGGGAGAGGCCCTTCAGCTGCCCGAGTGCGGGAATGCCTTCAGCAATTCCTCCAACCTACTGACCCACCAGCGGGTCCACATGGGGGAGAGGCCGTTCAGCTGCCCCCAGTGCAGGAAGGCCTTTACCCAGGCCTCTGCCCTGCTGAGGCACCGGAGCATCCACTTGGGGGAGAGGCCGTTCCCCTGCACAGAGTGTGGGAAGGCCTTTAGCAATTCCTCCAACCTACTGACGCACCGGCGAGTCCACACGGGAGAGAGGCCGTTCAGCTGCCCCCAGTGCAGGAAGGCCTTTACCCAGGCCTCTGCCCTGCTGAGGCACCGGAGGATCCACTTGGGGGAGAGGCCGTTCCCCTGCACAGATTGTGGGAAGGCCTTTAGCAATTCCTCCAACCTACTGACGCACCGGCGAGTCCACACAGGGAGAGGCCCTTCAGCTGCCCCCAGTGCAGGAAGGCATTTACCCAGGCCTCCACCCTGCTGACCCACCGGTAGATCCACACGGGGGAGAGGCCTTTCAGCTGCTCAGAGTTTGGGGAGGGTTCAGTCAGGTGAGCCACCTGCAGAGGCACTAGCGGCTCCACAAGGGGGAGAGGCCCTTCAGGGGCCCCGAGTGCAGGACGGGGTTCACCTGCTCGATTTAAGCTGCTGACCCACCAGTGTCTCCACACCAGGGAGAGGCCGTTCACCTGCTCCTCCCAACTGTGGACGCACTGAAGTGGCGACGGCCGAGTGCCATTATCGACTGGACTGTCAACCCAGTTTCGGGGCTGCTGGGTTCGAATTCAGCCGCAGCAGATGGCGGAATTGGAATTTGGTCAGAAACTGGAGTTCAGAATCTAATGATGAAACCATTTTTTGTTGGGGGTGTGGGTGGAGAAAACCCCCATCTGATTCACTCACATCCTTTTTAAGGGGAGGAAACTGCCGTTGTGGAAAAGGATTCACTCAGTCGTTCCAGCTGCATTCTTTACCCAGGCTGGCCTACACGTGACTCCAGACCCACAGCAGTGTGGTTGACTCGACACTGCCCATCCAACTTACTTGGATACAGGTTGAAATTACTGAGTGAAATTACTGTGAAACACTTCCACAGGTTAAGGCTGTACCAAGGATCCAACTACAAAGGGACAACTTGGTGTGATCAATACTAAGGAAAGTGTGGTTGTGGGGGGATGTGCGTGCACTTTGGTCTTGAGCTGTTTGAAAAGTAGCTACTTTTTCTCTGCTTTTTTGCTGGAGGGGATCTGAAGCTGTAACAAAGCTGGATTGCAATTAAGGTTACCTGAACTTACTGCTAGGCTCAGACTCTCAATGAAAGTTTTGAGTTCCAAGAGGTTTTTGTTTTAAAGCTGCTCATTTCTTTCAGTCTCCTGCACTGAGTTTCCAATGTTGTGTTTCAGATCGAGCAGTGAATGAGTAGCTAGTATCATTAGAAATTGTAAATTTTTCAGGAGTGCAGGTACTACGTCATTTCATCAGCATTGTAAAGTTTCCTGGCAGCACTGGGACTGTGTTCACTAGATGTGGAGGTGCCAGTTTTGGACTAGGGTGGATAAAATTTAAAAACTCACACAACACCAGGTTTATTTGAAAGTACCAGCTTTTGGAGTGCTGCTCCTTCATTGGATAGCTGTGAAGCAGGATCAAAGACATTACATTTTATAGCAAAAGATCACCGTGTCATGCAACTGAATGGATATATTGAACAAACCGAGATTGCTGTGATTGTGTGCATGTGAGTTTGTGCGTGAGTGTGCATGTAAGAGTGTGTGCATGCTTGGTAAAGTGAAAGTGTGTTGGAGTATAAGTCTGTGAGAGTGTGGGAGTATGTGTGTATGAGACAGGTATGAACGCAAGGCTTTATGTTTTACTAAAACAAGAAAGGGCAGGATGTGTACAGTTAATTGTAGGACCCTGGGTCATGTTGTAAAAGAGAGAGACATAGAGTCATAGAGATATACAGCATGGAAACAGACCCTTTGGTCCAACCTATCCACGCCGACCAGATATCCCAACCCAATCTAGTCCCACCTGCCAGCACCCGGCCCGTATCTCTCCAAACCCAAGACATGGGGAGGTGGGGTTTAGGTACGTAGTTCTTTGAAAGTTGTATCACTGGTAGACAGGGTGGTTTAGAGTACTGGGTACAGTTCGGGTGGCCCTGTAATACGAAGAAGACTATTAGAGAGGGTTCGGTAAAGATTTACTAGGACATTGCCAGGACTGGAAGGTTTGAGTTATAAGGAGAGGCCGGGACATCTTTCACTGAGCACAAGGAGGTTGAGGGGTGACCTCATCGAGATTTATAAAATCATAAGGAGTGAAGTTTGGTAAATAGCAAAGGGCTCTTCCTTCGTGTAGGGGAGCTCAAAACTAGGGGGCATATTCTTTCAAGGTGAGAGGAGAGAGATTTAAAAGGAACCGGAGGGGCACTGTTTTGACAGAGGATGGTTTGTGTGTGGAATGAACTTGCTGAGGAAGTGGTAGATGCAGGTACAGTTACAACATTTAAACGACATTCGGATGGGTACATGAATAGAAAAGTTTAGAGGAATATGGGACAAATGCAGGCAAGTGGGACTGGTTCAGTTTGGGAATCCTGGTCGCCATGGACAAGTTGGACCGAAGGGTCTGTTTCTGTGCTGTATACCTCTATGATCTTATTGAAACCAATAGAATTCTGAAAAGGGCTTGATAAGATAGATGCCGATAAAATGCTCCTTTTTGGGGAGAGTCAATAGAATCCCAACAATGTGGAAGCAGGCCATTCGGCCTATCTATTCCACACTGGCCCTCTGAAGAGTGTCCCACTCATATCCATCCCCTCCCTCTGTATTTCCCCTTCCCCCACCTCACCCCAGCTCCAAACTTCCAGCTCAGCACTGTCCCCATGACATGTCTTACTTGCCTATTTTCCTTTCCACCCATCCACTCCCCCCTTCTCTCTGACCTATCACCTTCATCCCCACCCCCAATCACCCATCGTACTCTTTGCTACCTTCCCCCCACCCTCCTCCCTGTCCTATCCCCTCCATCCCCACCCCCATTCACCTATTGGACTCTATGCTACTTTCCCACCACCCCCATCCCCACCCTCACCCTCCTCTCAATTGTCTCTCCACCCTGCAGGCACTCTGCCTCTATTCCTGATGAAGGGCTTTTACCTGAAACGTCCATTTTCCTGCTCCTCGGATGCTGCCTGCACTGCTGTGCTTTTCCAGCACCACTCTAATCAAGAATCTGGTTTCCAGCATCTGCAGTCCTTGTTTTTACCCTGTATTTCCCATGGCTCATGCACCCTAACCTGCACATCCCAGGGCACTATGGGTAATTTAACATGACCAATCCACCACAGCCTGCCCATCCCGGGGCACTATGGGTAATTTAGCATGGCTAATCCAACATAACCTACACCTTAATCTATAAATTAGATTAGTCCGCAAGGGTGAAAAGTACAAGGATTTTAAAAAAATCAGTGACCATAAAAAGTACAAGTACAAGGTTAGTGACAGGTGTCTGCCCCGGGCCGCGCAGCGCCATTTTCCTAACGGCCACCCTCCCGCCGCTTCCTCGCTCGAGCGACTTCTCCTCCCAACCACCTTCGCCCCCGCGTGACGTCTGCACGGGGGATGGGCGGGGCCGGGGGAGCCTCACCGTCACCAAGCAACAGCGTCACCAATGGACCAACAATCGAAACTGGATACTAATGTCACAAAAACTGAAACGATACATGGTGTGTCTGAATGTGTGCCGCATTGTAACAAAAGGGAGTGAATTAACTGAAATTTAAAATGAATCGAAGAGGCAACTCCTATATTCAGAGGATGATGCGTGTAAGGAATGAGCTGCCAGAGGAAGTGGTGGCGGCTGGTACAATTACAGCATTTAAAAGGTACCCAGCTGGTGTAATGGAAAATTAACATTTATTGTGAAATCTATAAAAGCACAGGGAAACAAAGAAATAAGGGCCTGACTTTGGAGACAGGCAGAAAAAAAATGTAAAGTTAAACCGACCTAACAGCAGACTTACAAGGCCAGTAAACTACCATATCAACAGTCAAGGAATAAGAAAAACAACTCCATACATGAAAAGGACCTCAAATGTTCCAGGCTCCTGGCCTTGAGCTGTTGATAAGGAGAAGTGAATCCAGCCAGGACTGACACAGTTAAGGCGAGTGTTGTAGGGCAAAGAGACCTTGGACTGCAGGTTCATAGTTCCTTGAAATTGGAGTCGCAGGTAGGCAGGATAGTGAAGAAAGCGTTTGGTATGCTGGCCTTTATTGGTCAGAGCAGAGAGCACAGGAGTTGGGAGGTTAAGTTGTGGATGTGCAGGGCATTGGTCAGACCACTTTTGGAATACTGTGTTCAGTTCTGGTCTCCCTGCTGTAGGAAACATGTGTGATACTTCGAAAGATTGACAAGGCTGTTGCCGGACTTTGAGGGTTTGAGCTACATGGAGAGGCTGAATAGGCTGAGAATATTTACCCTAGAGCATCGGAGGCTGCATGGTGATCTTATAGACGTTTGTGAAGGGCATGGATAGGGTGAGTACTTAAAGTCTTTTCCCCAGGGTCGGGGAGTCTGTGGCACAGCAAGGAACCGTAATGACCTCCTCAGGAGACAGACATATGCTGCAACTGACAGGGTACCCTTCGTTGTTCTGTACTTCCCAGGGGCTGAAAAATTACGCCATGTTCTTCGTGACCTGCAACACATTATCAATGAGGATGAGCACCTCACCAAGACCTTCCCCATACCTCCACTACTTGCCTTTAAACAACCGCTAAACCTCAAACAGATCATTGTTCGTAGCAAACTGCCCGGCTCTCAGGACAACTCCATGCAACCCTGTCACGGTGGACACTGCAAGACGTGTCAGATTGTGGACATAGATACCACTATTATGCGTTGGAACACCTCCCACCTTGTACATGGCAGGTACTCATGTGATTCAGCCAACGTTGTCTATCTTATACGTTGCAGGCAAGGATGCCTGGAGGCATGGAACATTGGGGAAACCGAGCAAAGGCTACGACAACGGACGAATGGGCACCGCACAACGAACAACAGACAGGAGGGTTCCCTCCCAGTTGGGGAACACTTCAGTGGTCCAGGACATTCAGCCTTGGACCTTAGGGTGACCATCCTCCAAAGTGGACTTCGGGACAGGCAGCAGAGGAAAGTGGCCGAGCAGAGGCTGATAGCTAAGTTCGGTACCCATAGGGAGGGCCTCAACCGGGACCTTGGGTTCATGTCACATTACAGGTGATCACCATTGCACTACACACACACATATATTCCTACACAAACACACATGGGCACAGGTACACACAGACGCGCACACAGGTGACCACACACACCCTTATAGATACACACACTCACACATGCACCCCCTCACAGTCTTAAGACACTCTGCACTCACTACACGCACACACACACATTCTCACACTCACAACTCCCAACCCAGACAGACACACACAGACAGACAAAGACCCACATGCACACATATATTTTGTGTGGTGAATTTGTACTTGCAGAGTTACATTGCACTTTGCTCAAAAACTGCATACATTCATGTAGAACTCTGAGCTCAAAAACTGTATGAATTTATGTAAAACTCTGTTATATCACTTTTTAGATTAGAATCAATCTAAATATCAGGTCATAGACAGAGAACACAGGGGGCTAACTCCTTCAGAATATTATCTAGCTATCGCCACTGTTAACAGCTAACCCGAGAATGCAACTTTAAAAAAAGGGTTTTGTGATGTACACATGAAAGAAGTGAAACTATCACTGTATTCTGACAGATGAAAGGCTTAACAGACAATCAATTTTTCAATGTATAATTTCAGTTACATCACACTGCAAATTTTTGCTATAAATTCTGTGTTACGATCGAGCCCTCCACTATCACCTGATGAAGGAGCGTCGCTCCGAAAGCTAGTGTGCTTCCAATTAAACCTGTTGGACTACAACCTGGTGTGGTGTGATTTTTAACTTTGTACACCCCAGTCCGACAGCGCCATCTCTAAATCAAGGCAATCGGAGTTTTTTTTAAAACCCGAAAAGTAACGAAGTTTAACGACGCGAACCCGAAAATAAACGAAGCTACAACCCGAAAAATAACGAAGTTCAAATGAAACGAACCCGAAAATAAACGAAGTTTAGGCAACCGGAGTTTTTTTTTAAACCGAAAACTAACAAAGTTAACACAACCCGAACTGAAAATAAATGAATTTTAAGCGATCGAATTTTTTTCTATTAAAAAGATAACGCCAGAAAATAACCAATCTCTGGAGATTGATTTTGTTTTATTTCTGAAAGCAACGAAGCTCGGGAGAAAGAATTTTTTTAAAAAAAATCAAAAATTAACAAAGCTTGGGAATTCAGATTTCAACCCTCCCCTCAGAGTTCAGCAATTTTCGAAGACCACTGTCCGTAAGTACCAAAGCACCCTCAACTCCAATTAATCTCTCCCCCCTTTTTAAACATTGAACAAGTCCCCCAGACTCAACCATTGCTAAGACCGATCCTTTCGGGCTGGACTGGTCACGTCAGACACCACGTGACTGACAGGAAAACCAAACGTTCTAAAAATAATCACGTCTGGCAGGCCGAATTCCTCAACACTCAATAGTGAGGGACATTTAACTCGTACACTGCTGTTCACAATCTGTCCGAGCCGAAACGTGCCAGGGCAGCAAAACGAAGATCTGCGTCTCCTCAAGAGGGGCCTCTTGGTTCGATATCGGTTAAAGGAATCGACAAATGCGGTGTATTCGAAAAGCAAGGTTCATTAGTTTATTGAATTAAGGTATCTTAACGCAATTCTATCCAGCAACACAGAGATTGAAGCTTCTGTGTTCCGTGATGAAGTTGCGCAATTACGTTTGAAAATTGCACATGATTTATATGTTTTTTTAAGAAATAGTAGTCTTAATTACGAGAAAGACCAATCACATATAATAAGGTGACATGATTTACAGCAAGTTAATCCAATGATATTTTCTTTAAGAAGGATATCTAATTTACATAAATTGTCATGCCATGTATTAGTTCACGGTTAGTTCAAATGGTCAAATAATGTGTCAGTATTCATCTTATGAAAATTGTATTGTCCTCTTATCTTTGAACTGCAAGTTAATTCTGCGAATCAGCAATATGTTCAGCAGTATGGTTCACAGGCTATTTTGTAGTATTCTTTTAAATCGAGAAGCCATTTTGTTGAAATAAAAATGTACATATTTTGTTGCCTAAATTCCAACTTTAGATCCTCACACCCACCTCCCAATTCAATCTATCACGACCAGACTAGGCAACAGTTTCTTCCCCCAAGCCATCAGGCTCCTTACCACTACATGATTGGACTCTTTTCCGTCTGACTATTTTTGCACATTTTCGAATTTCTGCTAGAAAAATGTCTATTATTTATCATTCTTTTATTATGCTGTAACTTGCGTGTTTTGCACTCTGGTCCCTCGAAGTAGAGGAGATGACAGAAACATTGGAAGCTGGTGAGAAAGCGTTCACAAAATTAATCCCGGGAATTGACGTGTTTGCTCATGATGCAATGTTGCGTAGCTTAGCTGAGCATTCGTTCGAGTTTGGAAGAATGAGAGGAGATCTGAATGAATAAATATCAGAATTTTAGTGGGCCTGAAAGGTTAGTTGCCAAAAAGGTAGTGTTCATTTGTGGGAGAGTCTCACACCAGAAGAATAGCCTCTAATCTTAAGTGTTTGCATATTTATGATGGAGATGAGGTGGATATCTTCTCTCAGAGGGTAATGAATACAGGGCTATTGAAGTTCTATCACTAAGTATAGTCAAGGCAGATGTTGGGCAGAGTTTTAATCAATGGGGAATCAATAATAAGGCATGAATGTGGATTTTTGGATTATAATATTAATCATTATGGTAATAAATGGTGGAGATGGAAATGTGTTGCTGGAGAAGCGCAGCAGGTCAGGCAGCATCAAGGGAACAGGAGAATCGACGTTTCGGGCATTAGCCCTTCTTCAGGAATGAGGAAAGTTTGTCCAGCAGGCTAAGATAAAAGATAGGGAGGAGGGACTTGGGGGAGGGGCGTCGGAAATGTGATAGGTGGAAAAAGGTCAAGGTGAGGGTGATAGGACAGATTGGGGTGGGGGCGGAGAGGTCGGGAAGAAGATTGCAGGTTAGGGAGGCGGTGCTGAATTTGATGGATTTGACTGAGACAGGCTGGGTGGAGGGGAAATGAGGAAACTGGTGAAATCCGAGTTCATCCCTTGTGGTTGGAGAGATGCGGTGGAGGACCGCAATTTCCTCCCCGACGTGATCGACGATGCCCTCCACCGCATCTCTTCCACTTCCCGATCCTCCGCCCTTGAACCCCGCCCCTCCAACCGCCACCAGGACAGAACCGCACTGGTCCTCACCTACCACCCCACTAACCTCCATGTACAGCGCATCATCCGCCGTCATTTCCGCCACCTCCAAACGGACCCCACCACCAAGGATATATTTCCCTCCCCTCCCCTATCAGCATTCCGTAAAGACTACTCCCTCCGTGACTCCCTCGTCAGATCCACACCCCCCACCAACCCAACCTCCACTCCCGGCACCTTCCCCTGCAACCGCAGGAGGTGCAAGACTTGCGCCCACACCTCCCCTCTCACCTCCCTCCAAGGCCCCAAAGGAAACTTCCATATCCGCCACAGATTCACCTGTACCTCCACACATATCATCTATTGCATCCTCTGTACCCGATGTGGCCTCCTCTATATTGGGGAGACAGGCCGCCTACTTGCGGAGCATTTCAGAGAGCACCTCTGGGACACCCGGACCAACCAACCCAACCACCCTGTAGCTCAACATTTCAATTCCCCCTCCTACTCCACCAAGGATATGCAGGTCTTTGGACTCCTCCATCGTCAGACCACAGCGAAACGACGGTTGGAGGAAGAACGCCTCATCTTCCAGCTAGGAACCCTCCAACCACAAGGGATGAACTCGGATTTCACCAGTTTCCTCATTTCCCCTCCCCCCAGCCTGTCTCAGTCAAATCCATCAAATTCAGCACCGCCTCCCTAACCTGCAATCTTCTTCCCGACCTCTCCGCCCCCACCCCAATCTGTCCTATCACCCTCACCTTGACCTTTTTCCACCTATCACATTTCCGACGCCCCTCCCCCAAGTCCCTCCTCCCTATCTTTTATCTTAGCCTGCTGGACAAACTTTCCTCATTCCTGAAGAAGGGCTAATGCCCGAAACGTCAATCTCCTGTTCCCTTGATGCTGCCTGACCTGCTGCGCTTCTCCAGCAACACATTTCCATCTCTGATCTCCAGCATCTGCAGACCTCATTTTCTCTTAATAAATGGTGGAGCAGATTCGATGGGGTGAATGGATTATTTTGGCCAAAGGGCTTATAAACATCCTGTGGGACCTTGACAGGGGAGATATGGATAAAATGCTTCAACTTATGTATGATATTCAGACCTAGGGTTCCACAGGATCTGTCAGTCAACATTTTTCAGCATTTTTAGGAGAACGGGAGTGAGGGTGATAATAGCCACAGTAGAGTAAGAATGGAGGGAAACTGTAGCATTGCGATTCACATTTTTGAGGGAAGGAGAAAAGAAAGAATGTTCCACAGAAACCAGAATTGTCTGTTTTGAATTTCTATACTGTGTAGACAGCAATGTCTTCTGTAATCTCCTTTTACAGGATATGAGAAAGGGAGGATTTACAGCCAGAAATCTCAAAACAAGATCTGATAGAGACAATCAATTCATTGGCACGGGAATATCATCGGCCTATGAATCTAGTAGAATTTTTTTATTTCTCTCCTGTCCTGTCTGCTTCACAAGGTTTCAAACATCAGTGAGACTGAGGTATGCATACCTGAGTGAGCGTGTTCCAATGAACTGACCGTGGGAAGAGCTTTAAGCGGGTTCACAGCCTGAAACAGCAACACCCCATTCGCAGCAGCAATAGATGAAACACGTTCCATACATGAACGTCTTTCAACCGATTGTTAAAGCTGGAGAGAGACAAGGATTCCCACATCATGGAGAAATCGTGGGAGCAAAGCAATATCTTCGCCCTTTCTATTCCTCATCCTGGGAGGGAGAGAGAGAGGGAGGAAACACTAATCACTTGTAGCAACTGAAGTGAATCCAGGGAGGGAGCAGACTCTGCACAGGTGTCAGATGCTCTCTGTCCTTCTTAACGGTATATTAATTTTTTTCCCCTCAGTTTGATACGTTTATTTATCTACAATTTGCATTGTGGAAAAAGATCACTTCTTTCCTCATGTTCAGAATTAAAAGGGTAGTTACTCATGGGATGGAGCAGAATCTAAGGGATTGGCACGTTGATATAAAATGTAGACATATGTTGTTTCATATGGTGTATATCTGATATTATTCGCTGTTATAAAAGCCTTGTGGCTATTATTTTTCACATTCTAATCTAGCACTGAAGTTATATTCTGTATTTCTTGTCATCTTTTTTATTGAATAGGACAGCAGAAAGTCATTCAGCAACTTTACTGGTTTGTTTTTCTCAAGTAGCCTTAACATTTCATTTTCATTGTCCTTGATTCAGCTCCATTTTCAGTGTCTTTGTCGGCAGCTTGTTCCAGGTTATTGTCACCGAAATGAAGATTTCCTCCATACACACTTAAGGCTATCTGGCTGCATGAGGGTTTTCAGGTTTCTGTGTCCTGGATAATATGTGATCAGGCATCTGGCAAACTACAGGAATTGTCACCTATGTTATGTTCATTTAACAGTATTGACTGTGATCACATATTTTGTGAATTTATTTTTGCAGGAAGACATGTAGAAAGAAATCTGAAAGCAAATGATACATCAACTTCTGACAGAGCCACTTGATTCATTGGGACTTGAATATCAGCAACCATTCCAATTGAGAAGAAATGTTTGCTTTTGTCTGCTTGAGAGATTTTGGACACTTTGGCAGGAAGAATACGGAGACACCCAAGTGAGGGAGATTCAGTGCACTGACTGTGAAAAGTGCTTGAAACCAGTTACTCAGTTTGGGGAATCAAAGTCTCACCCCTCACGGTGGAGAGAGACTGTGTACCCATTCTGTTGGTAATTTCAAACCCAGAGCGACACAAGGAAAGCTCTCCCCATGGGGAAACTGTGGAAATGTGGGGACTGTGGGAAAGGGTTCCCTTCCCCGTCAAGTGCTGGAGACTCATAGAAGCATTCACAAAGGGGAGAGGCCATTCTCCTGCTCTGTGTGTGGGAAGGGATTCAGTTGGCTGTGCAACCAGCTGATGCACTGGCATGTTCACACTGGGGAGAAGCTATTCACTTGCTCCAAGTACAGGAATACATTCGTCAATTCTCCTGGCCTGCTGAAACATCCTTGGGTCCGCACTGGGGAGAGGCCGTTCACCTACTGTCACTGAAGGAAGAGGTTCATGAGTTCATCTACCCTGCAGACATATCAGTGGGTCCACACTGGGAGAGGCTGTTCTCCTGCCCTGAGTGCAGGAAGGGATTTGGTTGGGTGGACAACTTCCAGAGGCATTAGTGAGTTCATGTGCCATCACTGGGATCGAAGGAGCAATGGCCGAGTGGTATTATCAACTGGATTACTACCTCAGCTCTGGGAATTCCCGGTTTTGAATCCCGCCATGGCAGATTGGAATTTGGTCAGAAATCTGGAGTTCAGAATCTAATGGTGAAACCATTTTCAGGGGGAAAACATCCTCATCTGATTCACTCATGATTTTTTTAGGGAAGGAAACTGCTGTTGTGGGAAAGGATTCACTCAGTCATCCCAGATGCATCCTTTACCCGGTCTGGCCTACACATGACTCCAGACTCTCAGCAATATGGTCGACTTTAAACCCCTGTCCCCACCCCTGCCCCCGGAAAATGAGTGGGGAGAAACTTACTTGGATACAGTATATGGGTTGAAATTGTTGAGTGAGGCATTACTTCCTCCGGGTTAAGACTGTATGAAGGATTCAGTTACAAAGGGACACCTCAGTGCTTACCAATAATAAAGCAACTGGGGTGTCAGGGGAGGTCAGGGGTGTGTGTGTGTGTGTGCTTTGAGCTTCAGCTGTTGAAGAAAAGGAAAGCTACTTTTTGTAATTTTTTTGCTGGGGAGATCATGAAGCTGCAACAAAGTTGGGTCGCAATAATGGTTACCTAAATTTGGACTCAGACATTGAAAGATTTAAAATCCAACAGTTTCTGTTTTAAAGCTGCTCACTCAGCTTCCAGCACTACGTTACCAAAGTCGTGTATCAGAAGGAGCAGTGAATCAGTAGCAAGTATCGTTAGAAACTGTTAAGATTTTCATCTCTGCAGGTACTGCATCGTTTCATCAGCATTGTAATGTTTCCTGGCAGCAGCAGGAAGTGTTGTGGCTGTGTTCATGAGAAACAACATTAAAAATCACATAACACCAGGATATAGTCCAACAGGTTTATTTGGGAGCACTAGCTTTCGGAGCGCTGCTCCTTCATCAGGTAGCTGTGGAGCAGGATCATAAGACACAGAATTTATAGCAAAAGATCAGGGTCATGCAACTGAAATGATATATTGAACAAACCAAGATTGCTGTTAAGTCTTTCATCTTTTAGAATGGGTTGCAGGTTTCAGTTCATTAATATGCAAATCCTAGAACTTCTTTTAAGTCATATCCTCGAGATAACTTAAGGTAGATAGGATAGTGAAGAAGGCGTTTGGTATGCTTTCCTTTATTGGTCAGAGTATTGAGTACAGGAATTGGGAGGTCATGCTGCAGCTGTTCAGGGCATTGGTTAGGCCACTGTTGGAATATTGCATGCAATTCTGGTCTCCTTCCTATCGGAAAGATTACAGATTACATTGCAGTGTGGAAACAGGCCCTTCGGCCCAACAAATCCAAACCGACCCGCCGTAGCACAACCCACCCATACTCCTACATTTACCCCTTACCTAACACTACGGGCAATTTAGCATAGCCAATTCACCTGACCTGCACATCTTTGGACTGTGGGAGGAAACCAGAGCACCCGGAGGAAACCCACGCAGACACAGGGAGAACGTGCAAACTCCACACAGTCAGTCGCCTGAGACGGGAATTGAACCCGGGTGTCTGGCGCTGTGAGGCAGCAGTGCTAACCACTGTGCCACCGTGCCGCCCATAAGATGTTGTGAAACTTGAAAGGGTTCAGAAAAGATTTATAAGGATGTTGCCAGGGTTGGAGGATTTGAGTTATAGGGAGAGGCTGAACAGGCTGGGGCTGTTTTCCCTGGAGCGTCGGAGGCTGAGGGGTGACCTTATAGAGGTTTACAAAATTATGAGGGGCATGGATACGATAAATAGACAAAGTCTTTTCCCTGGGATCGGGGAGTCCAGAACTAGAGGGCATTCCTTTTGGGTGAGGGGAAAGATATAAAAGAGACCTGAGGGGCAACTTTTTCACGCAGAGGGTGGTACGTGTATGGAATAAGCTGCCAGAGGATGTCGTGGAGGCTGGTACAATTGTAACATTTAAGAGGCATTTGGATGGGTATATGAATAGGAAGGGTTTGGAGGGATATGGGCTGGGTGCTGGCAGGTGGGATTAGATTGGGTTGGGATGTCTGGTCGGCGGAGACGGATTGGACTGAAGGGTCTGTTTCCATGCTGTACATCTCTAAGACTCTATGACTCTATTTTATAAAAAGAAGTGACAGCTCAGACAATGCATGGAAGGTGTGAGGTTCAAGTCTGTCAGTATCCCAATCTTGAGTCAGACTGGTTCTATTTCCAAAGTAGGAATTTATAAAATTATTACATGCATTGACTGCCTGCAGATTGTGCACTTTTTGAGCAAAATACAATGTATTTGCAAATATAATTCCGCAAATTCACCCTATTGACTTACATGCATGTGTGTGTGGATGTGAGAGAGAGACAGAGAGCGAGACTGTATAGTGTAGTGGAGTCACATGTAGTGTGACATCAACCCAAGGTCCATTTGAAGCCATCCTCATGGCTATTGATACCCAAGTTTGGAATCCAAGTTGAACTTAGCCTCTGCTCGGCCACCAGAAATGATTAAGCAGTTACACAACACACATTGGAGAGTGTAAGGTGGGACTTGTCTTTTGATTTGCAGAAGGTGGGAGGCTCTGGATGCTGTGATCCAGGGCAAACACATGCTGGAGGACATTTGGCTCAGAGAGATGGAGCTGAAAGCCAGGCTGCAGACCTTTGATGAAAAAGATAACCAGTCATTTTATTCCAGGAGTTGGTCATTCCTCTCCGGACAGACCCTTCTGATTGAGTCAGTGGACAGGGTCAGGAAGTGTGAGTGTGGATCAGGCAGGTAAAGGGGATCCGAGAGAAGGCTGCAAGGGAGTGGAGGAGCGAACTGGCTGGGTGCTGGGAGTATGAACAACATTGGGGAGGTGGTGGTAAGGGACAGAATAGTGACAGGGATTGTCTCCGGTCTCCGCAGTTGTTAGCAGGAGGCCAGATGACATCGGTGTCTATCTGGTGCCAGGATTCGGGACCAATGTGCTCAGGGCTGAAGATGTGGGAAATGGAGGTTACAACAGGTGTGGTCCACAAATGTCAGGAGAGAGCCTCTGCTGAGGGTGCGTGAAAAGTTAGAAGCTAACTCTGGACGGCACAGTGGCTCAGTGGTTAGTACCACTGCCTCACAGTGCCAGGGGATCATGTTTGATTCCATCCTTGGGCAACTGTCTGTGTGGACTTTGGCACGTCCTCCTCCTTGTGTCTGTGTAGGTTACCTGCAAGTGCTCTGGTTTCCTCCCACAGTCCAAAGATCTGCAGTTTCGGGTGGATTGGCCATTCTGAAGTGTGCAGATTAGAGTGGGTTAGCCATGAGGAACTGCAGGGCTGTAGGGTCAGTGGATGGGTCTGGATGGGATGCTATTTGGAATGTCAGTGTGAATTTGATGGGCCGAATGGCCTGTCAGAATTATGATTCTACTGCTTTCGCCACGTATATATTGAGAAATGATTGACACAAGTCTGCTGTGGGAAGAGTGGGAGGAGTGGGTTCCAGTTCGTGAGATATCAACACCGGTCCTGGGGAAGGTGGGATTTGGGCAGTCTCTCCCCCCCACCCTCTGCCCCCCTGTCCAATCTCTCCCCACCCACTGTCCCCGTCCATTCTCTCTCAACCCCCACCCTCTGCCCTGCATTCTCTTCCTCCCCACCTCTGCCCACCAGTCTTTCTCTTTCCCTCACCATCGGTCCCCGCAATCTTCTCCATTCCCATCACCCTCTGTTCCCCCCAGTGTTCTCATCCTCCCACCCTCTGTCCCCCTGTCAATTATCTCTTTCACCCCCTGCACTCTGCCCCTCCGTCCATTCTCTCTCCTTCTCTTCCACCCACTCCCTGTCCTTGCGGATGCCTCAAACCCTCTTCGATCGCTGTGTCAAACCCTTCTAGGAAGAGAGAAAGAGAATGGATGTTGATGACTCTACCTGGTAGACACGGCTGCATGAGAAATTACTGATCTTTAAAATTGAGAATAGCTAAAATGATATATTCAGAAATATCATGAAAGCATGTTCAACTTTATAGAAAAGCTGCAGACATCTTTCTGAAACTTGCATTCAAATATGTCCAGTTAGTCCACAGTTGAGGACAGGGTATAATTTTGGACGGCCTATTCCTAGTCTTGTGAAATTGATTCTGACTATGCAGAAATAGAACCATAGAGTTGTACAAACCCGTCGGTCCATGCTGACCAGGTACCTTAATTAATCTTGGCCCATATACCCATCCAAATGTCTTTTAAATTTTGTAATTGTACCAGCCTCCACCACTTCTTCTGGCAGCTAATTCAATACATGCACCGCCCTTTGCGTGAAAAAAGTGCCCCTCAGGTCCTTTTTATATCTTTCCCCTCTCACCCAAAATGAATGCCCTCTAGTTCTGGACTCTCCCACCCCAGCGAAAAGATCTTGTTTATTTAACCTATCAAAGCCCCTCATGATTTTATAAATCTCTATAAGGTTTTATAAACCCTCAGCATCCAACGCTGTATGAAAAACAGCCCCAGCCTATTCAGCTTCTCCCTGCAGCTGAACCCCTCCAACCTTTGCAACATATTTGTAAATCGTTTTTGAACCCTTCTAAGTTTCACAACATCATTGCTACTCATGATTAATAGGCTGTGAACAATCTATCTTATTCAGGGCATAAGATGGGGCATTTGTTGAGGGGAATTAACTTTCAAACTGTTGTTTTCTGACCCTGAGGTCCCTTTTAAATCTTTCCCTCTCAACCGAAATCTATGCCCTCTAGTTTGGGACTCCCCTACCCTGGGGAAAAGACATTCAAAAGTTGAGGAGTCACACAAAATGCAAACGCAATAAAATGTCGAGCTACAGGTTTAAAAAAATGTGGCTTCAGCTTTTTTTTAAACTCCTGTTGACATTTGACATTCGGGTACAAAATCTTGTCAACAACACCAGCATCGCCACAGACCACACTGCGCATACTCCTCGGTGTCAGTAAGTACTGCGCATGTTCAGCGGCGTTAACAAGAACTGCGCATGCCCCACGCTGTCCGTAATTACGGACCGCGACCTTCTTTTGATGGGCCAATGGGGAGCTTGGGATGACCGGAAGGAGCCTGGTTCCTTTGTCAATCAGAGCCTTGCTATTGTCTGAATACGGAAGGAGAAAGTGAGGGCTGCAGATGCTGGAGATCAGAGCTGGAAATGTGTTGCTGGAAAAGCGCAGCAGGTCAGGCAGCATCCAGGGAACAGGAGAATCGACGTTTCGGGCATAAGCCCTTCTTCAGGAAAGCCCTTCTTCTGAATACGGAAGTTTGACCATGAGCTTCTGAAGCTGCTACTGCTGTTGTTCCTCTCTGAATGAAGATTGAGCTTCACCCCAGACTGCAACTTCTTTCCTCTGTCCAACGTCTGTGAGTACGGCACTTTCTTTTCTCACCCCCTTTTCCATTTGTTTTCATTCTGGGGTTCAATTTTTGTTTTGCAGTAATTGAAAGGAAAGGGAGTGAATCCCAGCGAGGGGAGAGAGTCTGGAAAAGTTGGTCCAAGATTGTGTCTCAGTTAGCAAACACATGGCAAATGTAGTAGCACAATGTGAAGTTATCGCATTTGCTGTTTTAAAAAAAAGCAGAAAGGAGACGCATTCCTTAAATAGTGATATATTGGGATGTGAAGAAAGTGAGGACTGCATATGCTGGAGATCAGAGTCGAAAAGTGTAGGGCTGGAAAAGCATAGCAGGTTCAGGCAGCATCTGAGAAGCAGGAGATTCGATATTTCAGGCACGAGGCCTTCATCAGGAATGATGTGTTGATGTACAAACAGGCCTCAGCGTCCTTCTATACCAGCAAGCAATGAGCAAGACAAGTGGTACATTAGCAAGAGGAATTGAGTTCAGAGGTGGCGATGTCTTCCTGCAGTTGGGGGTGGGGTTCATTGAATATATTTAAGGCTGATTTCATTTGAATTTTCGACAACAAGGAAGTGGATGGTTATGGGGGGAGGCAAGAAAATGGGTTTAAGACCAGTACAGAACAGTTAGACAGTCAGACAGTGCAGAAACAGACTGTTCTGTCCAACTAGTCCATGCTGACTATGTTCTCAAACTAAACTAGTTGCACCTGCCAGTGTTTGGCCCATATCCCTCTGAACCATTCCTATTCATGTGCTGATCCAAATGCTTTTTAACCCTTTTAACTGGACTACATCCACCACTTGAACTGAGTTGAATTTATTTATTGTCACATGTACTGAGGCACTGTGAAAAGCATTGTCTTGCGATCACATAGTTAAGTCGCACAGTAAATAATAGGTGAACAGTGGCAAAAACAAAAACAAAGGTTCAGACACATCCTGAGAGTTTGAGAGTCCATTCAGTATTCTAACAATAGTAGGGTAGAAACTGTTACAAAACTGGCTGGTGCGTTTGTTCAGGCTTCTGTACCTTGTCCCCGATGGTAGAGGTTGTAGACAAACATTGCCAGAGTGGGATGGATCTTTAAGAATGCTGGCGGCTTCCCTTGACAGCAGGTCTGGTAGATGGATTCTATAGATGGGAGGTTGGCCTTTGTGATTGTCCGGGCTGAGTTCACCACTCTCTGTAACCGTCTCCAATCTTGAATGGTACAGTTGCCATACCAGGTAGTGATACATCCAAGACAGCTTGTTGTGGATGACCACTCCCAGGACCTTGACACTCTCCTCTCATTCCACCTCTGTGCTGTTAATGTGTATGGGTGCATGAGTAACATCCCACCAAAAGTCAATAACGAGTTTCTTGGTTTTGCTAGCATTGAGATCTAGTTTGTTTTCAGTGCATCATTTTTCCAGGTCTTCCACCTCCCATCTGCAGTCTGTTTTGTTGCCATCTGAGATTTGACGGACTATAGTGGTGACAGTGAACTGGTAAATGGCATTAGTCTTGTATTTGGTGACGCAGTCATGGGTATACAGTGAGTACAGTAGGGGGCTGAGTATGCACCCCTGGAGGGGTCCAGTGTTGAATGTTAGTGAGGATCAAATATTGTCCCCAGTCTTCACTGATTGTGGCCTGTGGGTCAGGAAACTGAGGATCCAGTTGCAGAGAGTGGGGCTTAGTCCGAGATCACTATGTTTAGTAATCAGTGTCGAGGGGATAATAGTGTTAAAGGCTGAACTGTAGTCAAGTAGGATTCTTACGTACCTGTTCTTGGTGTCAAGATGTTCCAGGGAGGAGGGAAGGGCAAATGATATGGCATCTGACGTGGATCCCAATTTGCCGATGGGCAAATTGGAGTGGGGCAAGAGTAGTGGGAAGGCTGGAGTTGATTAATGCCATGACCAGCTTTTCAAAGCAATTCATGACCACCGGAGTTAGGGCAACTGGGCGATAGTCATTGAGACGTGCTGCATGAGTCTTCTGAGGCACAGGGATGATGTTGGCCCTCTTGAAACAGGCAGGGACAGTGGCCTGCTGCAGGGAGAGGTTGAAGGTGTGCGAGAAGACTTCTGTCAGTTGGTCTGCACATGCTCTGAGTGCACAGCCTGGTCCTACGTCTGATCCCATCGCTTTCCTTGGATTCACACGAAGGAAAACTGATCTGACCTCTGGACTTTCTCTGGACATTCATTCCACACACAAACTACTCTCTTAAAAAAGGGTGCTTCGGATGTGTTTTTAAAATCTTTCTCCTCTCGCCTTAAAAATGTGCTCCCTAATCTTGAAGCTCACATCTGAGCGAAAGGACATCTCTATCCTTCGTGATTTTATAATCCTCTGTGAGGTCACCTCTATGCTCCAGTGAAAAAAAATCCCAGTTTATCGACCTAGATGTAGGTAGATTAATATCCAGTCATGATCTGTTGAATGCTGGTGCAGGCTTGAAAGACCAAATGGCCTACTCCTGCTCCCAAGTTTCTCTCACTGTGTCCAGAACAGCAAGAGCCTATAAGACACAGGAGCAGAAATTAGGCCAATCAGTCCACTGGGTCTGCTCCACCATTCAATTATGGCTGATAAATTTCTCAACCCCATTCTCCAGCTTTCTCCCCTTGATACTCAAGAACCTATCATCTGTTTCAGTCTTAAATATACTCAGTGACTTGGCTACCGCAGCTTTCTGTGGCAGTAAATTTCATAGATTCGCCACTGTCTGGCTGAAGAAGTTTCTCCTTATCTCTGTTCGAAAAGATCTTCCGTTTACTCGAAGGCTGTGTCCTCAAGTCCCCATCTCTCCTATCACTGAAAACATCTCCCCCAACATGCACTCTGTCCAAGCCATTCAGCATTCTTATGTTTTGATTAAATCCCCCCTGAGTGTAGGCCTGTTAATCAGCATGAACCAGACTTTTCAGGATGAGGCAGAGCAGGGATTAGGTTCAGTAAAATGAGAATAAAAGGAGTGTGTGTGGGGTGGAGATTTTCAGCTTTTAGGGAATAAGAGAGGAAAGAGAATTTGCTATAAATTATAATCGATTGGATGGGATAATGGACCGAGGATTGGCAGATGGAGTTTAATTTAGACGAACGTGAGGTGTTGCATTTTAGGAAAGCAATCCAGGACTTAACCATTTAATGGGGAATGTTGCTAGTGAGGGTGAGAATAGGTGGACAGGGCAGATGAATGCGTGGCTGAGGAACTGGTGCATGGGAGAAAGGATCCAAAAATGTGACTATTGGAATCTCTTCTGGGGTAGAAAAGACCTGTACAAGAAGGATGGATCGCACCCGAATTGGAAGGGGACTAATATATTGCTGGGAGATTTGCGAGAGCTGTTCAGGAGGATTTAAACTAGTAAGGTAGGGGTGGGTGGGGGGCAGGGATTGCTGGGACCCAGAGAAATAGTGAGGAAAGAGATCAGTCTGTGACTGGTCCAGTTGGGAAAGGGACTGAGTTAAACAATCAGAGCAGGAAGTAACAAAGCAGATAACAAGGTAGGACTGGTAAATTAAACTGCATTTATTTCAATTGCAAGAGGCCAAACAGGGAAGGCAGATGATGGTTAGGAACTTGGGACTGAGATATTATGGCAGTTACAGAAACATGGCTCAAGGATGGACAGCACTGGCAGCTTAATGTTCTAGAACACACATGGTATTGGAAGGATAGAAAGGGGGGCAGGAGAGGAGGGAGAGTGGCTTTTATGATAAGGGATATATTACTGTGCTTAGGGAGGATATTCCTGGGAATACATGCAGGAAGCTTATTTGGGTGGAACTGAGAAATAAGAAAAGGGATGATCACCTTATTGGGACTTTATTACAGACTTCCTAATAGTCAGAGGGAAATTGAGAAAAAAATTGTAAGGAGATTTCAGTTATCTGTAATAATAATAGGGTGGTTATGGTCAGGGATTTTAACTTTCCCAACATAGACTGGGACTGCCATAGTGTTTAAAGGCAGTACAAAGGCAGTTGGAGTACACTTAAGAGTAAACTCAGGAGGGCAAAAAGGGAACATGAGATAGCCTCGACAAGTAGAGCTAAGGAGGAATTTAAATGTGTACAAGAAAATTTTCTGATTCAGTAAGTGGATGTTCTGACTAGTGAGGGTGCAAACCGTGACCTACTCTTGGGAAATAAGGCAGGGCAGGTGACTGAGCTGTCAGTGGAGGAGCACTTTGGGGCCAGTGACCATAATTCTATGAGCTATAAAAGAGTGAAGATAAAGTATAGACCAGATCTAAATTGAGGATGGCTAACTTGGTATTAGGCAAGATCTTCCAAAAGTTAACTGGGAGCAGATGTTCGCAGGTAAAGGGATGGCTAGAAAATGGGAAGCCTTCAAAAATAAGAAGCTGAGAGTCCAGAGACAGTATATTCCTGTTAGGGTGAAAGGGGAAAAACTAGGTAAAAACAAGGACTGCAGATGCTGGAAACCAGATTCTAGATTAGATGAAGGGCTTTTGCCCTAAACATCGATTTTCCTGCTCCTCGGATGCTGACTGAACTGCTGTTTTTTCAGCACCACTCACATCTAGAACCTAGGGTGAAAGGGGAGGCTGGTAGGTGTAGTGAATGCTGAATGACTAGAGAAATTGAGCTTTTGGTTCAGAAAAAGAAGGAAGCATATGACAAGTAAAGACAGGAGAGATCGAGTGAATCCTGACAGTATAAAGGCAGTTGGAGTATACTTAACAGTAAACTCAGGAGGGCAAAAAGGGAACATGAGATAGCTTCGACAAGTAGAGTTAAGGAAAATCCAAAGGGTTTTTATAAATACATTAAGGAGAAAAGGGAACTAGGGAGAGAACAGGGCCCCTCAAAGATCAGCAAGACAGTCTATGTGTGGAGCTGCAGGAGTTGGGGGAAATAATAAACAAGTATTTTGCATCAGTGTTTACTGTAGAGAAGGACATGGAAGAAATAGAATATGTGGAAACAGATGATGATATCTTGAAAAATGTAAAAATGTCCATACTACAAAGGAGGTGGTGCTGGATGTCTTGAAATGCATGCAAGTGGATAAATCCCCAGAACCTGATCAGTTGTACCCTAGAACTCTGTGGGAAGCTAGAGAAGTGATTGCTGGGTCCCTTGCTGAGGTATTTGTACCATCGATAGTCACAAGTGAGGTGATGAAAGAATGGAGGTTGTCTTATGTGGAATCAATATTTAAGAAAGATTGCAAGGAAAAGCCAGGGAACTATCAACCAGTGAGCCTGACATTGCCGGAGGGCAAGTTGTTGGAGGGAATCCTGAGGGACAGGATTTACATGTATTTGGAAAGGCAAGGACTGATTTAGGGATAGTCAGCATGGCTTTGTGCGTGAGAAATCATGTCTCACGAACTTGATTGAATTTTTTGAAGAAGCAACAAGGAATTGACGAGGGCAGAGCAGTCAACATGATCTCCATGAACTTCAGAAAGGCATTCAACAAGGTTTCTCATGAGAGACTGGTTAGCAAGGTTAGATCTCGAGAAATACAGGGAGAACTAGCCATTTGGATACAGATCTGGCTTGAAGGTAGAAGACAGAGGGTGGTGGTGAAGGGTTGATTTTTAGACTGGAGGCCTGTGACCAGTGTTGTGCCACAAGGATTGGTGCTGGTTCAACTACTTTTCATCATTCATATGAATGATTTGGATGTGAGCATAAGAGGTATAGTTAGTAAGTTTGCAGATGACACCAATATTGGAGGTGTAGTGAACAGCAAATAAGGTTACCTCAGATGACAATGGGATCTTGATCCGATGGGCCAATGGGCTAAGGAATGGCAGATGGAGTTTAATTTAGATAAATGTGAGGTACTACATTTGGAAAAGCAAATCAGGTAAGGTCCGAAGGAGTGTTGCTGATCAAAGAAACCTTGGAGTGCAGGTTCATAGCTTCTTGACAGTAGAGTCGCAGGTAGATAGAACAGTGAGGAAGCTTTTGTGGGGGGGGGGGGGGGGGGGGGGGCGGGGGGGTGACCTTCCACACGTTTATTCTATCCATAATCCTCATGATTTTATAAACAGATAAGGTCTTTTCCCTGGGTTGTGGAGTCCAGAACTAGAGGGCATAGGTTTAGAGTGAGAGCGGAAAGATTTTAAAAGGGACCTCAGGGACAAGTGTTTCATGCAGAGGGTGGTACATGTATGGAACGAGTGTCAGAGTAAGTGATGGAGGATGGTACAATTACGGTATTTAAAAGGCATCTGGATGGGTATATGAATAGGAAGGGTTTAGAGCGATAGTGGCCAAGTCCTGGCAAATGGGACGAGATTAGGTTAGGATAACTGGTCGGCATGGACGAGTTGGACTAAAGGGTCTGTTTCCGTGCTGTACACCTCTACGACTTTACTTCAGGACTCTGAAATTGTTCATGAAAACCACTTCAGTAATCTGCCCAGTTTTAAGACTACAATATACAGGAGCAGAATGAGGCCATTTGGCCCATTGAGTATGCTCCACCAGTCGATCATGGCCGATATGTTTCTCAACCCCATTCTGTTGCCTTCTCCTCGTAACCCTTGATCCCCTTACTTATCAAAGACCTATCTATCCCTGTCTTAAATGCCCTCAATGACTTGGAATCCACAGCGCTCTGCAGCAATGAGATCCATAGATTCACCATCCTCTGGCTGCAGAAATTCCTCCTCATCCCAGTTCTGAAGGGCATTCCTTCACCCTGAGCCTGTGTCCTCTGGTCCTCGTTTCTCCTACTGGTGGAAACATCTTTCCCACATCCACTGTATCCAGTCAGATTCACACAGCACGGAAACAGATCCTTCGGTCCAACCAATCCATGTTGACCATAATCCCATACTAAACTAGTCCCACCTACATGTGCTTGGCCCAATATCCCTCTGAATATTTCTTATTCATGTACTTATCCAAATGTCATTTAAATGTTGTGACTGTAAGCGCATCTACCACTTCCTCTGGAAATTCATTCCACACGTGAAGCACTCTGTGTAAAAATGTTGCCCCTTATTTTGTTTTTAAATCTTTCTGTTCTCACCTTAAAAATATGTCCGCTAGTCTTGAAATCCCTCATTCCAGGGAAATGACTCCTGACATTCACCTTCTCTGTATCCAGCAAGATTTTATAAATCTCAAAGAAGACCTGAAATGTTAGCTTGTTCTCTCTATGTGGACGCTGCCTGACCAGCTGTGATCTACAGCATTTGTTGTTTTCAGGACGGATTCCAGCATCTGTCGCAATGCGCTCCTAAATGTTGGCTACCTCTTTCCAGATCCTTTGAGACTCAACCTTACTCAACAATCCACTGTGCAGTACAGTCAATAAAGTTCCACATTGCATCTCTTTCAGCACACACGGGCAGCATGTGGCTCAGTGGTTAGCACTGCTGCCTCACAGCACCAGGGACAAGGATTTGACTCCAGCTTCAGGTGACTGTGCAAACTCCACACAGACATTGTCCTCCCCGTGGCTGTGAGGGTTTCATCGAGATGCTCCGGTTTCCTCCCACAGTCCAAAGATGTACAGGTTAGGATGAATTGGCCATGCTAAATTGCCCCATAGTGTTCAGGGATGTGTGGGTTAGGTATATTAGTCGGAGGTAAATGGAGAGTTGTTGGGCCAAATGGCCTCATTCCGCACTGTAGGGATTCGATGTGGCAACCCCCCAGCTGTTTGCATTTCCTGTAGGGGAAGTGGGGACGGGCCGAAAGTTCAGTGTGTGTGAAGCGAAAATTAAACGTAGTGCTTTGCTTGAGCTCAAGCTGAGTGACTTGGTGGCGGACTGGAAAAGGAAGGTACGGTGTCTGTGGTTCGTGATGCTGCCTCACGGCACCAGAGAGCCAGATACAATTCCAGCCTCAGAGCCGTTGTCTGTGTGGATATTGCACATTCTCCGACTGGTGTTTGTGGCGGATTTCTTCCAGTGCACCTGTTTCTTCCCACTATCCAAAGATGTGCACGTTTGGGTGAATTAGCCATGTTAAATTGTCCATAGTGTCCAGGATGTGTAGGTTAGATGCATTAATCAGGTTTAAATGTAGAGCAATCAGAGTAGGGTAATGGTGCTTTCAATTTCATGGAATTACAAAAGAAAAAAATGTTCCACATAAAGTAGAATTGCTTGTTCTGAATTTCTACCCTGACTGACAGTGATGACTTTCATAATCTGTTTTTTCCAGTGCATTTGAAGATTTGAAGACTGAAGTTTCAAATTCAGTAGTTGAAGGGCTTATGTCCGAAACAGCAGCTCTCCTGCTCCTTGGATGCTGCCTGACCTGCTGTGTATTTCCAGCACCACACATTTTGACTGACTCTCCAGCGTCTGCAGTCCTCATTTTCATGTCAATGACAGACAGTCAATCAATCCATTGGGACTGTAACGATTTTTGACTATGATTCTGTGAGAAGGAGCAAAATTCTTTGGTTTCTGTTTCAGTACGCTTTCAGCATCAGTGGAGCTCGATGAGAGACGCTACTGTGGCAGCGCATTGCATGTGCAGCCTGTCACAATTATACAGCCTGGAAAGAGGAATTCACGGCAGGGAGGGTTTGTACATGCGTTTGTGTGCAGCTGAAGCTTTGGCCATGGAGAAACCAGAGAAATCTCGCCCCATGGAGAAACCGTGGAAGTGTGGTGACTGCGGGAAAGGCTTCAGTGTCCCATCTGCCCTGGAAATTCATCAGCGCAGTCACACCAGGGAGAGGCCGTTCTCCTGCCCAGAGTGTGGGAAGGGATTTATCCGCTCTTCCCACCTGCTGGACCACCGCCGAGTCCATACTGGGGAGAGACCATTCACCTGCCCTGAGTGCGGGAACAGCTTCACCCACTCCTCCCACTTGCTGGCGCATCAGCGTGTCCACACCGGGGAGAGGCCCTTCCCCTGCTCTGATTGTGGGAAGGCCTTCAGCAAATCCTCTGACCTGCTGAAGCACCAGCGGGTCCACACGGGGGAGCGGCCATTCAGTTGCCCCGAGTGCGGGAAGGCCTTTAGCGATTCCTCTGCCCTGCTGAGGCACCAGTGGGTCCACACAGGCAAGAAGCCGTTCCCCTGCCCTGAATGTGGGAAGGGCTTCAGCAGTTCCTCCTCCCTGCTGACACACCAGCGGGTCCACACTGGGGAGAGGCCATTTGCCTGCCCTGAGTGTGGGAAGAATTTTCCCCAGCCCTCCCAACTGCTGACCCACCGGCGGGTCCATACCGGGGAGAAGCCATTCTCCTGCTCAGTGTGCAGGAAGGGCTTTGCGGTCTCCTCTAACCTCGTGGCCCACCGGCGGGTCCACACGGCGGAAAGGCCCTTCAGCTGTCGCGAGTGCGGGAAGGCTTTCAGCAATTCCTCCCACCTGCTGAGGCATCAGCGGGTCCACACAGGGGAGAAGCCGTTCTCCTGCCCAGAGTGCGAGAAACGCTTTAACCGGTCCTCCCACCTACTGACCCACCAGCGGGTCCACATGGGAGAGTGGCCGTTCTATTGTCCTGAGTGCAGGAAGGGCTTCAGCAATTCTTCTGCTCTGCTGACTCACCAGCGGGTCCATAGAGGGGAGAGGCCATTCAGCTGCCCTGAGTGTGGCAAGAGGTTCACATTTTCCAGCAACTTGCGACGACACCAGCGGGGGCACCAGTGCTCCCAACAATCAGATACTGCCAGTGACGCTACTGTGGATTAAACCTTGTGCCCCACTCTGACAATGGGTGCAGTGGGAAAGTTAGTGGGCTTTTAAAAAAATTTCTGGACTGCACACTGCCTCGCACCCCCAAGTGCAACTCTAAAGTGGCTCGGGGCGACATGGTGGTTAGCACAACTGCCTCATAGAGCCATGGATTCGGGTTTGAATCTACTGTTTGATTCTCCCGTGTCTGCATGGGTTTCCTCCGAGTGTTCCGCTTTTGCTCCCACAATACAAAGATGTACAAGTTAGGGTGAGTTAGCCGAGCTAAATTGTCCATAGTGTTCAGGGATGTGTAAGTGTGGTGCAGTAGTCAGGGGTAAATGTCGACTGGTCAAAAGTGTGGTGCTGGAAAAGCATAGCAGGTCAGGCAGCATCTGAGGCGCAGGAGAATCGACGTTTTGGGCATAAGTCCTTCATCAGGATTCTCCTGGACTTCGGATGCTGCCTGATCAGCTGTGCTTTTCCAGCACCACATTCTTGACTCTGATCTCCAGCATCTGCAGTCCTCACTTTCTCCAAGTAAATGTAAAGTAATAGGGTTAAGAGAATAGGTCTGGGTGGGTAACTGTACGGAGGGTTGGTGTTGCCTTGTTGGTCCAAAAGGCCTGTTTACATTCTGTAGGGATTCTGTGATTCCATAAACTTTGCTTCCAGTGGGCGACATTACTCGGAGTCTGGGACTGCACGTTCCTAAGAATCCGCAGAAACCTAAGACCACAAGACCACTGGAGCAGACATGAGGTCATTCAGCCCATTGAGTCTGCTCCACCATTTGTTAGAAACAAAAAAATAATTGCGGTTGCTGGAATCCAAAGTAGGCAAGCAGGAGGCTGGGAGAACGCAGCAAGCCAGGTAGCATTAGGAGGTGAAGTTAGCATTTCGGGTATTAACCCTCCTTCAGGACTGAAGAAGGGTTCTTCCCAAAACATTGACTTCTGTATCAGAAACAATTTACCAGGATGTTGCCGGGGGTTGGAGGGTTTGAGCTGCAGGGAGAGGCTATTTGGCTGGGTGAGAGATTTAAAAGGGGCAATGTTTTCACGCAGAGGGTAGTGCATGTATGGAATGAGTTTCCAGAGAAAGTGGAGGCTGGTACAATTATACCACTGAGAAGGCATCTGGTTTCGGACATGAACAGGAAGGGTTCAGAAAGATAATGGGCCAAATACTGACAAATGGAACCAAATTAATTTAGGATGTCTTGTCAGCGTCGATGAGTTGGACCGAAGAGTCTGTTTCTGTGCTGTACATCTCTCTGTCTACTGGTCCTGATGTAAGTTTTAAAATTGAGTCCAAGTAACTTTGAATAGTTCAGTCTTGTTGAACTCACCTCTTGAAAGGTTTCAAGTGAATCCCTCCAAGTGATACTGTTTAAAAATGCCGAGTTGGACAAAATATCCCATTAAGGTCGACACAAACCCACAGCAGAAGATATCAGAAATCACACAACACCAGCTTAGAGACCAACAGGTTTATTTGAAATTACAAGCTTTAGGAGCATTGCTCCTTCTTCAATGCTGCAGCTTCATCACTTCACCGACAAAGGAGCAGTGCTCTGAAATCTTGAGTTCAAATAAACCTGTTGGACTCTAACCTGGTGCCATTTGACTTCTGACCTTGTCCAGCCCAATCCAACACCAGCACTTCCACATCAGAGTTGACTCGTGAGATCGGATTTTATTCAGTGTGATTAAGTGAGATGCTCATCTGAAAACTCAAAACTGTTGGAGAGACAAAGAGACACGAGTCAGTGCTACAGCATGGAGACAGGCCCATCGGCCCAAACTGGTCCACGCCGACCAAAATGTCCATCAACAGTAACCCCATTTCCCTGCACATGGCCACTATCCTTCTAAGCCTTTCCTACCCATGTGTTTGACCAAATGTCTTTTAAATGTTGTTAATGTACCTACTTCAACCACTTCCACTGGCAGCTCATTCCATACACAAGCCACACTCTAAAATTTTTGCCCCACATATTTTTTCAATCACTCCCCTCTGACCAGGTTTGTATGCTCTGTTTGGAGATGTAGGAGTAAAACTTCACAATAAAAGATTAATACAGCCTTTATTCATGACTCATGATTAAACACACTTTCTCTATTTACAGCTGTAATTGAGAGGCTTCTCTGAATTAGTCGACATGTTTGTAACAAGTTGTGAAACATGAAAGGATTCTGAAAAGATTTACAAAGATACTGCCAGGGTTGGAGGGTTTGAGCTGTTGCAAGAGGCTGAAATAGCCCCAGTCTATTTTCCCTGGAGGGTCAGAGGCTGGGGGGTGACCTTACAGACTGTTTCGCTGTAGAAGTGTTTCAGAAAAAAAAATCTCAAACCTTTTTCCGATTGTTGCCTTTGCCAATATCTGTTGGCCATTAGTGAAGTCCCTTAGCCCAGTCGAATCGGACCCTCTGCCTTTTACAACCCCTCTTGGGGAAAAAAAATCGAGATGACATAATCTTCTTAAAGGAGTAACATCATCACAACAGAGAGCACACAAACAGAAACATTTCTATCACAATGTTGTGCAGTTAACAGGCCAAGATAATGACTTTTCAATTTAGCCAATCAATTTAAATCCGGTCCTTTGGATACCAATATCTATTAAATTTAAATCTGATGGTTTTGATAACAGAGGACCAATCCTATTGTAAAAACTCAATATGGCATCAAGGGTATAAAAGAAGGGGACAGTTGGACAGAACCCCAGAGCTAACCCCCCATTGCTAGAGCTAAGAGTCCTCAGCACTAGAGAGAGACATCAGCTCTGACCGTCAGCTGTGAATGAGACAGCATCATTTACAAAAAAACCAGAAGAGCAGGAATTGCAGGAGGCATTCCTGACAAAAGATTCAATAGAAGGATGCTTAGAATATTCTGGAAGATGTAATCTGAGAGACTAAATTCTATTTCTTGTTGTTTTAGTGGGTCTTGTATTTACTGGAACAGCATATGACAAAAATCCTGTTTTATGTCAGAATCGTCAGTAGTTCGAAGGGATTTATTAGGTTTGTTAATAGTTTAGTTCAGTTGTTCACCATTCAAGTTGGATATGTAAATTTCTTTTTGTTGATTTTTAAATTTTCAGGGATTTATTTTTGTTTTTAAGACTAGAGCAGATGACACTACTTTTCACACTAATTTTCTGATTATAGGGCAATGTGCTCCTCTTTTGGTGTTTCGGTTTGAGATCTCAGAGGGGAGGGGATTCAGCATTCGCTTTATAACAGTATTGATGTGCCGTCCTGCTGAATGCAAAGGAGTCATTATTAATCCTAGCCTCTCACTCTGATTGTGGGTGAATCGCTTTAATTTGAATACTGACTCAGAAACTGCACAGACAACCAACTGTTGAATCATAATTTACACTTTTATTGTAGGTAGGAACCAAAATATAAAACCCCTCAAGTAAGCAAGTTCACCCTCACCCCCCAAATCTTGGCTATCACCCAAATGATGGCGGAATTTAACATTGTTTCTACCAACAGTGCCCATCTCTGGAAGTTTACAGGGGTTTGATGCAGGGTTGTTCTTCCAAGCACTGCAGGTGAAACGTTCTGGAGTTGAATTCTGGTGGAGTTCCGTCACTTTCAGATTTGTGGTGTAACGTTTCTTTAGATTCTAACACCATCTCCCCACACTTCTGGAGACCTCAGGTCTGTAGCTTACCTTCTTATCCTTGAGGGTTTTCCACCTGTTTGAAACAGCCTGTCCTGCAATTAACCCTTTTACGCCAAGGTAAAAACAATGACTGCAGATGCTGGAAACCAGAGTCGAGATTAGAGTGGTGCTGGAAAAGCACAGCAGTTCAGACAGCATTCACGGAGCAGGAAAAATTGACGTTTCGAGCAAAAGCCCTTCATCAGGAATACAGGATTCCTGATGAAGGGCTTTTGCCCGAAATGTTGATTTTCCTGCTCCTTGTATGCCCTCTACACCAAGGCCTTCCTTCTTCAAGCAGAATTAATTGTCCTTTTGTCACACAGTTATTAAACACCATTATCTCATCTGTCCAAAGAAACAGCTCATTGTTTTGCCTCCTTCTTCCCAGCGATAGTTAATGTATGTTATTTGTTGACTCCCTTGTAGCAGTTTCTCATTGGCCCTTTCGTTTCTTGGTCCAGAAAGCGTTATTGCTGACTCATGAAGTTATCAAAGTTCTGGAGTTTACAGGACCACACCACATTCCTGTCTGCCTCTTCCAGGAATAACGACTGCTCCTGAGATACTCGCAGTTCCTGACATTCCTTGGTATCCCCAAATACAATCCACATGTCAGGAAATCACTAGTGCTGCCCTGACACCAGACAGTCACTGTTGGAACAGAAGGATTATGGGAAGAAAATACAGAAATCCGAAATGCAAAGAGACTTGGGAGTTCAAGTCCAGGATTTTCTCAAAGTAAACTTGCAGGTTGAGTCAGTAGTTCGGAAGGCAAATGCAATAATGGCATTTATTTTGACAGGACTTGAATACAAAAGCAGGGATGTACTTCTGAGACTCTATAAGGCTCTGGTCAGGCCACATTTGCAGCATTGTGAGCAGTTTTGAGCCTCCTATTAGCAAGGATGTATTGGCCCAGGAGGGTGTTCAGAGGAGGTTCACGAGAATGGTCCCAGGAATGAAACGTTTAACATATGAGGAACTTTTGAGGACTCTGGGACTATATGGATTTTAGAAGGATGAGGGGGGTTACAATTGAAACCTACAGGATATTGAACGGCCTGGACAGAGTGGATGTTGGGAAGATGTTTCCATTGTTAGGACAAAGTAGGACCCGAGAGTACAGCCTTAAGAGGAAAAGGAAGACCCTTTAGTTGTGAGATAAGGAAAGCCTTCTTCAGCCAGAGAGTGGTGTATCTATGGAATTCACAGCCACAGAAGGCTGTGGAGGCCAGGTCATTGAGCAGATTTAAGATGGAGACAGAAATGTTCTTGAGTATCAAGGGGATCAAGGGTTCCGGGTTGAATGGGCTTGAGAAAGTTAACAGCCACGATTGAATGGTGGAGTTGACTCAATGGGATGAATGGCCTAATTTCAGCTCCTATGGTCTTATGATATGCTGATGTGTGGAGGGGTGATGAGTGGGCAAAGAGATGAAGAGGGAGTAGAATTAAGGGGAAGCTGGATACAGCCACAAGGGAGAAACAAATACAAGAACTGTACAATAAATGACAGAACTCTTAGGAGCACTGGCATGCAGAGGGAGCTGGAAGTGGAAACAGATGTGGGTATGATGGTCAAGAAGGCACATAGGACGCTTGCCTTTCCTGGGTGTGAGAGTTGGCAAGTTACATTACAGCTATTTATTTCAACCACATTCGGAATATTGTATGCAGTTCTGGTCACCACGCTATCAGAAGGACGTGGATGCTCTGGGAGAGGGTGCTTTAGTCGAGGGCTAATGTTGCGTAATAGGAGGAGGTGAATAAGTCTGTGTCAGTTACTCTTCACAGGGTCAGTGTGCACATGTTGCGCCGAATGGTCTTTTCCACACTAGGGATTCTATGTTACTCAGAGGTTTTTTTATTCCCCAGAGTGAAAAGAACAACAAAAGGGCACAGGTTCAAGGCAAGAGGGCAGTCTACAGGAGAAGTGGAGGGGTAGGTTTTTCACACAGAGGGGTGATGGGTGGTGGAAGGAGGCATCTTAGCAACGTTTAAGGTGTATCTTGATAGACACATGAACGCGAGATGAACAGAAGGATAGAAACCGCACATGGGCAATAAATAGCAGGTCCAAGTGAGAATTAAGAATTGGCACAGGCTTGACAGGGGTGCCTAAACCAAATAAGAATGGCTTGCGACTGTGTTGTACTGATACAGGTTTTCCCCACTATCCAAAAGTGGAGCATTCCTATGAAACCTTTCATAAGGAAAAATAGCGTAAAGCGAAGAAGCAATGAACATTAATTCATTTATATCGTATATACTCAAGTAATAGTCAAATTTTTGACTACTTTTTAAGGTTAAATTTAGGGGGTCGACTGTTACTTGGATACTACTTGAGGGGCTGAAATTCATGCCTGTCAAGATTCATACCGTATCATAAGCAGAAGCTCAACTGATGAATAAAGCAAAAAAAATTATGGTAATTCTGAAAACTGAGTGGAACATACAGACAACGGACTGGAAGACAGGAACAGAGCCGAACAACCGACAGACTGCAGAGCTGGAGTGGAACATGACGGCCATCACACTATCTCACAAACATGGGTCAGTTGTCTATGAAGAACTAGGGTCGACTTTTACATGATCAGACTACTTTTCACAACACTTGCAAGAAAAAGAAATCAAACACGTCCAATTCGCCATGCATGGAGAACAGGAAATAAAGTAAAGAATTTTTTTTTTAAAAAAAAGAGATTTCCAGCATTCATACACAACTATACATGTGCACATGTCCATTTAAATACTGGGTAGGTTGATTCTTTGGAAGATGACAATCGCAAAGAATTGAAACTCTTCAACAAAATGCTGGATTTGGTAGAATGATTAATTCGTACCCCCACTCCCCTCCCTCCATCACATCACTGGGCAAGACAAAACCCCAGGATCTAAATAACATACCTACACACACACACACACACAATCCTACCCATTTTACGTGCAATTACCTCAAATCACATTTATAAAACATAACCATACAGGTTTACACAGGCTCTCGTACACAATATTGCCTGTGACCTTCTACAGCGCTGTAAAGTGCTGCAAATCCCATGATGACAGTATTTCATATCTAATGTGTTAAATAACATTGTATATTTTATATAAAAAAGATATCTATACATTATACACAATTTAACATCGGAACAGTTCAGTCAGATGGTACAGCCTGCCCTCCTACATGGATTATAGAAGGTGTATGGAGGATTAGATAGTGATTCTAATAGAAATTATGTTTGTTTTAGGAATGGGAGTGATTTGGCTCCAGGCTAATGGCGATCCGCCTTATCCCCCGGGTTCCCCCTCAGCCCAGCCCGGTACCTGGTAGAGTGAAGCCGCGGGTAGCTCCAGGCTCACGGTCCAGCACAGCACCGAGTGCAGCCTCTCCTCCAGCTTGTGTTCCGCCGGACTTTACCCCCCGCCGCCGCTCCTCCACCTCATGCCGCCGAAGAAGCCGCGGGCGCCGGCTCTCTCTCCTCCACCGCCGACATTTTTAATTTGTTTTCTCGTTCACCCGGTAACCGTCACCTCCCCCTTCCCGGGCCCCGGGAATTAGACACAAATAAACAATAAACCCCACCGGGGACTGTCTCCTTTTCTTCACAAGTTTTGTTTGAAAAGTTCCGGCTTTAATTTGAAATGTATTTTAAAGGTATTTTCTGAGGTAAACGGTGCCTGTCTGCCCCCTCCCTCCGTCAGAAACCGCCCGCTGAGTCGATGAGAAAACCGCAGCCTCGCGCCGCCATCTTTGTTTTTCTTCTTCCCGTCTCCTCCTTCAGTGACGCGCGTCATCCGCGCCCCGCCCAATCAGAGCGCACCTTACTCCACCTGACCAATGGCGACCGGTGCCGGTTGTTACTGACAGAGTTTGTGTCCAATTGCCAATTTGGGATAAAAAAGGCGGGAGTTACAATTTTTTTCCCCTGTGACTGCACATCTCATTCCTTTTGCTGGTCTCTTCCGCAGGGGAGGGGGAATCCCAAACTAGAGGGCACAGGTTTAGGGTGAGAGGGGAAAGATTTAAAAGGAACCCAAGGACTAAAAAAAAAAGTGTGAAAGTTAATTCGCCTCAAGAAAAGCCCCTTCTTACGACCTGAACTAAATAGATTGTTCACAGCCTATTACTCACTCAACAAGAAGGATGTTGTGAAACTTAAAAGAGTTCAGAAATTATTTATAAGAATGTTGCTAGGGTTGGAGGGTTTGAGCTACAGGGAGAGGCTGAATTGGCTGGGGATATTTTCCTTGGAGCATTGGAGGCTGAGGGGTGACCTTATGGAGGTTTATAAGATCTTGACAGGAATGGATATGAGAAAAAGATAAGGTTTTCCCTGGGGCGGGGGAGTCCAGTACAAGAGGGCATTAGTTTTTGGGTGAAAGGGGCAAGATTTAAAACGGCCCCAAGGGGCAACTTTTTCAAATATAGGTTGGTGTATGAACTGAATGAGCTGCCAGGAAAAATGGTGGAGGCTGGTACAAATACAACATTTAAAAGGCATCTGGATAGGTACATGAATAGGAAGTTTTAGAGGGAAATGGACAAAGGACTGGCAAATGGAATGAGATTAATTTAGGCTATCTGGTTGGCACATACCGAAGGATTGTTTTTTGTGCTCTACAACTCAATGGTTCTATTTCCACAGAGCCAGAACCAATTTCAAAAGGCTAGGAATAGGCCATTCGCCCCTTACACACTGTCCTCAATTGTGGCCTAACTGAGCATATTTCAATTCTTAGTGCTAACTAATGAGCCAGACTTTATTAAAAATCTTAAAGCAAATGAACACTGAGGAGGCACCATTATAATATGGTGGAGATCAGTGTGCAGTTTGAAAGAGAGAAGGCAAAATTAGATGTAATGGTGTTACAGTTAAATAAAGGGCAATAAGGGAGGAACTGTCAAAAATTGACTGGAAGCAGAGCCTAGTGGGGAAGACAGTAAAGCAACAAATGGCAGGAATTTCTGGGTGTAATTGAGGACACAGTACAGCGGTTCATCCCCCCAAAAAATAAAGATTATCGGGCAGCGTGGGGGGTGGGGAAGAAGACTGCCATGGCTGACAAAGGAAGTCAGGAAATGTATCAACGAAAAAGAGAGCCTGTAAAGTGGCCAAGACCATTGGGAAATCAGAAGCTTGGGAAGACTACAAAAACAAACAGAAGATAACAAAGAGAGAAATAAGGAAGGAGAGGATCAAATATGAAGGTAAGCGGACCAGTAATGTTAGAAATGATAGTAAAAGTTTTTTTGCAATACATAAGAAACAAACCAGAGGCAGAAGTAGAAATTGGGCTGCTCCAAATTGATGCAGGAAGGTTAGTGATGGGAGATAAGAAAATAGCTGAAGAACTTAATAAATACTTTGTGTCAGTTTTCACAGTGGAAGACATGAGTAATATCCTAACAATTAAGGAGCGTTAAGGGGCAGAATTGAGTATGGTAGCCATTACAAAAAAAGAAAGTGCTCGAAAAGCTAATAGGTCTAAAAATTGAGAAATCTCCTGGCCCTGATGGCTGCAGCCTAGCGTTCTGATGGAGGTGATTGAAGAATTAGCAGAGATGTTGGTTGTAATCTTTCAAAAATCACTGCAGTCAGGGAAAGTCCCAGATGATCGGAAAATCACTGTTGTAAGTCCTTTGTTCAAGAAAGGATCAAGACAAAAGCTGGAAAATTATACGTCGATTAGCCTAACCTCAGTTGTAGATAAAATTCTAAAATCTATCGTTAAGGATGAGATTTCGAAATTCTTGGAAGTGCATGGTTGGATTAAAATAAGTCAGCATGGATTTAGTAAGGGGAAGTCATGCCTGACAAACTTGAAGAGTTAACAAGTAGGTGAGACTTGGGAAACCCAGAGGATGTCATCTACCGAGATTTCCAAAAGGCCTTTGATAAGGTGCCTCATAGGAGGCAGCTGAGTAAAGTGAGGATCCATGGTATTCGAGTTGAGCTACTGGCATGGATTGAGGATAGGCTGCCCGAGAGAAGGCAGAGAGTTGGGATAAAAGGTTCTTTTTCGGAATGGCAGCTGGTGACAAGTGGTGTCCCGCAGGGCTCAGTGTTGGGGCTGCAGCTGTTCACTTTATATGTTAATGATCTGGATAAAGGGACTGGGGGCATTCCCACGAAGTTCGCTGATGATACAAAGTTAGGCAGACAGGCAGGTAGTTCTGAGGAGGTGGGTTGGCTGCAGAAAGATTTGGACAGTTTAGGAGTGTGGTCCAGGAAATGACTGATGAAATTCAATGTAAGCAAATGTGAGGTCTTGCAGTTCGGAAAAAAGAATACAGCATGGACTATTTTCTAATCATTGAGAAAATTCATAAAGCCAAAGTATAAAGGGATCTGGGACTGCTAGTCCAGGATTCTCTAAAGTTTGACTTGCGGGTTGTGTCCGTGCTTAAGAAAGCAAATATAATGTTGTCATTTATCTCAAGAGAGTTGGAATGTAAAAGCAGCGATGTGCTACTGAGACTTGGAGCTCTGGTTAGGCTCCATTTAGAATACTGTGTCCAATTTTGGGCCCCACACCTCAGTAAGGACATAGTGGCACTGGAGCGTGCCCAGCGGAGATTCACACGATGATCGCTGGTATCATAGGCCTAACAGACGATGAACAGCTGAGGATCCTGGAATTATATTCATCAGAATTTAGAAGGTTGAGGGGAGATCTAATAGAAACTTACAAGATAGTGCATGGCTTAAAAAGTGTGGATGCTGATAAGTTTTTTTCCATGAGGCAGGGAGACTAGGACCCATGGGCACAGCCTGATAATTAGAGGGGGTCAATTTAGAATGGAAATGAGGAGACATTTCTTCAGCCAGAGAGTGGTGGGCCTGTGGAATTCATTGCCATGGAGCGCAGTGGAGACCGGGTCATTAAATGTCTTCAAGGCAGAGATTGATAAATCCTTGGTATCTCAATGGGGAGAGTATGGTAAGTGGAGTTGAAATGCCCGTCAGCCATGATTAAATGGCGGAGTGGACTTATGGCCTTACTTCCACTCCTGTGTCTTATGGTCTTAAGGAAGAGCTCTTTGCTATTCACTTTACCTCCACTCCTAATGATTTTATAAATCTTAGTAAGGTCACCCCTCAACCCCCTACACTCCAATGAAGACAGTCCCAACCTTTCCTTATAACTCAAACTCTCCAGTCCTGGCAACATCCTGGTAAATCTTTATGGAACCCTCTCTAATAGTATTCTTCCTATCACAGAGCCACCAAAACTGTACTCAGTACCCAGAAAGTGGCCTCATCAACATCCTGTACAACCTCAGCATGATGTCCCAACTTCTGTACTCAATAGGATGGACAGTGAAGGCAATGGTGCGAAATGCCTTCTTTACCACCTGTCTACCAGTGATGCAACTTTCAAAGAACTATATACCTGAACCCCCTAACTCCACCCCCCTCCCCCGCCAAAGTGTCTCTGTTCTACAACACAACCCAGGGACCTACCATTAACTATACATAGCAAAGCTGAAAATTCTTCGCCTGAAGCCCACTGAAGACGTTACCCAATAGGAAACGAAACGTCTGGAAATGAACCTTGCAGCTCAGCAAGCAAACCTACATCCAAAACCTCAACATGAGCTACAAATCTTCTCAAAACTCACTATGTCCAGCCCTTCCTTGTTTAGCAAAATGCAACCTCTCACTTTTATTCATACCCCTCTCATAGGCGCACACACACATACACCCCACAACACACTCACAGGCATAAACTCCATCACACTCACACTTCACTCTTACGCACGCACTCAAACACAAACTCACATATACACATACACACACACAAAACTCTATGGAGTGAATTTGTATTGGCAGAATTATATTTGCAGATACTTTCAATTTTGCTCAAAAAGCACACAATCTGCAGGCAGTCAATCCATGCATTATTTTATAAATTCCTACTTTGGAAACAGAACCAGTCTGATTCAAGATTGGAATACTGACAGACTCGAAAATCACATCTTTAATACATTGTCTGAGCTGAGATGTCACTTTTTTATATAAAACATTAAGTCATCTCGAGAACGTGACTTTAAAGATGTTCTGGGATTTACATATTAATGAATCAAAACCTGCAACCCATTCTAAAAGATGAAAGACATAACAACAATCTAGGTTTGTTCAATATATTCTATCAGTCGCATGACACTGTGATCTTTTGCTATACAATCGGTGTATTATTCCCCGGCCAACAGCTACCCGATGAAGGAGCAGCACTCTGAAAGCTAGTGCTTCCAAACAAACCTGTTGGATTATAACCTGGTGTTGTGTGATTTTTAACTTTATCTACCCCAGTCCAACATCGACACCTCCACACCATTTTCAGTGAACGCAGCCCACATCTCCCGCTGCTGCCAGTAAACTATACAATGCTGATCAAACGGTGCAGTACCTGCACTTCTGAAAAATTTACAACTTCTAAGGATACTAGCTACTCATTCACTGCTCCATCTGATACATGACATTGGAAACTTAGTGCAGGAGGCTGAAATGAAATGAGCAGCTTGAAACCAAAAACCTCTTGGAGCTCAAAGCCTTCAATGAGAGTCTGAGCCCGGTGATAAGTTCAGGTAACCTTTATTGTGACCCAACGTTGTTACAGCTTCAGATCCCTCCCAGCATAAAGGTGTAGAAAAAGTAGCTGCTTTTTAAATAGCTCAAGGTCGAAGCGTGCACCCACACCCCACACCCCCTCACCTTCTTTACTATGGTCACCACCGAGTTGTCAGTTTGTAATTGGATCCTTGGTACAGCCTTAACTGTAGGAAGTATTGCCTCACTCAGCAATTTCAACCCATACCTTGTAAACAAGTAAGTCTTTCCCCACTCAATGACCGGTGACAGTGGTGGGCAATGAAGAGTCAACCATGCTGTTGTGGGTCTGGAGTTACGTGTAGGCCAGACCGGGTAAAGGATGCAGCTGGGACAACTGAGTGAATCCTTCCCTACAACAGCAGTTTCCTTCCCTAAAAAGGGATGTGAGTGAATCAGATGGGTGATGTCCCCCCAAACAATCATTTCTTCATGATGTTCTGAACTCCAGATTTCTGACCGAAATCCAATTCCACCATCTGCCACGGCAGGAGTCAAACCTGGCAGTCCCCGGAACTGGGTTGATTGACCAGTCAATAAGGCAATTGACTATCCCTCCTTTAATCCCCCTGCGATGGCACATGAACTCGCTGGTGCCTCCGCAGATGGGAAGCGCGGGTAAAGCCCTTCTCACACTGAGAGCAGGTGAACTGCCTTTCCCCAGTGTGCACCTGCCGGTGGGCCAGTAGGATGGAAGAATTGCTGAAGGCCTTCCCACACTTAGTGCAGAAGAACGGCCTCTCTCCGGTGTGCCCCTGCCTGTGGGCCAGCAGGGTGGAGGCCTGGGTAAAGCCCTTCCCACACTCTGGGCAGCTGAAGAGCCTCTCCCCTGTGTGGACCCGCTGGTGCCTCACCAGGTCAGAGGAATTGCTGAAGGCCTTCCCGCATTCGGGGCAGCTGAAGGGCCTCTCCCTGGTGTGGACCCGCTGGTGCCTCACCAGGTCGGAGGCATAGCTGAAGCCCTTCCCGCTCTCGGGGCATGTGAATGGCCTCTCCCCAGTATGACTGCGCTGATGAGTCTCCAGGATAGAAGTGACACGGAAGCCTTTTCCGCAGATGCCACAATTCCACGGTTTCTGCACGGGGCAGGATCCATTGGGTTTCTCCATGGCCGAAGCTTCAGCTGCACACAAAAGCATGTACAGCCCCTCCCTGCCGTGAATTTCCCTTTCCAGGCCGTATAACTGCTTCAGGTTCCACAATCAGTGCGCTGCAACAGTAGGGTCTCTCATCCAGTCCCATTGATGCTGAAGACGTGCTCCAACAGGAACCAAAAGGCTTTGCTCCTTCTCACAGAATCACAGTCAAAAATTGTTGCAGTCCTGGTGGATTGAGTGACTGTCGGACATTGACGTCGAAGTGAGGACTGCAGAAGCTGGAGAGTCAGAGTTGAACAGTGCGGCGCTGGAAAAGTACAACTGGTCCGGCAGGATCCGAGGAGCAGGAAAGTTGATTTTTCGGGCATCAGCCCTTCATCTGTTGATTTCGAAACTTCCGTTTTCAGATCATCAAATGCTTTGTAAAAAGAGATTACAAAAGTCATGACTGTCAGTGCAAGGTAGAAATTCAGAACAAGCAATTCTACTTTCTGCAGAACATTCTTTTCTTTTGTTATTCCACACTGAAAATTGAAAGCACCATTCCACTCTCTCTCTCCCCCTTTGTTCTCACACCGCTCTAACTAATTTTCCTGAAGGTGCTGATTCAGGATCTTACAGGGGCAGAACAGCAAAAACTTCAAGACTAACATCTCTCTGAATTTTGGATAACTCCACTGCTGAGAGTGAGCAGGTCTGATTTTGGGAAGCTGAAAAAATAGTGTCAGTTCAGGGTGAACTTGCAATGCAAGTTCTTGAGGAACAACCAGACATAAAGTGGTTAACATCCCTGGAAAGGAGAGAGCAAAATGAGACACCAAAGGCATTAACACCGACACCAGGGAGAAACTGAACATACAGATGTGGCAAGCCAGAGTCAGAGATATACAGCATGGAAACAGTCCAACTCGTCGATGCCAACCAGATATTCTAAATTAATCTAGACCCATTTGCCAGCATTTGGCCCATATCCCTCTCAACCCTTCCATTTTATAGTTCCATCCAGATGCCTTTCAAATGTCATAATTGTACAAGCATCCACCATTTCCTCTGGCAGCTCATTCCTTACACGCACCACTCTCTTAATGAAAGAGTGAATTTAGCACAGTGAATCCATCTTACCCATAGTGCCCAGGGATGTGTAGGTTAAGTTAGCACAGCCAATCCATGCTAACCTGCACATCCCTGGACACTACGGGTAAATTAGCACAGCCAATCCACCCTAACCTGCACATCCCTGGGCACTATGGGTAAATTAGCACAGCCAATCCACCCTAACCTGCACATCCCTCGACGATATGGGGAACTGAACACTGCCAATCCACCTGAACCCATCCAAAACAGAACATTATGGGTCATTTAACATGGCGAATCCACCCCAACCTGGACAAAGTTACATATAACATAATAAAAGGTTACAGTCCAACAAGTTTATTTCGAAAGCACCGGCTTTTGGAGTGCTGCGTCTTATTCAGTTGGTTGTGGAGTACAAGATCATAAGACACAGAATTTATGGAAAAACATTACAGTGTCCGGCCACTGAAATTATATACTGGATTGTTAAGTCTTTCATCTTTTAGAATGGGCTGCAGGTATCAATAATATGCAAGTCCCAGAACTTCCTATCAGGCTCCTTCTCCAGATAACTTAAGCTTTTATAAGAAAAGGTGACATCTCAGCTCAGATAATGCATGAAAGGAGTGAGGTCAGAGTCTGTCTGTATCCCAATCTTGAGTCAGCCTGCTTCGATTTGCAAAGTGAAATTTACAAAATATTACATGTATTGGCTGCCTGCATTGACTGCCAGCACATTGTGCACTTAGAGTTATACAGTCATAGATGGACAGCATCATCCATGTCATAGATGGACAGTCCAACTCATCCATGACGACCAGATATCCCAACCCAATCAAGTCCCACCTGCCAGCAACTTGCCCATATCCCTCCAAACTCTTCCAATTCATATGCCCATCCAGACTAGCCTCCACCACTTCCTCTGGCGGCTCATTCCATACACATACCACTCCCTGAGTGAAGAAGTTGCCTCTTAGGTCTCTTTCACCCTAAACCTATGCCCTCTAGTTCTGGACTCCCCTACCCCAGGGGAAAGACTTTGTCCATTTATCCTACCCAAGCCCCTCATGATTTTATCAATATCTGCAAGATCACCCCTTAGCCTCTGACACTCCAGGGAAAACAGCCCGAGCCTATTCAACCTCTCCCTATAGCTCAAATCTTCCAATCCTAGCAATATCCTTGTAAATCTTTTCTGAACCCTTTCAAGTTTCACAACATCTTTCTGATAGGAAGGAGACCAGAATTGCATGTAATATTCCAACAGTAGCCTAACCAATGTCCTGTGCATTCCTGAAGAAGGGCGAATGCCCGAAACGTCGATTCTCCTGTTCCCTAAATGCTGCCTGACCTGCTGCGCTTTTCCAGCAACACATTTCCATCAATGTCCTGTGCAGCCGCAACATGACCTCCCAATTCCTGTCCTCAATACCCTGACCATTAAAGGAAAGCAGACCAAATGCCTTCTTCACTATCTAATCACTATCCTATTCTTCACTACCTGCGACTCCACTTTCAAGGAGCTATGAAACTGCACTCCAAGACCTCTTTTTTTCAGCAACACTCTCTAGGACCTTGCCATTAAGTATATAAGTACTGCTAAGATTTGCTTTCCCAAAATGCAGCACATCACATTTATCTGAATTAAACTCCATCTGCCACTTCTCAGCCCATTGGCCCATCTGATCAAGATCTCGTTGTAATCTGAGGTAACCTTCTTCGCTGTCCACTACACCTCCAGTTTTAGTGTCATCAGCAAACTTATAGCTATACCTCTTGTGCTCACATCCAAATCATTTATATAAATGATGAAAAGTAGTGGACCCAGCACAGATCCTTGTGGCACTCTACTGGTCACAAGCCTCCTGTCTGAAAAACAACCCTCCACCACCACCTTCTACCTTTGAGCCAGTTCTGTATCCAAATGGTAAGTTCTCCCTGTATTCCATGAGATCTAACCTTGCTCACCAGTCTCCCATGGGGAACCTTGTCGAACACCTTACTGAAGTCCATATAGATCACATCTATTCTCTGCCCTCATCAGTTCCCTTCGTTAGTTCTTCAAAAAAACTCATTCAAGTTTGTGAGACATGATTTCCCACACATAAAGCCATGTTGACTTTCCCTAATTAGTTCTTGCCTTTCCAATACATGTATATCTTGTCCCTCGATGGATTCCCTCCGACAATACCGACGCCTGGCTCACTGGTCTATAGTTCCGTGGCTTGTCTTTACCACCTTTCTTTAACAGTGGCACAACGTTAATCAACCTCCAGTCTTCCAACTCCTCACCTGTGACTATCAATGATACAAATATCTCAGCAAGAGCCCCAGCAATCACTTCTCTAGATTCCCACAGAGTTCTAGGGTACACTTGATCAGGTCCTGGGAATTTATCCACTTTTATTCATTTCAAGGCATCCAGCACTTGCTCCTCTGTAATATGGACATTTTTCAAGATGTCACCATCTATTTACCTACATTCTATATCTTCCATGTCCTTTTCCACAGTAAACTCTGATGCAAAATACCCGTTTAGTATCTCCCCCACCTCCAGCGGTTCCACACAAAGGCCAGCTTACTGATCTTTGAGGGGCCCTATTCTCTCCCTACTTATTCTTTTGTCCTTAACGTATTTGTAAAAATCCTTTGGATTCCCCTTAACTCTAGATGCCAAAGCTATCTCATGTCCCCTCGTTTCCCCTCCTGGATTTCTCTCTTAAGTACACTCCTACTCCTTTTATACTGTAAGGCTTCACTCGATCTGTCCTGTCTATACCTGACATATGCTTCCTTCATTTTCTGAACCAAACCCTCAATTTCTCCAGTCAGCCAGCTTTTCCTATACCTACCAGCCTTTCCTTTCACCCTAACAAGAATATATTTTCTCTGGACTCTAGTTATCACAGTTCTGAAGGCTTCCCATTTTCCAGCCATCCCTTTACCTGCAAACATTGGCGCACAATCAGCTTTTGAAAATTCTTGCCTAATACCGTCAAATTTAGAATTTTTGAGCAAAATAGAATGTATCTGCAAATGTAATGCTGCAAATTCAAATTGATCCCCATGGAGAGTGTGGTTCTGTGTGTGCAATAGAGAAACCCTGTTTCCATGCTGTATATCCATATGTCTATTTGATAACAGATGCTTTATTTTTGTTGGTGCAAGTATGGTTGTAAATCATAGCTGGATATTAATAGTTAGATGTAAGGGAGAGAGAATTCCTCAGGTAGAGCACTATCAGAATCCTGGGAGACCCCTACTTCAGATTTACCGGGACTGGTTGACAGTCTGGGAGATTATGGATTGGGTCTCGATTGAATAAATGTTTTATTTTTCCCAAACGTGTAAAAGGGGGCATTAAAGCTTCAGCAGAAATCCAGCAGAGCTGAGAACAGACCAACATCTTACTCTGTGGTAACAGGGAGATCAACAGAGGACAGAGACATCCGGACCTGAAATCCAAGCTGACACCAGACTACCCTGTGATCAGTGCTTTGATGAGCAGCACCAACCCTCTCCCTTTACTGAGCTTCCCATTTGACTACCCCCTCGATATTCAGGATCCAGTCCTTGCCATCCTGAAGTCATGTCCCTGTAAGGAGTCTCAGATCATAATTATTCTCTTCAATGTGTTCAGTCAATTCATTCACTTCTGTTACAATGCAGCTCACATTCAGTTTTTAGTTTCAGTTTTTGTGATTTTCTGAATCCAGTTTTGATTGCTGGTATATTTACTCTCCTTGTCCCTTTCTATCATTCTCTGATGTTCATTTCCACATCACGACATTGCTCATCAGCCTTGATTTGGATTGGCCAGGCTAAATTGCCCATAGTGTTCAGGGATGTGCAGGTTAGTTGGGTTAGCCATGGGAAATGCAGGGTTTTAGGTTCATTGTAATAGAAGCAGGAGTCAGCCATTTGGCCTGTCCTGCCTGCTCTGCCATTCATTAAGATTATGGCTGATCTATCCATCATCTCAGCTCCTCCTCCCTGCAATGTCCAAACAATCCTTAATTCACCAATTATGCAGAAACCCATCCAATTGTGTCTTGAATATACTTAACGAAGCTGCCTTCTTTGCTTCCTTGGGCAGAGAATTCCATAGTTTCACTACTCTCCAGGAAAAGCAGTTCCTCCTCATCTCTGTCCTAAATCTACTTCCCCTAATCTTGGGGCCTAGTCTCATCTACCAGCAGAAATGTCTGGATAGGGTAGGGTTTCATCCCCACAGTGCAATCAATTCCCACTTTCCACCAAATCCCAGATGTACTCACTCAGTTGCTGTCTCACAAATGAAAGATTTCATTGGAACTTCTGCTCTGAGTAAGGGCAAAACATTTTTGAACACTGCTCTGAAAGTCCAGTCTTCACAACAACACTTCTGCTTTCACTGAAGATGATTAAAGTCAAACAGCACAGAAACAGACCCTTTGGCCCAACTCATCCGTGCCAACTATATATCACAAACTAATCTAGTCCCATTTGCTAGCATTTGACTCATTCCTCTAAATCCTTCCTATACAAGTACCCATCCAGTAGCTTTTAAATGTTGTCATTGTACCAGCCTTACCACTTCCTCTGGCAGTTCGTTCCATACACGTTCCACCCTCTGTCTGAAAATATGTTGCCCCTCAGGTCCCTTTCCCTCCTCACCTTCAACTTCTGCCCCTTTAGTTCTGGACTCCCCTACCATGGATAAAAGACCTTGGGTATTCACCCTATTCATGCCCCTTATAAACTTCTTTCAAGGTTACCACTCAGCCTCTGATGCTCCAAAGAAAATATCTCCCTGGCCTGTTCAGCCCCTTCCAGCAGCTCAAACCCTCCAAATCTGGCAACAGCCTTCTAAATATTTTCTGACCCCTCTCAAAGTTTCATAACATCTTTCCTACATCAGAGAGACCAGAATTGAATGCAGTATTCCAAAAATGGCCTAACCAATGTCCTGTACAGCCGCAAAATGATCTCCCAGTTCCTATACTGAATGCTCTGACCAATAAAGGAAAGCATACCAAACACCTTGTTCACTATACTATCTATGTAAGACTCCACCTTCAAGGAACTATGAACCTGCACTCCAAGGTCTCTTTGTTCTGCGACACTCCCCTTAACTGTGTCAGTCCTGCCTGGATTGCTGGACCAAAATGCAACATCTCACATTTCTCTGAATTAAACCCCATCTGCTACTCCTTGGCCCATCTGATCAATTCTAATTTATGCTAAACTCTCTTTCCTCTGTTATTCCCTCGAAGCTGAAAATCTCTGTCCCACATACTCTCCCTCCATTCTCTCATTGCTGAACCTAACCCCTGCTGAACCTAATCCTGAAGGGTCTGTTTCATGCTGATTAACAGGCCCACACTCAGGGGGATCTAATGGAAACATACAGAATACTGAATGGCCTGGACAGAGTAGACTTTCAGAGGATGTTTCCATTGGTAGGAGAGACTAGGACCGGAGGGCACAGCCTTCGAGAAAAGGGAGGGTGTTTTAGAACGCAGATAAGGCGATACTTCTTCAGTGAAAGAGTGGTGAATCTATGGAATTCATTTCTACAGAAGGTTCTCGAGGCCAGGTCACTGAGGACATTTAAGATTGAGGTAGATAGGTTCCTGAGTATCATGGGGATGGAGAGTTCCAAGGAGAGTGCGGGAGAATGGAGTTGAGAAACCTATCAGCCACGATTGAATGGTATGAACAGACCTGATGAGCTGAATGGCCTAATTTCTGCTCCTATGTCTTATGGTCTCTTGCTGTCCTGGCCACAGTGAGAGAATTGGGAGCAGGAGTTGGCCATTTGGTCTTTCGAGCCTGCACAAGCATTGAACAGATCATAACTGAATATGGATCTACTTACATCTAGGTGAATAGGCTGGAACCTTTTCACTGGAACATAGGAGGTTGAGTGGTGACCTTATTGAGGTTTATAAAATCATGAGGTGCATAAATGAGGTCAATATCAGCTGTTGTTTCAAGAATAGGGAGCAGTCTTTTTAAAGTGAGAGGAGAAAAATTTTAAAAAGACATGAGGAGCACATTTTTCGTTTAAGAGAGTGGAGTGTGTGTCAAATGAATGTCCAGAGGAAGTAGTGAATGCAGGTACAGTAACAACATTTAAAATAAATTTGAATAAGTGCACGAATAGAAATTGGCAGGTGGGACTAGTTTAGTTTGTCAATATAGTCAACATGGACTAGTTGGACTGAAGGGTCTGTTTCTGTGCTGTATGACTGTAACTGTTCTATACTGGTCTTAAAACCATTTTCTTGCCTTCCCCAAAACCATCCACTTCTTTGTTCATCAAAGTCAAATGAACTCAGCCTTGAATACATTCAATGACCGGCCTAACTGCTGAAAGACATCCACACTTCTGAACTCAATTCCTCTTACTAATATATCACTTGCTTTGCTCATTGCTTGCTGCACCTGTCTGACAACTGGCAGTAACTGGTTTCGAAGGACGCTGAGGCCCCTTTGTCCATCCACACATCTTTCCTGATGACGAGCTCGTGCCAGAAACGTCGACTCTCCTCCTCAGTTGCTGCCTTACCTGCTGTGGTTTGCCAGCGCCACACTTCTCAACTCTGATCTCCAGCATCTCACTTTCGCCACATCTCAACATATCACTACATAAACAATGCACCTCCTTTCTGCTACTTTTTAACATACATCAAAGGCTATACCTTTACATTGTGGCACTGCGTTTGCAAAGTGAGACACAGACCTGGATCAACTTTTCCAGAGTCTGTCCCCTCCCTCGATTCACTCTTTCCTTTCAGTTGCTACAAATCAATAATTGAATCCCAGAATGAAAAGAAAATGGAAAAGGTGGTGACAAAACCTCTATTATACTCACAAATTTTAGACAGAGGAAGGAATTTATAGTCTGGGGTGACAAAAGAGCAGCATCAGCGGCTTCAGAGCTCACGGTCCAACTTCCGCATTTCGACAACGGCCGACTCTGATTGGCAGGAGGACCAGCCTCCTTCGGATCCTCCAAGGTTCTCCATTGGTCCATGGAAAGGAGCTCGTGCGCCTTTTCTGCGGACACCCAGGAGTATGCGCAGTACTTTGCTGACACCGGCAGACATGCGCAGTGCTTACTGACACCGCGGAGCATGCTCAGTATATCTGTCACGATGCTGGTGTTACTGACAAATTTTAGAGTTAAAAATCACAAAACACCTGGTTACAGTCCAACAGGCTTATTTGGAAGCACGGGTTTTTGGAGTGCTGCTCCTTCATCAGGCGGTTGTGGAGTATAACATGGTAACACAGAATTTATGATCTTCTGATCTTACACTCCACAACCGCCTTATGAAGGAGCAGCGTTCCGAAAGCTAAGTGTTTCTAAACAAGCCGATTGGACTGTAACCTGATGTTGTGTGATTTTTAAGTTTGTACACCCCAGCCCAACACGGGCACCTCCAGATCATGACAGATTTTAAGTGTCCAAATGCGAATACGAGAGAAAAATGCCAACGCCATTTTTTTTGCCGGAATGTTTTTTTTCCCCTGTGCCTCGACGTTTTATTCCTTTTGCATTTTGTCTGGCTGCTCAACGTTCCTGTCTTTACCCCAGGGTAGAGGTATTCCAAAACTAGAGGGTACAGGTTTAGGGTGAGGAGGAAAGATTTGAAGAGATTCAAAAGACTCGGCATCGAACATTCACCCCCTACAGGGCGAAAGTGACGACTGCTGGAGATTAGGGTCGAGAGTGTGTGCTGGAAAAGCACAGCAGGTCAGGCAGCGTGCGAGGTGCAGGAGAATCGACGTTTCCGGCAAAACCCTTCATCAGGAAATAGCTATGTGGAATTGCAGAGCTGAAGCATATTCTGGATTAGTGGTGCTGGAAGAGCACAGCAGTTCAGGTAGCACCCGAGGACAGGCAAAATCGACGTTTCGGGCAAAAGCACTTCATCAGGAATAAGGGCAGAGAGCCTGAAGCGTGGAGAGATAAGCTAGAGGAGGGTGGGGGTGGGGAGAGAGTAGCATAGAGTACAATAGGTCAGTTGGGGAGGAGATGAAGGTGATAGGTCAGGGAGGAGAGGGTGGAGTGGATAGGTGGAAAAGGAGCTGGGCAGGTCGGACAAGACCGGACAAGACAAGGGGACAGTGTTGAGCTGGAGGTTTGAAACTAGGATGAAGTGGGGGAAGGGGAAATGAGGAAGCTGTTGAAGTCCACATTGATGCCCTGGGGTTGAAGTGTTCGAGATCAATGTGGACTTCAACAGCTTCCTCATTTCCCCTTCCCTCGCGTCATCCTAGTTTCAAACCTCCAGCTCAATACTGTCCCCTTGTCTTGTCCGGACTGATGCTACTTTCTCTCCACCCACACTCTCCTCTAGCTTATCTCTCCACGCTTCAGGCTCTCTGTCTTTATTCCTGATTAAGGGCTTTTGCCCGAAACGTCGATTTTGCCTGTCCTCGGATGCTGCCTGAACTGCTGTGCTCTTCCAGCACCACTAATCCAGAAGCTATTTTGCAGCATCTGCAGTCATTATTTTTACCAGAGCTGAAGCATAATCGAGTGGGTCTGGATGGGATGCTGTTGGGAAGATCGGTGTGAATGGCCTATAGGGATGATATGATTCCACTGCCTTAGCCACGCGTATATTGAGAAATGATTGCCCCAAGTCTGCTGTGGGAGGAGTGGGTTCGTTCGTGGGACATTGATATCAGTTCTGGGGAAGGTAGGATTGTGCTGTCTCTCTCTTCACACTCCCCCGCCCCGTCCATTTTCTCCCCACCCACTGCCCCCTGCCCATTCTCTCTCCTCACACTGCACCATTCTCTCCCCATAACCCTCTGAACCCCAGTCCTTCTCTACCTCCCAACCTCTGTCCCCCTCTCCATTTCTCTCCCTTCTCCACCCCCACCAGCGATCCTCCCCGTCCTTTCTGGTGCCTCAGCCCTCTTTGATCGCTGTATCAAGCCCTTTTAAGGAGAGAGGGAGAATGGGTGTTGACGATTCTACCTGGGAAACAGGGTGTGCGAGAAATGACTGATTTTTAAAATTGAGAATAGCTAAAATCATATATTCAGAAACGTTGTTAAAGTCTGGAAGAATGTTCTTTTTTAAAAAAAACAAACTGTAGAAATCTTTCTGAAACTTGCATTGATATATGCACAGTTAGGCCACAACCAAGGACAGGCTGTCGGAGTGAATGAGTGAATAAAATACAAGTCCCACCTCGCCCAGGAGGAGAAAGTGAGAACTGCAGATGCTGGAGATCAGAATCGAGAGTAGATTACTTACAGTGTGGAAACAGGCCCTTCGGCCCAACAAGTCCACACCGCCCCGCCGAACCGCACCGCCCCACCCATACCCCCTACATTTACCTTTTACCTAACACTACGGGCAATTTAGCATAGCCAATTCACCTGACCTGCACATCTTTGGACTGTGGGAGGAAACCGGAGCACCCGGAGGAAACCCACGCAGACACGGGGAGAATGTGCAAACTCCACACAGTCAGTCGCCTGAGGCGGGAATTGAACTCTGGAGCTGTGAGGCAGCAGTGCTAACCACTGTGCCACCGTGCCGCCCACCAAGTAGTGTTGAAAAAGCACAGCAGGTCAGGCAGCATCCAAGGCGCAGAAGAATCAACGTTTCAGACATAAACCCTTCACCTTGCCCTCTCCAGTGTGTGTTGCGAAACTGCTTAACTGTTTAATCGTTTCTAGTGGCCGAGCAGAGGCTGATAACAAGTTTAGAACACACGAGAATGACCTCAGCTGAGACCTTGGATTCATGTATCACTACAGGAGACCCAGCTACACAATACACACACAAACTCTCTCTCTCTCTCTCTCTCTCTCTCTCTCACACACACACACACACACACACACACACACACACACACACACACACACACACACTCAAGTACTCACACGGTCGTGCAGACCCTCTCTGATAGACAGGCTCTCTCTCAGACACACATTGATACACCCCTCACACTCACATCCATGCAACACCTTCTCACACAATTATACTCCATCACACGCCCACTTTACCCAGCATGCACACGCACACACACAGACGCTCTGTCTCATGCATGCACTCACACATAGAAGTCTTTGGGGTGAATTGCATTTGCAGGATTATATATTTGGAAATAGAACCAGTCTGACTCAAGACTCGGATACAGAAAGACTCTAACCTCACAGCTCTCATGCGTTGTCTGACCTGAGGTGTCACCTCCCTTTATAAAATATTAAGTTACCTGGAGAATGTTACTAAAAAGAAGTTCTGGGTTTTACAGATTAATGAACCGAAATCTGCAACCCATTTTAAAAGATGAAAGACTTAACAGGTTTCTTCAATATATCATTTATGTTGCATGACACTATAATCTTTTGCTATATATTCTGTGTCTTACCATCCTACTCAACAGCTACCTGATGAAGGAACAGCGCTGCAAAACCTAGTGCTTCCAAATAAACCTGTTGGACTATACCCTGGTGTTTGTGTCATTTTAAAACTTTGTTTCCAGTGAATACAGCCCACACCTCCCACTGTTGCCAGTAAACTTTGCAATTCCAATGAAACAATAAACCTGCAGTCCTGAAAAATGTACAATTTCGAACAATACTAGCTACTCATTCACTGCTCCTTCTGAGTCACGACATTGGAAACTCGGTGCTGGTGGCTGAAAGAAATGAGAAGCTGTTGGATCTCACAGCTTTCAATGAGAGTTTAAGCCTGACGGTAAGTTCAGGTAACCTCTATTGTGACCCAACTTTCTTACAGCTTCAGATCTCCACATCACAAGGCGTACAAAAAGTAGCTTTTCTTTAAAAAAAAAGCACCTCAAGCTCAAAGTGCACACTCTCACCCCCCACTCCCCCCACCACACTTTCTTTATTATTGGTCAGTTGAGTTGTCCCTTTGTAACTGGATCCTACGTACAGCCGGGTAAAGCATGCAGCTGGGACGACTGAGTGAATCCTTTCCCGCAACTGCAGTTTCCATCACTGAAAAGGACATGAGTGAATGAGATGGGTTTTTGCCCTCTGAAAATGGTTTCATCCTTAGATTCTGAAGTCCAGACTACTGACCGAATCCCAATTCTGCCATCTGCCGCGACGGGATTCGAACCTGAGAGTCCCCAGAACTGGGTTGTTAGCGGCGCTCGGCCATCGCTCCTTCCATCCCCCTGCGATGGCACGTGAACGCGCTGGTGCCTCCCCAGGTGGGAGGAGCAGGTGAAGCCCTCCCCGCACGGACAGCAGGTGAACGGCCTCTCTCCGGTGTGGACCCACAGGTGCATCAGCAGTGCAGCTGACTGAGTGAACGCCCTCCCGTACATGGGGCACGTGAATGGCTTCTCTCACTTGTGGACCCACTCGTGCATCTCCAGATGGCTGATCCGACTGAAGCCCTTCCTGCACACTGAGCAGGTGAATGGCGTCTTCCCGCTGTGAATACGTCTGTGGGTTTCCAGCAGGGATGGGGAAGGGAATCCTTTCCCTCAGTCCCCACATTTCCACAGTTTCCCCATTGGGGGAGCTTTCCTTGCGTTGGTCTGGGTTTGAAATTACAATCAGAATGGGGACATAGTCTATCCCCACCATGAGGGATGAGATTTTGATTCCTCCAAGCTGAGTAAATGGTGTGAAGCACTTTTCACAGTCAGCGCACTGACTCTCCCTCACTCGGTGTCTCAGTATTCTTCCTGCCGCACCAGTGTCCAAAATCTCTCAAGCAAACAAAAGCAACCATGTCTTCTTGATTGGAATGGCTGCTGATATTCAAGCCCCAATGAATCAAGTGGCTCTGTCAGAAATTGGTGTATCATTTGTTTTCAGATTTCTTTCGGCACGTCTTCCTGCAAAGGAAAATTACAAAATAAGTGATCACTGGCAGTACACTTAAACGAACATAACATAGGTGGCAGTTCCTGTAGTTTGCCAGATGCCTGCTGATCACATAATACCCAGCACACAGAAACCTGAAATCCCTCATGCAGCCAGATAGACTTAGGTGTGTTTAGAGGAAAACTTCATTCAAATCTAATCTAAACTAATCTTAAACTAAATACGTGTGCATATATATATCAATATGCCAATCCTTTCAATGCGGCTCAGTTCCATGAGAAACTACACTTTTAATTGTGAACATGAGGAAAAAAGCAACCATTTTCCAGGGTGCAAATTGCATACGTGCCAATCTGAGGGAATACACAAGGAAAATAACTAAAAGAGAGGTAGAAAGTATTTGAGCACCTTTGCAGAACTGCTCTATCTCTGGATTCACTCCAGTTGCTACAAGTAAACCTCCCTCGGGGTCAGGCAGCCCTGCATCGGGAAGCACTGGGATGGTCAACTACGACCAGTTTACATGGAGAACACATCTCCACATTAAACAGCCTCGGGGCAAACTTCCCTTCCTTCCACTTAAAGTTCAAGACCCCTCAAAGCGAAATTCCCCAGTTAAGTTCGGAAGACTTTCTTCCAGGTGTTCACTAATCATTTCTATGAGCACTTTGTTAAAGTTTGAATATTGCGAGTTTTGAAAATGAGTGACTCTGAGCGAAATCACAGTTCGAAAAACAGAATGTGGGAATTTAGACAGAGTTTATTTTTGCACATCGACGATATGTCTGTACAACAGCATATGACACGACAGCAGTGAAGATCTTTTGACGTCATTCTCAAACGTGCCTGCCACACGTCAGATGAAAAGCTGAATACTTCTCTGGAAAAACTGCCGAGCAATGCAGGAGAATGGCACAACGCGTGCGTGTTGGGACCATAACCCAAAAGAGAAACCATTCTCTCCTATTCATTCAACGTCGTCTTTAGCAGCTTTCCCGTATAACGGCGCTCTGTTCTGCACCTCGTCTTCTCATCCGCTTCCCAAAAAAACTTCGACATAATTATTTCACAATGATATACTGGCCCAATGTGCACAGTTGAGGTGACAACCTCTGAGTGGTCTCCTGTTCTCTGTATCCTATGGTGAGGAGGGCAATGCTTGTCACTGGCCACTTGGGTGTCAGAGAAAAGTTTCGAAACAGTGGAGGGAGCCCGGTTCCTGGGGATGGGACAAACAGCAGCCGGGAGACACAATGAGAAGCAGCTGTTCTGGAAACTCTTCGTCACTTGCAATTCTTAGAGCAATGTCAAATGTATTTCAAACTAAGCATGTCTCAGCTGACTCAAGAGGTGTGTGGTGGGTGGGGCAATAGCCGCTGTTTGGCTTGTTGGTTTCGGGGCATGAATCTCAGGTCGAGTCTTTAACTGTTCAGACTTGTGCGCGGTCCTAGATTCAAATCCCAGACGAGGCTGCGTCTCTTAACTTGATTTGTGCAAAAATGCCCCATTAATTTTCTCAAAAAGCACCTTCGTGAAACGAGGTTGGGGTGCCTTGAGTACGGATGGGGCAGAAAACAGGGAAGTGAAATGGTTGGAGAGCGCGTTGAACAGGTTGACGTGAGTGGTGCGGTGTTTGAGGAATGTCAGCAATAAAGGTAGATTGAAAAATTCGGCGAGCTCTCCTCGAGAACCGAAGTTTTCCAAGTCAGTAGGGGCCTAGAAACAGGAAATAATGCTGTGAAAATTCTCCCATGCCTTAAAGGATCTATAGTGATTCGGCAGAGCTTTAAAGTCAGGAGGACGAGCGAATGCAGTCGACGAGGTTGCGGCAAATGTGCAGGTAACGTGCTCCTTCACCTGGAAGGTATGTTCGAGCCTGGAAGGATATTCAGGAGGGAGCGGGTAAATTGTGCTTCTGAGTGAAGTCACGGTTCGTAAAAATAGAATGTGGCAATTTAGACAGAGTTAATATTTGCTTGTCGGCGATATGTCTGCCGGTGCGTGATGGGTGCATAACCCAGAATGGGAAACCATCTTTCCTATTCACTCAGTGTCGTCTTTAGCAGCTTTCCCGTATAACGGCGCACTGTTGTGCACCTCGCCTTCTCATCTGCTTCCCAAAAAACTTCGACGTAAATATTTCACATTGATGCACAGGCCCAATGTGCACAGTTGAGATGACACACTCGTGGAGGTCTGCGGGGTCTTCTCCTGTTCTCTGTACCCTATGTTGAGGAGGGCAATGCTTGTCACTGGTCACTCCGGTGTCAGAGAAAAGTTTAGAAAGAAAACGGTTTAATTTTCTGCCAGTAGAGAGGGCCCGGTTCCTGGGGACGGGCAAACGGCAGCAGAGAGACAGAATGAGAAGCAGCTGTTCATAGAGTCATAGAGATGTACAGCGTGGAAACAGACCCTTCGGTCCAACCCATCCATGCCGATCAGATATCCCACCCCAATCTAGTCCCGCCAGCCAGCACCCGGCCCATATCCCTCCAAACCCTTCCTATTCATATATCCATCCAAACGCCTCTTAAATGTTGCAATTGTACCAGCCTCCGCCACGTTCTCTGGCAGCTCATTCCATACACGCACCACCCTCTGCGTGAAAAAGTTGCCCCTTAGGTCTCTTTTATATCTTTCCCCTCTCACCCGAAATCGATGCCCTCTAGTTATTGACTCTCCGACCCCAGGGAAAAGACTTTGCCTATTTATCCTATCCATGCCCCTCATAATTTTGTAAACCTCCATAAAGTCACCCTTCAGCCTCCGACGTTGCAGAGAAAACATCTCCAGCCTGTTCAATGTCAACTATACTTCACTCTGAGCAAGACTCAGCTGGTTCAAGAGGGTGCCGCAGGCACCCCGGCGGTGTGGCTCGTTGGTCTAGGGGTATGATTGTCGTTTTGGGTCTTCGTCGACGCAGCCGTGCGAGAGATCCCGGGTTCAAATCCCGGACGAGCCCGCGTTTCATGACTTGTGCGAAAGTGCCTGCTTTATTTTCTCAAAAAGCACCTTCGTTAAACGAGTTTGGGCTCCCTGGAGTACCAATGGGGCAGAAAGCAGCGAAGTGAAATGATTGGAGATAGCGTTGAATAGGTTGACGTGAGTGTTGCGGTGTTTGAGGGCTGTCAGCGAGGAGGGTCGATTGGAAATTTGGGACAGCTCTCTTCGGAGAACAGAAGTTTGAAATCTGGCCCGATTGAAGTTTGCAAAGTCGAGACAGAGAAAGTAATGTAGTCAAAATGCTCCCACGCCTGAAAGGATCGGCAGTGTTTTAAAGTCATGAGGAAAAGAACCAAAAGTGACATTAGGAAGAATGCTTTCGTACAGGGAGTGGTGGTTGGGGTCAGTAAATCCCTAACTGACACTGACAAAGAGGCAGATTCATTAGACGCAAACGGGAATTCGGTGGTCATGTTTAAAGTAACAATGTGCAGAATTACATGGAGAAGGCAAGAGAATGATACGAATAGAGACCCACGTTCACTTACTGTGTCGACTCAGCAGAGCGAAGCTGGGCCGCATGGCGTCTATTGAGAGTGAAATCACAGTTCGACCAACAGAATGTGGGAAGTTAGAAAAAGTTTATATTTACACAGCCTCCATACGTCTGCGCAACACGATATAAGACGACAGCAGTGGAGATCTTTGACATCAGTCTCGAACGTGCATGCCACGCGCCCGACGAAAGGCTGAAAGGACCTGTGGAAGAGGGCGTGGTGCGTAGGAGCAGAGTGGCGCAGCGGGAGCGTGCTGGGCCCATAACCCAGAGGTCGATGGATTGAAACCATCCTCTGCTATTGTTCACTGTCTCCTTGAGCGACTTTCCTTTGTGATGGTATCCTGTTCTGCATCTTGCCTTTCAAACGACTTGCTGAATGTCTCTTCTGGCGCTCTATTCTTTTCCTTGCCATGTCATTTGCTTCCCAAAACTTAGAGTACCTGAGCTGTATATATCACATCTAAACACAACTCAAACACAGTTAGTTGCGCTGGCACCCTTGTGGAGCTCTGAGTTGTCTTGTGTTCTCTGTCGGTGTGTCCTGATCTCGTGTGAAACCTCTTCTCTCAGATGGCAATGAACCGGTGAAGTTGAAACACATGACTTGCTGTTTTTGTCCATTTCCTGCAGTAAAGAAACCAACAGCCGTGTAATAAAAGACTTTCTGCAGGATTGCTGTGGCAAGACAAATTCTGAACACCAAGCAGGCTGCACAAAAATGTACTCATACCAATTTACCTGGGGGAAGAGTCTCCGGTGTCTATTTCTCTCTGTCCCGACAGCACAGCGTCTTTCTATCTCTCCGTTAACAGGAACTTTGAAACAAGTTCAAAGTTGCCCATTTCCTACGCATGACTGTAACTGACTTATCCTGCATCACGTAATAGTCTGAGACAGCAGAAGAGTGAATGGGCTCTGCCTTCCACCAGCACAGCTTGCAAGTAGAAACGATATGGTTCAATTATCTACCAGTGGAGAGAGCCCGATCCCTGGGGACGGGACGAACAGCAGCGTCCTGGGAGCAGGGAGACAGATTGAGAAGCAGATGTTCTTGAAACTCTTCCCTATTTGCAATTCTGGGAGCAATGTACAATGTATTTCGTGCTGAGCAAGTATCAGCTGCTTCCGGAGGTGGCTGCACCCATGGCTGGTGGCTCGTTTGTCTGGGATATGATTCTAGCTTTGGGTCTTCGAGCATATGCAGCCGTGTGAGAATTCCCGGGTTCCAATCCCAGGCGAACCATCATTCCTGAAATTGACCTGATCAAAAATGGCCGATGATTTTTCTCAAAAAGCCGCTTCGTTAAATAAGATCGGACTGCATGAATTTGGGACGGCGCAGAGCTCCCATTGCAGTGAACACGGCGAAGGGAAACACTTGTTCAAAGTGAGAACAAGTATTGCAGAGTTTTCGCCCGCGCAATCCGAGTCTGAATGAATCCTCCACCTGTATTACGCTCAATTCTGAAGGTGACACTTCAGGAAGCGGGGAAGTGATGTGTTTGCAGACAGCGCTGAATAGATTAACGTGAATGGTACCGTCCTGAGGAATGTCAGCAATGAAGGGAGATTGGAAAGTTTGGGGCAGCTCTCCTTGGAGAACAGAGGGCTGAAAGCTGGTCTGATTGAAGTTTGCCACGTCATGAGGGTTTTAGACAGAGGAAATAATGCAGTGAAAATGTTCCCAGGCCTGAAAGGATCGAGGATGATTTGGCAGAGATTGAAAATCATCAGGAAAATAAGTAAAAGTGACATTAGGAAGACCGTTTTCGCACAGGGAGTGGGGTCAGTAAGTCACTGTCTGACAGTGACAAAGAGGCAGATTCAATGGACACAAAAGGGAATTCGGTGGGGCATGTTCAATGTGACAATGTGCAGATTTACAGGGAGAAGTCGACAGAATGAGACACTTATTTACATATTGTGTTGAGCCAGCAGAGCTAAGGTGGGCTGCGAAGCCTCAGTCTGCGCTGTCACACATTTCGTGATTCTGAGTGAAATCGGAGTTGGACCAACAGAACGTAGGAAATTTGACAATGGGTATATTCTGCCCACCAGGATACTCCATCACAGCAATGAAGGTGTTTTGACATCATTCTCGAAGGCACATGACACAATGCAGATTCAAAACCGAGTATTCCTTTGAATCACGGAGTAATTTGTTTACAGTTATTCAGTTGAGGTGAGAGGAGTTGCGCATTGGGAGCCACTCCAGCTGATAGGTCGAAGCCGTTTTCTCCTGTGTGGTAGTCCCACCAGCACTCCAATTTGCTGTGCTTCCAGTCAGTAGATGCAGCTCACTATCCCATACTGATACACGGGCCACGATGACCCAGCTGTTGTGACAAGCTTGTGAAGGGCTGAGTGCTCTTCTCCTGTCCTCTGTCTGGCTGCTATGTTCCGAATCGTCAAACCTCTCTTCTCCGAGATAGGAATAAACTGGTGAAGGTGAAACACATCAGTTGCGGTGTGTCCCATGCGCAGGAGGCCCTGCAGTAATTCCCCACGCTGTTTCACACAGCAGCATCCTCTCGGTGAATTACGCTTGACAAAAAAAATCGATTGAACCAAATCAGTGTCCGCCACTGGACTTTACTGACACCGTTTATAAAATTCAGGCTCACCGTTAATGCGGAGAGGGGCCGTCAGACTAGCGTTTCCGCTTCTCCTGTTGAATAAAGATAATTTTAACTGTGTCCAGTGAGAGGAAAGGATTTTCAGTTGGTGGGAAACATTTCTATCTGAAGTCGCTGTCACTCTCCTGATAGATTGAAACATAAAGCTGGGAGTCTCTGGATTATGTTGTAAAAGTATTAGCATTATGTCATTCACACCGCGCTGTCACCAACTGAACGAAGCGGCTGCCCAGAGGGAGGCGGCTGTGTTTAAATCCGGTGATGAACTGGGGGAGCTGAGCATTTACCCAGACAATGGGCACACCACCTCCCTGACACAGTGTTCACAAATCAAACTGACAGCAAAGCTTCACGTGTGATCGAAAGTTTCCGCAACGATGATTCGGCTCAACAGATATCTGGAGTGAACCGACTCCTTCCTTGATTTGAAATGCAAGAAATCAACTCCAGTGAGCCTGACATGATTCGAACAAGCAACCTTTTGACCTGGCGTCAGACGCACTACCGTTGTGCCACAAGCTGACGCATGGCCCATTACTTTGATTCACACTTAAGGGAAGTGATCGCACTGCAATGATTTTACATTATGAGTAACAACGGAGATCAACAGTTCATGTCTGTTCTGTCTCTTCCCCCTCTCCTTCTGTCTCTCGAAACAATTTCCAACTCTACCTCAATAAAAAGCTGAAAGAACTTCGGATGCTGTATATCAGAAATAAAAAAAAACAGGAGTTGCCGGTGACCCTTCCACAGAACTGATGGTGATTGGGAAAACGTTGGTTTATATGCAGGAGATATTGTGGGAGGAAGGCGGACGCAGTAAATGATAGATCAGGACAGAGCCCAAAGCGAGGGAAGAACTGTTGGACAGGAAAGGGAGGTGATAACGATCTGCGTGGGAGGGTGAATGGAGACCGTTCGTGGCTAAGAATAGGTAGTGTGTAATGACAGACTATGTGATAACAAGGCTTGGTGTGTGTGATAGGGACGAGGATACTATGGATTTCAGGCCCTAGAATTATTGAATTCGATATTGGGACCAGAGGGATGTAAGGTCTCCAAGTGTAATATTCGGTGCTCTTCGTTCTGCTGGTGCTGAGCTTCGCTGGAACACGACAGCAAACCTGAGACAGAGATGTTGGCCAGGGAACAGGGTGGGGTGTGGAATTGGCAGGCAACTGGAAGCTCAGGGTCTTTTTTGCAGGCAGAACGTAGATGTTCTGTGCAGCAGTCGCCCAGCTTATGCTTCGTTTTCCCCATTGTAGATGAGACCACATTAGGAGCAGCAAATGCAGTAGACTGGGTTGTGGGAAGTGCAGGTAAACTGCCGCTTCAGCTGGAAGGTAAGTTTGGGCCCTTGGATAGTGAGGAGGGAGCAGGTAAAGGGGCTGGTGTCACACATTCGGCAGTTGCAGGGGAAAGTGCCGTTGGACTATTGGGGTGGGAATGGGGTTAGGGTTGATGGGAATGAAGGAAGAGTGGACCCAAGATATAACTCCTGCCCATTTACCCATCTGCCAAATAGAGGAATTTGTTAAGTGTGTACAAGGACATTTACTGATTCACAATGTGGATGTACATACTGGCGTGGGTGCAAAACCTAAGGGACAGCAACCATAATTCTATTAACATTAGAATAGTGATTGAAAATAATATAACAGATCTAAAAGTTGAGGTTCTAAATTGGAGGAAGACTCAGGTATTAGGCAAGATCTTTCAAAAGCTGATTGGGGGCAGATGTTCGCAGGTTAAAGGACTGCTGGAAAATGGGAAGCCTTCAAATATGAGATAACAAGAGTCCAGACACAGTATATTCCTGTTAGGGTGAAAGGAAAGGCTGGTAGGTTGGGGAATGCAGGATGACTAGAGAAAATGAGATTTTGGTTCAGATAAAGAAGAATGCATACATCAGGTATCGACAGAGAGATCGAGTGAATCCTTACCGTATAAAGGCAGTACGAGCATACTTAAGAGGGAAATCATGAGGGCAAAAGGGGGATATGAGATAGCTTTGGCAAATAGAATCATGGATAACCCAAAGGGTTTTTATAAATACATTAAGGACAAAAGGATAACAAGGGAGAGAGTAGTGCCCCTCAAAGATCAGCAAGGCGGCCTTTGTGTGGAGCTGCAGTAGATGGGGGGCGGGGGGGGGGGCGGTTGGCGGGGGTGAGATACTGAACGGATATTGTGCATCAGTGTTTACTGTGGAGAAGGGCATGGAAGATATAGACTGTGAGAAAGTAGATTGTGACATGTTGAAACATGTCATTATTACAGATGAGAAATTGCTGGATATCTTGAAATGCATAAAAGTGGATAAATCCCAAGGACCTGATCAGGAGTACCGTAGAACTCTGTGGGAAACTGGGGAAGTGATTGCTTGGCCTTAAACTGAGATATTTCTATCATCAATAGTCACAGGTGAGGTGCCGGAAGGCTAGAGGGTGGCTAACGTGGTGCCGTTATTTAAGAAAGGTGGTGAGGAAAAGCCAGGGAACTAAAGACCGGTGAGCCTGACATCCGTGTTGGGCAAGTTTTTGGAGAGAATCCTGAGAGATTGGATTTACAGGTATTTGGAAAGGCAAGAATTGATTAGGGATAGTCAGCATGGCTTTAGGCTTGGGAAATCATGTCTTACGAATTTGATTGAGTTTTTTTGAAGAAGTACAAAGTGGATTGATGAGGGCAGAGCGATGGACGTGATCTATATGGACTTCAGTAAAGGGGTTCATCAAGGTTCCTCACGGGAGACTGGTGAGCAAGGTTTAATCTCATGGCATGCAGGGACAACTAGCCATTTGGATACAGGACTGGCTAGAAGGCAGAAGACAGAGGGTGGTGATGGAGGGTTGCTTTTCAGACTGAAGGCCTGTGGCCAATGGTGTATCACAAGGATTGATGCTGGGTCCGCTACTTTTTGTCATTTATATAAATGATTTGTATGTAAACGGAGGAGGTATAGTTAGCACGTTTGTAGATGACACCAAAATTGGAGGTGTAGTGAACAGCAAAGAAGGTTACCTTGATCAGATGGGCCAATGGGCTGAGAAGTGGCAGATGGAGGATAATGTAGATTAATATGAGGTGCTGCATTTTGGAAAAACAAATCAGAGCAGGTCTTTTACAGTTAATGGTAAGTTCCTTGGAAGTGTTGCTGAGCAAAGAGACCTTGGAGTTCAGGTTGATAGTTCCTTAAAAGTAGAGACGCAGGCAGATTGGATAGTAAAGAAGGCGTTTGGTGTGCTTTCCTTTGTTGGTCAGAGCATCGAGGATAGATGTTGGGAGCTCATGTTTCCACTGTACAGAACATTGGTCAGGCCACGTTTGGAATATTGCATGTAATTTTGGTCTGCTTCCTTTCGGAAAGATGTTGCAAAACTAGAAAAGGTGCAGAAAAGACTTACAAGGATTTTGCCAGGGTTGGAGGGTTGATCTGTAGGGCGAGGCTGAATAGACTGTTTTCTCTGGAGCGTCGGAGGCTAAGGGCTATAGAGGTATATAAAATCATGAGGGATATGGAGAGCAAATAGACAAGTTCTTTTCCCTGGGATGGGGGAGTCCAGAAATACAGGGCATAGTTTTAGGGAGGGGAGTGGAAAGATATAGAAGGAACTTAAGGGGCAACCTTTTCACGCAGAGGGTGATGCATGTCCGGCATGAGCTGCTGGAGTAAGTGATGGAGGCTGTATAATTACAGCATTTAAAATGCATCTGGATGTGTATATGAATAGGAAAGTTTTATGGGGATTTGTGCCAAGTGCTCGCAAATGGGACTAGATTAGGTTAGGATATCTGGGCTGCATGGACGAGTTGTATGGAAGGGTCTGTTTCCGTGCTGTACATCTGTGTCACTCTGTGAGACTCCATGGGATTCTCTAGGAGAAAGTGAGGACTGCAGATGCTGGAGATCAGAGCTGAAAATGTGTTGCTGGAAAAGCGCAGCATCCAACGAGCAGGAGAATCGAAGTTTCCAGCATGACCCCTTCTCCAGGAATTTTTAACTATAAACTATATACATTCCCTTTGATAAATATTGTGAAGTGTGAAGCCATTGCTTTAGTCCCCAAGTTCAACCTGAGCCCCACCCCGACCCTCCCCCATCCCAGTAACTCTGTTGACAGCCTTCATGTCACATTTAAAACGAGGATCGATAGATCCGTGATCAATCGGGGGATGAACAGTTACAGGAAAAGGGCAGGAAAGTGCATGTGGGGAATGTCGGATCAGCCACGATCCGACTGAATGGAGAAGCAGGCTCAAGGGGTTGAATGGCATTTTCCTGTTCCTATTTCTTATGGTTCCCGAGCCCTTACCTCTGAAACAGGTCCTGGCTTCAGTATGTGCCATTACTGAGAGTGCTGATGTACCCTTGTGTAATATCAACAACTTAGCTGCTGCTCAAACCTCTTGCTCCTTTGTTACCTCTAAACACAATATGCCAATGTGTTCAGGGGAGGCAATGGCCGATTTTATTGTCACCAGACTATTCACCCAGGTAATGTTCTGGGGTCCTGGGTTCAAAACCTGCCACGGCTGATGGTGGAATCTGAATTCAATATAAATCTGGAATTAAGAGTCTAATGATGAAACCGTTGTGGTTTGTTGTAAAAACTTCTCTGGTTTGCTGCTGTCCGAACCTGGTCTGATCTACATGTGATTTCAGATCCACTGTCAGCTGGTTGAATCTTCACTGCCCTTTCAGGCAATTCTTAAAGCTCACCTTTTTTAACAATGATGTTGCCAGAATGATTTATAGACGGCATAGGCTGGAGCTTTTTTTCACTGGAGTGTAGAAGGTTGAGGGTGGAGGTTATGGAGGTTTATGAAGTCATGAGGGACAAAGGTAAGGTGAATAACCAGTGTCTTTTCCCGAAGGGTAGGGGAGTTCAAAGTTTGGGAGTATATTTTTAAGATGAGAGGGAGAAGATTTGAAAAGGACGGGGTGGGGGGCAACGTTTTTTACATTGAAGGTGGTTCGTGTGTAGAATGAACTGTCAGAGGAAGTGGTGGATGCAGGTAATGTTACAATGTTTAAAATTATTTGGTTAAGTACACATGAGCCAAACACAGGGAGGTGGGTCTAATCTTCCCCCAGATATTCAAAGGGACAGCCAGTCAGAGGGGGGCAGCGCCACGCCTATCGTTGTTGTGTGGCATGTGTGACAGCTGCAACAAGACGTCCCAACTCCTGTGCTCAATGCTCTGACCAATGAAAGCAAGCATGCCAAAAGCCTTCTTCACCACCCTGTCTACCCACGACTCCATTTTCTGGGAGCTAATAACCCGCAACCCGAGATCTCTTGGTTCAAAATACTGCATATGAAACAGATTTGGTGCTTGTTGGTAGACGTTAATATTTGGTGCATATCTCTCCTCTAATTTGCTATCTTATCCTGAATGCCATCACTGATGAAGTCCAGTGTGCCAAAACCTGAACTTCAAAATCCCTCTGTTCAACTGCACTCAAGGTCCTACCATTCACCATGCAAATCCTACGTTGATTTGACGATACAGAATGTAAGACCTCATACTTAGCTATATTAAACTCCGTTTGCCAAATAACTTTAAACTTATGCAATCTAGTTTTGGACTCTCCCACCCCAGGTAAAAGACCTTTCCTATGTACCCTATCCATGCCCTCATGAATTTATAAACATCTATAAAGTCACCATTCACCCTTCAAAACTTCTGGGAAAATGACCCCAGTCGATTCAGCCTCTCCCTGTAGCTCAAACCCTCCAACTCTGCCAGCATCCTTGTAAATGTTTTCTGAACCCTTTCAAGTTTCGCAACCTCCTTCCTGTAGCAGAGAGCCCAGAATTGCATGCAGTATTCCAACAGTGGTGTAATCAATGTCCTCTCTGAAGAGGATTTTAAAAAATATAACTACAAGCAAATCAGGTTAGTTGGGCATGACTTTCCCATAGCAGTTTGTTTTGGCTGTCCTTCATTACTCTTTGTTTTTTTTCCAGTAATGAGAAAATATATTGTGGGATGTGATGATTGCGGGCACATCCAACTTTGCTCATTGTCCCTCATGGCCCTTGGACAGAGTAATTGTGACTACATGCTAGAAGGCAGTTGAGAGTCAGCCACATTATAGTAGGTCTGGAGTCACAAGGTGTGTGTGTGTGTCTGTGCGCGCACGCACGTACATACATGCAAGCAGGGTTCATGAATGGTAGATTTCCTGCCCTAAAAAGGACAGTTTCAGGAGAAACGCAACAGTTCTGGTAGCATCTATGAAGAGACAACAGTGTTCCTGCTTTGATTTCAGTGGTCCTTCAAAACTTGGCTGGATTCAAAACATTAACTAGGTTCTCTCCACAGATGCTGCCAGACCTGCTGCGTTTCCCCAGCAATTTTGCCTTTTGTTGCTGATCTCCAACATCTGCAATTCATTATTTTAGTGAATAACTGTTTCCTGGTTGCCAGGACCGAGAGAAACTTTCACTTCCAGATCTCTTTATTAGTTGAACATATACAGCGGCCATGATGGGATTTGAATTTATGTTCTCAGAAGACCGAGATCTCTAGGTTGCTCAACCATTATCACTAGATCCCAATCTTCCCTTCAATGACAATTTTCTCCTGACTATTTTCCTTTATTCATTCATCGGATGTCGCATTTTGTCTCCCACTATTGTTCTGGTAAACATCAACTTCACTTTCCCGCTGTTCCCCATAATCCTCAATTCCCTTTCTGATTTAAAAAAAACTTCTTAGTTTTGAATGCACTTAACAATCCAGGCTCAACAGCTGTCCTAAGCATGCAATCCCTTATTTGCAGGTTATTCCCTCTGGTTCGAAACTCACCCATAAGGGTAAACGTTCCCACATCTAGCCTGTCACGTCTCCTCAGAATCTTGTTTGTGACAATAAGGTGACATCGAAATCTTCTAACTTCTATTAACCACAGGCACAACCTATTCATTTCTCCTCGTAAGACATTATTTCCATCCCTGATATCATCCTGGTCAAACTTCTCTGGACTGCCTCCAATGCCGGTATATCTTACCTTAGCTAAAAGGCCCAAAACACTTCCCAGTGTTCAGTTGTGGCCTAAATGGTGTTTGGTTTAGGTTCACTATAACCTCCCTACTTTTATAGTCAATTTAAAAACCAACTGCCCATTTACCTTCCCTATTACTCAATGAACTTGGATGAAGTGTTCATGGATGCGAACTTGGAAATCCACCTATTCAGCAGCTTTCTCCATTTAACATTTAGCACTTTTCCTCCCGACAAAGTGCACAACCTCATTTTTCCACATTCTATTCCATCGGCCAAGGTTTTGCTCATTTGCTTAACCTGTCGATATCCCTCTCCATGTCATCCTCACCACCTGCATTCCAATCAACTGTCTCTACCGCAGTCTTAGCAATAGTACATTCACTTCACTTATCCAAGTAATTCATATCCATATTGTAAATAATTTTGGCCCCTGCACTGATCCCTGTGGCACATTGCTAGTTACAATTTGCGATCCTGAACATGCCCCTATCCCTACTGTATCATTGGTTAGCCAATCATCTGTCCATACGATTTGAGTGTCTCCAATATCATGTGTGTATCATTTGCTGTGCCAGAAGTCTTCCAAACTGTCCTTGAAAAAGTGGTGGTGAGCTGCCTCTTAAATTGCTTCACAAATATGATGTGGTCTATAATAAAGGTTCAGGAGCGAGTTCCAGGATTTTGATCAATAACATCGAAGCAATGCGGATATGTCACAGTTGGAATGTTGTGTTCACACTTATCTCCTCTTGCTGGTTGAAGTGATGGAGTGGAAGTTGCTCTTGAAGAGCCGCCACTCATATAATCAAGCCAGACAGACCGATTGTGGCCAGAGACTCTGCCATTTTGACTTCTCATCAATCTACATTCTTTCCATCCAAGTTTTAGTCCCATCAAGCTGCCACGCAATGCTGTTACGACTACAGTAAACTATAATAACGTGAAGATCGCTGGGATGACTTTCTACATCCGACTGCAATATAAACACAGATCAATGTTTCCAGTTTTGGTGGAACAAAAGACATCGTATTGGTGGATAATTACAATTAGTGCAAACACAGCGAGCCATCGATAAATATTAATCCTGTTCACGTCAATGGCCAAATTTCAATTCAGAAACCAAGTGCACTTGGCTGCTTGTAACACAGACAACATGATAAAATGGCTCATAGGAGGAGAAATGGGGCATTGAGGAGGAGTGAAATGTTTGCTTTTGGTCTCCTCCACAATTGTTAGAAAAACAGGTTGAAAGAATTCTTAAAAGGTGGCTGACGTAGTGGTGTGGCATAACACTTCAGACAGCGCAAAGTGGAAGATCACTTTCTAGTGGAAGAAAAAGACATATCTTATTTCTGAAAGAACTGGAAAACAGAAGAGGGGATGAAATCTGAATTGGGAGCTATTTCCTATTTGTTGAGGATGTTGCTTCATCATAGTCTTGGTTTAGCTCTTCATCAGGAATAAAGGGCGGCCCAAGGGGGCTGAGAGATAAATGGGAAAGAAGTGGGGCTGGAGGGAAGGTAGTTGGGAATGCAATAGGTAGATGGAGGTAGGGATTGATGGTGATAGGTCAGAGATGAGGGTGGAGCAAATAGGTGAGAAGCAAGGTGGACAGGTATGACAGGTCAAGAGGTTGGTCTTGAATTGAAAAGTTGGATCTGGGACAAGGTGGGGGAGAGGAAATGAGGAAACTGGTGAAATTACATTGATCCCATGTACTTGGAGGGTCCCAAGTCAGAAGATGAGGTGATTTTCCTACCAGTGTCGGATAGCAAGAGTTTGGCAGTGGAGGAGGCCCAGGACTTGAATGTCCTTTGTGGAATGGGAGGGGGAGTTAAAGTGTTCAGCCACAGGGCCGTCGGTCGCTTAGTTTCAGTGTCCCAGGGTTGTTCCCTGAAATGTTCCGCTAGTTGGCGTCCAGTTTCCCTAAAATGGATGAGATCATATTGCGAGCAATGGGCATAATCTTATAAATAGATTGCATAAACCGTAGCCTGCCAGAGTTATTTTATTTTATTAAATTAAAGAAATTTTTAAGTAAATTGGGTGACTGCATGAAACGGTTTATTGGTCAGATTTGAGTCATCACCCCCAAATGAGACAATGCCATGAATATCAGTGAACTGCTCTTTTTGTTAAAAACCACAAGTTCTTGACGTATTTTCACAACTTACTGGTATTCACACCTGCACATTCAATGTCAAACCCTGACATCAGAAATGAAATTACAGCATTAATTTTGACTTACAATATTCGAAGAAACAAATTAATAGCACACAGTGAATACCAAGTCTGATTAATATTAAATTAAATTTGACCAAAAAACCATAAAATCAAGATGGGAGATAAGAAATGGGGGAAGGGCAGAAGGCAAGAAATGCAGCATCATAGAAGGTGCTCCTCCAGGGAGTGTATTTTACCAGCTACCACTGCTAAATATAAACACTCTGTAAACCATAGCCCCATACAGTAGGTACCATTTAAATGAGTTAATAGATACAAGACTTAAGCAAATCCAGCCCCCAGCCTTACACCCCGCTTCTTGGAGCTTGGATCTTCCTCCAGCTCTGGGGGGGTTGTTGAACTTCTGGGCTCCAGCTGCCACTGCCACTCCTCCACTGAAGAAGCTTTGAGAAGTAAATGCAAAGGCAAGATCCAGAACAGAGCACCTTTGCAAAGGAAAGCAGCTCAAGGAGACATTACACGGTTTTGACCCACCGACCTTTGTGTAATGTGCCCAGCACACTCACGCAGCACTACTCTGCTTCTGTGCTCCATAAGCTGGATTGTAGATCATTCAAAAGTAGGTCCTATATCCCTGATTACATCGGTACACAAGGCAGTGAAGAAAGGTTTCAGCACACTGGCCTTCATCAATTAGGGAATTGAGTACAGATGTTGGCAAGTTATGTTGTAGTTTTCCAGGACGTTGATGAGGTTGCACCTGGAATATTGTGATCAGTTTTGGTCCCCTTGGTGTTCTGACTTCTGACTTCTTCAACTCTGGGTTTGTGTTGAACCTGATGGGATACTTTGTGCAACTCAGCATGTTTAAACAGTATCTCTCAGAGGGATTCATTTGAAAATTTTCAGGAGTTGAGCGCAACAAGATTGAACTATTCAAAGTTACTTGGACTCTATTTTAAAATTACATCAGGACCAGTAGTCAGAGACACGTACAGGATGGAAACAGACACTTCGGTCCAACTTGTCCATGCTGACCTGAAATCCTAAATTAATCTAGTCCCATTTGACAGCACCTGACCCATATACTCTGGCAGCTCATTTCATGTATCTACCACCATGTGCATGAAGACGTTGTCCCTTTAATATATTTCATCTCTTACCCTAAACCTAATCCTCTAGTTCTAGACTCCCCCATCCCAGGGAAAAGACCTTGTCTATTACCCTGTCCATGCCCCTCATGATTTTGTAACCTCTATTAGGTCACTCCTCTGCCTCCGATGCTCCAGTGAAAACAGCCCCAGCCTATTCAGCCTCTCCATGCAGCTCAAATCCTCCAAACCCCAACAACATTCCTGTAAATCGTTTCTCATAGAGAAGTCAACGTTTCAGTCCTGAAGAAGGGTTAATACCCAAAGCGCTGACTACTCCATATTCTGGTGCTGCATGGCTTGCTGTATTCTCCCAACCTCCTGCTTGCCTACTTCGGGGTGCAATATGTAGTGGGTCAGTGGTTACCACTGCAGCCTCACAGCACCAGGGGCTCAGGTTTGATTCCAGCCTTGGTTGGCTGTCTGTGAGGAGTTTGCACTTTCTCCCAGTGTCTGTGTGGGTTTTCTGTGGGTGATCCTGCTTTCTTCCATAAACCAAAGATGTGCAGGTCATGTGGATGAGCCATGCTTAATTGCCCATAGAGTTAGGTACATTAGTCAGAGGGAAATGGGTTTGGATGGGTTACTCTTCGGAGGGTCGGTGTGGACTTGTTGGGACAAATGGCCTGTTTCCACACTGAAGCTAATCTCATCTGCGCTACTTTTGTCACTAACGAATGGCAGAGAAGAGTCGACGGGCCGAATGGCCTAACTTCTGCTTTGATGGTCTTGCGGTCTTAGGTTTCTCTGGATCATTTCATTTGGCAATGTGCAGTCCCTGGCTCAATGAGCGGCAGTGTCCACTGAAAGCAAAGTTCATAGGATGGTTAAACTCCTACAATGTGAAACATATTCTTCAGCCCAACACGTCTGCACTGATCTTCCGAAGGAGTAACCTACTCAGATCCATTTTCCTACCCTCCATAAATTGCACACAGACCCCCAAGTGTGAAATTATTCCTGGGTTCCTGGTGCCATGAGGCAGCAGTGCTAACCCTGAGCTACCATGGGGATGTGGTTGTGGGGTGTAAGGGAGGCAATTGCAGTCCAGCAGAAAACAAAAACAGCCCACCTACTCTCCCACTGCACACTGTCAGGAGATTCATTCCTGGGGGGGGGTAACCCAAGGCAGCGTCACCAGTGGGATCTGATTGCTGCCCCCGCTGGTGCTTCCGCAAGTTGGAGGAAAACATGAACCTATTCCCACACTCGGGCCAGCTGAAGGGCCTCTCCCCGGTGTGAACACACTGGTGTTTCAGTAGGGCGGAGGAATTGCTGAAGGCCTTCCCGCACTCAGGGCAGCAGAATGGCCTCCCCGCCTCCGCCACCGCCATCGTTCCCCCGTGTGGACCAGCTGGTGATTCATCAGTGTGGAGGAGCGTGTCAAGGCCTTCCCACATTCGGGGCAGGAGAACGGCCTCTCCTCGGTGTGGACCCACTGGTGTCTCAGCAGGCGGGAAGAACTGCTGAAGGCCATCTCGCACTTGTTTGGAGAACAGCCTTCCCCGGTGTGGACCAACTCGTGCGTCAGCAGGGCAGAGGAATCACTGAAGGCCTTCCCACATTCAGGGCAGCAGAAGGGCCTCGTCCCCTCTGTGGACCCATTGGTGATGAGAACCCTTTCAAATTTCACAATATCATTCTGATAGGCGAGAGACCAGAATTGCACACAATATTCCAGAAGTGGTCTAACCAATGTCCTCTACAGCCACAACATAACTTCCCAACTCAAATACTCAGTCAGAGGATTACGAAAGCTTTCAAACCCCACAGAAAACAAACAGGAAAGAATGGAGGGACAAACCGAATTTTTGAGAGTCAGCTTGGAAGCATCAATGAGAAATCGGCGGACTGGGTTTATTGGGGACCCGTTCTCCTTAAATGCACTATATACGTATTTCTTTTCTCTCCTTCGTAGTTTCTCTGTGCTGCGGTGTGTAGTGGCTCGTTGAAATAATGTCCTGATACAGCTTCGTTTGTGGATGTTGGGATGATTGCTTCTGTGGTTAAGTATTTGGTTTGTGTGTGTTGTTTTTCTGTCGATGCTAGTTTGAAGTTCCCCATTGACTGTTCGCTCTACTGTGACATCTAGGTATGGCGCTTTGTTGTTGTTCTCCTCCTCTTCAAACCAGGAGCCCCCTTAAGGCCAGAGTCTCACTACTTGGAACACCAATATACAGACTCGTCAAAGGCATCCGCTGAAGACTAAAACACCAAGTCGAAGATTCACGCCACTCCAGTTATTCCATCCAAGAATTCCTGAACACCAAAGACACTAAGATAGAAGAGGATGGAATAATGCTGTCCTTTGACATAACAGCCCTGTTCACATTCATTAACATCAACGTGGCCAAAGAAAACTGAAGACACTACTCGACGAATCGAAGACGCAAACACAGCACCAACTTCATCAGCAAAGATAGCACTGTTAACCTCGTGGAACTGTGCATTACCACCCACTTCATATTCAGTAACAAGCCCTCCAAACAAATCAACGAAACACCCATGAAACCACCAGTGTCAGGATTCCTAGCAGAAGCAATAATGCAGAGACTCGAACAAACAGCCCTTCCAACGATCCAACGCAAACTTTGGGTCCGCTACAGCGATGACACTTTTGTCATCAGAAAATGAAACAAATTACAGGAAACCTGCAACACCATCAACAATCTCCTTACTGGCATAAAATTCACAAAAGAGGAGAACAACAACAAAGTGCCATTTCTAGATGTCACAGTAGAGCGAATAGTCAATGGTAAATTCAAAACAGCCTCTACAGGAAAACAACGCACGCAAACCAAGAACTTAACGACAGAAGCAATCACCCCTACACATACAAACACATCTGAATCAGGACACTATTTCAACGAGCCACTACACACTGCAGCATCCAGGAACTACGAAGATCAATAAATAACTGTGCAGCGCTTTTAAGAAGAACGGGCAACCTATAAACCCCATGAGAATTGCTTCCCTGACCGGGAATAGAGCCCAGGGCGCAGCGGAGAAAGCACCGAATCCTAACCACTAGACCACCAGGGAGAGGCTGAGGTGGCTGACAGTTCGACTGAAAATTTCTTCCCTGCTCGGAAATTAAATCCGTGCCATGGTCGTGAGAAGGCTTTCACCTGTGCATTCACCAATGTCATTTCTTGTATCCATTGCTCCTGATGCGGTCTCCTCTACATTGGGGAGACTGGCGACTCCTCGCAGAGTCAAGTCACAGAGCTTGAGGGAACATCACCAGGACACCCACACCAATCAACCCCATCGCCCTATGGAACAACATTTCAACCCCCCTCCAACTCTGCCGAGGACATGCAGGTCCTGGGCCTCCTCCATCGCCGCTCCCTCCCCACGCGATGCCTGGAGGATGAACGCCTCATCTTCCGCCTCGGATAAATTCAATCCCAGGCCATCAATGCGGACTTCACCAGTTTCCTCATTACCCCTACCTCCACCTTACCTCAGTTCCAACCTTGCAGCTCAGCTCTGTCCTCATGACCTATCCTACCTGCCAATCTCCCTTCCCACCCATCCGCTCCACCCTCTTCTCTGACCTGTCACCTCCATCCCCACCCCCATTCACCTATTGTACTCTTTGCTACCTTCGGCCCAGCAACCCCCAATTTATCTCTCTATCCTGGAGGCGTGCTGCCTTTATTCCGGATGAAGGGCTTTTGCCAGAAACGGCGATTTTCCTGCTCCTCGGAAGCTGTCTGACCTGCTGTGCTTTTCCAGCACCACTTTGATCTAAACTCTGGTTTCCAGCATCTGCAGTCCTCACTTTTGCCGAACCAATAAACCCAGTGTATCGATTTCACATCAACAAACTGACACATGCAGACACAACGTCTGCAGAAACCCTAGCCACATTACTTTACATTAAAGACATCTGTGAAATGGTGTCCAGACAACTCAACCCTCTCAGCATCATGGTAGCCCACAAACCTACCAACACACTTGAACAGCGGCTAATGAACCTGAAATACCCGATTAAAAACAACCAGCAAACGAATGTTATTAACAAAATACCATACAAGGAAATATATACATGAACTCTGCCGCACAGTTCTCTGTGGCAAGAAATGCTGGAATGAGATAAGGAAGATTTTTTTCAGCCAAAACGAATCGGCACTGACTGGACAGCCATTTAAAATCAACGCTGTCAGCCCAGGATGAAAGATCCGAAGGGATGAACAGTTTTCTTATTTCCTGAAGATTTACAAAGCTGAGACTGGGTTTTGGTGTTTGTTCCCTTTCCACTCCCAGGAGCCGCAGTGGTTGGGACTGTGAGTTGGGGAAAGTGGGGAAAGTGAAATGTGCGCATGAGCAGCTTCTCCTCCTCTGACAGCGCTGTGACGTGACTTTGATGTTCTCAGGGACACTTACTGACGCGAGACAGTGAAAAGAGTCTCGTTCCTGCAGATCAGGAATTCAAACTGTAGGGCGGCTTCAGGACAATGAGAAAGAATAATTGGGGTGTGTGAAGAAGCTGTGAGCTGCATTTCAAACAGGTAGGTGGAGTCAGATGCGTCATCCATTGCGCCCCTGGCACTGAGCGTACCTGACCCCGCCATGCTGCAGAGTTCTGACGTTAACACGGACATGCGCAGCAATGGGAACATTCACAATGTGAACAGCCAAAGATAATCACCGTCGTTGCTTCCCTTCCATAGTCCCAACTTTGTGAAGCAGTATCTTTCACTGGCAAATAAAACACCTTTGTCCTCAGGTGCCTGCTTCATTTCGATCAGGACTTCATGCCCCTCACTGTTCTCGTCTCATTTCCAAATGCTTGGCTCATATCCTCAAAAGCAGCTCTGTGGTAATCTGCTTATTCCACCCTGTCAGGCAGTGGGTTGCAGATTCCCGACCAGTCCCAATGTGATTGAAATATTTCAACTCCTCCACTGATTTGCATCTTTAAAAAAAACCGTCTTAGCAATCTCCCTTTCTTTCTGACGGTAGTTCTCAACTGTAGTCGGCAGGGTTCACACCTGCGTGGGGAAACCGCAATGGTTTTGATGTCCATCGCATTCACCACTCGGCCCACCAATACAGAACCACACTGACAGCTTCATTTCCCAGGTCTCTCTGCCCGTGGAGCTGTGAAAGAGTGAATCATTGCAGAGTTTGTTTGAATCCAATCACTTCACATGTTTCGAAAGGGTTAAATATCTGCAAATGGCGAGTCTGGGTGTTTCATCCCGAAAGATGACATGGACATTCAGTTAAAAACAAAACCGGAAATTGCAGGAGCAACTCAGCAGGTCAGGCAGCATTTGTGGAAAGAGAATCAGAGAAATCCTTTTTGAGAACTCTTTTTGTTTCCTTATCCAGGTACAGCCAAACCTGCTGAGTTTCTCCAGCAGTTTTTCTTTCTGTCTCGGACTGTCAGCATCCACAGTCTTTTATGTTAGAAATTCAGTCAATTCAGAAACCCCTCTGTTCTTCCTCAGTGGAGAAGATTTCCGTTCGAGAAACATTTTCCTGACACCATTAAAAACGCGCAGCCAAGAACGCGGTAAAAGAGAAAATAGCAAGCACTACGTCTCTGGCTGGTCTCGAACCACCAACCTTTCGGTTAACAGCCGAACGCGCTGACCAATTGCGCCACAGAGACAGACCCGAAAATCGCATGCACAGTCTCTTTGAGAAAGCTGCTATTCAATTCATAATTCAACATGACCCGCCCAGAATTACCATTGTCTTCTGTCAGTTTTACTTATCCATAATAAAGCCTTGGACATTCGTAGTGGAGACATGGGGACAGTCTGATCCCACCATCTGCAGGCACATCCATGTCACGAGGAACTAGCCCTTTTACACCGGGGACATCGCCCTCCGAGCCTTTCAGTGTCTTGCCTCTTCCCGTATTTTCTCATTGGTCCCGAGTCGAGAAGAGGTTTAAATTCCTGATGTGCAGAGAATCCTTTCAATGTCTCAGATCAGTTCATGTCCCGAGAATATCAGAGTCAATCTCCCGGCCTCTTAAACAAGGGGACGGTGTCTGGACTGTCTCTGCTCAGTCGGACAGTTCATTCCTTCATTCTCCTCTAATTCCACTTCCCAAAGAGTTTCTAAAGACTCACAAAGCTGGAGACTGGGATTTCTGTTTTACTTCCTGAACATTTTTCCACCTGCCAACCGACAATATTTTGCGAAAACCTCTTCCCCATTCTACATTGAACATATTCAAGGCTAAGTTAATCGGAGTTTTGAACGATAAAGATGTGGATGGTTATGGGGGAGGTAAGAAAATGGGTTTAAGACCAGTACAGGCCAGTCCTAGAGTCAGACAGCACCGAACAGACCCTTCATCCAACCAGTCCATGCTGAGTATGATCTCAAACTAAACTCGTCCCACCTACCAGTGTTTGGCCCATAAACCTTCGAACCTCTCGTATTCATGTACTTATCCAAATGTCTTTTAAACGTTGTAACTGTATATGCATAAAATCATGAGGGGCATAGATAGGATAAATAGACAAAGTCTTTTCCCTGGGGTGGGGGAGTCCAGAACGAGAGGGCATGGGTTGAGCGTTAGAGGGGAAAGATACAAAAGAGATCTAAGGGGCAACTTTTTCACGCAGAGGATGGTACGTTTATTGAATGAACTGCCAGAGGAAGTGGTGACTTTTGAAATACCGCACTCAGTTCTGGTTTCCCTGCTGTCGGAAAGGTGTTGTGTAACTTGAAAGGGCTAGGAAAAGATTTAGGAGGTTGTTGCCAGAGTTAGAGGGTTTGAGCTACAGGGAGAGGCTGAATAGGCTGGGGCTGTATTCCCTGGAGCGTCTGTGACCATTCGAAGTTTATAAGGGGCATGCATAGGATGAATACCAGAGATCTTTTCCCCAGGATATGGGAGTCCGAAAGTCGTGAGTTTCAGTTTGAGGTGAGGGTGGAAGACTTTAAAGGGACCTGAGGGGCAGCACTTTCATGCAGAGGGTGATGTGTGCATGGAACGAGCTGCCAAAGATAATGGTGGAGGCTAGTTCAATTACAATATTGAAAGGCATCTGGATGGGTATATGAATAGGAAGGGTTGAGAGGGTTATGGGCCAAATGCTGGCAAATGGGACAAGATTAATTTTGGATATCTGGTTGGCACGGACGAGTTGGACGATGTGTCTGTTTCCGTGCTGCATGACTCTAATGATCTTTGGTGAAAGCAGAAGTGTCGTTGTGAAGAGTGGACATTCAGAAGCAGCTTTCAAAGATGTTTTGCCCTTACGAGGAGCAGAAATTTTCCATTTGTGAGATAGGAGCTGGGTGAGTGAGTACATCCAGGATTTTGTTAGAAAGTGGAAATTCATTGCACTGTGGGGATGAAGTGTTTTAAGTTTTACCGGCAGTAAGTACAGTGTGCTGAGCAGGGAGTCTAGTGAAGGGTTAGAAGCCTTACAATTTTTAGTACTGCAGGTATTGCATTGTTTCTTCAGCATTGTAAAGGTTACTTGCAGCAGCAGCAGGTGTGGGCTGTATTCACTAGAAATGATTAAGCATTTCGATAACACACATACAAGAGGGCAGGGTGGGGCTTGTCTTTTGATTTGTAGAAGACGGGACATTCTGGGTGCTGTGATCTGGGGCAAACATAACTGCAGTATATCATTGAATCCCAACAGTGTGGAAGCAGGCCATTCAGGCCATCATGTACACACTGAGCCCTCCAAACACACATCACACCAGATACACCTCCCAACCACTCCACCATCACCACCCCATCACGTCTTTTCTGCTGGTGGGTGAGACTTGGATGCAAGATTAGGGGGCAGTAGAATTCGGACAGAGATGAGGAGGAGCTGCTTGTCCCAGAGGGCGGTACATCTATGGAATTCTGTGCTCAAGGAAGCAGTAGAGGCAGCTTCATTAAGACACTGTTGGATGGGTTTTTGCGTGGTAGGGGAATTAAGGGTAGTTGGGATAATGCAAGTAGGAGGAGCTGAGATGATTGATAGAACAGCCATGATTTTAATGAATGGCGGAGCAGGGTCGATGGGCCAAATGGCCTACTCCTTCTATTACTTTGAAACTATAACCCTGCGTTTCCCATGGCTCACCCACCTAACCTGCACATCCCTGGACACTGGGCAATTTAGCATGGCCAATCCAAATCAAGGCCAGTGAGCAATGTATTGATGTGGAAACCAAACACCAGAGAATGATTGAAAGGGACAAGGAGAACAAATGTGCTAGCAATCAAAACTGGATTCTAACCATCACAAAAAAAATAAAACTAAAAGCTCAGTATGTGAATGTGTGCTGCATTGTAACCAAAGCGAATTAATTGACTGCACACGTTGAAGAGATTAATTATGATCTGAGACTCCTTACAGAGATATGGCTTCAGAATGTCAAGGATTGGATCCGGAATTTCGAGGGGATACGTGGCATTCAAGTCGAGTGGGAAGCTCCGTAAAGGTAGAGGGTGGGCACTGCTAATCAAAGCACTGATAACATGGTAGTCTGGTGTCAGCTCGGATTTCAGGTCATGATTTCTCTGTCCTCTGGTCTCCCTGTTCACACAGAGTTAGATGTTGTTTGTCCTCAACTCTGTTTGATTTCTGCTGAAGCTTTGACCCCCTTTAACACCTTCTGGAGCAATAAAATATTCTGAGCCTCCTGGAAATGACACCTTATCTATACCTCTCCTGATTTTAAAAATCTCTATAAAGTTATCTCTCAACTTGCTAGGCTCCGTTGGAAAAATGTCCCAGCTTCGTCTTAACTCAAACCCTCCATTCCAGCAACATGCTGGTAAAGTATGGAATAGGGAATTGTATCAAATCACATAAATGTTCTGTTTGAAACAATCTGGCTGTGTTCTTGTCTGAGATATTGAGAGTCCCTGGTGTAAGTAATTACGAATGCAATTATTTTGGTCACAGATTTGAACAACCATGTTGTAGCAAAAGGGTCTACTCTGATAAGGAGGTAGTGGTCATTTCTAGGGCAAGTGAACAGTTTGTAGATCAGGGAGATGAAGTTCCAGACACTTGGGAAGGGCAAGATAAATATGATATGATATAACTATGATAAATAAGACAAAGAACTGTGGATGCTGGAAAACTGAAACAAAAACTGACAACACTGGAAAAACTCAGCAGGACTGGAAGCATATGTGGAGAGAAAGCGGGGTTAAAGTTTCGAGTCCAACAACTCCTCTTCAGGATTCTGAAATAGTTTGTGAGAACCCCTTAAGACATCTGCCCAGCTTTAAGACCATAATATACAGGAGCAGGATGAGGCCATTTGGCCCATCGAGTCTGCTCCACCAGTCGATCATGGCTGATATGTTTCTCCATCCCATTCTGCTGCCCTCTCCTCATACCTCTTGACCCCTTCCTAATCAAGAACCTATCTTGGTCTTAAATGCTCTCAATGACTTGGCATCCTCAACCCTTCACCTAGTGGAAACATCATCTCCACATCCACACTATCCAGTCATGGTGTAGCACAGCGCTGCCTGACCCACTGTGATCTCCAGCATTTGTTGTTTTCAGGAAGGATTCCAGCATCTACAACAATGCGCTTCTAAATTTTGTAACCAGTTGGTTAGCTCTCCCTGGATCCCGTGAGATTTAACCTTACTCAACGATCCACTGTGTGGTACAATTAACAAAGTTCCCAATCCCCATCTCTTTTTGTGCATATAGGTCGCACGATGGATCAGTAGTTAGCACTGCTGTATTACCGCACCAAGGAGTCGCGTTCGATTCCAGCCTTGGGGCGACTGTCTGTGTGGAGTTTGCCCATTCTCCCGGCTGTGTCTGCGTGGGTTTCCTCCGGGTGCTCTGTTTTCCTCCCAAAATCTAACAATGTGCAGTTTCGGCTGAAGTGGCCATACTAAATGGGCCCACAGTTTACAGTAAATGTCGAGTAATGGGATAGGGGAATGTGTCTGCATGGGTTACACTTTGGATGGTCAGTGTGGACTTGTTGGGCTGAATGGCGTGTTCCACATTGTAGGAATTCTACGTGGCATTCCCCCAACTCCAGAGTCTCAGCACTCTTGGCTTTTCCCTGGACAGTGTTGGGGAGGGAAACAATGTTTTACACGGGAGGAAGGTTCAGTGAGTGTGAACCCAAAAGTAAACGCAGTGTTTTCCCCGGTATACCAGAGGCTGAGGGGGTGACCTTGCAGACATTTATAGAGTCATGAGAAGTATGGATAGGGTAAATAGACAAGGTCATTTCCCTGGGATGGGAGAAGTCCCGAAAAGGAGTGTAATATGTTTGGGGTGAGGGAGGCAAGTGTAAGGAATGATCTGCCGGAGGATGTGGTGGATGTAGGTCCAATTATAACATTCAAAAGGCATCTGGATGGGTATGTGAATAGGAAGAGTTCAGAGGGATATGGGCCAAGTGCTGGTAAATGAGACGAGATTAATTTAGGCTCTCTGGTCGGCACGGATGAGTTGGACTGAAGGACCTGTTTTTGTGCTGTGTATCTCTATGACTCTGGCTTGCCCGTAATGTTTGCCATGCCTGTATGTTCAGTTTCTGTCTGGTGTCGATGCCATTGCCTTGATATCTCATTTCCCCCATCTCCCCACTTCCACCTCCCCAGATGTTAACCATTTCGTGTCTGGTTGTTTCTCAAGAAGCTGCATTGAAGGTTCATCCTGAATTGACACCTTTTTTTGCTTCCCAAAATCAGACTTACTCACTCCTAGATGTCGTGAAAGATACTAACTTTCAGGTGAATGTATCCAAAATTCAAAGATGTCTGTCTTGATGTTTTCACTTTTCGGTCTCTGTAAGATCCTGAATCAGTACCATCGGGAGAATTAGTTTGAGTGGGGTGAGAATAGAGGGGTGAGAGGGGGTGGGATGGTGGAAAAAGAAAAGAATGTTCTGCGGAAAGTAGAATTGCTTGTTTGGAATTTCTAACCTGGACTGACAGTGATGATTTTGGTGATCTCTTTTTACAGATTATTTGAAGATCTGAAGACGGAAGGTTCAATATCAACAGATGAAGGGCTTTGCCTGAAACATTGACTCTGCTGCTCCTCGGATGCTGCCTGATCTGCTGTGATTTTCCAGCATTGCACTTTGACTCTCGAGCATTTGCAATCCTCAATTTCACGTCAATGTCTGACAGTCACTGAATCCATTGGGACTATAACAATTTTCGACTATGATTCTGTGAGAAGGATCCAAGCTTTTTGGTTCCTGTTTCAGGACGTTTTCAGCATCAGTGAGACTGGAAGAGAGACCCTATTGTTGCAGCACTTTGGTTGTGGAGCCAGAAAATGTTATACAGACTGGGAAGAGAAATTCACGGCAGGGAGGTGCTGGACACGCGTTTGAGTGCAGCTGAAGCTTCGGTCATGGAGAAACCTAAGGAATCCCGTCCCGTGGAGAAACCATGGAAGTGTGGCGACTGTGGGAAAGGCTTCGGTTTCCCATCTGACCTGGAGCCTCATGGGAGCAGTAACACCGGGGTGAGACTGTTCTCCTGCCCTGAGTGCGGGAAGACCTTCAGCAATTCCTCTGTACTGCAGAGGCACCAGCGGGTCCACAAGGGCGAGAGGCCTTTCCCCTGCCCCGAGTGCGGAATGGGCTTCAGCAATTCCTCCCGCCTACTGAGGCACCAGGGGGTCTACACGGGGGAGAGGCCCTTCAGATGTCCCAAAAACGGGAAGGCCTTCAGCAGTTCCTACTTTCTGCAGAGGCACCAGCAGGTCACACAGGCGAGACGCCATTCTCCTGCCCCGAATGCAGGAAGGTCTTCAGCTATTCCTCTGTCCTGCTGACCCACCGCCGGGTCCACATATTGGAGAAGCCCTTCAGCTGCGCCAAGTGCGGGAAGGCCTTCAACGATACCTCTGCCCTGCTGAGACACCAGCGGGTCCACACCGGGGAGAGGCCGTTCTTCTGCCTCAAGTGCAGGAACGGCTTTACCCAGGAATCCCATCTTCGGGTCCATACCGGGTAGAGGCCCTTCCCCTGCCCAGAGTGCGGGAAGGCCTTCAGCAATTCCTCCCACCTGCTGAGGCACAGGCGGGGCCATACCGGGGAGAGGCCGTTCACCTGCCCCGAGTGCAGGCGGAGGTTCTCATCATTCTGCACCTTGCAGAAGCACCAGCGGGCAAACCAGTGCTCCCAACAATCTGATTCTGCTGGTGAAACTGCTGTGGGTCACTGCCAGGACTGAACCACTGCCCATTCTGACAGAGTTCAGAGGGATATGGGCCAAGTGCTGGAAAATGAGACGAGATTAACTTAGGCTCTCTGGTCGGCACGCATGAGTTGGACTGAAGGACCTGTTTTTGTGCTGTGTATCTCTCTGACCCTGGCTTGACCGTAATGTTTGCCATGCCTGTATGTTCAGTTTCTGTCTGGTGTCGATGCCAATGCCTTGATATCTCATTTCCCCCATCTCCCCACTTCCACCTCCCCAGATGTTAACCATTTCGTGTCCGGTTCTTTCTCAAGAAGCTGCATTGAAGCTTCATCCTGAATTGACACTTTTTTTTGCTTCCCAAAATCAGACTTACTCACTCCTAGATGTCGTGAAAGATACTAACTTTCAGGTGGATGTATCCAAAATTCAAAGATGTCTGTCTTGATGTTTTCACTTTTCGGTCTCTGTAAGATCCTGAATCAGTACCATCGGGAGAATTAGTTTGAGCGGAGTGAGAATAGAGGGGTGAGAGGGGGTGGGATGGTGCTTTCAATTTTGTGGAAAAAGAAAAGAATGTTCTCATGTCTGGGAATTGATTGCCATGCAGGAAACTCCAGTTCTGAACAAACAAAGTACCGGCCTCAAAACGTCAGCTCTGTTTACCTTTCCACAGATGCTGCTCGACCTGTTGGCTTTCTGCAGTATTCTCTGTGTTTATTAGGCACAAGTGCTGCTTTTCATTCATGAACTTCAATCCCTGTCCTCTGGTAACTGACTCTGGTCAGTGGCAATTGATTCTTCTGATCATTAATCTGCCCATTCCCACCGCTTCTTCTCCCATCATTACCAACAGCCCCAGGAAATCTCCAGTTAACCTTCTTTACTCCAAAGCGAACATTCGCAACCTTGGGAATGTCTCCCCAAAATGGAAATTCCTCATCCCTGGACATGATGCAAGGCATACAATTGGGAAAATATTTTGGCAAAATATTGTCAGTTAGGAAATGGAAAAATGTTCATGAAGCAAAACAGAAATCCCAGTCTCCAGCTTTGTGAATCTTTAGAAACTGTTTGGGAAGCGGATTTAGAGGAGAATGAAAGATGAACTGTCCGACTGAGCAGAGACAGTGCAGACACCGTCCCCTTGTTGAAGAGGCCGGGAGATTGACTCTGATGTTCTCGGGTCATGAACTGATCTAAGACATTGAAAGAATTGCCGTTCCTGCACATCAGGAATTCAAACCCCTTCTCGACTCCGAGCCAATGAGAGAACTCGGGAACAGGCAAAACACGGAAAGGCTCGAAGGGCGACGGCCCCGGAGTAAGAAAGCTAGGTCCGAGTGACATGGATGTGTCTGAAGACTGTCCCCGGTATCTCCACAATGAATGTCCCAGGCTTTATTATGGAAAAGCAAAACTAATAGACGACAATTGTAATTCTAGGCGGAATAGGATGAATTATGAATTCGCTAATAGCCTCCCCTAAGCGATGATGCGGCCAGCGCCGTCGCCTGTCTCTGTGGCGCAATTGGTCAGCGCGTTCGGCTGTTAACTGAAAGGTTGGTGGTTCGAGCCCACCCAGGGGCGGCGTGTTTGTTGCTCTCCTTCCAGCTGCGAAGTTTCTGGTTTTTAATGGGATCAGGAAAATGTTCCCCAAACGGAAATCTTCTCCACTGAGGGAGCACAAAGGGGTTTCATAATTTATTTAATCTCTAACGTACAGGACTGCGGATGCTGAGAGTCCGAGACAAAAAGAGAAACTGCTGGAGAAAACGGAATTCTGAAATGTTGACTCTGATTCTCTTTCCACAGATATTGCCTGACCTGTTCAGTTCCTCCTGCAATTTCTAGTTTTCTTTTTAACTGAAAGTTCATTTCATCTTTTGGGATGAAACACCTAGACTCGCCAAGTGCAGATATTTATCCCTTTCGAATCACTGTGAAGTGATTGGATTCAAACAAACTCTGCGATGATTCACTCTTTCTCAGCTCCACAGGCAGACAGACCTGGGAAGTGAAGCTGTCAGTGTGGTTCTGTATTGGTGGGCTGACTGGTTAATGCGATGGACTTGAAATCCATTGCGGTTTCCCCACGCAGGTGTGAACCCTGCCGACTACAAAATAAGAAATGTCGTGGAAAAGCAAGGGATCTTGGTCCCGGCTTCTTCTTTAAGATTCAAATCAGTGGAGGGGGAAAAATATTTCACTCACATTGAGATTGGTGGGAATCTGCAACCCACTGCCTGTTCGGGTGGAACAAGCAGATACCCGCAGGGCTTCGTTTGTGGCTATGAGCAAAGTGTTTGGAAATGAGACGAGAACAGTGAGGGGCATGAAATCGTGATCGAAATGAAGCAGGCACCTGAGGCCAAGGATGTTTCCTTTGCCATTGAAAGATACTGCTTCACAAAGTTGGGCCTGTGGAAGGGAATCAGTGACGGTGATTATCTTTGGTTCTTCACCTTGTGAAAGTTCCCATTGCTGCGCATGTCCGTATTAACGTCAGAACTCTGCAGCAAGGTGGCGTTAGATACGCACAGGGCCTGGGCGCAATGGATGACGCATCTGACTCCACCTATCTGTTTGAAATGCAGCTCACAGTTTCTTCACACACCCCAATTAATCTTTCTCATTGTCCTGAAGCCGGCATACCGTTTGAATTCCCGATCTGCGGGAATGAGAATCTTTTCACTGTCTCACGTCAGTCAATGTCCCTGAGAACATCGGAGTCAAGTCACAGCGCTGTCAGCTGAGGGGAAGCTGCTCACGGGCACATTTTACTTTCCCCAACTCAACGCCTCAACCACTGCGGCTCCTGGGAGTTGAAAGGAAACAATCACCAAAACCCAGTCTTAGCTTTGTGAATCTTCAGAAAATCAGCAAACGTTCATCGGTTCGGATTTTCTATCCTGGGCTGAGAGGGATGGGTTTTGTCACTCTTTTGTAGCACATTGCAAGTGGATGTTTTGCAGAAAAGCACCACAATGCAATCTGATTAATCAGGACCTGGATGTTTTCGGTCTTTGAATGTAAGTGTTGTGCTCCAGAACTTTGTTGTTCACAGTTTATAATACTTATCTTTCCAGTCCCCTGTATCACTTATCGAAAATGTTTAATTTGCGTCTTGTAATCCTTTCACTGTCTGCTAATGAGGATAGCGTTTCCGTGTTTCACCTAAATTATCTTGACCTTACATACCTCAAGCCTCAAGCTAATTTCACGAGAAACCTTCTCCAGTTCAAAAGCCAACTGTTAATGATGGCTCTGCTTCTTGTCTCACGTATCCAATTTCAGATCGATGTTGTTAATGTCCCTTTTATTCCTTCAGATCCAGGTTTCGCTCACAGGGCTAGAACAGAACGGTCACCAAATACATTTACCAATCTCCGTTCATCCTATCGATTGTATTAGCATCATTAACACTTCTCATCAAAATAACTCGAGAAGACTTTGATCACAATTTTCTGTGAACAGTTCTACATTAGCTTTGCTGAATGAACCCCAAATTTCTTGAAGTGGCTCCTTATTTTCGGTCCTGATTATTAATCTCCCTATGCATGGGAATGGATCCTTCCCACCCGCTCTATCCCTCATCAATGTGTGTAGATCAGTTCGATCTCCCATCAGCCTCCTCTGTCCTGATCAAATCCAGGGGAACAGGATACGTTGGGGCTATGGCGCGGACAGGACAAGCCCAATACTCACCTTTCCTGTTAGAACCATTCCATGAGAAATTTACACCACAACCTTGGGCGTGTAGTTGTGGCCGAACACTTAAGGTGTTGGCGTAGAGATCCTTTGGGGCTCCCCCGCCCAGGGTGGTAACCTGCTGACTATGCTTTCTTCGCTGGCGATTTTAAATGACTTCCTGTTGGTTACATTATCGCACAAACTTCACAAAACCCGTCTCAATAAAGTCCTGTTTTCTCATGTCTGGGAATTGATTGCCATGCAGGAACCTCGGGTTCTGAACAAACAACGTACCAGCCTCACAACGTCAGCTCTGTTTACCTTTCCACAGATGCTGCTCGACCTGTTGGCTTTCTGCAGTATTCTCTGTGTTTATTAGGCACAAGTGCTGCTTTTCATTCAAGAACATCAATCCCTGTCCTCTGGTAACTGACTCTGGTCAGTGGCAATTGATTCTTCTGATCATTAATCTGCCCATTCCCACCGCTTCTTCTCCCATCATTACCAACAGCCCCAGGAAATCTCCAGTTAACCTTCTTTGCTCCAAAGCGAACATTCCCAAACTTGGGAATGTCTCCCCAAAATGGAAATTCCTCATCCCTGGACATGACTCAAGGCATACAATTGGGAAGAGATTTTGGCAAAATATTGTCAGTTAGGAAATGGAAAAATGTTCATGAAGCAAAACAGAAATCCCAGTCTCCAGCTTTGTGAATCTTTAGAAACTCTTTGGGAAGCGTCCCGAAGATGAACTGTCCCACTGAGTAGAGACAGTCCAGACACCGTCCCCTTGTTGAAGAGGCCGGGAGAGTGACTCTGATGTTCTCGGGACATGAACTGATCTGAGACAATGAAAGAATTGTCGTTCCTACACATCAGGTATTCAAACGCCTTCTCGCCTCCGAGCCAATGAGAGAACTCGGGAACAGGCAAAACACGGAAAGGCTCGAAGGGCGACGGCCCGGAATAAGAACGCTAGTTCCTCGTGACATGGATGTGTCTCCAGCCTGTCCCCGGTGTCTCCACAATAAATCTCCCAGGGTTTATTTTGGAAAAGTAAAACTGATAGACGACAATTGTAATTCTAGGCGGGGAGGCTGAATTATGAATTCACTAATAGCCTCCCCTAAGCGATGGCGCAGCCCATCTCATTGCCTGTCTCTGTGGCGCAATTGGTCAGTGCGTTCGGCTGTTAACTGAAAGGTTGGTGGTTCAAGCCCACCCAGAGGCGATGAGCTTCTGGTTGCCTGAGTCTTTAACACGCTACCCTGCTCCTTGGCCAACATCTGTGTCTCATGCAGCAATGTTCCACAAGTCCAACGCCTCACTGTCCATTGGGGATCCTCCAGTCTTCAATATTATTTGGACCCGAACTCCCGCATGCCCTTGACCCTTACCACACCCTCACAAGGCCTTGTTATCACATCGTCTGCTGTTACACACGACTTATTGTTAGCCAGGAATAGTCTCCATGAACAGTTAGTCACCCTCCCACACAGATCGTTATTCATTCCTTTGTCCCTCCAATGTTCTCCCTCTGAACTGGTGGCAAAGAGAGCAATGTGGATTGATATCCCTGAGCCAGCTATTTGTCCCATCTCCAGGAACAGGGTTCTCTCCACTGGCGGATAATTAAACTATTTTGCTGTTGCGTTGACGTGAGGAGATTGTGTAAATATAAACCTTTTCAAAATTCCCACCTTCCGTTGATTGAACTGTGAGTTCACTCTGAATCACAACACGTGTCACAGCGCATTTGGAGGCCCACCTGAGCTCTGCTGGTTCTACACAGCAAGTAAATGAGAGTCTCTATTCGTATCATTCTCTTGCCTTCTCCCTGTAAATCTCCACATTGTTACTTTGGACATGACCACCGAATTCCCTTTTGTGTTCTTGAATCTGCCTTCTTGTCCCGGTCAGACAGGGACAAGAAAGTGTTCTTCCTAATGTCACTTTTATTTTTTTTTTGCCAAATGCCTTGAAATCTCTGCCAAATTTTTGGGAAATTGAAAGGATTCTCATTTCTGCACATGGGGCTGAATTGATTTAATTTCTAACGTAAACGATTGCGGATGCTGAGAATCCGAGACACAAAGAGGAGCTGCTGGAGAAACTCAGCAGGTTTGGCAGTACCTTTGGGAGAAAACAGAGTTCTGAAATATTGTCTCTGATTCTCTTTCCACCGATGCGGAGTTGCTCCTGGAATTTCTGTTTTTGCTTTTAACTGAAAGTTTATTTCATCTTTCGTGATGAAACAACCAGACTCGCCATGTGCAGATATGTAACCCTTTCGAAACCTGTGAAGTGATTGTATTCAAACAAACACAGCAATAATTCACTCTTTCTCAGCTCCACAGGCAGGGAGACCTGGGAAATGAAGCTGTCAGTGTGGTTCTGTATTCGTGGGTCGAGTGGTTAATACGATGGATTTCAGATCGATTGCGGTTTCCCCACGCAGGTGTGAACCTTGCCGACTACAGTTGAGAAATGTCGTCAAAAAGAAAGGAAGACTGTTCCCCGGTTTCTTCTTTAAGGTTCACATCAGTGGAGGGGTTGGAAATCTGCAACCCATTGCCTGTCAGGGTGGAACAATCAGATATCCACAGGGTTACTTTTGAGGCTATGAGCCAAGTGTTTGGAAATGAGACGAGAACAGTGAGGGGCGTGAAGTCGTGATCAAAATGAAGCAGGCACCTGAGGACGAATGTGTTTTATTTGCCAGTGAAAGATACTGCTTCACCAAGTTGGGACAATGGAAGGGAAGCAGTGACGGTGATTATCTTTGGCTGTTCCTCTTGTGAATGTTCCCATTGCTGCGCATGTCCGTGTTAACGTCAGAACTCTGCAGCATGGTGGCGTCAGGTACGCACAGGGCCGGGGCGCAATGGATGACGCATCTGACTCCACCTACCTCTTTGAAATGCCGCTCACAGCTTCTTCACACACTCCAATTAATCTTTCTCATTGTCCTGAAGCCGCCCTACGTTTTGAATTCCTGATCTGCAGGAACGAGACTCTTTTCACTGTCTCGCGTCAGTAAGTGTCCCTGAGAACATCAGAGTAACATCACAGCGCTGTCAGAGGAGGGGAAGCTGAAATCGACCCACACGCTGCTCATGGACATATTTCACTTTCTCCAACTCACCTCCCCAACCACTGCAGCTCCTGGGAGTGGAAAGGGAACAAACACCAAAACCCAGTCTCAGCTTTGTAAATCTTCAGGAAATAAGAAATCTGTTCATCCCGTTGGATCTTCCATCCTGGCCTGGCGGCGTAGATTTTAAATGGCTGTCCAGTCAGTGCCGATTCGTTTTGGCTGAAAAAAATCTTCCTTATCTCATCCCAGCATTTCTTGCCACAGAGAACTGTGCGGCAGGGTTCATGTATATATTTCCTTGTATGGTATTTTGTAAATAACATTCGTTTGCGGGTTGTTTGTATAGGCTATTCCAGGTTCATTCGCCGCTGTGTAAGTGTGTTGGTAGGTTTGTGGGCTACCATGATGCTGAGAGCGTTGGGTTGTCTGGACATCATTTCCCAGATGTCTTTTATGTAAAGTAATGTGGCTAGGGTTTCTGCACACGTTGTGTCTGCTTGTGTCAGTTTGTTGATGTGAAATCGACACACTGGGTTTATTGGGTAGGCGAAAGTGCGGATTGCAGATGCTGGAAACCAGAGTTTAGATCAGAGTGGTGCTGGAAAAGCACAGCAGGTCAGACAGCTTCCGAGGAGCAGGAAAATCGACTTTTCGGGCAAAAGCCCTTCATCAGGAATGGAAGCAGGACGCCTCCAGGGCGGAGAGATAAATTGGGGGGTGGGGGTGTGCTGGGCCGAAGGTAGCAAAGAGTACAATAGGTGAATGGGGGTGAGGATGGAGGTGACATGTCAGAGAGGAGGGTGGAGCGGATAGGTGGGAAGGGAGATTGGCAGGTAGGACAGGTCATGAGGATAGCACTGTGCTGGAAGTTTGGAACTGAAGCAAGGTGTGGGGAGGGGAAATGAGGAAACTGGTGAAGTCTACATTAATGTTCTGGGTTTGAATTTATCCGAGGCGGAAGATGGGGCGTTCTTCCTCCAGGCATCGGGAGGGGAGGGAGCGGCGATGGAGGAGGCCCAGGACCTGCATGTCCTCGGCAGAGTGGGAGGGGGTGTTGAAATGTTGGGCCAGAGGATGATGGGGTTGATTGTTGCGGGTGTCCTGGAAATATCCCCTCAAGCGCCGTGACTGGACTCTGCGAGGAGACTCTAGCCTCCCCAATGTAGAGGAGACCGCATCGGGAGCAATGGATACAAGAAATGACATTGTTGGATGCACAGGTGAAAGCTTGCTGACGACCGCGGCCCAGGTTCGATTTCCGGGCAGGGAATTAATTTTTAGGAGAGCTGACAAGCGGAATCCGCATCTCCCTGGTGGTCTAGTGGTTAGGATTTGGCGCTCTCACCGCCGCGGCCCGGGTTCGATTCCCGGTCAGGGAAACCATTTTCAGGGGTGCAGGCTACCCATTCTTCTTAAATGCGCTGTGTAATTATTTATAGTCGTTCCTGGGTGCTGCAGTGTGTCGTGGCTCGTTGAAATAAAGTGTCCTGATTCAGATTTGTTTGTGTGTGGAGGAATGATTGCTTCTGTAGTTCAGTCGTTGGTTCGTGTGCGTTGTTTTCCTGTAGACGCTGTTTTGAATTTACCATTGACTTTTCGCTCTACTGTGACATCTAGAAATGGCACTTTGTTGTTGTTCTCCTCTTTTGTGAATTTTATGTCAGCGAGGATATTGTTGATGGTGTTGTAGGTTTCCTCTAATTTGTTTCATTTTTTGATGACAAAAGTGTCATCACTGTAGTGGACCCAAAGTTTGGGTGGATCGTTGGAAGGGCTGTTTGTTCGAGTCTCTGCATTATTGCTTCTGCTCGGAATCCTGACGTTTCATGGGTATTTCGTTGATTTGTTTGGAGGGCTTGTTACTGAATATGAAGTGGGTGGTAAGACACAGTTCTACGAGGTTGACAGTGCTATCTTTGCTGATGAAGTTGGTGCTGTGTTTGTGTCTCTGGTTCTTCGAGTAGTGTCTTCAGTTTTGTTTGGCCAAGTTGATGTTAATGGATGTGAACAGGGCTGTTATGTCAAAGGACAGAATTATTCCATCCTCTTCTATCTTAGTGTCTTTGGTGTTCAGGAATTCTTGGATGGAGTAAATGGAGTGGCGTGAATCTTCGACTTGGTGTTTTCAGTGGAGGCCTTTGACTCGTCTGCATATTGGTGTTCCAAATGGTGAGGCTTTGGGGCTGAGGGGGGCTCCTGGTTTGAAGAGGAGAACAACAACAAAGTCCCATTCTTAGATGTCACAGTAGAGCGAACAGTCAATGGGGAACTTCAAACTAGCATCTACAGAAAAACAACACACACAAACCAAATTCTTAACCACAGAAACAATCATCCCAACACCCACAAACGTTGCTGCATCAGGACATTATTTCAACGAGCCACTACACACTGCAGCACAGAGAAACTACGAAGAGCAGAAGAGAAAGGCGGATATAGTGTATTGAAGAAGAACGGGTACCCAAAAAACCCAGTCCGCCGATTTCTCATTGATGCTTCCAAGCTGACTTTCAAAAATTCGTTTGTCCCTCCATTCTTTCCTGTTTGTTTTTGCGGGTTTTGAAAGCTTTCCCAATCCTCTGACTGAGTATTGGAGTTGGGAAGTTATGTTGTGGCTGTACAGGACATTGGTTAGACCAGTTTTGGAATATTGTGTGCAATTCTGGTTTCCTATCAGAAGGATACTGTGAAATTTGAAAGGGTTCTGAAGCACCAGTGGGTCCACAGAGGGGAAGAGGCCCTTCTGCTGCCCTGAGTGTGGGAAGGCCTTCAGTGATTCCTCTGCTTGCTGCCGCAACAGTTAGTCCACACCGGGGAAGGCTGTTCTCCGGCCCCAAGTGCGAGATGGCCTTCAGCAGTTCTTCCCACCTGCTGAGACACCAATGGGTCCACACTGAGGAGAGGCCGTTCTTCTGCCCCGAGTGTAGGAAGGGCTTTGCTCTTTCCTCCGACCTGCTGGCCCATTGGTGAGTCCACATGGGGGAGTGGTCGTTCAGTTGCCCTAAGTGCAGGAAGTCCTTCAGCAATTCCTCAGCCTTGCTGAGGCACCAGTCCGTCCACACCGGGGAGAAGCCGTTCTCCTGCCCCGAGTGTGGGAATGGCTTTATCCGCTCCTCCACACTGCGGAAGCATCAGCTGGTCCACACGGGGGCGGGGGGGGGGGGAGGGGGTGAGGCCATTCTGCTGACCTGAGTGCGGGAAGGCCTTCAGCAATTCCTCCACCCTGCTGAAACACCTGTGTGTCCTTCAGCAGTGGGAGGCCCTTCAGCTGGCCCGAGTGCGGGAAGAGGTTCATGTTTGCTTGCAACTTGCGGAAGCACCAGCGGGGGCACTGCTGCTCATTGAGCCAGGGACTGCACATTGCCAATGAAATGATCCAAATAAACCTCAGACCGCAAGACCATCGGAGCAGAAGTTAGGCCATTGGGCCCGTCGAGTCTACTCTGCCATTCGTTAGAGACAAAATTAGTGCAGATGAGATTAGCTACAGGAAATAGGCCATTTGTCCCAACAGGTCCACACAAACCCTCCGAAGAGTAACCCATCCACACCCATTTCCCTCTAACTAATGTACCTAACTCTATGGGCAATTAAGCATGACCAATCACCATGACCTACACATCTTTGGTTTATGTAAGAAGACAGGATCGCCCAGAGAAAACACATGCAGACACTGGGAGATTGTGCAAACTCCTCACAGACAGCTATCCAAGGCTGGAATCAAACCTGGGTCCCGTGCGCTGTCAGGCTGCAGTGGTAACCACTGAGCCACTACATATTGCAACCCGAAGTTGCAAGCAGGAGGTTGGGAGAATACAGCCTCAGAATGTGGAGTAGTCAGCGTTTTGGGTATTAACCCTTCTTCAGGACTGAAACGTTAACTTCTCCATGAGAAACGATTTATGGGAATGATGCTGGGGGTTGTAGGGTTTGAGCTCCAGGGAGAGGCTGAATAGGCTGGAGCTGTTTTCCCTGGAGCATCGGAGGCAGAGGAGTGACCTAATAGAGGTTACAAAATCATGAGGGGCATGGACAGGGTAATAGACAAGGTCTTTTCTCAGGGGTGGGGGAGTCCAGAACTAGAGGGCATAGGTTTAGGGTGAGAGGCGAAATATATTAAAGAGACAACGTCTTCATGCAGGGGGTGGTACATATATGAAATGAGCTGCCAGAATATATGGGTCAGGTGCTGTCAAATGGGACTAGATTAATTTAGGATATCAGGTCAGCATGGACAAGTTGGACTGAAGGGTCTGTTTCCATGCTGTACGTGTCTCTGACTACTGGTCCTCATGTAATTTTAAAATAGGGTCCAAGTAACTTTGAATAGTTCAATCTTATTGAGCTCACTTCCTGAAAAGTTTCAAATGAATCATCTGAGCGATACTGTTTAAACATGCTAAGTTGGACAAAGTATCCCATCAAGTTCAACACAAACCCAGAGTTGAAGAAGTCAGAAGTCAGAACACCAAGGGGACCAAACTGATCACAATATTCCAGGTGCAACCTTATCAACGTCCTGTATAACTACAACATAACTTGCCAACATCTATACTCAATTCCCTAACTGATGAAGGCCAGTGTGCTGAAACCTTTCTTCACTGCCTTGTGTACCAATGTAATCAGAGATATAGGACCTACTTTAAACTGATCCACAATCCAGCTTCTGGGAGCCCAGAATCAGAGTAGTGCTGCGTGAGTGTGCTGGGCACATAACCCAGAGGTCGATGGGTAAAAACCATGTGATGCTATTGCCCAATGTCTCCGTAAGCTGCTTTCATTTACAATGGTGCTCTGTTCTGTATGTTGCCTTTGCATCTGCTTCCCAAAGCTTCTTCAGTGGAGGGGTGGCAGCTGGAGCCCAGGAGTTCAACGACCCGCCGGAGCTTGAGGAAGGTCCAAGCTCCAAGAAGCGGGGGGTAAGGCTGGAGGCTGGATTTGCTCAAGGCTTGTATTTTTAACTCATTTAAATGGTACCTCCTGTATGGGGCTATGGTTTACATTAAAACCGGAGGATCATATCAGAGTGTTTATATTTAGCAGCAGTAGTTGGTAAAATACACTCCCTGGAGGACCACCCTCTATGATGCTGCATTTCTTGCTTTATGCCCTTCCCCCATTTCTTATCTCCCAACTTGGTTTTATGTTTTTTTGGTTAAATTTAATTTCATATTAATCAGACTGGGTATTGACTGTGTGCTATTAATTTGCTTCTTCGAATATTGAAAGTCAAAATTAATGGTGTAATTTCATTTCTGATGTCAGAGTTTGACATTGAATGTGCAGATGTGAATACCAGTAAGTTGTGAAAATACATCAAGAACTTGTGGTTTTTAACAAAAAGAGCAGTTCACTGATATTCATGGCATTGTCTTATTTGGGAATGATGATTCAAATCTGACCAACAAACCGTTTCATGCAGTCACCCAATTTAGTTAAAATTTTCATTAAGTTAATTAAAGAAAAGAACTCTGGCAGGCTAAGATTTATGCAATCTATTTATAAGATTATGTCCATTGCTTGCAATATGGTCTCATCCACATTGGGGAAACTGGACGCCAACTCGCGGAACGTTTCAGGGAACAGCTCTGGGACACTAAAACTAAACGACCGACGCCCTGTGGCTGAACGCTTTAACTCGCTCTCCCATTCCGCCAAGGACATGCAAGTCCTGGGCTGCCTCCACTGCCAAACTCTTGCTACCCGACGCTTGTAAGAAAAACACCTCACCTTCTGACTTGGGACCCTCCAACCACATGGTATCAATGTAGATTTCATCAGTTTCCTCATTTCCTCTCCCCCACCTTGTCCCAGATCCAACCTTCCAATTCGACACCAACCTCTTGACCTGTCATACCTGTCCACCTTGCTTCTCACCTATTTGCTCCACCCTCATCTCTGACCTATTACCATCAATCCCTACCTCCATCTACCTATTGCATTCCCAGCTGCCATTCATCCAGCCCCACTTCCTTCCCATTTACCTCTCAGCCCCCTTGGGCCACCCTTTATTCCTGATGAAGAGCTTATGCTCTAAACCAAGACTGTTATGAAACAACATTCTCAACAAATAGGAAATAGCTCCCAAGTCAGATTTCATTCCCTCTTCTGTTTCCCAGTTCTTTCAGAAATAAGAGATATCTTTTTCTTCCACTAGAAAGTGATCTTCCACTTTGCGCTGTCTGAAGTGTTATGCCACATTATTACTTCAGCCACCTTTTAAGAATCGTTTCAACCTGTTTTTCTAACAATTGTGGAGGTGACCAAAAGCAAACATTTCACTCCTCCTCAATGCCCCATTTCTCCTCCTATGAGCCACTTTGTCATGTTGTCTATGTTACAAGCAGCCGAGTGCACTTGGTTTCTGAATTGAAATTTGGCCATTGAAGTGATCAGAATTAATATATATCGATGGATAGCTGTGTCTGCACTAACTGTAATTATCCACCAATACGATGTCGTTTGTTCCACCAAAACTGGAAACAATGATTTGTGATTATATTGCAGTCGGATGTAGAAAATCATCCCAGCGATCTTCACGTTATTATAGTTTACTGTGGCCATACAGCATTGCGAGGCAGTTTGATGTGACTAAAACTTGGATGGAAAGAATGTAGATTGATGAGAAGTCAAAATGGCAGTGTCTCTGACCACAATCGATCTGTCTGGCTTGATTATATGAGTGGCGGCTCTTCAAGAGCAACTTCCACTCCATCACTTCAACCAGCAAGAGGAGATAAGTGTGAACACAACATTCCAACTGTGACATATACGCATTGCTTCGATGTTATTGATCAAAATCCTGGAACTCGCTCCTGAACCTTTATTATAGACCACATCATATTTGTGAAGCAATTTAAGAGGCAGCTCACCACCACTCTTTCAAGGACGGTTTGGGAAGACTTGCTGGCAGAGCCAATGATATGCACATGGTATTGGAAACAGTCTAATCGTATGGATAGACGATTGGCTAACCAATGATACAGGAGGGATAAGGGGCATGCTCAGGATCGCAACTTACAACTAGCAACGTTCCACAGGGATCAGTGCTGGGGCACAAAATTATTTACTACATGTATATGAATTACTTGGATAAGTAAAGTGAATGTACTATTGCCAAGACTGCAGTAGAGACAGTTGATTAGAATGCAGGTGGTAAGGATGACATGAACTCTTCATCCAAGTTCAGTGAGTAATCGGGAAGGCAAAAGGGAGATTGGCCTTTAAATGGAATATAAAAGTAGGGAGATTATAGTGAACCTCCGCCTGGAGGTTTTGATTGAAAGTGCAGTGAAGATTCAACCAGCTGACATTGGATCTGAATCACATGTAGATCAGACCAGGTTTGGACAGCAGGAAACCAGATAAGTTTTTACAACAAACCACAACGATTTCATCATTTGACTCTTAATTCCAGATTTATATTGAATTCAATTCCACCATCTGCCGTGCCAGGTTTTGAACCCAAGTCCCGTGAACATTACCTGGGTGAATGGTCTGGTGACAATAAAGTGGCCATCGCCTCCCCTGAACACATTGGCATATTGTGTTCAGAGGTAACAAAGGAGCAAGAGGTTTCAGCAGCTGCTAAGTTGTTGATATTACACAAGGGAACATCAACACTCTCAGTAATGGCACATACTGAAGCCAGGGCCCTTTATCAGAGGTAAGGGCTCGGGATCCACAAGAAATAGGAACAGCAATACGCCATTCAGCCTCTTGAGCCTGCTCCTCCATTCAGTAGGATCGTGGCTGATCTGGCATTCCCCACATCCACTTTCCTGCCCTTTTCCTGTAACTGTTCATCCCCCGACTGATCACGAATCTATCGATCCTAGTTTAAATGTGTCAAGAAGGATGTCAACAGAGTTACTGGGGTTGGGGGAGGGGCGGGGGGTGCTCAGGTCGAACTTGGGGACTAAAACAATGGCTTCACACTTCACAATATTTAACTAAGAGAATGTTTATGGTTATCCAATGCTGGAAATTGGGCAGGCATTCAGATGAAATTATTGGTAAATTATGAATGACAGAGGAGTCGGGAGAGAAGTGGTGTTCAGGCACAGTTGGATATCATCAGTATAGATGCCAACACCAGCAGCTACGGTTAAATAAATAAGAACGGAAGACACTGAAAGCAGACCCTCCCAGAGGATACAGCGATATTAGAGAGGGTCAGTACTGTCATTAACTCTGATCAAGGCTGTCCGCAGGTCGACGAGGGAATGTTCATCCCTGTCACCGTTACAAAGGATGTCAAATATGACCTTGCTAAGAACTGTTTCAGGGGTAGAAACCAGACTCGAGGGCTTTCAACACAGAATTCTGGAAAAGCTGGGAATGGCTTATTCAACAATGTTGCATCCAAACCAACACTTCCATTGGTGCGATAATTATAGAAGTGTTTTGGTTTTTATTTAGATGATTCTCAGCAATACTGAGTAAGAAGCAACAAAATTAACACAAGAAATATTGCAATTGCTACAATATGCCTGCTCCCAATAGGAGGCCACCTGGTGTTCACTTAACTGTCTGCAAGGCGCAATATTGGAAAGGAATTATCCAGTTCATAGCTATAAGAGGGGAGACACAGACTGCTTGATACAAAGGGCGGGAGTCGGCCACTCGGCCCTACGAGCCTGCTGCAACATTCAATAAGATCATGGCTGATCTGAATACAACCTCAGCTTCACATTCCTCCACATCCCCGACAATCTGTCACCCACTTGGTTAGCAAGAACCTGTCTACCTCTGCCTTAAAGACTTTGAATTCACTGCCTTTTGAGGAAGACACATAACCATCAGAAAGAAAAAAAATCATCCTCATTTTTGTCTTCTACTTTTAAAATATGACCCTCTATTTTCAGATATTAAGATAGGGATACAAGCTGCATTCAAATAATACCTGTGGTACAGTAAACTATCTCAAAGTGCTTCACGTGAACATAATGAGAATTCCTCATCCTGCTCCTGTGTATTATGGTCTTAAAGCGGAGCAGTAGTCTTAAGAGGTTCTCACAAATTATTTCAGAATCCTGAAGAGGAGTTGTTGGATTGGAAACCTTAACTCTGCTTTTTCTCCACATATGCTTCCAGTCCTGCTGAGTTTTTCCAGTGTTGTCAGTTTTTGTTTCAGTTTTCCAGCATCCACAGTTCTTTGTCTTATTTATCACAGTCATTTCTTGCCTTTCCCAAGTGTCTGGAACTTCATCTCCCTGATCTACAAACTGTTCAGTTACCCTAGAAATGACCACTACCTCCTTATCAGAGTAGATCCCTTGGTTGCAAAATGATTGTTCAATTCTGTGACCAAAATAATTGCATTCGTAATTACTTACAACAGGGACTCTCAATATCTCAGGCAAGAACACAGCCAGAATTTTTCAGACAGTACATTTATGTGATTTGATACAAATCCCTATTCCCTACTTTACCAGCGTGCTGCTGGGAATGGAGGGTTTGAGTTAAGAAGAAGCTGGGACATTTTTCCAACGAAGCCTAGCAAGTTGACAGATAACTTTATAGAGATTTTTAAAATCAGGAGGGGGACAAAATAAGGTGTCATTTCCTGGAGGCTCAGAATATTTTATTGCTCCAGAAGGTGTAAAAGGGGGTCAAAGATTCAGCAGAAATCGAGTAGAGCTGAGAACAGAAAACATTTTCCTCTGTGGGAACAGGGGGACCAGAGGACAGAGAAATCAGGACCTGAAATCGAGCTGACACCAGACTACCATGTTATCAGTGCTTTGACAATGGAACTTCTCTGCGGGGCAGGTTGAATTATGAATTGAATAGTAACTTCCTCAAGGAGACTGTGCAAAAAGCCCCGGGCTTGTCTCTGTGGCGCAACTGGTCAGCGCGTTCGGCTGTTAACCGGAAGGTTGGTGGTTCGAGACCACCCGGAGACGGGGCGTTTGCTGTTCACGCTCCTACTGCTTTCTTGGCTGCAAAGATGCGCGTTTTTAATGGTGTCAGGAAAATGTTTCCCAAACGGAAATCTTTTCCACTGAGGAAGCACAAAGGGGTTTCTGAATTGATTGAATTTCTAACGTAAAGGAATGCGGATGCTGACAGTCCGAGACAGAAAGCGAAACTGCTGGAGCAACTCAGTAGTTTTGGATGTTCCTGGATGAGGTAAAAAAAGTTCTGAAATGTCTCTGATTCTCTTTCTACAGATGCTGCCTGACCTGCTGAGTTGCTCCTGCAATTTCTGGTTTTGCTTTTAACTGAACGTCCATTTCATCTTTCGGGATGAAGCACCCAGAATCGCCATTTGCAGATATTTAACCCTTTCGAAAACTGTGAAGTGATTGGATTCAAACAAACTCTGCAATGATTTACTCTTTCTCAGCTCCACGGGCAGAGAGACCTGCGAAATGAAGCTGTCAGTGTGGTTCTGTATTGGTGGGCAGAGTGGTGAATGCGATGGACATGAAATCCATTGCGGGTTCCCCACGCAGGTGTGAACCCTGCCGACTACAGTTGAGAACTGTCGTCAGAAAGAAAGGGAGATTGTTTCACGGATTTTTAAAGATGCAAATCAGTGGAGGGGTTTAAATATTTCAATCACATTGGGACTGATCGGGAATCTGCAACCCACTGCCTGTCAGGGTGGAACAAGCAGATATCCCCAGAGCTGCTTTTGAGGATATGAGCCAAGTGTTTGGAAATGAGACTAGAACAGTGAGGGGCGTGAAGTCGTGGTCGAAATGAGGCAGGCACCTGAGGACAAAGGTGTTTTATTTGCCAGTGAAAGATACTGCTTCACAAAGTTGGGTCGATGGAAGGGAAGCAGTGATGGTGATTATCTTTGGCTGTTCACCTTGTGAATGTTCCCATTGCTGTGCATGTCCGTATAACGTCAGAACTCTGCAGCATGGCGGCGTCAGGTCCGCACAGTGCCAGGGGCGCAATGGATGACGCATGTGACTCCACCTACATGTTTGAAATGCAGCTCACAGCTTCTTCACACACCCCAATTAATCTTTCTCATTGTCCTGAAGCCGGCATACGGTTTGAATTCCTGATCTGCAGGAACGAGACTCTTTTCACTGTCTCGCGTCAGTAAGTGTCCCTGAGAACATCAGAGTCACGTCACAGCGCTGTCAGAGGAGGGGAAGCTGAAAGAGCCCCACACGCTGCTCACGGGCACATTTCACTTTCCCCAACTCACCGCCCCAACCACTGCGGCTCCTGGGAGTGGAAAGGGAAGAAACGCCAAAACCCAGTCTCAGCTTTGTAAATCTTCAGGAAATAAGAAAACTGATTATCCCTTCCGGTCTTCCATCCTGGCCTGACAGCATTGATTTTAAATGGCTGTCCAGTTAGTGCCGATTCGTTTTGGCTGAAAAAATCTTCCTTATCTCATCCCAGCATTTCTTGCCACAGAGAACTGTGCGGCAGAGTTCATGTATTTCCTTGTATGGTATTTTGTAAATAACATTCGTTTGCGGGTTGTTTGTATAGGGTATTTAAGGTTCACTAGCCGTTGTTTAATGCTGAGAGGGTTGAGTTATCTGGAAATCATTTCACAGATGTCTTTAATGTAAAGTAATGTGGCTAGGGTTTCTGCAGACGTTGTGTCTGCTAGTGTCAGTTTGTTGATGTGAAATCGTCACACTGGGTTTATTGGGTAGGCAAAAGTGGGGACTGCAGATGCTGGAAACCAGAGTTTAGATCAGAGTGGTACTGGAAAGGCACAGCAGGTCAGACAGCTTCCGAGGAGCAGGAAAATCGACATTTCGGGCTTAAGCCCTTCATCAGGAATAGAGGCAGGACGCTTCCAGGGATGGCGAGATAAATTGGGGGGTGCTGGGCCAAAGGTAGCAAAGAGTACAATAGGTGAATGGGGGTGGGGATGGAGGTGACAGGTCAGAGAGGAGGGTGGAGCGAACAGTTGAGAAGGGAGATTGGCAGGTAGGACAGGTCATGAGGACAGCGCTGAGCTGGAAGATTGGAACTGAGGTAAGGTGGGGGGAGGGGAAATGAGGAAACTGGTGAAGTCCACATTGATGTCCTGGGGTTGAATTTATCCGAGGCGAAAGGTGGGCGTGCTTCCTTCAGGCATCGGGTGGGGAGTGAGCGGCGATGGAGGAGGCCCAGGACCTGCATGTTCTCGGCAGAGTGGGAGGGGGGTTGAAATGTTGGGCCGGAGGGTGATGGGGTTGATTGCTGCGGGTGTCGTGGAGATGTTCCCTCAAGCGCTGTGACTTGACACTGCGAGGAGTCTCCAGTCTCCCCAATGTAGAGGAGACCGCATCGGGAGCAATGGATACAAGCAATGACATTGGTGGAAGCCTTCTCACGATCGTGGCCCAGGTTCGATTTCCGGGCAGGGAAGCAATTTACATTAGAGCTGTGAGGTGGCACTGCTGTCTCCCTGGTGGTCTAGTGGTTAGGATTCGGCGCTTTCACCGCTGCGGCCCGGGTTCGATTCCCGGTCAGGGAAGTGTTTCTCTGTGAATCGTTTGCCTACCCATTCTCCTTAAATGCGCTGTACAGTTCCTTATTGGCCTTCGTCGTTACTGGCTACTGCAGTGTGTCGTGCCTCGTTGAAATAGTGTCCTGATTCAGCTTGTTTTTATGTGTAGGGATCATTGCTTCTGTAGCTAAGTACTTGATTCGTGTGTGTTGTTTTCCTGTCGACGCTGTTTTGAATTTACCATTGACTGCTCGCTCTACTGTGACATCTAGGAATGGCACTTTGTTGTTGTTCTCCTCTTTTGTGAATTTTATGCCAGTAAGGATATTGTTGATGGTGTTGTAGGTTTCCTCTAATTTACTTCATTTTTTGATGACAAAAGTGTCATCACTGTGGCGGACACAAAGTTTGGTTTGGATCGTTGGAAGGGCTGTTGGTTTGAGACTGCATTATTGCTTCTGCTAGGAATCCTGATACTTGTGGTTTCATGGGTGTTTCGTTGATTTGTTTGAGGCTTGTTACTGAATATGAAGTGGGTGGTTAAGGCACAGTTCCACGAGCTGGATAGTGCTATCTTTGCTGATGAAGTTGGTGCTGTATTTGTGTCTTTGGTTCTTCGAGTAGTGTCTCCAGTTTTCTTTGGCCACGTTGATGTTAATGGATGTGAACAGGGCTGTTATGTCAAAGGACATCATTATTCCATCCTCTTCTAACTTAGTGTCTTTGGTGTTCAGGAATTCTTGGATGGAATAAATGGAGTGGCGTGAATCTTCGACTTGGTGTTCTAGTCTTCAGTGGAGGCCTTTGACTAGTCTGTATATTGGTGTTCCAAGTAGTGAGACTATGGCCTGAGGGGGGCTCCTGGTTTGAAGAGGAGGAGAACAACAACAAAGTGCCATTCTTAGATGTCACAGTAGAGCGAACACTCAACAGTGAACTTCAAACTAGCGTCTACAGAAAAACAACACACGCAAACCAAGTGCTTAACCACAGAAGCAATCATCCCAACACCCACAAACGAAGCTGCATCAGGACATTATTTCAATGAGCCACTACACACTGCATATAGAGGATTATAAAATCATGAGGGATACGGATGAGGTGAACAGCAGGTGTCCTTTCCCTCAGCTGGGGTTTTCAGGATCAGGGAGCAAATATTTTGAGGTGAGTAGAGAAAGATTTTATAAAGACAGGACAAGGATCGTTTTTTAAGAGAGTGGCCTGAGTGCAGAATGAATGTCCAGAAGAAGTCATAGAGTCATAGAGATGTACAGCACAGAAACAGACTGTTTGGTCCAACTTGTCCATGCCGACCAACTATCCCAAAACAATCTAGTCCCACCTGACAGCGCACGGCCCCATATCCCTCCAAACCCTTCCTATTCATACACCTAACCAAATGCCTTTTAAATGTTGCAATCGTACTAGACTTCACCACTTCCTCTGGCAGTTCATTCAATAAACGTACAATCCTCTGCGTGAAAACGTTGCCCCTTAGATCTCTTTTGTATCTTTCCCCTCTAATGCTAAACCCATGCCCTCTCGTACTGGACTCCCCCACCCCAGGGAAAAAGACTTTGTCTATTTATCCTATCCATACCCCTCATGATTTTATACACGCAGAGTTACAACGTTTGGATAAGTACATGAATATGAAAGGTTCGAAGGTTTATGGGCAAACACTGGTAGGTGGGACGAGTTTAGTTTGAGAACATACTCAGCATGGACGAGTTGGATGAAGGGTCTGTTCAGTGCTGTCATACTCTGTGACTGACCTGTACTGGTCTTAAAACCATTTTCTTACCTCCCCCCATAACAATCCACTTCTTTGTTGTTCAAAACTCAGATGAATTTAGCCTTGAATATGTTCAATGACCCCACTTCTGAACTGAATTCCTCTTCGTAATATACCACTTGCCTCGCTCATTGCCTGCTGCATCTGCCCGACAACTGGCATTGACTGGAATGGAGGGACTCTGACACCCCTTTACACATCCACACATCATTCCTGATGAAGGGCTTGTGCCCGAAACGTTCACTGTCCTGCTCCTCAGATGCTGCCTGACCTGTTCTGCTTTTCCAGTGCCACATTTTTCGACTTTCACCTCTAGTCCTCACTTTCTCCACATTCCAATATATCACCATTTAAACAATGCACTGCTTTTTTTTAAACAGCCAAGGCTATAACAACACATTGTGGCACTGCACTTGCCATGTGTTTGCCAATTGAGATACAGACCTGGACCAACTTCGGGAAGAGGCAAAACACTGAGTTCTGAACAAAAACGGTAGCACACTCAAAACGTCGGCTCTGTTTACCTTTCCACGGATGCAGCTCGACCCGTTGGCTTTCTGCAGTATTCGCCGTGTTTGAACTGATAGAAGACAATGGTAATTCTGGGCGGGAAGGTTAAATTGTTAATTGAATAGTAGCTTCCTCAACGAGACTGTGCGGGCGCTGGGCGGACCTGTCTCTGTGGCGCAATTGGTCAGCGCGTTCGGCTGTTAACCGGAAGGTTGGTGGTTCGAGACCACCCGGAGACGGGGCGTTTGCTGTTCACGCTCCTACTGCTTTCTTGGCTGCAAAGATGCGCGTTTTGAATGGTGTCAGGAAAATGTTTCCCAAACGGAAATCTTTTCCACTGAGGAAGCACAAAGGGGTTTCTGAATTGATTGAATTTCTAACGTAAAGGAATGCGGATGCTGACAGTCCGAGACAGAAAGCGAAACTGCTGGAGCAACTCAGTAGTTTTGGATGTTCCTGGATGAGGTAAAAAAAGTTCTGAAATGTCTCTGATTCTCTTTCTACAGATGCTGCCTGACCTGCTGAGTTGCTCCTGCAATTTCTGGTTTTGCTTTTAACTGAACGTCCATTTCATCTTTCGGGATGAAGCACCCAGAATCGCCATTTGCAGATATTTAACCCTTTCGAAAACTGTGAAGTGATTGGACTCAAACAAACTCTGCAATGATTTACTCTTTCTCAGCTCCACGGGCAGAGAGACCTGCGAAATGAAGCTGTCAGTGTGGTTCTGTATTGGTGGGCAGAGTGGTGAATGCGATGGACATGAAATCCATTGCGGGTTCCCCACGCAGGTGTGAACCCTGCCGACTACAGTTGAGAACTGTCGTCAGAAAGAAAGGGAGATTGTTTCACGGATTTTTAAAGATGCAAATCAGTGGAGGGGTTTAAATATTTCAATCACATTGGGACTGATCGGGAATCTGCAACCCACTGCCTGTCAGGGTGGAACAAGCAGATATCCCCAGAGCTGCTTTTGAGGATATGAGCCAAGTGTTTGGAAATGAGACTAGAACAGTGAGGGGCGTGAAGTCGTGGTCGAAATGAGGCAGGCACCTGAGGACAAAGGTGTTTTATTTGCCAGTGAAAGATACTGCTTCACAAAGTTGGGTCGATGGAAGGGAAGCAGTGATGGTGATTATCTTTGGCTGTTCACCTTGTGAATGTTCCCATTGCTGTGCATGTCCGTATAACGTCAGAACTCTGCAGCATGGCGGCGTCAGGTCCGCACAGTGCCAGGGGCGCAATGGATGACGCATGTGACTCCACCTACATGTTTGAAATGCAGCTCACAGCTTCTTCACACACCCCAATTAATCTTTCTCATTGTCCTGAAGCCGGCATACGGTTTGAATTCCTGATCTGCAGGAACGAGACTCTTTTCACTGTCTCGCGTCAGTAAGTGTCACTGAGAACATCAGAGTCACGTCACAGCGCTGTCAGAGGAGGGGAAGCTGAAAGAGCCCCACACGCTGCTCACGGGCACATTTCACTTTCCCCAACTCACCGCCCCAACCACTGCGGCTCCTGGGAGTGGAAAGGGAAGAAACGCCAAAACCCAGTCTCAGCTTTGTAAATCTTCAGGAAATAAGAACACTGCTTATCCCTTCCGGTCTTCCATCCTGGCCTGACAGCGTTGATTTTAAATGGCTGTCCAGTTAGTGCCGATTCGTTTTGGCTGAAAAAATCTTCCTTATCTCATCCCAGCATTTCTTGCCACAGAGAACTGTGCGGCAGAGTTCATGTATTTCCTTGTATGGTATTTTGTAAATAACATTCGTTTGCGGGTTGTTTGTATAGGGTATTTAAGGTTCACTAGCCGTTGTTTAATGCTGAGAGGGTTGAGTTATCTGGAAATCATTTCACAGATGTCTTTAATGTAAAGTAATGTGGCTAGGGTTTCTGCAGACGTTGTGTCTGCTAGTGTCAGTTTGTTGATGTGAAATCGTCACACTGGGTTTATTGGGTAGGCAAAAGTGGGGACTGCAGATGCTGGAAACCAGAGTTTAGATCAGAGTGGTACTGGAAAGGCACAGCAGGTCAGACAGCTTCCGAGGAGCAGGAAAATCGACATTTCGGGCTTAAGCCCTTCATCAGGAATAGAGGCAGGACGCTTCCAGGGATGGCGAGATAAATTGGGGGGTGCTGGGCCGAAGGTAGCAAAGAGTACAATAGGTGAATGGGGGTGGGGATGGAGGTGACAGGTCAGAGAGGAGGGTGGAGCGAACAGTTGAGAAGGGAGATTGGCAGGTAGGACAGGTCATGAGGACAGCGCTGAGCTGGAAGATTGGAACTGAGGTAAGGTGGGGGGAGGGGAAATGAGGAAACTGGTGAAGTCCACATTGATGTCCTGGGGTTGAATTTATCCGAGGCGAAAGGTGGGCGTGCTTCCTTCAGGCATCGGGTGGGGAGTGAGCGGCGATGGAGGAGGCCCAGGACCTGCATGTTCTCGGCAGAGTGGGAGGGGGGTTGAAATGTTGGGCCAGAGGGTGATGGGGTTGATTGCTGCGGGTGTCGTGGAGATGTTCCCTCAAGCGCTGTGACTTGACACTGCGAGGAGTCTCCAGTCTCCCCAATGTAGAGGAGACCGCATCGGGAGCAATGGATACAAGCAATGACATTGGTGGAAGCCTTCTCACGATCGTGGCCCAGGTTCGATTTCCGGGCAGGGAAGCAATTTACATTAGAGCTGTGAGGTGGCACTGCTGTCTCCCTGGTGGTCTAGTGGTTAGGATTCGGCGCTTTCACCGCTGCGGCCCGGGTTCGATTCCCGGTCAGGGAAGTGTTTCTCTGTGAATCGTTTGCCTACACATTCTCCTTAAATGCGCTGTACAGTTCCTTGTTGGCCTTCGTCGTTACTGGCTACTGCAGTGTGTCGTGCCTCGTTGAAATAGTGTCCTGATTCAGCTTGTTTTTATGTGTAGGGATCATTGCTTCTGTAGCTAAGTACTTGATTCGTGTGTGTTGTTTTCCTGTCGACGCTGTTTTGAATTTCCCATTGACTGCTCGCTCTACTGTGACATCTAGGAATGGCACTTTGTTGTTGTTCTCCTCTTTTGTGAATTTTATGCCAGTAAGGATATTGTTGATGGTGTTGTAGGTTTCCTCTAATTTACTTCATTTTTTGATGACAAAAGTGTCATCACTGTGGCGGACACAAAGTTTGGTTTGGATCGTTGGAAGGGCTGTTGGTTTGAGACTGCATTATTGCTTCTGCTAGGAATCCTGATACTTGTGGTTTCATGGGTGTTTCGTTGATTTGTTTGAGGCTTGTTACTGAATATGAAGTGGGTGGTTAAGGCACAGTTCCACGAGCTGGATAGTGCTATCTTTGCTGATGAAGTTGGTGCTGTATTTGTGTCTTTGGTTCTTCGAGTAGTGTCTCCAGTTTTCTTTGGCCACGTTGATGTTAATGGATGTGAACAGGGCTGTTATGTCAAAGGACATCATTATTCCATCCTCTTCTAACTTAGTGTCTTTGGTGTTCAGGAATTCTTGGATGGAATAAATGGAGTGGCGTGAATCTTCGACTTGGTGTTCTAGTCTTCAGTGGAGGCCTTTGACTAGTCTGTATATTGGTGTTCCAAGTAGTGAGACTATGGCCTGAGGGGGGCTCCTGGTTTGAAGAGGAGGAGAACAACAACAAAGTGCCATTCTTAGATGTCACAGTAGAGCGAACACTCAACAGTGAACTTCAAACTAGCGTCTACAGAAAAACAACACACGCAAACCAAGTGCTTAACCACAGAAGCAATCATCCCAACACCCACAAACGAAGCTGCATCAGGACATTATTTCAATGAGCCACTACACACTGCATATAGAGGATTATAAAATCATGAGGGATACGGATGAGGTGAACAGCAGGTGTCCTTTCCCTCAGCTGGGGTTTTCAGGATCAGGGAGCAAATATTTTGAGGTGAGTAGAGAAAGATTTTATAAAGACAGGACAAGGATCGTTTTTTAAGAGAGTGGCCTGAGTGCAGAATGAATGTCCAGAAGAAGTCATAGAGTCATAGAGATGTACAGCACAGAAACAGACTGTTTGGTCCAACTTGTCCATGCCGACCAACTATCCCAAAACAATCTAGTCCCACCTGACAGCGCACGACCCCATATCCCTCCAAACCCTTCCTATTCATACACCTAACCAAATGCCTTTTAAATGTTGCAATCGTACTAGACTTCACCACTTCCTCTGGCAGTTCATTCAATAAACGTACAATCCTCTGCGTGAAAACGTTGCCCCTTAGATCTCTTTTGTATCTTTCCCCTCTAATGCTAAACCCATGCCCTCTCGTACTGGACTCCCCCACCCCAGGGAAAAAGACTTTGTCTATTTATCCTATCCATACCCCTCATGATTTTATACACGCAGAGTTACAACGTTTGGATAAGTACATGAATATGAAAGGTTCGAAGGTTTATGGGCAAACACTGGGAGGTGGGACGAGTTTAGTTTGAGAACATACTCAGCATGGACGAGTTGGATGAAGGGTCTGTTCAGTGCTGTCATACTCTGTGACTGACCTGTACTGGTCTTAAAACCATTTTCTTACCTCCCCCCATAACAATCCACTTCTTTGTTGTTCAAAACTCAGATGAATTTACCCTTGAATATGTTCAATGACCCCACTTCTGAACTGAATTCCTCTTCGTAATATACCACTTGCCTCGCTCATTGCCTGCTGCATCTGCCCGACAACTGGCATTGACTGGAATGGAGGGACTCTGACACCCCTTTACACATCCACACATCATTCCTGATGAAGGGCTTGTGCCCGAAACGTTCACTGTCCTGCTCCTCAGATGCTGCCTGACCTGTTCTGCTTTTCCAGTGCCACATTTTTCGACTTTCACCTCTAGTCCTCACTTTCTCCACATTCCAATATATCACCATTTAAACAATGCACTGCTTTTTTTTAAACAGCCAAGGCTATAACAACACATTGCGGCACTGCACTTGCCATGTGTTTGCCAATTGAGATACAGACCTGGACCAACTTCGGGAAGAGGCAAAACACTGAGTTCTGAACAAAAACGGTAGCACACTCAAAACGTCGGCTCTGTTTACCTTTCCACGGATGCAGCTCGACCCGTTGGCTTTCTGCAGTATTCGCCGTGTTTGAACTGATAGAAGACAATGGTAATTCTGGGCGGGAAGGTTAAATTGTTAATTGAATAGTAGCTTCCTCAACGAGACTGTGCGTGCGCCGGGCGGACCTGTCTCTGTGGCGCAATTGGTCAGCGCGTTCGGCTGTTAACCGGAAGGTTGGTGGTTCGAGACCACCCGGAGACGGGGCGTTTGCTGTTCATGCTCCTACTGCTTTCTTGGCTGCAAAGATGCGCGTTTTGAATGGTGTCAGGAAAATGTTTCCCAAACGGAAATCTTTTCCACTGAGGAAGCACAAAGGGGTTTCTGAATTGATTGAATTTCTAACGTAAAGGAATGCGGATGCTGACAGTCCGAGACAGAAAGCGAAACTGCTGGAGCAACTCAGCAGTTTTGGATGTTCCTGGATGAGGTAAAAAAAGTTCTGAAATGTCTCTGATTCTCTTTCTACAGATGCTGCCTGACCTGCTGAGTTGCTCCTGCAATTTCTGGTTTTGCTTTTAACTGAACGTCCATTTCATCTTTCGGGATGAAGCACCCAGAATCGCCATTTGCAGATATTTAACCCTTTCGAAAACTGTGAAGTGATTGGACTCAAACAAACTCTGCAATGATTTACTCTTTCTCAGCTCCACGGGCAGAGAGACCTGCGAAATGAAGCTGTCAGTGTGGTTCTGTATTGGTGGGCAGAGTGGTGAATGCGATGGACATGAAATCCATTGCGGGTTCCCCACGCAGGTGTGAACCCTGCCGACTACAGTTGAGAACTGTCGTCAGAAAGAAAGGGAGATTGTTTCACGGATTTTTAAAGATGCAAATCAGTGGAGGGGTTTAAATATTTCAATCACATTGGGACTGATCGGGAATCTGCAACCCACTGCCTGTCAGGGTGGAACAAGCAGATATCCCCAGAGCTGCTTTTGAGGATATGAGCCAAGTGTTTGGAAATGAGACTAGAACAGTGAGGGGCGTGAAGTCGTGGTCGAAATGAGGCAGGCACCTGAGGACAAAGGTGTTTTATTTGCCAGTGAAAGATACTGCTTCACAAAGTTGGGTCGATGGAAGGGAAGCAGTGATGGTGATTATCTTTGGCTGTTCACCTTGTGAAAGTTCCCATTGCTGTGCATGTCCGTATAACGTCAGAACTCTGCAGCATGGCGGCGTCAGGTCCGCACAGTGCCAGGGGCGCAATGGATGACGCATGTGACTCCACCTACATGTTTGAAATGCAGCTCACAGCTTCTTCACACACCCCAATTAATCTTTCTCATTGTCCTGAAGCCGGCATACGGTTTGAATTCCTGATCTGCAGGAACGAGACTCTTTTCACTGTCTCGCGTCAGTAAGTGTCCCTGAGAACATCAGAGTCACGTCACAGCGCTGTCAGAGGAGGGGAAGCTGAAAGAGCCCCACACGCTGCTCACGGGCACATTTCACTTTCCCCAACTCACCGCCCCAACCACTGCGGCTCCTGGGAGTGGAAAGGGAAGAAACGCCAAAACCCAGTCTCAGCTTTGTAAATCTTCAGGAAATAAGAAAACTGATTATCCCTTCCGGTCTTCCATCCTGGCCTGACAGCGTTGATTTTAAATGGCTGTCCAGTTAGTGCCGATTCGTTTTGGCTGAAAAAATCTTCCTTATCTCATCCCAGCATTTCTTGCCACCAGAGAACTGTGCGGCAGAGTTCATGTATTTCCTTGTATGGTATTTTGTAAATAACATTCGTTTGCGGGTTGTTTGTATAGGGTATTTAAGGTTCACTAGCCGTTGTTTAATGCTGAGAGGGTTGAGTTATCTGGAAATCATTTCACAGATGTCTTTAATGTAAAGTAATGTGGCTAGGGTTTCTGCAGACGTTGTGTCTGCTAGTGTCAGTTTGTTGATGTGAAATCGTCACACTGGGTTTATTGGGTAGGCAAAAGTGGGGACTGCAGATGCTGGAAACCAGAGTTTAGATCAGAGTGGTACTGGAAAGGCACAGCAGGTCAGACAGCTTCCGAGGAGCAGGAAAATCGACATTTCGGGCTTAAGCCCTTCATCAGGAATAGAGGCAGGACGCTTCCAGGGATGGCGAGATAAATTGGGGGGTGCTGGGCCGAAGGTAGCAAAGAGTACAATAGGTGAATGGGGGTGGGGATGGAGGTGACAGGTCAGAGAGGAGGGTGGAGCGAACAGTTGAGAAGGGAGATTGGCAGGTAGGACAGGTCATGAGGACAGCGCTGAGCTGGAAGATTGGAACTGAGGTAAGGTGGGGGGAGGGGAAATGAGGAAACTGGTGAAGTCCACATTGATGTCCTGGGGTTGAATTTATCCGAGGCGAAAGGTGGGCGTGCTTCCTTCAGGCATCGGGTGGGGAGTGAGCGGCGATGGAGGAGGCCCAGGACCTGCATGTTCTCGGCAGAGTGGGAGGGGGGTTGAAATGTTGAGCCGGAGGGTGATGGGGTTGATTGCTGCGGGTGTCGTGGAGATGTTCCCTCAAGCGCTGTGACTTGACACTGCGAGGAGTCTCCAGTCTCCCCAATGTAGAGGAGACCGCATCGGGAGCAATGGATACAAGCAATGACATTGGTGGAAGCCTTCTCACGATCGTGGCCCAGGTTCGATTTCCGGGCAGGGAAGCAATTTACATTAGAGCTGTGAGGTGGCACTGCTGTCTCCCTCTTGGTCTAGTGGTTAGGACTCGGCGCTTTCACCGCTGCGGCCCGGGTTCGGTTCCCGCTCAGGGAAGTGTTTCTCTGTGAATCGTTTGCCTACCCATTCTCCTTAAATGCGCTGTACCGTTCCTTATTGGCCTTCGTCGTTACTGGCTACTGCAGTGTGTCGTGCCTCGTTGAAATAGTGTCCTGATTCAGCTTGTTTTTATGTGTAGGGATCATTGCTTCTGTAGCTAAGTACTTGATTCGTGTGTGTTGTTTTCCTGTCGACGCTGTTTTGAATTTACCATTGACTGCTCGCACTACTGTGACATCTAGGAATGGCACTTTGTTGTTGTTCTCCTCTTTTGTGAATTTTATGCCAGTAAGGATATTGTTGATGGTGTTGTAGGTTTCCTCTAATTTACTTCATTTTTTGATGACAAAAGTGTAATCACTGTGGCGGACACAAAGTTTGGTTTGGATCGTTGGAAGGGCTGTTGGTTTGAGACTGCATTATTGCTTCTGCTAGGAATCCTGATACTTGTGGTTTCATGGGTGTTTCGTTGATTTGTTTGAGGCTTGTTACTGAATATGAAGTGGGTGGTTAAGGCACAGTTCCACGAGCTGGATAGTGCTATCTTTGCTGATGAAGTTGGTGCTGTATTTGTGTCTTTGGTTCTTCGAGTAGTGTCTCCAGTTTTCTTTGGCCACGTTGATGTTCATGGATGTGAACAGGGCTGTTATGTCAAAGGACATCATTATTCCATCCTCTTCTAACTTAGTGTCTTTGGTGTTCAGGAATTCTTGGATGGAATAAATGGAGTGGCGTGAATCTTCGACTTGGTGTTCTAGTCTTCAGTGGAGGCCTTTGACTAGTCTGTATATTGGTATTCCAAGTAGTGAGACTATGGCCTGAGGGGGGCTCCTGGTTTGAAGAGGAGGAGAACAACAACAAAGTGCCATTCTTAGATGTCACAGTAGAGCGAACACTCAACAGTGAACTTCAAACTAGCGTCTACAGAAAAACAACACACGCAAACCAAGTGCTTAACCACAGAAGCAATCATCCCAACACCCACAAACGAAGCTGCATCAGGACATTATTTCAATGAGCCACTACACACTGCATATAGAGGATTATAAAATCATGAGGGATACGGATGAGGTGAACAGCAGGTGTCCTTTCCCTCAGCTGGGGTTTTCAGGATCAGGGAGCAAATATTTTGAGGTGAGTAGAGAAAGATTTTATAAAGACAGGACAAGGATCGTTTTTTAAGAGAGTGGCCTGAGTGCAGAATGAATGTCCAGAAGAAGTCATAGAGTCATAGAGATGTACAGCACAGAAACAGACTGTTTGGTCCAACTTGTCCATGCCGACCAACTATCCCAAAACAATCTAGTCCCACCTGACAGCGCACGGCCCCATATCCCTCCAAACCCTTCCTATTCATACACCTAACCAAATGCCTTTTAAATGTTGCAATCGTACTAGACTTCACCACTTCCTCTGGCAGTTCATTCAATAAACGTACAATCCTCTGCGTGAAAACGTTGCCCCTTAGATCTCTTTTGTATCTTTCCCCTCTAATGCTAAACCCATGCCCTCTCGTACTGGACTCCCCCACCCCAGGGAAAAAGACTTTGTCTATTTATCCTATCCATACCCCTCATGATTTTATACACGCAGAGTTACAACGTTTGGATAAGTACATGAATATGAAAGGTTCGAAGGTTTATGGGCAAACACTGGTAGGTGGGACGAGTTTAGTTTGAGAACATACTCAGCATGGACGAGTTGGATGAAGGGTCTGTTCAGTGCTGTCATACTCTGTGACTGACCTGTACTGGTCTTAAAACCATTTTCTTACCTCCCCCCATAACAATCCACTTCTTTGTTGTTCAAAACTCAGATGAATTTACCCTTGAATATGTTCAATGACCCCACTTCTGAACTGAATTCCTCTTCGTAATATACCACTTGCCTCGCTCATTGCCTGCTGCATCTGCCCGACAACTGGCATTGACTGGAATGGAGGGACTCTGACACCCCTTTATACATCCACACATCATTCCTGATGAAGGGCTTGTGCCCGAAACGTTCACTGTCCTGCTCCTCAGATGCTGCCTGACCTGTTCTGCTTTTCCAGTGCCACATTTTTCGACTTTCACCTCTAGTCCTCACTTTCTCCACATTCCAATATATCACCATTTAAACAATGCACTGCTTTTTTTTAAACAGCCAAGGCTATAACAACACATTGCGGCACTGCACTTGCCATGTGTTTGCCAATTGAGATACAGACCTGGACCAACTTCGGGAAGAGGCAAAACACTGAGTTCTGAACAAAAACGGTAGCACACTCAAAACGTCGGCTCTGTTTACCTTTCCACGGATGCAGCTCGACCCGTTGGCTTTCTGCAGTATTCGCCGTGTTTGAACTGATAGAAGACAATGGTAATTCTGGGCGGGAAGGTTAAATTGTTAATTGAATAGTAGCTTCCTCAACGAGACTGTGCGGGCGATGGGCGGAACTGTCTCTGTGGCGCAATTGGTCAGCGCGTTCGGCTGTTAACCGGAAGGTTGGTGGTTCCAGACCACCCGGAGACGGGGCGTTTGCTGTTCACGCTCCTACTGCTTTCTTGGCTGCAAAGATGCGCGTTTTTAATGGTGTCAGGAAAATGTTTCCCAAACGGAAATCTTTTCCACTGAGGAAGCACAAAGGGGTTTCTGAATTGATTGAATTTCTAACGTAAAGGAATGCGGATGCTGACAGTCCGAGACAGAAAGCGAAACTGCTGGAGCAACTCAGTAGTTTTGGATGTTCCTGGATGAGGTAAAAAAAGTTCTGAAATGTCTCTGATTCTCTTTCTACAGATGCTGCCTGACCTGCTGAGTTGCTCCTGCAATTTCTGGTTTTGCTTTTAACTGAACGTCCATTTCATCTTTCGGGATGAAGCACCCAGAATCGCCATTTGCAGATATTTAACCCTTTCGAAAACTGTGAAGTGATTGGACTCAAACAAACTCTGCAATGATTTACTCTTTCTCAGCTCCACGGGCAGAGAGACCTGCGAAATGAAGCTGTCAGTGTGGTTCTGTATTGGTGGGCAGAGTGGTGAATGCGATGGACATGAAATCCATTGCGGGTTCCCCACGCAGGTGTGAACCCTGCCGACTACAGTTGAGAACTGTCGTCAGAAAGAAAGGGAGATTGTTTCACGGATTTTTAAAGATGCAAATCAGTGGAGGGGTTTAAATATTTCAATCACATTGGGACTGATCGGGAATCTGCAACCCACTGCCTGTCAGGGTGGAACAAGCAGATATCCCCAGAGCTGCTTTTGAGGATATGAGCCAAGTGTTTGGAAATGAGACTAGAACAGTGAGGGGCGTGAAGTCGTGGTCGAAATGAGGCAGGCACCTGAGGACAAAGGTGTTTTATTTGCCAGTGAAAGATACTGCTTCACAAAGTTGGGTCGATGGAAGGGAAGCAGTGATGGTGATTATCTTTGGCTGTTCACCTTGTGAAAGTTCCCATTGCTGTGCATGTCCGTATAACGTCAGAACTCTGCAGCATGGCGGCGTCAGGTCCGCACAGTGCCAGGGGCGCAATGGATGACGCATGTGACTCCACCTACATGTTTGAAATGCAGCTCACAGCTTCTTCACACACCCCAATTAATCTTTCTCATTGTCCTGAAGCCGGCATACGGTTTGAATTCCTGATCTGCAGGAACGAGACTCTTTTCACTGTCTCGCGTCAGTAAGTGTCCCTGAGAACATCAGAGTCACGTCACAGCGCTGTCAGAGGAGGGGAAGCTGAAAGAGCCCCACACGCTGCTCACGGGCACATTTCACTTTCCCCAACTCACCGCCCCAACCACTGCGGCTCCTGGGAGTGGAAAGGGAAGAAACGCCAAAACCCAGTCTCAGCTTTGTAAATCTTCAGGAAATAAGAAAACTGATTATCCCTTCTGGTCTTCCATCCTGGCCTGACAGCGTTGATTTTAAATGGCTGTCCAGTTAGTGCCGATTCGTTTTGGCTGAAAAAATCTTCCTTATCTCATCCCAGCATTTCTTGCCACAGAGAACTGTGCGGCAGAGTTCATGTATTTCCTTGTATGGTATTTTGTAAATAACATTCGTTTGCGGGTTGTTTGTATAGGGTATTTAAGGTTCACTAGCCGTTGTTTAATGCTGAGAGGGTTGAGTTATCTGGAAATCATTTCACAGATGTCTTTAATGTAAAGTAATGTGGCTAGGGTTTCTGCAGACGTTGTGTCTGCTAGTGTCAGTTTGTTGATGTGAAATCGTCACACTGGGTTTATTGGGTAGGCAAAAGTGGGGACTGCAGATGCTGGAAACCAGAGTTTAGATCAGAGTGGTACTGGAAAGGCACAGCAGGTCAGACAGCTTCCGAGGAGCAGGAAAATCGACATTTCGGGCTTAAGCCCTTCATCAGGAATAGAGGCAGGACGCTTCCAGGGATGGCGAGATAAATTGGGGGGTGCTGGGCCGAAGGTAGCAAAGAGTACAATAGGTGAATGGGGGTGGGGATGGAGGTGACAGGTCAGAGAGGAGGGTGGAGCGAACAGTTGAGAAGGGAGATTGGCAGGTAGGACAGGTCATGAGGACAGCGCTGAGCTGGAAGGTTGGAACTGAGGTAAGGTGGGGGGAGGGGAAATGAGGAAACTGGTGAAGTAAACATTGATGTCCTGGGGTTGAATTTATCCGAGGCGAAAGGTGGGCGTGCTTCCTTCAGGCATCGGGTGGGGAGTGAGCGGCGATGGAGGAGGCCCAGGACCTGCATGTTCTCGGCAGAGTGGGAGGGGTGTTGAAATGTTGGGCCAGAGGGTGATGGGGTTGATTGCTGCGGGTGTCGTGGAGATGTTCCCTCAAGCGCTGTGACTTGACACTGCGAGGAGTCTCCAGTCTCCCCAATGTAGAGGAGACCGCATCGGGAGCAATGGATACAAGCAATGACATTGGTGGAAGCCTTCTCACGATCGTGGCCCAGGTTCGATTTCCGGGCAGGGAAGCAATTTACATTAGAGCTGTGAGGTGGCGCTGCTGTCTCCCTGGTGGTCTAGTGGTTAGGATTCGGCGCTTTCACCGCTGCGGCCCGGGTTCGATTCCCGGTCAGGGAAGTGTTTCTCTGTGAATCGTTTGCTTACCCATTCTCCTTAAATGCGCTGTACAGCTCCTTATTGGCCTTCGTCGTTACTGGCTACTGCAGTGTGTCGTGCCTCGTTGAAATAGTGTCCTGATTCAGCTTGTTTTTATGTGTAGGGATCATTGCTTCTGTAGCTAAGTACTTGATTCGTGTGTGTTGTTTTCCTGTCGACGCTGTTTTGAATTTACCATTGACTGTTCGCTCTACTGTGACATCTAGGAATGGCACTTTGTTGTTGTTCTCCTCTTTTGTGAATTTTATGCCAGTAAGGATATTGTTGATGGTGTTGTAGGTTTCCTCTAATTTACTTCATTTTTTGATGACAAAAGTGTAATCACTGTGGCGGACACAAAGTTTGGTTTGGATCGTTGGAAGGGCTGTTGGTTTGAGACTGCATTATTGCTTCTGCTAGGAATCCTGATACTTGTGGTTTCATGGGTGTTTCGTTGATTTGTTTGAGGCTTGTTACTGAATATGAAGTGGGTGGTTAAGGCACAGTTCCACGAGCTGGATAGTGCTATCTTTGCTGATGAAGTTGGTGCTGTATTTGTGTCTTTGGTTCTTCGAGTAGTGTCTCCAGTTTTCTTTGGCCACGTTGATGTTAATGGATGTGAACAGGGCTGTTATGTCAAAGGACATCATTATTCCATCCTCTTCTAACTTAGTGTCTTTGGTGTTCAGGAATTCTTGGATGGAATAAATGGAGTGGCGTGAATCTTCGACTTGGTGTTCTAGTCTTCAGTGGAGGCCTTTGACTAGTCTGTATATTGATGTTCCAAGTAGTGAGACTATGGCCTGAGGGGGGCTCCTGGTTTGAAGAGGAGGAGAACAACAACAAAGTGCCATTCTTAGATGTCACAGTAGAGCGAACACTCAACAGTGAACTTCAAACTAGCGTCTACAGAAAAACAACACACGCAAACCAAGTGCTTAACCACAGAAGCAATCATCCCAACACCCACAAACGAAGCTGCATCAGGACATTATTTCAATGAGCCACTACACACTGCATATAGAGGATTATAAAATCATGAGGGATACGGATGAGGTGAACAGCAGGTGTCCTTTCCCTCAGCTGGGGTTTTCAGGATCAGGGAGCAAATATTTTGAGGTGAGTAGAGAAAGATTTTATAAAGACAGGACAAGGATCGTTTTTTAAGAGAGTGGCCTGAGTGCAGAATGAATGTCCAGAAGAAGTCATAGAGTCATAGAGATGTACAGCACAGAAACAGACTGTTTGGTCCAACTTGTCCATGCCGACCAACTATCCCAAAACAATCTAGTCCCACCTGACAGCGCACGACCCCATATCCCTCCAAACCCTTCCTATTCATACACCTAACCAAATGCCTTTTAAATGTTGCAATCGTACTAGACTTCACCACTTCCTCTGGCAGTTCATTCAATAAACGTACAATCCTCTGCGTGAAAACGTTGCCCCTTAGATCTCTTTTGTATCTTTCCCCTCTAATGCTAAACCCATGCCCTCTCGTACTGGACTCCCCCACCCCAGGGAAAAAGACTTTGTCTATTTATCCTATCCATACCCCTCATGATTTTATACACGCAGAGTTACAACGTTTGGATAAGTACATGAATATGAAAGGTTCGAAGGTTTATGGGCAAACACTGGGAGGTGGGACGAGTTTAGTTTGAGAACATACTCAGCATGGACGAGTTGGATGAAGGGTCTGTTCAGTGCTGTCATACTCTGTGACTGACCTGTACTGGTCTTAAAACCATTTTCTTACCTCCCCCCATAACAATCCACTTCTTTGTTGTTCAAAACTCAGATGAATTTACCCTTGAATATGTTCAATGACCCCACTTCTGAACTGAATTCCTCTTCGTAATATACCACTTGCCTCGCTCATTGCCTGCTGCATCTGCCCGACAACTGGCATTGACTGGAATGGAGGGACTCTGACACCTCTTTATACATCCACACATCATTCCTGATGAAGGGCTTGTGCCCGAAACGTTCACTGTCCTGCTCCTCAGATGCTGCCTGACCTGTTCTGCTTTTCCAGTGCCACATTTTTCGACTTTCACCTCTAGTCCTCACTTTCTCCACATTCCAATATATCACCATTTAAACAATGCACTGCTTTTTTTTAAACAGCCAAGGCTATAACAACACATTGCGGCACTGCACTTGCCATGTGTTTGCCAATTGAGATACAGACCTGGACCAACTTCGGGAAGAGGCAAAACACTGAGTTCTGAACAAAAACGGTAGCACACTCAAAACGTCGGCTCTGTTTACCTTTCCACGGATGCAGCTCGACCCGTTGGCTTTCTGCAGTATTCGCCGTGTTTGAACTGATAGAAGACAATGGTAATTCTGGGCGGGAAGGTTAAATTGTTAATTGAATAGTAGCTTCCTCAACGAGACTGTGCGGGCGCTGGGCGGACCTGTCTCTGTGGCGTAATTGGTCAGCGCGTTCGGCTGTTAACCGGAAGGTTGGTGGTTCGAGACCACCCGGAGACGGGGCGTTTGCTGTTCACGCTCCTACTGCTTTCTTGGCTGCAAAGATGCGCGTTTTTAATGGTGTCAGGAAAATGTTTCCCAAACGGAAATCTTTTCCACTGAGGAAGCACAAAGGGGTTTCTGAATTGATTGAATTTCTAACGTAAAGGAATGCGGATGCTGACAGTCCGAGACAGAAAGCGAAACTGCTGGAGCAACTCAGTAGTTTTGGATGTTCCTGGATGAGGTAAAAAAAGTTCTGAAATGTCTCTGATTCTCTTTCTACAGATGCTGCCTGACCTGCTGAGTTGCTCCTGCAATTTCTGGTTTTGCTTTTAACTGAACGTCCATTTCATCTTTCGGGATGAAGCACCCAGAATCGCCATTTGCAGATATTTAACCCTTTCGAAAACTGAGAAGTGATTGGATTCAAACAAACTCTGCAATGATTTACTCTTTCTCAGCTCCACGGGCAGAGAGACCTGCGAAATGAAGCTGTCAGTGTGGTTCTGTATTGGTGGGCAGAGTGGTGAATGCGATGGACATGAAATCCATTGCGGGTTCCCCACGCAGGTGTGAACCCTGCCGACTACAGTTGAGAACTGTCGTCAGAAAGAAAGGGAGATTGTTTCACGGATTTTTAAAGATGCAAATCAGTGGAGGGGTTTAAATATTTCAATCACATTGGGACTGATCGGGAATCTGCAACCCACTGCCTGTCAGGGTGGAAAAGCAGATATCCCCAGAGCTGCTTTTGAGGATATGAGCCAAGTGTTTGGAAATGAGACTAGAACAGTGAGGGGCGTGAAGTCGTGGTCGAAATGAGGCAGGCACCTGAGGACAAAGGTGTTTTATTTGCCAGTGAAAGATACTGCTTCACAAAGTTGGGTCGATGGAAGGGAAGCAGTGATGGTGATTATCTTTGGCTGTTCACCTTGTGAATGTTCCCATTGCTGTGCATGTCCGTATAACGTCAGAACTCTGCAGCATGGCGGCGTCAGGTCCGCACAGTGCCAGGGGCGCAATGGATGACGCATGTGACTCCACCTACATGTTTGAAATGCAGCTCACAGCTTCTTCACACACCCCAATTAATCTTTCTCATTGTCTTGAAGCCGGCATACGGTTTGAATTCCTGATCTGCAGGAACGAGACTCTTTTCACTGTCTCGCGTCAGTAAGTGTCCCTGAGAACATCAGAGTCACGTCACAGCGCTGTCAGAGGAGGGGAAGCTGAAAGAGCCCCACACGCTGCTCACGGGCACATTTCACTTTCCCCAACTCACCGCCCCAACCACTGCGGCTCCTGGGAGTGGAAAGGGAAGAAACGCCAAAACCCAGTCTCAGCTTTGTAAATCTTCAGGAAATAAGAAAACTGATTATCCCTTCCGGTCTTCCATCCTGGCCTGACAGCGTTGATTTTAAATGGCTGTCCAGTTAGTGCCGATTCGTTTTGGCTGAAAAAATCTTCCTTATCTCATCCCAGCATTTCTTGCCACAGAGAACTGTGCGGCAGAGTTCATGTATTTCCTTGTATGGTATTTTGTAAATAACATTCGTTTGCGGGTTGTTTGTATAGGGTATTTAAGGTTCACTAGCCGTTGTTTAATGCTGAGAGGGTTGAGTTATCTGGAAATCATTTCACAGATGTCTTTAATGTAAAGTAATGTGGCTCGGGTTTCTGCAGACGTTGTGTCTGCTAGTGTCAGTTTGTTGATGTGAAATCGTCACACTGGGTTTATTGGGTAGGCAAAAGTGGGGACTGCAGATGCTGGAAACCAGAGTTTCGATCAGAGTGGTACTGGAAAGGCACAGCAGGTCAGACAGCTTCCGAGGAGCAGGAAAATCGACATTTCGGGCTTAAGCCCTTCATCAGGAATAGAGGCAGGACGCTTCCAGGGATGGCGAGATAAATTGGGGGGTGCTGGGCCGAAGGTAGCAAAGAGTACAATAGGTGAATGGGGGTGGGGATGGAGGTGACAGGTCAGAGAGGAGGGTGGAGCGAACAGTTGAGAAGGGAGATTGGCAGGTAGGACAGGTCATGAGGACAGCGCTGAGCTGGAAGGTTGGAACTGAGGTAAGGTGGGGGGAGGGGAAATGAGGAAACTGGTGAAGTCCACATTGATGTCCTGGGGTTGAATTTATCCGAGGCGAAAGGTGGGCGTGCTTCCTTCAGGCATCGGGTGGGGAGTGAGCGGCGATGGAGGAGGCCCAGGACCTGCATGTTCTCGGCAGAGTGGGAGGGGTGTTGAAATGTTGGGCCAGAGGGTGATGGGGTTGATTGCTGCGGGTGTCGTGGAGATGTTCCCTCAAGCGCTGTGACTTGACACTGCGAGGAGTCTCCAGTCTCCCCAATGTAGAGGAGACCGCATCGGGAGCAATGGATACAAGCAATGACATTGGTGGAAGCCTTCTCACGATCGTGGCCCAGGTTCGATTTCCGGGCAGGGAAGCAATTTACATTAGAGCTGTGAGGCGGCACTGCTGTCTCCCTGGTGGTCTAGTGGTTAGGATTCGGCGCTTTCACCGCTGCGGCCCAGGTTCGATTCCCGCTCAGGGAAGTGTTTCTCTGTGAGTCGTTTGCCTAACCATTCTCCTTAAATGCGCTGTACAGTTCCTTATTGGCCTTCGTCGTTACTGGCTACTGCAGTGTGTCGTGCCTCGTTGAAATAGTGTCCTGATTCAGCTTGTTTGTATGTGTCGGGATCATTGCTTCTGTAGCTAAGTCCTTGATTCGTGTGTGTTGTTTTCCTGTCGACGCTGTTTTGAATTTACCATTGACTTCTCGCTCTTCTGTGACATCTAGAAATGGCACTTTGTTGTTGTTCTCCTCTTTTGTGAATTTTATGCCAGTAAGGATATTGTTGATGGTGTTGTAGGTTTCCTCTAATTTACTTCATTTTTTGATGACAAAAGTGTCATCACTGTGGCGGACACAAAGTTTGGTTTGGATCGTTGGAAGGGCTGTTGGTTTGAGACTGCATTATTGCTTCTGCTAGGAATCCTGATACTTGTGGTTTCATGGGTGTTTCGTTGATTTGTTTGAGGCTTGTAACTGAATATGAAGTGGGTGGTTAAGGCACAGTTCCACGAGCTGGATAGTGCTATCTTTGCTGATGAAGTTGGTGCTGTATTTGTGTCTTTGGTTCTTCGAGTAGTGTCTCCAGTTTTCTTTGGCCACGTTGATGTTAATGGATGTGAACAGGGCTGTTATGTCAAAGGACATCATTATTCCATCCTCTTCTAACTTAGTGTCTTTGGTGTTCAGGAATTCTTGGATGGAATAAATGGAGTGGCGTGAAGCTTCGACTTGGTGTTCTCCTCTTCAGTGGAGGCCTTTGACTAGTCTGTATATTGGTGTTCCAAGTAGTGAGACTATGGCCTGAGGGGGGCTCCTGGTTTGAAGAGGAGGAGAACAACAACAAAGTGCCATTCTTAGATGTCACAGTAGAGCGAACACTCAACAGTGAACTTCAAACTAGCGTCTACAGAAAAACAACACACGCAAACCAAGTGCTTAACCACAGAAGCAATCATCCCAACACCCACAAACGAAGCTGCATCAGGACATTATTTCAATGAGCCACTACACACTGCATATAGAGGATTATAAAATCATGAGGGATACGGATGAGGTGAACAGCAGGTGTCCTTTCCCTCAGCTGGGGGTTTCAGGATCAGGAAGCAAATATTTTGAGGTGAGTAGAGAAAGATTTTATAAAGACAGGACAAGGATCGTTTTTTAAGAGAGTGGCCTGAGTGCAGAATGAATGTCCAGAAGAAGTCATAGAGTCATAGAGATGTACAGCACAGAAACAGACTGTTTGGTCCAACTTGTCCATGCCGACCAACTATCCCAAAACAATCTAGTCCCACCTGACAGCGCACGGCCCCATATCCCTCCAAACCCTTCCTATTCATACACCTAACCAAATGCCTTTTAAATGTTGCAATCGTACTAGACTTCACCACTTCCTCTGGCAGTTCATTCAATAAACGTACAATCCTCTGCGTGAAAACGTTGCCCCTTAGATCTCTTTTGTATCTTTCCCCTCTAATGCTAAACCCATGCCCTCTCGTACTGGACTCCCCCACCCCAGGGAAAAAGACTTTGTCTATTTATCCTATCCATACCCCTCATGATTTTATACACGCAGAGTTACAACGTTTGGATAAGTACATGAATATGAAAGGTTCGAAGGTTTATGGGCCAAACACTGGTAGGTGGGAAGAGTTTAGTTTGAGAACATACTCAGCATGGACGAGTTGGATGAAGGGTCTGTTCAGTGCTGTCTGACTCTGTGACTGACCTGTACTGGTCTTAAAACCATTTTCTTACCTCCACCCCATAACCATCCACTTCTTTGTTGTTCAAAACTCAGATGAATTTAGCCTTGAATATGTTTAATGACCCCACTTCTGAACTGAATTCCTCTTCGTAATATACCACTTGCCTCGCTCATTGCCTGCTGCATCTGCCCGACAACTGGCATTGACTGGTGTGGAGGGACTCTGAGACCCCTTTGTACATCCATACATCATTCCTGATGAAGGGCTTGTGTCCGAAACGTTCACTGTCCTGCTCCTCAGATGCTACCTGACCTGTTCTGCTTTTCCAGTGCCACATTTTTCGACTTTCACCTCTAGTCCTCACTTTCTCCACATTCCAATATATCACCATTTAAACAATGCACTGCTTTTTTTTTAAACAGCCAAGGCTATAACTTCACATTGCGGCACTGCACTTGCCATGTGTTTGCCAATTGAGACACAGACCTGGACCAACTTCGGGAAGAGGCAAAACACTGAGTTCTGAACAAAAACCGTAACACACTCAAAACGTCGGCTCTGTTTACCTTTCCACAGATGCAGCTCGACCCGTTGGCTTTCTGCAGTATTCGCTGTGTTTGAACTGATAGAAGACAATGGTAATTCTGGGCGGGGCAGGTTGAATTATGAATTGAATAGTAGCTTCCTCAACGAGACTGTGCGCGTAATGTTCGGGCCTGTCTCTGTGGCGCAATTGGTCAGCGCGTTCGGCTCGTAAACGGATGGTTCATGGTTCGAGACTGCGCAGGGTCGGCGTGTTTTTTGTTCACGCTCCTGCTGCTTTCTTGGCTGCAAAGTTGCGCGTTTTTAATGGTGTCAGGAAAATGTTTCCCAAACGGAAATCTTTTCCACTGAGGAAGCACAAAGGGGTTTCTGAATTGATTGAATTTCTAAAGTAAATGACTGCGGATGCTAACAGTCCGAGACAGAAAGCGAAACTGCTGGAGCAACTCAGTGGGTTTGCCTGTACCTGGATGAGGGGAAAAAAAGTTCTGAAATGTTGTCTCTGATTCTCTTTCTACAGATGCTGCCTGACCTGCTAAGTTGCTCCTGCAATTTCTGTATTTCTTTTTAAGTGAACGTCCATTTCATCTTTCAGACTCGCCATGTGCAGATATTTAACCCTTTCGAAACCTGTGAAATGATTGGATTCAAACAAACTCTGCAATGATTCACTCTTTCTCAGCTCCACAGGCAGAGAGATCTGGGAAATGAAGCTGTCAGTGTGGTTCTGTATTGGTGGGCCGAGAGGTGAATGCGATAGACATGAAATCCATTGCGGTTTCCCCACGCAGGTGTGAACCCTGCCGACTACAGTTGAGAACTACCGTCAAAAGGAAAGGGAGAGTGTTCCACGGCTTTTTTAAAGATGCAAACCAGTGGAGGGGTTGAAATATTTCAATCACATTGGGACTGATCGGGAATCTGCCACCCACTGCCTGTCAGGGTGGAACAAGAGATACCCGCAGAGCTGCTTTTGAGGCGATGAGCCAAATGTTTGGAAATGAGACTCGAACAGTGAGGGGCGTGAAGTCGTGGTCAAAATGAAGCAGGCACCTGAGGACAACGGTGTTTTATTTGCCAGTGAAAGATACTGTTTCACAAAGTTGAGTCGATAGAAGGGAAGCAGTGATGGTGATTATCTTTGGCTGTTCACCTCTACCTCAAAAATTCGGCAGAATTTTAAAGTCACGAGGAAAAGAAGTAAAAGTGACATTAGGAAGAACGTTTTCGTACAGGGAGTGGTTAGGGTCAGTAAGTCCCTGTATGTCATTGACAAAGAGTAAGATTCAATGGGCACAAAAGGGAATTCGGTGGTCACGTTCAGATGTGCAGATTTACGCTGAGAAGGCGAGAGAATGAAACGAATCGAGACACACGTTTACTTAAGTGTAGAACCAGCAGAGCGAAGGTGGGCCGCATGGCCTCCGTCTGCGCTGTGACACATGTTGTGATTCAGTGTGAAATCACAGTTCGACCAACAGAATGTGGGAATTTAGAAATAAGTTTATATTTACACAGCCTCCATACGTCCGCGAAACAGCATATTACACGACAGCAGTGGAGGTCTTTGACATCAGGCTCGAACGTGCCTGCCGCGTGCCAGACGGAAACCTGAAGTGTTCTGTGGAAGGGGCGCCGCTTCTGGCAGCAGAGTGGCGCAGCGGGAGCGTGCTGGGCCCATAACCCAGAGGTCGATGGATCGAAACCATCCTCTGCTATTGTTCTACGTCACCTCGAGTAAGATCACCTTTAGATCGGTGCTCTTTTCTGCAAGTTGCATTCACTTACCAAATGTCGCATATCGATGCACTCGTCAAATCAAGTGTCCTGATTTTAGAGGTCTCAGTGGTATTCTGGTATTCGTCTGTTTCCTCTGAACTGAATCGCAAACCCAGTTCTCTGCGATGCCAATCAGCTGGTAAAGTTGAAACACATGCCTTGCGGTTTTGTCCATTCCTTGCAGTAATTCGCCACCCTGGTTCAGACGAGAATGACAAGCATGTCAGAAACCGTATCACGACTCAGACATAGCCCCCTACTATTAGGACGGATACCACCGATTGTGAATAACCTCAGAGAGAGAGAGAAGTGACAGACAGTCGCCGTGAACGCGATGGGCTGAACGGCTTCTGTCTGCGCGAGAATGATGCTACGTGTTTATGCCGTCCCACTGCCTGTCTCTGGGACAGAGAGGCTGAGGGAGCAAAACTGCTTCATTTTTAACCGTCCCTTCCATGTTGGACTGCCTGCAGTCCCTCAGCTCAGGGCCGTGGGGATGACTCTCAGTGAGTGAAGGTTTCACTTGGAATTCTCTTCATCTGGGACACTTGGGGCTCAGATGTTAACTGCTGCGCGGTCGCAGCAAAGAAAGCGATGCCCACTTTGCAATAGACTTTCCGTAAGATTACTGCGTGAAGACGATTTCTGAACACCAAGAAGACTGCACAACAATGTGAATTTACCTGAGCGAAGAGTCCTTGGTGTCCATTTCTTTCTGTCCTGCCAGCACAGCATCATTCTATCTCTCCGATAACAGACCCTTGGAGAAAGTTCACAATCAAAGTTGTTCATGTTCCCCGCATTAATGTAACTGACACCTCTCACCCCAAGGGTTTCAGAGAGAGAGAGAGAGAGAGCAGAAGAGCGAATGGACTCTACCCGCCCCCCACCCTACACCCCGTCCCACCCCCCAGAACAACGTGCAAGTAGAAATGAAATGGTTTAATTATCCACCAGTGGAGATAGTCCAGTTCCTGGGGATGAGATAAAGTGGCCATTCTGCCCCGGGGACAGAATGACAAGCAGATGTTCTGGAAACGCTTTGCTGCTTGCAATTCTTGGAGCAATGTGGAATGTACTTCACACTGAGCAAGTTTCAGCTGGCTCAGAGTCTCCGATGTACATTGCTGTGTTTGCCGCCAGCTCAGAGAGAGAACAATAGAAAGGACGTAGGAGTGAATAACGATCCGCGTGAGAGGGCGAATAACTGTTAATGGAGACTGTTGGCGGCTAACAATACGTAGTGTGTCATAGCAGACGAGGTGATAACAAGGAGTCGTTTGTGTGGTAGGGGTCAAGGACATGGGGGAGTTCAGGCCCTAAAGTTATGGAACTCGATATTGAAGACCGGAGGGCTGTACGGTCACCAAGTGGAACATGAGGTGTTGTTCTTTCATCTTGGAGCTAGAGCACAGCTGCAAGCCTGAGACAGAGATGTTGGCCAGGGAACAGGGTGATGTGTTAAAGTGGCAGGCAACCGCAAGGTCAGGGCCTTTTTTCCGCGGGCAGAACCGGGATGTTCTGCGAAGCAGTCACCCAGTTTATGCTTCATGCTACATTGGGGAAACGACACTGTGAGCAGCGAATGCAGTGGACTAGGTTGTGACAAAAGTGCTGCTTCACCTGGCAGGTATGTTTGAGCCCTTGGATATTCAGGAGGGAGCAGGTAAATGGGCAGGTGTTACACATTCGGCGGTTGCAGGGGAAAGTGCCTTGGCACCACGGGAGGTGGGTGTGGGGTGTTGCGAGTGAAGGAAGAGTGGAACCGAGGTGGAACCCCTGGCACAACGGGTGCGTGTTGGGACCATAACCCAGCTGAGAAAGCATTCTCTCCTATTCACTCAATGTCGTCTTTAGCAGCTTTCCGGTATAACAGCGCTCTGTTCTGCACCTCGCCTTCTAATATGCTTCCGAAAAAAGCTTGGACACAAATATTTCCCAGTGATATACTGGCCCAATGTTGAATTATCTGCCAGTGGAGAGAGCCCGGTTCCTGGGGACGGGACAAACAGCAGCAGGGAGACTGAATGAGAAGCAGTTGTTCAGGAAACTCTTTGCCGCTTGCAATTCTCAGAGCAATCTCAAATGGATTTCATACTGAGCAAGTCTCAGGTCGCGCAAGCGGTGTGGGGCGCTAGCAGCGTGCCGGCTCTCTGGCTCGTTGGTCTAGGCGTATGTTTCTCGCTTAGGGTCCTTTACTATGCCGAATTGCGAGAGGTCCCGGGTTCAAATCGCGGGCGAGTCCGCGTTTTTTAACTTGACTTGTGCAAAACTGCCTGATTAATTTTCTCAAAAAACGCCTTCGTGAAACGAGGTTGGGCTGTCTGGATTACGAATGAGGCGCAAAACAGGGAAGTGAAATGGTTCGAGATAGTGTTCAACAGGTTGACGTGAGTGGTGCAGTGTTTGAGGAATGTCAGCAATCAAGGTAGATTGGAAAATTGGGACAGCTCTCCTCGGAGAACCGAACTTTTCCAAGTCATGAGGGACCCAGAAACAGGAAGTAATGTTGTGAAAATGCTCCCACACCTGAAAGGATCCTCAACGATTCGGCAAGTGGAAAATGAGGTGTTGTTCTTTCATCTGGAGCTCGAACACTGCTGCAAGCCTGAAACAGAGATGTTGGCCAGGGAACAGGGTGATGTATTAAAGTGTCAGGCAACCGCAAGGTCAGGGCCTTTTTAGTGAAACTGACACCTCTCACCCAAGGGATTCAGAGAGAGGGAGACAGCAGAAGAGCAGGTGATTGGAGACAGCGCTGAACAGGTTGTCGTGAATTGTGCCGTGTATGAGGAATGTCAATAATGAAGGCAGATTGGAAAGTTGGGACAGCTCTCCTTGGATACAGAAGTTTGAAATCTGGCCCAGTTGACGTTTTACAAGACATGAGGGGTTTAGACAGAGAAAATAATATAGTGAAAATGGCACCACGCCTGAAAGGATCGCTAACAATTAGGCAGTGTCTCGAGGAGAGGAAGTAAAAATAACATTATGAAGAACGTTTTCGTGCAGAGAGTGGTTAGGGTCAGATTTACGCAGTTGCGCTGGCACCATTGTGGAGCTCTGAGTTGTCTTGTCCTGTTCTGTCGGTGTGTTCTGATCTCAAGTGTGAAACCTCTTCCCTCAGATGGTGAAGTTGAAACACATGACTTGCTTTTCTTCGTCCATTTCCTGTGGTAAAGAAACAGACGCCCGTGAAACAAAAGACTTTCTGCAGGATTGCTGTGTCAAGACAAATTCTGAACACCAAACAGGCTGCACAAGCAGGCACTCATATCAATTTACCTGAGGGAAGAGTCTCCGGTGTCCATTTCTGTCTGTCCCGATAGCACATCACCTTGCCATTTCTCCGATAACAGACCTTTGGAACAAGTTCAAAGTTGCCATTTGATGCATTCGTGTCAATGACGTCTCCTACCCCAAGTGATAGTGAGAGAGAGCAGAAGAGCGAATGGGCTCTGCCTTCCACCAGCACAGCTTGCAAATAGAAACAAAATGGTTCAATTATCCGCTACTGGAGAGAACCCGGTCTCTGGGGACGGGACAAACAGCAGGGTCCTGGGAGCAGGAGACAGACTGAGAAGCAGATGTTCTTGAAACTCGTTGCGGCTTGAAGTTCTGGGAGCAATGTACAATGTATTTCGTACTGAGCAAGTCTCAGCTGCTTCTGGAGCTGACTGCGTCCATGGCATGTGGCTCGTTGGGCTCAGGGTATCAACAGATTGACGTGAATGGTGCCGTGCCTGAGGAGTGTCAGTTCTGAAGGTAGATTGGAAAGTTGGGACAGATCTCCTTGGACCTGTAGTTGCTGTGGAGGAGGATCATAAGACACAGAATATAGAATAAAAGATTATAGTGTCATGTAACATAAATGATATATTGAAGAAACCTAGATTGCTGTTGAGTCTTTCATGTTTTAAAACGGGTTGTAGATTTCGGTTCATTAATCTGTAAATCCCAGAACTTTTTAAAAATCACATTCTCCAGGTAACTTAAGGTTCTATAAAAGGAGGTGACACCTCAGGTCAGACAATGCATGAAAGCTGTGAGGGTAGGGTCTATCTGTATCCTAATCTTGAGTGAGACTGGTTCTATTTCCAAATATATAATTCTGCAAACGCAGATTCACCCCAAAGACTTCTATATGTGAGTGCATGCATGAGAGAGAGCGTGTGTGTGCGTGTGCATGCTGGGTACAGTGTGTGTGTGTGTGTGTGTGTGATGGAGTATAAGTATGTGAGATGGTGTATGCGTAAGATTGAGTGTGGGGATGTATTACTGTGTGTCTGAGAGAGAGCATGTCTATCAGAGAGGGTCTGCACGAGCGTGTGAGTATGTTAGAGAGTGTGCTTGTGTGTGTGAGAGTGTATTGTGTAGCTGGGTCTCCTGTAGTGTGATGTGAACCCAGGGTCTCGGCTGAGGCCATTATCATGTGTTCTAAACTTGGCTATCAGCCTCTGCTCGGCCACTAGATCAAAGAGGGCTGACGCACGAGAAAGGACGGGCGGGGGCGCTGGTGGTGGTGAAGAAGGGAGAGAAATGGAGAGGAGACAGAGGTTGGGGAGTAGAGAATGACTGGGGTTCAGAGGGTTGGGGAGAGAATCGGGGTGCAGTGTGAAGAAGGGAGAAAGGGCGGGGCAGTGGGTGGGGAGAAAATGGACAAGGGGCAGAATAGGAAGCGAAAGACAGCACAAATCCCACCTTCCCCAGGACTGGTGTCAGTGTCCCACGAACTGGAACCCACTGGTCCCACAGCAGATTTGGGGCAACCATTTCTCAATATACGCATGGCTCAGGCATATCATCCCTGCAGGTCATTCACACCAACCTTCCCAACAGCATCCCACCCAGACACACTCGATTACGCTACAGCCCTGCAGTTCCCCATGGCTATTTTCTGATGAAGGGTTTTGCCCAAAACGTCGATTCTCCTGCTCCTCAGATGCTGCCTGACCTGCTGTGCTTTTCCAGCACACACTCTCGACCCTACTTTCCAGCATCTGCAGTCCTCACTTTCGCCCTGTAAGGGGTGAATGTTATATTCCGAGTCTTTTAAATCTTTTAAAATCTTTTCCCCTCACCCTAAACCTATACCCTGTAGTTTTGCAATACCTCTACCCTGGGGAAACGACAGAAACGTTGAGCAGACAGTCAAAATGCAAAAGTAATACCATGTCTAGGCACAGGGGAAAAAGATTTCGACAAAATTTGCTTTGGTATTTTTCTCTCGTATTCGCATTTGGACACTTAAAATTTGTCATGATGTGGAGGTGCCCGTGTTGGACTGGGGTGTACGAAGTTAAAAATCACACAACACCAGGTTACAGTCCAATCGGCTTGTTTGGAAGCACTAACTTTCGGAGCGCCGCTCCTTCATCAGGCGGTTGTGGAGTATAAGATCATAAATTCTGTGTCTTACGATCTTATACTCCACAACCACCTGATGGAGGAGCAGCGCTCTGAAAGCTAGTGCTTCCAAACAAGCAGATTGGACTGTAACCTGGTGTTTTGTGATTTTTAACTTTAAAATTTGTAACAAATTCCTGCACACTGAGCATGCTCCGCGGTGTCAGCAAGCAATGCGCATGACCGCCAGTGTCAGCAAAGCACTGCGCATATTCCTTTGCGCCCGCAGAAACTGCGCGTCAGCTCCTTTCCATGGACCAATGGAGAACCTTGGAGGACCGGAAGGAGACTGGTCCTCCTGCCAATCAGAGCCGGCCATTGTCGAAATGTGGAGGTTGGACCGTGAGCTCTGAAGCTGCTGCTGCTCCTTTCTCTGTGAACTTCACCCCAGACTGTAACTTCCTTCCTCTGTCTAACTTTCGTGAGTACAACAGTCTGTTTCTCACCACTTTTTCCATTTTTTGTTTCATTCTGGGGTTCAATTGTTAACTTGAAAGGAAAGAGTGAATCGGGGGGCGGCGGGGGAATAAATTCTGGAAAGGTTGATCCAGGTCTGTGTCTCAGTTTGCAAACACATGGCAAATGCAGTGACACAATCTATAGCCTTTGATGTTTAAAAAAAACGCAGAGAGGAGGCGCATTATTTAAATGGTGATATGTTGAGATGTGATGAAAGTGAGATGATGGAGATCAGAGTTGAATATTGTGGCGCTGAAAAAGCACAGCAGGCTAGGCAGCAACTGAGGAGGAGGAGAGTCAATGTTTTGGGCATGAGCCCTTCATCAGGAATGATGTGTGGACAGACAAAGGGGCCTCAGCGTCCTTCTACACCAGTCACTGCCAGTTGTCAGACAGGAGCAGCAAGCAATCAGCAAGGCAAGTGGTATATTAGCAAGAGAAGCTTCGAAATCCTCATTTCCCCTTCCCCCACCTCATCCTAGTTTCTAACCTCCAGCAACACTGTCCCCTTGACTTGTCTGGACTTGTCCGACCTGCCTAGCTCCTTTTCCACCTATCCACTCCACCCTCTCCTCCCTGACCTATCACCTTCATCTCCTCCCCCACTGACCTATTGTATTCTATGCTACTCTATCTCCACTCCCACCCTCCTCTAGCTTATCTCTCCACGCTTCAGGCTCTCTGTCTTTATTCCTGATGAAGGGCTTTTGCCCGAAATGTCGATTTCGAAGCTCCTCGGATGCTGCCTGAATTGCTGTGCTCTTCCAGCACCACTGATCCAGAATCTGGTTTCCAGCATCTGCAGTCATTGTTTTTATCCTATTAGCAAGAGAAGTTGAGTTCAGAAGTGGGGATGTCTTCCTGCAGTTAGGTCAATCATTGAATGTATTCAAGGCTGAGTTCATTTGACTTTGAAGAACAAAGAAGTTGGGGAAGGTAAGAAAATGGTTTTAAGACCAGTATAGAACAGTTACAGTCATACAGCACAGAAACAGACCCTTCAGTCCAGCTAGACCATGCTGACTGTGTTCTGAAACTAAACTAGTCCCACCTGCCAGTGTTTGGCCCAGACTCTCTGAACCTTTCCTATTACAATTGCAACATTTAAGAGGCATTTGGATGGGTATATGAATAGGAAGGGTTTGGAGGGATATGGGCCGGGTGCTGGCAGGTGGGACTAGATTGGTTTGGGATATCTGGTCAGCATGGACGGGTTGGACCGAAGGGTCTGTTTCCATGCTGTACATCTCTATGTACTTATCCAAATGTCTTTTAAACACTGTAACTGTACCTGCATCCATCACCTCCTCTGGACATTAATACCACATGAGAACTATTCTCTGTCTTAAAATAAAAAGGTGCCCCTCATGTCTTTTTAAAATATTTCTCCTCTCATCTTCAAAGTTTGCTCCCTAACCTTGAAACACCCATCCCAGGGAAAGAATACCTGATTTTCACCTCATCGATACCCCTGAAGATTTTATAATCCTCTCTAAGGTCATCTCTCAACCTCCGATGCTGCAGTGAAAAAGATCCCACCCTGTCCACCTAGATGCCGGTATATTTATATCCAGTTATGAACTGTTCAATGTTGGTGCCGACTGAAAGACCAAATGACCCATTCCTGCTCCAAATTCTCTCACCCTGTGTCCAGGACAGCAAGAGACCATATGACAAAGGTGCAGAAATTAGGCCATTCAGCCCATCAGATCTACTCCACCATTCAATGACAACTGATACGTTTCTCAAACCCATTTTGAAGTTTTGATTTTGGAAAGGCAGATCAGGGAAGGATCTGCGAAGTTAATGGGGAGTGTTGTTGACCAAAGATACCTTGGAGAGCCGGTTCATAGTTTCTTGAAAGTGGAGTCACAGGTAGACAGGATAGTGAAGGAGGTGTTTGGTATGCTTGCCTTTATAGGTCAGTGTCTTTCAAGACAGATGTTGGGAGGTCATGTTGCCCCTGTACTGGACATTGGTTCAGCCACTTTTGGAATACTGCGTTCAGTTCTGGTTACCCTGCTACAGGAAAAGTGCTGTGAACCTTTGACAGGGTTTGGCAAAGATTTACAAGGTTGGAGGTTTGAGCTATAGGGAGAGGCTGAATAAGCCGGGGCTGTTTTCCCTGGAGCATTGAAGGCTGAGGGGTGACTTTATAAAGGTTCATATGGAACATGGATAGGGTGAATAGCCAAAAACATTTCCACATAGTAGGGAAGTCCAAACCTAGAGGGCATAGATTTGAGGTGAGAGGGGAAAGATTTAAATGGAACCATATGGACAACTTTCTCACACAGAGAGTGATGCAAGCATGGAATGAGCTGCCAGAGGACGTGGTGGAGGCTGGGAAAATTACAGTATTTTAAATGGCATCTGGTAACAGGGTGAATTGAGAGGGATATAGGCTAAGTGCTGACAAATGTGACTATGCTAATTTGGGATATCTGGTCAGCACAGACAATTTGGACTGAAGGAAAGCAGAAGTATTATTGTGAAGACTGGACTTTCAGAGCAGCTTCCAAAGATATTTTGTCCTTACGCTGGGAGTAGAGCTAAAATGAAATCTTTCATTTGCGAGATGGCAACTGATTAAGTGAGGATATCCAGGATTTTGATGGAATGTGGGAATTTGTTGCAATGTGGGGTTGAAGTGTTTTAAGTAAAGTGTCCTGAGTGGGAAGCCTAGTGAAGGGTTGCAGTGGGTTTTTGTTTTAAACTGCTCATTTCTTTGAGCCCTCAACAATGTACTTCCAATGCTGTGCATCAGAAGGAGCGGTGAATCAGTAACTGGTATCATCAGAAGCCTTACGGTTTTCAGTACTGCAGGTATTGCATTGTTGCATCAGCATTGTAAAGGTTACTGGCAGCAGTGGGAGGTGTGGGCTGTATTCACTGGAAGCGATGAAGCAGTTAGATAACACACATATGAGAGGGCAGGGTGGGACTTGTCTTCCAATTTGCAGAAGTTGGGAGGTTCTGGGAGTTGTGGTTCTGGGCAAACACAACTGCAGTAAATCATAGAAGCCCTACAGTGTGGAAGGAGGCCATTCAACCCATCAAGTCCACACTGACCCATCGAACAGCTTGCCACCCAGACTCACCCTATCTCGTCGTTTCTGCTGGTGGGTTAGACTAGGTAACAAGATTAGGGGTAGGTTTAAGGCAGAGGAGGAGGGACTACGTTTCCTGGAGAGTGGTGAATCTATGGAAGTCTTTGCCCAAGAATACAATAGAAGCAGGCATATTCAAGACACAGTTCGATGGGAGTTTGGATGGTAGGTGAATTTAGGGTAGTCAGGATAATGCTGGTAAGTGGAGCTGAGATGATGGATAGATCAGCCATGATCTGAAAGAATGGCGGAGTAGGCTCGATGGGCCAAATGGCCTCTTTCTGCACTGCAGGGATTTTATGATTGCTTCATATGGTGTATATCTGATATTCGCTGTTGTACAAGCTGCATGGCTATGATTTTTCACCTTCTAATATAGTAATGGAATTACATCCTGTATTTCTTGTATTCATTTTTATTTTAACAGGTCAGCAGGAAGTCTTTCAGCAACTTTACTGGCTTTCTTTCCTGAAGCAGCCTTGACATTTCATTTTCATATCCTTCATTCAGCTCCATTTCCAGCACCTTTGTAGGAAGGTTGTTCCAGGTCATTGTCACCTAAATGAAGTTTTCCTCTTTATATACTTAATGCTATCTGGCTGAATGAGGGTTTTCAGGTTTCTGTGTCATGAATAATATATGATCAGCAGGTATCTGGCAATCTAAGGAATTGTCACCGATGTTATGTTCATTTGACTGTACTGACCGTGACTTATTTCATGGTTTTATTTGCAGGAAGACATGGGGAAAGAAATCTGAAACCAAAAGATACATCAGCTTCTGACAGAGTTATTTGATTCATTGGGACTTGAATATCAGCAGCCATTCCAGTCGAGAAGAAATATTTGCTTTTGTCTGCTTGGACACTGGTGTGGCAGGAAGAATACTGATGCACCCGAATGAGGGAGGTTCAGTGTGGTGACCGTGAAAAGTACAGGACTTCACACCATTTCCTCAGCTTGGAGGATCAAAGAGGCCGTTCACTTGCTCTCTGTGTGGGAAGGGCTTCATCCGCTCCTCCCACCTGCAGAGACATCAGTGAGTTAACCTCCCATCGCAGGGGGATTGAAGGAGCTTCGGCCGAGTGCCATTATCGACTGCATTAATACCCAGTTCTGGGGACTCCCGGGTTTGAATCTCACCATAGCAGATGGCGGATTTGGAGTTCAGTCAGAAATCTGGAGTTCAGAATCTCATTATGAAACCATTTTCGGGGAACAAACACCCCAATCTGATTCACTCATGCTTTAGGGGAGGAACCTGCCGATGTGGGAAAGGATTCACTCAGTCGTCCCAGCTGCATCCTTTCCCTGGTCTGGCCAATATGTGACTCCAGACCCACAGCAGTGTGGTTGACTCTTGACAGACCATCTGCAAATGCGCGGGGAGAATCTTACTTGCATACAGGCTATGGTTTGCAATTGCTGAGTGAAGCAATACTTCCTCCAGGCTGAGGCTGCACCAAGGATCGAATTACAAAGGGACAACTCAGGTGACCACTAGAGAAGAAAGTGGGATGCAGGGGATTGTGTGTGTGTGTGTGTGTGTGTGTGTGTGTGTGTTTTAAAAAAAACGCTACTTTTTGTGCACCTTTTTGCTGTGACGATCTGAAGCTGCAACAAAGTTGGGTCCCAACAAAAGTTACCTGAACTTACCGTCAGACTCAGACATTGAAGGCTATGAGATCCAACAGGTTTTTCTTTTAAAGCTGCTAATTTCTTTCAATCTCCGGCGCGAGGTTTCCAATGTCTTATATCAGAAGGAGCAGTCAATGTGTAGCTCGTATTATTAGAATTGTACATTTTTCAGGACTGATGGTTCATTGTTTCCTCAGCATTGTAAAGTTTACTGGCAGCAGTGGGAGGGGTGGGCTGTTTTCAATGGAAACATAGTTAAAAATCCAGTTATAGTCCAACAGGTTTATTTGGAAGTACTAGCTTTCGGAGTGTTGCTCCTTCGTCAGGTAGCTGTACAGCAGGATCATAAGACACAGAATTTCTAGCAATATGATATATTCAACAAATCTCGACTGCTTTTAAGTGTTTCATCTTTAGAATGGGTTGCAGGTTTCAGTTCATTAGTATGTAAATCCCAAAACTTCTTTTAAGTCACAGTCTCGAGATAACTTAAGGTTTTACAAAGAGGTGCCATCTCAGCTCAGACAATGCATGAAAGATGTGAGGTTCGAGTCTGTCTTGAGTCAAAGTAGGAATTTATAAAATATTACATGGATTGACTGTCTGCAGATTGTGCACTTTTTGAGCAAAATAGAATGTATCTACAAACATAATTCTGCAAATGCAAATTCACCCCATAGTCTTATCTATGTGTGCATGCATGAGAGTGAGTGAGTGTGTGCATACACGTGAGTCTGGTGAGAGAGTGTGTGTTTGCGTGTGTGCATGCTTGGTTAAGTGAGAGTGTGCAGGAGTATAAGTCTTTGAGAGGATGTGTGTGTGGGTGTGCATCTGAGAGAGCGCGTATATCTGAGAGAGTGCCTGTGTGAGTATGTGAGAATGTATGGCTGTGTGTGAGAGACAGAGAGACAGAATGTGTACAGTGTAATGGGGTCACCTGTAATGTAACATGAACCCAAGATCCTGGTGAAGGCCATCCTCATGGGTTCCAAACTTGGCTATCAGTCTCTGCTCGGCCACTAGAAATGATTAAGCAGTTACACAATAGACACTGGAGAGGGCAGGGTGAGACTTGTCTTTCAATTTGCAAAAGGTGGAAGGCTCTGGATGATGTGATCTAGGGCAACCACAACTTGGAGGACCTTCGGCTCAGAGAGGTGGAGCTGGAAGCCGGGCTGCAGACACACTGGGAAGGCAAGGCGGAAAGTTAATCAGATGTTTTTTATTCCGGGAGATGGTCTTTCCCTCCGTACAGAGCCTTCCGATGGGGTCAGTGGACAGGGTCAGGTGGGTGTGAGCCAGGATCAGGCAGGTAAAGGGGATCTGAGAGAGGGCTGGGGGGAGGGGGCACTAACTGTATGGTGGTGGGAGTAAGAACAACGTTCGGGAGGGGGAGATAAGGGACAGAATAGTGACGGGGATTGCCTCCGTTCTCTGCAGTTGGCAGCAGAAGCACAGATGGCATCAGAATCTGGTGCCAGGATTCAGGAACCGCTGTGCTCTGGGCTGGAGAAGTGGGAAAGAGAGGTGCAATGGGTGTGGTCCAACGATGTCAGCAGGACACAGCCTCTGCTGAGGGCGCATGAGAAGTTAAAAGCTGCAAAGACAAAGCAGATCCTCAAAGCACTGGGTGGGGTGGTGGCTCAGTGGTTAGCAATGCTGCTTAATAACGCCAGGAGCCTGGGTTTGATTCCACCCTTGGGTGACTGTGTGAAGTTTGGCATGTTCTCCCCCTTGTGTCTGTGTTGGTTACCTCTGGGTGTTCTGGCTTCCTCCCACAGTCCAAGGATCTGCACTTTAGGGTGGATCAGCTGTGCTAAAGTGTGCAGGTGAGCTTGCATCTTTTAGGATGACCATGTTAGTTTCGGTTCCTTCATTTGTAAATCCCAGAACTTTTTAAAATTTACATTCTCAAGATAGCTTTTAACAATAGGTATCATCTCAGCTCAGATAATGCATTGAAGGTGAGACATAAAGTCTGTGTCCCAATGCTCGGTCAGACTGATTCTATTTCTAAAGTGGGAGCTACAGAATCTTACATGGATTTATGCAGTTTTTGAGTAATTCGGAATAGAATGGACTTCTGCAAGGAAGTGTACAAACAACTGACCAGGAACACGACAGGCAACTACCAGCTGATCTGACCAAAGAGCACAACCGTGAACTGACAGCATTCATCAAGACTTCTGATCCAATCCTTCCAGAAGTTCAGCATCCACGGACTAGTTGAATCCGTGGACATGTCAGTACTCTACACCAGCATTCCTCACGATGATGGTATCACGGTAACAGCCTCAGTACTCAATACCAACAGCTGCCAATCTCTGAGCACTGTCCTACAACTCATCCACTTCATCCTTGACCACAACATTTTCAACATTTTCATCAGCAGGTACTCATGTGACTCAGCCAACATTGCCTGCAGCGTATGAGATAAACAATGATGCCCTGAGTCTTGGTATATTGGTGAGACCGAGCAGAGGCTACAGCAACAGATGAATGGACACTGCACAACAATCACCAGCCAGGAGTGTTCCTTCCCAGTCGGGGAACACTACAGCGGTCCGGGACATTCAGCCTTGGACCTTCGGGTGACTATCCTTCAAGATAGACTTCAGGATAGGCAGCAACGGAAAGTGGCTGGGCAGAGGCTGATAGCCAAGTTCAATACCCATTGAGATGGCCTCAACCAGGACCTTGGGTTCATGTCACACTACACCATACATTCTCTCTCTCACACACACACACCCTCTCAGACTTATTCCCCATTACACTCTCTCACACACACATGATCACTTGGTTTCTCCTGCACACACACACACACACACATAAAAGTTCGTGGGTTGAATTTGTACTTGCAGAATCGCATTTTATTTTGCTCACAAACTCATACACGTAAGATTCTGTTATACAACGACAGAAATTGAATCCGTCTGACCTAACATTGGGACACAGACAGACTTTAACTTAACACCTTCAATGCATTGTCTGATTGAGATGACACCTATTGTTAAAAGCTAGCTTGACAACGTAACTTTTGAAAACTTTTAGGATTTACATGTGAAGGAATCGAAACTAACATGGTCATTCTAAAAAATGGTAGAGGTAAGCTAAAGTTGTTTAATATTCCATCCCATGACACTGCAATCCTGTTGCTATAAAGTCTGTGTGTTATGATTCTGCTCCACAACCAACGATGAAGGAGCAGCGCTTCGAAAACTAGTGATTCCAAATAAACCTGTCGGGCTATAACCTAGCATTGTGTGATTTTTAACTTTGAAAATCTGCAGTAATCCCAACATCTCCATACTGCGCATGCTAATCGGTGTCAGCCACGCACTACGCATGTTCCACGGTGTCAGCAAACTATTACGCATGCTCACGCAACAAGCGGAAACACTCCGTGACCTTGTTTTGATGGACCAATGAGAAGCTCTGGAGGACCGGATGTAGACTGGTCCTCCTGCCAATCACAGCAAACCCATCGTCTGGATGTGGAAGTAGGACCATGTGCTTCTGAGGTGGTTGTTGCTGCTCCTCTCTCTCTGAATGAAGATTGAGCTTCACCCCAACTGCAACTCCCTTCCTCTCTCCAACATCTGTGAGTACAACACACTTTTCTCAACCCCTTTTCCATTCCTGAGTTGAGCTGTTGACTTGCAGGAACTGAAGGAAACGGAGTGAATCCAGGGAGGGGACAGACTCTGGGAAAGTTAGTCCAGGTCTTTTTTTTAATGGCAAATACAGGAGAATTGACAGTTCAGGCTCGAACCTTTAATCAGAAATGATGTGTGGATGAAAAAAGGGCCTCTGTGTCCATCTAATCCAGTCAATGCAAGTTGTCAGACAGGTGCAACAAGTAGTGAGCAAGGCAAGTGTTATATTAGCAAGAGGAATTGAGTTCAGAAGTGGGGACGCCTTCCTGCAGTTTGGGCGTAATTGAATATATCCAAGGCTGAGTTCATCTGATTTTTGAACAACAAAGAAGTGATGATTATGGGGGAGGCAAGACCAGTGCAGATCACTTACTATGCTGACTATGTTCTCAAGCTAAACTGGACCCACCTGCCTGTGTTTAACCTATATCCCTCTGAACCTTTTATATTGGAGTCATAGAGATGTACAGCACAGAAACAGACCCTTCGGTCCAATTTGTCCATGCCTATCAGTTATCCTAATCTAGTCTATTTGCCAGCCCTGGGCCATATCCCTCGAACCCCTTCTATTATAGACCAATCCAAATGCCTTTTAAATTCTGTAATTATACCACTCTCCTCCATTTCCTCTGGCTGGTCATTTCATATATGCACTACTGTGTGAAAAGGCTCCCCTTTGAGCTTTTTTGTCTTTCCCCGTTCACCCAAAACCTTTAGTTCTGCACTCCCCCACCCCAGGGAGAAAACTTTGTCTATTTACCCTATCCATGCCTCTCATGACTTTATAAACCTCTAAGGTCATCCCTCAGCCTCTGACGCCCCAGGGAAACAGCCACAGCGTATTCAGCCTCTCCCAAGAGCTAATTGTTTCAAATCTGGCAACATGCTGGTAAATCTTTTCTGAACCCTTTCAAGTTTCACACTGTCCTTCTGATGGGCAGGAGACCAGAGTTGCATGCAAAATTCCAAGCACACAATATTCCAAATGTGGTCTCACCGATGTCCTGTAGAGCTGCAACATCATCTACCTCCCAACTCCTTTACTCAGTGCTGTAACCGATAAAGGAAAGCATGCCAAATGCTGCCTTCACTATCCTATCTACCTGGTACTCGACCTTCAAGAAACTATGAACCTGCACTCCAAGGTCTCTTTATTCAGCAACACTCCCCAGGACCTTATACACTTTATGCTAAGTCCTACTTTGATTTGCTTTTCCAAAATCCAGCACTTCACATTTATTTAAATTAAACTTCAGCATTCATATACTAATCCAAATGTCTTTTAAATGTTCTAACTGTATCTGCATCCACACCTTTGTCTGGAAATTCATTCCACACACAAACCACTCTCTGGGGGGAAGAAAATGGCGACCCTCATGTCCTTTTAAAATCTTTCTCCTCTCTCTCTTTCAAAATTTGCTCCGTAATCTTGACCCCCAGCCTAGAGAGAGGATTTTGGCCGTTCACCTGATCTATACCCCTCACGATGTTATAATCCTCCTCTGCTCCAGTGGAAAAATTTCCAGCTTATTAACCTGAATGTAGGTATATTCATGGCAGGTCAGGCAGCATCCGAGGAGCTACCTGATCTGCTGTGCTTTTCCAGCACCACTCTAATCTAGACTCTGGTTTCCAGCATCTGCAGTCCTTGTTTTAGCCTTTTACGTCGGTATCCTCAGATCTACTTATGATCTGTTCAATGCTGGTGCAAGCTCGACAGGCTAAATGGCCTATTCCTGCTCCCAATTTGCACACTCCTAGTCTAGTTCCTGAAGAAGGGCCTGTGCCCGAAACGTCGAATCTCCTGTTTCCTGGATGCTGCCTGACCTGCTGTGCTGTTCCAGCAATAAAGTTTCAACACTCCTAGTCCAGAACAGCAAGAGACCATAAAACACAGGATCAGAAATTAGGCCTCTGAGCCCCTCAGGGGTGCTGCACTATTAAGTTCTGGCTGATAAGTTTCTCAATCCCATTCTCCCACTTTCTCCCTGTAACCCTCGATCCCCTTGATACTCAAGAACCTATCTATCTCCATCTTAAATCTACTCAGTGACCTGGCCTCCACAGCCTTCTGTAGCAATGAATTCCACATATTCACCACTCACCGGCTGAAAATGTTTCGCCTTATCTTTGATCTAAAAGATATTCCTTTTACTCTGATGCTGTGCCCTCGGGTCCTAGACTCTCCTACCAATAGGAACATCTTCCCCATGTGCACTTTGTCCAGGCCATTCAGAATTCTGTCTGTTTCAATTAGATCTCCACTTCCTCCGAGTGTGGGTCTGTTAATCAGCATGAACCACACCCTTCAGGATGAGTTACAGCAGGAATTAGGTTCAGCAAAGTCAGAACGGGGGGAGTGTGTGTGGGATGGAGATTTTCAGCTTTTAGGGCATGAGAGAGGAAATAAAGTTCAATATAAATTAGAATTGATCGGATGGGCTGATGGGCCGAGGAATGGCAACATGAATTTAATTTAGATAAATGTGAGGTGTTACATTTTGAAAGGCAAATCAGGGCACGACTTACAAAGTTAATGGTGAGTGTTGCTAAACAGTGTCCTTGCAGGTTCATAATTCCTTGAAAGTGGAATTGCAGGGAGACAGGACTGTGAAGAAGGCATTTGGTACGCTTTCCTTATTGGTCAGAGCATTGAGTACAGGGGTTGGGAGGTCATGTTAGGCCACTTTTGGAAAACTGTGTGCAATTCCAGTTGCCCTCGTCTGGAAGAACGTTGTGAAACTTAAAATGGTTCAGAAAAGATTTACAAAGATGTAGACAGAGTTGGAGGGTTTGAGCGATAGGAAGATGCTGAATACGCCAGGGATAATTTCCCTGTAGCATTAGAGGCTGATGGGTGACCTTACAGAAGTTTATAAGGGGTATAGATAGGTTGGATAGACAAAATCCTTTCCCCATGGTAGGCAACTTCAAACCTAGAGGGCATAGGATTCGCGTGAAAAGGGAAAGATTTAAAACGGACCTGAGGGGCAACTTTTTCACACAGAGGGTAGTGCATGTTTGGAATGAGCTGCCAGAGGAAATGGTGGAGGCTGCTACAATTACAACATTTAAGAGGCATCTGGATGGGTATGTGAATAAGAAGGATTTAGAGGGATACAGGCCAAATGCTGGCGAATGGAATTAGATGAGTTTAGGATATCTGGTCGGCATGGATGAGTTGGACCGAAGGCTCTGTTTCTGTGCTGTATGACTTTAATCATCTTGTGTGAAAGCAGAAGTGTTGTTGTGAAGATTGGACTTTCAGAGCAGCTTTCAAAGGTGTTTTGCCTTTACTGGAAGCAGAAGTGACAATGAAATATTTGATTGGTGAGACAGCAACTGAGTACGTCTAGGATTTTGGTGGAAATTGGGAATCATTGCACTGTGGGGGTGAAGTGCTTTAAGGCTTACCAGCAGTAAGGACAGTGTGCTTATTGGGGTGCCCAGTGAAGGGTTAGGTGGAATTTTGAGTTAAACTGCTCATTTCTGCCAGCCTCCAACATTGTATTTCCAATGTTGTCCATCAGGAGGAGCGGTGAATAAGTAACTGGTATTGTTAGAAGCCTTACGATTTTCAGTACTGCAGGAATGGCATTGTTTCATCAGCATTGTAAACGTTACTGGCAGCAGAGGGAGGTGTGGCCGTATTTACTAGAAACAATTAAGCATTTAGATAACATACATACGAGAGGGCAGGGTGGGATTTGTCTTTCGATTTGCAGAAGGTGGGAGATTCTGGGAGCTGTGATCTGAGGCAAACACAACTGCGGTAAATCATAGAAGCCCTACAGTGTGGAAGCTGGCTATTCAGCCCATCAAGTCCATTCTGACCCCTCCGAAGAGCATCCTGCTCATACACCCCTCGCGCCCCCACCCCTTAGGGAATCAAGAGTTTTAGATATCACAAGTAAGAAGAGCTGAGATGATGGATAGATCAGCCACGATCTTAATAAATGGTGAAACAGGCTCAACAGGCCAAACGGCCTACTCCTACTTCTATTACTATGAAACAATAACCCTGCATTTCCCATTGGCTAACCCACCTAACCTGTACATCCCTGGGCACTATGGGCAATTTAGCATGGCCAATCCAAATCAAGGTTGGTAAGCAATGTAGTGATGTGGAAAATGGACGTCAGAGAAAAATAGAAAGGAACAAGGAGAATAAACGAACCAGCAATTAATACTGGATTCAAAAGATTACAAACAATAAAACTAAAAGCTCAGTATCTGAATTTGTGCTTGTTATGAAGGGGTAGAGGTACTGTGCCTTGAAGGGGTAGAGGTACTGTACCTTGAAGGGGTAGAGGTACTGTACCTTGAAGGGAGTTAAAAAGCTGAGCAGAACAAAGTGTTCTAAACAAGATGAGAATGTAATATTTGGTCAACACAAATAGAGCAACTGGGTTGCCATGAGGCACAAACAAATTCAAATTTGGCCAATCAGTTTAAATTTTGCCCCAAAGTCCAATCAAGTTTGAATTAAGTATTTTGATAATATTGATACCAATAAAATGATCCGATGTTTTGGACTATAAAACCCAGCATTTTTGTGAGTTTTAATACTCTGTGTTGGACATAAAGAGTAAAGTTGTTAATTCTTACTTTAAATATTTACCTCTGGGATAGAACTTTGCCTCTCAAACTTTTACATATTACTGCGTGGGGTGAATCATTTCTGTGTTTCTGGTTTAATTTAGCAGAGGGGGTTACTCTGTCGTAATAGCGCTGCAATGTAACAAAAGTGAATGAATTGACTGCACACATTGAAGAGATTAATTATGATCTGGGACTCCTTACAGAGACATAGCTTCAGGATGACAAGGATTGGATCATAAATATTGAGGGGAGATGTGGCATTCAAGTCGAATGGGAAGCGAGGTAAACGTAGAGGGCTGACGCTGCTAATCAAAGCACTGATCACAGGGTAGTCTGGTGTCAGCTCGGATTTCAGGTCCTGGTTTCTTTGTCCTCTATTGATCTCCCTGTTCCCACACAGTTGTTGTCCGTTCTCAGCTCTGCTTCATTTCTGCTGAAGCTTTAACCTCCTTTGACACCGTCCGGAACAATAAAAGTCAATCAAAGTCCAACCCACAATCTCCCAGCCTGTCAACCATCCAGACACAGAGTATCATACCAGAAAATATAACAAAAAAGGCGAAAAGTTAGAACTAAACAGGTGCTTGTGTCTGTTCATTGGCAAGTAAACTAGAAATAAGGGTCTGCCAGGATTGAAGAATTCTCTCTCCCTTACATCTAAGTATTAGTACCCAGCTATGATTTATAACAATATTTACATCAACAGAAATAAAGCATCTGTTATGCAATAGACATAGAGATATACAGTATGGAACTAGACTTTTACTCTCTCTCGTGTGTGCGCGCGCGTGCACACACACACCGAGGTCTATGGGGTGAATTTGTATTTGCAGATACCATCTATTTTGCTCAAAAAATGCACAATCTGCAGGCAGATAATACATGGAATATTTTATAAATTCCACTTTGGAAATAGAACCAGTCTGACTGAAAAAATACAGACAGACTCTGGCCTCACACCTTTAATGCATTGTCTGAGCTAAGTTGTCATCTTTTCTTATAAAACCTTAAGTTATCTCGAGTAGGTGTCTTATAAGAAGTTCTGGGGTTTACATATTAATGACACCAGCAACTCATTCTAAAGATGAAAGACTTTACAATCCAGGTTTCTTCAATGTATCATTTCAGTGGCATGACTCTGTAATGTTTTGCTGTAAACTCAGTGTCTTATGATCTTATACTCCACAACCACCTGATGAAGGAGCAGTGCTCCGAAAGCTAGTGCTTCCAAATAAACCTGTTGGACGGGCGTCATGTGATTTTTAGCTTTGCCCAGGTTAGGGTGGATTGGCCCTGCTAAATTACCCATGGTGCTCAGGGTTTTGCAGGTGTGGGAGAATTGTTAGAAGCGATTTGATTCCACCTTCTCATGACTGTCTGTGTGAACTTTGGTATGTTCTCCCCCTTCTGTCTGCGCGGGTTACCTCTGGGTGCTTCGGTTTCCTTCCACAGTCCAAGGATCTGCAGTTTCGGATAGATCGGCTGTGCTAAAGTGTCCAGGGATGTGCAGGTTAGAGTGGGTTAGCCATGGGGAACTGCAGGGCTGTAGAGTAAGTTGATGAGTCTGGGTGGGATGCTGTGTGGAAGGTCGGTGTGAATTTGATAGGTGAAATGGCCTGCAGGGATTATATAATTCTTCTCCTTTAGCCATATGTGGATTGAGAAATGACCTGCTGTGGGAGGAGTAGGCTCCAGTTCATGGGACACTGCCCCAGTCCTGGGGAAGGTGGGAATTGTGCTGTCTCTCTCCCCACCCACCGCCCCCATCCATTCTCTCTCACCCCGCAACTCTCTGCCCCCCATTTTCTCTCTCTCTCCCCCTCATTCTCTTCCTCCACCCTTTGACCCCTGAGTCTTTCCTTTCAGCCCCCACCACCCTCTGTTCCCCCCAGTCTCACAATGGCCCCCACACTCTGTCACCCTGTCCATTCTGTATCTCTTCCAACTCCCACTGAACTTTCTCATGCCTCAAGCTCTCTTTGATCGCTGTATCAAGCTCTTAGAAGAGAGAGAGAGAGAGAGAGAGAATGGTTGGTGATGAAACTGCCTGGGAGATGGGGGTGCACGAGAAATGGCTGATCTTTCAAATTGAGAATAGCTAACATAATATATTCAGAAACAGCATTAAAGTTTGAATGCATGTTCAATTTTATATGAAGACAAAGCTGCAGCCATCTTTCTCAAACTTGCTTTGAACTATGTGCAGTTGAGGACAGGCTGTTCAGGGTGAATGAGGCTTTTGCTCGAAATGTCAATTTTCCCGAAATGTCAATTTTCCTGCTCCTCGGATGTTGCCTGACCTGCTGTGCTTTTCCAGCACCACATTCTTGACTCTAATATCCAGCATCTGCAGTACTCAGTTTCGCCTGTTAGGGGTGAATGGCCGATTCCAAGTCTTGAAAAATTGGTTCTGTTAGAAGGTGTAGAGGTGTATTCCACCTTCAAGAGAGTTGAAAAGCGAGCAGAACCACCTGACGTAGCACCAAACGTTCTGAACAAGGTAACAATTTAACATTTGGTCGAACAGCTCAGTAGCTGGGTTGCCTGGAGACAAAAACATACTCAATTTTGGCCAATCGATTTAAAATCTTGCCCCAAAATACTGAATTCCAATCAAGTTTGAATTTAGTATTTTGAGAATATTGGTTAGCACTGCTGCCTCACACCACCAGGGTCGATTCCAGCCTTGGGTGACTGACTGTGTGGAGTTTGCACATTCTCCCCGTGTCTGCGTGGGTTTGCTCTGGGTGCTCCAGTTTCCTCCCACAGTCCAAAGATGTGCAGGTCAAGTGAAGTGACTGCTATATTGCCCGTAGTGTTAGGTGCATTCGTCAGAGGGAAATGGGTCTGGGTGGGTTACTCTTTGGAGTGTCAGTGTGGACTGGTTGGGCCGAAGGGCCTGGTTCCGCACTGTAGGGAATTTAATCCAATCTAATATTAACACCAATGAAACGATTTGATGCTTTGGAGTACAAAATCAAAAAAAAAGTAAAACAGTTACAGGAGAACTGCAAAAAGACCAACAAATGTAGGCTGCTAGTGAGAACTCTGAGAGGTACCTGTCCAGAGAAGGAGTCTGCACAGAGAAAAAACATCGACACTGACCTGGAGAGCAAATCTTCAGAGGAAGGTACAAAGAGAAGATTTAACAGCTGGCTGGGTTTAAAGTTTGAATCTTTCGGTAAATCTTAATCAGAGTTTTTATTGGACTGATATCATACAGGGGAAGGTACAAGATAGGTTAGAGACAGGAGTTGTAAATAGTTGTTAATTAATTATTCTCCATTAGACGTTAATAAATAAAGTTGTTGATTTTTACTTTAAATACTGACCTTTGGGAATAGTTTCTTGGTTCTTGAATTTTCACAGATTACCACATGGGTTAAACCTTCTCTATGTTGCTGGTTTAAATTAGGTGGGGGAGGTTGCACCCAGTGTTGTAAAATTTGGGGGCTTTCGTCCGAGATTTGAACTGGTTTAGACAGATTTGAATAGATTTGGCGGTACGAAAAATCCCAGCAGATTTAAACACTTGCAAGTTAGTGTCCTAGATCATTAAATAAAACTTTAAATAGTGACTTTTAGAAACAGTTCCTTACCTCTTGAATTTTCACATTACCACATGGGGTAAATCTTTTTTGGGTTTAAATTAGTTGGGGGGGGGGGTGCAGTCCGTGTCATATCAATTCTGACTATGTAGAAACAGTAGTGGAGCGTGGAAACAAACTGTTTGTTCTGTGCCAGTCGGATATCCTAAATTAATCTAGGCCCATTTGCCAGCTCTTGGCCCATATCCCTCCAAACCTTCCTGTTCATAAACACATCCAGATGCCTTTTGATTATTGTAATTGTACCAGCCTCCACCACTTCCTTTGGGAGCTCATTCAATCCACGCACCACCTGCTGCGTAAAATAGTTGCCCTTTAGGTCCCTTTTAGTCCTTTCCCCTCTCACCCTAATATAAATCAATTGCTGCTTTTTCTGAACAAGCTCAGTGGCTGGCACTGCTGCCTTATAGCGCTGGGGACCCGGGTTTGATCCCAGTCTCGGGCAACTGTCTGAGTGGAGTTTGCACCTTCTCCCCATGTCTGCGTGGGATTCCTTTGGTGCTCCGGTTTCTTCCCACAATCCAAAGATGTGCAGGTTTGGAGAGGGCACTTGTGGGGAATTAACTTTCACACTTTTTTTCTACTCCTTAGGTCCCTTTTAAATCTTTCCCCTCTCACCTTCAACCTATACCCTCCAGTTTGGGAATCTCCTACCCTGAGGAAAAGATGAGTAGTCAAATAAAATGCAAAAGGAATAAAATGGGGGGGGGGGGGGGAGCAGAAAGGAGATGCATTGTTTAAATGGTGATATATTGGGATGTGGAGAAAGTGAGGACCGCAAATGTTGGAGATCAGAGTCAAAAAGTGTGGTGCTCGAAAAGCACAGCAGATGAGGCAGCATCCGAGGAGCAGGAGAGTCAGCGTTACAGGCACGAGCCCTTCATCAGGAATGTGTATAAAGGGGCCTCAGCGTCCTTCCATACCAGTTAATGCCTGTTGTGAGGTAGGTGCAGCAAGCAATGAGCAAAGCAGGTGTTATCTTAGCAAGAGGAATTGAGTTCAGAAGTGGGGATGTCTTCCTGCAGTTATGGGATCATTGAATATATTCAAGGCTGAGTTCATCTGATTTTGGAACAACAACGAAGTGGATGTTTATGGGGAAGGCAAGGAAATGGTTTTCAGACCATTGCAGAACAATTACCGAGTCAAACAGCACAGAAACAGTCCCTTCAGTCCAACTACTCCATGCTATGTTCTCAAACTAATCTAATCCCATCTGCCAGTGTTTGGCCTATATCCCTCAGTCACAAAGCTGGTCCTTTTTACTAAAAGCTGGTCCTTTTACGAAAAGCTGGTCCTTCTTCTCAAGGATGCTGTGTCCTTGGTTTTTTTTCAGAGGGGTGGTTAAAAAAAACCCGGGCTCCGAAGTGACTGGTTTAGTACAGAGATGAAAAACAGTATTGGGAGGCATTTTTGGTTATATGTGAACAGATGAGACTTGAGGCCAAAGCTTTTATGTTTTATGTTTTAGAAGTGACCAGGGGTATCTCATGTTTAGGGGATCTATTTAAAGATGGGGTCCTGATGTCTTTTGAACAGCTGCGTCAGAAATTCGGATTACCTAATGGAGACCTCTTTTGATACTTCCAAATTCGAGATTATATACAGAAGAAGACCACGTTATTAGATAGTCTTTATAAATCAGATAGAGAATGTAGTGTCCTACGACCAGTGGGGGTATCTTCCGTCAGTACTATTTATCATTTACTACATGATGAAGTATCGGGAGATATGGATAATCTGCTTAAAACATGGGATCAGGATTTGGGACTAGAAATCTCTATAGAAACATGGAATGATATTTGGGAAAATGCTAGAAGAATTACTATCTGTAACAGAACCCAGGCTATCCAGCTGAAGATACTTCATAGGGCCCATATAGCACCGTTTCGATTGGCAAAATTTAAGGCAGGAGCATCTCCAATGTGTCCTCAATGCAAAATAGAGGTGGGCACTCTTATACATTGCCTATGGACCTGTCATAAGATCCGTAGATATTGGACTAAAGTAGCAAGTACCCTGACAGAAATTTTAGGAACGGAAATTAAAGTGGACCCTGTATCTCTCCTCTTGGGCTTTTTGAACCTTCCCTCCCTGGACACCTACGGGAAGAGACTATTTTCTATTCTTTCTTTCGTGCAAGGAAAAATATTTTGGTGAACTGGGCGGCTGAGGGCCACCCTGGACTTTCAAATTGGCACAGATTAATTATGGAATGTATTCCCCTTGACTTCCTTACAAATATGGTGCACCGAAAGACTGAATTATTTTATAAAATATGGCAGCCCTTTTTGAATTACACAAATACAGATATTTCGGCTATCCTAACAAGGGCTTTTATTTAATTGAGATTACAAACCTGGCTGGTCCGGGGCCCCTCGGGGGAGGAATCCCGCACGAATACGGGTTTTATTACATCTGATGTTAACACATTCCGAGCGTGTAAGAGACTTAAATATACACTCTGGTTAGTTGTAGGTTAGATTAGTAGATAGTTGAGTTTTGTTTGTTTTTTCATCTTCTTTTTCGTTTTTTTTTGTTAAATTTTGACTATTGTATATTTGAGTTAATTGTATATCAATGTTTATATCTGAGAGTTTTGTTTATTTTTGTAAACTTGTTAAAATGTTAAATTTCTAATAAAAATATCTATAAAAAAAACCGGACTGGCAGTGATGACTTTTGTAATCTTTTCTTACAGACTATCTGAAGACAGAAGTTTCAAGTTAACAGATAAAGGGCTTATGTCCAAAATGTTGATTCTCCTGCTTCTCTGATGCTGCTTGCCGTGCTGCCCTTTTCCAGCGATGCAGTTTTTGACTGTGACTCTCCAGCGTCTCCAATCCTCACTTTCACATCAATGTCTGATAGTTACTCAATCCATCAGGACCGCAACAATTTTTAACTATGATTCTGTGAGAAGGAGCAAAGCTTTCTTTTTGGTCCCTGTTTGAGTACGGGGGCACTGGTTGAAAGACCCTACTATTGCAGCGCACTGAGTGTGGAGCCTGAAACAACTCTACTGCCTGGAAAGAAGAATTCATGGCAGGGTTGTACACGTGTGTGTGCAGCTGAAGCTTCGGCCATGGAGAAACCCGAGGAAACACGCCCTGTTGAGAAACCATGGAGTTGTGGCGACTGCGGGAAGGGCTTCCATGTCCCACCTGTCCTGGCGGCTCATCAGTGCAATCACACTGGGAAGAGGCCGTTCTCCTGCCCCAAGCGGGCAAAGGGCTTTACTTGCTCCTGTGTCCTGCTGGCCCACCAGCATATAAACACTAGTGAGAGGAAGTTTTACTGCTCCATGTGCGGGAAAGGATTCACTTGGGTGGACAACCTCCAGACCCACCAGCGATTCCACGCAGGGGAGAGGCTCTTTAGTTGCCATGAGTGCGGGAAAGCCTTCAGCAATTCCTCCAATCTGCTGACGCACCGGCGGGTCCACACGGGGGAGAGGCCATTCAGCTGCCCTGAATGCGGGAAGGCCTTCAGCGATTCCTCCAACCTGCTGAGGCACCGGCGGGTCCACACGGGGGAGAGGCCCTTCAGCTGCCCAGAGTGTGGGAAGGCCTTCAGCAATTCCTCCTCCCTGCTGGTCCATCAGCGGGTCCACACGGGGGAGAGGCCCTTTGGCTGCCCAGAGTGCGGGAAGGCCTTCAGCAATTCCTCTGACCTGTTGTCCCACCAGCGGGTCCACACCAGGGAAAGGCCATTCAGCTGCCCCGAGTGCGGGAAGGGGTTCACCCACTCCTCCAAACTGCTGGCCCATCAATGGGTCCACACCGGGGGGAGGCCGTTTGCCTGCCCCGACTGCGGGCGGAGGTTCACATTGTCCTGCAACTTGCGGGGGCACCAGTGCATCCAACAATCAGATTCCACCAGTGACGCTGCAGTGGGTCACCCCCAGGGCTGAACCTCCTGCCCATTCTGACAGTGGGTGCAGCGAGCTTTTGTGTTTTGTGCTGGACTCACCCCCACCAAGCCCACCTACGTGGCTCAGGGGTGGCATGGTGACTCTGTGGTTAGTACCACTGCCTCACGATGCTGACCTGGGTTCAATTCCACCCTTGGGGAGACAGTCTGTGTGTAGCTTTCACGTTGCACGCCCCACGTCTGCATGGGTTACCTCTGAGTGCTCTGGTTTCCTTCCCGTGGTCTAAAGGTGTGCAGGTTAGGATGAATTGGCCCATCTAAATTGTCCCATAGTGTTCAGGGATGTGTCGGTGTGGTGCATTAGTTGGGGTAAATGTAGAGGAATAGAGATAGGGGAATTGCTGGGTTACTCTGCGGAGGGCCAGTGTGGACTTGTTGGGCGAAAGGACCTGTTTCCATACTGTAGGGAATCTAATCTTTTAAAAAAAAGAATTCCTCCAAGCAATCTTGATAAAATATGCCGAGTTGGACAAAGTATCCCATCAAGTTTGAGTTGAAGAAGTCAGAAGTGACACAACACCATGTTACAGTGCAACAAGTTTATTTGAAATCACAAGCTTTAGGAGCATTGCTCTTTCATGAGTGCTGCTCCTTCATCACTTCATCTGGTGTCGTGTGACTTCTGACCTTGTCCACCCCAATTCAACACCAGCACCTCCGCATCAGAGTTGACGAATGAGATTGGATTTTATTCGGCCTGATTGTGAGATGTTCCATTTGGAAACTCAAAACTGTCTGACCAACAAAGAGATGCAAATCATAGAGTCCTACAGCAGGAGACAGGCCCTTCGGCCCAACATGGTCCACACCGACCAAACTGTCCATCAACACTAAGCCCATTTCCCTGCAGTTGGCCCATTTCCTTCCATACCTTTCCTATCCACGTATTTGCCCAAATGCCTTTTCAATGTTGTTAATGTACCCACCTCAACCACTTCCGCTGGCATCTCATTCCAGATGTGTACCACCATCTGCGTGAAAAGAAATGTTGCCCCTCACATTCCCTTTTATTCCTTTTCCTCTAACCTTAAACTGACGCCCTCTAGCCCTCACTTCCCCAACCCCGTGCATTCATCCTCTCACGATCTCTTCACTTCTCTAAGGGCCTCTCTCAGACTCTTAATGCTCCAAATAAAAATATCTTGGCTTGTCCAACCTCTCCCTTTTACACAGACCCTTGAATCCTGGTAACATCCTTGTATATGTCTTCAGCACGCTTCCAAGTTGAATAACATATTTGTTATAGACACTGCCCTTTCTACCTATTTTGTTGGAAATATAGGACCTAATCCAAACTGGATAATCTGGTTGATGGGGCAGGAAACCACTTTCTTTCTTGAGAGACAAGTCTCCTGGAGAGAACTGGCTGGCTGACTGATCTACTGACCCTCAGTGTCCCACTGCCCTCAGTTATCTGGAGGGATGCCCACACATTTGCCTAAGGTGGTGCTTGAAACCTTTATCATCTTTGGGATGGATCCCCATTCATTCCGTGCTATGGAGTCATGCAGCCTGGAAACAGACCCTTCAGACCAACCAGTCCATGATCCCCAACTAAACTAGTGCCACCCATCTGCTCCTGGCCTGTATCCAGTATGTTAATACTTTTGTTCATTTGTTCACCGTGAGAGTTGGATAAATAAATTGCTGATTGTTGATTTTAGTGTTGGGGATTTATTCTTATCACTAGAGCAGGTTACACCACTTTTCATGCTAATTTTACAGATTATTGGGTGACACGCTCCTCTGGGTGTTTCTGTTTGAGATAGGTGTGGCTGTCAGCCTTTGCTTTATAAAAGTATTGACGTAATGTAGTGTTGAATGCAATGGAGTCAACATGAATCCCAGCCTCTCACTGTGGTTGTGGGTGAATCGTCTTAATTTGGCTCTTAACTCAGAAACTGCACACAATTAACTGCTGAAACAATGATTAACACTTTATTGTATGTCGCAATCAAAAATAAAATTCCTCAAGTTTTCATTGGAGAAAAGAAGGTTTAGGGGTGACTTGATAGAGGTGTACAAGATGATTAGAGGTTTAGATAGGGTTGACCATGAGAACCTTTTTCCACGTATGGAGTCAGCTATTACAAGGGGGCATAGCTTTAAATTAAGGGGTGATCGGTGTAGGACAGATGTTAGGGGTAGATTATTTACTCAGTGAATAGTGAGTTCATGAAATGCCCTGCCAGTAGCAGTGGTGGACTCTCCCTCTTTATGGGCATTTAAGCAGGCATTGGATAGGCATATGGAGGATAGTGGGTTAGTGTAGGTTAGGTGGGCTTGGATCGGCGCAACATCGAGGGCTAAAGGGCCTGTACTGCGCTGTATTCTTCTATGTAACCAAGTTCAACCTCACTCACAACTTGGCTATCACCCAATTGATGGCAGAATTTAACTGAGTTTCCCCCAACAGTATCTGTCTCTTGGAAGTGTCCAGGGATTCAGTGCAACATTCTTCTTCCAAGTACTGCTGCTACATCATTCTGGAGTTGAATTCTGGTGGAGATTCCTCGCTTTCAAATCTGTGATGTGATGCTTCTTTAGATTCTAACACCACCTCCCCACACTTCTGGAGATCTCCGGTCTGTAGCTTACCTTCTTATCCTCGAGGTTTAGTGGTTTGTTTGATACAGCGTTTCCTTTAAAAAAACTCCTTTACGTCAGGGCCTTCCTTCCACAGACAAACTTAATTGTCCTTTTATTATGAGCTTATTAAACACTTAGCTCATCTGTCCCAGTAAACAGCTTGTTGTTTTGCGTCTTTCTTCCCAGGGATGGTTAACTCCCAGAAATTAGGCCATTCAGCCTATTGAGTCTGCTCTACTATTCAATCGTGGCTGATACGTTTCTCAACCCAATTCTCCCTGTAACCCTTGATACTTAAGAATGATTGAGTCTGCTCCAACATTCAATGGGCTGAATGGCCTAATTTCTGCCTCTGATGTAGCAGTTTCTCAGTGGCCCTTTTGTTTCTTGGTCCAGAAAGAGTTCCTGCTAACTCGGGTAGTTGGAAAGTTCTGCAGTTTACAGGACCACACCACATTCCCCTCTGCCTCCTCCTGAGATACTGGCAATTCCCAAGATCCCTTGGTATCCCTGAAAACAATGGAGGTGTCTGGAAATCTCTGCTGCTACTCTGGAACAGAAGGATTATGGGGAGAAAATTCAGAAGTCTGATGTGCAAAGGGACTATGGAGTTCGACTCCAGGATTCTCTCAAGGTAAACTTACAGGTTGAGTCAGTAGTTGGAGAGGCAAATGCAATGATGGCATTTATTTTGATCAGACTTGAATATAAATGCAGGGATGTACTTCTGAGGCTCTGTAAGGCTCCGGTCAGCCCACAATTAGAGTACTGTATGTAGATTTGGGCCCCATATCTCAGGAAGGATGTACTGGCCCTGGAACATGTTCAGAGGTGGTTCACAAGAATGGTCCAGGAATGAAAAATTTAACATATGAAGAACATTAGAGGACTCTAGGTTTATACTTCATGGAGTTCAGAAGGATGAGAGGGAATCTAATTGAAACCTACAAAATAATGAACGGTGTGGATGTTGAGAAGGTGTTTCCATTGGTAGGAGAGACTAGAACCTGAGGGCTCAGCCTTCGCGTCAAGGGAAGACCCTTGAGAACAGAGGGAAGAGAGGCTCCTTCAGCCAGAGTGTGGTGAGTCTATGGAATTCACTGCCACAAGGCTGTGGAGGCCAGGTTACTGAATATATTTAAGACGGAGATAGATAGGTTCGTGAGGATCAAGGGTTAAGGGAGAGAATGGGGTTGAGAAACTTATCAGCCATAATTGAATGGCGAAGCAGACTCAATAGGCTGAATGGCCTAATTTCTGCTGCTATGGTCTTATGATATGCTGATGAGTGGAGGGATGAGAAGGAGAGAAAGACAGTTAAGGTGAAGCTCGATAGAGATGAAGGAAATATAAGAATTGTATGATAAATGGCAGAACACATAGGAGCACTGGCATACAGAGAGATCTTGGCATATAGATTCGTGGAAGTGGTAATGCAGGTGGGCACGGTGGTCAAAAAAGCACACAGCACACTTCCTTGAGTGTAAGAGTTACGTTACAGCTGTTTATTATGGCCACATTCAGAATATAGTGTGCAGTTCTGGTCACTGTGCTACTGGAAGGATGTGGGTGGTCTGGCAGAGGGTACAGACAAGGTTCACCAGGACATTGTCTAGTCTGGAGGGCTCTCGTTATGAGCAGAAGAGGCATAAACCTAGATTGTTTTCTTTGGAAAAACAGAGGCTGAGAGGAGACCTTGACAAAATGCTGAGATACACAGATTGGCTGGACAGGGGTGGCAGGGTAGCTCAGTGGTTCGCACTGACACCTCCAGTGCCAGGGACCTGCGTTCGATTTTAGTCTCAGGCAACTATCTGTGTGGAGTTGGCACATTGTCCCTGCACCCCACCTCCCGTGTCTGTGTGGGTTTGCTCCAGGTGCCCCGGCTTCCTCCTACAATCCAAACGTGTATAGGTTAGGGTGGATTAGCGATGCTAAATTACCCATGGCGTCCAGGGAGAGGCAGGATAAGTTGGATTGTCTGTATGTAAATTGCCCCAATTTTCTGGGATGTGTAAGTTCGGTGCATTAGTCAAGAGTAAATGTAGATCACAGGGGTAAGGGAACGGGTCTCTATATGTTAATCTTTGGAGGGCCGGTGTTGACTTGTTGGGCTGAATTGTCTGTTTCCACGCTGGAGGGATTCTATGATTGTCAGAGGCGTTTTTTCCCTCCAAAGTGGAAAGGTCAACTAAAAGAGGGCACAGGTTCAAGGTGAGAGGGGGACTGTTTGGGGGACAAGTGGTGGGGGTGGGGAATTTATACAGAGGGGTGGTGGGGTTCTGGAACGCACTGCCAGTGGAGGTAGTGGAAGCAGGCACCTTAACAATGTTTAAGGTGTATCTTGATAGACACATGAAGGGGAGGTGAACAGAGGAACAGAAACCACACATGGGCAATAAATTGCAGGTCTAAGTAAGGATTAAGAATTAGTACAGGCTTGAGGGGGGGTGTGTGCCTAAACCAAGTGAGAAGGGCCTGTGACTGTGCTGTATTGTATTGATACAGCTTTCCCCCACTATTTGAAAGTAGAGTGTTCCTTTCATAAGCCGAAATGGCCTAAAGCGAAGAAGCAGTTACCATGAATTAATTTATATTATGCCTTTCTTTGTAAAAGCGACAATCCTCTTCGGATTTCTTTCGGTTTGTGAGAACAGGTATTAATGTAGGTCTTTTGTAAAAGTGAAGTAGTGTAAAGTGAACTTTCGAAAAGTGGGGGATATCTTTATGCTGATGGAGGGGAGATGGGGGAGCAATGAAGAGGGGTAGATGGAGGCTCAGATGGAGAATAAACACTGAGACACCAATTGAGCAGCCCAGCCTGGCCCTGTGCTGGAGACTCAATGGGACAGAGACAAATGTATCTATTTCAGGTATACCTGCAGTATGCTCCATCCAGGATAAAAAAAAATGTCCTTCATCTGCTTCAGCACACAGGGCAGATGAGCAGTTTCTCCCCAATGTGGACCAGGAGGTGATGCGACTGAATGAAGCCTTTCCTGTGCTGAATGTAGGTGAATGGCCTCTGCCCTGTGTATAAATGCTGATGAATATCGGGCAGGTGGGGAAGGAAAACTGTTCCTACACTCCCTGCATTTTCATGATTTCTCCATGGTGCAGGTGTCCTCTTATTTCTCCAGGTTCAACAATCAGTTGAAACTCGCTCACACTTACAGCATAGGTGTGGTGTTACTGGTGGACTGGTAATTGGAGGAGTCTCATTCAGTCTGTAAAGCATGTTCCAGTCACTACTCTGGTGTGTGGGTATGTGAGACTCTGAGTTTCCAGTCACACTGACGTTTAAAACCTCAGCAGACAGACCTTCTCCCCTTTGTTTTCAAGGCTGTCAGACTTCGATGTGATGTTTGGTCTGAGATTTCTGCCTCCAAATTCTTCTCTTGTAATATTCCTGTGGAAATAGATTGCAAAGGTCATTGCTGTCAGTCCACAATAGAAAATCAGAACACACAATTCTAGTCTCTGTGGGACATTCTTTCCTCTCTTAATACCCAAGATCTTTGTGCTGATCTTTATGTAAATGTATACAGCAAGGTAATGTGGTGGATTGCATACTCCATGAAGATTTCACTCAAGTTGCTGAATGGACATCTATCATGCGGTATTGACGTTCTTACTGAAGATATACAATATGCTTCAGTGCAATATTATGAGCCCAGAAACACTGAAAATCAGGCTTTGAGAGCCATAAACATTCCATCAAATATGTACCATATACCCCAGACTTATCTGTCTTATATTAACGCACGGTTGTCTTAGATTCCCAGAAGACTCGGATTTACGTGTGAGTTTCTGTAAAAGAAGCCGTCGTTTTGGACTCCTTCCATGCCATACTGACTATTACTGGAAATACAGCCATACCACACCAGGATTCATTGATCAATGACGTGAGGTTTATCTTTACCCTCTTATAATTTTCTGTTGCATAAATGTTTCGACGAATGTCAATGCTTTTCACCAGTCATACAGTCAGAGACATAAAGCACAGAAACAGATCCTTCAATCTAACTTGTCCATGCCGACCGGATATCCAAAATTAGTCTAGTTCCATTTGCCATCACTTGGTCCATATCCATCTAAACCCTTCCTTTTCATATACCCATCCAGATGCCTCCACCACTTCCTCTGGCAGCTCATTCCCTACACGCATCACCCTCTGCAAAAAAAGGTTGACTGCAAGGTCCTTTCAAATTTTTCCCCTCTCGCCCTAAACCTATGCCCTCTAGTTCTGCACTCCCCCTATCCCAGGGAAAAGACCTTGTCTATTCACCCCATCCACACTCAATTTTCATAAGCCTCTTTAAAAAACACACACTCAGCCTGCGATGCTCTCGGGAAAACAGCCCCAGCTTATTCAGCCTCTCCTTGTGGTTCAAACCCTCCTACCCTGGCAACAGCCTTGTGACTCTTCCCTGAATCCTTTCAAGTTTCACAACACCCTGCCTATAGAAGGGAGACCAGAATTGCACACGATATTCCAGAAGAAGCCGACTGAAACTGACTTTTGCAGAGTCTGATCCCTGCTTGGATTCATACTCTCTGCCTCCCATTGCTGCAAGTGAACAGTGCTTCCCCCCTTCTCTTTCCCTCCCAGGATAAGGAATGGAAAGGGGGAGACATTGCTTCATTCCAAAAGAGCCCCCCCCCTATTGTCTGAATGCGCAAGTTGGACCATGAGCTTCTGAAGCTACATTGCTCCTCTCTTTCTCGGAATGAAGATTGAGCTTCACCCCAGACTACAACTCCCTTTCTCTGTCCAAACATCTGTGAGCACAGCACATTTTTGTTGAAATAAGGCATCTTTCCTGAATGTTACAATTGAAGGGGGTGTCTTCCCCCTGATATTCAAAGGGATGGTAAGTCAGAGAAGGACCACGCCTTGTGTTGTGTGGCATGTGTGACAGTTGCAACAGGATGTCCCAACTTCAATGCTCAATTCAAAGTTTGTGAGAAGATTTGTAGCTCGGGTGCTCATTGTTGTGGTTCTGTTCGCCGAGCTGGGAATTTTTGTTGCAGACGTTTCATTCCCTGTCTAGGTGACATCCTCAGTGCTAGGGATCCTCTTGTGAAGCGCTTCTGTGATGTTTCCTCCAGCATTTATAGTGGTTTGTCTCTGCCACTTCCGGTTGTCAGTTCCAACTGTCTGCTGCAGTGGCTGGTATATTGGGTCCAGGTCAATGTGTTTGTTGATAGAATCTGTGGATGAGTGCCATGCCAGAGAACAGCCAGGGAATTCCTAGAGGCATGGCCTCTAGGCACTTTTCCAGCGCCACATTTTTCAACTCTGGATCTGGGACAAGGTGTGTGGTATGGCTGGGGGGAGGGGGTGAAATAAAGAAACTGGTGAAATTTACATTGATCCTATGTAGTTAGTGGGTCCCAAGGCAGAAGACGAGGTGTTCTTCCTACAAGTGTCAGGTAGCTAGAGCTTGAAGGGGGAGGCAGCAGAGTACTTGCGTGTCTTTGACAGATTGGGAGGGGAAGTTAAAGCGTTCAGAAACAAGGCAGTGGGGTCGTTTAGTTTCGGTGTCCCAGGGCTGTTCCCTGAAATGTTCTGCAAGTTGGTGTCTAGTCTCCCAATATGGCAGAGACCACATCGAGAGCAAGGGACACATAAATAAATCTTATAAACAAATTGTACAAATCTTAGCCTGCCAGGGTTATTTTCTTCAATTAAGTCAAAGAAAATTTTAATTAAATTGGGTGACTACATGAAATGGTTTGTTGGTCAGACTCAAATGAGACAATGCCATGAATATCAGTGAACTGCTTTTTTTGTCAGAACCATAAGTTCTTGATTTATTTTCACAACTTACTGATATTCACATCTGCACATTCAATGTCAAACTCTGACATCAGAAATGACATGACACCATTAATTGTTTCTTACAATAATCCAACAAACAAATTAATAACACACAGTGAATACCAAGTCTCATTAATATGAAATTAAATTTGACCAAATAAAATGTAAAATCAAATGGGAGATAACAAATGGGGGAAGGGCAGAAGGCAAGAAATGCAGCATCATAGAAGGTGCTCCTCCAGGGAGTGTATTTTACCAACTACAACTGCTCAATATAAACAAACACTCTGACATGACCCTCCGGTTTTAATGTAAACCATAGCCCCATACAGTAGGTACCATTTAAATAAGTTAATAGATACAAGCCTTGAGCAAATCCAGCCTCCAGCCGGACCCCCCGCTTCTTGGAGCTCGGACCTTCCTCCAGCTCCGGGGGGTTGTTGAGCTCCTGGGCTCCGGCCGCCACCGAAGAAGCCGCGGGGGCCGGCTCTCTCTCCTCTACCGCCGACATTTTTAATTTGTTTTCTCGTTCACCCGGTTACCGTCACCTCCCCCTTCCCGAGCCCCGGGAATTATACACAAATAAACAATAAACCCCACCTGGGACTCTCCTTTTTTTCCACAACTTTTGTTTGAAAAGGTCCGACTTTAATTTGAAATGTATTTTAAAGGTATTTTCTGAGGTAAACGATGCCTGTCTGCCCCCTCCCTCCGTCAGAAACCACCCGCTGAGTCGATGAGAAAACCGCAGCCTTGCGCCGCCATCTTTGTTTTTCTTCTTCTTACCGTCTCCTCCTTCAGTGACGCTCGTCATCCGCGTCCCCTCCAATCAGAGCGCACCTTACTCCACCTGACCAATGGTGGCTGGCATTCCGTGTCGTGTTGGTCCAACCTTCTGTAATCTCTCTCTCCGATTAGTCGGTACCGACCACAAGCTTTGGGATTGGTTGGGAATTTCACAACCACGTCAGTGTATCCGCCCTTTTCATTCCCGTTCATTCATTCAACAGCAGATGACCCAATTTACTGCAACGGGCTCTGGGGCTATAGCGGTAGTGTCACATATTCAGGGGGAAGATGTGATTTTTAACGTTATCAACCAATTCAACTCTGGCACCTCCGCATCCATTCATTCAACCGAAGAGGGCTCAATTTAGTGTAATGGGCTCTGAGGGTATAATATTTGTATCCCATGTTGAGAAGGAACCTCTGCCCATTCATTCAATAGAAGAGGGCCTATTTGCTGCAAAGGTTTTTTTTTAATGGCGCAGTGGTAGTGTCCCTATCTTCGAGCCCTGAAATCCCACAGCTATGAGGATGCGTAATAACAAATTTTTTAGTCATAAGTCACATGACACCAGGTTATAGTCCAGCAGGTTTGTTTGGAGGGGATCTGACAGAAATATATTAAATTATGAAAGAAATAGAAGTAAGATGTTGCATTGGTAGGTGAGACTCGGATAAAAGCGCATGGCCTCAAGATTAGAGGAAGCAGGTTTAAAACTGAACTGAGAAGAAACTTCTTCACCCAGAGGGTTGTTAATCTATGGAATTCCTTGCCCAGGGAAGTATTTGACATTACTTCAGCAATCACTAGAATCAGTAGATATGTTTTTGAAAAATAAAAGAATTAAGGATATGGTGAAAACACAGATAAGTGCAGCATAGTCCACGAAAAGATTAGTCATGATCTTATTGAGTGGTGGAGCAGACTCGAAGGGCCGGAAGGCTGACTCTTGCTCCTAGTTCTTATGCTCTTATGTTGAAATCACAAGCTTTTGGAGTGTAGTCACTTCAGCAGATGAAGTCATGAAAAAACAAGTGCAGGAAAGAGAATTTGGATAAATGAAAGACAGAGCATCTCAACGGTCAATTCCTTACTCCCATTCCTATTTCTGATTATCTTACTACACAGCAAGTTGTGTTTTCCAAACATTAATTTTATTTCCATTGTTTAAAATCAAATATTTAAGATGAACAGTTTGTTTTTCGTCACTTGGACACACTGTGAATATCATAAACCCTCTCATGAGATATCATAGGAACAATTCATAAACTAGATTTGTCACTGAGTCACTCAAGGAGATATAGAAAGGAGAAAAAATCCCAACATGTGCAGGATGCTAACGAAAAGTTAGCAACCTGAAATGGTAACAGGAGCAAGTGAACAGCCCCAATCAGGAAACTCATATTAGATTAGATTACTTACAGTGTGGAAACAGGCCCTTCGGCCCAACAAGTCCACACCGCCCCGCCGAAGCGCAACCCACCCATATCCCTACATCTACCCCTTACCTAACACTACGGGCAATTTAGTATGGCCAATTCACCTGACCTGCACATCTTTGGACTGTGGGAGGAAACCGGAGCACCCGGAGGAAACCCATGCAGACACGGGGAGTACATGCAAACTCCACACAGTCAGTCGCCTGAGGCGGGAATTGAACCCGGATCTCCACTGTGCCACCGTGCCGCCCACCGTGCTAACCACTGTGCCACCGTGCCGCCCACTACAGTACCTTGTACTATTCTTCACTGAACACTGCAATTGCTTTCCTTTTCAGTTTAATGATCCATAATTGAATCTGACTCCAACACACTCTCTGGCAGACAGTTCCAGAGGTCAAAGTAATTTCAATCATTAACGAAGTTAGTTTTGGATCCATCCCAAAGACAATTCCGGTGGACGTTTGCTTCCAAACATTTTCAGTAAGTTCTTGGTATGGACACATTTCCAACTTAGTAGGTTTATTCCAGTTTTATAACATATTGGGGTGGCACACTGCTTAACATTGCTACCTCACAGCATAAGGGACCCAGGTTCAATTCCAGCCTCAGGTAACTGTGTGGAGTTTGCATGTTTTCCCTGTCTGCACAGGTTTCCTTCCACTGTCTAAAGAGGGGCTTCGGTACATCCGTGTGGACCTCCTCCAATTAACTGAGGGCAATGGGGCACTGAGGATCAACAGATCAGACAATCAGTCTGCAACTTCTCTCCGGGAGACTTGTCTCAAGAAAGGCAGCGGTTTCTTATCTCATCCATTCTCCTACCCTCCACAAACTCCACACAGACAGTCGCCCCAAGGGTGGAATTGATCCTTGGTTCCTGGTGCCATGTGGCAGTGCTAATCACTGAGTCACAATGCCACCCCTGAGCCGTGAGGTTGCAGTCCAATGGAAAACAAATACAGTGCACCAACTCTCCCACTGCACCCACTGTCAGGAGAATCAGTCCTGGGCGGGACTCATGGCAATGTCAGCGGTGGAATCTGATTGTTGTGAGCGCTGGTGCCCCCGCTGGTGCTTCCGCAAGTTGCGGGAAAATGTAAACCTCTTCCCGCACTCAGGGCAGCTGAAGGGCCTCTCCCCGGTGTGGACTCGCTGGTGCTTCAGCAGGGCAGAGGAATCACTGAAGGCCTTCCTGCACTCGGGGCAGCTGAATGGCCTCTCCCCCGTGTGGACCCGCCGGTGGGTCAGCAGTGTGGAGGAGCGGGTAAAGCCCTTCCCGCACTCGGGGCAGGAGAAAGGCTTCTCTCCAGTGTGGACGCGCTGGTGCCGAAGCAGGGCAGAGGAATTGCTGAAGGCCTTCCCGCACTCGGGACAACTGAATGGCCTCTCCCCTGTGTGGACCCGCCGGTGGGCCACGAGGTGAGAGGAAACAGCAAAACCCTTCCCGCACTCGGGGCAGGAGAACGGTCTCTCGCAGGTGTGGATCCGCTGGTGGGTCAGCAGGTTGGAGGGCTGGGTAAAGCACTTTCCGCACTGGAGGCAGGAGAAGGGCCTCTCCCCAGTGTGGACCCGTTGGTGCCTCAGCAGGTGGGAAGACCTGCTGAAGGCCATCCTGCACTCTGGGCAGCTAAAGGGCTTCTCACCCGTGTGGACCCGCAGATGGGTCAGCAGAGCAGAAGAGCGGGTGAAGCCCTTCCTGCACTCAGGGCACGAGTACGGTCTTTTCCCCGTGTGGACCCACTGGTGCCTCAGCAGGGTAGAGGAATCACTGAAGGCCTTCCCGCACTCAGGGCAGCTGAATGGCCTCTCCCCTCTGTGGACCCGTTGGTGCTTCAGCAGGTCCGAGGATTTGCTGAAGGCCTTCCCACATTCAGAGCAAGGGAAGGGCCTCTCCCCAGCGTGGACGCGCTGGTGGGCCAGCAGGTGGGAGGAGTAGGTGAAGCCCTTCCCACACTCAGGGCAGGAGAATGGCTTCTCCCCAGTGTGGACTCGGCGGTGGTCCAGCAGGCGGGAGGAGCAAGTAAAGCCTTTCCCGCACTCGGGGCAGGAGAATGGCCTTTCCCCAGTGTGACTTCGCCGATGAATCTCCAGGACAGATGGGGCATGGAAGCCTCTCCCGCAGTCGCAACACTTCCATGGTTTCTCCACGGTGTGGGATTCCTCTGGTTTCACCATGGCCGCAGCTACAGCCCCTGCCTACAGTAAATTCCTTTTTCCTGGTTGGATAACTGTTTCAGGCTTTACACACAGTGCGCTGTAACAGTAGAGACTCTCATCCAGTCCCACTAATGCTGAAAATGGTCTGAAACAGGAACCAAAATGTTTTGCTCCTTCTCACAGAATCATAGTTCAAAATCGTTGAGGTCCCGATGGATTGAGTGACTGTCAGACATTGATGTGAAAGTGGGGACTGTAGACGCTGGAGAGGAGTTGAAAAGTGCGGTGCTGGAACAGCACAGCAGGTCAGGCAGCATCCAAACAGCAGGAGAATCGACGATTCAGGCATAGGCTCTTCATCTGTTTGTTTTTTAAACTTCAGTCTTCAGATCTTCAAATACTCTGGGAAAAAAAGAGATTACAAAAGTCATCACGGTCAGTCCAGGGTAGAAATTCAGAACAAGCTACTCCACTTTCTGCAGAACATTTTTTTCTTTTGCTGTTCCACAAAATTGAAAGCATCCCACTCTCTCTCTCTTCCTCCATTCTCACTCCCTCAAATTAATTCTCCTGAAGTTGCTGATTCAGGATCTTACAGGGACAGAAAAAGCAAAAACGTCAGGACTGACACCTTCGAATTTTGGATAACACCACGTGAAAATTAATATCTTTCAGGATATTGGGATATTGCTGAGAGTGAGCAAGTCTGATTTTGGGAAGCAAAACAAGTGTAAATTCGGGTTGAACCTGCAATACAGCTTCTTGATAAAAAAAAAGACATGAATTGGTTATCGTCCCTGTGGTGGTGGTGGTATGTGGTGGGTGGAATGTGACATTAAGGCATTGACACAGACAACCCGAGAGAAACTAAACATACAGACATGGCAAATGTTAGTGGCAAGCCAGAGTCAGATCTACAGCACAGAAACAGCCCCTTCGGTCCAACCAGATATCCTAGCCTAATCGAGTCCCATTTACCAGCACTTGGCCCATATCCCTCTAAATCTTTCCTATTCATATACCTATCCAGATGCCTTTTAAATGTCATAGCTGTATCAACATCCACCACTTCCTCTGGCAGCTCATTCCTTACACACACCACCCTCTGCATGAAAAGGTTACTCCTTAGGACCCTTTTAAATCTTGCCCTCCTCCACCCTAAACCTTTTACCCTCTAGTTCTGGACTCTCTCACCCAGGGAAATGTCCTTGTCTATTTACCCTATCCATGCCTCTCATGATTTTATTATTGACTCTCAGTCACCCCTCAGCCTCTGATGCACGAGGAAAAACAGCCCAGCCCATTCAGCTCAAACCCTGGCAACATCCTTTTAAATGCGTTCTGAACCCTTTCAAGTTTCACAACATCATTCTGATAGGAGCGAGACCAGAATTGCACACAATATTCCAAAAGTGGTCTACCCAATGTCCTGTACAGCCACAACACAACTTCCCAACTCTTATCCTCAGTCAGAGGATTGGGAAAGTTTTCAAAACCCACAAAAGACAGCCAGGAAAGAATGCAGGGACAAACCAAATTTGAGGGTTAGCTTGGAAGCATCAATGAGAAATCGGCGGACTGGGTTTATTGGGTATCCGTTCTTGAGTACGTATACATATTTCTCTTCTGCTCTTCGCAGTTCCTCTGTGCTGCAATGTGTGGTGGCTCGTTGAAATAATCTCCTGATGCAGCTTCGTTTGTGGGCGTTGGGATGATTGCTTCTGTAGTTAGGTATTTGGTCCGTGTGTATTGTTTCTTGTAGACGCTAGTGTGAAATTCCCCATTGACTGTTCGCTCTACTGTGACATCTAGGAAATGGCACTTTGTTGTTGTTCTCCTCCTCTTCAAACTAGGAGCCCCCCGCCCGCCTCAGGCCCATAGTCTCACTACCCGGAACACCACCAATATACAGACTAGTCAAAGAACTCCAGTGAAGACTAAAACACCAAGTCGAAGATTCATGCCACTCCATTCACTCTACCCAAGAATTCCTGAACACCAAAGACACCAAGATAGAAGAGGATGAAATTATGCTGTCCTTTGACATAACAGCCCCGTTCACATCCATTAACATCAACGTGGCCAAAGAAACACTGACTACACTACAAGAACCACCAAAGACAAACACCAAACAGCAGCAACTTCATCAGCAAAGATAACATTGTCAAGCTTGTGGACCACTTATTACCCACTTCACATTCAATAACAAGACCTACAAACAAATCAACAGAACACCCATGAGACCACCAATATCAAGGTTCCTAGCAGAAGCAATAATGCAGAGACTCGAACAAACAGCCCTCCCAATGCTCCAACCCAAATTTTGGGTCCGCCACAGTGATGACACCTTTGTCATCAGAAAATGAAACAAATTAGAAGAAACCTACAACACCATCAACAATATCCTTACTGGCATAAAATTCACAAAAGAGGAGAACAACAACAAAGTGCCATTCCTAGATGTCAGTAGAGCGAACAGTCAATAGGGAACTTCAGACTAACGTCTACAGGAAAACAACATACACAGACTCAAGTACCTAATGCAGAAGCAAATCATCCCAAACGAATCTGCATCAGAACACTATTTCAACGAGCCACTACACACTGCACCACCCAGGAACTACGAAGAGCAGAAGATAAATACTTATACAACATATTCAAGAAGAACGGTACCCAATAAACCCTGTCCGCTGATTTCTCAACAACAAACTCAAACAAGCAGACACATGCGCAGAAACCCTAGCCACATTACCTTACAAAGACATCTGTGAAATGATGTCCAGACAACTCAAACCTCTCCGCATCATGGTAGCCCACAAATCTACCAACACACTTAAGCAGCAGCTAATGAACCTGAAAAAACAAATGTTATTTACAAATTACCATGCAAGGAAGTATAGACATGGATTCTGCCCCCATAGTTCTCGGTGGCAAGAAATGCTGGGATGAGATAAGGAAGATTTTTTTCAGTCAGAAAGAGCTGACTCTGTGGAACTCATTGCCACTGAAATGAGGAAAGTAACTGAGTGCTTTTAAAACAGATAAAGATAGGCTCTTGATTAGTAAGGAAATCAAGGAGGATGCAGGAGAATGGGGTTGAGAAACATTGGCCATGATCGAATGGTGGAGCAGACTCAACAAGTCGAATGGACTGATTCTGCTTCTGTATCTTATGGATCAGTAACCACAAAGATCTGACTTAATTTTCACTACTTTTACTGTGTTCCTGTCGTACTTATGGCAAGCATGTGGCAATACGTTGTAGATTTCTCAAGCTAGATCTTCTAATTTCATATCAAATATTGATAATTGGAGCTAATATTAGAGAGAGTAAAGGTGCTTATTTCTTGGATAAATAAACCTGTCATGCATTTTAAGCTTAAACCTTGCATACTTGCGAAATTAGAGTTGCCATTTTGCCCGCTGTCATCAAATCTCCAATGATACTTCCCTTTTACTTGATAACCCATTTTGGGAAATAATGAACATAACTGAGGTTGTGTTTTATGCAAGCGCTTTAAGCTTTTGATATAATGATTTTAAGCCATCTACACAGAGTGTGATTGAATTTCTAAACTTAAGTAACAGCCTTAAAGTATTGTTATTTGTGTCACTCACATAACTGTAATTAATGTAAATATTGAATTAAATTTATTGAAAAGAACATACTTGCTGAATTAGAGTCAGCATTGTTTTCATTGCTTTGTCCATTATTCCCTTTCACCTCATTACCTATTTTCGAGAAAGAAAAATATTGCATATGTTGAACATTTACTTTTTTTGGCAATATTTTAAAATGAAGAAAGCAGTTCAGTCAACTTCAATCTTCATCCGGTCACTTTTTAGAAAAGGTTTTGAGCACAGTTATAAAATAATAATGCAAGGTTACCTAATTTGCAGCATTGCTGGAGACAGATTTAATAGTACAAGAAGTTATGATCTCCATTCAGTAATGTCTCGATTTGAACATAGTTTAAGTTAAGCTAAGGGTGTTGCAGGAATTGAAGTCATTGTGAAAATGTTACCAGGGAAAACATTGGATAAAAAAAAATTCTGGTTTGAGTTTCTTCTTTGGGTATAAACAGATACTGGTTCCAAGTGTCCTCCCAATCTTCTTAAAATATCCCACAAAATAAACACATAGCAACCTAAATAAATCAGGCCCAAAAGAAATTCAGAACCCACACTAATATATGGCAAGGAGGAAAGTTTTAGACTACAGGGCAATAACGATGGGTTGGTCAGATGGGCAGAACAATGACAGATGGAGTTCAATCCTGAAAAGATTGAGATGGTACATTTCAGGAGGATCAACAGGCAGGGGAGTACATGATGAATCACAAGAACTTAGAATGTACTGAAGATCAGAAAAAGGTATATGTGTTCATAGATTCTTGAAGGCAACAGGACATGTGGATGAAATGGTTAAGGCGGCAGATGAAATACTTGCCCTCAATAGTTAAGGCATTGAACATGAGAGCCAGGAGATCATGATGGAACTGTACAAGACATTCGTTGGGCCACAGCTGGAGTACTGGATCTGGTCGTCACATTATTAGAAGGATGTGATGGCACTAGAAAGGGTGCAGAAAGGAATACTAACCCAGGGTGGTGCATTTTGGTGGGTTTCAGCTATGAGAGTGATTAGATCGGCTGAGGGTATTTTCCTTAGAGCAGAGAAGGATGGGTGAGGACCTGTTTGTACAGATAAGACACTTAGGGTCTAGATAGGAAGAAACTTTTCCCCTTGGTGGACGGCTTCAGCAATTAGGGGGCATAGATTTAAGGAAAGAGATAGGACATTTTAATGGAATTTAAGGAACAATATCACCTAGAATGTGCTGGAGATGGATGAATTTACTTATGGGAAGAATTGGTTTGTTTGAAGGGATGGATATAATGAAATAAAACTAGTTCAGAAGATCATTATAATGTGCTAAGAAAAAGAACTGGAGGTAGACCTCCAATAGTGGAAACAATCTAAAGAAGTTTCACTGTCCCATCTGAGAAAAACAATTCTGCTGAACTTCTCAAACGAACCTGAACATGTATCAGAACTTGTTTGTTTAAAATTAATTGAATCTATTTCAAGTATTTAGGAAAATGAGAATCATCTTTAATCCTGGCCCTATTGGCTGCAACCAAAAGTGATGGGAAGCTTTTTCAGTTTCATTGAAATGGAGCTATCAGCTCATGAGAAGAACAGAAGAGGGTTGTTTGAGCTTATTGAGCAGTTTGTAGACTCAAACAAGGATCCAGAAAACAATTTTCTGTGGCACAGAAGCAAGGACAATTAACAAGGATTGATGTTGGTACTGTGTGTCCAAGTGTCTCAGTCTTCAAAGTTCTAGATAAGTTAAACTTCTGAAAAATTGAAGGTGTCAAAGGAAGATCAGTGGGGAATCAAGGGTTTTGGGGAAAAGGCAGGAAAATGGAATTGAGGGTTATCAGATCAGACATGATCTCACTGAATGGTGGAGCAGAATGGCCAATACTGCTATTTCTTGCGGTAAATCGATCTGGGTGTGGATAAATGCTTTTGTGTGATTTTTCTTTGTAGTCAGCAACATTTTGTATTTGGAAGAAATTGGCTTTTGTGTTGGATCTCAAATAACGCTTGAGGCTCCACTGAGGGTTGTTTAGCAACTGAGGTTACATATCATCATCAAGTTAAATCAAAATAAGCAGCAAAATATATGGTAAAACTGTAGGTGTGACTGCTGAAGGCCAAATAAAACATTTTCAGTCGCAAAAATGTCTTTACTCCATAATGTTTCGTTTTACATGCAGTCAGCGACAACCAATCAAGGTGTCGCAGAGTAAAGTTAGGTCTCACCAAGACAGCTGACATGTCCGTACAATACTGTTGTAGCGCTCTTTAACCACAGGGTATATACTAGTGATTCATTTATTTTGCACTTTCCCCAACATCCCAAATTAGGTTGAGGTTTGTGACAGCATCCTGATTGGAAGCCCGATGTAACGTGCTCCAATACTGCTGCAGTAGTGTGATGTGTTAAATTCCCAATGATTTTTTAAAAAGAGTGAAAGGCAGTGGTTGCATGTGTTGACACCACAGGTATTATTTATATTGGCTTTGAGATAGGGAACAACCATCACCTCCCAAATTGTGTTTTGTTTGCACAGCAACTTTGAGTATGAAAAGCATTCTATTTTTACACAGCCTAAATGCATACATCGTTTCTTATCAGCGTACCTTAAAATCAACATTAAAAAGCACAAACAATTCATTTTCACTGTAAATTACATATTTTAAAATCAAATATTGCAAGATGTACAAACACATCAAGAAGTTAAAATTTGTGAAGAAAGCACATCTTTGACAGTTCAGACAGGGAAAAACTTTGTTCTTGTGGTGGTCAGTGGAGGCTTACTCGATCAAATATTAACTCCCAGTGGATCTCACATAGATGCTGTATAAATCAAGATCTTATTGATCACTGTTGACAAAATTAAACCTATTGACCTGACTCTTTACAAAATAAGAACAGATTTTAGTACATAACATTTTCCCATAATACAGACATTTGCGGTAGTGCAGTTATGTGAAAAGAAACCTGAGTTGTTAATTTAGTTTGTTGCTCCATTTCATAAATGTTGTTTTTATTTATTTTGAAAAATCAACCCTTCCACTCTTTCTAAAAGTACATGACACTTTAATTTTCTTTTCTTTGCCAATTTTCTTTCACAATAAAAGCATTCACTTTTTTGGCATTGGGTGGGGGAGCTCTGCCAGCTGCCAATTTCTTCCTGAAATTGTTTCACTTGACATGAGTCTTGCCAATAAATGACAGCAACAGCAGCAGCTAATACTAATGATAACATTTCAACAAAAGTATACCAAGGTGCTTCACATTATGTATCACCCAAGCTGGAGAAATGTGAGGATCTCCTTCTTGGCCTTTCCCCTCAGCTGAGGTGTGGTGACCCTCAAGATAAACCACCACCAGCCATCTCTAATGAGAGAGAACAGTCTAATCCTCTGGGAAGACTGTGATGAATGTGTTTAAAGTTGAAAGACTGTTGAAATACAAGTGGTTAGCACTGCTGCCTCACAGCACCAGGGACCCGGGTTCAATCCCATCCTGGGGCGACTGTCTGTGTGGAATGTGCACAATCTCCCAGTGTCTGTGTTGGTTTCCTCCGGATGCTCCGGTTTCCTCCCACAATCCAAAGATATGCAGGCGAAGTGAATTGGACATGCTAAAATTACCCATAGTGGTACATAAGTCAGGGGTAATTGTACAGGAATGGGCTTGGCTGGCATACTCTCTACAGGGTCGGTATGGAGCTGTTGGGCCGAAGGGCATATTCCCACACATAGGGATTCTATGACTGTAACAAACACTACATCTGACAAACAGGAATAAAACTAGCCACCAGGATATATGAACATCAACTAGCCACAAAAACACATGCTCCACTATCACTAGTATCTTTACATACAGACAAAGGAGGACACCATGTTGACTGGGACCATACATCCATCCTATGACAAGCCACCATCCAATAAGCCAACCAGAAACACACACAAGAATTCCTTGGAACATGTCATTCCAACTGGAAATCTATTGATTTGGACCCCATCTACCACGCTCTGAGAAAAATAACGGAAATGATATCACCCATCCTAAAACCAAAAGACATAAATAGAAACCAGTGTTTAACTCGACTCACTGATGTTGTTACCAAGTATGGTGATGAAACATCTGAAAATGATGTTCCAGCTCAGCGAGCAAACTTACATCCAGAATGAGAAAATCCTAGTTGACACAAAGGCTGCCACAAAGTTAGAATTCTCTCCCAGAAATGACAGTTGATGGTGCCCACACCAACATGAATGCTCGCGCTCCCCGCCCCAAGACAACATGCGTCTTACCCTCACAAATATGGCGACCAGTTGCCCCCAGAGGTCCTTCCCCAAGCAAAGTAAACACTGGGCCTGTGGAGCTTTTATTCGCAGCCTCAGGCCTCCCCTAGGACTTTATAAATCCTCGGTCTACCTCCTCCCGCAGTTCCCAATCCTCCCCTGTCTCACTGTCTCCTCTCGGTAAAAATAATGACTGCAGATGCTGGAAATCAGAGTCTAGATTAGAATGGTGCTGGAAAAACACAGCAGTTCAGGCTGCATCCGAGGAGCAGTAAAATCGACATTTCGGGCAAAAGCCCTTCATCAGGAATACAGGCAGAGATCCTGAAGGGTGGAGAGATAAATGAGAGTAGGGTGGGGGTGGGGAGAAAGTAACAGAGTACAATAGGTGAGTGGGGGTGGGAAGAAGGTGATAGGTATGGGGGAGGGGGTGGTGGAGTGGATAGGTGGAAAAGAAGATAGGCAGGTAGGACAAGTCATGGGGACAGTGCTAAGCTGGAAGTTTGGAAGTGGGGTGAGGTGGAGGAAGGGGAAATGAGGAAATTGTTGAAGTCCACATTGATGCCCTGGGGTTGAAGTGTTCCAAGGCTGAAGATGAGGTGTTCTTCCTCCAGGCATCTGGTGGTGAAGGAGCAGTGGTGAAGGAGGCCCAGGACCTCCATGTCCTCGGCAGAGTGTGAGTGGGAGTTGAAATGTTGGGCCACAGGGCGGTGTGGTTGATTGGTGCGGGTGTCCCAGAGGTGTTCCCTAATGGCTCTGCTAGAAGGCGTCCAGTCTCCACATCTGGAGCAACGGATACAATAAATGATATTGGTGGATGTGCAGGCAAAACTTTGACGGATGTGGAAGGCTCCTTTAGGAGGGAGGTGGTGAGGGAGGAGGTGTGGACGCAGGCTTTGCAATTCCTGCGGTGGCAGAAGGTGCCAGGATGGGAGGGTGGGTTGTAGGGGGGCATGGACCTGACCAGGTAGTCACAGAGGGAACGGTCTTTGCGGAAGGTGGAAAGGGATGGGGAGGGAAATATATCCCTGGTGGTGGGGTCTGTTTGGAGGTGGCGGAAATGTCGGCGGATGATTTGGTTTAAGCGAAGGTTGGTAGGGTGGAAGGTGAGCACCAGGGGCGTTCTATCCTTGTTACGGTTTGAGGGGTGGGGTCTGAGGGCGGAGGTGCGGGATGTGGACAAGATGCTTTGGAGGGCATCTTTAACCATGTGGGAAGGGAAATTGCAGTATCTTAAGGAGGAGGCCATCTGGTGTGTTCTGTGGTAGAACTGGTCCTCCTGGGAGCAGATACGGCGGAGGTAAAGGAATAGGAAATACGGGATGGCATTTTTGTAGGAGGTAGGGTGGGAAGAGATGTAATCCAGGTAGCTGTGGGAGTCGGTGGGTTTATAAAACGCCGGTGTCAAGTCGGTCGTTATTAATGGAGATGTAGAGATCCAGTAAGGGGAGGGAGGTGTCAGATGGTCGAGGTAAATTTAAGGTCAGGATGGAATGTGTCAGGGAAGTTTGCTCAACCTCCTCGCGGGTGCACGAGATGGCGCCAATGCAGTCATGAATGTAGCAGAGAAAGAGGTGGGGAGTGGTGCCGGTTTAATTACGGAAGATGGACTGTTCTACGTAGCCAACAAAGAGACAGGCATAGCTGGGGCCCATACGGGTGCCCATGGCTGTCCCTTTGGTCTGGAGGAAGTGGGAGGATTCGAAGGAGAAATTGTTAAGGGTGAGGACCAGTTCAGCCAGATGAACAAGAGAGTTGGGGACGTCGGGAGAGGCAGAAACTGAGGGCTTGGAGGCCCTGGTCATGGCGGATGGAGGTGTAGAGGGATTGGGTATCCATGGTGAAGATGAGGCGTTGGGGGCTGGGGAAACGGAAGTCTTGGAGGAGGTGGAGGGCGTGGGTGATGTCTCGAACGTATGTGGGGAGTTCCTGGACTCGGGGGGAATAGGACAGTGTCGAGGGAGGTACTCACTGTCCCCTCTCCCCGGGCGCTCAGGCCTGGCGACCTCTCCGGGATGTTTCCGAAACCTGTTTCTGTTCTGAAGGAGGATCACTGGACCCGTAACGTTCCCTCGGATTCTCTTGACACATGCAGCCAGGGCTGCTCAGCTTTTCCAGCGGTACCTGTTCTTGTTCCTTAAGCCACCGGCGCCATTCCTCTCCCACACTCAGTAACACTGCCTTTGTCTCGCTACATGACCTACACTGCACATGCGCCAACTCACAAGGGGCTGGGTGGCCAGACCTGACGTCACCCCGCGTGTATTGGGCGCGGTTCGACGAGGCATCCAACCAATCGGAGACAATGGGGGCGGGGCGAATGTGTTCCCTGCTCCCCTCGCCAGCCACCTGAAAGGTGGGTTTGTCTTTAAGTTTTAACGTTGTTTTAAACATTTTCAGTCTTTTCCGAAATGTTATTCCAGACCTCGAAGGCTGAAACATTGGAAAACTTGCAAACGTAAAACGAAGGGATACTAAAAAAATGAATAAAGATAAATTACCAAAGAAACCTTGCGCAAAATATCAAAAGGAATAGCAAAAGCTTCTGTTGGCATGCTAAAGGGAACAGAGTCGCTATGGTCCCTTGGAAAATGAAACCAGTGAGTTAATAGGAGGAACACTGAAATGGCAGAGATGCTAAGTCAATCCTTTTCCTCAGTTTTCAAGCTGGAGGACAATAGTACCATTCCTATTGGAACGGGCAAGTCAGAGGTGATAGAAAGGATAGAACTTAAACAATCAACTTTGAGAGGGAAAAGGTACACAGCAAACTATTAGGATTGAGGGCAGACAAGTCCCCTGGGCCTGACGGCCTACATGCCAGGGTACTAGATAGACTTTAGTAAGGCGTTTGACAAGATTCTCCAAGGGAGACAGATTCACAAGGTTAGATATCATGGCATACAGGGAGAACTAGCCATTTGGATACAGAACCAGCTCACACGTAGGAAGACAGAGGGTGGTGGTGGAGAGTTGCTTTTCAGACTGGAGGCCTGTGACCAGTAGTATACCACAAGGATGGGTGCTGGGTCCACTACTTTTCATCATTTATATAAATGCTGTGGATGTCAATATACGAGGTATAGTTACTAAGTTTGCAGATGACACCAAAATTAGAGGTGTAGTGGACAGTGAAGATGCTTAGCTCAGAGGATAACAGGGTGGAGTTTAATTTAGATACATATGCGGCACTGCATTTTGGAAAAGCATATCAGAGGAGGACTTATACACTTAATGGTAAGATCCAAGGGACTGTTGCTGAACAAAGAGACCTTGGCGTGCAGGTTCATAGCTCCTTGAAAGTGGAGTCACAGGCAAATAGGATAACGAAGGTGGCGTTTGGAATGCTTTCCTTTATTGGTCAGAGTATCAAGTATTGAAGTTGGGAGATGATGTTGCAGCTGTACAGGGCATGGGTTAGACCACTTTTGGAATATTGTGTGCAGTTCTGGTCTCCTTCCTGTCAGAAGTTTGTTGTGAAACTTGAAAGGGTTCAGAAAAGATTTAGAAGGACGTTGAGCTATTGGGAGAAGCTGAATAGGTTGGTGCTGTTTTCCCTGGAGCGTCGGAGGCTGAGAGGCGACCTTATGCCCGAAACGTCGATTCTCCTGTTCCCTGGATGCTGCCTGACCTGCTGCGCTTTTCCAGCAACACATTTTCAGCTCTGATCTCCAGCATCTGCAGTCCTCACTTTCTCCTCAAAGACTTCAACCTACTGCGAATCCTCTTACAAGGATGCCTTCCTTGAAGAAGCTCTCTTCCTCCCTCTACAAAGATTTCAGTGTGTCCCTCTCTCACTGCACCCCCCAGGTCATCTCCACTTCAAGTGCCCTGGCAGGTTACTCTGATATACTGCTACAAAGTGGTTTCCTTTACACAAAGGTTTACAAAAACATTGCATGTTCTTAATTCGTAAGGAAGAAAAGTTAATTGACAGGTCCCTGTACGCTTGACTAATCACTCCTACAGGCCCTAAGCCATTCATCAGGTGAGAAAAACATATCCAGCCGAGTTAGGTGCCTGCTAGCGAGATAAACTCCCATCATAAAGAGGTACCAGTCTGAGCTAATTGGAGAGTTCCTAACCTTGCACAGGTCACAAGTCAGATACACTTATTTTCCAAAACGGCTTCTTAGCAGGAGGGCAAACTTTTGACCATAAAATGGCTTCCTGACACATTGTGCCTGAATCTCTTCAATGTTAGGCTGAGAATAATTTCTAAGCTAGGAGTAAACTCCTGCTTTTTAGGCACTGAATCATACTGTACCTGAAGCTGAGATGTTACCAAAAGGTTGCATTTAAACTGATTCATTAGTCTTCGAATTAAACATGTTCTCTTTTCAGGGTTGTGATTCAAATAAGACATAAGATCTGATTTGTTGGAATTGACAGTGGGGTAGTCTGAAAGGTCTGTAGAGTGGTCTGCAAGAACAGCAAGTAAGTTAAAGCTTCGTCAATGTTACCTTTTACAGAGTTCATATTTAATAACCAGTAATGGCTACTCAGTACCATCATAAAGTCTCAAAAATACAATTACGTTCAATCCAAAGCAGGTAATTTTTTAATGGCTTCGGGAGCCCCAGCGCTACAATGGTTTCTCTCTCTTGTCCTTTTGAACTCTCAAGTCAGGGACTTTTAACAGCAAAGGTGTTTTTCCCTCTGTTTGCCTAGCTTGCAAAGGGTAATAGGAATCTATTATAATTAACAGGACCTGACTGTCAATTACAAGGTTTTTGACAGTACCAAGTTTCGTTTCGGGGTCAGAATCAAACGCTGTCATTAATTTCACAAGGGAACAGCCATGAATGTTATCACTCCGTGTCCTATTTACACAGATTCACTGTTAAGGCAAATGTACTTAATTGCCTTAGGGTATCCTGTTATCATTTGGTTATCTTCTGCATACCTTGAGTTCTCCCCTTTTACCAAGCCTCCCTGCCTGTCTATTTTCTAGTGTGCAGCAAATGTGCTCTATAATTCAACATTATATTTTAGTTTAAATGTTTAAAAACAAGTTTTATGCTATAGACTTTCTTATTCCCTTCTTTTGTTATTTCATGACAACTACTTGGCTTATAACAATAATTAGTCCATTCAGTCAATTTGTATTTTCAAATAAGTCAAGTGCCTCCTCTGCCAGGTCATCGTCCAGAGAAGCAGAGTCTGAAAGATACTGGATTTCAGCATGGAAGTTCAGGCATAGAGGTAGAGGGTTAGACAAGGGGAAATTAAGCAGACTCTTCTTTGGCTTAGGTGAAAACCAATGTACAGTCCATTTCATGCATAAGCGGAAGACAGTGTATATTCCTAGGATGAGACCAAGGACTATCAGTACAATCCATCCAGACAGCGATCATAGCCAGCAAGTAAACTTCCATCCATTTGAATCAGACAACAGTTGGGCAAGTATCTTCCCTGCATCTTGACCAGTTTTGTTGATCACATCTGTGTTGTCCGTAAGATCAGGACATGGTTTAGTAACAAGTTCATTTATGAGAACACAATCATGGGGAGGATCGGGCAGTTCAAGCGGTTCTTCCTGCAGGAATGTAGAGGGTTAATGTTAGAGCAGCATTTAAAGGAGAGAAACGGATTCAGAAGTAATGAAACCTCACAGCGACTGAGACGAACCTTAACGAGGTGTTGAGTATATTTAGAAATCAGCAAGGATACTGCAGAATGCGAGGTACAGACTTCTACATTTTGATGTAAAGTTTTATTAGAGGCAGCCACTACCATAGTATGGATGGCAGAGAGAATCTGGGTGCAGGAAGGCATACCTTGAGCAATGGGGTCAAGTTGAGTAGAAAAATAGGCAATAGGGCGCCAAGAGGAGCCATGCTGCTGGGTGAGAACAGCTGAAGCACAGGTATCAAGGATGGCAACATAAAGATGAAAGTGGCAGACATACAAACGTCGGCCTAGCGTGAGTGCTGAAGAGAGGGCAGTTTTAAGCTCCATAAAGACTTGTAGTTGTTATGGGGTGAGTTCATACCGTTAAGTCTCATTAGACGAGGACAGGGGAGATAATGTTTGGGTCAGAAGGGCACAATTAGGAATCCATTGTCGGCAATAATTGATGAGGTTGAGAAACTGCCTTATGTTTAGGAGTGGTTGGAGGGGCAATACAAAGAATAGGATCAATACGTTCAGGTGTCAAGCACCAATCGAATTCAGAAATGAGAGTACCTAGGAACTTAACTTCTTTCTGATTAGTCTTAACTTTGCTGGGGGGTACAAGCGAGCCACATTGATGTGGATGGTTGAGAAAGGTAGTGGAGTCAGTGTGATTGGACACTTTGTCAGGGCTAGCGAGGAGGTCATCGATGTATTGAACTAGGGTAGCGTCTCCAGAAAATTCAAATAATTCAAGCTGGGCATGAAGAGTCTCTGAAAAGAGTGTCGGCGACTGAATAAACCCTTGAGGTAGGCAAGTCCACATATATTGGTGGCCCTTAAAAGGAGGCAAAAATGTATTGGGCTATCTGGATGCAAAGGAAGACAAAAGAATGCATATTGGAGGTCAACGATAGTGAAGAGCTTGGCATCAACTGGAGCTTGGCATCAACTGGAACTTGGCTGAGGATAGTAGCAGGATTAGCAACTGGAGGATTATGAGCCTCAATGATTTTATTTACTTCACGAAGGTCGTGAACGACATTCAGGACATCCCGGTGTAGGGATCGGAAAGATAGGTGTATTGACAGAAGAATGGCATGGGACTAGAAGGCCTTGCTGTAGAAATAAAGCAATGACAGGTTGAATGCCAGCTTCACCTTCTGGTTTCAGGGGGTATTGAGATATAGACAGGAGGACAGAATTAGGTTTGATCAGAACAATGATGGGTGGGACCTTAGCAAGGCCCACTTGTGTTTTAGAGTCCACCCAGACTCCAGGGTATACTGCGTCCTGCAGGTGATGGTGGGCATGATGATGATGCAGGCTGTCATGAATCGACTAAGGTTGTACATAAAATAGGATTGATCCTTGAGTGAGCGGCTGAATTTCACGGCAAGTTTGATCAGCATGATCAAAAAGAGTCTTAGTGTCAAAACCTACTTCTTAGGTTTTATGTTCTGGGTTCAAGTGAGTGGTGACACAGGGGAAAATGAGAGGGCCAGTTTTCCAGCTATGAAGAGGAACTGACACCAGCTGGTGATCTGATCTCACCAATCACCCAAGCGTGCTGAGTCGTGCCCAGTAAGGGATTATAGTATCTGTTCAAACCTGAGATCATTCCCGGATGAGTCATAAGCTAAAATAATGTGGGGGTGAGGGACGTTATGTAAAATAGGATCAAAAGCATAAGGATCCAAATCAAATGACCACCATCGAGGAGGCTTTGGTTTGGTATTGATGCATTGAACAAAATGAGGTGGATCCTGAATCAGGATACCATCATCATGACATTCAATAGTAATATTTAGAGGACAGAGGAGATCTCTAGCGAGTAGAGGGATACGTAATCCATTAGTAACAACAAAGCAAAAAGGGAGCGTGGCACAAGTTTTCCACACCACTGTCAGAGGGACAGCGTATGCATGTTTATTAGAGGAACCATCAAAACATTGCAGGATTTCATCATCATCAGAGATTTGAAAATCAAAAGCATTAGAAAGATGGACGGGAAGTGATGAAACTGTGGCTCCTGTGTCAAACATAAATTCAATATCGTGGCCATTATGGTTAAGAATTAGCATAGGTCCATCTTCTGGGCTAGCGGTAAGTATAGTGCTCTATATCCGGGAGTCAGTTTTGAAAAGGGTTTTGTGCAGTAAAAGGGGCAACCTGCTGAGGTCACTGGGGAGGGAGACCAGGAGATTGTCTGTTGTTTTTACTGCGGTGATGAACCAGGGACTGCTACGGAAAGGGCAGTTCTTGGACCAATGTCCTGGTTCACTGCAATTGAAACAAAGGTGTAGTTGTTGGGGGACTCTAGGGGGTGGGGGAGGAAGTGAAGAGTAATGAGAGGGTGTATAGGGGCACATGGACTGTTGGGGAAGGATACATAGGAGGACCGCAAGGTCCATTGGGATGTTGTGAAAACACAGTACCATTTCTACTGTCGTGCCATACTGGACGATAGTATGAGAGTTTCATTTGCTAGCTTGACTGACCTTGCAGACGTAAAGGTCTTCTTTGAATACTGGGTTTAAGGTTAGCCACTGCAGTTTGGGCAAGTTCTGTCTTGACCGTGCCGATGGTAGCCTTACTCTTGGGATCCTTTAGTTCTCAGAAGTAACAAACCTCTCGGCTGAATTGTGCATCCTCAGCATCTTGCCGGTGGTTATTGTGGGTTTTAATAGCTTCCTGTACCTGATCAGGTAAGAATCATACATAGGGCATTAAATTGGGATGATCATTCTTGTCGGTAGTTAGTGTCACCAGAGGAAGCGCCATAGCATTCCTTAAAACAGGTAAGGAACTCCTCAGCCTCTTCGCCTGAGCTGGGTTTACATGTTAAGACTTTACCCACATCAACTACACGATGCACTGCTTGATGGAGACAGGTAATAATCCAATCTGATAGTTTCCGCCGGGTGCCAGACTACAAGCTGGGTATGATTATTACCTTGTAAAATTTCTCAGAACTCGCCCATTTTTCAGGCAAAAAGCTGCATTCTGAGGTGAATTAGGTCTTGGGAGGCAGCATTATAAATGGTCTTAGTCCTATTAATGTAATTAACAGATCCCTCAGGATTCCTTCAATAATCTGCAGCCTTATTGATAATGCTTGAGAGTCATGAGGTTTCCATGGTTGATAAAGATCCATAAATTGGGCTTGTCCCGGATTCAGAGCCTGTGGGTTAGGGACCTCTTCTATTCGGGAAATTTCTTTTTGGGTGCAAGGTCTGATATTAAGGTCCTGAGACTTTGATTGCAAATCATCAGTGTCTTCGGGACTTATTAGTTTCGGGGCAGTGGAAATCAAAAGGAGTCTCTTCAGTGTTTCTTCCAGGTTTTAATTTTAATTGACTCCTAGTTCAGTCGGCACCGGGTTTGTGGTAAGCCGAATTCTTATTCGGCAGGACAGCTGGGGAGAGGTCATGAGCCTTGGCACGTTCGTCATCAGAGTAAGGGGGGAGGGTTCAGGCAGGGAACCGGAGGTGGTCAGCTGACAGGATTAGAAGCATAAAATATTTCCTCCTCCGAATCAATATCTCCCCCACCATCTACAAACGGATCAGGATTCCTTTGTAATGGGTCTATGGAAGAGGGGAGGGTGGGGTATAAGGAACAGTCCTTGTCAGCTTCGTCCTGCGCAGCTGCAATTGCAGTCTGTTGTTTGTTCATCAGTTTCCTTTTTCTTTGGTGCCCTTGACGTTTCAACGTAGATTCTGAATCTTCGCGTTTTTTAAATTTTCTCCCTTGCCTATCCCAATTCTGCTTCTAAATCATGTGCTTCACATTTATGTTTTAGTTCTGTCCAATTTAGTTCACATCCTTCCTCAGTTAATGGACTATCTCCCCTTTTAATACAGTTTTGTCTCCATGATGATTGCATGGATTTTTCCCATTTTTTCCCCCGAGCTACCCTTTCCCACTCTGATAAGACTTCTTTCTGCTTACTTCCCTTTCTTTTTTCCCCAAATCCCTTGTTCAATTTTAGTGAATAGAGTTAAATCATGTGTGCCTCCTAGAGACCAATCCTTATTCTGTTGAGCAGCTGCAGCTGATATTCTCCTTAATTGTTTCTCATAATTAATAATACAGACTTGTTATTTCTGTTAGGGGACATTTGTCTTCCATCTTATCTAGGGGCACACTCATAGTTATCCGACCTACTTTAAATCTTCACAAAACTACTGATCAACAAGGGCTCCAACCCCACAAAGTACAAACGCAAACATTCATTCATCAACAAGCAAATGTGCATCCAAACCAAATCTCATAGGATTAAACTTTCTGCAAGCTGCAGGGAATCAGTGCTGAGTCTCTGTCTGTCTCACATGCGCACTCTCTCGTACATACACATGAACATTTTAAGAGAAATGAGGCACTCACATTCCAGATTTCTCATAAATCCTGGATGTGGCACATAGTTGCTTAACCAAGTATGCAAGAATTGTATCACTGGCCAGCTTTTTTTTGATATAAATGACAAAAGCAGCAGCCACCCTCTATTTCATAAATGAAGAACACCCAACAGAACAAAACTATAACTAACAAACAACACAAACAGCAAAGCAAGACAAGCCAAGATGAATAGATACAACAGAGAAGATAATCTCGACTTAAAACTTTCACTAATCAACAACCCGACAATGAACAACAAGACTAATGATTTCTGCAAAACATTCTCAACATTGTAAAATCCTGACAGTTTCTGTTTTTAGTCCTATTTAAACGATCTCATTTAGGGTTCCGTCAGGGTACCGAGAGAGTGAAATGGGGGAAACACCACACAGATGTAGACAGAGAGTAATCAAGGTACAATTTTACCTTTGGGCCCATTGGTCTTGAGTCCAACCCTTCGATGGAACTCCTCTTTTCCAGTTTCACTCAAATGTAGCCCTTGTTGGAACCCTGCTTGCAGCGCCAAATTGAGACAGCCCAGGGAGTCCCCTGTGGACTCAGACCTGTCAGCCTATCTTGGTTCATCCCGGAGATCGTACTCTTTGGAAGTCTGGAATAAAAATAAAACTCTTACAGACAGTTTAGTTTAATTTTAAATTATCCCCTTCATTAATACCATCACCGTTACAGCATAACACTGATACCTATAAGACAAGCTAACTGGATTCTATTAACCCAGAAGAGTAGCAGTCACTCTTCTTCCAAGAGCCCTGGCGGGCTACTCTGTATAATATCTTTATACACAAGTTTTTTTACAAAGGCGGTGCTGTGACAAACACGCTTTCTTTATATGATTTTTTTTTTTACAAAAGCACTGCATGTTCTGAACTAGACAGATAACAGTGAAAGGGCTGAAAATGTGTTGCTGGAAAAGCGCAGCAGGTCAGGCAGCATCCAGGGAACAGGAGAATCGACGTTTCGGGCATAAGCCCTTCTTCAGGAATGAGGAAAGTGTGTCCAGCAGGCTAAGATAAAAGGTAGGGAGGAGGGACTTGGGGGAGGGGCGTCAGAAATGCGATAGGTGGAAAGAGGTCAAGGTGAGGGTGATAGGTCAGACTGGGGTGGGGGCAGCGAGGTCAGGAAGAAGATTGCAGAAGATGATTAGGAAGGCGGTGCTGAGTTCGATGGATTTGACTGAGACAAGGTGGGGGGGGGAAATGAGGAAACTGGTGAAATCCGAGTTCATCCCTTGTGGTTGGAGGGTTCCTAGGCGGAAGATGAGGCGCTCTTGCTCCAACCGTCGTGTTGTTGTGGTCTGGCGATGGAGGAGTCCAAAGACCTGCATATCCATGGTGGAGTGGGAGGGGGAGTTGAAGTGTTGAGCCACAGGGTGGTTGGGTTGGTTGGTCCAGGTGTCCCAGAGGTGTTCTCTGGAACGCTCCGCAAGTAGGCGGCCTGTCTCCCCAATATAGAGGAGGCCACATCAGGTGCAGAGGATGCAATAGATGATGTGTGTGGAGGTGCAGGTGAATTTGTGGCGGATATGGAAGTTTCCTTTGGGGCCTTGGAGGGAGGTGAGGGGGGAGGTGTGGGCGCAAGTCTTGCACCTCCTGCGGTCGCAGGGGAAGGTGCCAGGAGTGGAGGTTGGGTTGGTGGGGCGTGTGGATCTGACGAGGGAGTCACGGAGGGAGTGGTCTTTATGGAATGCTGATAGGGGAGGGGAGGGAAATATATCCTTGGTGGTGGGGTCCGTTTGAAGGTGGCGGAAATGACGGCGGATGATGTGCTGTACATGGAGATTGGTGGGGTGGTAGGTGAGGACCAGTGGGGTTCTGTCCTGGTGGCGGTTGGAGGGGCGGGAAGTGGAAGAGATGCGGTGGAGGGCATCGTCGACCACGTCGGGGGGGAGATTGCAGTCCTTGAAGAAGGAGGCCATCTGGGTTGTACGTTTTTGGAAGTGGTCCTCCTGGGAGCAGATGCGGCGGAGACTAAGGAATTGGGAGAATGGGTTGGCGTTTTTACAGGGGGCAGGGTGGGAGGAGTGAAAGGCAATAATTCGGGAGATACCGAGTTTCATTTCGAGGTCAGAATCAAACACTTATTCATTTCACAAAGGAACTGCCGTGAATGTGATCACTCAATATCCTGTTTATACAAATTCACTGATGTTAAGGCAAATGTTCTTATATGCCTTACCCTCCCTGCCTGTCTATTTTCTAGTGTGGAGCAAATGTGTTCTATAATTCAACATTACATTTTAGTCTAAATGCTGAAGGACAAGTTTTCCTTACAAACATTCTCACGACCCCTTTCAAATTTTCATAAGTTCTTTCCTATATCAGGGGGAGCAGAAATTAACGTAGTTTCCAAAAATGCCCTCACCAATGTACAGCCACAATATGACCTCACAACTCCTTTATTCAATGCTCTGACCAATAAAGGAAATCATACCAAACGCCTTCTTCACTAGCCTATCGACCTGCAACTCAAAGATCTCTTTGTTTAGCAACACTCCCCTTAACTGTCAGTCCTGCCTGGATTGCTCAACCAAAATGCAATACCTCATTTCTCTGAATTAAACTCCATCTGACACTCCTCAGCCTGTTGCCCACCCCAGAAATTCTAACTTATAGCAAACTCTCTTTGCTCTCTTATACCCTAGAAGCTGAAAGTCTCCATACCACACAGGCCCCCTCTGTTTTCACTTTGCTGAACCGAATCCCTACTCTGAAGGGTCAAAATACTGACCAGCCGGGACAGAGTGGACGTTGGGAAGATGCTTCCATGGGTAGGAGAGACAAGGAGCGGAGGGCACAGCCTTAGATAAAGGGAAGACGTTTTAGAAAGAGAGAAGGAGAAACGTCTTCAGCCAGACAGTGGTGAACCTATGGAATTCATTGCCATAGACAGCTATGGAGGCCAGGTCACTGAGGATAGGCAGCAAATTTTGAAGGTGATAGAACAAAGATTTTAAAAAGACTTGAGGGGCAGCATTTTTTTAAAAAAAGAGTGTGGTTTGTGTGTGGAATGAATGTCCAGACATTTTCTCACCTTCCCCCCGCCCCATAAACATCCACTTCTTTGTTGTTCAAAAATCACATGAACTCAGCCTTGAATATATTCAATGACCCCTTAACTGCAGGAAGAAATCCCCACTTCTGAACTCAATTCCTCTTGCTAATGTACCACTTGCACTACTCATTGCTCGCTGCACCTGACAACTGGCATTGTCTGGTGAGGAAGGACGCTGAGGTCTGAAAATGTGTTGCTGGAAAAGCGCAGCAGGTCAGGCAGCATCCAAGGAGTAGGAGAATCGACGTTTCGGGCATGAGCCCTTCTTCAGGAAACTCATGCCCGAAACGTCGATTCTCCTACTCCTTGGATGCTGCCTGACTTGCTGCGCTTTTCCAGCAACACATTTTCAGCTCTGATCTCCAGCATCTGCAGTCCTCACTTTCTCCTAAAGGATGCCGAGGTCCCTTTGTACATCCACACGTCATTCCTGATAAAGGGTTCATGCCCAAAATGTCAATTCTCCTGCTCCTGGAATGCTGTTTGATCTGCTGTGCTTTTCCAGCACCACACGTTTCGACTCTGATCTCCAGCAACTGCTGTCCTCACTTTCTCCATATCCCAAAACATTATATCAACATTTAAACAAAGCATCTCCTTTCTGCTTTTTTTTTTACACAGCAAAAGCTCTAACTTCACATTGGCCACGTGTTTGCCAATTGTGGTCTTCTCTACACTGGGGAAACTGAGCATAAACTTGGGGACCAGTCCGCAGAGGCTGACCAGACCTCCCAGTCGCCACCCATTTTAATTCCCCTTCCCACTCCATTTCTGATATGACCATCTTTGGCCTCCTCCATTGCCACAACGAACCAAACCGCAAATTGGAGGAACAACACATCTTCCACCTGGGCAGCCTACAGCCTGGTGGACTCAACATGGAGTTCACCAATTTATTTACCTCCCTCGCCACCCCTTGAATTCCTTCCTAGCCCCTCCCTGCCGCCACCAACCAGATTCCTTCCTACCACTGACCTACCAGGTTGTACCCTCTCCCTGTCCCCGCCTATCCCCAATTCACCACCCTGCCCCCAGCACATCGTTCTGCAGCTCTCCCTACACCCATCCCCAGTCCTCAACAAGGGTGACATCCAAAACATTGACTTGGCCTCCTGATGCTGCCTGGCTTGCTACGTTCTTCCAGCCTCCTGCATGTCTATTTTGCCAATTAAGTCACAGACCTGGCTCAACTTTTCCCAAGTCTGTCCCCTCCCTGGATTCACTCCCTTTCCTTTCAGTTGCAGCAAGTCAACAATTGAACATCACAATGGAAAATAAATGGAAAAGGGGATGAGAAATGAGTGTGTCGTACTCTTGGTAAATCAAAAGAAGGTCTCACACCTTTCTGCCGACAGTGAGGAACATGTGCAATGTTTTGGTGACACCGGTGAACATGGCCGTGCTTGTTAACACAGGAACGCACACAATATGCTCAGTGGCGCTGCTGGTATTATTGACAGATTTTAAGTGTCAAATGCCAATAGGAGAAAAAAAAAGGGTAGAGCCATAATTGTTTTCCCCATACGGCACAACATTTTATTGCTTTTCCATCTTGTCTGGCTGCTCAACGTTTTTGACTTTTCCCCAGTGTCGGGGTGAAGTTCAGAACGAGAGGGCATAGGTTTAGGGTGAGCGCGGAAATATATAAAAGGTATACATAAGGGGCAACTTTTCCATGCAGAGGGTGGGGTGGTGTGTGTATGGAATGAGCTGCCAGAGGAAGTGGTGGTGGCTGGTACAATTACAGCACTTAAGAGGCATCTGGATGGGTATATAAATGGGAAGGGTTGAGAGGGATATGAGCCAAGTGCTGGCTAATGGGACGAGATTAATTTAGGATATCTGGTCGGCATGGAGGGGTTGGACCAAAGGTGTCTGTTTCCGTGCTGTACAACTCTGACGACTCTAAATAATACAAAGTATAATTTGACAAATAACAAACTATACCCATGTTAACCAGGCTTAGCACACCACATGCTTTACTAACCATTCTCCACAGGTCCTGCCCTTCAATGACTGAGGAACATATGCTGGTGCATAATCTCCTTCACTAGTATTTACACACTAGTCTAAGGAATTGCACAAGTAACAGTGAGGGGTAAACAGCACAAGGATTAAACAAACAGTGAGGGGGAAACAGCACAAGCGCCAGTAAAAGCAGATGGAAAGTGAGTGTAAAATGTCACTATGACAGGACAGGCCCCACATTCCTTCCCCTCCGTCCCCCCCCAACCTGCCTCACCTTTCACCTCCCGGGCCCAGTACCTTCCAGGTGGCCCCATAGTTGACACAGGGGCCGCCCCACGACCAGTAGAACTCCACCACCCAGGCGGCCGACGAGTTCCCAAGCAGGCCCTTAACCCCATCCGCCTCCAGAATGCTCACCGGCTCCTGCCTGCTGTACAGTCGGCCGGTGTGGCCGTGACTCAGCAGCTGCGCCAGGAAGGCGGCGGTGCCCAGTGACGGGTGTCTGCCCCGGGCCGCACGGCGCCATTTTCCTAACGGCCGCCCGCCCGCCGCTTCCCCGCTCGAGCGACTTCTCCTCCCAACCGCCTTCGCCCCCGCGTGACGTCTGCACGGGGGGGATGGGCGGGGCCGGGGGAGCCTCACCGTCACCAAGCAACAGCCACCTCGCGCTACAACTGCTCATTCACAAAAACAAACTCTCCTGTCTCGCTCTGCAGCTGCAGGGGGGACACTGCCACGTTTCCAGGAGCCCTGTCTACATTGGGAAAGCTCACGGCTCAATTTAAACAGATATTCCCACATCTAACGGAACGGAGTCATATCTAAAGGGGGAAATCTGCATTTTAAAAGGCATGGACATTTTAACGGGCTATTTCTGCAAATAAAGAGATTTAAATGGACAAGATTATATTTCAAACGGATGCGTGCACATTAAAAGGAATATCTTAATATGTAAAGTGACGCAGTCATATCTAAATGAATCTACATTTCGAGGAGACGTTGCCCTATTTATAAGCAGAAATATCCCTTTAAGAGACAATAGGTGTGAATTCTGTCTGAGTCCCAATGTTGTCAGACTGACATTTTTCTTAGAAAAGTTCTGCATTTAAATTACATTCTCGAGAAGGTAATTTATAGATAAGGGTGTAGGTTAGGGTGGATTGGTTGTACTATATTGCCCATAGTGTCCAGGGATGTGCCAGTTAGGGTGGACTGGCCATGGGAAATATGGAGTAACGGGATGGGTATGGGTGGGATGCTCTTCGGAGGGCCAGTGTGGAATAGATGGGCTGAATGGCCTGCTTCCACATTGTCGGGATTCTATGACTCCTTCCACAATGGAGCATTTTATCTGCATCTATCCTGTCAAGCCCCTTTCAGAATTCTATTGGTTTCAATAAGATCACTTCTTTGGTTCAGAGACATATAGCACAAAAACAGACCCTTCATCCAACTCATCCATGCCGACCAGGATTCCCAAACTAAACTAGTCCCACTTGCCTGCAATTGACCCATATCCCTCTTAAACCTTTGACAAAGGGTCAGTTAGACTCGAAACATCAGTTCTTTTCTCTCCTTACAGATGCTGCCAGACCTGCTGAGATTTTCCAGCATTTTCTCTTTTGATTTCAGATTCCAGCATCTGCAGTAATTTGCTTTCATCCCTCTTCAACCTTTCTATTCATGTACCCATCCAAATATCATTTAAACGTTGTAACTGCCCCTACATCTACCACTTCCTCAGCAAGTTCATTCCACATGCAAACCACCCTCTGTCAAAACATTGCCCCTCAGGTTCCTTTTAAATCTCTCTCCTCTCATCTTGAAAAAAATGCCCCTAGTTTTGAGCTCCCTCTTTGCTGTTCACCTTACCTCCACTCCTCATGATTTTATAAATCTCAATAAGGTCACCCCTCATCCTCCTGTGCTCCAGTGAAAAAAGTCCCAGCCTCTCCTTATAGCTCAAACCCTCCAGTCCTGGGAACATCCTGGTAGATCTTTACCGAACCCTCTTAATAGAATTCTTCCTGTTACAGAGCCACCAGAAATGCTCTCCGTACCTGGAAAGTGTCCTCACCAACATCCTGCACAACCTCAACATGTCCCATCTCCTATCCTCAATGGTGAAACAGTGAAGGGAATGGTGCTAAATGACTTCTTAACCGCCATGTCTACCAGTGATGCAACTTTCAAAGAACTATGTAGCTGAACTTCTCACTGTTTTGCAATACAACCCAAGGTCCTACCATTAACTGTACAAGTCTTGCACTTCCTTGTTTTAGCAAAATGCAATCCCTCGCTTTTATTCACACCTCTCTCATACACATACACACATACAACCCCCCAACACTCTCACAGGCTTATGTTCCATCACACTCACAATTTACCAAGCATGCAAACACTCTTACACACACTCTCACGCACAAACTCTCATGCACACAATCACACTCTCTCATGCACGCACACACACACATATAACTCTATGGGGTGAATTTGTATTGGCAGAATTACATTTGCAGATACTTTCAATTTTGCTCAAAATGTGCACAGTCTGCAGGCAGCCAATTCATGTAATATTTTATAAAGTTCCTACTTTGGAAATAGAACCAGTCTAATTCAAGATTGGGATACTGACAGACTCAAACCCTACACCGTTCACGCATTTTCTGAGCTATCACTTTTTTTAATGAAATCTTAAGTCATCTTGAGAACGTGACAGAAAGGATGTTCTGGGATTTACATATTAATGAACTGAAACCTGCAACCCATTCTAAAAGGTGAATGACTTAACAGCAATCCAGGTTTGTTCAATATATCCTATCAGGTGCATGACACTGAACTTTGGCTACAAAATCTGTGCCTTTTGATCCTGCTTCACAGCTACCTGATGAAGGAGCACTGCTCCAAAAGTTAGTGCTTCCACATAAACCTGTTGGATTATAACCTGGTGTTGTGTGATTTTTAACTTTGTCCTTCCCAGTCCAACACTGGCTCCTCCATATCATTTCTAGTGAACGCAGCCCACACCTTGGTGCTGCCAGTAAACTTTACAATGCCGATGAAACGATGCACTCTGCACTCCTGAAAAATTTACAATTTCTAATGATACCAGCTACTCATTCACTGCTCCACCTGATACACGACATTGGAAAGAAATGAGCAGCTTTAAAACAAAAACCTCTTGGAGCACAAAGCTTTCATTGAGAGTCTGAGCCTGGCCATAAGTTCAGTAACCTTTATTGTGACCCACCTTTGTTACAGCTTCAGATCTCCCCAGCAAAAAAGGTGTAGAAAAAGTAGCTACTTTTTAAACAGCTCGAGGTCAAAGCTCGCACACTCCCCTCCGCTCCCCCCCATGCCACCTCACTTCTTTTACTATTGGTCCAGTCAACAATGGCACTCGGCCATTGTTCCTTCACTACCCTTGCGATGGCACATGAACTCGCTGGTGGCTCTGTCGGTGGGAGGTGCGGGTGATGCCCTTCCTGCACAGAGTGGGTGATTGCCTCTCCCCATTGTGAATCTGCTGGTGCTTCAGCAGGGTGGAAGAATTGCTGAACGCGTTCCCACACTTGGGGCACGAGAACGGCCTCTCCCCAGTGTGGACCCACTGGTGCTTCAACAGGGCAGAGGAATTGCTGAAGGCGTTCCCACACTCAGGGCATTTGAATGGCCTCTTCCCCGTGTGGACCTGCTGGTGCTTCAGCAGGGCAGAGGAATTGCTGAAGGCCTTCCAGCACTCGAGGCAGGAGAATGGACTCTCCCCAATGTGGACCTGCCAATGCCTCAGCAGGTTGGAAGAATTGCTGAAGGCCTTCCCGCATTCGTGGCAACTGAAAGGCCTCTCCCTGTGTGCAACCGCTGGTGCTTCAGCAGGGCGGAGGAATCGCTGAAGGCCTTCCAGCACTCAGTGCAGGAGAATGGCCCCTCCCTCGTGTGGACCCATCAGTGGGTCAGCAAGTTGGAGGAATTGTTGAAGGCCTTCCAGCACTCAGGCAGCTGAAGGGCCTCTTCCCAGTGTGGACCCGCCGGTGCTTCAGCAGGGAAGAGGAATTGCTGAAGGCCTTCCTGCACTTGGGGGAGATGCCTTTCTGCTGCCCCAACTGCGGGAAAGTCTTCAGCAATTCCTCCACCCTGCTGAAGCACTGGCGGGTCCACACGAGGGAGAGGCCTTTCAGCTGTCCTGTCAGGGCCCGCCAGTGCTTCAGCAGGGTGGAGGAATCGCTGAAGACAATCCCGCTGACAGGGCAGGAGAACGGCCTCTCCCCAGTGTGGCTGCGCCAATGAGACTCCAGGACAGATGGGACATGAAAGCCTTTTCCATGGTTGCCACACTTCCATGGTTTCTCCAAAGGGCAGGATTCCTCTGGTTTCTCCATGGCTGAAGCTTGCGCTGCACACAAATGCGTGTACAGTCCCTCTCTGCCGTGAATTCCTCTTTCCAGACCGTATCGATGTTACATGATCCACATTCAGTGCACTGCACCAACAGGATTTCTCATCCAGTCCCACTGACGCTGAAAATGTACCGAAACAGGAACCAAAAAGCTTTGCTCCTTCTCACAGAATTATAGTTGAAAATTGTTGCGGTCCCGATGGATTGAGTGACTGTCAGACATTGACGTCAAAGTGAGGACTGCAGACGCTGGAGAGTCAGTGTTGAAAAGTGCGGCACTGGAAAAGCACAGCAAGTCAGGCAGCATCCGAGGAGCAGGAGAGTCAATGTTTTGGGCAGGCGGCCTTCTCTGTTGATTTTGAAACTTCTGTCTTCAGATCTTCAAATACTCTGCAAAAAGAGATTACAAAAGTCATTATTACCATTGCAGGGTTGAAATTCAGAACAAGCAATTCTACTTTCTGCAGAATATTCTTTTCTTTTGTTGTTCCACAAAAAGGAAAACACCATCCCACTCTCTCTCTCTCTCTCCCTCTGCTCTAACTAATCCTCCTGAAGCTGCTGATTCAGGATCTTACAGGGGCAGAAAAGCGAAAACATCAAGACTGACACCTCTCTGAATTTTGGGTAACTCCACCTGAAAGTTAATATCTTTCACAACATTGGGCTCCTGCTGACAGTGAGCAAGTCTGATTTTGGAAAGCAAAACAAAAGTTTGTCAATTCAGGGTGAACCTGCAATTCAGCTTCTTGATGAACAACCAGACATGAAATGGTTAACATCCCCAGAAAGGTGGGAACAAAATGAGACATCAAGGCATTAACACCGACACACTTCAGTCAAATTCTTCTGTTCCCAGTAAGAGCAAAACATCCTTGAAAGCTGCTTTGAAAGTCCAGTCTTCACAACGACCCTTTTGCTTTCACCGCCGACGATTAAAGTCATATAGCACGGAAACAGACCCTTCGATTCAACTAGTCTGTGCCAAACAGATATCCTAAATTAATCTTGTCCAATTTGCCTGCATGTGGTCCATATCCCTCTAAACCCTTCATATTCATGTACCCATCTAGATGCCTTTTAAAATTCCCCTCTCACCTCAAACTTCTGCCTTCTAGTTTTGGACTCCCCTACCCTGGGCAAAAGACCTTGGGTATTCACCCTATCCTTGCCCCTTATGAACGTCTATAAGGTCACCCCTCAGCCTCCGATGCTCCAGGGAAAATATCCCCAGCTTATTCAGCTTCTTCTTGTATCTCAAACCCTCCAATTCTGGCAACAGCCTTGTAAATCTTTTCCGATCCTATTCAAAGTTTCACAATATCTTTCCTATAACAGGGAAAGCAGAAATGAACGCAGTCTTCCAAATGTGGCCTAACCAATGTCCTGTACAGTCACAACATGACCTCCCAACTCCTATACTCAATGCTCTAGCCAATAAAGGAAAACATACCAAATTCCTTCTTCATTGTCCTGTCTACCTGAGACTCCACTTTCAAGGAACTATGAACCCGCACTCGAGGTCTCTTTGTTCTGCAACACTCCCCTTAACTGTGTCAGTCCTGCCTGGATTACTTGACCAAAATGCAAACCACACACTTCATTAAATTAAACACCATCTTCCACTCCTTGGCCCATCAGCCCATCTGATCAAATCTAATTTATAGTGAACTCTCTTTCCTCTCTTATTCCTTTGAAGCTGAAAATCTCTATCCCACACACACTCCGTCCATTCTCACTTTGTTGAACCTCATCCCTGAAGGGTGTGGTTCATGCTGATTAACAGGGCTACACTCAGGGGGGTTCCAATTGAAACATTCAAAATCCTGACTAGCTTGGACAGAGTGGACGTTGGGAAGATGTTTCCATTGGTTCTAGTCTCTCCAACCAGTGGGCACAGCCTCAGAGTAAAGGGAAGACCTTTAAGAATGGAGATAAGAAGAAACTTCTTCAGCCAGACAGTCGTGAATCTATGGAATTCACTGCCACAGAAGGCTGTGGTGGACAGGTCATTGAGGATATTGAAGACTGAGATAGATAGGTTCTACAGTATCAAGGAGATCGAGGATTACGGAGACAAAGTAGGAGAATGGAGCTGAGAAACCTATCAGCCATGATTGAATGGCAGAGCAGACCCGATGGGCTGAATGACCTAAATGTGCTCCTATGTCTTTTTTTTTAGATTAGATTACTTACAGTGTGGAAACAGGCCCTTCGGCCCAACAAGTCCACACCGCCCCGCCGAAGCGCAACCCACCCATACCCCTACATTTACCCTTTACCTAACACTACGGGCAATTTAGCATGGCCAATTCACCTGACCTGCACATCTTTGGATGGTGGGAGGAAACCGGAGCACCCGGAGGAAACCCACGCAGACAGAGGGAGAACGTGCAAACTCCACACAGTCAGTCGCCTGAGGCGGGAATTGAACCCGGGTCTCTGGCGCTGTGAGGCAGCAGTGCTAACCACTGTGCCACCGTGCCGTCTTATGGTCTCTTGCCGTCCTGGACACAGACTGTGAGAATTGGGAGCAAGAGTCAGCCATTGGGCCTTTGAAGCCTGCACCAGCATTCAACAGATGCTAACTCGACATGAATCTACTAACATCTAGGTGAATAGGCTGGGAAGTTTTCATTGGAGCATAGTTTGAGAGGTGATCTTACAGAGGTTTATAAAATCATGATTGGCATAGATGAGATGACTGCTGGGTATCCTTTCCCGAGGGTGGGGTTTCAAGATTACACGGCAAATTTGAAGGTGAGAGGAGAAAGATTTTAAAAAGGCATGAGGGGCACTTTTTTTTGTTTACACAGAATGGTTTGTGTGTGGAATGAAGATCCAGAGGAAGTGGTGGATACAGGTACAGTAACAACATTTAAAAGACATTTGGGTAAGTACATATATTGGAAAGATTTGGAGGGATATGGGCCAAACACTGGCAGGTGGGACTAGTTTGTGTGAATATAGTCAGCATGGACTAGTCCGACTGTAGGGTCTGTTTCTGTGCTGTATGACTCTGTAACTGTTCTGTACCGGTCTTAAAACCATTTTCTTGCCTTTTCCCATAAACATCCACTTCTTTAGACATTAGATGAAGTCAGCCTTGAATATATTCAATGTCCCCATAACTGCAAGAAGACATCCCCACTTCTGAACTCAATTTCTCTTGCTAAGATACCACTTGCCTTGCTGATTGCTTGCTGCACCCATCTGACAACTGGTATTGACTGGTTCCAAAGGACGCTAAGGCCTCTTTGTACATCCACACATCAGTCCTGATGAAGGGCTCGTGCCCGAAACATCGACTCTCCTACTTCTTGGATGCTGTCTAACCTGCTGTGCTATTCCAGTAACACACTTTTGATTCTGATCTCCAGCATCTGCACATCCCATTATATCACCATTTAAACAATACACCTCCATTCTGCTTTTTCGTCACATCAAAAGCTATAACTTCACATTGTGGTACTGCATTTGCCACCTGTTTGCAAATTGTGGTCTTCTCTACATCAGGGAGACAGAGCGTAAACTTAGGGAATGGTTCGCTGAACATCGCAGCTGAGTCCACAGAGGCCAACCAGACCTCCCAGTCATCATCCATTTTAATTCCCCTTTCCACTCCCTTTCTGACATGACCATCATAGACTTTCCATTGCCACAACAAACCAAACCGCAAATTGAGGAACAACATCTCATCTTCCACCTGGACAGCCTACAGTCCGGAGAACTCAACATTGAGTGCTCCAATTTCAAAACAAAATCGCCCTGCCCTTCCCTTCCCATCCCTTGATTCCATTCCTCCCTCCCTCCCAGATTCATTCCTCCCATTGACCAACCAGGACGTACCATCTACCTGTCTTCACCTATCCCCACTTCACCACCCTGCCCCCAGCACACCCTTTATCTGCACCTCTACCCCCAGCCCCACCCCCGTCATGAAGAAACCGAAACGTCCACTTCTCCTTCTCCTGATGCTATCTGGCTTGCTATGTTCTTCTTCCAGCCACCTGTCTGTCTATTTTGCTCATTGCGTCACAGACCTGGACCAACGTTTCCAGAGTCTGTCCCCTCCAGAATTCACTCCCTTTCCTCTCAGTTTCTGCAAGTCAACAATTGAACTCCAGAATTAAAAACACATGGAACAGGGGGCGAGAAAATAGACAGCCGTACTCACAGATCTTAGACAGAGGAAGGAATTTGCAGTCTGGGTGAAGCACAATCTTCATTCAGAGAGGGAGAGGAGCAGCAGCTTCAGAAGCTCATGCCGAAACCTCCGCATTCAGACAATGGGGTGGCTCTGATTGGCAGGAGGGCCAATCTCCTTCCGGTCCTCCAGGGTTCTCTATTGGTTCGTCAAAAGAAGGTCTCGCGCCTTTTTTGCGGACAGCGATGAGCATGCCCAGTGTTTTGCTGACACGGCAGACATGCGCACTGCGTTGCTGACACCGGCAAACATACATAGAATGCCCAATGGGAATGCTCGTGTTCCTTGACAGATTTTGAGTTCCAAATGCCAATAAGAGAAAAAAAGGTTGGAGCCACAAGTTTTTTTTCCCTGTGGCTCGACATTTTATTGCTTTTGCATGTCTTTTCCCCTTATGGCAAAATGCAAAACATCACATTTCTCTGAATTAAAGTCCCTCTGCTACTCCTTAGCCTATTGGCCCATCCGATCAATTCTAATTCGTAGCGAACTCTCTTTCCTCTTTTATTACCAAGTAACTGAAAATCTCCATCCCACACACTCTCCCTCCACTCTCACTTTGCCTATCCTAATCCCTGCTGTACCTCATCCTGAAAGGTCTGTTTCATGCTGATTAACTGGCCATACTCGGGGGTATCTTATTGAAACATACAGAATACTTAATGGCCTGGACAGAGTGGACGTTGGGAAGATGTTTCCATTGGATGGAGAGATTAGGATCTGAGGGCCCAGCCTTAAAGTGAAGGGAAAACCTTTCAGAACAGAGATAAGGAGAAACGTCTTCAGCCGGAGAATGGTGAATCTATGGAATTCATTGCCACAGAAGGCTGTGGAGGTGAGGTCACTTAGGATATTCAAGACTGAGATAGATAGGTTCTTAAGTATCAAAGGGATCGAGTGTTATAGGGAGAAAGCGGGAGAATAGGGTTGAGAAACTTATCAGCCATGTTTGAATGATTGAGCAGACCAGATGGGCTGAATGGCCTAATTTCAACTCCCATGTCTTATGGTGTCTTGCTATCCTGGACACAGTGCGAGAAAATTGGGAGCAGGAGTAAGCCATTCGGTCTTACAAGCTTGCACCAGCATTCAACAAATCATAACTGGATATGGATCCACCAACATCTAAGTGAATAGGCTGGGACATTTTCCGCTGGAGCACAGTAGGTTGAGAGTTAACCTTATAGAGGTTTATAAAATCATAAGGGGGAGTAGATGAGGTGAACGGCAGGTGTCCTTTCTGTCGGGTGGGGGTTTTCAAGATTCACGAGCAAATAATGAAGGTGAGAGGAGAAACATTTTAAAAAGACATGTGGGGCACCTTTTCTTTCCCCACAGAGTGATTTGTATGTGGAATGAATGTCCAGATGAAGTGGTGGATGCAGGTACTGTAACAATGTTTAAAAGACATTTGGATAAGTACATGAATATGAAAAGTTGGAGGGATTTGGGCGAAACACAGGCAGGTGTGACTAGTTTAGTTTGTGAATATAATTAGCATGAACAAGTTGAACTGAAGGGTCTGTTTCTAAGCTGTATGACTAACTGTTCTGTACTGGTCTTTCAACCATTTTCTTGCCTTTCCCCATAAACATACACTTCTTTGCTGTTCAAAAATCATTGAACTCAGCCTTGAATATATTCAATGACCCCCAAACTGCAGGAAGACATTCGGATTTCTGAACTCAATTTCTCTTGCTAACATACCACTTGCCTTGCTGATTGCTTGCTGCACCTGTCTGACAACTGGCATTGACTGGTGTAGAAGCATGCTGCGGTCCCTTTGTACATCCACACATCATTCTGATGAAGGGCTCATGCCCAAAACGTCAGCTGTGTTGCTCCTCGGATACTGCTTGACTTGCTGTGCTTTTCCAGCCCACACTTTTCAACTCTGATCTCCAGCATCTGCAGTTCTCACTTTCTCCACGTCTCAATATATCATCATTGAAACAATAAACCTCCTTTCTGCATTTTTTCACAGCAAAGGCTCCAACTTCACTTTGAGGTCTTGAATTTGCCACACGTTTGCCAATTGTGGTCTTCACTACATCGGGAAGACTGAGTGTAAACTTGGGGAATGGTTTGCCAAGCATCGCAGCCGGGTCCACGGAGGCCAACCGGACCTCCCAGTCACTGGCCATTTCAATTCCCCTTCCACTCCCTTTCTGACATGACTATCTTTGGCCTCCTCCATTGCCACAATGAACCTAACTGCAAATTGGAGGAACAACACCTCATCTTCTGCCTGGGCAGCCTACAGCTCCCAGAACTCAACACTGAGTTCTCCAATTTCAGATATCCTCCCTTACCATTCCCCAACTCCCTTCCACTCCTCCATGCCACCAACCAGATTCCTTCCACAAATTAACCAACCTGGTTGTACCCTCTCCCTGTCTTCACCTATTCCCACTTCACCACGCTGACCCCAGCACACCCTTGTTCTGCAGCTCTCCCTATACTCACCCCAAGTCCTGAAGAAGAGTTGCACCTGAAACTTCAACTTCTCCACCTCCTGATGCTGCCTGGCTTGCTACGTTCTTCCAGCCTCCTGCCTGTCTATTTACCAATTGAGACACAGACCTGGACCAACATTTCCTGAGTTGTCCTCCCTTTGGATTCACTCCCTTTCCTTTCAGTTGCTACAAGTCAATAGTTTATAGAATCCCTGCAGTCCAACACATCCACACTGACCCACCGAAGAGCAACTCACCCAGACCCATTCTCCTACCGTATTACTCTACATTTACTACTCAATAATGCACCTAACCTACACATCCCTGATGACTATAGGCAATTTAGCATGGTCAAAACCCACGCCCTTTGATCCCAGAATGAAAAAGGGGGTGAGAAAAAAAAAAGAGTACCATACTCACAGATGTTGGACAGAGGAAGGAAGTTGCAGTCTGTAGCTGGAGCTCGATCATCTTTCAGATAGTGGAGCAGTAGTAGGTTCAGAAGCTCATGGTCCACCTTCCGCATTCAGACAATAGGGTAGCTCTGAGTGGCAGGAGCACCATTCTTCTTCCGGTCCTCCTTGACTTTCTATTGATTCGTCAAAAGTTAGTCGCACGCCTCTTCAGCGAGGAGCATGCGCAGTGATTTGCTGACACTGCCAAACATGAGTAGTGCCTTACTGACATCGAGGAGCACACGCAGTATGATCTGTGGAGATGTCGCTGTTACTGACAGTTTTTAAGTGTTCAAATGCCGATAGGAGAAAAAAAGGGTGGAGCCATTTTTTTTTCTCCTGTGGTTCAACTTTTAGTTCCTTTTGCATTCTGTCTGGCTGCTCAACTTTTGTATGCCTTCTCCCCAGGGTAGTCGGAGCGAGTCTAGGACTACAGGGTATAGATTTATGGAGGGAACTAATGGGGCAAATTTTTCACACAGAGTATGTTGTGCGTTTGGAATGAGCTGCGAGAGGAATTGGTGATGACTGCTACGATTACAACATTTAAAAGACATCTGGATTGGTATATGAATATGAAGAGTTTAGAAGGAGATGGGCCAAATGCTGGCAAATGGGTCATTAGATTAAATTGGGATATCTGGTCATCCTTGCCTGAAAGGCTTTGTATCCGTGCTCTACAACTCTATTTCTACATAGTTGGAACCAATTACACAAGACTAGAAATTGTCCATTCACCCCTTACAGCCAGTCCTGAGCTGTAGCCTAAATGCAAGTTTCAGAAAGATTTCAGCAGGTATTTAAAAAAAAAGAATGTATGTACTTTCAGACTTTAACGATGTTTCTGAATATATCATTTTAGCTATTGTCAATTGTAAAGATCCCCCATTTCTCATCTTTCCCTTCATCACCACCCATTCTCTCTGTCTCTCTCCTTAGAAGGGCTTGATACAACGATCAAAGAGGGCTCAAGACACGAGAAAGACTGGAGTGAGGGGGAAGCTGGGGAGAAGAGAGACAGATTCGGGGGGGGGGAGTAGAGAGAGAGAGAGAGAGAGAAAAAAATGGACAGGGGGGCAGAGGGTAGAGCGGAGAGAAAGACTGGGGGTGACAGAGAATGAGAGAGGGGCAAGAGAGAGAGAAAATGGGGGAGGGGATGCAGAGTGCTGGGGAGGAGTGATACAGAATGGGGTGAGGAGAGAGCGAATTGGATATGCAGAGTTTTGGGAGAGAAAGAAACAGAGAGAATGCACAGGGGCACTGGGTGGTTAGAGAATGGATGGGGATGGAAGGTGGGGGGAAGAGGGAATGGGCTGTGTGGCAGAGGGTGGGGGAAGTGATGGAAAATGAATGGCGACAGAGGGTGAGGGAGAGAGAATGGATGGAGGGGAGAGAGTGCGAAGAGAAATAACAGTGGTGCAGAGGGTGGCGTGAGAGACAACGGACAGGGTGTTAGAAGTAGAGAGGGAGAATGGACAGGGGGCGCTATGTGGGGCGGGGGGGGAGAAATTGACAGGGGGCGCTGTGTGTGCCGGCTAAATGGACAGGGGTGCTGTGGGTGGTAGGGGGAATGGACAGTGAGGGTGATGGGAGCCATGGGTGAATGGACAGAGGGTACTATGAATTGCGGGGTAGTGGAATGGACAGGGGGTGCTTAGGGTGGGAGGGGAATGGACGGGGGTGCTGTGGGTGGCGGGGGAAATGGATAGGGCACTGTGGATGGTGGGGCGGGCAGAATGAACAGGGGGCGTTGTGGGTGGCAGGGGTACATACAGGGGGCACTGTGGGTGACGGGGGTGAATGAATGGGGGCGATATGTGTGGCAGGGGAATGGACAAGGGGTGCTGTGGGTGATGGGGGGTTAGATCGAGGGATGTAAGGGACCATCTTTTTATGCTGATGGTTGTGTGTGTGTGTGGAACAAGCTGCTAAAGGAAGTTGTACAGTTGAGTACGATTACATCATTTAAAAGGTGTCTGGATGAATCATTTGGGTTTAGAGGGATACGGGCCAAATGCTGGAAATTAGGATTGGGTCAGTCTCGGACAATTCGTCAGCATGGATGTGTTGAACTGAAGTTTGTTTCAGTGCAGTGTGACTCTATAAGTCAATAACACTTAGAGTCATAGAGATGTACAGCATGGAAACAGACCCCTCGGTCCAACCCGTCCACACTGACCAGATATCCCAACCCAAACTAGTCCCACCTGCCAGCACCCGGCCCATATCCCTCCAAACCCTTCCTATTCATATACCCATTTAAGTGCCTCGTAAATGTTGCAATTGTACCAGCCTCCACCACTTCCTCTGGCAGCTCATTCCGTACCCGTACCACCCTCTGTGTGAAAAAGTTACCCCATAAGTCTCTTTTATATCTTTCCCCTCTCACCCAAAACCTATGCCTTCTCGTTCTGGACTCCCTGACCCCAGGGAAAAGACTTTGCCTATTTACCCTATCCATGCCCCTCATAATTTTGTAAACCTTTTATGAGCGAAACTTGACCTTTTTAGTGATAATCTTCCCACTGGATTTGTTATAATGCACTCACTGTCCGGAGCTTTTTGGTGGGTAAAAGTGGCACAAATCCACTAGATCTTGTGGAAGCAGTGCATTTGTCAAATACTTTCATCTGTCCATCTTCTACAAGGCACAATTTAGCAGTGAAGTGGAATACTCTCCCACCAGCTTAGATGAGTGCAGCTTCAACATCACTGAAAAAAACTTGATACCATCCAGGACAAAGTAACCTGATAGATTGGCACCATATCCACATACATGCACTCCTTCTGCTCCACTGTTCAGAACCAGTAGTGTGTACTATCTACAAGACGCACCACAGAAATTCAGCAAAGCACCTGAGAAAATACCTTCCAAACTAACAACCACTTCCAGCTAGAAGGACCAGGACAAAAGCTACTTCGGAACACAATCTCTTGCAAGTACCCCTCCAAGCCACTCATCATATTGACTTGGAAATATATTGCTGTTCCTTCAGTGTTGCTGGGTCTAAATCCTGGAATTCCCTCCCTAAGGACATTGTGGGTCATCGTGAAGCGTGTGGACCACAGCAGTTCAAAACGGCAGCCCATCACCACCTTCTCAAGGGGAACAAAATGCTGGCCAGCCAGCAACTCTCATGTACCACGAATAACTTTTAACAAATGATTGAAACAGAGTGTTGGAATGTGCAAACAAAAAACAAAATCAACGTTCAGGAGTGACAGGTGGAGGGTATTGACTCGGTCCTTATTTGAGGACAGATACAGAGCAACATACTGACACTGAACTGGAAATAGAGTTTAGAGGTAAACACCTGTAGTCTTTCATTCAGTGTATACATTTAAAATCGATTAAAGGTTGGTTCCTGAGATGTACTACAACAACACACGAGTAGGACAGTTAAGGAAGCATATGAGACACTTGATTTAATCTCTTTAATGGCAGCTATATCTCCCACACTCCCATGCGATGGAGAAACCCCTCTTCTGATGGCGGACAGTGCACGTGCGCTGAGAGGGAGGTGCTGTTGCACATGTGTCAGATAGGCATGGGGCACCGCCCCTCATCGTTCTGGTCGATGGCTGACCAATCTTTGGGAAACCCTGGAGGACCGGAAGGAGTCATCCGGCCAATCAGAGCGCCCCATATTTTCTGAATGCGGAAGATGGACCATGAGCTTCTAAAGCTGCTGCTGCTCCTCTCTCTGAATGAAGGTTGAGCTTTAACTCAGACGGCAACTTCCTTCCTCTGTCCAACACCATCCAAATGGTCCAATTTGAAATCTAAATGTTGACCTTGCTTTTGTGCACCCCTTGTGCAGCCGTATCCCTGCACGCCTCGCTCGGTCTAAGCGCCGTATGACCTGCATGTCCTTGTTTGCTCGGATCTGACTGTACTGCTCACAAATCCGAAACTTTTGACATAGAACACAGAACAGTACAGGCATTTTATCCTACTCTCAGATGAGGCATACCCTTCATTGTACTAACTTCCATGTGCCTATCCCTTAAATGTTGCTAATATATCGGACTCTACTACCACTGCTGGCAGTGGATTCCATGCACCCACCACTCTGCGTGAAGAACCTACTCTGACATCTCCCCCAAACCTTCCTCCAATTACCTTAAAATTATGCCGACTTGTAACAATAATTTCTTCCAATGCTATCTACTCTATCTATGCCTCTCAACATCTTGTATACCTCTATTAAGACATCTCTCATCCTTTTTCACTCCAATGTCCATTTCATACCTTGTGCTAATATTTTTTGAAGGACTTCTTCAGAAGGATAATATATTACAAGGGGCAAAGACAGTGTACATACATAATATGATGTCTTTAAACTTGGTTACATTTTAATTAACAGAAGAGCTTATTTATTGTAAAATGGGTAAACTGAACACGCATTTTGAAGGGTGAGAGTGTGGAATATTTCGAGGTGCGTGGTAAAACAGAACTGAATTGGCATGGCTTTGACAAGAGGAGGTCATGTCTGACAAATGTATTAGGATTCTTTGAGCAGCGAATGAGTAAGTTAGACAAAGGGAGAGCCAGTGGATGTGAGTGATTTGGATTTCCAGAAGGCCTTTGACAAGGTGCAGCGCAGGAGGCTGTGAAAAAAGATGAGTCCCAGGTGTTAGGGGCAAGGTGCTGACATGGATTGAGAATTGGCTGGCAGAAGGCAGAGTGGTGGTATAAAGGGACATTTTTCAGGAGGGGGCAAGTGGAGTTCCAGAAAGGGTCCATGCTGGAAACACAAAGAGACTTAGGAGTTCCCAGCTCAGGATTCTCAGGGGAGAATTGTACCATTCTGGGGGGAATGAGGAACTGAGAAGGATCCTACTATTCATGGGTTGTGGTGGGGGGGGTGGAAGGATTGTACCATTCACATGGGAAGGGGACAATTATACAATTCAGACAGCAAGTGTCATACCATTCATGTCAGATGTGGGTCGGGGAGGACTGTACCCTGAATGGGTGTGGGGGCGGAAAGGATTGTAATTGTTCATTGGAGAGGTAGCAGTGGGGAGGATTGTACCATTCACAGGGAGAACTATTTATTTTTATTTTCCAGAATTTCCATGATACAGGACAGATGCCAATTTTACCCACCAGAAATCTCCTGAAATTGGGTGCTCTAAAAAAAAATCCAGCAGGAAGATTATCAGTGAAGAGGTCTGGTTTTGGTCATAGAGGATAGATATAAAGTCACACTACACGGAAACAGACCCTTCGGTTCAACTCATCCATGCCGACCAGATGTCTCAATCTGGCCCAGACCCAAGTTCCACATTTAGCCCATATCTCTCTAAACCTGAACCCTTCATCCAAATACGTTTTAAAATGTGCAATTGTACCCACTTCCTCTGACAGCTCATTCCATCCAAACATCACCTTCTGCATGAAAATGTTTCCCATTAGGTCCTTTGTAAATATTTCCCCCTCTCACCTTAAACCTATGCCCTCCCACCCCCTCCCCTCCCCGAGAAAAAAAGAGCTTGGCTATTCACTCTCTCCATGCCTCTCATGATTTTATAAATCAGGAAAAGGTCACCCCTCAGGCTCGAACGCTCCAGGGTAAAAAAAGGCCCCAGCCTCTCCCTATAACTCAAAACCTCCAGTCCCAGTAACATCCCTGTAAATCTTGTCTGCAGCCTCACAAGTTTAACAGGGTCCTTCCAAATTAATGGCGACCAGACTTCTATGCCGTGTTATAAAAGTGGTCTCACCAATGTCCTGTACAACCACATGACCTCCCAACTCATTTAATCAATGCTGTGACCCACGAAAGCAAGCACTTTCTTCATCACTCTGTCTACCCGCAACTCCACTTTCAAGGATTAACGTCTGCACTCCTGGAGCTATTCATTCAGCAACAATCCCCAGGGGTCTACCATTCACTGTATCAGTCTACCCTGCTTAGTCCTCTCCAATTTCGTTCCATTTGCTCACACAGGCATGTCTTGTTGACTTTGTTCTGAGCAGTGTGGATGCTTTCTCCATTTCACACTTCCATTAACACCCATATGATACCTCAATCTCACCTTCACCATCATTAGCAATCTATCTCTTTGGCTCGGGGTACTTCTCACCAGATGTTCCCCTCGGTCTTACTCCCCCCTCTGTCTATGCCATAAAAACGAGCATTTTCCAGCCCCTTTCAGTTCTGAATGAGAGTGAGATCAGACACGAGACATTAACCAATTCTCTCTCCACATACGTTCCCTGATCTGAAGACTTCCCCCAGCCCCCACAAGGATAGAAATGTCAGCACCTATTTCTCCAAATGTCATGTTTGATCTACTCATGACACATTCCTTGGATTTGGAGTGTTCTGATGTAGCGTTTAATAGGGATCCATCAAAATCAACATCCAGTCTTGTCTGAGAGCAGAACCAACTCAACTGACCGAACAAGCTGCACAACTCTTCTGTCGGATCTGTAGATGTGACATCCTCTCTCTCTCGTTAACACAAAAGGATTAGAGAGCCTTGGAGGACCATTCTCTCGAAACACGATTCCTAATCCACTGTTATTCCAGACTTATATGCATAACATCTAAACCTAAATAGTTAAAGCTCCTCAGCCTGATCTCCCACCAACAACAGAATGGTTTCAGCGCAGAAAGAAAGTGCTCTAATGGAATGATGTCTGTTCTTAAATTCCACGTTAAAGTTATTATTGCATTAATCTGTTATAAATGGTGTCTGATTCAGAGAGCATTCCTTTTTGTGGAACTCTACAGGAGTTTTCTGATCACAGAATCATACCGTACAGAAAAGGCCCTTTGGCCCATCAAATGTGTACCACCAATATGTTATCACTTACACTAGATTCATAGAGCTGTACAGCATGGAATCAGACCCTTTGGTGTCCATAACTAGAGGGCATAGGTTTAAGGTAGATGGGGAAAGGGATCTAAGGGGCAACCTTTTCACACAGAAGGTGATGCATGTATGGAATGAGCTACCAGAGGGAGTGGTGGGATTGGTACAATTACAACATTTCAAAGTCATCTGGATGGATAGATGAATTGAGAGAGATATGGGTCAAATGTTGGCAAATGGGATGAGATTAACTTCAGATATCTGGTCAGCATGGCCAAGTTGGATGGAAAGGTCAGTTTCCATGCTGTCCAGCGCTATGGTGGGGACATAACCCATGTCCACATTCCTCCCTCTACCCTGCCACTTGTTGTGTGGCTCGGGAACATCGTTGGGTCACCCAGACCCTGACAATTTCCACATAGCTCCGGGCATTTCTCACAAACGCCAATCGGATTGTCAGCCACTGTCAGAAACTTTAGTTTTCCTTTTTGTCCAACCTTCAGCACTGGGCGAGCATTCTCTGTTCCTGTTGTGGGATCATGTTCAAATAGCCTCTTTATTCAGCAACCGCAAGTTGCACAAGCTTGAGGTGGAGATGGAATCCCAAAATACCGTCCTTACAGCAGCCTCTTTACACACAGTTCTTACAGAGATTAACACCCGTCACTATGGTGTCCCATTGTTTTATCTATTGTACATAAACGCTGGCTGCTACTCCTGATAGGATTGAGATTGTCTGTGTGGTCTGCTTGCAGAATTAAGAGGTGTTAGTCCTTTCGTCTTTTAAGTCAGCAAATGTTAGTAAAACTACTCGGCCTATATGCTCTAAATAAGTTAGACATTGTACCTGCACTGAATAAAATAATAAAGGATATTAAACTGTTTATCACTGCTGGATTGTGAGATATGTTTAGTATTTGCCAGCATGAGTTTCATTCATTCCTGCAATTTCATAGAAGCACAGGCTCGATAGTCAGCTTCTTAAAGGGGACAGTGGCAGCGAGTCAGGAAAACTACTTGATGTATTTATGTATTGATGTATTTATTCAGGTCCCGATAGACAGTTGGCAAGTGCTGATTAATATTCTATTCTTTCATGGTGATAAGATGGCAGGGAGGTATTGTTCTGAAAACATTACTATGTTGACAGTTATTCAGAGGTAGCTTTTGATGCAGAAATAGGCCTAAAACACTGCTAGTAGCAAGGGCTGGTAAGGGATGAAGGTGTGAAAAAGCAGGAATGAGTCAAAAGAGGTGTTTTAACTTATTCTATTTTGTAATAGTAAAATATACTACAAAACTGCAATTTTATGAATGAACGAATAAAGCTATGTTATAGGAAAGAGTTATGAGTGAATGAAATGGGAATGCAGTATTATTAGATATAGGGCTCCTGTGAGCAGCTTAGAAAAGAGTTATGAATGACTAAATAGAAAGCGTTTGAGAGTGGGTTAGTAAAGAGACCTACAACACAATATGTCACACCATGTTATCATCCTGGCGGGGTTGGAGAAACTGGAGCCAGATTTCTTCGGAGTCAAACATGACAGATACACACCTCCTGACTTCAGTACATGCTCCAAATCAGTAAGTGTGTCTTAATAGGTGCTCAACTCACCAGGGAATATAATGCCCTCTTGAATATTAAGGGAAAAAGTGAGGACTGCAGATGCTGGAGATCAGAGCTGAAAATGTGTTGCTGGAAAAGCACAGCAGGTCAAGCAGCATCCAAGGAGCAGGAGAATCGACATTTCGGGCATGAGCCCTTCAGGATTGCTGAAGAAGGACTCATGCCCGAAATGTCGATTCTCCTGCTCCTTGGATGCTGCCTGACCTGCTGCGCTTTTCCAGCAACACATTTTCAGCTCTTGAATATTAAGACAAGTAACACCCACAAAGCATCCAAATGTTCACTACTCAGTGTGACTGGATTGGTGTCTGAGCAGATGGCATGACTGACTGAATCCCTTCCCGCACTCGGGGCAGGTGAACGGTCTCTCCCCAGTGTGGATAGGCTGGTGTCTCCGCAGGGAAGACCAATCAATGAACCCCTTCCCACACACTGAGCAGGTGAACGGCCCCTCCCTGGTGTGGACCCGTTGGTGACTCTGCAGGTTAGAGGACTGAATGAATGCCTTCCCACAGATGGAACACGTGAACGGTCTCTCCCCGGTGTGGACCCGCTGGTGTCTCCGCAGAGAAGACGAATCAATGAAGCCCTCCCCGCATATGGAGCAGGTGAATGGTCTCTCCCTGGTGTGGACCCGCTGGTGGTTCATCAAGGCAGAGGACCGTGTGAATACCTGCCCGCACACTGAGCAGGAGAAAGGCCTCTCCCCGGTGTGGACTCGCTGGTGGGTCAGCAAGGCAGAAGACTGGGTGAACGCCTTCCCGCACATGGAGCAGGTGAACGGCCTCTCCCCAGTGTGAATCCGCCGGTGGGTCACCAGGGTGGATAACTGAACGAACGCCTTCCCGCAGACAGAGCAGGTGTACGGCCTCTCCCCGGTGTGGACCCGCTGGTGACTCTGGAGGTTGGAAGACTGGTTGAACGCCTTCCCACACACAGAGCAGGCTTCTCCCTAGAGTGGACCCGCTGGTGACTATGCAGGGTGGATAACTGAACGAACGCCTTCCCACACAAATTGCATGTGAAAGGCCTCTCCCCCGTATGGACCAGCTGGTGGGTCACTAGGGCGGATGAATGGGTAAACCCGTTCCCACACACAGAGCAGGTGAACGGCCTCTCCCCAGTATGACGGCGGCGATGGCTTTCAAGCAAGCATGGGAATTTGAATTCCTTCCCGCAGTCTCCACATTTCCACGGTTTCTCCATCACGTGGGAATCCCCACCGCCTTCTCGTGTTGACAATTAGTTGAAGGACCATTCACAAATGGAAGGTGTTCTATGTCTTGCTGCTGTGAACGGGCTGTTGTTATTTCAGACTTTGTACCCGCTTAAAGCTCTTCCCACAGTCAGTTCACTGGTACACGCTCACTGAGGTCTGTTACTTCAGCCTCACTGAAGTTTGAAACATTTCAAAGCAGACAAGACAGAAGAGAAATAAAATTTCCAGTGAGATTCAAAAGACTGATAACATTCCTATGCCAGTGAATCGATTGTCTCGATCAGATCTTGTTTTGAGATTTATGGCTGCAATTCCATCCATTCTCATATCCTGTAAAATAGAGAATACAGAAGACATCACTATCTACAAAGGATAGAAATTCCAAACAGACAATTCTGGTTCCTGTGGAACATTCTTTCTTCTCAATGCCACAGTGTCCCTCCATTCTCACTAGGTATTATTGCCCCATGCTCCACATTCTCCTAAAAATGCTGAAAAATGTTGACTGATGGATCTATGCTCACCTCTTCCTGCCCTGGACACAGGTTGTCACAGATTGAACCAGGAGTGAGCCATTCAGCTTCTGGGGTTTGCTCTGCTGTTCCATAAAATCATATCTGTGCTGCTTTGGCCGTCACTCCATTTCCTGCTGTTCTCTATAACCTTTCATATCCCTGTCATTTAAAATTCTCTTCAATTAAGCCTTGAATACATTCCATCAGCCAGTCTCCATTACCCTCTGTGGGGGAACATTCCATAAACTAACAAGAAAAGAATAAATTCCTCATTTCTCCCTGAAATGGGAGACCACTTCCAGGCAGGTGGAAACTAGCTAGTTTAGAATCATGTTCAGCATGGACTGGATGGAATAAAGAGTCAGAAACTGAGCAGTTTAACCCCAGAATAGAAAGGTGGGTGAGAAAAGAAAGTGCCGTACTCACAGATAGTGAACAGAGAAAGGAAGTTGCAGTCTGAGGTGAAGCTCAATCTTCATTCAGGGAGAGAGGAGCAGCATCAGCTTCAGAAGCTCACTGTCAAACTTCCGCATTCAGTCAATACGGCGGTTCTGATTGGCCGGAGGACCAGTCTCCTTCCGGTCATCCAGGGATTCCAATTGGCTCACAGTTTACCTGTGTGATGTCATAACACGTGGTCAATAGAAGAGAACCATCTTGGAACACGGGATCGTCATCGGCCGGCTCCCTCCGGACGTCCCGCCCCGCCCCGCCCCGTATGAGGACGTCACAACGCGGAAGTAGTGCGATCAGTTTCAGACTGAGACCTCCCCAACTCTGGGCAATATCTGAGAGCAAAGCAATATCTCCCCCTTTCTATTCCTCATCCTGGGAGGGAGAGAGAAGAGGGAAGGCACTGTACACTTGTACCAACTGGCGGCGGAGAGTGTGAATGCAAGCGAAGAGGTTTCAGATTCGCTCTCTCTTAAGGCTTTCTGATCCTCATGGCATTTATCAGAACTGGAACGTGAAAAGGGTCAGAGATTTGTCTAGTGTTATTGAGTTGTTAAACATTCAACGTGCTCTTCGTGGTTTTCTCACATTCGATTATAATTAATTGTTGTAATTATGTGTTGTAGCTATGTCATATACTTCCAATTATGCTGTTATTGAAGGGGACGGTAAGTGAGCATTGGACAGAGTCATAGAGATGTCCAGCGTGGGAACAGACCCCTCAGTCTAACTCGTTCATGCTGACCAGTTAATCTGGATAAATCTAGTCCCATTTATCAACACTTGGCCCATATCCCTGTGAACCTTTCTTAATTCATTCACCCATCCAGATGCCTTTTAAATATTGTAATTGTGCCAGCCTCCACCACTTTCTCTGCAGATCATTCCATTTGTACAAAGAGAGTCCATTCATCAGTCTAACAATGGCAGGGAAGAAGCTCTTTCTGAATCTGTTGGTGCATGTGTTTCCAGATTCTGTATCTTCTGCCTGACTAAAGAAGTTGTGAGAGAGCATTAGGGGGTTGGATGAGATGTTGGCAGCATTTCTGCGGCAAAGAGAAGTGTAGGTGGAGACCATGGATGGTAGGTTGACTTCCATGATGGTCTGCGATGCGCATAAAACCTTCTGGGTATCTTATCATTCTGGACAAAGCAGTAGCTAGACGAGGTTGTTACACATCCAGATAGAACACTTTCTATAGTGCATCTGTAAAAGTTAGTGAGGGTCATTATTGACGTACTGAATTTCATAAGCCTCCTGAGGAAGAAGTGTTGTTGTGCTATCCTGACTGAGTTTGCCCCTTCATTTTTCCAGATGGTGAGAACAACCCACCGTGGAGTTTGCATTGCTGACAGAAAGCAGTTTGTGTTCAGCAGCAGCTTAGTCATTCACGCACTAAGTGCTGTGAGATTAAAAGTACGGACAGCCATGAGGAACCAGAGGTATTTCGAACCGACATTCAAACTGATCAATCTAAACCTTGAAGTCTCAAACGAAATCTAGAAGTTCACTTCGCCAAAAGCTAATGGAGGCATCCTCATAAAATTACCAGATATACTTGGAATCCTGAGAAGAATTCAAGTGAATCCTAGAAAGATATTTCATGTCTTGGACTATTCCCAGTAAGTGAATGAACTATCAAGATTCATATAAAGATTTGTGGGAACTATGGCAGGGAAGGAAAGAAAACTAGATTTACAATTTAATGCCATACATACTATTCTGCAAAGTTACTCCTGTTGATTAGGTTTTCACATTTTTAAACAAAAAAAAGTTGTTCTTCCAGTTAATGACTGGGTTTTCAAACTTCTCTTCAAAATGAATAATTTTTCTCTTCAAACTGAATGATTATAACAAAACTGCATCTCATTGTTGAATTTTGAATCTGTAGGATGTGCTTGGTAAAGTTTGAATGAACAATATTTCAAAGTGAATTTTATCATGTTAAGTACCAAGACGTTCTGGAGAGGAAAGACTTGTCCTTGTGTGTTTTGCAACACTTAATCAAGGTCAGTTCAATAGAAGAAGCAGACAGGTTAATGCTCGAGTTGACAGCTCGGGCAAAACAGCTGAAATAATGCAGGAGTAGCACAGCAATTAGGGTTCGAAAGTTAGCCAAAAATATGAAAACAGGTTGGAAAGTTTCTTCAGCTTTCTTTAAAAAAGTTAACAAAATTAGTGTTGGTTCTATAGAAAATGAGTCTGGAGATTCAATAACGGAGTATAAAGAGATGGTAGATGAATTGAAAAGAGCTTGAATCTGTCTTCACTCGAGAGGATACAAGTAACACCCTGGAACTAGCTGTAAATCAGGAATTGAAAAGAAGGGAGGAACTGAAGAAAATTACAAATACCAGGGAAACTGATTAAACTGTTGGAACTATGAGTTGACAAGTTCTGGGTACCTGAAGGATTTCATCCAAGACTCTTAAAGAAACACTAACCAGTGAAATAGTTTAAAACATTGGTTTTAATTTTCCAAACGCCATTAGTTTCAGGGAAGGTTTCTTTAAATTGGTAAACTCTTTTTTTCTTCGAGGAGGGAGACAGAGAATGGGAAACTGCAGACCATTTACCTTAACATATGTCATAGGGAAAATGTCGAAAGGTATAATTAAAGATGTTATGACAAGGCACTTGTATAAGTTCAAGGTAATCAGGCAGCGTGAATGTATTTTTGTCAATGGGAAATAATGTTGTAGTAATGTTTTGAAGAACTGCCTCTTCCCAATGCGACTGAGCTGATGAATCTCCAGTGCTGACAGGGAATGGTATCCCTTCCCCCAGTCCCCACATTCCCACGACTTCTCCGCAGTTCTGGTGTCCTTTTGGCTCTCTGTTTCTGATGAACAAGTGAAACTGTGATCACACTCAGGAAACGTGTACAGTCACTCCCTCCTGCGAATAGTGTAATAGTTCTTCAGTCTGTGTAACTGGTTAAAGATCCTTCCCACAGTCAGCTCACTGGGGGACACTCTGTCTGTCTGTCTCTCTCTCTCTCTCTCTCTCTCTCTCAACAAGGGGAAAAGATGTACAAAAGTTGAGCAGCGAGACAAAATGCAAAAGCAATAAAACAATTGTGGATGTACCCTTTTTTTCCCTTTTGGCACTTGGACATTTAAATGTATTAATAACACCATCTCCAAAAAACGTATTACGCATGCCTGCCGGTGTCAGCAAAACACTGGGCATTGTCATCGCTGTCTGGAAAAAACAGCGCGCGACCTTCTCTTGATGGACCAATAGGACGCCCAGGAGGACCGGAAAGAGACTGGTCTTCCTGCCAATCAGAGCCATCCCATTGACTGAATGCGGAAATTGGACCATGAGGTGCTGAAGCTGCTGTTCTTCCTCTCTCTCTCTGCATGAAGATTGAGCTTTAACCAGACTGCAAATTCTTTCCTCTGTCCAATATCTGTGAATGCGGTACTCTCTTTTTGCACCCGCTTTTCCATTTCTTTTTCGTTCTGGGGTTCAATTGTTGATTTGCAACAACTGAAAGGAAAGGGAGTGAATCCGGGAGGGGACAGACTCTGGAAACGTTGGTCCAGGTCTGTGTCGTAATGGGCAAAATAGACAGGCAGCAGGCTGCAAGAACACAGCAAGCCAGGCAACATCAGGAGGTGGAGGAGTCGATATCTTGGTGTAACCTTTGTTCAGGACTGGAATTGGGTACAGGGAGTGATACAGAGAAAAGGGGTGCTTGGGACACGATGGTGAAGTGGGGATAGGTGAAGACAGGTGGAGGGTGCGACCTGATTGGTCAATGGGAGGAAGGAATCTGGTTGGTGGCAGAGAGGAGTGCAAAGGAGGGGTCGAGGCTGAGAAAGGAATCGCGGGATGGGAAGTGAAGTTATTTGAAATTGGGGAACTCTGTGTTGAGTCCTCTGGGCTGTAGGCTGCCCAGGTGGAAGATGGGGTGTTGTTCCTCCAAGTTGTGGTTTAGTTTGTTGCGGCAATGGAGGAGGCCAAAGATGTTCATGTCAGAAATGGAGTGGGAAGGGGAATTAAAATGGGTGGTGACGGGGAGGTCTGGTCAGCCTCTGCGGACCCGGCTGCAATGCTCGGCGAACCATTCCCAAGTTTACGCTCGGTCTCCCCGATGTAGAGAATACCACAATTTGCAAATGGATACCGTAATGTGAAGTTATAGCCTTTGTTGTGAAAAAAAGCAGAAAGGAGGTGTATTGTTTAAACATTAATGTATTGGGTTGTGGAGAAAAGGAGAACTGCAGATGCCGGAGATTCGAGTCAAAATGTGGCACTGGGAAAACACAGTAGGTCAGGCAGCATCCAAGGAGCAGGGGAGTCGATGTTTCGGACCCGACCCCTTCATCGTGAATGCTGTATGGATGTACAAAGGGGCCTCAGCGTCCTTCGACACCAGTCAATGCCAGTTGTCAGACAGGCGCAGCAAGCAATCAGCATGGCAAATGGTATTTTGCCAAGAGGAATTCTGTTGGAAAGTGCAGATGCTTTCCTCCAGTTAGGTGGTCGTTGAATATATCCAAGGCTGCATTCATCTGATTTTTGAACATCAAATAAGTGAACGCAAGAAAATGATTTTACAGAGTTACATTTAGAGTCATACATCCAACTAGTCCGTGCTGACTATATTCACAAACGAAACTAGTCCCACCTGCCTGCGTTTGGCCCATGCCCCTCCCAACCTTTCCTATTCATGTATTTATTCAAATGTCTTTTCAATGTTGTTACTGTACCTGCACCCACCACTTCTTCTGGACATTCATTACACACACAAACCACTGTATGCCAAAAAAAGTTACCCTTCATGCCTTTTTAAAGTCTTTCTCCTCACCCCTTCAAATTTGCTGCCTAATCTTGAAACCCCCACCCGAGGGAAAGGATACACGGCGGTCACCTCATCTATGTCCCTCATGATTTTATAAACTTCGGTAAGGTCACCTCTTACCCTCCTATGCTCCAGTGAAAATGTCCCAGCCTATCCACGTAGATGTTGGCAGATTCATATCCAGTTATGATCTGTTGAATGCTGGTGCAGGCTTGAAAGACCAAATAGCTTACTCCTGATTCCAGTTCTCACACTCTGTGTCCAGGACAGCAAGAGACCATAGGACATAGGAGCAGAAATTAGGCCATTCAGCCCATCGGGTCTGCTACGCCATTTAATAATGGCTGATGGGTTTCTCAACCCCATTCTCTCACTTTGTCCCCGTAACCCTCTATCCCCTGGATATTCAAAGTCTCCATCTCAGTCCTAAATATCCACAATGACAGGCCTCCACAGCCTTCTGTGGTAGTGAATTCCATAGATTCACCACTCACCACCATACCACTCTAAGGCTGTGCCCACTGGTTCTAGTCTCTCCAACCAATGGAAACATCTTCCCTATGTCCACTCTATTCAGGCCGTTCAGGATTCAGTATTGTTTATGTTTCAATTAGAACCCCCCTCCCCCCAAGTGTGGGCCTGTTAACCAGCATGAACCAGACCCTGCAGGTTGTGGTACAGCAGGGATTAGGTTGAGCAAACTGAGAATGGAGGGATGGAGATTTTCAAATTCTAGGGAATGAGAGAGGAAAAAAGAGTTCACTATAAATTAGAATTGATTGGATGGGCTGAAGGGCCAAGGAGTGGCAGATGAAAATGCGTGGTTTGCATTTTGGTCAAGCAATGCAGGCAGGACTGACACATTTCAGAGGGGTGTTGTAGAACAAAGAGACCTTGGAGTGCAGGTTCATAGTTCGTTGAAGGTGGAGTCGCTGTAGACAGGATAGTGAAGAAAGCATTTGGTATGCTTTCCTTTATTGGTCAGAGCATTGAGTATAGGAGTTAGGAGGTCACGTTGCAGCTGTACAGGCCATGTTTGGAAGACTGCATTTGTTTCTGGTCTCCCTGTTATTGGAAAGATATTGTGTAACTTTGAAAGGGGTCAGAAAATATTGACAAGGCTGTTGCCAGAGTTGGAGGGTTTAAACTACAGGGAGAGCCTGAATACACTGGGGATATTTTCTCTGGAGCATCGGAGGCTGAGGGGTGACCATGTTGACATTCATACGCGGCATGGCTAGGGTGAATACCCAAGATCTTTACCCCAGGGTAGGGGAGTCCAAAACTAGAGGGACATATGTTTGAGGTGAGAGGGGAATTTTAAAATTCTTCTGGTTGGGTACATGAATAGAAAGGATTTAGAGGGATATGGACCACATGCAGGCAAATTGGACTAGATTAATTTAGGATACCTGTTTGGCACAGACAAGTTGGACCGAAGGGTCTGTTTCCGTGCTGTATGACTTTAATCGTCTTCTGTGAAAGCAGAAATCTGATGGTGAAGACTGGAGTTTCAGGATGTTTTGCCCTTACTGGGAGCAGAGATGTTTGACTGAAATGTGTTGGTATTAATGTCTTGATGTTCCATTTTGCTCCCACCTTCCTGGGGACGTTAACCATTTCGTATCTGGTTGTTCATCAAGAAGCTGCATTGCACCCTGAATTGACAATTTTTTTTTTGCTGAGTGAGGCAATACTTCCTTCGAGTTACGCTGTATCAAGGATCCAGTTACAAAGGAACAGCTTGGTGGTGACAAACAGTAAAGAAGGTGAGGTGGGATGGGTGGAGAGTGTATGCTTTGAACTGTTTAAAAAGCAGTTCATTTTTCTACGCTTTTTTGCCGGGGGGCTTCTGAAGCTGTAACAAAGCTGGGTCACAATAAAGGTTACCCGAACTTACTGCCGGGCTCAGATTCTCATTGAAAGCTTTGAGCTCCAAGAGTTTTAATTTTTAAAGCTGCTCATTTTTTCCAATGTCGCATATCAAATGGAGCAGTGAATGAGAAGCTAGTATCTTGAGAAATTGGGAATTTTTCAGACGTGCAGAGTAAGTAATTTCATTGGCATTGTAAAGTATAATAGCAGCACCGGGAGGTGTGGGCTGTGTTCACGAGATACGATATGGAGGGGCTGGTATTGGAGTGGGGTGGATAGAGTTAAATATCTCACAGCACCAGGTTATAGTCCAACAGGTTTATTTGGAAGCACTCGCTTTGGAGTGCTGCTCCTTCATTGGGTAGCTGTGGAGCAGGTTAATAAGACAGAGATTTTATAGCAAAAGATCACAGTGTCATGCAACTGATAGGATATATTGAACAAGCCTAGATTGCTGTTACCTCTTTCATCTTTTAGAATGGGTTGCAGGTTTTGGTTCATTAATATAAATCTTTTAAATCACATTCTCGAGATGACTTAAGGTTTTATAAAAAAATAGGTGACATCTCAGTTCAGACAATGCTTTAAAGGTGTGAGGTTCGAGTCGATCAGTATCCCAATCTTGAATCAGACTGGTCCTATTTCCAAAGTAGGAATTTATAAAATATTACATGGATTGACTGCCTGCAGTTTGCGTGCTCTTTGAGCAAAATTGAATGTATCTGCAAGAATAATCCTGCCAATACAAATTCACCCCCTTACTCCATATTTCCCATGGACCATCCACCCTAATTTGCACATCCCTGGGTACTATAGGTAATTTAGCACAGCCAATCCACCCTAATTTGCACCCTAACCTATAAATTACCTTCTCAAGAGTGTAATTTAAATGCAGAGCTTATCTAAGAAAAATGTCAGTCTGACTCAACATTGGGACCCAGACAGAATTCACACCTGTTATTAGAAAAACTCTGCATTTAAATAACATTCTTGAGAAGGTAATTAAAAATAAATTCAGGGATTAAGAACAGAAACCCATTCTAAAAGATGGAAGATTTAATCTAAAATTGTTTAATGTATCACATTTTCATGACACTGGACTCTTTTGCTACAAATTCCGGGATCACGATCTAATTCTCCACAACCACCTGATGAAGGATCAGCGCTCCGAAAGCTAGTGCTTCCAAATAAACCTGTTGGATTCCAATCTGATGTTGTGTGATTTTTAACTTTGTCCATAGGAAACTCATGAGTTGTGGGACTGGTAACAGTTGTTATTTTGTGATCTATTCCAAGTGAAAATTATCCTCTGCGCAGACATGGGTGAACAGTCTGTTTTTGTGCATTGTGCGGGATCAGGCAAGCAGCTTTTAAATCCTTATGTTCAGCAGCAGAAGCAAACTGTAGATCAACAATCGTATTCTGAGAGTGGTACTTCCAGCCCTGGTTAATACCATTGGGTCAACAGAGAGAGAGGGAGAGGATGTCACATCTAAAGTTCATACAGAATAGTTGTTTCGGTTGTTCAGTCAGTTGAGTTGGTTCTGCACTCAGATGAGACTGGATATTGCTTTTTAATGGATCATAATTGAAACAACAATGGAACACCTGAAATTCAAGGAATTTTGATGGGCAAATCGAACCTTGAAGAGATAATGTTCTTCCATTAATAACGTTGGGTGACCCAAATTAGACATTTTTAGTGATAGCTCCATAATCATATTCCTGCTGGATTTTCTGGGCAAACAATTTCAGATGAGAGCAATTCTGTATCCTGGGAAGGCAGTGAAATTAAAAAACGGTTGTTTAAAGCATTTTAACTGTGGACCCACGAGCTCTTGTCCATTAAATCTCTTTATTTGCAGAAATAGCCCTTGAAAATGTTCACGTCCCTTTAAAATGCAGATTGCCCCCTTTAGATATGACGCCGTTCCGTTAGATGTCGGAATCTCTGTTTAAATTGAGCCGTGAGCTTTCCCAATGTAGACAGGGCTCCTGGAAACGTGGCAGTGTCCCCCCTGCAGCTGCAGAGCGAGACAGGAGAGTTTGTTTTTGTGAATGAGCAGTTGCAGCGCGAGGTGGCTGTTGCTTGGTGACGGTGAGGCTCCCCCGGCCCCGCCCATCCCCCCCGTGCAGACGTCGCGCGGGGGCGAAGGCGGTTGGGAGGAGAAGTCGCTCGAGCGGGGAAGCGGCGGGAGGGCGGCCGTTAGGAAAATGGCGCCGTGCGGCCCGGGGCAGACACCCGTCACTGGGCACCGCCGCCTTCATGGCGCAGCTGCTGTGTCACGGCCACACCGGCCGGCTGTACAGCAGGCAGGAGCCGGTGAGCATTCTGGAGGCGGATGGGGTTAAGGGCCTGCTTGGGAACTCGTCGGCCGCCTGGGTGGTGGAGTTCTACTGGTCGTGGGGCGGCCCCTGTGTCAACTATGGGGCCACCTGGAAGGTACTGGGCCCGGGAGGTGAAAGGTGAGGTAGGTTGTGGGGGGGAAGGAATGTGCGTCCCGTCCCGTCCCGTCCCGTCCCTACACTCTCGTTCCATCTGCTTTTACTGGGGCTTGTGATTTTTACCCTCACTCTTTTAATCCTTGTGCTGTTTATCCTCTCTTTTTCAAAATCCCTGCGCTGTTTACTCCTTGCTATTACCTGGGCAATTCCCCAGCATGTATATGTTCCTCAGTCATTGAAGGGGTAGGATCCTGTTGAGAATGGTTAGTAAAGCATGTGGTGTACTAAGCCTTGTTAACAAGGACATACACTAGTTTGTAATTTGTCAAGGTATGCTTCTCAGAGTTGTACAGACCCTTTGGTCCAACCTGTCCATGCTGACCAGATATCCAAAATTAGTGTTGACAGTATAGTGCTGGATAAACACAGCAGCTCAGGCAGCATCCAAGGAGCAGGAGAATCGATGTTTCGGGCATAAGCCCTTCATCATAATGAAGTGCTTATGCCGGAAACGTCAATTCTCCTGCTCCTCAGGTGCTGCCTGACCTGCTGTGCTTTTACAGCACTACACTCTCTCTCCTCTGATCTCCAGCATCTGCAGTCCTCACTTTCTCCTCGTTGATTTCAACATTACTGCGAAGTCTCTTCCATGGATGCCTCCCTGGAAGAGGTTCTACTCCTCTGTCTATAAAGATCTGAGAGTCCCTCTCTCACTGTAACCCCCCCCCCCCCCCCAGTCCTCTCCTCTGCCCAGAATTTCTTCAGCCATGTCCTCAAACAATTTGACTACCACAGCCATATCTCCTTTCTCATTGCTTAGCTATGGAACCATCTGATCCCACATGGACTCCAGACCACATTCAGACCAACCCAATTTGGACCTGAACAGGATACCCCAGTACACACTACAAATCCAAAACCTTCACCAACGATTCTCTTTTTGGATCCTCCACTGCACACTATCAGCCATCTACTTTACCTGCAGTCAGTCCTGCCCAAGCTCAGAGCCTCACTTTTCTCAGAACTGCAACCCAGATTCTACATCTTCAGAAAAGATTCCTGTTGAAGGGCTTATGCCCAAAATGTCAATTCTCCTGCTCCTCTGATGCTGCCTGACCTGCTGTGCTTTTCCAACACTCTCAACTCTGATATCCAGCATCTGCAGTCCTCACTTTCTCCGAGATATCCTCAATTAATCTAGTCCCATTTGCCAGCACTTGGCTCATATCCCTCTAAACTCTTCCTATTCATATACCCATCCAGATACCTTTTTAAATGTTGTAATTGAACCAGCCTCCACAACTTCCTCCGGCAGCTCCTTCCATACACGCACCACACTCTGCATGGAAACGTTGCCCCTTAGATACCTTTTATATCTTTCCGCTCTCAACCTAAACCTATGCCCTCTAGTTCTGAACTTTACCGCTACACTGGGGAAAACACAAAGAGATTGAGCAGCCAGACAAAATGCCAAAACAATAAAATGTCAAGCCATGTGGGAAAGAAAAATTGTGGCTCTACCCTTTTTTCTCCTCTTGGTATTTGGACACTTAATATCTGTCAGTAACACTAGTATCGCCACAGAGCATATTGCAGGGCGCGTGTTCAGTGGTGTCACCAAAATATTTGGCATGTTCCTTGCTGTCGGCAGAAAAGGCGCAAGATCTTCTTTTGATGGACCGATAAGGAACACTGGAGAACCTGAAGGTGACTTGTCCTCTTGCCAATCAGAGCTCCCCTACTGTCTGAAAGCAGAAGCTGGACCATGACCTTCTGAAGCTGCTGCTGCTCCACTCTCTCAGAATGAAGATTGAGCTTCAGCCCAGACTGCACCTTCCTTCCTCTGTGAGTACAACACTCTTGTCTCACCCCTTTTTCTATTTATTTTTCATTCTGGGGTTTAATTGTTGAGATGCAGCAACTGAAAGAAGAGGGAACAAATCCAGGGAGGGGGCAGACTCGGGAAATGTTGGTCCAGGTCTGTGTCTCAATTGGCAAAATAGACCGGCAGGAGGCTGGAAGAATGCAGCAAGCCAGGTAGCATCAGGAGGTGGAGAAGTTGACGTTTCGGGTGTAACCCTTGTTCCAGACTGGGGATGGGTGTAGGGGAGGATGCAGAACAAGGGTGTGCTGGGGACAGGATGGTGAAGTGGAGATAGCTGGAGAGAGGTAGAGGGTACAACCTGGTTGATAAGTGGGTGGAAGGAATCTGGTTGGTGGTAAGGAAGAGTGGAATGGGAAGGACTGGGAAGGGAGTCGGTGATGGAAAGGGAGGTTATTTGAAATTGGAAAACGCGGTGTTGAGGCCTCCGGGCTGTTGGCTGCCCAGGCGGAAGATGAGGTGTTCCTTTAATTTACAGTTTGGTTCGTTGTGGAAATGCAGGAGGCCGAAAGTGATTATGTCGGGAAGGGGAATTAAAATGGGTGGTGACTGGGAGGTCCATTCGGACTCTGCGGCTTCAGCTGTGGACCATTCCCCAAGTTTACGTTTGGTCTCCCCGATGTCGAGAAGACCACATTTGGCAAACACATGGCAAATACAGTACCGCAATTTGAAGTTATTGCCTTTGCTGTGAGAAAAAAAACAGAAAGGAGGTGCATTGTTTAAATGGTGATATATTGGGATGTGGAGAAGGTGAGGTCTGCAGATACTGGAGATCAGAGTTGAAAAGTGTGGTGCTGGAAAAGCACAGCAGGTTCGGCAGAATCCGAGGAGTAGGACAATCCACGTTTTGGGCATGAGCCCTTCATCAGGAATGATGTATGGATGTACAAAGGGGGTTCAGTGTCAAGCGAACGCCAGTTGTCAGACAGGTGCAGCAATCAATGAGCAAAGCAAGTGGTATATTAGCAAGAGGAACTGAGTTCAGAATTGGGGATGTCTTCCTGCAGTTAGTGGCTCATTGAATATATTCAAGGCTAGGTTCACTTGATCTTTGAACAACAAAGAAGTGGATGTTTATGGGGGGAAAGCAGAAAATGGTTTTAAGATCAGTACAGAACAGTTAGTCATACAACACAGAAACAGACCCTTCAGTCCAACTACTCCATGCTGACTATGTACTGAAACTAAACTAGTCTCACCTAGATTGGCCCATATCCCTCAGAACCTTTCCTATTCATGTACTTATCCAAATGCCTTTTAAACATTGTAACTGTACCTGCATCCACCACTTCCTCTGGACATTCATTCCACACGAACCACTCTGTTTAAAAAAAAAATCATGCCCCTCATGACTTTTTAAACCTTTGTCCTCTCTCCTTCAAAATTGCTCTCTAATCTTGAAACCCCCACCCAGGGAAAGGCCCCTGCCTTTCATCTCATCTATCCCCTTCATGATTTTGTAAACCTCTATAAGGTCACTTCTCAATCTCCTGTGGTCCAGTGAAAACGAGTGTGGTGCTGGAAAAATACAGCTGGTCAGGCAACATCCGAGCAGCAGGAAAATCTACGTTTTGGGCATAAGCTCTGATGAAGGACATATGCCTGAACCATCGATTTTCCTACTTTTCAGATGCTGCCTGACCTGTAACTTTCTAGCACCGCACTCTGGACTCTGACCTCCAGCATCTGCAGCCCTCACTTACTTCCAGTGAAAACGTCTCAGCCTATCCACCGAAATGGAAGTAGATTCATATCCAGTTATGATCTGTTCAATGCTGGTCCAAGCTCGAAAGACCAAATGGCCTACTCCTGCTCCCAATTCTGACACTGTGTCCAGGACATCAACAGACCACAAGACATAGGAGCAGAAATAATGCTATTCTGCCCATCAGCTCTGCTCCATCATTTTATCATGGCTGATGAGTTTTGTCAAACCCATTCTTCCACTTTCTCCCCGTAACGCTCAATCCCCTTGATACTCAAGAACCGATCTGTCTCCGTCTTAAATTTTCTCAGTGACTTGTCCTCCACAGCCTTCTGTGGCAATGAATTCCATAGATTCACTGCTCTCTGGCTGATGAAGTTTCTCCTTGCCTCTATTCTGAAAGGTTTTCCCTTTACTCGAAGGCTGTGCCATCGAGTCCTAGTCTCTCCTACCAGGGGAAACATCTTCCCAATGTCCACTTTGGCCAGGCTGTTCAGTATTCTGTATGTTTCAGTTAGATCCCCCTGAGTGTGGACCTGTTCATCGGAATGATCCAGACCCTTCAGGATGAGGTTCAGCAAAGTAAAAATGGAGGGAGTGTGTGTGGGATGGAGATTTTCAGCTTCTCAGGAATAAGAGAGGAAAGAGAGTTCATTATGAATTATAATTTATCAGATAGGCCAATGGGCCGAAGAATGGTAGATGGAGTTTAATTTAGAGAAATGTGAGGTGTTGCATTTTGGAAAGGCAAATTGGGACAGGACTTATACACTTATACACTAAATGGTCAGGTCCTGGGGAGTGTTCCTGAACCAAGAGACAGGGAGTGTAGGTTCCTTTCCTTGAAAGTGGAGTCACAAGTAGAAATGGTAGTGAAGAAAGTGTTTGGTATGCTTTCCTTTATTGGTCAGTGGATTGAGTATAGGAGTTGGGAGGTTATGTTGAGGCAGTACAGGAGATCTGGAATACTGTATACAGTTCTGGTCTCTCTACTATAGGAAAGATGTTGTGAAACTTTGAAAGGGTTTTGAAAAGAGTTACAAGGCTGTTGCCAGAGTTGGTGAGTTTGAGCTACAGGGAGAGGCTGAGTAGGCCAGCAATGTTTTCCCTGGAGTATTCAAGGCTGAGGTGACCTTAGAAGTTTCTAAGGGGCATGGATAGGGTGAATAGGGTTTGTTCCCAGGGTAGGGGAGTCCAGAACAAGAGTGGCATAGGTTTAAGGTGGGTGAGGAAAGGGACCTGAGAGGCATTTTTTTCATGTAGTATGTATGGAACAAACTAACAGAGGAAGTGGAGGAGGCTGGTACAATTACAACATTTTAAAAGGCATCTGGCTGAGTACATGAATAGGAAGGGTTTAGAGGGATGTGGCCTAAATGCTAGCAAATGAGACGAGATTAATTAGGATATCTGGTCGGTACGGACGGGTTGGACGGAAGGGTCTGATTCCATGCTATATGATTCTAATCGTCTTCGGTGAAAGCAGAAATGTGGTTATGAAGAATGGACTTTTTTGCCCTTAGTGGGAGCAGAAGAAGTTACAGTAAAATCTTTCAATTGTGAGACTGCAACTGAGTACATCCGGGATTTTGGTGGGAGATGGGAATTCATTGCACTGTGGAATGCAGCCCTACCCTATCCACACATTTCTGCTGGTGGATGAGACCAGGTCTCAAGATTAGGGGGAGTAGATTTAGGACAGACATTAGGAGGAACCACTATTCCCAGAGAGTCATGAATCTATGGAATTCTTTGCCTGTGGAAGCAGTAGAGGCAGCTTCATTAAGTATATTGAAGACACGGTTGGATGGGTTTTGCATGGTCAGGGACTTAAGGGTAGTTGGTACAATGCAGGGAGGAGGAGCTGAGACGATGGATAAATCAGCCATGATCTTAATAAATGGCGGAGCGGACTGGGCGAGCCAAATGGCCTACTCTTGCTTCTATTACTATGAAACTATAACCCTGCATTTCCCATGGTTCACCATGGCATGTTGGAACCGGCGGTCAATGAGTTGAGCATCCCTGAATACTTCTAAGTGCCCGTCACGTTCCTCCTCATCTGAACAGATCCTGTGTATGCGTAGGGCTTGTCCATAAGTGGATGGCTGTTTTGGGTGGAAGCTGGAGAAGTGTAGCATCGTGAGGTTATGTGTGGGTTTGAGGTGTGTGTGGTGCTGAGTTGCTGCCCATCCTTGATGGAGATGCAGGTGTCCAAGAATGAGACAGATAGTAGAGAATAGTCCAAAATGAGTTTGATGGTGGGATGGAACATGTTGATATCACTGTATAGCTTTTTCCGTGACTCCTCTCCATGCGTCCAGAAGAAGAAAGTGTCGTCAATGTACCTGGTGTATAGTGTTGGTTGGAGGTCCTGCGTAGAGAAGTCGTCTTGTTCGAACCTGTGCGTAAAAATGTTGGCATATTGGGGTGCAAATTTGGTCCCATGGCTGTTCCATGTGTCTGAAGAACTGGTTGTCAAAGGTGAAGATGTTGTGATCGAGGATAAAGTGGATGAGTTGTAGGACGGTGGTCAGAGATTGGCATTGAGTAATGAGGCTGTTGCCGTGATGCCGACATTATGAGAGTACTGGTCCATGGGTGCTGAGTTTCTGTAAGAAATCTGTAGTGTCGTGACAAAAGCTAGGGGTTCCCTGAATGATGGGTTTCAATGCCTTCGACATTGTGTGAGAACCTCTCCAGCTGAGTCCTATTGCCAGGGATGTGCAAGTTAGGATGGATTAGCCATGGGAAATACGGAGTAAGGGGGTAGGTATGGGTGGGATGCAATATAGAGGGCCAGAATGGAATAGATGGGCCGAATGACCTGCTTCCACGTTGTCAGGATTCTATGACGCCCCCAACAAAGGAGAATTTTATCTGCATCTGTCCTGTCAAGCCCCTTTCAGAATTCTACTGGTTTGAATAAGATCACTTCTGGTTCATAGAGGTATATAGCACGGTCCAACCCCTTCATACCGACCATTTGGCAGGATTCCCAAATTAAACTAGTCCCATTTGCCTGCATTTGCCCATATCCCTCTCAACCTTTCTCTTCATGTACCCATCTAAATGTCGTTTAAATGTTGTAGCTGTACCTGCATCTACCACATCCTCAGCAAGTTCATTCCACATGCAAACAACACTCAGTCAAAACGTTGCCCTTCAGGTTCCTTTTAAATCTCTCTCCCTCTCTCATTAGAACAATATGCGCCCCCACCCCACCGTTTTGAGCACCCCGATGCTAAGGAACAGCCCTTTGCTATAATCCTTACCTCCACTCCTCAGATTTTATAAATCTCAATGAGGTCACCCCTCAACCTCCTGTGCTCCACCCTCTCCTTATAACTCAAACCCTCCAGTCCTGGTGACGTTCTGGTAAATCTTTACCAAACCCCCTCTAATAGAGTTCTTCCTATTGCAGGGTCACCAGAACTGTACTCAGTACTCTAAAATGGCCTCATCAACATTCTGTATAACCTCAACATGATGTCTCAACTCAGAAACTCAACAGCATGAACAATGAAGGCATTTGTGCTAAATGCCTTCTTAACCACCCTACCTACCAGTGATGCAACTTTCAAAGAACTGTGTACCTGAACTCCTACTCCCCCATGTCTCTCTGTTTTACAACATGACCCAAAACCCTACCATTAACTGTACAAGTCCTGCCTGCCCTTGTTTTAGCAAAACACAATCCCTCGCTTTTATTCATAGCACACACACACACACACACACCCCAACACTCTACCACACACACTTTACCAAGCATGCGCACATGCTTACATGCACTCTCCACACAAACCCACATGCACACAATCAGACTCTCTCATGCATGCATGGACACACACACTTAACTCTATGAGATTACTTTGTATTGGCAGAGTTATATTTGCAGATTCATTCAATTTGGCTCAAACAGCACACAATTTGCAGGCAGTCAATCCATGTAACATTTTATAAATTCCTATTTTGGAAAAAGAACCAGTCTGATTCAAGATTGGGATACTGACAGACTCGAACATCACACTTTTCATGCATTGTTTGAGCTGAGATGCCACCCTTTTTTTTAAAATAAAACCTTAAGTCATCTCGAGAACGTGACTTAAAAGAGAAGCGAGTCAAACAGTCAGGGCAGGCAGGGACAAGGTAGGACTAATAAGTTAAACTGCATTTATTTCAATTCAAGGGGCCTAACAGGGAATGCAGATGAACTCAGGGCATGGTTAGGAACATGGGACTGGAATATCATAGCAATTACAGAAACGTGGCTCAGGGATGGGCAGGACCAGCAGCTTCATGTTCCAGGGTACAAGTGCTACAGGAAGAATAGAAAGGGAGGCAAGAGAGGAGGGGGTGGGGTGGCATTTTTGATAAGGGATAGCATTACAGCTGTGCTGAGGGAGGATATTACCGGAAATACATCTAGGGAAGTTATTTGGGTGGAACTGAGAAATAAGAAAGGGATGATAACCTTATTGGGATTGTGTCATAGACCCCCTAATAGTCAGAGGGAAATTGAGAAACAAACTTGTAAGGAGATTTCTGCTATCTGGAAGAAAAATAGGGTGGTAATGATAGGGGATTTTAACTTTCCAAACATAGACTGGGACTGCCATAGTGTTAAATGTTTAGATGGAGAGGAATTTGTCAAGTGTGTACAAGACAATTTTCTGATTCGGTATGCGGATGTACCAACTAGAGAAGGTGCAAACCTTAACTTACTCTTGGGAAATAAGGCAGGGCAGGTGACTGGGGTGTCAGTGGGGGAGCACTTTGGAGCCAGCGACCATAATTCTATTAGATTTAAAATAATGATTGAAAAGGATTGACCAGATTGTAAATTGGAGAAAGGCCAATTCGGCAAGAACTTTTGAAAGCTGATTGGGGACAGATGTTCGCAGGTAAAGGGACGGCTGGAAAATGGGAAGCCTTCAGAAATGAGATAATGAGAATCCAGAGAGAGTATATTCCTGTTAGGGTAAAAGGAAAGGCTGGTAGGTATAAGGAATGCTGGATGACAAAAGAAATTGAGGGTTTGGTTAAGAAAAAGGAAGCATATGTTATGTATAGTGAATCGTTAGAGTATAAAAGAAGTAGAAGTATACTTAAGAGGGAAATCAGGAGGGCAAAAAGTGGACATGAGATAGCTTTGGCAAGTAAAATTAAGGAGAATCCAAAGAGTTTTTACATATATATATTAAGGACAAAAGGGTAACTAGGGAGAGAATAGGGCCCCTCAAAGATCAGCATGGCGGTCTTTGTGTGGAGCCGCAGAAAATGGGGGAGATACTAAAATAGTATTTTGCATCAGTATTTACTGTGGAAAAGGATATGGAAGATATAGATTGTAGGGAAATAGATGGTGACATCTTGCAAAATGTCCATATTACAGAGGAGGAAATGCTGCATGTCTTGAAACCACCTAAAAGTGGATAAATTCCCAGGACCTGATCAGGTGTACCCTAGAACTCTGTGAGAAGCTAGAGAAGTGATTGTTGGGCCTCTTGCTGAGATATTTGTATCATTGATCGTCAACAGGTGAGGTGCCGGAAGACTGGAGGTTGGGTAACGTGTTGCCACTGTTTAAGAAGGGTGGTAAGGACAAGCCAGCAAACTAGAGACCAGTGAGCCGAAGTTGTTGGAGGGAATCCTGAGGGACAGTATGTACATGTATTTGGAAAGGCAACGACTGATTAGGGATAGTCAGATTGAGTTTTTTGAGGAAGTAACAAAGAGGATTGATGAGGGAAGAGTGGTAGATGTGATGTATATGGACTTCAGTAAGGCGTTCGACAAGGTTGCCCATGGGAGACTGATTAGCAAGGTTAGATCTCACGGAATACAGGTAGAACTAGCCATTTGGATACAGAACTGGCTCCAAAGGTAGAAGACGGAGGGTGGTGGTGGAGGATTGTTTTTCAGGCTGGAGGCCTGTGACCAGTGGAGTGTCACAAGGATCAGTGCTGGGTCCTCTACTTTTTGTCATTTACCTAAATGATTTTGGATGTAAGCATAAGAGGAACAGTTAGTAAGTTTGCAGATGACACCAAAGTTGGAGGGGTAGTGAACAGCGAAGAGAGTTACCTCAGATTACAACAGGATCTTGACCACATGGGCCAATGGGCTGAGAAGTGGCAGATGTAGTTTAATTCAGATAAAAGTGAGGTGCTGCATTTTGGGAAAGCAAATCTTAGCAGGATTTTTTCACTTCATGGTAAGGATCAACGAGGCAAAATGAGGACTGCAGATGCTGGAAACCAGAGTTTCGATCAGAGTGGTGCTGGAAAAGCACAGCAAGTCAGGCTGCATCCGAGGTGCAGGAAAATTGATGTTTCAGACAAAAGCCCTTCGTCAGGAATAAAGCTCTATTCCTGATGAAGGGATTTTGCCCGAAATGTTGATTTACCTGTTCCTCGGATGCTACCTGACCTGCTGTGCTTTTCCAGTGCCACTCTGATTTAAACACTTAATGGTAAGGTCCTAGGGAGTGTTGTTAAACAAAGAGACCTCGGAGTGCAGGTTCATAGCTCCTTGAAAGTGGAGTTGCAGGTAGCTGGATAGTGAAGAGGGTGTTTGGTATGCTTTCTTTTATTGGTCAGAGTATTCAGTACAGGAGTTGGGGGGTCATGATGTGGCTGTACAGGACATTGGTAGGGCATTTAAGAGGCATTTGGATGGGTATATGAATAGGAAGGGTTTGGTGGGATATGGGCCAGGTGCTGGCAAGTGGGACTAGATTGGGTTAGGATATCTGGTTGGCATGGACAAGTTGGACCGAAGGGTCTGTTTTCATGCTGTACATCTCTGTGACTCTGTGTTCTGGGATTTACACATTAATGAACTGAAACCTGCAACCCGTTCTAAAAGAGGAAAGACTGAATAGCAACCTAGGGTTGTTCAATATATCCTATCAGTTGCATGACACTGATCTTTTTCTATAAAATCTCAGTCTTATGATCATGCACCACAACTCCCCGATGAAGGAGCAGCGCTCCAAAAGCTAGTGCTTCCAAATAAACCTGTTGGACTGTAACCTGGTGTTGTGTGATTTTTAACTTTACCCACCGCAGTCCAATACCGGCACCTCCACCACAATTCTAGTGAACACAGCCCACACCTCCTGGTGCTGCCAGGAAACATTACAATGCTGATGAAGCGAAGCACTCTGCACTCCTGAAAAACTTACAATTTCAAACAAAACTAGATACTCATTCACTGCTCCTGCTGATACATGACATTGGAAATTCAGTGCAGGAGGCTGAAAGAAAGGATCAGCTTTAAAACAAAACCTCTTGGAGTTCAAAGCTTTCAATGAGAGTCTGAGCCCGGCGATAAGTTCAGGTCACCTTCAATGCGACCCAACTTTGTTACAGCTTCAGATCTCCTCAACAAAAAGACACATAAAAGATAGCTCAAGGTCAAAGCTCACACACTCCCCACTCCACTTTCTTTACTATTGGTCACCACCGAGTTGTCCATTTGTAATTGCATCCTTGGTACAGCCGTAACCCGGAGGAGGTATTGCCTCACCCAGCAATTTCATCCCATACACTGCATCCAAGTCAGTTTCTCCCCACACATTTGCCCGGCTGGGGCAGTGTTGAGTCAACCATATTGCTGTGGGTCGGCAGGGCACAGGCATGGGTAAAGCTCTTACTGCACTCTGGGCAGCTGAAGGCCTCTCCCTGGCATGGACCCACTGGTGCCTCAGCAGAATGAATAACTTGCTGAAGGCCTTCCTGCACTCTGTGCAGAGGAACAGCCTTTCCCGCAGTTGCCACACTTCATGGTTTCTTCATGGGGCAGGATTCCTCAGGTTTCTCCATGGCCAAAGCTTCAGCTACAAGTGAGTGACTGTATAGCAACTTCATGCCGTGAATTCCTCTTTCCAGGCTGTTTCAGGTTCCAAACTCCAAGGTCATGTTGCGGCTGTATAGGACATTGGTTAGGCCATTGTTGGTATATTGCGTGCAATTCTGGTCTCCTTCCTATCGGGAAGATGTTGTGAAACTTGAAAGGGTTCAGAAAAGATTTACAAGCATGTTGCCAAAGTTGGAGGATTTGAGCTATGGGAGAGGCTGAACAGGTTGGGGCTGTTTTCCCTGCAGCGTCAGAGATTGAGGGGTGACCTTATAGAGGTTTACAAAATTATGAAGGGCATGGATAGGGTAAATAGACTAAGTCTTTTCCCTGGGGTCGGGGAGTCCAGAACTAGAGGGCATATGTTTAGGGTGAGCGGGGAAAGATATAAAAGAGACCTAAGGGGCAACTTTTTCACACAGAGGGTGGTACGTGTATGAAATGAACTGCCAGAGAATGCAGTGGAGGCTGATATAATTGTAACATTTAAAAGGCATTTGGATGAATAGGAAGGGTTTGGATGGATATGGGCTGGGTGTTGGTAGGTGGGACTCTATTGTGTTGAGATATCTGGACGGGTTGGACTGAAGGGTCTGTTTCCATGCTGTACATCTCTATGACTCTTAAGATAATTGGTAAACGAGTTAAGTCATAAAGGTTAGGTCATCTTTATCTTGAGATACAAAGGACTTGCAGCTTGCAGAGTGTGGTTAGTACTTTCTCATTGGTCTACTTCTGCATTCTAGTGGTTTTAGTAGTTAGTTGTTTATACAGCTATAGACACAAGCAGCAGCTCATCACGTAGCAATGCAGAAGCCATCTTGTGCAGCTCCTTCAGCCATTTTATCCTACCTTCCAGAGGCCCCATATCCTCTCTCACTCCCTCCATTCTCACTTTGTTGAACCTAATCCCTGCTGTACCTCATCCTGAAGTGTCTGGTTCTTGCTGATTAACAGGTGTCACAAAGCTAGTACCTTTTTTTCCTAGAAGATGTTCCTTGGCTCAAGGAGACTGTGTCTTTGACTTTTTTTCCCAGAGGGGTAATAAACTGGGTCAATCTCCGAGCAGTCTGGTTTGGTACAGAGATGAAAAGGATTTTAAGAGGTCTTTTGTTTATATGTAAACTGATGAGATTTCAGGCCAACGTGGTCATATTTTAGAAGTGACCTGTATAAAAAAAGGGACGTAGTCAGCTCTCGAACTGGTTGGAAGTTCAGGGAGCTGTGTGGAAACTCTGTCTCTCTTTTCTGCCTCTCAACTTCAATCTGTAAGTATGTGTTCTATTTATACTGGTTTTCAAATTGAGTTTGCTTATTGGGACTGTTGTATATATTCGAACAGCATAATTAAGTCTAGTTGGATAGGCTGAGTTCTGTAGGGGTTCTTTATTCTGATCTTTGTGTTTTAATTGTGTAATTTTGTGAATAATTGTTGTCTGTTTTAAAATCTAGTAATCAACCAAGCTAACTTACTCCAGGTAATTTTTACTGTACACTTACTGAAACAAATTGCAAAGTTATAGTGTGGGGCTGCCTGCTTAAGAATGTTTTGCATGGTCTGGTTTAGTCCATAACACAGGCCCCCACACAGGGGAGATCTAATTGAAACATACCGAACACTGAACGGCCTGGGCAGAGTGGATGTTGGGAAGATGTTTCCACTGACAGAAGAGACTAGAAACCGAGGCCACAGCCTTTGAGTAAAGGGAAGACCTTTTAGAACCGAGATAAGGAGGAACCTTTCAACCAGAGAGTGGCGAATCTATTGAATTCATTGCCACAGAAGGCTGTGCAGGCCAGGTCGCTGAGGATATTTAAGACTGAGATAGATAGGCTCTTGAGTATCAAGGGGATCGAGAGTTACGGGGAGAATGCGGGAGAATGGGATTGAGAAACTTATCCGCCACGATTGAATGGTATGAAGATACCTGATGGGCTGAATAGCCTAATTTTGTGCTCCAATGTTTTATGGTCTCTTGCTGTCCTTAGACTCATGAGGGTGAGAATTGGGAGCAGGAGTAGGCCATTTGGTCTTTCGGGCCTGCACCAGCATTGAACAGATCAAAACTGGATATGAATATACCTACATCGAGGTGGATATGCTGGGACACTTTTCACTGCAGCACAAGAGGTTGAGAGGTGACCTTAGTTTATAAAGTCAAGAAGGGATATTGATGTGCATGGCAGATGCTGTTTCCTTCGGGTGGGGGTTTCAAGATTAGGGAGTACATTTTTAAGGTGAGAGGAGAAAGATTAAAAAAAAAGACATGAAGAGCACCTTTTTCTTTTGGTTTAAGTGTGGAATCACTTTCAATGTCCTGAGGAAATGGTGGATGCAGGAACTGTCAACATTTAAGACATTTAAGACTAGATGGGACTAGTTTAGTATGTGAATATAGTCAGCATGGACTAGTTGGACTGAAGGGTCTGTTTCTGTGCTGTATTACTTTGTAACTATTCTGTACTGGTCTTAAAAACATTTTTTTTAATTTCCCCATCACCATCCACTTTGTTCAAAAATCAGATGAATTCAGCCTTGAATATATTCAATGACCCTTCACAACTGCAGGAAGACATCCTCACTTCTGAACTCAATTCCTCTTGCTAATATATCACTTGCCTTGCTGATTGCTTGTTTCACCTGTCTGACAATTGGCATTGACTAGTGTAGAAGGACGCTGAGCTGAAAATGTGTTGCTGGAAAAGCGCAGCAGGTCAGGTAGCATCCTAGGAACAGGAGGATCGCTGTTTCGGGCATGAGCCCTTCTTCAGGAATGAGGAGAGTGTGCCAAGCAGGCTAAGATAAAAGGTAGGGAGGAGGGACTTGGAGGAGGGGCATTGGAAATGCGATAGGTGGAAGGAGGTTAAGGTGAGGGTGATAGGCCGGAGTGAGGGTGGGGGTGGAGAGGTCAGGAAGAAGATTGCAGGTTAGGAAGGTGGTGCGGAGTTCGAGGGTTGGGACTGAGACAAGGTGGAGGGAGGGGAAATGAGGAAACTGGAGAAATCTGAATTCATCCATTGTGGTTGGAGCGTTCCTAGGTGGAAGATGAGGCGCTCTTCCTCCAGCTGTCGTGTTGCAATGGTTTGGCGATGGAGGAGTCCAAGGACCTGCATGTCCTTGGTGGAGTGGGAGGGGGAGTTGAAGTGTTGAGTCACAGGGTGGTTGGGTTGGTTGGTCCGGGTGTCCCAGAGGTGTTCTCTGAAACGTTCCGTAAGTTGGCGGCCTGTAGAAGGCCCTTTGTACATCCACACATCATTCCTGATGAAGGGCTCATGCTGGAAATGTTGACTCTCCTGTTCCTCGGATACTGTCTGACCTGCTGTGCTTTTCCAACGCCACACTTTGACTCTTAACCTCGAGCATCTGCATCCCAATGTGTCACTTTTAACAATGCAACTCCTTTCTGCTTTTTATTCCACAGTAAAGGCTATATTACCACATTGTGGTAATGCAATTGCCATGTGTTTGCCAACTGAGAACAGATCTGGACCAACGTTTCCGTAGTCCGTCCCCTCCCTGGATTCACTCCCTTTCCTTTCACTTGCTGTAAGTCAACAATTGAAGCCCAGAATGCAAAACCAGAAACGGAAAAAAGAGTGCTGTACCTCACAGATGTTGACAGAGGAATGAAGTTGCAGTCTGGGGTGAAGCTCAACCATCATTCAGGGAGAGATTAGCAGCTTCCAAAGCTCATTGTCCAACTTCCGCATTCAGAGAATGGGGAGCTCTGAATGGCAGGAGGTCCAGTCTCTTTCCGATTCTCCAGGGCTCTCTATTGGACCATCAAAAGAAGGTCGCAAACCGTTTGTGCGGAAATCTAGGAGAATGCGCAGATTTTTGCTGACACCGAAGAGCATAAGCAGTCCTTTGCTGACTCTGTGACTCTTGTTCTACACAGTTGGAACCTATATCACAAGACTAGGAATATGCCATTCACCCATTACAGCCTGTATTCAACTGTGGCCTAACTGCGCATATTTCAATGCAGGTTCAGAAAGGTGCCTGCAGCTTTTTAATAAAATTGAAGATGCTTTAATGATGTTTCTGAATATATAATTTTAGCTATTCTTCATTTTAAAGATCAGCCATTTCTCATACACCCCCATCTCTCATATAGACTCATCAACATCCATTCTCTCTCTTTTCTGAGAAAGTCTTGATACAGCAATCAAAGAAGTCTTGAGGCACAAGAAATAACAGGTGCTGGGGGGAAAAAGGGAAAGAGAATGGCTGGGGGTCGAGAGAGAGAAAATGGACAGGGGTTGGGGGGACAGGGAGAGAATGGACAGCGGGCAGCGACACCACAAATCCCACCTTTCCCAGGACCACTGCAGTCACTTCTCAATATACATGTGGTCATGGCAGCAGAATCATATAATCCCTGCAGGCTATTTGGCCCATTTAATTCACACCAAACTTCCAAACAGCTTCCCACCAGAACAACTCACCTACCATATAGCTCTGCAGCTCCCCCTGGCTTATTACCCTAAACTGCAGATTGTTGGACTGTGGGTAGAAACCGCAGCACCCAGAGGTAAACCATGCACAAAGTCCACACAGACAGTCCACAGAGGCTGGAATCAAACCCAGGTCCCTGGCAATGTGAGGCAGCAGCACTAGCCACAGAGTCACTGTGCTGCCCATAGCTTTGGGGTTCTGCTTTGTCTTTGTAGTTTCTGACTGGCTGTCGTCTCCTGACATTGTTGGACCACACCCACTGCAGCCTCCCTTTCCCACTTCTCCAGCCCTGAGCACATTGGTTCCTGAATTCTGCTGCCAACTGCAGAGAACAGAGACGATCTCTGTCACTATTGTCCCTTACCACCACCACCTTCTCCTCCCCCCCCCCAAACTTTGTTCTTCCTCCCACCACCCAGCCAGTTAGCTCCTCCCCCCTGCAGCCCTCTCTCAGATCCTCTTTACCTGCGTGATTCACACTCATACCCACCTGATCCTGTCCACTGACCCAATGAGAAGGCTCTGTCTGGAGATGAATGACCATTACCCGGAATAAAAAGCTGGTTAAGTTTTCCCCTGATGTGTATGCAGCCTGGCTTCCAGCTCCAACTCTGAGCTGAAGGTCTTCCAGCATGTGTTTGCTCTCATCCAGAGCCTCCCACCTTCTGCAAAGCAAAAGATAAGTTCCACCCAGTACGCTCCAATGCATGTTGTATAACTGCTCAATTGTTTTTAGTGGCCAAGCAGAGGCTGATAGCCAAGTTCGGAACCCATGAGGATGGTCTCAACAGGGACCTTGGGTCACTCCACTACATTATACACTCACATGCTCTCTTACATACACATGGTCTCTCAGACACACACATACAAACACACCCCACACACGCCTTCTCAGAGGCTTATACTCCATCACACAAACGTTACCAAGCATGCACACTTGCAAACACATACACATGGGTCTATGTGGTGAATTTGCATTTGCAGATACATTCGATGTGCGCTTTGAGCAGAAATCGGCAGGTAGTCAATCCATGTATTATTTTATAAATTCCTACTTTGATAATAGAACCATTCTGATTCAAGATTTGGATACAGACACACTCAAACTTCACACCTTTCATACATTGTGAGAGCTGAGATGTCACCTATTTTTATAAAACCTTAAGTCATCTCGAGACTGACTTAAAAAAATATTCTGGGATTTCTACATTAATGAAGCAAAACCTGCAACCCATTCTAAAAGATGAAAGACTTAACAGCAATCCAGGTTTTTTTCAATATATCATTTCTGTTGCATGACACTGTGATCTTTTGCTTTAAATTCTGTGTCTTATGATCCTGCTCCACAGCTACCTGATGAGGGAGCAGTGCTCTGAAAGCTAATGCATCCAAATAAACCTGTTGGACTATAACCTGGTGCTTTTTAACTTTACCCACCCCAGTTCAACACCGGCCCCTCCACATCGTTTCTAGTGAACTCGGCCCACACCCTTTACTGCTGCCAGTAAACTTTACAATGCTGATGAAATGGTGAGGTACCTGCACTCCTGAAAAATTTACAATTTCTAACGATAGTAGCTACTCATTCACTACTCCATCTGATACACGACATTGGAAACTTAGTGCAGGAGGCTGAAAGAAATGAGCAGCTTTAAAACAAAAACCATTTGGAGCTCAAAGCTTTCAATGAGAGCCTGAACCCGACGTTAAGTTCAGGTAAACTTTACTGTGACCAACTTTGTTACAGCTTCAGATTCCCCCCAGCAAAAAGGCATAGAAAAAGTAGTTCTTTTTAAAAAACAGCTCAAGGTCAAAGCGCACACACTCTCCACACCCAACACCACCACCAACCCGTTGCTCCTTCAATCCTCCTGCAATGGCGCGTGAACTCGCTGGTGGCTCCGCAGGTTGAAGAAGCGTGTGAAACCCTTCCCACACTGAGAGCAGGTGAAGGGCTTCTCGCCCGTGTGGACCCGCTGGTGGTTCAGCAGGTTGGAGGAATTGCTAAAAGCCTTCCCGCACACGGTGCAGGGGAACGGCCTCTCCCCCGTGTGGACCCGCTGATGGGTCAGCAGGTGGGAGGAACTGTTGAAGGCCTTCCCGCACTCTGGACAGCTGAAGGGTCTCTCCCCTGTGTGGACACGCCGGTGGGTCAGTAGGTTGGAGGAATTGCTGAAGGCTTTCCCGCACTCTCAGCAGCTGAAAGGCCTTTCACCCGTGTGGACCCGTTGGTGGTTCAGCCTGTAGGAGGAACTGCTGAAGGCCTTCCCACACTCGGGGCAGCTGAAGGGCCTTTCCCCGGTGTGGACCCGCCGGTGGGCCAGCAAGGCAGAGGAATAGCTGAAGGCCTTCCCACACTCGGGACAGGAGAACGGCCTCTCCCCCGTGTGGACCCGCTGGTGCTTCAGCAGGTCAGAGGATTTGCTGAAGGCCTTCCCGCAGTTGGGACAGCTGAAGGGCCTTTCCCCTGTGTGGACCCGCCGGTGGGTCAGCAGGGCAGAGGAATCACCGAAGGCCTGTCCGCAGTCAGGGCAGGAGAATGGCCTCTCCCCTGTGTGGACCCGCTGGTGCTTCAGGAGGTCGGAGGAATTGCTGAAGGCCTTCCTACACTCGGAGCAGCTGAAGGGCCTCTCCCCCGCCTGGACCCGCTTGTGGGTCAGCAGGGTGGTGGAACTGCTGAATGCCTTGCCGCACTCAGGGCAGCTGAATGGCCTCTCCCCTCTGTGGATCTGGTGGTGCTTTAGCAGGTCAGAGGATTTGCTGAAGGCCTTCCTACAGACTGGGCAGGAGAATGGCCTTTCCCCGGTGTGGCTGCGCTGAGAAGTCTCTGGGGCAGAGACCCACAGTTACCACACTTCCATGGTTTCTCCACAGGGCGGGATTCCTCCAGTTTCTCCATGGCTGAAGCTTCAGCTGTACGCAAACACTTGTACAGCCCCTCCCCACTGTGAATTCCTGTTTTCACGCCGTATAGCTGTTACACGCTCCACGCTCAGTGCGCTGCAACAGTAGGGTCTCTCATCTAGTCCCATTGATGCTGAAAAAGTACTCAAACAAGAACCAAAAAGTTTGTTTCCTTCTCACAGAATCATAGTTGAAAATTGTTGCGGTCCTGATGAATTGGGTGACTGTCAGACATTGATGTCAAAGTGAGGACTGCAGTCGCTGGAGAGTCAGAGACAAAAAGCGCAGCACTGGAAAAGCACAGCAGGTCAGGCAGCATCCGAGGTGCAGGAGAGTCAATGTTTCCGGCATAACGCTTATACCTGTTCATTTTGAAACTTCTGTCTTCAGATCTTCAAATACGCTGCAAAAAGAAAATGTAAGATTCATCACTGTCAGTGCAGGGTAGAAATTCAGAACAAGCAATTCTACTTTCTGCAGAATATTCTTTTCTTATTTCACAAAATTGAAAACACCATCCCACTCTCTCCCCCTCTGTTCTCACTCTGCTCTAATCAATTCTTACGGGGCAACCAACAAGGTGACTTTGTCACTGTATAAGTTCAAAATTAATATGAAAGAAGTCTTCGATAAGCTGTTGGCACTTAGAAGTTGACAAGGCACTGGGACTTGATGAAATATATCCAAGGATCTTGAAGAAAGGGACGACAGAAATTGTGGGAGCATTCGACATAATTCAACAGTCTTCCATGGAATTGGAGGAAGTGACTGGAAAACTGCAAACACTTTAGCCTTGTTTAAGAAAGGTTGTAAAGATATACTCAGCAATTAGAGGGCAGCCAGTTTAAATTTGGTGGAAAAGCAGAAATAGTTATTCTGGTCAAAATTTGTAGTCACATGGAGAAAGGTGGATTAAGAAGAGCCAGCGTGGGATTGCTGAAGGGGACATTGCATTTAATTAACTTGATGGTGTTTTTTGCAGAAGTTACAGGCTTGACGAGGATAACACCTCAGCTCTCCTCTTTGTTATCCATCCTGGCTGTCCTAGGGAGTCTGGTACACCTACAGCCTTGACGTAATGCTGAATTTGAGGGGATTAAAGCACGAAAGTGTGACTTCAAATTACTTGGCTTCACGGGTTTTGCTATCATATCTCTCCCATAAACGCTGACAGAACAGGCTGTGTGCAGGAGTCTGCTGGGCACCATCTTCATTAATCAAAAGAGAAAGAGCTATTGATTCAGCACCTCAGTAAATCTTGAGGCAGTCTTAGCTCCTATGCACATGTTGGGATACATGTAAGGAGATGTTTATATTTTGCTTCTGTACTTAGAATTCAGAAATTGAAGCCAGTGTACATTTTAAAAATATTTAAGATTAGAAGTACAGAGGAGATCAATATTATACAACAATCCAACAACCCCGTCCCAAGACAACAGGCGCCTGACCCTCACAAAGCTGGCGGCCGGTTGCCCGGGCAACCCGAGAGCTTCTTCGCCGGTGAAGTAAACACTGAGCCTGTGGGGCTTCTATTGGAGGCCTGAGGCCTCCCCCTAGGAGTTTATAAACTCCCCAGTCTCCCTCCTCCCGCGGTTCCCAATCCTACCCTGTCTCACTGTCTCCTCTCCCCGGGGGCAGGAGCCAGGTCTTGGCGCTCGGGCCTGGCGACCTCCCCGGGATGTTCCTGAAACCTGGTCCTGTTCTGAAGGAGAATCCCCGGACCCAAAACACCTCCTCACATTCCTCCCGACACGAGCTGCCGGACCTGCTCAGCTTTTTCCAGCGGCTCCTGTTCTTGTTCCTTCAGCCGCCGGCGCCATTCCTCTCCCACACTCAGTAACACTGTCTTTGTCCCATTGCACATGCGCCAACTCAGGGGGCGGGTCCCTCCTGGTGACGTCATCACCGCCGAAGTGGCGCGGTCGGAGGAGTCCTCCAAGAATTCGGTGACAATGGGGGCGGGGCGATCGCTTTCCCCGCCCCCAGCCACTTGCAAGGTGAGTTTCTTTTAAGTTTGAACGTATTTTCTTTCAATTTTCAGAAATGTTATTCCAGACCTCTGGAAGGCTGAAGCATTGAGAAACTTTCAGACATAAACAAACGGATATGAATAAATTTCATAAAAATAGGTAAGGTAAATTGCGAAATAAACCCAGCACAAAATATCAAAAAGAATAGCAAGAGCTTGTATTGGAATGCTGAAGGGAACAGAATCGCTGAAGTAAATGTTGGTCCCTTGGAAGGTGAAACCGCTGAGTTAATGGGGGAACACTGAAATAGCAAAGCTGCTAAATCAAAACTTTCCTCAGCTTTCACATTGGAGGACAGCAATACTATCCCTATTGGAACAGGCAAGTCAGAGGCTGTAGAAAGGGTAGAACTTAAACAATCAACGTCGATAGGTACACTATCGGGATTGAGGGCGGACAGGTCCCCTGGGCCTAATGGCCCACATTCTAATGTACTAAAGGCAGTGGATACGTTAGTTACAATATTCCAAAATTCCTTGGACACAAGAAAGATTTATTGAGTTTATTTAAGACTGAGATAGGTAGATTCTTGATTGTCAAGGTGATCAAAGGTTACGAAGAGAAAGCGCCAGAAAGGAGTTGACTTCAGCCATGATTGGGTGACGGAGCAGACTTGCTGGGCTGAATGGCCTCTGATATCTTATGAATCCACTGGAGTGGAAAAATACTAATGTAACACCTGTATTCAAAAAGGGAGAGAAGCAATACGTGAGAAATTGCAGACCAGTTAGTTCAACAGCTGTTAATGGGAAGTTGTTAGAATCAATTATCAAGGAAGCAATATCAGGATGTTTGGAAAGTCAAAACTCTTTAGATAGCTCCTTTCAAACTACTACCGTTAAGAAGGTCAAGAGCAGCAGTTACATGGGAGACCATTACCTGCAAGTTCTGTTCAAAGACACTCACTATTGGAGCAGCACACTCATCTCAACAGACAGAGATTACAAAGATAAAGATGGGAGAAACCATTGGAGAGATTTGAAGACTAAAATGAGAATTTTAAAATTTGGTTGTTGCTTGAATGGGCAGCAGCACAGGTCAGTGGACACATGAGCCACAGAGGAATGAGAATTGTTGTCATGATACAAGAGCAAAGTCTTAGATGATTTCAAGTTTACAGAAGGGCAAATGCGTAAAATTATTGATTGCAGCAGTGAAGTAGTCAAGCCTGGAGGTAAGGAAGGGACCAAAGATGATTCCGGCAGCAGCAGCTACTTTGGGAATGGGACAGGCTTGAATGAGATGACAGAGGCGGATACAGGAGGCTTTGTGCTGGCACAGGTCAGAACATCCTCTCAGAATCCAATGCAGCAAGTTATGAACAGCCTGGCTGAATCTGAGAGTTATAAGGGAGAGAATGGAGGCTGAGGAATGAAGATGGATGCAAAAACTGGAAACCAGTGGCTTCATTCTTCCCAGTGTTTAATTGGAGTGGATCCATCAATATGAAGAATTTCAGTAACCAGATTGGACCATGAAACTGGTGAGTTTTGAGAAGGTTTGTAGCTCAGGGTGAGGTTCTGGATGTAGGTTTGCTCGCTGAGCTGAAAGGTTCATTTTCCATCACTATACTAGGTAACATCTGCAGTGAGCCTCCAGATGAAGCACCAGTGGTGTAGCCCACTTTCTATTTAGATGTTTGGGTTGGTGATGTCATTTCCTGTGGTGGCATCATTTCGTATGGCAATGTCATTTCCTGTTCTTTTTCGGGGGGGGGGGTGTAAATGGGATCCAAGTCAATGTATTTGTTGATAGAATTCTGGTTGGAATGCTATGCTTCTAGGAATTCTCATGCGTGTCTCTGTTTGGCTTGTCCTGGGGTGGATGTGTTGTGCCAGTCGAAGTGGTGTCCTTCCTCATGCATCTGTAAGGATACTAGGGATAGTGGGTGATGTCTTTTTGTGGCTAGTTGATGTTCATATATCCTAGTGGCTAGTTTTCTGCCTGTTTGTCCAATGTAGGGAACACCACATCCATCCTCGGATAAGGGTCTGTTTCTGTGTTGTCTGACTTTAACTCTTCTTTTACTGGTCATCACAACCATTTTCTTGCCTTCCCCAATACCCATCCAATTCATTGTTGTTTAAAATATCAGATGAACTCAGCCTTGAATGTATTCAGTGACCCCATACCTGCAGGAAGACATCCCCACTTCTGAACTCAGTTCCTCTTGCTAATATACCACTTGCCTTGCGCATTGCTTGCTGCACCTGTCTGACAACTGGCATTGATTGGTGTGGAAGAACATGTTGCTGGAAAAGCACAGCAGGTCAGGCAGCATCCAAGAAGCAGGAGAATCAGCCCAAAACGTCGATTCTCCTGCTCCTCTGATGCTGCCTGAACAGCTGTGCTTTTCCAGCAACAGTCTCAACTCTGATCTCCAGCATCTGCAGACCTCAATTTCTCCTGGTGTGAAAAAACGCTGAGACCTCTTTGTCCATCCACACAACATTCCTGATGAAGGGCTTGTGCCTGAAACATCAACTCTCCTGCTCCTCGGATGCTGTCTGACCTGCTGTGCTTCCAGTGCCACATTTTTTGACTCTGATCTCCAGCTTCTGCCATCCCAATATATGATCATTTAAACAATGTTTTGTGCTGTTTTCTTTTTCCACAACACCGGCTATAATTTCACACTGAGGTAATACATTTGCCATGTGTTTGCCAATTGAGACACAGACTTGGACCAACTTTTCCAGTCTGTCCCCTCCCTGGATTCCCTCCCTTTGCTTTTAGTTGCTTCAAGTCACAAATTGAACCCCAGCATGAAAAAAAAGAGAGTAGAAGAGGGGGAGAGAAGAGAGATCGCTGTGCTCACAGATGTTGGACAGAGGAAGTTCCAGTCTGTGGTGAATCTCAATCTTCATTCATCGAGAGAAGCAGCAGCAGCTTGAGAAGCTAATGGTCCACCTTCAGACAATAGAGAGGCTGTCTTTAACAAGAACACTAGACTCCTACCGGTCCTCCAGTACTCCTCATTGGTCCATCAAAACAACATAGCACCGTTTTTGCGGACAGCTACAAGCATGCGCGGTGTTTTTGCTGACACTGAGGAGCATGCGTAGTAGACTCTGTGGAGATGGAGTTACTGACAGTTTCTAACTATCCAAAGGCCAATGGGAGAAAAAAAAGATAGAGCCACACTGCTGTTGGTCTGGAGTCAGTCATGCGTAAGCCAGACCAGGGAAACAATGCAGCTGGGACGGCTGAGTGAATCCTTTCCCCTAACAACAGTTTCCTTCCCTAAAAAGGACATGAGTCAGTCAGATGGGGGTTTTCTTTGCCCCGAAAAATGGTTTCATCGTTAAATACTGAACTCCAGGTTTCTGACCGAATTCCAATTCCGTCATCTCCCGCGGCAGGATTCGCCGGAACTGGGTTGTTAGTCCAGTTGATAATGGCACTAGGCTGTCATTCCTTCAACCCCCTGTGATGGCAAATGAACTCGCTGGTGCCTCCGCAGGAGGGAGGAGCAGGTGAAGGCCTTCCCGCACTCGAGGCAACTGAAGGGCCTCTCCCCTGTGTGGACCCGCCGGTGGGTCTGGAGATTGGAGGAATCGCTAAAGCCCTTCCCGCAGTCGGGGCACCCGAAAGGCCACTCCCCCGTGTGGACCAGCTGATGTCTCAGCAGGGCAGAGGAATCACTGAAAGCTTTCCAGCACTCGGGGCAGCTGAACGGCCTCTCCCCGGTGTGGAGCAGCTGGTGCTTCCACAAGGTGCCCACTTGACTGAATCCCTTCCCACACTCGGGACAGCTGAAGGGCCTTTCCCGCGTGTGGACACGCCGGTGGGTCAGAAGGTGGGAGGAATTGCTGAAGACCTTCCCGCATTCGGGGCAGGGGAATGGCCTCTCTCCTGTGTGGACCCGCTGGTGGGTCAGCAGGATGGAGGCCCGGGTAAAGCCCTTCCCACACTCGGGACACCTGAAGGGCCTCTCCCCTGTGTGGCGCCGCTGGTGCCTCAGCATGGAGGCGGCCTGGGTAAAGCCCTTCCAGCACTCAGGGCAGGAGAATGGCCTCTCCCCCGTGCGGACCAGCTGGTGCCTCAGCAGGGTGGAGGCCTGGGTAAAACTCTTCCTGCACTCGGTGCAGGAGAATGGCCTTTCCCTGGTGTGACTGCGCTGATGAATCTCCAGGGCAGACGGGACACGGAAGCCTTTTCCACAGTCGCCACACTTCCACGGTTTCTCCACAGGGTGAGATTCCTCAGGATTCTCCATGGCCAAAGCTTCAGCTGCACACAAACACGTGTATAGCCTTTCCCCACCGTGAATTCCTCGTTCCAGGCCGTATCACTCTTCCAGGCTCCACATTCAGTGCGGTTCAACAGTGGGTCTCTCATCCAGTCCCACTGATGCTGAAAATGTACTGAAACAGGAACCAAAAAGCTTTGCTCCTTCTCACAGAATCTAAGTTGAAAATTGCTGAGGTCCTAATGGATTGAGTGACTGTCAGATATTGATGTCAAAGCGAGGATTGCAGATGCCGTACAGTGAGTCGAGAAGTGTGCTGGAAAAGCACATCAGGTCAGGCAGCACCTGAGGAGCAGGAGAGTTGATGTTTTGGGCATAAGCCCTTCATCTGTTGATTTGAAACTTCGATCTTCAAATACTCTGTAAAAAGAGATTACAAATATCATCACTGTCAGTCCAGAATAGAAACTCAGAACAAGCAATTCTACTTTCTGCAGAATTTTCCACAAAATTGAAAGCACCATCCCACTCTCTCTCTCTGTTCTCACTCCCTTTTAACTAATTCTCCTGAAGGTACTGATTCAGGATCTTACTGGGGCAGAAAAGCAAAAATATCAAGACTGACATCTCTCTGAAGTTTGGATAACTCCACCTGAAAGTTAATATCTTCCACGACATTGGGATGCTGCTGCTGAGAGCGAACAGGTCTAATTTTGGGAAGCAAACAAAAATGTTAATTCAGGGTGAACCTGCCATGCAGCTTCTTGAGGAACAACCAGATACAAAATGGTTAACGCCCCCAGGAAGAGGGGAACAAAATGAGACATCAAGGCGTTAACACTGACACCAGAGAGAAACTGAACATACAGATGTGGCAAACATTAATGGAAAGCCAGAGTCATAGAGATATACAGCACAGAAAATGATCCTTCAGCCAAAGTCTTCCAGATATCCTAAATTAATCTAGTTGCATTTGCCAGCACTTGGCCCATATGCTTCTTAACCCTTTCTATTCATACACCAATCCAAATGTCTTTTACATACTGTAATTGTACCAACCTCCATCACTTCCTCTTCTGATGCTTTTAAATGTCCACCCCACCCACCCTCACCCTAAACCTTGTTACTACCTCGTCCTGGACTCCCCTATCCCAGGTAAAAGACCTTGTCTATTTACCCGATCCACACCACTGATGATTTTATACAAGTCTATAAGGTCACCCCTCAGACACTGCCGCGCTAGGGAAAACAACCTATAGTTCCATCTTCACTCACACGGGTAATTAAGATTCATAGCGGAGTTTGTTCACTCCAGTTGCTAAAGTGAACAAATGTCCCTCCCTTCTCTCTCTCGCCCCCAGGATGAAGAGTTGCCCAGACGGAAAGAGTTTCACTCTGAAACTGACAGGGCCACTTCCGCGTTGTGACATCAATAATGATTCACAAGGGCGGACCGAGGCCAACACCCAGCCCCCGCACTGCGCCGGCTCCGGACTCCGGCGTGCGATTGACCCGCATTACGCCTGCTCCAGATGGCCGGCGTCCCACTGACCTGCATTACACGTGCTCCGGAGGGCCTGGATCCGGCTGGCCCTCGCTGCGCCCGCTCCGGACGGAAAGCGTCCGGCTGACCCTTACTGCGCCTGCTCGGATTGGACGGCGTCCGGCTGACCCTCACTGCTCCTGCTCCGGACGGACGGCGTCCGGCTGACCCTCACTGCTCCTGCTCCGGACGGACGGCGTCCGGCTGGCCCTCACTGCGCCTGCTGCGGATGGCCGGCGTCCAGCTGACCCTCACTGCGCCTGCTGCGGTCGGTGTCAGACTGACCCGCATTACGTCCGCTCCGGACGGCCGGCGCTGCCCTGCACAGTTGGGAAAATCCCTTCCCTTCAACAAATCCCCATAGTGTGGAAGCAGGCAATTCGGCCCAACGAGTCCACACCGACCCTCCAAAGGGTAACCCACCCACACCCATTCCTCTACATTCACCCCCTGACTAATCCACCCGAGCCTGCACAACCCTGGCACTATGGGTAATTTAGCATTGTCCAGGTAAAGGTGGATTGGCAAAGTTAAAAATCACACAACGCCAGGTTATCATCCAACAGGTTTATTTGAAAGGAGTAGCATTTCGAGCGCTACTCCTTCAGGTGGTTGTGGAGAATAAGATCATAACGCATAGAATTTATGAAAAAACATGACAGTGCCCTGCCACTGAAATGATCTATTGAACAAACCTGGATTGTGTAATCTTTCATCTTTTAGAATGTGTTGCAGGTATCACAAATATGTAAATCCCGTAAATCCCACAATTTCCTGCAAGGCACCTTCGAGATAACTATGGTTTTATAACAAAAGATGACATCTTTCAGTCTGGGGGGATGGGGGGTTGGGGGGGGGGATGGGGGGTTGGGGGGGGATGGGGGGTTGGGGGGGGATGGGGGGTTGGGGGGGAGGAGAGTGGGGTTTGGGGGGGAGGAGAGTGGGGGGTTGGGGAGGGAGGGGGGAATGGCAGAACTAGAGGGCATATGTTTAGGGTGAGAGGGGAAAGATATAAAAGAGACCTAAGGGGCAACCTTTTCACAAAGAGGGTGGTACATGTACGGAATGAGCTGCAAGAGGAAGAGGTGGAGGCTAGTACAATTGCAACATTTGAAAGGGATCTGGATGGAATATATGAATAGCAAGGGTTTGGAGGGATATGGGGTGGGTGTGAGAAGGTAGGACTAGATGGGTTGGGATATCTAGTCGGCATGGACAAGTTGGATCGCAGGATCTATTTCTGTGCTGTACATCTCTACGACTATTTCAGCTCAGACAATGCATGAAAGGTGTGAGATCAGAGTCTGTCTGTATCCTAACCTTGAGTCAGGCTGGTTCTATTTTCAAAAGTTGAATTTACATAATACTACATGTATTGACTGCCTGGAGATTGTTCATTTTAGGAGCAAAATAGAATGTATCGGCAAATATAATGCTGCAAATATAAATTCACTGCAATGGACTTGTGTGTATACACACACACGCATGAGAGAAATAAAAAGTCTATTTCTGTGCTGCATATCACACAGACATTGAGATAACATGCTTTATTTCTGTGGTTGTAAATGTTGTTGTAAATTATAGCTGGGGACTAATAGTTAGATGTAAGGGACAGAATTCCTCAAAATAGGGCACTATAAGAATCCTGGGAGAACCCTATTCTAGTTTACTTACTAGTGAACAAACATTAAGCACGAGGATCTATTTATTTTTAATTTTGATTCGTTTTTCTTGTTTGATTCCCTGCTATGACAACACTGTATCTGAATGGTTGACAGGCTGAGAGATGGTGGGTTGGGTCTCAATTGACCCAATGTTTTATTGTTCCAAATGGTGTAAAAATGGGTGTCAAAGCTTCAGCAGAAATCCAGCAGAGCTGACAGGCCAACATCTTACTCTAAGCGAACAGGGAGATCAACAGAGGAGAGAGAAATCAGGACCTGAAATCTGAGCTGACACCAGACTACCCTGTGATCAATGCTTTGATTAGCAGTGCCAACCCTCTACCTTGACCTCGCTTCCCATTTGACTACCCCCTCAATATTCAGGATCCAATCCTTGTCATCCTGAAGCTGGGTTAGCCATGGGAAATGCAGGGTTATAGTTCCATAGTAATAAAAGCAGGAGTAGGCCATTTGTCCTGTCAGGCCTACTCTGCCATTCATTAAGATCATCGCAGCTCCTCCTCCCTGCATTGTCAAAGCTACCCTTAATTCACCAACCATGCAAAAACCCATCCAACTGTGTCTTCAATATACTGAAGTGGCCTTTACTGCTTCATTGGGCAGAGAATTCCATAGATTCTCTCCTAATGGGTGTTTGAAAGCTACTCCCCCGAATCTTGAGGTCTAGTCTCACCCAACAGCAGAAATGACTGGATAGGGAAGGGCTGCATCCCCAAAGTGCAATGAATTCCCTCCTCCCCCCAAAATCCCGGACGGACTCACTCACTCAGTTGTTTGCTCATAAATGAAAGATTTCACTGTTACAACTTCTGCTCCCAGTCAGGGCAAAACATCTTTGACAGCTGCTCTGAAAGTCCAATCTTCACAACCACACTTATGAATCATTCTCCTCTCACCTCAAATATGCACCGTCTAGTTTTGGACTGCACCATCCCGGGGAAAAGATCTTGGGTATTCACCCTATCCATGCCCGTTACAACGTCAATGCCCTCAGTCTCTGATGCTCCAGGGAAAATATTCCTGGCCTATTCTCCCTCTCCCAGTAGTTTAAACCCTCCACGTCTGGCAACAACCTTGTAAATCTTTTCCAACCTCTTTCAAAGTTTCACAACATCTTTTCTATATCAAGGAGACTAGAATTGAATGCAGTGTTCCAAAAGTGGCCCAACCAATTTCGTGGACAGCGGCCACATGACCTCCCAACTCCCATACTCAATGCTCTGACCAAGAAAGGAAAGCATACTGAATGCCTTCTTTACTATCGTAGCTACCTGAGACTCCACTTTCAAGGAATTATGAACCTGCACTCCAAGGTCTTTGTTCAGCAACACTCCCCTTAACTGTGTCAGTTCTGCCTGGATTGCTTGACCAAAATACAACTCCTCACATTTGTCTAAATTAAACTCCATCTCCCACTCCTCGGCCCAATGACCCATCTGCTCAATTCCCATTTATAGCAAACTCTCTTATTCCCTAGAAGCTGAAAATCTTAATCCCACCTAATTCCTGCTGCATCTCATCCTGAAGGGTCTGGTTCATGCTGATACACAGGCCCACACTCTAATTGAAACATACAGAATACTGAATGGCATGGACAGACTGGATGTTGGGAAGATGTTTCCATTGGTAGGAGAGACAAGAACCTGAAGGCACAGCCTTTGAGTAAAGGGAAGGCCTTTTGGAACTGTGATAAGGAGAAACTCCTTCAACCAGAAAGTGGTGAATCTTTGGAATTCATTGCCACAGAAGGCTGTAAAGGACAGGTCATTGAGAATATTTAAGACGGAGGTAGACAGGTTCTTGAGTATCAAGGGGATCAAGGGTTACGGGGAGAAAGCAGGAGAATGGGCCTGAGAAACTTATCAGCTGCGATTGTGTGCTATCAGCAGACCTGATGGGCTGAATGGCCTAATCTCAGCTCCAATGTGTTATGGTCTCTTGCTGTCCTGGACACAGAGGGTGAGAATTGGGAGCAGGACTAGGACATTTGGTCTTTCGTGCCTGGACCAGTATTGCACAGATCATAACTGGATATGAATATACCTACATTTTGGTGGACAGGCTGGGACATTTTTCATTGGAGCATAGGAGGTTGAGAGGTGACCTTACTGAGGTTGATTAAATCATGACAGATCTAGCTAACGTGAATGGCAGATGTCCTTTCCCTTGGGTGGGGGTTTCAAGATTAGGGAGCAAATTTTGAAGGAGAGAGGAGAAAGATTTGAAAAACATGAGGGACATTATTTTTCATTTTACACAGAGTGGTTCGCGTGTGGAATGAATGTCCAGAGGAAGTGGTGCAGTTATAGCATTTAAAGGACATTTGGATAAGTATCTGAATAGGAAAGATTCAGAGGATATGGACCAAATACTGGTAGGTGGGACTAGTTTAGTTAGAGAACATAGTCAGCATGGACTAGTTGGACTGAAGGGGCTGTTTCTGTGCTGTCTGACACTGTAAATGTTCTATGCTGGTCTTGAAACCATTTTCTTAATATCCCCCATAAACATCCATTTCATTGTTGTTCAAAATATCAGATGAACTCAGCAGTGAATACGTTCAATGACCCCCCTAACAGAAGGAAGACATCCCCACTTCTGAACTCAATTCCTCTTGCTAATATACCACTTGCCTTGCTGATAGCTTGCTGCACCTGTCCGACAACTGGCAGTGACTGGTGCAGAAGGACACTGAGGTCCCATTGTACATCTACACATCATTGTTGATGAAGGGCTTGTGCCCAAAACATCAACTCTCATGCTGCCTGATTAGCTGTACTTTTAGGAGAAAGTGAGGACCGCAGATGCTGGAGATCAGAGCAGAAAATATGTTGGTGGAAAAGTGCAGCAAGTCAGGCAGCATCCAAGGAGCATGAGAATCGACGTTTCGGACATGAGCCCTTCTTCAGGAATGAGGAAAGTGTGGCAAGCAGGCTAAGATAAAAGGTGGGGAGGAGGGACTTGGGGGAAGGGCGTTGGAAATGCGATAGGTAGAAGGAGGTTAAGGTGAGGGTGATAGGCTGGAGTGGGGGTGGGGGCGGAGAGGTCAGGAAGAAGATTGCAGGTTAGGAAGGTGATGCTGGGTTTGAGGATTGGGACTGAGACAAGGTGGGGGGAGGGGAAATGAGGAAACTGGAGAAATCGGAGGTCATCCCTTGTGGTTGGAGGGTTCCTAGGCGGAAGATGAGGCGCTCTTCCTCCAGCTGTCATGTTGCCATGGTCTGGCGATGGAGGAGTCCAAGGACCTGCATGTCCTTGGTGGAGTGGGAGGGGGAGTTGAAGTGTTGAGCCACGGGGTGGTTGGGTTGGTTGGTCCGGGTGTCCTAGAGGTGTTCTCTGAAACGTTCTGCAAGTCGGCGGCCTGTCTCCCCAATGTAGAGGAGGCCACATCGGGTGCAGCGGATGCAGTAAATGATGTGTGTGGAGGTGCTGGTGAATTTGTGGTGGATATGGAAGGATCCCTTGGGGCCTTGGAGGGAACTAAGGGGGGGGAAGGTGTGGGCTGAAAATGTGTTGCTGGAAAAGCACAGCAGGTCAGGCAGCATCCAAGGAGCAGGAGAATCGTCGTTTCGGGCATGAGCTCTTCTTCAGGTATCTGAAGGTGTGGGCGCAAGTTTTGCATTTCTTGCGGTTGCAGGGGAAGGTGCCGGGAGTGGAGGTTGGGTTGGTGGGGGCTGTGGACCTGACGAGGGAGTCACGGAGGGAGTGGTCTTTTCGGAACGCTGATAGGGGAGGGGAGGGAAACATATTCCTGGTGATGGGGTCCGTTTGGAGGTGGCAGAAATGACGACGGATGATACGATGTATATGGAGGTTGGTGGGGTGGTAGGTGAGGACCAGTGGGGTTCTGGCCTGGTGGCGATTGGAGGGACGGGGCTCAAGGGCAGAGGTGCGGGAAGTGGAGGAGATGCGGTGGAGAGCATTGTCGATCATGTCTGGGGGGAAATTGCTGTCTTTGAAGAAGGAGGCCATCTGGGTTGTACGGTATTGGAACTGGTCCTCCTGGGAGCAGATGCAGTGGAAATGAAGAAATTGGGAATATGGATGCAACTCTGATCCTCAGCATCTGCAATCCTCACTTTCTCCACATCCCAATGTATCACATTTAAAAACGCACCACCTTTCTGTTTTTCTTGCCACGGCAAAGGCTATAGCTTCACATTGAGGTACTGCATTTGCCTTGTGTTTGCCAACTGAGACACAGACCTGGTCCAACATTTCCTTTCAGCTGCTGCAAATCAACACTATATGAACAGGGATATCGGCTGGGTGCTGGCAAGCGGGACTAGATTAGGTTGCAATATCTGGCCGACATGAACGAGTTGAACCGAAGGGTCTGTTTCCGTGCTGTCCATCTCTATGACTATAATTGAACACCAAAATGAAAACTAAATGGAAAAGGGGGTGAGAAAAGAAAGTGCTGTACTCACAGATGTTGGACAGAAGAAGCAAGTTACAGTCTGGGCTGAAGCTCAATCTTCACAGCAGCTACAGAAGCTTATGGTCCTCCTTCTGCATTCAGACAATAGGGGTGTTCTAACTGGCAGGAGGACCAATCTCCATCCGGTCCTCCAGGCTTTACCATTGGTCCATCAAAAGGAAGTCGCGTGCCGTTCTTCGGACTTCGAGGAGCATGCGTACTACTTTGCTGACACCGGTGAGCATGCGCCTTCCTCGCTGACACCTCGGAGCATGCGCAGTGTGCGCTTTGGTGACTACTGTTCCTGACAGATGTAAAGGATCTAAAGGCCAAAAGGAGAAAAAACGGCTGGAGCCACAATTTTATTTTTCCCTGTAGCTCGACGTTGTATTCTTTTTGCATTTTGTCTGGCTGCTCAACTTTTGTAAGCCTTTTCACCAGGGCAGATGAAGTTGTAAACTGGAGGGCATCGGTTTAAGATGAGGGGAGAAAGATTTAAAATGGTCCGAAGAGGCAACTTTTTCGCAGAGGGTGGTGTGTGTAATGAATGAACTGCCAGACGAAGTGGTGGAGGGTGGTGCATTTACAATGTTTAATAGGAATCTGGATGGGTATATTAATACTGAGCTGAAAATGTGTTGCTGGAAAAGCGCAGCAGGTCAGGCAGCATCCAGGGAACAGGAGAATCGACGTTTCTCCTGTTCCCTGGATGCTGCCTGACCTGCTGCGCTTTTCCAGCAACACATTTTCAGCTCTGATCTCCAGCATCTGCAGACCTCACTTTCTCCCCTGGGTATATTAATAGGAAGGGTTTAGAGGGATATGGTTAGGTTCAGATATGATTAGATTAGATTAGATTCCCTACAATGTGGAAACAGGCCCTTCAGCCCAACCAGTCCACACTAACCCTCCGAAGAGTAACCCACCCAGACCCATTTCCCTCTGACTAATGCACCTAACTCTATGAGCAATTAAACATGGACAATTCACCTGACCTGCACATTTTTGTACTGTGGGAGGAAACCGGAGCACTCTGAGGAAACACACGCAGACACGGAGAACATGCAAATTCCACACTGACAGTAACCCGAGGCTGGAATCGAACCTGGAACTTTGCTGCTGTGAAGCAGCAGTGCTAACTACTGAGCCACCGTGCCGTCATTCAAGTACATTTCTCCCCAGGGGGGAGGAGGGACAGTCAAGAGTCAACCATACTGCTGTAGGTCTGAAGTCACATGTAGGCCAGACTGGGTAAAGAATGCAGCTAGGACAACTGAGTGAATCCTTTCCCACAATGGCAATTTCTTTCCCTAAAAAGGTTATGAGTGAATCAGATATCTCCCCCCCCCGCCCCACCACCAATTCTGAACTCAAGATTTCTGACCGAATTCCAATTCCGCCATCTGTCGTGGCGGGATTTGAACCAATGAGTCCCCAGAACTGGGTTGATCGTCCAGTTGATAATGGCATTTAGCCATCACTCCTTCAATTCCCCCGAGATGGCACATGAACTCACTGGTGCCCCTGCAGGTGGGAGGAACTGGTGAAGCCCTTCTTGCACTGGCAGCAGGTGAATGGCCTCTCCTTGGTGTGGATTCGCTGGCGTGTCCACAGGGTTGCACATCTGACTGAATCCATTCCCACACTCCGGGCAGGTGAATGGTCTCTCCCCAGTATGGACCTGCTGGTGCGTTAGTAAGGTGGAAGAATCGACAAATTCTTCCTGCACACACAGCAGGTGAACAGTCTGTGGTGGTGTAGTTTTGATCCCCCAAACTGAGTAAATCATAAAAGTGCCTTTCACAGTCAGTGCCCTGAATCTTCCTCACTTGCGTATCTGTGTCTCAATGTTCTTCCTGCCACACCAGTATCCAAAATCTCTCATGCAGACAAAAACAAATTTCTTCTCGATTGGTATGGGTGCTGATATTCTAGTCCCAATGAATCAAGTGGCTATGTCAAAAGTTGATGTATCATTTGCTTTCAGATTTCTTTCCGTATGTCTTCCTGCAAAAAAAAACAAATTGCAAAATAAGTGATCATGGTCAGTACAGTTAAAGAAACATAACTTTGGTGGCAATTCTTGTAGATTGCCAGATGATCACATATTATCCAGGACACGAACCTGAAAACCCTCATGCAGCCAGATAGCCCTAAGTGTATATGGAGGACTTCCTAAAGGAGCCAATAGGAGCTACGGTGACAGGTACTGACATCCCATGCTCCAAACAGCTTGTCTGTCATTGGCCAGCTGCCTGGAGTCACACAAGACTATTGTTCAGGAATGTAATATTAAACAAATTTAGCTTAAATCTTTCATCTTTTCAAAAGTTACATTCTCAAGATAGCTTGAACAATAGGTGCCATCTCAGCTCAGATAATGCATTGAAAGTATGAGGTTAAAGTCTGTGTCCCAATATTTCTATGCTACCCATGCCCTTCATGATTTTATAATTCCCTATAAGGTCACCCCTCAGCCTCCAATGCTCCAGAGAAAACAGCCCCAGACTTTTCAGCCTCTCAATATAGCTCAAATCCTCCAACCTTGGTTACATCCTTGTAAATCTTTTCTGAATCCTTTCAAGTTTTACAACATTCTTCCAATAGGAAGGAGACCAGAATTGCATGCAATATTCAAAAAGTGGCCTAACCAACATCCTGTACAGCCGCAACACGACCTCCCAACTCCTATACTGAATGCTCTGACCAAAAAAGGAAGGCATACCAAACATGTTCTTCACTATCTTATCTACCTGTTTCAAAGGGAGACTCCCTCCCTCTGGGCAACATCTGGGAACAAAGCAATGTCTCCCTCTTTCCATTCCTTATCCTGGGGGGAGGGGGGGGGGGTTTGGATTCGCCCACACTGGGGAAACAGTATCAGTATTCACCCTATCCATAACACTCATGATTTTGTAACCTCTATAAAGGTCACCCCTCAACCTTTGATGCTTCAGAGAAAACCAGTCCTTGCCTATTCATCCTCTCTCTTTACCTCAAACGCTTCAACCCTGGCAACAGCCTTGTAAACTTTTTCTGAATCGTTTAAGTGTTAAATCCTTCCCAAAGCAGAGAGACTGGAGCTGAACATAGTATTCCAGAAATGGCCTCATCAATTTGGGATATCTGGTTGGTAAGGACGTGTTGGACTGAAAGATCTGTTTCTGTGCAGTGGAGTTTTATGGCTCTATGGTAGGGATATAACCCATGTCTACATTCCCCCCTCCATCCTGCCACTTGTTGTGTGGTTCAAACCGTGGATCTCAGTTGGTCATCAGACTCTGACAATGTCCAAATACCCTGAGGCATTTCTCATAAGCTACCAGGATTGTAGCCGCAGTAAGAAACTTTATTTTTCCTGATTTTAATTGTCCAACCTTCAGCACTGGAAGAGCTCTCTCTTTTACCCATGTAATCATCCTGACAGCCTCACTGGGAAGGGAGAAAGTGGAGCCAATCTTTACACGGGCAGATTTCGTCACAGACTCAGAGGCAAGGACTGCAGATACTAGAAAGTCAGTGTCAAAAAGTATGGCACTGGAATGTGATGAAGGGCTTATCCTCGAAACATCAACTCTCCTGCCCCTCGGATGCTGCCTGACCTGCTGTACTTCTTATAGTGCGACACTTTCCAACTCAGATTTCTCCAAAGAGTCAAACATTTCAGGTATATACCTCCTGATGTCACCGCATGTTCCAAATCGTTAAGAGCCTCTTAATAGATGCTCAACTGACCAATGAATGTGTGCTATCTTGAATACTAATACAAGTCACACCTACACAAAGAATTTAAAAACTCTCCACTTGGTGTGGCTGAAGAGGTGTCTCAGCAGATGGGACGACCGACTGAAGGCCTTCCCACACACAGAGCAGGTAAATGGCCTTTCTCCAGTGTGCACACACTGGTGCACCCGCAAGGTGGAGGAATCTGTGCTCCCTGCAGGTGGAGCAGGAGAAAGGCTTCTCGCTGGCGTGAATGTGCTGGTGAGTTAGCAGGGAAGTCGAATGGGTGAAGTCCTTCCCACAAACTGAGCAAATTAATGGCATCTCCCCGGTGTGAACCCACTGGTGAGTCACCAGGGTGGATAGGTGAACGAATGCCTTCCTACACACTGAGCAGGTGAATGGCCTCTCCCCGGTGTGACCACAATGATGGGAATCAAGCAGACAAAGGAATTTGAATTCTTTCCTGCAATCCTCGCATTTCCACGGTTTCTCCGTCACATGGAAATCCAGATCTCTCTCCAGGTTTGACAATCAGTTGAAAGACCACTCACACGGAATGTGTTCTGTCTCTTGCCACTGCAAATGGGATGTTGCTATTTCAGGCTGTGTATCCGCTTAGAGCTCTTCCCACAGTCAGTTCACTGGGACACTCTCACTCAGGTCTGTGTGACTCAGTCTCACTGATGATTGAAACGTTTCGAAGCAGTCAGGGCAGCAGAGAAATAATAAATCCTGAGAGATTCAAAGGCTGATGATGATTATCTCTATCAGATCTTGTTTTGATATTTCTGCCTGCAATTCCTTCCCTTTCTCATACCCTGTAAAAGGAGATTACAGGAAGCATCACCATCTGCACAGGATAGAAATTCAAAACAGACAATTCTGGTTCCTGTGGAACCCGAGGTCTGAATATCATGCATAGGTTGAAGCATTTTATCCATATCTGCCCTGTCAAGATCCCACAGGATGTTTACAAAACCTTCGACCAAAATAATCCATTTAGCCCATTGAATCTGCTCCACCATTTATTACCATAATGTCTAATATTATAATCCAAACATCCACATTCATACCTTATTATTGATTCCCTTGACTCAAATTCTGCCCACCATCTGCCTTGACTGTACTTAGTGATTGAACTTCAATAGCCCTGTCATTCATTACCCTCTGAGAGAAGATATCCACCTCATCTCCATCATAAATATGCAAACACTTAAGATTAGAGGCTATTCCTTCTGGTCTGAGACTCTTCCACAAATGATCACTACCTTTTTGGCAACTAACCTTTCAGGCCCACTAAGATTCTGATATTTATTCATTAAGATCTCCTCTCATTTTTCCAAACTCAAATGAATGCTTAACTAAGCTACTCAACCTTGCATCATTAGCAAACACATCAATTCCCAGGATTAATTTTGTGAACGTTCTCTCACCAGCTTCCAATGTTTCTGTCATCTCCTCTACTTCGAGGGACCAGAAGTACAAAACACGCAAGTTATGGCATAATAAAAGAATGATAAATAATAGACATTTTTCTAGCAGCAATTCAAAGTTGTGCAAAAAATTTTAGATAGAAAAAGAGTCAAATCATATAGTGTTAAGGAGTCTGATGGCTTGGGGGAAGAAATTGTTGCACAGTCTGGTCGTGAGAGACTGAATTGGGAGGTGGGTGGGGATTGGAGTTCCTCGCTGCCACATCATTTTGTGCCTCAAACTATGCATAAAAAGTTGTTCAACTCATCCAGCAGTGGGGAGGCACCACCAGCACAACCAGGCAATGCTGTTCGGTGGTTAGTGATGGCTTGGATGCCCTTCCACACGCTCAGTTTATCACTGCTGTCCTGAAAGTGGCTGTGTATTTTCTGTGTATGCACATTTTGACTCTTTGATGCCCGGGTCAGGTTGGCCCTCACTGTTGTTAGGCCCGCCTTATCATCTGCTATGAAGGTAGAATCACAGATCCTCAGCACTGCACACACCTTTGCAGTCATTCATGGCAAGAAGTGATGGTCTTGGACACAATGACACCGTCAATACACTTGCTAATGTAGGAAATCACCGACATCATGTACTCCTTTAAATTTATGGAATCGCTATCATTTGTCGTCTCCCTGAACACCCACCAGTCAGTGCGCTCAAAACTGTCTTGAAGAGCAGAAATGGCTCCACCTGGCCAGGTTTTCACCTGCTTCAGAACCAGTCTGATACGCCTGTATACTGGGATTAGCATAACAGAGATGTCGTCTGACGAGCTGAGGTAGGGCAGGGATATCAGTTTAACCCCAGAACGAGAAAAGAAATTGAAAAGGATGGGAAGGGTGCAGAAAGAAAGTGCCGTACTCACAGATGCTGGACAGAGGAAGGAAGTTGCAGTCTGGGGTGAAGCTCTATCTCATTAAGACAAGTAGTAGCAGCTTCCCGAGCTCATTTAGACAATAGGTGAGCTCTGATTGGCAGGAGGACCAGACTCCTTTCGGGTCCTCCGGGTTTGCAATTGGTCAGTCGCCAAGTATGGTTCATTCTTTGTGCGACGGACAAAGGACCCCTCCCTTTGTGCGTTGGCCAAAAGGACTTGGAACACAGCGACATCACCGGTCGGCGCTGCGATTTCTATTGGCTCCTTCACGACGCCCCGCCCTCCATCGTGAACGTCACAACGCGGGACGAGGCCAGTTTCAGAGGGAAACTCCCTCCCTCTGGGCAACATCTGGGAGCAAATCAATGTCTCCCCTTTCCATTCCTCACCCTGGGTTGGAGATGGGGAGTGAGAGGGGGAGGGGTAAAACCATTCAGTTATAGCAGCTGGAAAAAGAGGAAGTGAATCAAATGGAAGGGGTTTCAGATTCTCTCTGTCTCTCAAGGCTTTCAGGTCCGCAAGGCATTTATCAGGACTGGAACTTGAGAAGGGACAGAGATCTATCTAGTGTTATTAAATGGTTATATATTCAATATGCTAGTCTCCGAGATTCAAATACAATTATATGTTGTATTTTTGTCCTTTAGCTATGTCATATACTTCCAATTATAGAATTATTGAATGGAACAGTAAGTGACCATTGGACAGAGACCTCCCAATTCATATACTCAATGCTCTGACCAATATAGGGCTACTTTCTCTGGAGTGTCAGAGGGTGAGGGGTGACATTATACAGGTTTATAAAATCATGAGGAGCATGGATAAGGGAAATAGACAAGGTTATTTTCCTGGAGTGGGGGAGTCCAGAACTAGCAGGCATAAGGTTACGCTGAGAAAAGGGACCTAAGGGACAACTTTTTCACGCAGAGGGTGGCATGTGTATGGAATGCGCTATTAAAGGAAGTGGTGGAGGCTGCTACAGTGACAACATTCAAAAAGGCATCTGGGTGGGTATATGAATAGGAACGGTTTGAGGGATATGGGTCAAGTGCTGGCAAATGGGACTAGTTTAGGTTTGGATGTCTAGTCAGCATAGACAATTTGGAATGAATGGTCTGTTTCCATATGTATATCTCCATGATTCTACGACTCTATGACTCTCCCTAGAGCTCAAACCCTCCAAACCTGGCAACATCCTTGTACATCTTTTCTGAGCCCTTTCAACTTTAACATCCTCTGATAGCAAGAAGGCCAGAACAGAACACAATTTTTCAGAAGTGGCCTCACCAATTTGGGATAACTGGTCAGCATGGATGAGTTGGACGGAAAGGTTTGTTTCCATGCGGTCAGGTTCTATGACTCTATGATAGGGATATAACCCATGTCTGCATACCCTTCTCCATCCTGCCATTTGTGGTGTGGCTCAGACTCTGGGAACATCAGTGGGTCACACAGACCATGACAATTTCAAAAATACCTCCAAAAGCCACCAGAATTGTAAGACATTATCAGAAACTCTCATTTTTCCAATTTGTCCAACCTTCAGTACCGGACAAGCATTCTCTGTTTCCCATGTTATCGTCCTGACAGCCTCCAGGGGAAGGGACAAACTGGAGCCAATCTTTCCATGGGATAGACTTTTTCACAGAATAAAACATGACAGGTATACATCTCCCGACTCCACTGCATGTTCCAAATCAGTAAGTGTGTCTTAATAGCTGCTCAACTGACCAGTGAATGTAAGCGCTCTTGAGTACTAATAGTCGAGAGTGCGTTGCTGGAAAAGGACAGCAGGTCAGGCAGCATCCCAGCAGCAGGAGAATCGATGTTTTGGGCATAAGCCCTTCATCAGGATCGATGTTCAGGCAGAAGCCCTTCATCAAAATCAGCTATTCCTCAGAACTGCCTATGGAACCATCTGATCTCAGATGGACCCCGGACCACATTCAGCCCAACACAGTTTGAACCTGAACAGGACACCCAGTACACACTACAAATTCGAAACCTTCAGCAACAATTCTCTTTCCGGATCCTCTGCTCCATGCTATTAGCCATGCACCGCCACCTACTCTACCTGCAGTCAGTCCTGCCTCAGCAATACTACCTTTCCTCTTGAATACTAATACAAGTCACACCCACAAAGAATCCAAACGTGCTCTACTTGGTGTGACTGGATTGGTGTCTGAGCAGATGGGATGACTGACTAAATCCCTTTCCACACACGGAGCAGGTGAAAGGCCTTTCCCCAGTGTGAACCCGCTGGTGTCTCTGCAGCTGGAATAATCTGTGAATCCCTTACCATACACAGACCAGGAGAACGGTCTATCCTCAGTGTGGATGGGTCTGTGCACCAGCAGGATGGATGAATGGCTAAACCCTTTCCTGCAGACGAAGCAGGTGAACAGCCTCTCCCTGGTGTGAATGTGCAGGTTTGTCTGCAGGTCAGAGGAGTTCATGGAACCCTTCCCACACTCGGACCAAGTGAATGACCTCTCCCCGGTGTGAACCTGCTGGTGGGTCACCAGGGGCCCATAACCCAGAGGTCGATGGATCGAAACCATCCTCTGCTATTGTTCAATGTCACCTCGAACTGCTTTCCTTTGGATCGGTGCTCTCTTCTGCAAGCTTTGAGGAGATTCCTGAAGAAGGGCTTATGGCCGAAACGTCGATTCTCCTGTTCCCTGGATGCTGCCTGACCTGCTGCGCTTTTCCAGCAACACATTTTCAGCTCTTATGCAAGCTGCCGAGTATCCCAATGGCATGTCGTATATCGATGCACTCGCCAAATCCACTCAATTCAAGTGGCATGGTTTAAGAGGTCTGGTCTTCGTCGGTTTCCTCTGAACCGAATCGCAAACCCAGTTCTCTGCGATGCCAATCAGCTGGTAAAGTTGAAACACATGCCTTGCGGTTTTGTCCATTCCTTGCAGTAATTCGCCACCCTGGTCCAGACGAGCATGACAAGCATGTCAGAAACCGCATCACGACTCAGACATAGTCCCCTACTATTAGGACGGATACCACCGATTGTGAATAACCTCAGAGAGAGAGAGAGAGAGACAAGTGACAGACAGTCGTCGTGGACTCGATGGGCTGAACGGCTTCTGTCTGGGCGAGAATGATGCTACGTGTTTATGCCGTCCCACTGCCTGTCTCTGGGACAGAGAGGCTGAGGGGGCAAAACTGGTTCATTTTTAACCGTCCCTTCCGTGTTGGACTGCCTGCAGTCCCTCAGCTCAGGGCCGTGGGGATGACTCTCAGTGAGTGAAGGTTTCACTCGGATTCTCTTCATCTGGGGCACTTGGGGCTCAGATGTTAACTGCTGCGCGGTCGCAGCAAAGAAAGCAATGCCCACTTTGCAATACACTTTCCGTAAGATTGCTGCGTGAAGACGATTTCTGAACACCAAGAAGACTGCACAACCATGTGAATTTACCTGAGCGAAGAGTCCTCGGTGTCCATTTCTTTCTGTCCTGCCAGCACAGCATCTTTCTATCTCTCCGATAACAGACCCTTGGAGAAAGTTCACAATCAAAGTTGTTCATGTTCCCCGCATTAATGTAACTGACACCTCTCACCCCAAGGGTTTCAGAGAGAGAGAGAGAGAGCAGAAGAGCGAATGGACTCTACCCGCACCCCACCCTACACCCCGTCCCACCCCGCAGAACAACGTGCAAGTAGAAATGAAATGGTTTAATTTTCCACCAGTGGAGGTAGTCCAGTTCCTGGGGATGAGACAAATATCAGCGCCCCGGGGACAGAAAGACAAGCAGATGTTCTGGAAACGCTTTGCTGCTTGCAATTCTTGGAGCAATGTGGAATGTACTTCACACTGAGCAAGTTTCAGCTGGCTCAGTGTCTCCGATGTACATTGCTGTGTTTGCCGCCAGCTCAGAGAGAGAACAATAGGAAGGACGTAGGAGTGAATAACGATCCACGTGAGAGGGCGAATAACTGTTAATGGAGACTGTTAGCGGCTAACAATACGTAGTGTGTCAGAGCAGACGAGGTGATAACAAGGAGTCGTTTGTGTGGTAGGGGTCAAGGACATGGGGGAGTTCAGGCCCTAAAGTTATGGAACTCGATATTGAAGACCGGAGGGCTGTAAGGTCTCCAAGTGGAAAATGAGGTGTTGTTCTTTCATCTGGAGCTAGAACACTGCTGCAAGCCTGAGACAGAAATGTTGGCCAGGGAACAGGGTGATGTGTTAAAGTGGCAGGCAACCGCAAGGTCAGGGCCTTTTTTTCCGCGGGCAGAACCGGGATGTTCTGCGAAGCAGTCACCCAGTTTATGCTTCATGCTACATTGGGGAAATGACACTGTGAGCAGCGAATGCAGTGAACTAGGTTGTGGCAAAAGTGCTGCTTCACCTGGCAGGTATGTTTGAGCCCTTGGATATTCAGGAGGGAGCAGGTAAATGGGCAGGTGTTACACATTCGGCGGTTGCAGGGGAAAGTGCCTTGTCACGATGGGAGGTGGGTGTGGGGTGTTGCGAGTGAAGGAAGAGTGGAACCGAGGTGGAACCCCTGGCACAACGGGTGCGTGTTGGGACCATAACCCAGCTGAGAAAGCATTATCTCCTATTCACTCAATGTCGTCTTTAGCAGCTTTCCGGTATAACAGCGCTCTGTTCTGCACCTCGCCTTCTCATCTGCTGCCGAAAAAAAGCTTGGACATAAATATTTCCCAGTGATATACTGGCCCAATGTGCACAGTCGCGTTGATACACTCGTGGAGGTCTGCGTGGTCTTCTCCTGTTCTCTGTATCCTATGTTGAGGAGGGCAATGCTTGTCACTGGCCACTCGGGTGTCAGAGAAAAGTTTCGAAACAAAATGGTTGAATTATCTGCCAGTGGAGAGAGCCCGGTTCCTGGGGACGGGACAAACAGCAGCAGGGAGACTGAATGAGAAGCAGCTGTTCGGGAAACTCTTTGCCGTTTGCAATTCTCAGAGCAATCTCAAATGTATTTCATACTGAGCAAGTCTCAGGTCGCGCAAGCGGTGTGGGGGGTTAGTAGCGTTTCAGCCCTCTGGCTCGTTGGTCTAGGCGTATGATTCTCGCTTAGGGTCCTTTACTGCACCGACATGCGAGAGGTCCCGCGTTCAAATCCCGGACGAGCCCGCGTTTTTTAACTTGACTTGTGCAAAACTCTCTGATTAATTTTCTCAAAAAACGCCTTCGTGAAACGAGGTTGGGCTGTTTGGAGTACGAATGAGGCAGAAGACAGGGAAGTGAAATGGTTGGAGATAGTGTTCAACAGGTTGACGTGAGTGGTGCGGTGTTTGAGGAATGTCAACAATCAAGGGAGATTGGAAAATTGGAACAGCTCTCCTCGGAGAACCGAACTTTTCCAAGTCATGAGGGACCTAGAAACAGGAAATAATGTTGTAAAATGCTCCCACACCTGAAAGGATCCTCAACGATTCGGCAGAATTTTAAAGTCACGAGGAAAAGAAGTAAAAGTGACATGAGGAAGATCGTTTTCGTTACAGGGACTGGTTAGGGTCAGTAAGTCCCTGTCTGACACTGACAAAGAGGAAGATTCAATGGACACAAAAGGGAATTCGGTGGTCACGTTCAGATGTGCAGATTTACGCTGAGAAGGCGAGAGAATGAAACGAATAGAGACACACGTTTACTTAAGTGTAGAACCAACAGAGCGAAGGTGGGCCGCATGGCCTCCGTCTGCGCTGTGACACATGTTGTGATTCAGTGTGAAATCACAGTTCGACCAACAGAATGTGGGAATTTAGAAATAAGTTTATATTTACACAGCCTCCATACGTCTGCGAAACAGTATATTACACGGCAGCAGTGGAGGTCTTTGACATCAGGCTCGAACGTGCCTGCCGCGTGCCAGACGGAAACCTGAAGTGTTCTGTGGAAAGGGAGCCGCGTGCGGCAGCAGAGTGGCGCAGCGGGAGCGTGCTGGGCCCATAACCCAGAGGTCGATGGATCGAAACCATCCTCTGCTATTGTTCAATGTCACCTCGAGCTGTTTTCCTTTGGATGGGTGCTCTCTCTTCTGCAAGCTGCCTTTGCATCTCCGTACCGAATGTCCAAATGGCATGTTAGCAGATCGATGCACTCGTCAAATCAAGTGGCACGATTTTAGAGGTCTCAGAGGTATTCTGGTCTTCGTCGGTTTCCTCTGAACCGAATCGCAAACCCAGTTCTCTGCGATGCCAATCAGCTGGTAAAGTTGAAACACATGCCTTGCGGTTTTGTCCATTCCTTGCAGTAATTCGCCACCCTGGTTCAGACGAGCATGACAAGCATGTCAGAAACCGCATCACGACTCAGACATAGTCCCCTACTATTAGGACGGATACCACCGATTGTGAATAACCTCAGAGAGAGAGAGAGACAAGTGACAGACAGTCGTCGTGGACTCGATGGGCTGAACGGCTTCTGTCTGGGCGAGAATGCCGTCCCACTGCCTGTCTCTGGGACAGAGAGGCTGAGGGGGCAAAACTGGTTCATTTTTAAACGTCCCTTCCGTGTTGGACTGCCTGCAGTCCCTCAGCTCAGGGCCGTGGGGATGACTCTCAGTGAGTGAAGGTTTCACTCGGATTCTCTTCATCTGGGGCACTTGGGGCTCAGATGTTAACTGCTGCGCGGTCGCAGCAAAGAAAGCAATGCCCACTTTGCAATACACTTTCCGTAAGATTGCTGCGTGAAGACGATTTCTGAACACCAAGAAGACTGCACAACCATGTGAATTTACCTGAGCGAAGAGTCCTCGGTGTCCATTTCTTTCTGTCCTGCCAGCACAGCATCTTTCTATCTCTCCGATAACAGACCCTTGGAGAAAGTTCACAATCAAAGTTGTTCATGTTCCCCGCATTAATGTAACTGACACCTCTCACCCCAAGGGTTTCAGAGAGAGAGAGAGAGAGAGCAGAAGAGCGAATGGACTCTACCCGCACCCCACCCTACACCCCGTCCCACCCCGCAGAACAACGTGCAAGTAGAAATGAAATGGTTTAATTTTCCACCAGTGGAGGTAGTCCAGTTCCTGAGGATGAGACAAATATCAGCGCCCCGGGGACAGAATGACAAGCAGATGTTCTGGAAACGCTTTGCTGCTTGCAATTCTTGGAGCAATGTGGAATGTACTTCACACTGAGCAAGTTTCAGCTGGCTCAGTGTCTCCGATGTACATTGCTGTGTTTGCCGCCAGCTCACAGAGAGAACAATAGGAAGGACGTAGGAGTGAATAACGATCCACGTGAGAGGGCGAATAACTGTTAATGGAGACTGTTAGCGGCTAACAATACGTAGTGTGTCATAGCAGACGAGGTGATAACAAGGAGTCGTTTGTGTGGTAGGAGTCAAGGACATGGGGGAGTTCAGGCCCTAAAGTTATGGAACTCGATATTGAAGACCGGAGGGCTGTAAGGTCTCCAAGTGGAAAATGAGGTGTTGTTCTTTCATCTGGAGCTAGAACACTGCTGCAAGCCTGAGACAGAAATGTTGGCCAGGGAACAGGGTGATGTGTTAAAGTGGCAGGCAACCGCAAGGTCAGGGCCTTTCTTTCCGCGGGCAGAACCGGGATGTTCTGCGAAGCAGTCACCCAGTTTATGCTTCATGCTACATTGGGGAAATGACACTGTGAGCAGCGAATGCAGTGAACTAGGTTGTGGCAAAAGTGCTGCTTCACCTGGCAGGTATGTTAGAGCCCTTGGATATTCAGGAGGGAGCAGGTAAATGGGCAGGTGTTACACATTCGGCGGTTGCAGGGGAAAGTGCCTTGTCACGATGGGAGGTGGGTGTGGGGTGTTGCGAGTGAAGGAAGAGTGGAACCGAGGTGGAACCCCTGGCACAACGGGTGCGTGTTGGGACCATAACCCAGCTGAGAAAGCATTCTCTCCTATTCACTCAATGTCGTCTTTAGCAGCTTTCCGGTATAACAGCGCTCTGTTCTGCACCTCGCCTTCTCATCTGCTGCCGAAAAAAAGCTTGGACATAAATATTTCCCAGTGATATACTGGCCCAATGTGCACAGTCGCGTTGATACACTCGTGGAGGTCTGCGTGGTCTTCTCCTGTTCTCTGTATCCTATGTTGAGGAGGGCAATGCTTGTCACTGGCCACTCGGGTGTCAGAGAAAAGTTTCGAAACAAAATGGTTGAATTATCTGCCAGTGGAGAGAGCCCGGTTCCTGTGGACGGGACAAACAGCAGCAGGGAGACTGAATGAGAAGCAGCTGTTCGGGAAACTCTTTGCCGTTTGCAATTCTCAGAGCAATCTCAAATGTATTTCATACTGAGCAAGTCTCAGGTCGCGCAAGCGGTGTGGGGGGTTAGTAGCGTTTCAGCCCTCTGGCTCGTTGGTCTAGACGTATGATTCTCGCTTAGGGTCCTTTACTGCACCGAGATGCGAGAGGTCCCGGGTTCAAATCCCGGACGAGCCCGCGTTTTTTAACTTGACTTGTGCAAAACTCTCTGATTAATTTTCTCAAAAAACGCCTTCGTGAAACGAGGTTGGGCTGTTTGGAGTACGAATGAGGCAGAAGACAGGGAAGTGAAATGGTTGGAGATAGTGTTCAACAGGTTGACGTGAGTGGTGCGGTGTTTGAGGAATGTCAACAATCAAGGGAGATTGGAAAATTGGAACAGCTCTCCTCGGAGAACCGAACTTTTCCAAGTCATGAGGGACCTAGAAACAGGAAATAATGTTGTAAAATGCTCCCACACCTGAAAGGATCCTCAACGATTCGGCAGAATTTTAAAGTCACGAGGAAAAGAAGTAAAAGTGACATTAGGAAGATCGTTTTCGTTACAGGGACTGGTTAGGGTCAGTAAGTCCCTGTCTGACACTGACAAAGAGGAAGATTCAATGGACACAAAAGGGAATTCGGTGGTCACGTTCAGATATGCAGATTTACGCTGAGAAGGCGAGAGAATGAAACGAATAGAGACACACGTTTACTTAAGTGAAGAACCAACAGAGCGAAGGTGGGCCGCATGGCCTCCGTCTGCGCTGTGACACATGTTGTGATTCAGTGTGAAATCACAGTTCGACCAACAGAATGTGGGAATTTAGAAATAAGTTTATATTTACACAGCCTCCATACGTCTGCGAAACAGTATATTACACGGCAGCAGTGGAGGTCTTTGACATCAGGCTCGAACGTGCCTGCCGCGTGCCAGACGGAAACCTGAAGTGTTCTGTGGAAAGGGTGCCGCGAACGGCAGCAGAGTGGCGCAGCGGGAGCGTGCTGGGCCCATAACCCAGAGGTCGATGGATCGAAACCATCCTCTGCTATTGTTCAATGTCACCTCGAGCTGCTTTCCTTTGGATGGGTGCTCTCTCTTCTGCAAGCTGCCTTTGCATCTCCTTACCGAATGTCCAAATGGCATGTTAGCATATCGATGCACTCGTCAAATCAAGTGGCACGATTTTAGAGGTCTCAGAGGTATTCTGGTCTTCGTCGGTTTCCTCTGAACCCAATCGCAAACCCAGTTCTCTGCGATGCCAATCAGCTGGTAAAGTTGAAACACATGCCTTGCGGTTTTGTCCATTCCTTGCAGTAATTCGCCACCCTGGTTCAGACGAGCATGACAAGCATGTCAGAAACCGCATCACGACTCAGACATAGTCCCCTACTATTAGGACGGATACCACCGATTGTGAATAACCTCAGAGAGAGAGAGAGAGAAGTGACAGACAGTCGTCGTGGACTCGATGGGCTGAACGGCTTCTGTCTGGGCGAGAATGCCGTCCCACTGCCTGTCTCTGGGACAGAGAGGCTGAGGGGGCAAAACTGGTTCATTTTTAACCGTCCCTTCCGTGTTGGACTGCCTGCAGTCCCTCAGCTCAGGGCCGTGGGGATGACTCTCAGTGAGTGAAGGTTTCACTCGGATTCTCTTCATCTGGGGCACTTGGGGCTCAGATGTTAACTGCTGCGCGGTCGCAGCAAAGAAAGCAATGCCCACTTTGCAATACACTTTCCGTAAGATTGCTGCGTGATTTCTGAACACCAAGAAGACTGCACAACCATGTGAATTTACCTGAGCGAAGAGTCCTCGGTGTCCATTTCTTTCTGTCCTGCCAGCACAGCATCTTTCTATCTCTCCGATAACAGACCCTTGGAGAAAGTTCACAATCAAAGTTGTTCATGTTCCCCGCATTAATGTAACTGACACCTCTCACCCCAAGGGTTTCAGAGAGAGAGAGAGAGAGAGCAGAAGAGCGAATGGACTCTACCCGCACCCCACCCTACACCCCGTCCCACCCCGCAGAACAACGTGCAAGTAGAAATGAAATGGTTTAATTTTCCACCAGTGGAGGTAGTCCAGTTCCTGAGGATGAGACAAATATCAGCGCCCCGGGGACAGAATGACAAGCAGATGTTCTGGAAACGCTTTGCTGCTTGCAATTCTTGGAGCAATGTGGAATGTACTTCACACTGAGCAAGTTTCAGCTGGCTCAGTGTCTCCGATGTACATTGCTGTGTTTGCCGCCAGCTCACAGAGAGAACAATAGGAAGGACGTAGGAGTGAATAACGATCCACGTGAGAGGGCGAATAACTGTTAATGGAGACTGTTAGCGGCTAACAATACGTAGTGTGTCATAGCAGACGAGGTGATAACAAGGAGTCGTTTGTGTGGTAGGGGTCAAGGACATGGGGGAGTTCAGGCCCTAAAGTTATGGAACTCGATATTGAAGACCGGAGGGCTGTAAGGTCTCCAAGTGGAAAATGAGGTGTTGTTCTTTCATCTGGAGCTAGAACACTGCTGCAAGCCTGAGACAGAAATGTTGGCCAGGGAACAGGGTGATGTGTTAAAGTGGCAGGCAACCGCAAGGTCAGGGCCTTTTTTTCCGCGGGCAGAACCGGGATGTTCTGCGAAGAAGTCACCCAGTTTATGCTTCATGCTACATTGGGGAAATGACACTGTGAGCAGCGAATGCAGTGAACTAGGTTGTGGCAAAAGTGCTGCTTCACCTGGCAGGTATGTTAGAGCCCTTGGATATTCAGGAGGGAGCAGGTAAATGGGCAGGTGTTACACATTCGGCGGTTGCAGGGGAAAGTGCCTTGTCACGATGGGAGGTGGGTGTGGGGTGTTGCGAGTGAAGGAAGAGTGGAACCGAGGTGGAACCCCTGGCACAACGGGTGCGTGTTGGGACCATAACCCAGCTGAGAAAGAATTCTCTCCTATTCACTCAATGTCGTCTTTAGCAGCTTTCTGGTATAACAGCGCTCTGTTCTGCACCTCGCCTTCTCATCTGCTGCCGAAAAAAAGCTTGGACATAAATATTTCCCAGTGATATACTGGCCCAATGTGCACAGTCGCGTTGATACACTCGTGGAGGTCTGCGTGGTCTTCTCCTGTTCTCTGTATCCTATGTTGAGGAGGGCAATGCTTGTCACTGGCCACTCGGGTTTCAGAGAAAAGTTTCGAAACAAAATGGTTGAATTATCTGCCAGTGGAGAGAGCCCGGTTCCTGGGGACGGGACAAACAGCAGCAGGGAGACTGAATGAGAAGCAGCTGTTCGGGAAACTCTTTGCCGTTTGCAATTCTCAGAGCAATCTCAAATGTATTTCATACTGAGCAAGTCTCAGGTCGCGCAAGCGGTGTGGGGGGTTAGTAGCGTTTCAGCCCTCTGGCTCGTTGGTCTAGTGGTATGATTCTCGCTTGGGGTCCTTTACTGCACCGAGATGCGAGAGGTCCCGGGTTCAAATCCCGGACGAGCCCGCGTTTTTTAACTTGACTTGTGCAAAACTCTCTGATTAATTTTCTCAAAAAACGCCTTCGTGAAACGAGGTTGGGCTGTTTGGAGTACGAATGAGGCAGAAGACAGGGAAGTGAAATGGTTGGAGATAGTGTTCAACAGGTTGACGTGAGTGGTGCGGTGTTTGAGGAATGTCAACAATCAAGGGAGATTGGAAAATTGGAACAGCTCTCCTCGGAGAACCGAACTTTTCCAAGTCATGAGGGACCTAGAAACAGGAAATAATGTTGTAAAATGCTCCCACACCTGAAAGGATCCTCAACGATTCGGCAGAATTTTAAAGTCACGAGGAAAAGAAGTAAAAGTGACATTAGGAAGATCGTTTTCGTTACAGGGACTGGTTAGGGTCAGTAAGTCCCTGTCTGACACTGACAAAGAGGAAGATTCAATGGACACAAAAGGGAATTCGGTGGTCACGTTCAGATGTGCAGATTTACGCTGAGAAGGCGAGAGAATGAAACGAATAGAGACACACGTTTACTTAAGTGAAGAACCAACAGAGCGAAGGTGGGCCGCATGGCCTCCGTCTGCGCTGTGACACATGTTGTGATTCAGTGTGAAATCACAGTTCGACCAACAGAATGTGGGAATTTAGAAATAAGTTTATATTTACACAGCCTCCATACGTCTGCGAAACAGTATATTACACGGCAGCAGTGGAGGTCTTTGACATCAGGCTCGAACGTGCCTGCCGCGTGCCAGACGGAAACCTGAAGTGTTCTGTGGAAAGGGTGCCGCGTACGGCAGCAGAGTGGCGCAGCGGGAGCGTGCTGGGCCCATAACCCAGAGGTCGATGGATCGAAACCATCCTCTGCTATTGTTCAATGTCACCTCGAGCTGCTTTCCTTTGGATGGGTGCTCTCTCTTCTGCAAGCTGCCTCTGCATCTCCTCACCGAATGTCCAAATGGCATGTTAGCATATCGATGCACTCGTCAAATCAAGTGGCACGATTTTAGAGGTCTCAGAGGTATTCTGGTCTTCGTCGGTTTCCTCTGAACCGAATCGCAAACCCAGTTCTCTGCGATGCCAATCAGCTGGTAAAGTTGAAACACATGCCTTGCGGTTTTGTCCATTCCTTGCAGTAATTCGCCACCCTGGTTCAGACGAGCATGACAAGCATGTCAGAAACCGCATCACGACTCAGACATAGTCCCCTACTATTAGGACGGATACCACCGATTGTGAATAACCTCAGAGAGAGAGAGAGAGAAGTGACAGACAGTCGTCGTGGACTCGATGGGCTGAACGGCTTCTGTCTGGGCGAGAATGCCGTCCCACTGCCTGTCTCTGGGACAGAGAGGCTGAGGGGGCAAAACTGGTTCATTTTTAACCGTCCCTTCCGTGTTGGACTGCCTGCAGTCCCTCAGCTCAGGGCCGTGGGGATGACTCTCAGTGAGTGAAGGTTTCACTCGGATTCTCTTCATCTGGGGCACTTGGGGCTCAGATGTTAACTGCTGCGCGGTCGCAGCAAAGAAAGCAATGCCCACTTTGCAATACACTTTCCGTAAGATTGCTGCGTGATTTCTGAACACCAAGAAGACTGCACAACCATGTGAATTTACCTGAGCGAAGAGTCCTCGGTGTCCATTTCTTTCTGTCCTGCCAGCACAGCATCTTTCTATCTCTCCGATAACAGACCCTTGGAGAAAGTTCACAATCAAAGTTGTTCATGTTCCCCGCATTAATGTAACTGACACCTCTCACCCCAAGGGTTTCAGAGAGAGAGAGAGAGAGAGCAGAAGAGCGAATGGACTCTACCCGCACCCCACCCTACACCCCGTCCCACACCGCAGAACAACGTGCAAGTAGAAATGAAATGGTTTAATTTTCCACCAGTGGAGGTAGTCCAGTTCTTGGGGATGAGACAAATATCAGCGCCCCGGGTACAGAATGACAAGCAGATGTTCTGGAAACGCTTTGCTGCTTGCAATTCTTGGAGCAATGTGGAATGTACTTCACACTGAGCAAGTTTCAGCTGGCTCAGTGTCTCCGATGTACATTGCTGTGTTTGCCGCCAGCTCACAGAGAGAACAATAGGAAGGACGTAGGAGTGAATAACGATCCGCGTGAGAGGGCGAATAACTGTTAATGGAGACTGTTAGCGGCTAACAATACGTAGTGTGTCATAGCAGACGAGGTGATAACAAGGAGTCGTTTGTGTGGTAGGGGTCAAGGACATGGGGGAGTTCAGGCCCTAAAGTTATGGAACTCGATATTGAAGACCGGAGGGCTGTAAGGTCTCCAAGTGGAAAATGAGGTGTTGTTCTTTCATCTGGAGCTATAACACTGCTGCAAGCCTGAGACAGAAATGTTGGCCAGGGAACAGGGTGATGTGTTAAAGTGGCAGGCAACCGCAAGGTCAGGGCCTTTTTTTCCGCGGGCAGAACCGGGATGTTCTGCGAAGCAGTCACCCAGTTTATGCTTCATGCTACATTGGGGAAATGACACTGTGAGCAGCGAATGCAGTGAACTAGGTTGTGGCAAAAGTGCTGCTTCACCTGGCAGGTATGTTTGAGCCCTTGGATATTCAGGAGGGAGCAGGTAAATGGGCAGGTGTTACACATTCGGCGGTTGCAGGGGAAAGTGCCTTGTCACGATGGGAGGTGGGTGTGGGGTGTTGCGAGTGAAGGAAGAGTGGAACCGAGGTGGAACCCCTGGCACAACGGGTGCGTGTTGGGACCATAACCCAGCTGAGAAAGCATTCTCTCCTATTCACTCAATGTCGTCTTTAGCAGCTTTCCGGTATAACAGCGCTCTGTTCTGCACCTCGCCTTCTCATCTGCTGCCGAAAAAAAGCTTGGACATAAATATTTCCCAGTGATATACTGGCCCAATGTGCACAGTCGCGTTGATACACTCGTGGAGGTCTGCGTGGTCTTCTCCTGTTCTCTGTATCCTATGTTGAGGAGGGCAATGCTTGTCACTGGCCACTCGGGTGTCAGAGAAAAGTTTCGAAACAAAATGGTTGAATTATCTGCCAGTGGAGAGAGCCCGGTTCCTGGGGACGGGACAAACAGCAGCAGGGAGACTGAATGAGAAGCAGCTGTTCGGGAAACTCTTTGCCGTTTGCAATTCTCAGAGCAATCTCAAATGTATTTCATACTGAGCAAGTCTCAGGTCGCGCAAGCGGTGTGGGGGTTTAATAGCGTTTCAGCCCTCTGGCTCGTTGGTCTAGGCGTATGATTCTCGCTTAGGATCCTTTACTGCACCGAAATGCGAGAGGTCCCGGGTTCAAATCCCGGACGAGCCCGCGTTTTTTAACTTGACTTGTGCAAAACTCTCTGATGAATTTTCTCAAAAAACGCCTTCGTGAAACGAGGTTGGGCTGTTTGGAGTACGAATGAGGCAGAAGACAGGGAAGTGAAATGGTTGGAGATAGTGTTCAACAGGTTGACGTGAGTGGTGCGGTGTTTGAGGAATGTCAACAATCAAGGGAGATTGGAAAATTGGAACAGCTCTCCTCGGAGAACCGAACTTTTCCAAGTCATGAGGGACCTAGAAACAGGAAATAATGTTGTAAAATGCTCCCACACCTGAAAGGATCCTCAACGATTCGGCAGAATTTTAAAGTCACGAGGAAAAGAAGTAAAAGTGACATTAGGAAGATCGTTTTCGTGACAGGGACTGGTTAGGGTCAGTAAGTCCCTGTCTGACACTGACAAAGAGGAAGATTCAATGGACACAAAAGGGAATTCGGTGGTCACGTTCAGATGTGCAGATTTACGCTGAGAAGGCGAGAGAATGAAACGAATAGAGACACACGTTTACTTAAGTGTAGAACCAACAGAGCGAAGGTGGGCCGCATGGCCTCCGTCTGCGCTGTGACACATGTTGTGATTCAGTGTGAAATCACAGTTCGACCAACAGAATGTGGGAATTTAGAAATAAGTTTATATTTACACAGCCTCCATACGTCTGCGAAACAGTATATTACACGGCAGCAGTGGAGGTCTTTGACATCAGGCTCGAACGTGCCTGCCGCGTGCCAGACGGAAACCTGAAGTGTTCTGTGGAAAGGGTGTCGCGCGCGTCAGCAGAGTGGCGTAGCGGGAGCGTGCTGGGCCCATAACCCAGAGGTCGATGGATCGAAACCATCCTCTGCTATTGTTCAATGTCACCTCGAGCTGCTTTCCTTTGGATGGGTGCTCTCTCTTCTGCAAGCTGCCTTTGCATCTCCTTACCGAATGTCCAAATGGCATGTTAGCATATCGATGCACTCGTCAAATCAAGTGGCACGATTTTAGAGGTCTCAGAGGTATTCTGGTCTTCGTCGGTTTCCTCTGAACCCAATCGCAAACCCAGTTCTCTGCGATGCCAATCAGCTGGTAAAGTTGAAACACATGCCTTGCGGTTTTGTCCATTCCTTGCAGTAATTCGCCACCCTGGTTCAGACGAGCATGACAAGCATGTCAGAAACCGCATCACGACTCAGACATAGTCCCCTACTATTAGGACGGATACCACCGATTGTGAATAACCTCAGAGAGAGAGAGAGAGACAAGTGACAGACAGTCGTCGTGGACTCGATGGGCTGAACGGCTTCTGTCTGGGCGAGAATGCCGTCCCACTGCCTGTCTCTGGGACAGAGAGGCTGAGGGGGCAAAACTGGTTCATTTTTAACCGTCCCTTCCGTGTTGGACTGCCTGCAGTCCCTCAGCTCAGGGCCGTGGGGATGACTCTCAGTGAGTGAAGGTTTCACTCGGATTCTCTTCATCTGGGGCACTTGGGGCTCAGATGTTAACTGCTGCGCGGTCGCAGCAAAGAAAGCAATGCCCACTTTGCAAAAGACTTTCCGTAAGATTGCTGGGTGAAGACGATTTCTGAACACCAAGAAGGCTGCACAACCATGTGAATTTACCTGAGCGAAGAGTCCTCGGTGTCCATTTCTTTCTGTCCTGCCAGCACAGCATATTTCTATCTCTCCGATAACAGACCCTTGGAGAAAGTTCACAATCAAAGTTGTTCATGTTCCCCGCATTAATGTAACTGACACCTCTCACCCCAAGGGTTTCAGAGAGAGAGAGAGAGAGAGCAGAAGAGCGAATGGACTCTACCCGCACCCCACCCTACACCCCGTCCCACCCCGCAGAACAACGTGCAAGTAGAAATGAAATGGTTTAATTTTCCACCAGTGGAGGTAGTCCAGTTCCTGGGGATGAGACAAATATCAGCGCCCCGGGGACAGAATGACAAGCAGATGTTCTGGAAACGCTTTGCTGCTTGCAATTCTTGGAGCAATGTGGAATGTACTTCACACTGAGCAAGTTTCAGCTGGCTCAGTGTCTCCGATGTACATTGCTGTGTTTGCCGCCAGCTCACAGAGAGAACAATAGGAAGGACGTAGGAGTGAATAACGATCCGCGTGAGAGGGCGAATAACTGTTAATGGAGACTGTTAGCGGCTAACAATACGTAGTGTGTCATAGCAGACGAGGTGATAACAAGGAGTCGTTTGTGTGGTAGGGGTCAAGGACATGGGGGAGTTCAGGCCCTAAAGTTATGGAACTCGATATTGAAGACCGGAGGGCTGTAAGGTCTCCAAGTGGAAAATGAGGTGTTGTTCTTTCATCTGGAGCGAGAACACTGCTGCAAGCCTGAGACAGAGATGTTGGCCAGGGAACAGGGTGATGTGTTAAAGTGGCAGGCAACCGCAAGGTCAGGGCTTTTTTTTCCGCGGGCAGAACCGGGATGTTCTGCGAAGCAGTCACCCAGTTTATGCTTCATGCTACATTGGGGAAATGACACTGTGAGCAGCGAATGCAGTGAACTAGGTTGTGGCAAAAGTGCTGCTTCACCTGGCAGGTATGTTTGAGCCCTTGGATATTCAGGAGGGAGCAGGTAAATGGGCAGGTGTTACACATTCGGCGGTTGCAGGGGAAAGTGCCTTGTCACGATGGGAGGTGGGTGTGGGGTGTTGCGAGTGAAGGAAGAGTGGAACCGAGGTGGAACCCCTGGCACAACGGGTGCGTGTTGGGACCATAACCCAGCTGAGAAAGCATTCTCTCCTATTCAGTCAATGTCGTCTTTAGCAGCTTTCCGGTATAACAGCGCTCTGTTCTGCACCTCGCCTTCTCATCTGCTGCCGAAAAAAAGCTTGGACTTAAATATTTCCCAGTGATATACTGGCCCAATGTGCACAGTCGCGTTGATACACTCGTGGAGGTCTGCGTGGTCTTCTCCTGTTCTCTGTATCCTATGTTGAGGAGGGCAATGCTTGTCACTGGCCACTCGGGTGTCAGAGAAAAGTTTCGAAACAAAATGGTTGAATTATCTGCCAGTGGAGAGAGCCCGGTTCCTGGGGACGGGACAAACAGCAGCAGGGAGACTGAATGAGAAGCAGCTGTTCGGGAAACTCTTTGCCGTTTGCAATTCTCAGAGCAATCTCAAATGTATTTCATACTGAGCAAGTCTCAGGTCGCGCAAGCGGTGTGGGGGGTTAGTAGCGTTTCAGCCCTCTGGCTCGTTGGTCTAGGCGTATGATTCTCGCTTAGGATCCTTTACTGCACCGAAATGCGAGAGGTCCCGGGTTCAAATCCCGGACGAGCCCGCGTTTTTTAACTTGACTTGTGCAAAACTCTCTGATGAATTTTCTCAAAAAACGCCTTCGTGAAACGAGGTTGGGCTGTTTGGAGTACGAATGAGGCAGAAGACAGGGAAGTGAAATGGTTGGAGATAGTGTTCAACAGGTTGACGTGAGTGGTGCGGTGTTTGAGGAATGTCAACAATCAAGGGAGATTGGAAAATTGGAACAGCTCTCCTCGGAGAACCGAACTTTTCCAAGTCATGAGGGACCTAGAAACAGGAAATAATGTTGTAAAATGCTCCCACACCTGAAAGGATCCTCAACGATTCGGCAGAATTTTAAATTCACGAGGAAAAGAAGTAAAAGTGACATTAGGAAGATCGTTTTCGTTACAGGGACTGGTTAGGGTCAGTAAGTCCCTGTCTGACACTGACAAAGAGGAAGATTCAATGGACACAAAAGGAATTCGGTGGTCACGTTCAGATGTGCAGATTTACGCTGAGAAGGCGAGAGAATGAAACGAATAGAGACACACGTTTACTTAAGTGTAGAACCAACAGAGCGAAGGTGGGCCGCATGGCCTCCGTCTGCGCTGTGACACATGTTGTGATTCAGTGTGAAATCACAGTTCGACCAACAGAATGTGGGAATTTAGAAATAAGTTTATATTTACACAGCCTCCATACGTCTGCGAAACAGTATATTACACGGCAGCAGTGGAGGTCTTTGACATCAGGCTCGAACGTGCCTGCCGCGTGCCAGACGGAAACCTGAAGTGTTCTGTGGAAAGGGAGCCGCGTGCGGCAGCAGAGTGGCGTAGCGGGAGCGTGCTGGGCCCATAACCCAGAGGTCGATGGATCGAAACCATCCTCTGCTATTGTTCAATGTCACCTCGAGCTGCTTTCCTTTGGATGGGTGCTCTCTCTTCTGCAAGCTGCCTTTGCATCTCCTTACCGAATGTCCAAATGGCATGTTAGCATATCGATGCACTCGTCAAATCAAGTGGCACGATTTTAGAGGTCTCAGAGGTATTCTGGTCTTCGTCGGTTTCCTCTGAACCGAATCGCAAACCCAGTTCTCTGCGATGCCAATCAGCTGGTAAAGTTGAAACACATGCCTTGCGGTTTTGTCCATTCCTTGCAGTAATTCGCCACCCTGGTTCAGACGAGCATGACAAGCATGTCAGAAACCGCATCACGACTCAGACATAGTCCCCTACTATTAGGACGGATACCACCGATTGTGAATAACCTCAGAGAGAGAGAGAGACAAGTGACAGACAGTCGTCGTGGACTCGATGGGCTGAACGGCTTCTGTCTGGGCGAGAATGCCGTCCCACTGCCTGTCGCTGGGACAGAGAGGCTGAGGGGGCAAAACTGGTTCATTTTTAACCGTCCCTTCCGTGTTGGACTGCCTGCAGTCCCTCAGCTCAGGGCCGTGGGGATGACTCTCAGTGAGTGAAGGTTTCACTCGGATTCTCTTCATCTGGGGCACTTGGGGCTCAGATGTTAACTGCTGCGCGGTCGCAGCAAAGAAAGCAATGCCCACTTTGCAATAGACTTTCCGTAAGATTGCTGCGTGAAGACGATTTCTGAACACCAAGAAGTCTGCACAACCATGTGAATTTACCTGAGCGAAGAGTCCTCGGTGTCCATTTCTTTCTATCCTGCCAGCACAGCATCTTTCTATCTCTCCGATAACAGACCCTTGGAGAAAGTTCACAATCAAAGTTGTTCATGTTCCCCGCATTAATGTAACTGACACCTCTCACCCCAAGGGTTTCAGAGAGAGAGAGAGAGAGAGAGAGCAGAAGAGCGAATGGACTCTACCCGCACCCCACCCTACACCCCGTCCCACCCCGCAGAACAACGTGCAACTAGAAATGAAATGGTTTAATTTCCACCAGTGGAGGTAGTCCAGTTCCTGGGGATGAGACAAATATCAGCGCCCCGGGGACAGAATGACAAGCAGATGTTCTGGAAACGCTTTGCTGCTTGCAATTCTTGGAGCAATGTGGAATGTACTTCACACTGAGCAAGTTTCAGCTGGCTCAGTGTCTCCGATGTACATTGCTGTGTTTGCCGCCAGCTCACAGAGAGAACAATAGGAAGGACGTAGGAGTGAATAACGATCCGCGTGAGAGGGCGAATAACTGTTAATGGAGACTGTTAGCGGCTAACAATACGTAGTGTGTCATAGCAGACGAGGTGATAACAAGGAGTCGTTTGTGTGGTAGGGGTCAAGGACATGGGGGAGTTCAGGCCCTAAAGTTATGGAACTCGATATTGAAGACCGGAGGGCTGTAAGGTCTCCAAGTGGAAAATGAGGTGTTGTTCTTTCATCTGGAGCTATAACACTGCTGCAAGCCTGAGACAGAAATGTTGGCCAGGGAACAGGGTGATGTGTTAAAGTGGCAGGCAACCGCAAGGTCAGGGCCTTTTTTTCCGCGGGCAGAACCGGGATGTTCTGCGAAGCAGTCACCCAGTTTATGCTTCATGCTACATTGGGGAAATGACACTGTGAGCAGCGAATGCAGTGAACTAGGTTGTGGCAAAAGTGCTGCTTCACCTGGCAGGTATGTTTGAGCCCTTGGATATTCAGGAGGGAGCAGGTAAATGGGCAGGTGTTACACATTCGGCGGTTGCAGTGGAAAGTGCCTTGTCACGATGGGAGGTGGGTGTGGGGTGTTGCGAGTGAAGGAAGAGTGGAACCGAGGTGGAACCCCTGGCACAACGGGTGCGTGTTGGGACCATAACCCAGCTGAGAAAGCATTCTCTCCTATTCACTCAATGTCGTCTTTAGCAGCTTTCCGGTATAACAGCGCTCTGTTCAGCACCTCGCCTTCTCATCTGCTGCCGAAAAAAAGCTTGGACATAAATATTTCCCAGTGATATACTGGCCCAATGTGCACAGTCGCGTTGATACACTCGTGGAGGTCTGCGTGGTCTTCTCCTGTTCTCTGTATCCTATGTTGAGGAGGGCAATGCTTGTCACTGGCCACTCGGGTGTCAGAGAAAAGTTTCGAAACAAAATGGTTGAATTATCTGCCAGTGGAGAGAGCCCGGTTCCTGGGGACGGGACAAACAGCAGCAGGGAGACTGAATGAGAAGCAGCTGTTCGGGAAACTCTTTGCCGTTTGCAATTCTCAGAGCAATCTCAAATGTATTTCATACTGAGCAAGTCTCAGGTCGCGCAAGCGGTGTGGGGGGTTAGTAGCGTTTCAGCACTCTGGCTCGTTGGTCTAGGCGTATGATTCTCGATTAGGGTCCTTTACTGCACCGAGATGCGAGAGGTCCCGGGTTCAAATCCCGGACGAGCCCGCGTTTTTTAACTTGACTTGTGCAAAACTCTCTGATTAATTTTCTCAAAAAACGCCTTCGTGAAACGAGGTTGGGCTGTTTGGAGTACGAATGAGGCAGAAGACAGGGAAGTGAAATGGTTGGAGATAGTGTTCAACAGGTTGACGTGAGTGGTGCGGTGTTTGAGGAATGTCAACAATCAAGGGAGATTGGAAAATTGGAACAGCTCTCCTCGGAGAACCGAACTTTTCCAAGTCATGAGGGACCTAGAAACAGGAAATAATGTTGTAAAATGCTCCCACACCTGAAAGGATCCTCAACGATTCGGCAGAATTTTAAAGTCACGAGGAAAAGAAGTAAAAGTGACATTAGGAAGATCGTTTTCGTTACAGGGACTGGTTAGGGTCAGTAAGTCCCTGTCTGACACTGACAAAGAGGAAGATTCAATGGACACAAAAGGGAATTCGGTGGTCACGTTCAGATGTGCAGATTTACGCTGAGAAGGCGAGAGAATGAAACGAATAGAGACACACGTTTACTTAAGTATAGAACCAACAGAGCGAAGGTGGGCCGCATGGCCTCCGTCTGCGCTGTGACACATGTTGTGATTCAGTGTGAAATCACAGTTCGACCAACAGAATGTGGGAATTTAGAAATAAGTTTATATTTACACAGCCTCCATACGTCTGCGAAACAGTATATTACACGGCAGCAGTGGAGGTCTTTGACATCAGGCTCGAACGTGCCTGCCGCGTGCCAGACGGAAACCTGAAGTGTTCTGTGGAAAGGGTGCCGCGTGCGGCAGCAGAGTAGCGCAGCGGGAGCGTGCTGGGCCCATAACCCAGAGGTCGATGGATCGAAACCGTCCTCTGCTATTGTTCAATGTCACCTCGAGCTGCTTTCTTTTGGATGGGTGCTCTCTCTTCTGCAAGCTGCCTTTGCATCTCCTTACCGAATGTCCAAATGGCATGTTCGCATATCGATGCACTCGTCAAATCAAGTGGCACGATTTTAGAGGTCTCAGAGGTATCCTGGTCATCGTCGGTTTACTCTGAACCGAATCGCAAACCCAGTTCTCTGCGATGCCAATCAGCTGGTAAAGTTGAAACACATGCCTTGCGGTTTTGTCCATTCCTTGCAGTAATTCGCCACCCTGGTTCAGACGAGCATGACAAGCATGTCAGAAACCGCATCACGACTCAGACATAGTCCCCTCCTATTAGGACGGATACCACCGATTGTGAATAACCTCAGAGAGAGAGAGAGAGACAAGTGACAGACAGTCGTCGTGGACTCGATGGGCTGAACGGCTTCTGTCTGGGCGAGAATGCCGTCCCACTGCCTGTCTCTGGGACAGAGAGGCTGAGGGGGCAAAACTGGTTCATTTTTAACCGTCCCTTCCGTGTTGGACTGCCTGCAGTCCCTCAGCTCAGGGCCGTGGGGATGACTCTCAGTGAGTGAAGGTTTCACTCGGATTCTCTTCATCTGGGACACTTGGGGCTCAGATGTTAACTGCTGCGCGGTCGCAGCAAAGAAAGCAATGCCCACTTTGCAATACACTTTCCGTAAGATTGCTGCGTGAAGACGATTTCTGAACACCAAGAAGGCTGCACAACCATGTGAATTTACCTGAGCGAAGAGTCCTCGGTGTCCATTTCTTTCTGTCCTGCCAGCACAGCATCTTTCTATCTCTCCGATAACAGACCCTTGGAGAAAGTTCACAATCAAAGTTGTTCATGTTCCCCGCATTAATGTAACTGACACCTCTCACCCCAAGGGTTTCAGAGAGAGAGAGAGAGAGCAGAAGAGCGAATGGACTCTACCCGCACCCCACCCTACACCCCGTCCCACCCCGCAGAACAACGTGCAAGTAGAAATGAAATGGTTTAATTTTCCACCAGTGGAGGTAGTCCAGTTCCTGGGGATGAGACAAATATCAGCGCCCCGGGGACAGAATGACAAGCAGATGTTCTGGAAACGCTTTGCTGCTTGCAATTCTTGGAGCAATGTGGAATGTACTTCACACTGAGCAAGTTTCAGCTGGCTCAGTGTCTCCGATGTACATTGCTGTGTTTGCCGCCAGCTCACAGAGAGAACAATAGGAAGGACGTAGGAGTGAATAACGATCCGCGTGAGAAGGCGAATAACTGTTAATGGAGACTGTTAGCGGCTAACAATACGTAGTGTGTCATAGCAGACGAGGTGATAACAAGGAGTCGTTTGTGTGGTAGGGGTCAAGGACATGGGGGAGTTCAGGCCCTAAAGTTATGGAACTCGATATTGAAGACCGGAGGGCTGTAAGGTCTCCAAGTGGAAAATGAGGTGTTGTTCTTTCATCTGGAGCGAGAACACTGCTGAAAGCCTGAGACAGAAATGTTGGCCAGGGAACAGGGTGATGTGTTAAAGTGGCAGGCAACCGCAAGGTCAGGGCCTTTTTTTCCGCGGGCAGAACCGGGATGTTCTGCGAAGCAGTCACCCAGTTTATGCTTCATGCTACATTGGGGAAACGACACTGTGAGCAGCGAATGCAGTGGACTAGGTTGTGGCAAAAGTGCTGCTTCACCTGGCAGGTATGTTTGAGCCCTTGGATATTCAGGAGGGAGCAGGTAAATGGGCAGGTGTTACACATTCGGCGGTTGCAGGGGAAAGTGCCTTGTCACGATGGGAGGTGGGTGTGGGGTGTTGCGAGTGAAGGAAGAGTGGAACCGAGGTGGAACCCCTGGCACAACGGGTGCGTGTTGGGACCATAACCCAGCTGAGAAAGCATTCTCCCCTATTCACTCAATGTCGTCTTTAGCAGCTTTCCGGTATAACAGCGCTCTGTTCTGCACCTCGCCTTCTAATATGCTTCCGAAAAAAGCTTGGACATAAATATTTCCCAGTGATATACTGGCCCAATGTTGAATTATCTGCCAGTGGAGAGAGCCCGGTTCCTGGGGACGGGACAAACAGCAGCAGGGAGACTGAATGAGAAGCAGTTGTTCAGGAAACTCTTTGCCGCTTGCAATTCTCAGAGCAATCTCAAATGTATTTCATACTGAGCAAGTCTCAGGTCGCGCAAGCGGTGTGGGGGGTTAGCAGCGTGCCGGTTCTCTGGCTCGTTGGTCTAGGCGTATGTTCCTCGTTTCGGGTCCTTTACTGTACCGAATTGCGAGAGGTCCCGGGTTCAAATCGCGGGCGAGTCCGCGTTTTTTAACTTGACTTGTGCAAAACTGCCTGATTAATTTTCTCAAAAAACGCCTTCGTGAAACGAGGTTGGGCTGTCTGGAGTACGAATGAGGCGGAAAACAGGGAAGTGAAATGGTTGGAGATAGTGTTCAACAGGTTGACGTGAGTGGTGCAGTGTTTGAGGAATGTCAACAATCACGGGAGATTGGAAAACCGGAACAGCTCTCCTCGGAGAACCGAACTTTTCCAAGTCATGAGGGACCTAGAAACAGGAAATAATGTTGTGAAAATGCTCCCACACCTGAAAGGATCCTCAACGATTCGGCAAGTGGAAAATGAGGTGTTGTTCTTTCATCTGGAGCTCGAACACTGCTCCAAGCCTGAAACAGAGATGTTGGCCAGGGAACAGGGTGATGTATTAAAGTGTCAGGCAACCGCATGGTCAGGGCCTTTTTAGTGAAACTGACACCTCTTACCCAAGTGATTCAGAGAGAGGGAGACAGCAGAAGAGCAGGTGATTGGAGACAGCGCTGAACAGGTTGTCGTGAATTGTGCCGTGTATGAGGAATGTCAATAATGAAGGCAGATTGGAAAGTTGGGACAGCTCTCCTTGGAGACAGAAGTTTGAAATCTGGCCCAGTTGACGTTTTACAAGACATGAGGGGTTTAGACAGAGAAAATAATATAGTGAAAATGGTACCACGCCTGAAAGGATCACTAACAATTAGGCAGAGTCTTGAGGAGAGGAAGTAAAAATAACATTATGAAGAACGTTTTCGTGCAGAGAGTGGTTAGGGTCAGATTTACACAGTTGCGCTGGCACCCTTGTGGAGCTCTGAGTTGTCTCGTCCTGTTCTGTCGGTGTGTTCTGATCTCAAGTGTGAAACCTTTTCCCTCAGATGGTAATGAACTGGTGAAGTTGAAACACATGACTTGCTTTCCTTTGTCCATTTCCTGCGGTAAAGAATCAGACGCCCGTGTAACAAAAGACTTTCTGCAGGATTGCTGTGTCAAGGCAAATTCTGAACACCAAACAGGTTGCACAAGCAGGCACTCATATCAATTTACCTGAGGGAAGAGTCTCCGGTGTCCATTTCTGTCTGTCCCGATAGCACATCACCTTGCCATTTCTCCGATAACAGACCTTTGGAACAAGTTCAAAGTTGCCATTTGATGCATTCGTGTCAATGACGGCTCCTACCCCAAGTGATAGTGAGAGAGAGCAGAAGAGCGAATGGGCTCTGCCTTCCACCAGCACAGCTTGCAAGCAGAAACAAAATGGTTCAATTATCCGCTAGTGGAGAGAGCCCAGTCCCTGGGGACGGGACAAACAGGAGTGTTCTGGGAGCAGGAGACAGACTGAGAAGCAGATGTTCTTGAAACTCGTTGCGGCTTGAAATTCTGGGAGCAATGTACAATGTATTTCGTACTGAGCAAGTCTCAGCTGCTTCTGGAGCTGGCTGCGCCCATGGCATGTGGCTCGTTGGTCTCAGGGTATGAACAGGTTGACGTGAATGGTGCCGTGCCTGAGGAGTGTCAGTTCTGAAGGTAGATTGGAAAATTGGGACAGATCTCCTTGGACCTGTAGTTGCTGTGGAGGAGGATCATCAGACACAGAATATAGAATAAAAGATTATAGTGTCATGTAACATAAATGATATATTGAAGAAACCTAGATTGCTGTTGAGTCTTTCATCTTTTAAAACTGGTTGTAGATTTCGGTTCATTAATCTGTAAATCCCAGAACTTTTTAAAAATCACATTCTCCAGGTAACTTAAGGTTCTATAAAAGGAGGTGACACCTCAGGTCAGACAATGCATGAAAGCTGTGAGGGTAGGGTCTATCTGTATCCTAATCTTGAGTGAGACTGGTTCTATTTCCAAGTATATAATTCTGCAAACGCAGATTCACCCCAAAGACTTCTATATGTGAGTGCATGCATGAGAGAGAGCGTGTGTGTGCGTGTGCATGCTGGGTACAGTGTGTGTGTGTGTGTGTGTGTGTGTGATGGAGTATTAGTATGTGAGATGGTGTATGCGTCGGGTTGAGTGTGGGGATGTATTACTGTGTGTCTGAGAGAGAGCATGTCTATCAGAGAGGGTCTGCACGAGCGTGTGAGTATGTAAGAGAGTGTGCTTGTGTGTGTGAGAGTGTATTGTGTAGCTTGGTCTCCTGTAGTGTGATGTGAACCCAGGGTCTCGGCTGAGGCCATTATCATGTGTTCTAAACTTGGCTATCAGCCTCTGCTCGGCCACTAGATCAAAGAGGGCTGACGCACGAGAAAGGACGGGCGGGGGCACTGGTGGTGGTGAAGAAGGGAGAGAAATGGAGAGGGGACAGAGGTTGGGGAGTAGAGAACGACTGGGGTTCAGAGGGTTGGGGAGAGAATCGGGGTGCAGTGTGAAGAAGGGAGAAAGGGCGGGGCAGTGGGTGGGGAGAAAATGGACAAGCGGCAGAATGGGAAGCGAAAGACAGCACAAATCCCACCTTCCCCAGGACTGGTGTCAGTGTCCCACGAACTGGAACCCACTCGTCCCACAGCAGATTTGGGTTAACCATTTCTCAATATAAGCATGGCTAAGGCATATCATCCCTGCAGACCATTCACACCGACCTTCCCAACAGCATCCCACCCAGACCCACTCGATTACGCTACAGCCCTGCAGTTCCCCATGGCTATTTTCTGATGAAGGGTTTTGCCCAAAACGTCGATTCTCCTGCTCCTCAGATGCTGCCTGACCTGCTGTGCTTTTCCAGCACACACTCTCGACCCTAATTTCCAGCATCTGCAGTCCTCACTTTCGCCCTGTAAGGGGTGAATGTTATATTCCGAGTCTTTTAAATCTTTTAAAATCTTTTCCCCTCACCCTAAACCTATACCCTGTAGTTTTGCAATACCTCTACCCTGGGGAAACGACAGAAACGTTGAGCAGCCAGACAAAATGCAAAAGTAATAACATGTCGAGGCACAGGGGAAAAACATTTCGACAAAATTTGCTTTGGTATTTTTCTCTCGTATTCGCATTTGGACACTTAAAATTTGTCATGATGTGGAGGTGCCCGTGTTGGACTGGGGTGTACGAAGTTATAAATCACACAACACCAGGTTACAGTCCAATCGGCTTGTTTGGAAGCACTAGCTTTCGGAGCGCCGCTCCTTCATCAGGCGGTTGTGGAGTATACGATCATAAATTCTGTGTCTTACGATCTTATACTCCACAACCACCTGATGGAGGAGCAGCGCTCTGAAAGCTAGTGCTTCCAAATAAGTCTGTTGGACTATAACCAGGTGTTTTGTGATTTTTAACTTTAAAATTTGTAACAAATGTCTGCACACTGAGCATGCTCCGCGGTGTCAGCAAGTACTGCGCATGACCGCCAGTGTCAGCAAAGCACTGCGCATATTCCTTGGTGTCCGCAGAAACTACGCGTCAGCTCCTTTCCATGGACCAATGGAGAACCTTGGAGGACCGGAAGGAGACTGGTCCTCCTGCCAACCAGAGCCGACCATTGTCGAAATGTGAAGGTTGGACCGTGAGCTCTGAAGCTGCTGCTGCTCCTTTCTCTGTGAACTTCACCCCAGACTTTAACTTCCTTCCTCTGTCTAACTTTTGTGAGTACAACAGTCTGTTTCTCACCACTTTTTCCATTTTTTGTTTCATTCTGGGGTTCAATTGTTAACTTGCAGCAACTGAAAGGAAAGAGTGAATCGAGGGAGGGGACAGACTCCGGAAAAGTTGATCCAGGTCTGTCTCAATTTACAAACACATGGCAAATGCAGTGACACAATGTATAGCCTTTGATGTTAAAAATAAAAGCGCAGAGAGGAGGCGCATTGTTTAAATGGTGATATGTTGAGATGTGGTGAAAGTGAGATGATGGAGATCAGAGTTGAAAAGTGTGGCGCTGGAAAAGCACAGCAGGTTCGGCAGCAACGGAGGAGGAGAGTTAATGTTTTAGGCACGAGCCCTTCCTCAGGAATGATGTGTGGATGGACAAAGGGGCCTCAGCGTCCTTCTACACCAGTCACTGCCAGTTGTCAGACAGGAGCAGCAAGCAATCAGCAAGGCAAGTGGTATATTAGCAAGAGAAGTTGAGGTCAGAAGTGGGGATGTCTTCCTGCAGTTAGGTCAGTCATTGAATTTTTCAAGGCTGCGTTCATTTGACTTTGAAGAACAAAGAAGTGGATGGGTATTGTTGGGGGGGAGGGGGGGGGGGGTAAGAAAATGGTTTTAGGACCAGTATAGAACAGTTACAGTCATACAGCACAGAAACAGACCATTAAATCCAACTAGTCCATGCTGACTGTGTTCTGAAACTAAACGAGTCCCACCTGCCAGTATTTGGTCCAGATTCTCTGAACCTTTCCTGTTACAATTGCAACATTTAAGAGGCATTTGGATGGGTATATGAATAGGAAGGGTTTGGAGGGATATGGGCCGGGTGCTGGCAGGTGGGATTAGATTGGGTTAGGATATCTGGTCGGCATGGATGCGTTGGACCGAAGGGTCTGTTTCCATGCTGTACATCTCTATGACTCTATGTACTTATCCAAATGTCTTTTAAACACTTTAACTGTACCTGCATCCACCACCTCCTCTGGACATTGATACCACATGAGAACCATTCTCTGTCTTAAAATAAAAAGGTGCCCCTCATGTCTTTTTAAAATATTTCTCCTCTCATCTTCAAAGTTTGCTCCCTAACCTTGAAACACCCATCCCAGGGAAAGAATACCTGCTGTTCACCTCATCGATACCCCTGAAGATTTTATAATCCTCTCTAAGGTCATCTCTCAACCTCCGATGCTGCAGTGAAAAAAATCCCACCCTGTCCACCTAGATGCCGGTATATAGATATCCAGTTATGAACTGTTCAATGCTGGTGCCGACTGGAAAGACCAAATGACCTATTCCTGCTCCCAATTCTCTCACTCTGTGTCCAGGACAGCAAGAGACCATTTGACATAGGTGCAGAAATTAGGCCATTCAGCCCATCAGATCTACTCCACCGTTCAGTCACAACTGATACGTTTCTCAACCCCATTTTGAAATTTTGATTTTGGAAAGGCAGATCAGGGCAGGATCTGCAAAGTTAATGGGGAGTGTTGTTGACCAAAGATACCTTGGAGTGCTGGTTCATAGTTTCTTGAAAGTGGAGTCGCAGGTAGACAGGACAGTGAAGGGGGTGTTTGGTATGCTTTCCTTTATAGGTCAGTGCATTTCAGTACAGATGTTGGGAGGTCATGTTGCCCCTGTACTGGACATTGATTAGGCTACTTTTGGAATACTGTGTTCAGTTCTGGTTATCCTGCTACAGTAAAAGTGTTGTGAAACTTTGAAAGGGTTTGGCAAAGATTTACAAGGCTATTGCCAGAGTTGGAGGGTTTGAGCTAAAGGGAGAGGCTGAATAGGCCGGGGCTGTTTTCCCTGGAGCATTGGAGGCTGAGGGGTGACTTTATAGAAGTTCATATGGAGCATGGATAGGGTGAATATCCAAAAACATTTCCACATAGTAGGGGAGTCCAAAACTAGAGGGCATAGATTGGAGGTGAGAGGGGAAAGATTTAAAAGGAACCTTATGGACAACTGTCTCACACAGAGAGTGATGCAAGCATGGAATGAGCTGCCAGAGGAAGTGGTGGAGGCTGGTATAATTACAGCATTTTAAATGGCATCTGGTAACAGGGTGAATTGAGAGGGATATAGGCTAAGTGCTGACAAATGAGACTATGTTAATTTGGGATATCTGGTCAGCACAGACAATTTGGACTGAAGGAAAGCAGAAGTATTGTTGTGAAGACTGGAATTTCAGAGCAGCTTTCAAAGATATTTTGTCCTTACTGGGAGCAGAAGCTACAATGAAATCTTTCATTTGAGAGACAACAACTGAGTAAGTGAGGACTTCCAGGATTTTGATGGAATGTGGGAATTTGTTGCAATGTGGGGTTGAAGTGTTTTAAGTAAAGTGTCCTGAGTGGGAAGCCTAGAGAAGGGTTTCGGTTGGTTTTTGTTTTAAACTGCTCATTTCTTTCAGCCCCCAACAATGTACTTCCAATGCTGTGCATCAGAAGGAGCGGTGAATCAGTAACTGGTATCATCAGAAGCCTTACGGTTTTCAGTACTGCAAGTATTGCATTGTTGCATCAGCATTGTAAAGGTTATCGGCAGCAGTGGGAGGTGTGGGCTGTATTCACTGGAAGCGATGAAGCAGTTAGATAACACACATATGAGAGGGCAGGGTGGGACTTGTCTTTCAATTTGCAGAAGTTGGGAGGTTCTGGGAGCTGTGGTCCTGCAGTAAATCATAGAAGCCTTACAGTGTGGAAGGAGGCCATTCAACCCATCAAGTCCACACTAACCCATCGAACAACTTGCCACCCAGACTCAACCTATCTCGTCGTTTCTGCTTGTGGGTTAGACTAGGTAACAAGATTATATGGCTAGGTTTAAGGCAGAGGAGGAGGGACTACGTTTCCTGGAGAGTGGTGAATCTATGGAATTCTTTGCCCAAGGAAGCAATAGAAACAGGCATATTCAAGACACAGTTCGATGGGATTTTGGATGGTAGGTGAATTTAGGGTAGTCACGATAATGCAGGTAAGAGGAGCTGAGATGATGGATAGATCAGCCATGATCTTAAAGAATGCCGGAGTAGGCTCGATGGGCCAAATGGCCTCTTTCTGCACTGCAGGGATTTTATGATTGCTTCATATGGTGTATATCTGATATTCGCTGTTGTACAAGCTGCATGGCTATGATTTTTCAACTTCTAATATAGTAATGGAATTACATCCTGTATTTCTTGTATTCATTTTTATTTAACAGGTCAGCAGGAAGTCTTTCGGCAACTTTACCGGCTTTCTTTCCTGAAGCAGCCTTGACATTTCATTTTCATATCCTTCATTCAGCTCCATTTCCAGCAACTTTGTAGGAAGGTTGTTCCAGGTCATTGTCACCTAAATGAAGTTTTCCTCTTTATATACTTAATGCTATCTGGCTGAATGAGAGTTTTCAGGTTTCTGTGTCATGGATAATATATGATCAGCAGGTATCTGGAAATCTAAGGAATTGTCACCGATGTTATGTTCATTTGACTGTACTGACCGTGACTTATTTCATGGTTTCTTTTGCAGGAAGACATGGGGAAAGAAATCTGAAACCAAAAGATACATCAGCTTCTGACAGAGCCACTTGATTCATTGGGACTTGAATATCAGCAGCCATTCCAGTCGAGAAGAAATGTTTGCTTCTGTCTGCTTGGACACTGGTGTGGCAGGAAGAATACTGATACACCCGAATGAGGTGACTGTGAAAAGTGCAGTACTTCACACCATTTACTCAGCTTGGAGGATCAAAGAGGCCGTTCACTTGCTCTCTGTGCGGGAAGGGCTTCACCTGCTCCTCCCACCTGCAGAGACATCAGTGAGTTCACCTACCATCGCAGGGGGATTGAAGGAGCTTCGGCCGAGTGCCATTATCGACTGCATTAATAACCCAGTTCTGGGGACTCCCCGGTTTGAATCTCACCATAGCAGATGGTGGATTTGGAGTTCAGTCAGAAATCTGGAGTTCAGAATCTCATTATGAAGCCATTTTCGGGGAACAAACACCCCAATCTGATTCACTCATGCTTTAGGGGAGGAACCTGCCGTTGTGGGAAAGGATTCACTCAGTCGTCCCAGCTGCATCCTTTCCCTGGTCTGGCCTATATGTGACTCCAGACCACAGCAGTGTGGTTGACTCTTGACAGCCCCTCTGCAAATGCGCGGGGGGAATCTTACTTGCATACAGGCTATGGGTTGCAATTGCTGAGTGAAGCAATACTTCCTCCAGGCTAAGGCTGCACCAAGGATCGAATTACAAAGGGACAACTCAGCTGACCAATAGTGAAGAAAGTGGGTTGCAGGGAAGTGTGTGTATGTGTGAGTTTAAAAAAAAGCTACTTTTTGTGCACCTTTTTGCTGGGACGATCTGAAGCTGCAACAAAGTTGGGTCCCAACAAAAGTTACCTGAACTTACCGTCGGACTCAGACATTGAAGGCTCTGAGATCCAGCAGGTTTTTCTTTTAAAGCTGCTAATTTCTTTCAATCTCCGGTGCGAGGTTTCCAATGTCTTATATCAGAAGGAGCAGTCAATGTGTAGCTCGTATTATTAGATTTGTACATTTTTCAGGACTGACGGTTCATTGTTTCCTCAGCTTTGTAAAGTTTACTGGCAGCAGTGGGAGGGGTGGGCTGTTTTCACTGGAAACAAAGTTAAAATCCAGTTATAGTCCAACACGTTTATTTGGAAGCACTCGCTTTCGGAGTGTTGCTCCTTCGTGCAGCAGGATCATAAGACACAGAATTTGTAGCAAAATGATATATTGAACAAACCTCAACTGCTTTTAAGTGTTTCATCTTTAGAATGGGTTGCAGGTTTCAGTTCATTAGTATGTAAATCCCAAAACTTACTTTAAGTCACAGTCTCGAGATAACTTCAGGTTTTACAAAGAGGTACCATCTCAGCTCAGACAATGCATGAAAGATGTGAAGTTCGAGTCTGTCTTGAGTCATACTGGTTCTGTTTCCAAAGTAGGAATTTATAAAATATTACATGGATTGACTGTCTGCAGATTGTGCACTTTTTGAGCAAAATAGAATGCATCTATAAACATAATTCTGGAAATGCAAATTCATCCCATGGCCTTATCTATGTGTGAATGCATGAGAGTGAGTGAGTGTGTGCATACACGTGAGTCTGGCTGAGAGAGTGTGTGTTTGCGTGTGTGCATGCTTGGTAAAGTGAGAGTGTGCAGGAGGATGTGTGTGTGGGTGAGAGTGTGGGTGGGTACATGTGTGTGCATCTGAGAGAGCGCGTATATCTGAGAGAGTGCCTGCCTTAGTATGTGAGAATGTATGGCTGTGTGTGAGAGACAGAGAGACAGAATGTGTACAGTGTAGTGGGGTCACCTGTAATGTAACATGAACCCAAGATCCTAGTGGAGGCCATCTTCATGGGTTCCAAACTTGGCTATCAGTCTCTGCTCGGCCACGAGAAATGATTAAGCAGTTACACAATAGACACGGGAGAGGGCAGGGTGAGACTTGTCTTTCAATTTGCAAAAGGTGGAAGGTTCTGGATGATGCGATCTAGGGCAAACACAACTTGGAGGACCTTCGGCTCAGAGAGGTGGAACTGGAAGCCAGGTTGCTGACACGCTGGGAAGGCAAGGCGGAAAGTTAATCAGATGTTTTTTTATTCCGGGAGATGATCTTTCCCTCCGTACAGAGCCTTCTGATGGGGTCAGTGGACAGGGTCAGGAGGGTGTGAGCCCGGGTCAGGTAGGTAAAGGGGATCTGAGAGAGGGCTGCAGGGGGGAGGAGCTAACTGTGGTGTGGTGGGAGTAAGAACAACGTTAGGGAGTGGGAGATAAGGGACAGAATAGTGATGGGGATTGCCTCCGTTCTCTGCAGTTGGCAGCAGGAGCACAGAGGGTATCGGAATCTGGTGCCAGGATTCAGGAACCGATGCGTTCAGGGCTGGAGAAGTGGGAAAGGGAGGTGCAATGGATGTGGTCCAACGATGTCAGCAGGACACAGCCTCTGCTGAGGGTGCATGAGAAGTTAAAAGCTGCAAAGACAAAGCAGAACCTCAAAGCACTGGGTGGGATGGTGGCTCAGTGGTTAGCAATGCTGCTTAATAACGCCAGGAGCCTGGGTTTGATTCCATCCCTGGGTGACTGTCTGTGTGAAGCTTGGCATGTTCTCCCCCTTGTGTCTGTGTTGGTTACCTCTGGGTGTTCTGGCTTCCTCCCACAGTCCAAAGATCTGCACTTTAGGGTGGATCAGCTGTGCTAAAGAGTGCAGGTGAGCTTGCATCTTTTAGGATGACCATGTGAGTTTGGATTTCTTCATTTGTAAATCCCAGAACTTTTTTAAACTTACATTCTCAAGATAGCTTTTAACAATAGGTGTCACCTCAGCTCAGATAATGCATTGAAGGTGGGACATTAAAGTCTGTCTGTGTCCCAATGTTAGGTCAGACTGATTCTATTTCTAAAGTGGGAGCTACAGAATCTTACATGGATTTATGCAGTTTTTGAGTAATTCGGAATAGAATGGACTTCTGCAAGGAAGTGTACAAACAACTGACCAGGAACATAACAGGCAACTACCAGCTGATCTGACCAAACAGCACAACCGTGAACTGACAGCATTCATCAAGACTTCTGATCCAATCCTTCCAGAAGCTCAGCACCCACGGATTAGTTGAATCCGTGGACATGTCAGTACTCTACACCAGCATTCCTCATGATGATGGCATCACGGTAACAGCCTCAGTACTCAATACCAACAACTGCCAATCTCTCAGCACTGTCCTACAACTCATCCGCTTCATTCTCAACCACAACATTTTCACCTTTGGCAACCAGTTCTTCATCCAGACACATGGAACAGCCATGGGGACCAAACTTCCACCCCAGTATGCCAACATTTTCATGCACAGGTTCGAACAAGGCTTCTTTTCTGCACAGGACCTCCAACCAACACTATACACCAGATATATTGATGACATTTCTTCCTCTGGACCCATGGTGAGGAGTCACTGAAACAATAATACTCTTTAGTATCTGTCTCATTTTTGAACACATGCAGCTCTATCAAGGATGCGTATCTCAGCACTTCCCTGGACCGCAAACCCACGGATAACCTGACAGTGCTACACTTCTCTCGTGAAACTTATTAAAACAGCCATCCCCTCTGGACAAGCCCTTCGCATACATAGGATCTGTTCAGGTGAGGAGGAACATGGCAGACACTTGGAAGTACACAAGCATGCTCTCATAAGAACGGGGTACAATGTTCAACTCATCAACTGCCAATTCCAATGTGTCACAGCAAGAAACTGTAATGACTTCCTTTAGGAGACAGACACGAGCTGCAACCAAAATGGTACCCTTTGTTGTCCAGTACTTCTCAGGAGCCGAAACACTACGCCATGTTCTTCACAGCCTGCAACACATTATTGATGAAGATGAGCACCTCACCAAGACCTTCCCCACGCCTCCACTTCTCACCTTCAAACAACCGCCAAACTTTAAACAGATAATTGTTCTCAGAAAACTGCCTGGCCTTCAGGACAACACGATACAACTCTGTCACGGCAGATGATGAAAAACGTATCAGAATGTTGACACGATTATGACCATTACACATGAGGACACCACCCATCATGAGTGCAGCAGGTAATCATGTGACTCAGCCAACATTGTTTATCTCATACGCTGCAGGCAACGATGCTCTGAGTCTTGGTATATTGGTGAGACCAAGCAGAGGCTACAGCAACAGATGAATAGACACTGCACAACAATCAGCAGCCAGGAGTGTTCCCTCCCAGTCGGGGAACACTACAGCGGTCTGGGACATTCAGCCTTGGACCTTCGGGTGACCATCCTCCAAGGTAGACTTCAGGACAGGCAAAAATGCAAAATTGGCCAAGCCGGGGCTGATAGCCAAGTTCGGTACCCATGGAAATGGCCTCAACCAGGACCTTGGGTTCATGTCACACTACAGGTGACCCCACTGTACTATGCATTCTCTCTCTCTCACACACAAGCATGCATTCACACAAATACATGCTCCTCCAAACCAACACTCACACAGACTCTCTCTCATACACATACGCTCTCTCAAATGATCTCTCTCTCACACACACACCCTCTCACAGACTTATACCCCATTACACTCTCTCTCTCTCACTCACACACACATACACACCCTATCACAGACTTATACCCCATTACACTCTCACACACACACACATGATCACTCGGTTTCTCCTGCACACACACACACACAAAAGTTTCTGGGTTGAATTTGTACTTGCAGAATCGCATTTTATTTTGTTCAAAAACCCATACACGTAAGATTCTGTAATACAACGATAGAAATAGAATCCGTCTGACCTAACATTGGGACACAGACAGACTTTAACTTAACACCTTCAATGCATTATCTGATTGAGATGACACCTATTGTTAAAAGCTATCTTGAGAACGTAACTTTTGAAAAGTTCTGGGATTTACATGTGAAGGAATCAAAACTAACATGGTCATTCTAAAAAATGGTAGAGGTAAGCTAAAGTTGTTTAATGTTACATCCCATGACACTGCAATCCTGTTGCTATAAAGTCTGTGTGTTATGATTCTGCTCCACAACCAACAATGAAGGAGCGGCGCTTCGAAAACTAATGATTCTAAATAAACCTGTTGGGCTATAACCTAGCATTGTGTGATTTTTAACTTTGAAAATCTGCAGTAATACCAACATCTCCATACTGCGCATGCTACTCGGTGTCAGCAACGCACTACGCATGTTCCACAGTGTCAGCAAGATATTACGCATGCTCACACAACAAGCGGAAACACTCCGTGACCTTGTTTTGATGGACCAATGAGAAGTTCTGGAGGGCCGGATGGAGACTGGTCCTCCTGCCAATCACAGCAAACCCATCGTCTGGATGCGGAAGTAGGACAATGAACTTTTGAAGTTGTTGCTGCTGCTCCTCTCTCTTTGAACGAAGATTGAGCTTCACTCCAGACTGCAACTTCCTTCCTCTTTCCAACATCTGTGAGTACAGCACACTCTTTTTTCACCCCTTTTCCATTCCGGGGTTGAGCTGTTGACTTGCAGGAACTGAAGGGAAACGAAGTGAATCCAGGGAGGGGACAGACTCTGGGAAAGTTAGTCCAGGTCTTTTTTCAATGGCAAATACAGGAGAATTGACATTTCAGGCTCGAGCCTTTCATCAGAAATGATGTGTGGATGAACAAAGGGGCCTCTGCGTCCTTCTAATCCAGTCAATGCAAGTTGTCAGACAGGTGCAGCAAGTAGTGAGCAAGGCAAGAGGAATTGAGTTCAGAAGTGGGGACCCCTTCCTGCAGTTTGGGCGTAATTGAATATATCCAAGGCTGAGTTCATCTGATTTTTGAACAACAAAGATGTGATGGTTATGGGGGAGGCAAGACCAGTACAGATCAGTTACAGAAACAGACCCTTCAGTCCAACTAGTCCATGCTGACTATGTTCTCAAACTAAACTGGACCCACCTGCCTGTGTTTAACCTATATGCCTCTGAACCTTTTATATTGGAGTCATAGAGATATACAGCACAGAAACAGACCCTTCGGTCCAATTTGTCCATGCCTATCAGTTATCCTCATCTCGTCTGCTTGCCAGCCCTGGGGCCATAATCCCTCGAACCCCTTCTATTATAGACCAATCCAAATGCCTTTTAAATTCTGTAATTATACCAGTCTCCGCCACTTCCTCTGGCTGGTCATTTCATATATGCACTACTGTGTGAAAAGGCTCCCCTTAGAGCTCTTTTATGTCTTTCCCCGTTCGCCCAAAACCTTTAGTTCTGCACTCCCCCACCCCAGGGAGAAGACTTTGTTTATTTACCCTATCCTTGCCTCTCATGATTTTATAAACCTCTAAGGTCATCCCTCAGCCTCCGACGCTCCAGTGAAAACAGCCCCAGCCTATTCAGCCTCTCCCGAGAGCTAATTTTTTTCAAACCTGGCAACATGCTGGTAAATCTTTTCTGAACCCTTTCAAGTTTCACACCGTCCTTCTGATGGGCAGGAGACCAGAGTTGCACACAATATTCCAAATGTGGCCTCACCAATGTCCTGTAGAGCTGCAACATCACCTACCTCCCAACTCCTTTACTCAGTGCTGTAACCGATAAAGGAAAGCATACCAAATGCTGCCTTCACTATCTATCTACCTGGGACTCTACCTTTAAGGAACTATGAACCTGCACTCCAGGTTTTGATCTGGGACTCCTTACAGAGACATGGCTTCAGGATGACAAGGATTGGATCCTAAATATTGAGGGGAGATGTGGCATTCAAGTCGAATGGGAAGCGAGGTAAAGGTAGAGGGTTGACACTGCTAATCAAAGCACTGATCACAGGGTAGTCTAGTGTCAGCTCGGATTTCAGGTCCTGGTTTCTTTGTCCTCTATTGATCTCCCTGTTCCCACAGTTGTTGTCTGTTCTGAGCTCTGCTTCATTTCTGCTGAAGCTTTAACCTCCTTTGACACCTTCTGGAACAATAAATCATTCAGTCAATCAAAGTCCAATCTACAATCTCCCAGCCTGTAAACCATCCAGACACAGAGTATCATATCAGAAAATATAACAAAATAAGTGAAAAGTTAGAATTAAATAGGTGCTTGTGTCTGTTCATTGGCAAGTAAACTAGAAATAGGGGTCTGCCAGGATTCTTATAGTGCCCTGGTTGAAGAATTCTCTCTCCATTACATCTAAGTATTAGTACCCTGCTATGATTTATAACAATATTTACATCAACAGAAATAAAGCATCTGTTATGCAATAGACATAGAGATATACAGTATGGAACTAGACTTTTTCTCTCTCTCGTGTGTGTGCGCGCGCACACACACACACCGAGGTCTATGGGGTGAATTTGTATTTGCAGATACCATCTATTTTGCTCAAAAAATGCACAATCTGCAGGCAGACAATACATGGAATATTTTATAAATTCCACTTTGGAAATAGAACCAGTCTGACTCAAAAACTGGGATACAGACAGACTCTGGCCTCACACCTTTAATGCATTGTCTGAGCTGAGTTGTCATCTTTTCTTATAAAACCTTAAGTTATCTTGAGCCTTAGAAGAAGTTCTGGGATTTACATATTAATGACACCAGCAACTCATTCTAAAAGATGAAAGACTTTACAATCCAGGTTTCTTCAATGTATCATTTCAGTGGCATGACTCTGTAATGTTTTGCTGTAAACTCAGTGTCTTATGATCTTATACTCCACAACCACCGAATGAAGGAGCAGTGCTCCGAAAGCTAGTGCTTCCAAATAAACCTGTTGGACTGGCGTCATGTGATTTTTATCTTTGCCCAGGTTAGGGTGGGTTGGCCCTGCTAAATTACCCATAGTGCTCAGGGTTTTGCAGGTGTGGGAGAATTGTTAGAAGCAATTTGATTCTACCTTCTCATGACTGTCTGTGTGAACTTTGGTATGTTCTCCCTCTTCTGTCTGCGCGGGTTACCTCTGGGTGCTCCGGTTTCCTCCCACAGTCCAAGGATCTGCAGTTTCAGATGGATCGGCTGTGCTAAAGTGTCCAGGGATGTGCAGGTTAGAGTGGGTTAGCCATGGGGAACTGCAGGGATGCAGGGTAAGTGGATGAGTCTGGGTGGGATGCTGTGTGGAAGGTCGGTGTGAATTTGATAGGTGAAATGGCCTGCAGGGATTATATAAGTCTTCTGCTTTAGCCATATGTGGATTGAGAAATGACTGCTGTGGGAGGAGTAGGTTCCAGTTGATGGGACACTGCCCCAGTCCTGGGGAAGGTGGGAATTGTGCTGTCTCTCTCCCCACCCACTGCCCCAAACCATTATCTCTCATCCCGCAACTCTCTGCCCCCATTTTCTCTCTCTCCCCCTCATTCTATTCCTCCATCCTTTGACCCCCAAGTCTTTCCTTTCCGCCCCCACCACCCTCTGTTCCCCCCAGTCTCTCAATGGCCCCACACTCTGTCACCCTGTCCATTCTGTGTCTCTTCCAACTCCCACTAAACTTTCTCATGCCTCGAGCTCTCTTTGATCGCTGTATCAAGCTCTTCTCAGAAGAGAGAGAGAAAATGGTTGGTGATGACACTGCCTGGGAGATGGGCGTGCACGAGAAATGGCTGATCTTTCAAATTGAGAATAGCTAAAATAATATATTCAGAAATAGCATTAAAGTTTGAACGCATGTTCAATTTTCTATAAAGACAAAGCTGCAGCCATCTTTCTCAAACTTGCTTTGAACTATGTGCAGTTGAGGAAAGGCTGTTCGGGGTGAATGAGGCTTTTGCCTAAAATGTCAATTTTCCTGCTCCTCGGATGTTGCCTGACCTGCTGTGCTTTTCCAGCACCACATTCTTGACTCTAATCTCCAGCATCTGCAGTACTCACTTTCTCCTGTTAGGGGTGAATGGCCGATTCCTAGTCTTGAAAAATTGGTTCTGTTAGAAGGTGTAGAGGTGTATTCTACCTTCAAGAGAATTGAAAAGCGAGCAGAACCACCTGACATAGCACCAAACGTTGTGAACAAGGTAACAATTTAACATTTGGTCAAACAGCTCAGTAGCTGGGTTGCCTGGAGACAAAAACATACTCAATTTTGGCCAATCGATTTAAATCTTGCCCCAAAATACTGAATTCCAATCAAATTTGAATTTAGTATTTTGAGAATATTGTTAGCATTGCTGCCTCACACCACCAGGGTGGATTCCAGCCTTGGGTGACTGTGTGGAGTTTGCACATTCTCCCTGTGTCTGCGTGGGTTTGCTCTGGGTGCTCCAGTTTTCTCCCACAGTCCAAAGATGTGCAGGTCAGGTGAAGTGACTATGCTATATTGCCCGTAGTGTTAGCTGCATTCGTCAGAGGGAAATGGGTCTGGGTGAGTTACTCTTCGGAGGCTCGGTGTGGACTGGTTGGGCCGAAGGGCCTGGTTCCGCACTGTAGGGAATTTAATCTAATCTAATATTAACACCAATGAAACGATTTGATGCTTTGGAGTACAAAATCAAAAAAAAAGTTGAACAGTTACAGGAGAGCTTTCAAAAGACCAGAGTGAGAACTCTGAGAGGTACCTGTCCAGAGAAGGAGTCTGCACAGAGAAAAAACATCGACACCGACCTGGAGAGCAAATCTACAGAGGAAGGTACAAAGAGAAGATTTAACAGCTGGCTGGGTTTGAAGTTTGAATCTTTCGGTAAATCTTAATCAGGGTTTTTTATTGGACTGGTATCATACAGGGGAAAGTAGAAGATAGGTTAGAGAAAGGAGTTGTAAATTGTTGTTAATTAATTATTCTCCGTTAGACGTTAATAAATAAAGTTGTTAATTTTAACTTTAAATACTGACCTTTGGGAATAGTTTCTTGGTTCTTGAATTTTCACAGATTACTGCATGGGTTAAACCTTCTCTATGTTGCTGGTTTAAATTAGGTAGGGGAGGTTGCACCCAGTGTTGTAAAATTTGGGGGCTTTCGTACGAGATTTGAACTAGTTTAGACAGATTTGAATAGATTTGGCGGTACGAAAAATCCCAGCAGATTTAAACACTTGCAAGTTAGTGTCCTAGATCATGAAATAAAACTTTAAATAGTGACTTTTAGAAACAGTTCCTTACCTCTTGAATTTTCACATGATCACATGGGGTAAATCTTTTTTGGGTTTAAATTAGTGGGGGGTGTTGTCCGTGTCATAACAGTTCTGACTATATAGAAATAGAGTAGTGGAACATGGAAACAAACTGTTTGTTCCGTGCCAGTCGGATATCCTAAATTAACCTTGGCCCATTTGCCAGCTCTTGGCCCATATCCCTCCAAACCTTCCTGTTCATGTACCCATCCAGATGCCTTTTGAATATTGTAATTGTACCAGCCTCCACCACTTCCTCTGGGAGCTCATTCAATCCACGCACCACCCGCTGCGTAAAATAGTTGCCCATGAGGTCCCTTTTAATCCTTTCCCCTCCCACCCTAATATAAATCAATTGCTGCTTTTTCTGAACAGGCTGAGTGGTTAGCACTGCTGCCTTATAGCGCGAGGGACCCGGGTTTGATCCCAGTCTCGGGCAACTGTCTGAGTGGAGTTTGCACCTTCTCCCCATGTCTGCATGGGATTCCTTTGGTGCTCCGGTTTCTCCCCACAATCCAAAGATGTGCAGGTTTGGAGAGGGCACTTGTGGGGAATTAACTTTCACACTTTTTTTCTACTCCTTCGGTCCCTTTTAAATCTTTCCCCTCTCACCTTCAACCTATGCCCTCCAGTTTGGGAATCCCCTACCCTGAGGAAAAGATGAGTCGTCAAATAAAATGCAAAAGGAATAAAATGTCGAGCCGCAGGATAAATATAAAATGTCGCTCCAGCCTTTCTTGTCTCCGAGTGTCATTTGGGCACAAAACCTGTCGGTAACACCAGCAACTTCACAGAGCATCTTGCGCATGCTCCTCGGTGACAACACACACTGCGCATGTTCGCCGGTGTCAGCAAAACCTGCGCGTGCTCCTGGCTGTCCGCGGAAACTGCGCGTGATCTTCTTTTGTTGGGCCAATAGGAAGCCCTGGAGGACCGGAAGGAGCGTGTCCTCCTACTAATCAGAGACACCTTTATTGTGTGTGTCTCTCAATCTCAATTTATGGAGGGGACAGATTCTGGAAAAGTTGGGCCAGGTCTGTGTCTCAGTTGGCAAGCTCATGGAAAATGCAGTACCACGATGTGAAGTGATAGCATTCCCTGTGGGCGGGTGGGGGAAGCAGAAAGGAGATGCATTGTTTAAATGGTGATATATTGGGATGTGGAGAAAGTGAGGACTGCAAATGTTGGAGATCAGAGTCAAAAAGTGTGGTGCTCGAAAAGCACAGCAGATGAGGCAGCATCCGAGGAGCAGGAGAGTCAGCGTTTCAGGCACGAGCCCTTCATCAGGAATGTGTGTAAAGGAGCCTCAGCGTCCTTCCATACCAGTTAATGCCAGTTGTCAGATAGATGCAGCAAGCAATGAGCAAAGCACGTGTTATATTAGCAAGAGGAATTGAGTTCAGAAGTGGGGATGTCTTCCTGCAGTTATGGGATCATTGAATATATTCAAGGCTGAGTTCATCTGATTTTGGAACAACAAAGAAGTGGACGTTTATGGGGGAAGGCAAGAAAATGGTTTTCACACCATTGCAGAACAGTTACCGAGTCAAACAGCACAGAAACAGTCCCTTCAGTCCAACTACTCCATGCTATGTTCTGAAACTAATCTAATCCCATCTGCCAGTGTTTGGCCTATATCCCTCTGTCACAAAGCTGGTCCTTTTTTCTAAAAGCTGGTCCTTCTTCTCAAGGATGCTGTGTCCTTGGTTTTTTTTCAGAGGGGTGGTAAAAAGACCCAAGCTCCGAAGCGACTGGTTTAGTACAGAGATGAAAAACGGTATTGGGAGGCATTTTTGGTAATGTGTGAACCGATGAGACTTGAGGCCAAAGCTTTTATGTTTTAAAAGTGACCTGTACAATGAAAGGGGAGTGGTCAGTCCTGAAAGCTGAAGTCTTGTTTGGGTGAGTTAAGCAGTGGGCTGTGTGGAGAAAGGCTGCTAATACTGTCTCCTTCTGCCCTTCTAACTTCAACTGTAAGCCTCTGTTTCAGTTTTACTTTGTTTAAGGGGTTTGTTTTTTTGGTACTGTTGTGTTCAAGCATTGCGAAGAGTGTTAAGAGTTTCTCCACAGCTTGTACTGTACTTAATAAAGTTTGGTTGTTCACAGAAGTTGGCGTATTGCAGTGTAAGAAGCTCAAGCAAAAGAACTTAACAAAGGAACCTAAGGGATAAGTCTTTCATGCAGAAAGTGGCGTGTTTAAGGAAAGAGCTGTCAGAAGAAGTGGTGGGTGCTGGCACAATTATGACATTAAAAGGCATCTGGATGGGTATACGATTAGGAAGGGTTTAGATGATATGGGCCAGATGCTGGCAAATCAGCCGAGATTAGGTTAGGTTATCTAGTTGGCACGGATGAATTAGACTGAAGGGTCTGTTTCTGTGCTACATATCTTTATCACTCTGGCTTGCCACTAACATTTGCCACATCTATATGTACAGTTTCTCTCTGGTGTCAGTGTCAATGCCTTGATGTCTCATTCTTAACCGGACTGGCAGTGATGATTTTTGTAATCTTTTCTTACAGATTATCTGAAGACAGAAGTTTCAAAGTCAACAGATAAAGGGCTCAAGTCCAAAATATTGATTTTCCTGCTTATCTGACGCTGCTTGCCATGCTGCGCTTTTCCAGCGACGCATTTTTTGAATCTGACTCTCCAGCGTCTCCATTCCTCACTTTCACGTCAATGTCTGACAGTCACTCAATCCACCAGGACCGCAACAATTTTCAACTATGATTCTGTGAGAAGGAGCAAAGCTTTCTTTTTGCTTCCTGTTTTGAGTACAGGGGCACTGGTTGAAAGACCCTACTGTTGCAGCGCACTGAGTGTGGAGCCTGAAATAACTCTACTGCCTGGAAAGAAGAATTCACGGCGGGGTTGTACACGTGTGTGTGTGTGTGCAGCTGAAGCTTCGGCCATGGAGAAACTTGAGGCAACACTCCCCGTTGAGAAACCATGGAAGTGTGGCAACTGCGGGAAGGGCTTCCGTGTCCCATCTGTCCTGGCGGCTCATCAGTGCAATCACACTGGGAAGAGGCCGTTCTCCTGCCCCAAGCGGGCGAAGGGCTTTACTTGCTCCTGTGTCCTGCTGGCCCACCAGCATATACAGACTGGTGAGAGGACGTTTTACTGCTCCGTGTGCGGGAAAGGGTTCACTTGTGTGGACAACCTCCAGACCCACCAGCAAATCCATGCAGGAGAGAGGCTTTTCAGTTGCCACGAGTGCGGGAAAGCCTTTAGCAATTCCTCCGACCTGCTGAAGCACCGGCGAGTCCACACGGGGGAGAGGCCAGTCAGCTGCCCAGAGTGCGGGAAGGCCTTCAGCGACTCCTCCAACCTGCTGAGGCACCGGCGGGTCCACACAGGGGAGAGGCCCTTCAGCTGCCCAGAGTGCGGGAAGGCCTTCAGCAATTCCTCCAACCTGCTGGCCCATCAGCAGGTCCACACGGGGGAGAGGCCCTTCAGCTGCCCAGAATGCGGGAAGGCCTTCAGTAAATCCTCCAACCTGCTGGCCCATCAGCGGGTCCACACGGGGGAGAGGCCCTTCAGCTGCCCAGAGTGCGGGAAGGCCTTCAGCAATTCCTCCGACCTACTGAGACACCGGCGAATCCACACGGAGGAGAGGCCTTTCGGCTGCTCTGAGTGTGGTAAGGCCTTCAGCAATTCCTCTGACCTGTTGTCCCACCGGCGGGTCCACACCAGGGAAAGGCCATTCAGCTGCCCCGAGTGTGGAAAGGGGTTCACCCGCTCCTCCAAACTGCTGGCCCAACAATGGGTCCACACCGGGGAGAGGCCGTTTGCCTGCCCCGACTGCGGGCGGAGGTTCACATTGTCCTGCAACTTGCGGAGGCACCAGTGCACCCAACAATCAGATTCCACCAGTGATGCTGCAGTGGGTCACCCCCAAGGCTGAACCTCCTGCCCATTCTGACAGTGGGTGCAGTGGGCTTTTTTTGTTTTGTGCTGGACTCACCATCCCCTCCCCGCCCCCACCCCCCAAAGCCCACCTACGTGGCTCAGGGGTGGTATGGTGACTCAGTGGTCAGTACCACTGCCTCACGATGCTGACCTGGGTTCAATTCCACCCTGGGGATGACAGTCTGTGTGTATCTTTCACGATGTCCCCCCCACATCTCTATGGGTTACTTCTGAGTGCTCCGGTTTCCTTCCCCTGGTCTAAAGGTGTACAGGTTAGGATGGATTGGCCCATCTAAATTGTCCCATAGTGTTCTGGGATGTGTAGGTGTGGTGCATTAGTCAGGGGTAAATGTAGAGGAATAGGAATAGGGGAATGGGTCTGGCTGGGTTACTCTGCGGAGGGCCAGTGTGGACTTGTTGGGCTAAAGGACCTGTTTCCATACTGTTGGGAATCTAATCTTTAAAAAAAAGAATTCCTCCAAGCGATACTGATAAAATATGCCGAGTTGGACAAAGTATCCCGTCAAGTTTGAGACAAACCCAGAGTTGAAGAAGTCGGAAGTCACACAACACCATGTTACAGTGCAACAAGTTTATTTGAAATCACAAACTTTAAGAGCATTGCTCTTTCATGAGTGCTGCTCCTTCATCACTTCATCTGGTACCATGTGACTTCTGACCTTGTCCACCCCAATTCAATACCAGCACCTCCGCATCAGAGTTGATGAATGAGATTGGAGTTTATTCGGCCTGATTTAGTAAGATGTTCATTTGGAAACTCAAAACTGTCGGACAGACAAAGAGACACGAATCATAAAGTCCCACAGCAGGAGACAGGCCCTTCGGCCCAACATGGTCCATGCCAACCAAACTGTCCATCAACACTAAGCCCATTTCCTTGCACTTGGCCCATTTCCTTCCATACCTTTCCTATCCACTTATTTGTCCAAATGCCTTATAAATATTGTTAATGTACCCACCTCAACCACTTCCGCTGGCATTTCATTCCATATGTGTACCACCGTCTGCATAAAAAAAAAAGTTGCCCCTCACATTCCCTTTTATTCTTTTTCCTCTAACCTTAAACTGATGCCCTCTAGCTCTCACTTCCCCAACCCCGGGGTAAACGTCTGAGTGTATTCACCCTCTCCATGCCTCTCACGATCACTTCACTTCTCTAAGGGCCCCTGTCAGTCTCTAATGCTCTAAATAAAAATATCTTAGCTTGTCCAACCTCTCCCTTTTACACAGACCCTTGAGTCCTGGCAACATCCTTGTATATGTCTTCAGCACGCTTCCAAGTTTAATAACATATTTGTTATAGACACTGCTCTGTCTACCTATTTTGTTGGAAATATAGGACCTAATCCAAACTGGATAATCTGGCTGATGGGGCAGGAAACCACTTCCTTTCTTGAGAGAGAAGTCTCCTGGAGAGAACTGGCTGGCTGACTGATCTACTGACCCTCACAGTGTCCCACTGCCCTCAGTTATCTGGAGGGAGTCCACACATTTGCCTAAGGTGGTGCTTGAAACCTTTATCATCTTTGGGATGGATCCCCATTCATTCCATGCGATGGAGTCATGCAGCCTGGAAACAGACCCTTCAGACCAACCAGTCCATGATCCCTAACTAAACTAGTGCCACCCATCTGCTCCTGGCCTGTATCCAGTTTGTTAATAGTTTTGTTCATTTGTTCACCATGAGAGTTGGATAAATAAATTGCTGATTGTTGATTTTAAAGTGTTGGGGATTTATTCTTCTCACTAGAGCAGGTTACACCACTTTTCATGCTAATTTTATAGATTATTGGGCGACACTCTCTGTTTGAGAAAGGTGGTGCTGTCAGCCTTCGCTTTATAAGAGTATTGACGTGATGTACTGCTGAATGCAATGGAGTCAACATGAATCCCAGCCTCTCACTGTGGTTGTGGGTGAATCGCTTTAATTTGGCTCTTAACTCAGAAACTGCACACAATTAACTGCTGAAACAATGATTTACACTTGATTGTATGGAGCAACCAAAAATAAAACTCAAGTAACCAAGTTCAACCTCACTCACAACTTGGCTATCACCCAATTGATGGCAGAATTTAACTGAGTTTCCACCAACACTTTGTCTCTGGAAGTATCCAGGGATTCAGTGCAGCATTCTTCTTCCAAGTACTGCTGCTGCATCGTTCTGGAGTTGCATTCTGGTGGAGATTCCTCGCTTTCAAATCTGTGGTGTGATGCTTCTTTAGATTCTAACACCATCTCCCCACACTTCTGGAGATCTCCGGTCTGTAGCTTACCTTCTTATCCTCGAGGGTTAGTGGTTTGTTTGATACAGCCTTTCCTGCAAAAAACCCCTTTACGTCAGTGCCTTCCTTCCACAGACAAACTTAATTGTCCTTTTGTCATGAGGTTATTAAACACTTAGCTCATCGGTCCCAGGAAACAACTTGTTGTTTTGCGTCCTTCTACCCAGGGATGACTAACTACCAGAAATTAGGCCATTCAGCCCATTGAGTCTGCTCCACTATTCAATCATGGCTGATATGTTTCTCAACCCAATTCTCCCCGTAACCCTTGATACGTAAGAATGATTGAATGGTGGAGCAGACTCAATGAGCTGATTGGCCTCATTTCTGCTTCTGAGGTCTTCTGATGTAGCAGTTTCTCAGTGGCCCTTTTGTTTCTTGGTCCAGAAAGAGTTACTGCTGACTCAGGGAGTTTGGAAAGTTCTGGAGTTTACAGGACCACACCACATTCCTCTCTGCCTCCTCCCGAGATACTGGCAATTCCCAAGATCCCTTGGTATCCCTGAAAACAATCGAGGTATCTGTAAATCTCTGCTGCTACTCAGGAACAGAAAGATTATGGGGACAGACTATGGAGTTCTACTCCAGGATTCTCTCAAGGTAAACTTACAGGTTGAGTCAGTGGTTAGGAAGACAAATGCAATGCAGGCATTTATTTTGATCAGACTTGAATATAAAAGCAGGGATGAACTTCTGAGGCTCCGGTCAGGCCACAATTGGAGTACTGTATGTAGATTTGGGCCCCATATCTCAGGAAGGATGTACTGGCCCTGGAACATGTTCAGAGGAGGTTCACAAGAATGGTCCAGGAATGAAAAATTTAACATATGAAGAACATTAGAGGACTCTAGGTTGATACTTCATGGAGTTCAGAAGGATGAGAGGGGATCTAATTGAAACCTACAGAATAATAAACGGCGTGGATGTTGGGAAGATGTTGGTAGGACAGACTAGAACCTGAGTGCTCAGCTTTCGTGTCAAGGGAAGACCCTTTAGAACAGAGGGGAGAGAAACTTCTTAAACCAGAGTGTGGTGAATCTATGGAATTCACCGCCACAGAAGGCTGCGGAGGCCAAGTTACTGAGTATATTTAAGACTGAGATAGATAGGTTCTTGAGTATCAAGGGGATTAAGGGTTACGTGGAGATTGGGGTTGAGAAACGTATCAGCCATGATTGAATGGTGAAGCAGACTCAATGGGCTGAATGGCCTAATTTCTGCTCCTATGGTCTTATGATATGCTGATGTGAGGAGGGGGGAAAAAGAGATGAAGAGAGAAAGATAGTTAAAGTGAACCTCGATAGTGATGAAGGAAATATAAGAATTGTATGATAAATGGCAGAACACATAGGAGCACTGGCATACAGAGGGATCTGGGCATATAGATCCGTGGAAGTGGTAATGCAGGTGGGCATGGTGGTCAAGAAGGCACACAGCATGGTTCCTTGAGTGTAAGAGTTACGTTACAGCTCTTTATTCTGACCACATTCGGAATATTGTGTGCAGTTCTGGTCACGGTGCTACTGGAAGGTTGTGGGTGCTCTGGCAGAGGGTACAGACAAGGTTCACCAGGACATTGCCTAGTCTGGAGGGCTCTCATTACGAGCAGAGGAGGCATAAACCTGGATTGTTTTCTTTGGAAAAACAGAGGCTGAGAGGAGACCTCGACAAAATGATGAGACACACAGATTGGCTGGACAGGGGTGGCAAGGTAGCTCAGTGGTTCGCACTGACGCCTCACAGTGCCAGAGCCCTGCATTCGATTTTAGTCTCAGGCAACTATCTGTGTGGAGTTGGCACATTGTCCCTGCACCCCACCTCCGGTGTCTGTGTGGGCTTCCTCCGGGTGCTCCGGCTTCCTCCTACAATCCAAACTTGTATAGGTTAGGGTGGATTAGCGAAGCTAAATTACCCATAGTGTCAAGGGAGAGGCAGGTTAAGTTGGATTGTCTGTATGTAAATTGCCCCAATGTTCAGGGATGTGTAAGTTTGGTGCATTAGTCAGGAGTAAATGTAGATAATAAGGGTAAGGGAACGGGTCTCTATGTGTTAATCTTTGGAGGGCCGGTGTTGACTTGTTGGGCTGAATGGTCTGTTTCCACGCTGGAGGGATTCTGTGATAGTCAGAGGCGTTTTTTCCCTCCAGGGTGGAAAAGTCAACTAAAAGAGGGCACAGGTTCAAGGTGAAAGGGGGACTGTTTGGGGGAGAAGTGGTGGGGGTGGGGAATTTACACAGAGAGGTGGTGGGTTTCTGGAACGCACTGCCAGTGGAGGTAGTGGAAGCAGGCACCTTCACAATGTTTAAGGTGTATCTTGATAGACACATGAAGGGGAGGTGAACAGAGGAACAGAAACCACACCTAGGCAATAAATAGCAGGTCTAAGTAAGGATTAAGAATTAGCACAGGCTTGAGGGGGTGTGTATGCCTAAACCAAGTGAGAAGAGCCTGTGACTGTGCTGTATTGATACAGCTTTCCCCCACTATTTGAAAGTAGAGTGTTCCTTTCATAAGCTGAAATGGGCCTAAAGCGAAGAAGCAATTACCATGAATTAATTTATATTATGCCTTTCTTTGTAAAAGCGACAATCCTCTTCAGATTTCTTTCGATTTGTGAGAACAGGTATTAATGTAGGTCTTTTGTAAAAGTGAAGTAGTGTAAAGTGAACTTTCGAAAAGTGGGGGATACCCTTATGCAGATGGAGGGGAGATGGGGGAGCAGTGAAGAGGGGTGGATGGAGGCTCAGGTGGAGAATAAACACAGAGACCAATTGAGCCTGGCCCTGTGCTGGAGACTCAATGGGACAGAGACAAATGTATCTATTTCAGGTATACCTGCAGTATTCTCCATCCAGGATTAAAAAAAATGTCCTTCATCTGCTTCAGCATACAGGGCAGATGAGCAGTTTCTCCACAATGTGGACCAGGAGGTGATGCGACTGAGTGAAGCCTTTCCTGTGCTGAATGTAGGTGAATGGCTGCTGCCCAGTGTATAAATGCTGATGAATATCTGGCAGGCGGGGAAGGGAAACCGTTCCTACACTCCCTGCATTTTCATGATTTCTCCATGGTGCAGGTGTACTCGTATTTCTCCAGGTTCAACAATCAGTTGAAACTCGCTCACACTTACAGCATAGGTGTGGTGTTACTGGTGAACTGGTAATTGGAGGACTCTCATTCAGTCTGTAAAGCATGTTCCAGTCACTACTCTGGTGTGTGGGTATGTGAGACTCTGAGTTTCCAGTCACACTGACGTTTAAAACCTAACTAAGCAGACAGACCTTCTCCCCTTTGTTTTCAAGGCCATCAATATCCAAGTCCTGGTGAATCAAGCGACTGTCAGACTTCGATGTGATGTTTGGTCTGAGATTTCTGCCTCCAAATTCTTCTCTTGTAATATTCCTGTGGAAAGAGGTTGCAAAGGTCATCGCTGTCAGTCCACAATAGAAAATCAAAACACACAATTCTAGTTTCTGTGGAACATTCTTTCCTCTCTTAATACCCAAGATCTTTGTGCTGATCTTTATGTAAATGTATACAGCAGGGTAATGTGGTGGATTGCATACTCCATGAAGAGTCCACTCAAGTTGCTGAATGGACATCTATCATGCGGTATTGACGTTCTTACTGAAGATACACAATATTCTGCTGTACAATATTACGAGCCCAGCAACAACTGCAAATCAGGCTTTGAGAGCTATAAACATTCCATCAAATATGTAACATATACCCCAGACTTATCTGTCTTATATTAATGCACGGTTGTCTTAAATCTGAGTCTTCTGGAAATGTAAGTTTTAAGTGTGACTTTTTGTAAAAGAAGCCATCGTTTTGGACTCCTTCCATGCCATACTGACTCTATTACTGGAAATACATCCATACTACACCAGGATTCATGGATCAATGACGTGAGGCTAATCTTTACCCTCTTATAATTTTCTGTTACATAAATGTTTCGACGAATGCCAACGCTTTTCACCAGTCATACAGTCAGAGACATAAAGCACAGAAACAGATCCTTCAATCTAATTTGTCCATGCCAATCGGATATCCAAAATTAGTCTAGTTCCATTTGCCATCACTTGGTCCATATCCCTCTAAACCCTTCCTTTTCATATATCCATCCAGATGCCTCCACCACTTCCTCTGGCAGCTCATTCCATACACGCATCACCCTCTGCAAAAAATGGTTGACTGCAAGGTCCCTTTTAAATTTTTCCCCTCTCGCCCTAAACCTATGCCCTCTAGTTCTGCACTCCCCCTATCCCAGGGAAAAGACCTTGTCTATCCACCCTATCCACACCCTTCAAGTTTTTATAAACCTCTTTAAAAAACACACACTCAGCCTGAGATGCTCGAGGGAAAACAGCCCCATCCTATTCAGCCTCTCCTTGTGGTTCAAACCCTCCTACTCTGGCAACAGCCTTGTGAATCTTTTCTGAATCCTTTCAAGTATCACAACATCCTTCCTATAGAAGGGAGACCAGAATTGCACACAATATTCCAGAAGAAGCCGACTGAAACTGACTTTTGCAGAGTTTGCTCCCTGCTTGGATTCATACTCTCTGTCTCCCGTTGCTGCAAGTGAACAGTGCTTCCCTCCTTCTCTCTCCCTCCCAGGATGAGGAATGGAAAGGAGGAGACTTCTGCTTCACTCCCAGATTTTACCCAGAAGAGTCCCCCTATTGTCTGAATGCGCAAGTTGGACCTTGAGCTTCTGAAGCTACTGCTGCTCCTCTCTTTCTCTGAATGAAGATTGAGCTTCACCCCAGACTGCAACTCCCTTCCTCTGTCCAAACATCTGTGAGCACAGCACATTTTTGTTGAAGTAAGGCATCTTTCCTGAATGTTAAAATTAAAGGGGTGTCTTCCCCCTGATATTCAAAGGGACGGTAAGTCAGAGACGGGCCACGCCTTGTGTTGTGTGGCATGTGTGACAGTTGCAACAGGATGTCCCAACTCCTATGCTCAATTCAAAATTTGTGAGAAGGTTTGTAGCTCGGGTGCTCGTTGTGGTTCTGTTCGCCGAGCTGGGAATTTTTGTTGCAGACGTTTCATCCCCTGTCTAGGTGACATCCTTAGTGCTTGGGAGCCTCTTGTGAAGCGCTTCTGTGATGTTTCCTCCAGCATTTATAGTGGTTTGTCTCTGACGCTTCCGGTTGTCAGTTCCAGCTGTCCGCTGCATTGGCCGGTATATTGGGTCCAGGTCAATGTGTTTGTTGATAGAATCTGTGGATGAGTGCTATGCCAGAGAACGGCCAGGGAATTCATAAAGGCATGGCCTCTAGGCATTTTTCAACTCTGGATCTGGGACAAGGTGTGTGGTGTGGGGGTGGGGGGATGGGAAATAAAGAAACTGGTGAAATCTATATTGATCCTATGTAGTTAGTGGGTCCCAAAGCAGAAGACGAGGTGTTCTTCCTACAAGCGTCAGGTAGCTAGAGCTTGGAGGGAGAGGCAGCCGAGGACTTGCATGTCCTTGACGGATTGGGAGGGGGGAGTTAAAGTGTTCAGCCACAAGGTGGTGGGGTCGTTTAGTTTTGGCGTCTCAGAGCTGTTCCCTGAAATGTTCTGCAAGTTGGCGTCCAGTCTCCCCAATGTGGCAGAGACCACATCGAGAGCAATGGACTTATAAATAAATCTTATAAACAAATTGTCCAAATCTTAGCCTGCTAGAGTTATTTTCTTTAATTAAGTTAAAGAAAATTTTAATTAAATTGGGTGACTACATGAAACGATTTGTTGGTCAGACTCAAATCATCCTCCTCAAATGAGACAATGCCATAAATATCAGTGAACTGTTTTTTTTGTTCGAACCACAAGTTCTTGATTTATTTTCACAACTTATTGGTATTCACATCTGCACATTCAATGTCAAACTCTGACATCAGAAATGACATGACATCATTAATTTTTTCTTACAATAATCCAACAAACAAATTAATAACACAGTGAATACCAAGTCTCATTAATATGAAATTAAATTTGACCAAATAAAATGTAAAATCAAATGGGAGATAACAAATGGGGGAAGGGCAGAAGGCAAGAAATGCAGCATCATAGAAGGTGCTCCTCCAGGGAGTGTATTTTACCAACTACAACTGCTCAATATAAGCAAACACTCTGACATGACCCTCCGGTTTTAATGTAAACCATAGCCCCATACAGTAGGTACCATTTAAATAAGTTAATAGATACAAGCCTTGAGCAAATCCAGCCTCCAGCCGGACCCCCCGCTTCTTGGAGCTCGGACCTTCCTCCAGCTCCGGGGGGTTGTTGAGCTCCTGGGCTCCGGCCGCCGCCGAAGAAGCCGCGGGCGCCGGCTCTCTCTCCTCCACCGCCGACATTTTTAATTTGTTTTCTCGTTCACCCGGTAACCGTCACCTCCCCCTTCCCGGGCCCCGGGAATTATACACAAATAAACAATAAACCCCACCGGGGACTGTCTCCTTTTCTTCACAACTTTTGTTTGAAAAGTTCCGGCTTTAATTTGAAATGTATTTTAAAGGTATTTTCTGAGGTAAACGATGCCTGTCTGCCCCCCTCCCTCCTTCAGAAACCGCCCGCTGAGTCGATGAGAAAACTGCAGCCTCGCGCCGCCATCTTTGTTTTTCTTCTTCTTTCCGTCTCCTCCTTCTGTGACGCGCGTCATCTGCGCCTCCTCCAATCAGAGCGCACCTTACTCCACCTGACCAATGGCAGCTGGCATTCCGTGTCGTGTTGGTCCCACCGTCTGCAATATCTCTCTCCGATTAGTCGGTACCGACCACAAGCTTTGGGATTGGTTGGGAATTTCACAATCACGTCAGTGTATCCACCCTTTTCATTCCTTCAACAGCAGATGACCCAATTTACTGCCACGGGCTCTGCAGCTATAGCGGTAGTGTCACATATTCAGGGAGAAGATGTGATTTTTAACGTTATCAACTAATTCAACTGTGGCACCTCCACATCCATTCATTCAACCGAAGAGGGCTCAATTTAGTGTAAAGGGCTCTGAGGGTATAATATTTGTATCCCACGTTGAGAAGAAACCTCTCCCCATTCATTCACTAGAAGAGGGCCTATTTGCTGCAGAGGTTTTTTTATGGCGCAGTGGTCGTGTCCCTATCTTCGAGCCCTGAAATCCCACTGCTATGAGGATGTGTAATAACAAATTTTTTAGTCATAAGTCACATGACACCAGATTATAGTCCAGCAGGTTTGTTTGGAGGGGATCTTACAGAAATATATTAAATTATGAAAGAAATAGAAGTAGGATGTTGCATTGGTAGGTGAGACTAGGATAAGAGCACATGGCCTCAAGATTAGAGGAAGCAGGTTTAAAACTGAACTGAGAAGAAACTTCTTCACCCAGAGGGTTGTTAATCTATGGAATTCCTTGCCCAGGGAAGTATTTGACATTACTTCAGCAATCACTAGAAGCAGTAGATACGTTTTTGAAAAATAAAAGAATTAAGGATATGGTGAAAACGTAGGTAAGTGCAGCATAGTCCACGAAAAGATTAGTCATGATCTTATTGAGTGGTGGAGCAGACTCGAAGGGCCAGAAGGCCGACTCTTGCTCCTAGTTCTTATGCTCTTATGTTGAAATCACAGCTTTTGGAGTGTAGTCACTTCAGCAGATGAAGTCATGAAAAAACAAGTGCAGGAAAGAGAATTTAGATAAATGAAAGACAGAGCATCTCAACGGTCAATTACTTACTCCCATACCTATTTCTGATTATCTTACTTCATAGCAAGTTGTGTTTTCCAAACATTAATTTTATTTCCATTGTTTAAAATCAAATATTTAAGATGAACAGTTTGTTTGTCCTCACTTGGACACTGTGAATATCATAAACCCTCTCATGAGATATCATAGGAACAATTCATAAACTAGATTTGTCACTGAGATACTAGAAAGGAGAAAAATTCCCAGCATGTGCAGGATGCTAACGAAAAGTTAGCAACCTGAAATGGTAACAGGAGCAAGTGAACAGTCCCAATCAGGAAACTCATATTCTGACATCCACGACAGTACCTTGCTTTCCTTTTCAGTTTAATGATCCATAACTGAATCTGACTCCAACACACTCTCTGGCAGACAGTTCCAGAGGTCAAAGTAATTTCAATCATTAACGAAGTAAGTTTTGGACCCATCCCAAAGACATTGCACATAGAAAAATACAGCGCAGTACAGGCCCTTTGGCCCTCGATGTTGCGCCGATCCAAGCCCACCTAACCTACACTAGCCCACTATCCTCCATATGCCTATCCAATGCCCGTTTAAATGCCCATAAAGGGGGAGAGTCCACCACTGCTACTGGCAGGGCATTCCATGAACTCACGACTCGCTGAGTAAAGAGTCTACCCCTAACATCTGTCCTATACCTACCACCCCTTAATCTAAAGCTATGCCCCCTCGTAATAGCTGACTCCATACGTGGAAAAAGGTTCTCATGGTCAACCCTATCTAAACCCCTAATCATCTTGTACACCTCTATCAAGTCACCCCTAAACCTTCTTTTCTCCAATGAAAACAGCCCCAAGTGCCTCAGCCTTTCCTCATACAAACTTCCTACCATACCAGGCAACATCCTGGTAAACCTCCTTTGCACCCGTTCCAGTGCCTCCACATCCTTCCTATAGTATGGCGACCAAAACTGCACACAATACTCCAGATGCGGCCGCACCAGAGTCTTATACATCTGCAACATGACCTCAGGACTCCGGAACTCAATTCCTCGACCAATAAAAGCCAGTACGCCATATGCCTTCTTCACAGCACTATTTACCTGGATGGCAACTTTCAGAGATCTGTGTACATGGACACCAAGATCCCTCTGCTCATCCACACTACCAAGTATCCAACCATTAGCCCAGTACCCCATCTTCTTGTTACTCTTACCAAAGTGAATCACTTCACACTTACCTACATTGAACTCCATTTGCCACTTTTCTTCCCAGCTCTGCAGCTTATCGATATCCCGCTGTAACCTGCCACATCCTTCCTCACTGTCAACAACTCCACCGACTTTCGTATCATCCGCAAACTTGCTCACCCAACCTTCTAGCCCCTCCTCCAGGTCATTTATAAAAATGACAAACAGCAATGGTCCCAAAACAGATCCTTGCGGAACACCGCTAGTGACGGCACTCCAAGATGAACCTTTTCCATCAACTACTACCCTCTGTCTTCTTCCAGCCAGCCAATTCCTAATCCAAACCTCCAACTCACCCTCAATGCCATACCTCCGTATTTTTTGCAGTAGCCTAGCATGGGGAACCTTATCAAACGCCTTACTAAAATCCATATACACCACATCTACCGCTTTAGCCTCGTCCACCTCCTTATTCACCTTCTCAAAGAATTCAATAAGGTTTGTGAGGCACGACCTACCCTTCACAAAACCATGCTGACTATCCTTGATCACATTATTCCTATCCAGATGTTCATAAATCCTATCCCTTACAATTCTCTCTAAGACTTTTGCCCACAACAGAAGTGAGACTCGCCGGCCTATAGTTACTAGGGTTATCCCTACTCCCCTTCTTGAACAAGGGAACCACATTTGCTATCCTCCAGTCTTCTGGCACTATTCCTGTAGACACTGAGGACATAAAAATCAAGGCCAATGGCTCTGCAATCTCCTCCCTTGCTTCCCAGAGAATCCTAGGATAAATGCCATCAGGCCCAGGGGACTTATCTATTTTCACCCTTTCCAGGATTTCCAACACCTCTTCCCTACATACCTCAAAGCCATTCATTCTAATTAATTGTGACTCAGTATTCACATCGGCAATAATGTCCTATTCCTGAGTGAATACTGACGAAAAGTATTCATTCAGTGTCTTCCCCAATCTCTTCAGCCTCCACACGCAACTTCCCACTACTATCCTTGACTGGACCTATTCCTACCCTCGTCATTCTTTTATTCCTGACATACCTAGAGAAAGCCTTTGGGTTTTCCCTAATCCTACCAACTAAGAACTTTTCATGTCCCCTCCTTGCTGCTTTTAGCTCTCTCTTCAGATCCTTCCTGGCTACCTTATAATTATCAATCGCCCCAATTGAACCTTCACATCTCATCTTTACATAGGCCGTCCTCTCCCCTTTAACAAGGGATTCCAATTCCTTATTAAACCACGGTTCCCTCACACGACCCTTTCCTCCCTGCCTGACAGGTACATACTTATCAAGAACACTCAATAGTTGCTCCTTGAACAAGCTCCACATATCAATTGCGCCCTTCCCTTGAAGCCTACTTTTCCAAGCCACGCATCCTAAGTCGTGCCTCACCATATCATAATTTCCCTGTCCTCAGCTATAACTCTTGCCCTGCAGTGCACACTTATCCCTCTCCATCACTAGAGTAAAAGTCACCGAATTGTGGTCACTGTCCCCAAAGTGCTCACCTACCTCCAATTCTAACACCTGGCCTGGTTCGTTACCCAGAACCAAATCCAGCATGGCCTCACCTCTTGTTGGCCTGTCTACATATTGTGTCAGGAAACCCTCCTGCACACATTGGACAAACACCGACCCATCTAACGAACTCGAGCTATAGCTTTCCCAGTCAATATCTGGAAAGTTAGAGTCCCCCATAACAACCACCCTATTACTTTCACTCTTCTCCTGAATCAATCCTTTCTTCTACGTCTCTAGGACTATTAGGAGGCCTGTAGAAAACTCCTAACAGGGTGACCTCACCTTTCCTATTCCTAACCTCAGCCCAAACTACCTCAGATGGCGAGTCTTCATCCATCGTCCTTTCCACTGCTGTAATACTATCTTTGACAAGCAATGCCACACCTCCCCCTCTTTTACCCCCACCTCTGACCCTACTAAAACATTTAAACCCTGGAACCTGCAACAGCCAATCCTGTCCCTGTTCTACCCATGTCTCCGTAATAGCCACAACATCGAAATCCCAGGTACCAATCCATGCTGCAAGTTCACCTACCTTATTTCATATACTTCTTGCATTGAAGTATACACACTTCAAGCCACTTTCCTGTTTACAGGCACCCTCCTTTGAGATTGATGCCATGTTCCTAACCTCCCTACACTCCAGGTCCTGCACCCTAAAGCTACAGTCTAAGTTCCCATTCCCCTGTAGAATTAGTTTAAATCCCCCCGAAGAGCACTAGCAAACCTTCCCCCAAGGATACTGGTGCCCCTCAGGTCCAGGTGTAGACCATCCTGTTTATAGAAGTCCCACCTTCCCCAGAAAGAACCCCAGTTATCCAGATACCGGAATCCCTCCCTCCTGCACCATCCCTGTAGCCACGCATTTAACTGTTCTCTCTCCTTATTCCTCAACTCTCTATCACGTGGCACGGGTAACAAACCAGAAACAACAACTCTGTTTGTTCTAACTCTGAGCTTCCAACCTAGCTCCCTGAAAGCCTGCCGAACATCCTCAACCCTCTTCCTACCTATGTCGTTTGTGCAAATGTGGACCACGACTTCAGGCTGCTCCCCTTCCCCCTTAAGGATCCGGAAAACACGATCAGAGACGTCACGTACCCTTGCACCTGGGGGGCAACATACCAAACGTGAGTCTCTCTCGCCCCCACAGAACCGCCTATCTGTGCCCCGAACTATTGCTCTGCTCTTCTCCACCCTTCCCTTCTGAGCAACGGGGACAGGCTCCGTGCCAGAGGCCTGAACCTCATTGCTTACCCCTGGTAAGTCGTCCCCCCCACAAGTATCCAAAATGGTATACTTGTTCTTGAGGGGAACGGCCGCAGAGGTCCCTGCACTGGCTGCTTCTTCCCAGTCCCTCTCACTGTCACCCATCTATCTGCCATCTTTGGAGTTACTACTTCCCTAAAGCTCCGATCTATGACCCCCTCTGCCTCCCGAATGATCCTAAGTTCATCCAACTCCAGCTCCAGTTCCCTAACATGGTCTTGGAGGAGCTGGAGATGGGTGCACTTCCTGCACGACCATGGCATCCCTCACCTCAAACATGTTGCAAGAGGAACATTGCACTGCCTTCACTGCCATCCCTCTAAAAGTAACCTTTTAAAAACAAACTAGGTCCAAGAATAGAACAAGCAAAATGCAGCACTTACCTACTTACCACAACGGTTCTTATTATTAGGTTAGGCACCTCTGTAGTGCCTCGGGTTCCTCTCCTGCGTGCTTTTATAGGGAAAGAAACCTACCTAGGTAAGCTTACGCTACACCAACTTCCAGATCCGCTTCGCGCTTTTTAAACAAAAACTTTCAAATTTAAACCGTTAAACAAACGTCACCGAGCCTTCAAGCAGCCCCTGCCAAACAGCCCTTACCTGCTCCGCTGACACTTCTATAAGAGGTGTTGGCTGGACCCAGACACTTCAGCGGGCAGTGTTCATTACTCATGTGTATTCTCTCCCCCACCCGCCTTAAACTAATCACCTGGGTTGTGAGTCGATTGTGCTGGCATTCTGGTGGCCCCAGGCAGTGTCTGTATCTGCTCTGCTGTTTTTCTCCATATTGTGATCCAGCGGCCATCTTGTGTGTCAAGTTGGCCAACTGATGGCTCAGTAGCCATCTTGTGTATCTGTGTGCCTAGTAACATCCTGCCCTTCCCCACCTCTCCGCCATGCCCACTCTCTCTCCCCCACTCAATCTCTCTATCAACCCCACTCATTCTCTCTCTCTACCCCCACCCTCTGACCGCCATTTTCTCTCTTTCTCTGTCCCCCATCCTTTTGGTCTCTATTCTCCCCCGCCCCCACCACACCCGTCCTTTCTCAAGCCTCGAACCATCTTTGACCGCTGTATCAAGCCCTTCAAAGGACAAGGAGAGAGAGAGAGAGAGAGAGAGAGAGAGAGAGAGAGAGAGAGAGAGAGAGAGAGATAATGGATAGTAATGACTCTACCTGGGAGTTGGGAGGGGTGAGAAATGGCTGATCTTCAAAATTGAGAATACCTAAAATGATTTTTGCAAGGTTTGTAGCTCAGGTTGAGGTTTAGGGTGGAGGTTTGCTCGCTGGGCTGTAGGTTTGATATCCAGACGTTTCATCACCTGGCTAGGTAACATCATCAGTGGCGACCTCCCAGTGAAGCGAAGCTGTGTCTCCAGCTTTCTATTTATATCTTTCTCCTGGATGGGGTTCCTGGGGTATGTGGTGATGTCATTTCCTGTTCGTTTTCTGAGGGGTTGATAGATGGCATCTAGATCTATGTATTTGTTTATGGTGTTGTGCTTGGAGTGCCAGGCCTCGTAGCCCTACACATGGATGAAAAAAAACACCATTTCGACTGGGACAACACATCTATCCTGGGGCAGGCTAAGCAAAGACTTGCCAGAGAATTCCTAGAGGCCTGGCACTCCAACCTCAACGCCATAAACAAACACATAGACCGAGATACCATCTATCAGCCTCTCAGAAAACGAACAGGAAATGACATCACCACAAACCCCAGGAACCCCATCCAGGAGAAAGATATAAATAGAAAGCAGGAGACAACAGCTTCGCTTCACTTGGCGTCGCCACTGAAGATGTTACCTAGCCAGGTGATGAAACGTCTGGATATCAAACCTACACCCTAAACCTAAAATGATATCTTCAGAAACATCGTTAAAGCCAGAAAGCGTGTTCAAGTTTTTTTTAAAAGAGCTGCTGAAATCTATCTGATTCTTTCACTGAAATAAACGCAGTCAGGCCACCGCTCAGGACAGGCTGGAAGGGGTGAATGGGCGAAAATGAGCACTGCAGATGCAGGAGATTAGAGTCAAGATTAGAGTGGTGCTGGAAAAGCACAGCCGGTCAAGCAGCATTCGAGGCTTTTGCCTGAAACATCGATTTTCCTGCTCCTTGGATGCTGCCTGACCTGCTGTGATTTCCAACACCACTCTGATCTTGAATGTAAGGGGTGAATGGCCTAGTCCTAGTCTTGTGAAGTTGGTTCCAACTATCTAGAAATAGCGTCACAGAGCACAGAAACATACCCTTCGGTCTATGCCGACCAGATATCCTAAATTAATCTAGTCACCCATTTGCCAGCATTTGGCCCCTTATCCCTCTGAATCTGTCCTATTCATATCCCCATCCAGATGCATTTTAAATATTATCATTGTACTAGCCTCCACCACTTCCTCTGGCTGACACGCACCAGCGTTCTGTGCAAAAAGGTTGCCCCTCAGAAATCTTTCCCCTCTCACCCTAAACCCATGCCCTCCAGTTCTGGACTCGCGCAACGTGGGGAAAAGATATACAAAAGTTGAGCAGCCAGACAGAATGCAAAAACAATACAATGTCGAATCACAGGGAAAAACAAATTGTAGCTCGACCCCTTTTTTGTCGTATTGGCATTTGGACTCTTAAAATCTGACAGGAACACCAGCATCCCTAATGAGCATACTGCGCATGTTTCCCGGTGTCAGTAACGCAGTGCACATGCCCACCGGTATAAGCTGAACACTGGGCATGCTCATCGCTTTCCGCAAAAAATGGCGCGCGACCTTCCTTTGATGGTCCAATAGGGAACCGTGGAGGACCAAAACAAAACTGGTCCTCCTGCCAATCAGAGCCACCCCATTGTCTGAATGCGGAAGTTGGACCATGAATTTCTGAAGCTGCTACTCCTGCTCCTCTTTCTGAATCAACATTGAGCTTCACCCAGACTGCAAATTCTTTTCTCTGTCTAAGATCTGTGAGTATAGCACTCTCTTTTCTCGCCCCCTTTGCCATTTCTGTTTCTTTCCGGAGTTCAATTGTTGACTTACAGCAACTGAAAGGAAAGGGATTGAACCCAGGGAGGGGACGGACTATGGAAAAGTGATCAAGGTCTGTGTCTCAATTGGCAAAATAGACAGACAGGAGGCTGGAAGGACACAACAAATCAGGCAGTATCACGAGGTGTAGAAGTCGATATTTCGGGTGTAACCCTTCTTCAGGACTGGGGATGGGTGCCAGGGCCGGGGGCTAAAGTGGGGATAGGTGAAGAATCGGTCAGATTAATCATTGGGTGGAAGAAATCAGGTTGGTGGCAGGAAGGAGTGGTAGTGAGGGGCATGGGGCTGAGAAGGGAGTCGGGTGATGGAAAGGGAAGTTATTTGAAATTGGAGAACTCGATGTTGGGTCCTGCAGGCTGTAGTCTGCCCGGGCGGAAGATGGGGTGTTGTTCCCTAATTTGCGGTTTGGTTCGTTGTGGCAATAGAGGAAGCCTATGATGTTCTTGTCAGAAAGGGAGTGGGAAGGGGAATTAAAATCGATGGTGACTGGGAGGTCTGGTCAGCCTCTGCGGACCCAGCTGTGATGCTCGCCAATCCGTTCCCCAAGTTTATGCTCAGTCTCCCCGAAGTCGAGAAGACCACAATTTACAAACACGTGGCAAATGCAGTATCTCAATGTGAAGTTATAGTCTTTGCTATGAAACAAAAAAGCAGGAAGGAGATGTATTGTTTAAATGGTGATACTGTGGGATGTGGAGAAAGTGAGAACTGCAGATGTTGGAGATGAGAGTCAATGTGTGGTGCTGAAAAAGGTGGTAAGTCAGGCAGCATCTGAGGACCAGGGGAGTCGACATTTCGGTCCCGAGCACTTCATCAGGAATGATGTGTGGATGGACAAAGGGTCTGATTCGGTTCTATATAACTCTAATCATCTTCAGTGAGAGCAGAAGTGTGATTGTGAAGGCTGGAGTTTCAGAGCAGCTTTCAAAGATGCTTTGCCCTTAATGTGGATGGACAAAGGGTCTGTTTCTGTGCTGTATGACTCTAATCATCTTCGGTGAGAGCAGAAGTGTTTCTGAGGACTTTTCAAAGATGCTTTGCCCTTAATGGGAGTAGAAGGTACAATGAAATCTTGCATTTGTGAGACAGCAACTGAGTGAGTGAGTAAATCCGAGGTTTTGGTGCAAAGTGGGAATTCATTGCACTGCGAGGATGAAACTCTACTTATTGAGTCATTTCTGCTGGTGAATGAAACCAGGCTCAAGATTAGGAGGAGTAAATTTAGGACAGAGATGAGGAGGAACTGCTTTTCCTGGAGTGTAGTGTATCTATGGAATTCTCTGCCCCAGGAAGCAGTAGAGGCAGCTTCATTAAGTATATTCAAGACACAATTGGATGGGTTTTTGCAATGGTAGGGGAATTAAGGGTAGTTGGGACAATGCAGGGAGGAGGATCTCAGATGGTGAATAGATTAGCCATGATCTTAATTGGATTTTTGAACAAGAGGAAGGCATGAAAATGGTTTCAAGACCAGTTTAGAACAGTTACAGAGCCAGAGAGCACAAACAGACCCTTCAATCCAACTAGACCATGCTGACTGTGTTCACAAACTAAACTAGTCCCACCTGCCCCATTCTCCCCGTAACCTTTGATCCCCTTGATACTCAAGAACCTATCTGTCTCAGTTTTAAATATCCTCAGTGACCTGGCCTGCACAGCCTTCTGTGGAAATAGATTCCACAGATTCACCGCTCTCTGGCTGAAGAAGTTTCTCCGTTCTAAAAGGTCTTCCCTTTACTCTAAGGCTGTGCCCTCTGGCCCGAGTCTGTCCTACCAATGGAAACATCTTCGCAATGTCCACTCTGTCCGGGCTTTGAAGATTATGTATGTTTCAATTAGAACCCCCCCCCCCCCCCCCCCCCCCGAGTGTGCGCCTGTTAATCAGCATGAACCAGACCCTTCAGGATGAGGTACAGCAGGGATTAGGGTCAGCAAAGTGAGAATGAAGGGAGTGTGTGTGTGGGATGGAGATTTTCAGCTTCTAGGGAATGAGAGAGAAAAGTGAGTTCGCTATAAATTAGAATTGATCGGATGGGCCAAAGAGTGGTAGATGGAATTTAATTTGGAGAAATGTGAGTTGTTGCATTTTGGTCAAGCAATCCAGGCAGGACTGACACAGTTAAGAGGAGTGTTGCAGAACAAAGAGTCCTTGGAGTGCAGGTTCCATAGTTCTCAGGTAGACAGGATAGCCTTTGTTGGTCAGAGCATTGAGTAGATGAGTTGGGAGGTCAGGTTGTGGCTGTCTAGGATGTTGGTTAAGCCACTTTTGGAATACTGCAGTTAGTTCTGGTCTCCCTGCTGTAGGAAAGATGTTATGAAACTTTGAAAGGGGTCAGAAAAGAATAGGCCAGGGGCATTTTCCATGGAGCATCAGAGGCTGAGGGGTAAACTTATAGACCTTTGTAAGGGCCATGGATAGAAGGGAAACCCTAAGGTCTTTTCCCCAGGGTATGGCAGTCCAAAACTAGAAGGCATATGTTTGAGGTGAGAGTGGAATGATTTAAGAGATTGGAGGGGCAACCACTTCAGAGGGTGGTGCATGTATGGAACGAACTGCCAGAGGAAGTGGTGGAGGCTGGCACAATTACAACATTTAAAAGGCACGTGGATGTCTGTCTGTTCTCAGCTCTGCTGGATGTCTGTTGAAGCTCTGAACCACCCCTTCTACACCTTCTGGGACAAACAAACATTTAGTCAATCAAGCCTCAATCCACAATCTCCCAGCCAGTCAACAATCCAGGCACAGTGTAGTCACAGCAGGGAATCAGCTGCCCTGAGTGCGGGAAGGCCTTTACCCAGGCCTCTGCCCTGCTGAGGCACCGGTGGGTCCACACGGGGGAGAGACCCTTCAGCTGCCCCGAGTGCAGAAGGATATTCCATGAATCCTCCAACCTGTTGAGGCACCAACGGGTCCACACAGATGGTGGAATTTGAATTTGGTCAGAAATCTGGAGTTCAGAATCTAACGGTGAAACCATTGTTGGTGGGGTGGGGGTGGAAGAAAACCCCCATCTGATTCACTCAGTTCTTTTTTAGGGAAGACTTGAGCAGTTATTAGAGCAGTCGTCCCAGCTGCATCCTTTACCCGGTCTGGCCTACACGTGACTCCAGCCCCACAACAGTCTGGTGGACTCTACGCTGCTCATCCAACTTGATTGGAATACAGGTTGAAATTGCTGAGTGAGGCAATACTTCCTCCAGGTTAAGGCTGTACCAAGGATGCAGTTACAAAGGGACGACTCAGTGGTGACCAATAATGAAGAAAGTGAGGGGTTGCACTTTGACCTTGAGCGATTTTTAAAAAATTGCTACTTTTTCTACACCTTTCTGCTGGGAGATTCTGAAGCTGTAACAAAGTTGGGTCACAATAAAGATTACCTGAGCTCAGACTCTCACTGAGAGCTTTAAACTGCAACAGGTTTTTGTTTTAAAATTGCTCATTTTACATGTGAAAGTGAGAACTGCTGATGCTGGAGATCAGAGTCAAGATTAGAGTGGTGCTGGCAAAGCACTGCAGGTCAGGCAGCGTGCGAGGAGCAGGGAAATTGACATTTCGGGCAAAAGTCCTTCCTCAGGTTTTTGCCAGAAACGTTGATGTTCCTGCTCCTCAGATGCTGCCTGACCTGCTGTGCTCATTTCTGACAGTCTCCTGTACTATGTTTCCAATGTTGTGTATCGGTTGCAGCAGTGAATGAGTAGCCAGCATTGTTAGAAATTGTAAAATTTTCAGGAGTGCAATGTCATCAGCATTGTAGTTTCCTGGCAGCACTGAGAAGTGTGTGCTTGGTTCACTAGACAGGATGTGGAGGTGCCGGTGTTGGACTGGAGTGGATAAAGTTAAAACTCAACACCAGGTTATCGTCCAACTGGCTTATTTGGAAGCACGAGCTTCTTCATTGGGTGTTTGTGGAACAGGATCATAAGACACAACCACCTGATGAAAGAGCAGTGCTCCAAATGCTAGTGCTTACAAATGAGCCTGTTAGAGTATCACCTGGTATTGTGTGAAATTTAACTTCGCACACCCCAGTCCAACACCGGCATCTCCAAATCAGGTACATAGTTCTTTGAAAGTTGCATCATTGGGACACAGGGTAGTGAAAGAGGCCAGTCAGGAGCCCTGGAGGACCGGAAGGTGACTGGTCCTCCTGCCAATCAGAGCCTTCCTATTGTCTGAATGCAGACGTTGGAACATGAGCTTCGGAAGCTGCTGCTGCTCTCTCTGAATGAAGATTGAGTTTGCTCCAGACTGTAACCTCCTTATTCTGTCAACCATCTGAGTGTATGGTACTCTCTTCACAACTCCTTTTCCATGTTTTTTATTCTGGGCTTCAATTTACGACTTGCAGCAACCGAAAGGAAAGGGAATGAATTCACGGAGTGGACAGAATCAGGAAAAGTTTGTTTATAAACAGTGTGTTTCACGTGTGGAGTGAATGTAAAGAGGAAGTGGTGGATGCACATTCAGATGCAACGTTTAAAAGACATTTGGATAAGTATATGAAGAGGCACGGTGCGGAGGGATATGGGCCAAACACTGGCAAGTGGCACCAGTTTAGTTTGAGAACGTAGGCAGCATGGAATAGTTGGACTGAAGGGTCCGTTTCTGTGCTGTCTAACGTAACTGTTCTGTCGTGGTCTTAAAACCATTTTCTTGCCTTCCACCTTCAACGTGGATACTGTACCTGCATCCAACACATAAACCATTCCAAATTAAAAAAAAACCTCCTGCGCACAAAGAAATCCACACTTTATTGTTCAAAAATCAGATGAACTCAGCCTTGAATATATTCAATGACCCCCTAACTGCAGGAAGACATCCCTACTTCTAATCTCAGTTCAGCTTGTTAATATACCACTTGCCTTGCTGCACCTGTCTGACAACTGGCATTGACTGATGTAGAAGGATGCTGCTAATCAAAGCACTGATCACACGGTGGTCTGGTGTCAGCTCAGATTTCAGGCCCTGATTTCTCTGTCCCGTGTTGATCCTCCTGTTCCCACAGACTAAGATGTCGGTCTGTTCTCAGCTCTGCTGGATTACTGTGAAAGCTTTGACCCCGCCTTTTATAACTTCTGGAACGATAAAATATTCAATCAAGACCCAACCCACAATCTCCCAGCCCGTCAACCATCCTGATACAAGGTGCAGTCATAGCAGGGAATAAAACAAGAAAAAATGAAACAAAAATCATAAATAGGCGCACGTGCTTAATGTTTGTTCATGAGGAAGTAAACCAGGAATAGGGGTCTCTCAGGAATCTTACAGTGCCCTACTTGAGGAATTCTGTCACCCTTACATCTATTAGTACCCAGCTATGAATTACAACAACATTTACACCAACAGGAATAAAGCATCTGTTATCAAATAGACAGAGATATACAGCACGGACATGGACTTTTTCTCTATCTCATGCACACATGATAGATCATCCATGGTGGGAGTTTGTCTTTGTAGCATGATGTTTGCAAATACATTCTACTTTGCTCAAAGACTGCACAATCTGCAGGCAGTCAATACATGTAATATATTGTAAATTCCACTTTGAAAATAGATAATGGGCCCACTACCTTTTGGATGCGAGCATAAGTGGTATAGTAAGTTTGCTGATGACACCAAAATTGGAGGTGTAGTGGACAACGAAGGAGGTTACCTCAGATTACAATGGGATCTTGATCAGATGGGCCAATGGGCTGAGAAGTGGCAAGTGGAATCTAATTTAGGTAAATGTGAGGTGCTGCATTTTGGGAAAGCAAATCTTAGAAGGACTTGTACACTTAATGGTAAGGTCCGAGGGAGTGTTGCTGAACAAAAAGACCTTGGAGTGCAGGTTCACAGCTCTATGAAAGTGGAGTCGCAGGTCAATAGGATAGTGCAGATGGCATTTGGTATGCTTTCCTTTATTGGTCAGAGTATTGAGTACAGGAGTTGGGAGGTCATGTTACAGCTGTACAGTTGGAATATTGCATGCAATTCTGGTTTCCTTCCTATCAGAAAGCCCTATGCAATGTTTGTTTTTGTTTAGTGGGCGGCACGGTGGCACAGTGGTTAGCACTGCTGCCTCACAGCTCCAGAGACCTGGGTTCAATTCCTGCCTCAGGCGACTGACTGTGTGGAGTTTGCACGTTCTCCCCGTGTCTGCGTGGGTTTCCTCCGGGTGCTCTGCTTTCCTCCCACAGTCCAAAGATGTGCAGGTCAGGTGAATTGGCCATGCTAAATTGCCCGTAGTGTTAGGTAAAGGGTAAGTGTAGGGGGTATGGGTGGGTTGCGCTTCTTCGGGGCGGTGTGGACTTGTTGGACCGAAGGGCCTGTTTCCACACTGTAAGTAATCTAATTAATGATTGCTGCAACCTATTCTAAAATATGAAAGACTTAACAATCCAGGTTTGTTCAATATATCAGTTCAGTGGCAGGGCACTGTAATGTTTTCCTATAAATTCTGTGCCATATGATCTTATTGTCCACAATCACCTGATGAAGAAGCAGTGCTCCGAAGCTCGTGTTTCCAAATAAACTGTCGGACTTAGCCTGGTGTTGTGAGATTTTTAACTTTGTCCAGGTTCAGATAGTGCCCAGGGATGTGCAGGTTAGGTGCATTAGTCAAGGGTAAATGTTGAGCAATAGGGGAATTGTGTGGGTGGGTTACCTTTCGGAGGATCGGTGTGTAGCCTTTGGGCCAGTTGGCCTGCTCCCACACTGTGGGGAGTCTCTGAAGGGGAAGTCATTTTTGTAAACAGTGCAAGGCAATGCAGGCGTAGTGTGGGGGCCTGCTGTTGGCCTTGCCCCGCCCTTTGCTCCTCTCCCCTGTTGTGGAGTTGTCTAAAAAACAGCTACTCTTTCTCTGCCCTTTTTGCTGGGGGGGGGGGGGATCTGAAGCTGTAACCATGTTGGGACACAAAATAAAAGGTAACCAGAACGTACTGCTGGGCTCAGGCTCTCATTGTAAGCTCCAAGCGGTTTTTGTTTTAAAGCTGCTCATTTCTTGCAGCCTTCTGCACTAAGTTTCCAATGTTGTGTATTAGATGGAGCAGTGAATGAGTAGCTGGTTTCGTTAGATACTATAAATTTTTCAGGAGTGCATCGTTTCATCGGCAGTTTACTGGCAGCACTGGGAAGTATGGGCTGTGTTCACTAGAAACGAGGTGGAGGTGCTGCTGTTGGACTAGGTTGGACACGGTTTAAAAATCACAACACCAGGTTATAGTCCAACAGGTTTATTCGGAAGCACCAGCTTTCGGAGTGCTGCTCCTTCATCGGGTAACTGTGGAGCAGGATCATAAGACACAGAGTTAAGAGCAAAAGATCAATGTCATGCAACTGATGATATATTGACAAACGTAGATTGTTGTTAAATCTTTCATCTTTTAGAATGGGTTGCAGGTTTTAGTTCATTAATGTGTACATCGCAGTACTACTATTAAGTCATATTCTCAAGATCACTTAAGGTCTTTTTAAAAAACAGGTGACATCTCAGTCCAGACAATGCATGAAAGGTGTGAGAGTATCCCAATCTTAAATCGGACTGGTTCTATTTCCAAACTAGGAATTTATAAAATATTCCATGGATTGACTACCTGCATATTGTGCGTTTTGTGCAAAATTGAATATATCTGCAAATATAATTCTGCAAATGCACCACATTGTTATATGTATGTGTGCAGCATGAGTGTGCGTGTAAGAGAGTATGTGTGCACATGCTTGGTAAAGTGAGTGTGATGGAGGAGAAGCCTGTGAAAGGGTGTGTGTGTTGGGGGGGGGCGTGTATGTGTGTATGTCTGAGAGAGAACATGTGTATAGATAAAAGGTGAGGGGTTGCATTTTGCCAAAATAAGGAAGGGCAGGGCTTGTACAGAGGGATATGGTGGGGGGCGGCGGGGGTTCAGATATATACTTCTTTGAAAGTTGCATCACTGGCTGGAAGGAAGCTTCAGAAGGCATTCAACACACTTACCTTAATTGTTCACACCATTGAATAAAGGAGCTGGGACATAATGTTGAAGTTGTACAGGATGTTGGTGAAGCCACTTGTAGAGTACTGAGAACGCTTCTGGTGGCCCTGTAATAGGAAGAATTCTATTAGAAAGGGTTCAGTAAAGATTTCCCAGGATGTTGCCAGGACTGGAGGGTTTGAGTTGTAAGGAGAGGCTGAGACACTCTTCACTGGAGCACAGGAGGTTGAGGGGTGACCTCATTTGAGATTTATAAAATCATGAGGGTTATAGGGAAGATGAACATCAAACACAGAAAGGAGCATGCGCGGTTATGTCGGGTGACTGGGGAAGAAATTGTGGCATTTGGACACTTTAAATCTGCTAGGAGAGAACACTGCGCATGCCGGAAGACTGGAGGTTGGCTGATGTGGTGCCACTGTTTAAGAAGGGTGGTAAGGACAAGCCAGGGAACTATAGACCAGTGAGCCTGACATCGGTGGCGGGCACATTGTTGGAGGGAGTCCTGAGGGACAGGATGTACATGTGTTTGGAAAGGCAAGGACTGATTAGGGATAGTCAACATGGCTTTTTGTGTGGGAAATCATATCTCAAATTTTGAGTTTTTGAGGAAGTAAAGAGGATTGAGGAGGGCAGAGCGGTAGATGTGATCCATATGGACTTCAGTAAGGCGTTCGACAAGGTTCCCCATGGGAGACTGATTAGCAAGATTAGATGTCATGGAATACAGGGAGAACTAGCCATTTGGATATAGAACTGGCTGAAAGGTAGAAGACAGAGGGTGGTGATGGAGGGTTGTTTTTCAGACTGGAGGCCTGTGACCAGTGGAGTGCCAGAAGGATCGGTGCTGGGCCCTCTACATTTTGTCATTTACATTAATGATTTGGATGCGAGTATAAGAGGTACAGTTAGTAAGTTTGCAGATGATACCAAAATTAGAGGTGCAGTGGACAGTGAAGAGGGTTACCTCAGATTACAACAGGATCTTGACCAGATTGGCCAATGGGCTGAGAAGTGGCAGATGGAGTTTAATTCAGATAAATGTGAGGTGCTGCATTTTGGGAAAGCAAACCTTAGCAGGACTTATACACTTAATGGTAAGGTCTTAGGGAGTGTTGCTGAACGAAGACACCTCAGAGTGCAGGTTCATATCTCCTTGAAACTGGCGTCGCAGATAGATAGAACTGTAAAGGTGGTGTTTGGTATGCTTTCCTTTATTGGTCAGAGGATTGAGTACAGAAGTTGGGAGGTCATGTGGCTGTTGTACAGGAGATTGGTTAGGCCACTGTTGCAATATTGTGTGTAATTCTGGTCTCCTTCCTATTGGAAAGATTTTGTGAAACTTGAAAGAGTTCAGAAAAGATTCACAAGGATGTTGCCAGGGTTGGAGGATTTGAGGTATAGGGAGAGGCTAAACAGGTTGGGGCTATTTTCCCTGGAGCGTCGGAAGCTGAGGTTCACAAAAGGGGCATGGATAGGATAGATAGACAAAGTCTTTTCCCTGGGGTGGGGGAGTCCAGAAGTCAAGGGTATAGGTTTAGGGTGAGAGGGGAAAGATATAAAAGAGACCTACTGGGAAACTTTTTCACACAGAAAGTGGTACGTGTATGGAATGAGCTGACAGAGGAAGTGGTGGAGGCTGGTACAATTGTAACATTTAAGAGGCATTTGGATGGGTACATGAATAGGAAGGGTGTGGAGGGATATGGGCCAAATGCTGGCAGGTGGGACTAGATTGGGATGGGATATCTGGTCGGCATGGACGGGTTGGACCGAAGGGTCTGTTTCCATGCTGGTTCAGCAAAAGCCATTCACGCTCTTTGCTGTCTGCAAAAATGGCGCAAATCCTTCTTCAAATGGACCAATGAGAAGCCAATTGTTGACTTGCAGCAACTGAAGAAAGTGAGTGAATCCAGGGAGGGGACAGAGTCGGGAAATGTTGGTCCAGGTCTGTATCTCACTTGGCAAACACATGGCAAATGCAGTCCCACAGCGTGAAGTTCTAGCCTCAGTTACGAACAAATAACTGCTGAAAGGAGGTGCGTTGTTTAAATTGTGACATATTGGGATGCGGAGAAAGTGAGGACTGCAGATGCTGGAGATGACAGTTGAAAAGTGTGGCACTGGAAAAGCACAGCAGATCAGACAGCATCCGAGAAGCAGGAGAATCAACGTTTCAGGCATGAGCCCTTCCTCAGGAATGATGTGTGGATGTAAAAAGTGGCCTCAGCATCCTTCCACACCAGTCACTGCCAGTTGTCAGACAGGTGCAGCAAGCAATCAGCAAGGCAAGTGGTATATTAGCAAGAGGAAATGAGTTCAGAAGTCTCTGCAGTTAGGGGGTCATTGAATATATTCAAGGCTGAGTTCGTCTGATTTTAGGACAAGAAAGAAGTGGATGTTTCTGGGGGAAGGCAAGTAAAATGATTTTAAGACCAGTACAGAACAGTTAAAGGGTCATACAGCACAGGAATAGACCCTTCAGCCCAACTAGTCCATGCTGACTATATTCACAAACTAAACTAGTCCCACCTACCTGTATTTGGCCCATATCCCCCTGAACCTTTCCTATTCATGTACTTATGCAAATGTCTTTTAAACGTTGTTACACAACCAGCATCCACTATTTCCTCTGGACATTTATTCCACACACAAACCACTCTGTTTACAAAAAAGGTGCTCCTCATCTCTTATTAAAATCTTTCTCCTCTCAACTTAATTTGCGGCCTAATCTTGAAATGACACATGCCGTTCACCTTATCTATGCCCCTCATGGTTTTGGAAACCTCTATAAAGAGAACAAAGAACCTTACAGCACAGGAACAGGCCCTTCTGCCCTCCAAGGCTATGCTGATCGAGATTCTCTATCTAAACCTGCCGCCTATTTTCTAAGGATCTGTATCCCTTTGCTCCCTGCCGATTCATGTATCTGTCTAGATACATCTTAAATGACGCTATCGATCCCAGCCCTACTGCCTCCACTGCATGAGGCACCCACCACCCTCTGCGTAAAGAACTTTCCATGTAGATCTCCCTCAAACCTTTCCCCTCTCACTTTGAACTCGTGACTCCTAGTAATTAAGTCTTCCCCTATGGGGGGAAAAAAATTCTTCCTATCCACCCCTGTCTACATGCCTCATGGTTTTATAGGCCTCAATCAAGACCCCTCCTCAACCTCCTTATTTCCAATGAAAATACTCCTAATCTACTCATTCTCTCCTCATAGTTAGCGCTCTCCATAACAGGCAACATCCTGGTGAACCTCCTCTGCACCCTCTCCAAAGCATCCACATCCTTTGGGAAATCTGGCGACCGGAATTGTACAGCAGTATTCCAAATGTGGCCGAACCAAAATCTTATATAACTTCAACATGGCATGCCAGCTCTTGTACTCAATACTCCGTCCGATGATGGAAAGCATGTTGTATGCTGCCTTAACCACTCTACTGACAGACATTGTTCTCTGAAGATGGCAATAGATCTGAACACCCAGATCTCTCTGTACATCAATTTCCCCCAGGACCTTCCCATTTAATGTATAGTTTGCTCTCGAATTGCACCTTCCAAAATGCATCACCTCGCATTTGTCTGGATTAAACTCCATTTCTCTTCCCAACTCTCCAATCTATATTCTGCAGTATCATCTGACAGTCCCCTTCACTATCTGATATTCCATCAATCTGAGCGTCATCTGCAAACTTGCTAACGAGGCACCCGACACCTTCACCTTTCAACCTCCTGTGCTCCAATGAAAAAAGTCCCAGCCTACCCTTCAATCGGTGTGAATTCTGTCTGGGTCCCAATGCCGAGTCAGCCTGACATTTTGGATAGAAAAGCTCTGCATTTAAATTACGTTCTTGAGAAAGTTACTGAAAACAGGTTCTGGGATTAACATACCAAAGAACAGAACCCCATTCTAAAAGATGGAAGATTTAATCTAAATTGTTTAATGTATCACATCTCCATGACACTGGACTCCTTTGGCTATAAATTCTGTGATCATGATCTTATTCTCCACAACCACCTGATAAAAGAGCAGAACTCCAAAAGCTAGTGCTTTCATGTTATGGCAGTAGCGGGAGGTGTGGGCTGTATTCACGAGAAACAATGAAGCAGTTAGATACCACACATTTGAGGGGGAAGGGTGTATTACATGACCTCCCAACTCCTATACTGAATGCTCTGAGCAATGAAGGAAAGCAAACCAACGCCTTCTTCATTATTCTATCCACCTGAGACTCCACTTTCAAGGAACTATGAACCTGCACTCCAAGGTCTCTTTATTTTGCAACATTCCCCTAACTGCATCAGTCCTGCCTGGATTGCTTGACCAAAATGCAAACCTCAGACTTCTCTAAATTAAACTCCAACTGACACTCCTTGGCTCATCAGCCGATCCCAAAAATTCTAATTTATAGTGAACTCTCTTTCCTCTATTATTCCCTAGAAGCGGAAAATCTCCATCCCACGCTCTCTCCGTCCGTTTTCACTTTGTTGAAAGTGGAAGAATGGGATTGAGAAACTGATCAGCGATGATTGAATGGAATGAGCAGACCTGGTGGTCTAATTTCTGCTCCTACGTCTTGTGGTCTCTTGCTGTCCTGGACACCGTGAGAGAGAATTGGGACCAGCATTGAACCGATCATGACTGGATGTGGATCTACCTGCATCTTGGTGGATGGGCTGGGACTTTTTTCACTGGAGCATAGGAGGTGGAGATGTGACCTTATCAAGGTTTATAAAATCATGAGGGGAGAGATGAGGTGAATGACAGGTGTCCTTCCCCTAGGCTGGGGGTTTCAAGATGAGGGAGCAAATTTTGAATGTGAGAGGAGAAAGAGATTTTAAAAAGACTTGAAGGGCACAATATTTTTTCTATACAGAGTGTGGTTCACGTGTGGACTGAATGTCCAGAGGAAGTGGTGGGTGCAGGTACAGTTACAAGGTTTAAAAGACATTTGGATAATTACATGATTAGGAAATGTTCAGAAGGGTATGGGCTAAAACACTGGCAGGTGGGACTGGTTTAGCTGGTGAACATAGTCGGCATGGACTAGTTGGACTGAAGGGTCTGTTTCTGTGCTTGTATGGTTCTGTAACTCGGTTCTGTACTTGTCTCAAGACCATTTTCTTGCCTTCCCCATAAACATCCACATAAAAATCAGATGAACTCAACCTTGAATATATTCAATGACCTGAAAATGTGTTGCTGGAACAGCGCAGCAGGTCAGGCAGCATCCTGGGAACAGGAGAATCGACGTTTCGGGCATAAGCCCTTCTTTAGGAATCAAACATCAATTCTCCTGTTCCCTGGATGCTGCCTGACCTGCTGCGCTGTTCCAGCAACACATTTTCAGCTCTGATCTCCAGCATCGGCAGACCTCACTTTCTCCTCGAATATTCAATGACCCCCCAACTGCAGGAATACATCCCCGCTTCTGAACTTAATTCCTCTTGCTAATACACCACTTGCCTTGCTCATTGCCTGCTGCACCTGTCTGACAACTGGCACAGAAGGACACTGATGCCCCTCTGAACATCCACGCATCATTCTTGATGAAGGGCTTGCGCCCAAAACCTTGACTGTCCTACTGCTCGGATGCTGCTTGACCTATTGTGCTTTTTCAGCACCACACTTTTTGACTCTAATCTCCAGCATTTCTAGTCCTCACTTTCTCCACATCCCAATATATCACCATTTAAACAATATACCTTTCTACTTTTTTTCACAGCAAAGGCTGTAACTTTATGTTGGGGTACTGTATTTGCCAACTGTGGCCTTCTCTACGTCGGGGAGCACGAGCATAAACTTGGTGAACGGTTCGCCGAGCATCGCAGCAAGGTCTGCAGAGGCCGACCGGACCTCCCAGTCACCACCCATTTTCATTCCCCTTCCCACTCCCTTTCTGACATGACCATTTTTGGCCCCATCCATTGCCACAACAAACCACAGTGCAAATTGGAGGAACAACATCTCATCTTCCACCTGAGCAGTCCACAGCCCGAAGGACTCAACAGTGAGTTCTCCAATTTCAAATAACCTCCCTTCCGAGCCCCTGCCCCTCCACCTCCCTGCCACCAACTAGGTTCCTTCCTCACATTCACCAACCAGGTCGTACCCTCTACCTATTTACACCTATCCCCAGTTCATCACCCTGCCCTCAGCATACCCTTGTTCTGCAGCTCTCCCTATACTCACCCCCAGTCCTGAACAAGGGTTATACCCGAAACGTCGACTTCTCCACCTCCTGATACTGCCTGGCTTGCTGCATTCTTACAGACTCCTGCCTGTCTGTATTGCCAATTGAGACACAGGCATGGACTAACTCGCTGGATTCATTCCCATTCCTTTCAGTTGCTCCAAGTCAACAATTGAACCCCAGAATGAAACGTAAATGGAAAAGGGGGTGAGAAAAGAGAGTGCTGTACTCACAGATGTTGGACAGAGGAAGGAAGTTGCAGTCTGAGGTGAAGCTCGATCTTCATTCAGTGTGAGAGGAGGAGCAGGACCTTAAGAAGCTCATGGTCCACCTTCCGCATTCAGACAATAGGGGAGCTCCAATTGGCATGAGGACAACTCTCCTTCTGGTCCTCCAGTGCTCCTTATTTGTCCATCAAAAGTAGGTCTCGCCCCTTTTCTGCCAACAGCGAGGAACATGCCCAATGTTTTGGTGACACCGGCAAACATGTGCCCTGCTTGTTGACACTGAGGAGTGTACACAATATGCTCTGTAGCAATGCTGATGTTATTGACAGATTAAGTGTCCATATGCCTCAGAGAACAAAAAGGATTAGAGCCATAATTTGTTTTACACTATGTGTCTCGATATTTTATTGCTTTTGCATTTGTCTGGCTGCTCAATGTTTTTATGTCTTTTCCTCAGTGTTGGAGTGAAGTTCACAACTAGAGGGCACAGGTTTAGGGCGAGAGCAGAAAGATATAAAAGGTACCTAAGGGGCAACGTTTCCATGCAGAGGGTGGTGCATGTATGGAATGAACTGCCAGAGGAAGTAGTGGAAGCCGGTATAATTACAGTATTTAAAAGGCATCTGGATGGGTCTATGAATTGGAAGGGTTTAGAGGGGTATGAGCCAAGTGCTGACAAATGTGACTAGATTAATTTAGGATATTTGGCTGGCATGGACAGGTTGGACCAAATGGGTCTGTTTCCGTGCTGTACATCTCTATGACTTTAAATAATAAAAAGTATATTTTCCAAGTAACAAACTATACCCAGTTAAAAATCACACAACACCAGGTTATAGTCCAACAGGTTTAATTGGAAGCACACTAGCTTTCGGAGCGATGCTACTTCATCAGCTGATTAAACCTGTTGGACGATAACCTGGTGTTGTGTGATTTTTAACTTTGTACATCCCTGTCCAACACTGGTGTGGGATATAAATGAATTAATGTTATTTCTGCAAGTATAAATTCTAATACAGAATAGGAATGAGAAAATACATATTCAGCAAAAACAAAGGATATGTGAGCATGAAACATTAATACAGAACAATGGTGGATATATGGGCAAACAGGAAAGCATCTGTTTCCCTTCCTGAAGACACAGGAACTAACCCTAATCAAAGAGGTCAAAGTGGCCTCTGGATGGAAATAGATGCTGATAGAAGAAAAGATATGCCTAATCAATAATCTATAATAGACTGACGTCAAACACCCTTATGGGAGTCAGAGATAAGAGTTTGTCACGGACAAAACAGGATAAACAGAAGTTGTGGGATAAGTCTTAAGGAAATGAGTGACGTAAGCGAAGCAGGGAACAGACAATGGAATAAGGAAAAACATATAGTATAAATTTCGAGGGTTTTTTGGATATAGTGTGCATTCTGTAATTACCTTACCTGGTAATTAGACAAGGCACCCACCTATAGGTGTATAAATAAAAAAGAAGCTGTTTTTCAGATATTTGTCTCGGACTGAAATTATTAAAGTGAGTGAGCTTTTGTTTCTCACAATTGGGGGCTCGTCCGGGATTTTCTTCCATCACCGGGGGGAGTGGCTGGCCTTGGACACTGGGAAGACGCGTCCCGTTCCCCATTGAGGAGCGGTCTCGTGTCCCGGTTTGGTCTGCTCCCTTGGGTGACTGATGTGAATCCCACAAGAGAGACATCTGAATCAGACAGTGATAGGAGCTCGATAGAAGATACGGTGACAAAAGGGGCCAGACAATTCTGTGCACAGACCAAGGTAAGAAAATTGACTTTTAAGTATTGCCTTGGTGGGCGGGAAAAGAGGAATTTACTCGCTGGGGGACTAGCGAGGGCCCCGGGAAAATGGGGGGTAGGCAGAGTAACTGTCACGGAGTAAGGGATGAAAAAGTCCCTGGTAACATTCCTCCTGAAAGTCCGTTGGGGAGGATGTTGCGGGATTGGACAAGTAATACTTGTACAAGGGCAAAAGATAAAAAGAAAATGATTAAATATTGTTGTTTAATATGGACCAAAGAACCAATCCTTCGTCCGGCTGTCTTCTGGCCAAAGTATGGTTCGGACGAGGATTGGGTCTGTCAGTATTTAGGGTTGTATGTGAATGGAAAACAACCTTTTAGTCAAGAGGAGGCGGATTATGCGTCCTGTTGGAAGGGCAGTTTGGGAATGATGTTAGTAAAGACAAAGGATTCCCCCTCTGCCCCACCCAGTCCCTGGGATCCTCTTAACTGTTTGCCCCCCCCCCGTACCATAAAATCAGGTTAGGTGAACAAGGGGAAGGAGGACAGACAGACAGACAGGGAACAGATGATTCACAAGAGGAAGACGAAGGGACAGGGGCTGGGGATGTTGTTGTTCCTGACCCTCAATTCTCAGCAAAAGAAAGGGAAGCTACAGTAGATGTAGAGGAGGCCTCCGGAGAATCTAAATCAAAGTCTAAGGGGGGAAAACAAAAGAAAAAGGGGAAAAACGTAACGACTTATCCCCTTCGGGAGGTACCCATAGGGGACAAAGAGATTGGGTTTGTAAGTGCCCCCCTCACCAGTGGGGAGGTCAGAACATTTAAAAAGGAAATGAAGGTCCTGGTTGAGGATCCGGTGGGGTTGTCTGAACAAATTGATCAATTTTTGGGGCCCAGTCTGTATACCTGGGCTGAATTAATGTCTATTTTGAATGTACTATTTACTGGGGAGGAGAGGGGACTTATACGAGGAGCTGCCATTAAAATATGGGACAGGGAACACCCGATTGGAGATGGGGATGCTGGACAGGGAGAGGTGAAGTTTCCCCTCAGAGACCCCCAGTGGGAAAACCAAAACCCGGAGCATAGAGAAGAAATGAGGGAATTGAAAGACCTGATTCTAAAAGGGATAAGGGAGGCAGTTCCGAAGTCACAGAATTTGATTAAAGCCTATGAAATTAGACAGGAGAAAGTTGAGACTCCCTCAGCTTTCTTGCAAAGATTAAGGGACTCAATGCGGAAATACTCTGGAATGAACCCTGAGGACCCAGTGGCACAGGGTCTTTTGAAAGTACATTTTGTGACAAAAGCATGGCCAGGCATACAGAGAAAGATACAGAAGATAGAAGGATGGAGTGAAAAACCATTAGATGAATTGTTGAGAGAGGCACAGAAAGTGTTTGTAAAGAGGGAGGATGAGAGACAAAAACAGAAGGCGAGAATGATGGTAGCTACGGTTGATGAGGTAATTAAGAGGAGAATGGAACCAATAGTGAGCAACCGGAGTGGCAGGAGGCAGCATGTAGGACAGAGAGGGAGAGGGAGAGGGAGAGGACAAGGGGGAACATTTGATAGAGGGTTTGAGCGACAGGGGCAGAGATGGAAGTCGCTACAGGCAGGATGCTATTATTGTGGAAAGATAGGGCATTTTAAGCGGGAGTGTCCTGATCTACAAAGGGAAGAAAAGGCAATTCCGCTTATGAATTATGATGAAGAATAGGGGTGTCAGGGGTTCCTGCCCTCGGGGGCCCACCAGTAACCCTTGATAAACTTGAAGGTGGGACCCTGTAGGGAAGAGGTAGTCTTCCTAGTAGATACGGGGGCAGCACGGTCATCGCTAAATTTTAAACCAAAGAAAGTAGAAATGTTAACACGGTCAATTACTGTTTCGGGGGTGAAAGGGGAAGGATTTACTGTTCCACTATTTGAACCTCTGATGATAGAAGGTCCTAAAGGTAGGGTTACAGGGGAACTGCTGTATATCCCTGATATAGGAAGTAACTTACTGGGGAGAGACCTAATTATTCTTTTAGGACTGGAGATTGGAATTCAGGAAAAAGAATTAGTTGTACAACTGGCAATATTGACAGAGGATGCAGAGAGAGAGATAGACCCTATAGTATGGGCTAGAGAAGGGAATCGTGGAAAACTACAGATCCCTCCCCTTTTAATAAATTTAAAACGGAAAGGGGACGTTGTCTGTGAACGACAATATCCTATTTCCATAGAAGGTAAACGAGGATTGCAGCCAGTAATTGAGGGACTGATTAGAGATGGACTGTTGGAACCATGTATGTCTCCTTATAATACCCCAATTCTACCAGTACGGAAATCTGATGGAACTTATCGATTGGTGCAAGATTTGAGAACATTAAATCGGATAGTGCAGGTCAGGCACCCAGTGGTGCCAAACCCCTATACGTTATTAAGTAAGATCCCTCATGACCACAAATGGTTTAGTGTGATAGATTTAAAGGATGCCTTTTGGGCTTGTCCCTTGGCGGAGGAAAGTAGGAATTTGTTTGCCTTTGAATGGGAGGATCCCAAGACAGGGCAGAAACAGCAATACCGATGGACTGTGCTCCCCCAGGGGTTTACGGAATCCCCGAATTTATTTGGACAGAAGTTAGAACAAATATTGGAGAAATTTAGCAGCCCCAAGGGGACTACCCTGTTGCAGTATGTAGACGACCTCTTAGTATCAGGAATAAGAAGAGACAGAGTAGTAGAAGCCACTAACAAATTATTGAATTTTCTGGGCCAGCAGGGCCTGCGAGTATCTAAAAACAAATTACAATATGTGGAGCAAGAAGTAAAATACTTGGGACATTTAGTGAGTGAGGGTAAGCGAAAGATAAGCCCGGAGCGGATAGAGGGAATAGTGGGGATGCCACTGCCCAGCACTAAACGAGAGTTACGCAAATGTTTGGGTCTAACGGGATATTGCAGATTGTGGATAGATTCCTATGCTCAGAAGACTAGGAAATTATATCTCAAACTAATAGAGGGGGAGCCAGAACATCTAAATTGGAATAATGAGGAAAAAGAACTAGTCGAGAAACTCAAAAGAGATTTGATTTATGCCCCCGTGTTAGCCTTACCCTCCCTAGATAAACCCTTCCACCTCTTTGTCACCGTAGATAAGGGAGCGGCTTTAGGAGTATTAACCCAGAGGTGGGGAGGGATGAAACAGCCAGTAGCATATCTTTCAAAGCTATTGGATCCAGTATCCCTAGGGTGGCCTGAGTGTGTGCAGGCTGTGGCTGCCACTGCACTGTTGGTGGAGGAAAGCAGAAAGCTTACATTTGGGGGAGCCCTAATAGTAAGCACTCCACATCAAGTGAGAACAATCCTAAACCAATAAGCTGGGCGATGGTTGACAGACTCGCGGATTTTGAAATATGAGGCGATACTGATAGAAAAGGATGATTTAGTGTTGGTCACCGACAATTGTTTAAATCCAGCTGCTTTTCTTTGGAAAGGGGAAGGAGACTCTCCTCAGAATCCAGGGCACGACTGCCTTGACATTATTGAATACCAAACTAAGGTCCGTATGGACCTGAGAGATGTTCCACTTCATGCAGGGGCTAGACTTTTTATAGACGGGTCATCCCGGGTGATTGAAGGGAAAAGGCATAATGGGTATGCAGTCGTAGACGGGACAGAAAGTCGTGTGGTGGAGGCAGGAAGGTTGCCAAATGGGTGGTCAGCTCAGACCTGCGAACTCTATGCGTTGGAGAGAGCCCTTAGGACATTAGAAAATAAAGAGGGAACAGTATACACTGATTCTAAATATGCATTTGGTGTTGTGCATACGTTCGGAAAGATATGGCAGGAAAGAGGATTGATCAATAGCCGGGGGAAGGAATTAGTTCATGAAGAATTGATTAAACGGGTCTTGGAATCTTTATTACTCCCCCAAGAGATAGCCGTAGTGCACGTAAATGGTCATCAGAAAGGAAATGAACCAGAGGTTAGGGGAAATAGATTAGCTGATGAAGTGGCTAGGGAAGCCGCCCTGAACCCACAAGAAGTGGTGATTCATTCCCTAATACCTACTGTTCCAGGTCCTAGGGAAGCTCCTATATTTACTGAAAAGGAAGAAAGAGAATTGAGAGATTTAGGGGCTACAAAGACAGCTGACGGGCATTGGAAGTTATCTGATGGAAGGGAAATGTTAAACAAAATGATGATGCGAGAGATTATGGCTATCCTACACCAAGGCAGTCACTGGGGAGTACAAGCAATGTGTGATTTAGTTCTCAGGGAATATGGATGTAAAGGGATATATACCATTGCTAAACAAATATGTGAGGGATGCATAATATGCAGAAAGGTAAATAAAAAAGTTCTGAGAAAACAGGCCCAGGGAGGAAGAGACCCAGGATTGAGACCCTTTCAGAGTATACAAGTAGATTATACTGAACTACCTAGAGTTGGAAGATTAAAATATATGTTGGTCATAGTAGATCATTTATCTGGTTGGGTTGAAGCATACCCCCTGGCTACCGCCACTGCAAATGGGGTGTCTAAAACAATATTAGAGCACATAATTCCCCGATATGGGTTAGTGAACCGTATAGATTCCGACCAAGGAACTCATTTTACCTCTAAAGTGTTACAGGGGGTAATGAAGGGGTTGGGGATTTCCTGGGAATTCCATACTCCATGGCATCCACCATCATCAGGAAGAGTCGAGAGAATGAACCAAACACTCAAACGACAGCTCTCTAAATTGATCAGAGAAACCAGACTCCCTTGGACCAAATGTTTACCTATAGCTCTCTTGCGAGTACGAACAGCCCCGAGGAAAGATTTGGGACTATCCCCCTATGAAATTTTATTTGGATTACCTTATTTGGGAACGCAGGGAGAATTGCCAATTCCTGAAACTAAAGATTTGTTTTTAAAGAAGTATATACTGGGCTTGTCCTCCTCTTTATCTTTCCTCAGAAAACAGGGTCTATTGGCACAGACTCCGCCCCTTGAATTTGCTGTTCATCCCATCCGGCCAGGAGATTGGGTCTTAATAAAATCATGGACAGAGACTAAGCTGCAGCCAGACTGGGAAGGGCCGTACCAGGCTCTTTTGACTACCGAAACGGCAATAAGGACGGCGGAAAAAGGCTGGACTCATTATACTCGGATCAAAGGGCCAGTGGACCCTCCAGTTGAGGAAGAAGTCTGGACAGCCGAATCAACGCAAGACCCGCTGAAACTCAGACTAAAGAGACTTTGAGTAATTGACTATACAGTGGCGACGCGGGCACGGGATTATTTCTGTAAGATTGTATATTAAGCCTTTTGTGTTTTAGCATAGCGATTAGAATACTGGGAATGCTTAGAGTTATGATGCTAGCCCTCTTGGTATTAGGATTTTGTCAAATATCATTTTCATATGTATTATTAATGGTTCCTGAGTCTGATAATCCACAAGTAATAGACACTGATGTATGTAGCTTAGTAAATTGTGGGAATGTAGCTAATCAGAGACAATACCGCAACTCAGAGATACATCTTAAGTCCTATGGGGATGGCCTCGGGGATGGTACCTGGTATAATGGTCTTGTCACAATAGACCGGGCCCCCTTCCGACCAGCACCGATTGTCCCGATAAAAAGTGTAACCCCATATATTTAACGATAAGGAAAACCACATGGCACGAAGCAGTTTTGGGAGGTGGCACTTATGAGATACAATTAAATGAAACATTTGGGATTGAAATGAAAGCAAATGGGAAGGAATTTGTGGGCTGTTGTTTTCGAATTAGCGTAGGACAGGGAAAACGGGTAGAATTACTGGGTAATGAGATACAACCTTTCACCCCTCCCGATGATCCTAAAGTAGTAAAAATTATAGAGGTAAAGGATTTGAAACAGACCATCGAGATAGAGACTGGGTACGGGGATACAAATGCCTGGGTTGAATGGGTAAAGTATACTGTAAAAAGTCTGAACAAAAGCAATTGCTATGCATGTGCCTCCGGTAGGCCAGTGGCCCAGGTGGTTCCCTTTCCGCTCGGATGGAAGCGAGACAGGAAGGGCATGAAATGTATGATAGCCCTGTATCAGGATGAGACTGCATGGAATGATCGGAATTATACCTCCCTATCTCTGATGTTCCCTCCCTTGGAGGAGAAAGATGCAAAAGTTCCCCCCACATTTTCTGCCGCAGTTGGAAATCACACGTCGTGTGTGCGTAGATGAGGTACAAGCCGGTCGAGAGATTTGGGGGAGCTGAAATTGTGTACAGAGATTAAGAATGTTACCGAAACGGAGAAGGGAGGGAACTACTCGGCATTAAAGGTTCCCCGAGCGGATCTGTGGTGGTACTGTGGAGGAAAAATATTGAGACCCACACGACCTCCGGATTGGAAAGGGATATGCGCAATTGTACAATTGGCAATTCCATTTACCTTGGCATTTGAGAAGGAGAAGATAGTAAGAAAAAGGGGAAGGGGTAAGAGATTACTGTTAGATACTTCTTTTGATGACAGGATTTATCTTGATTCGGTAGGAGTTCCTAGGGGAGTACCTGATGAATTCAAGGCTCGTAACCAGATTGCAGCAGGCTTTGAGTCAGCTCTCTTTTGGTGGGTAACAATTAATAAAAATGTAGATTGGATAAATTACATTTTCTATAATCAACAGCGATTTATAAATTATACAAGAGAGGCGGTTAAAGGAATATCAGAACAGCTTGATGCGACGAGTAGGATGGCATGGGAAAATAGAATAGCCCTTGATATGATTTTAGCAGAGAAAGGGGGTGTATGTGTGATGTTAGGAGGAAGCTGTTGTACCTTTATTCCTAATAATACTGCGCCTGATGGTTCAATTACTCGGGCCTTAAGGGGATTGACTACCTTAGCAGAGGAACTGGCTGAGAATTCAGGAGTAGACACATCTCTCACAGGGTGGCTTGAATCCTGGTTTGGAAAATGGAAGGGGGTCGTGGTTTCTATCCTTACTTCCCTGATAGTAGTAGTCGGGGTATTGGTGGCCATTGGCTGTTGTATCATACCCTGTATACGAGGGCTCACCCAGAGGCTGATTGAAACAGCCTTGATGAAACGAATGCCCCTGAGGGGAAATTTGACAGAGGGACTTTATCAACTAAATAATAAGGAGATGAGTGAGACTAAGATGGATGAAATCTCTGAAATGATGCTTGCGAATTTTGGGAACAATGTTTAAAAAAAAGAGGGAGACAAAAATGCAGAAGATAACAGATAGTAATGAAAAGAAAATGGGGAAATTGTGGGATATAAATGAATTAATGTTATTTCTGCAAGTATAAATTCTGATACAGAATAGGAATGAGAAAATACATATTCAGCAAAAACAAAGGATATGTGAGCATGAGACATGAATACAGAACAATGGTGGATATATGGGCAAACAGGAAAGCATCTGTTTCCCTTCCTGAAGACACAGGAACTAACCCTAATCAAAGAGGTCAAAGTGGCCTCTGGATGGAAATAGATGCTGATAGAAGAAAAGATATGCCTAATCAATAATCTATAATAGACTGACGTCAAACACCCTTATGGGAGTCAGAGATAAGAGTTTGTCACGGACAAAACAGGATAAACAGAAGTTGTGGGATAAGTCTTAAGGAAATGAGTGACGTAAGCGAAGCAGGGAACAGACAATGGAATAAGGAAAAAAATGGTATAAATTGTGAGGGTTGTTTGGATATAGTGTGCATCTGTAATTACCTTACCTGGTAATTAGTCAAGGCACCCACCTATAGGTGTATAAATAAAAAAAGAAGCTGTTATTCAGATATTTGTCTCGGACTGAAATTATTAAAGTGAGTGAGCTTTTGTTTCTCACAGTCTATAATAGAAGGGGTTCGAGGGATATGGTCCAGGGCTGGCAAATAGACTAGATTAGGATAACTGATAGTCATGGACAAATTGGACCAAAGGGTCTGTTTCTGTGCTGTACATCTCTATGACTCCAATATAAAAGGTTCAGAGGGATATAGGTTAAACACAGGCAGGTGGGTCCAGTTTAGTTTGAGAACATAGTCAGCATAGTAAGTGATCTGCACTGGTCTTGCCTCCCCCATAATCATCACTTCTTTGTTGTTCAAAAATCAGATGAACTCAGCCTTGGATATATTCAATTACGCCCAAACTGCAGGAAGGGGTCCCCACTTCTGAACTCAATTCCTCTTGCTAATATACCACTTGCCTTGCTCACTACTTGCTGCACCTGTCTGACAACTTGCATTGACTGGATTAGAAGGACGCAGAGGCCCCTTTGTTCATCCACACATCATTGCTGATGAAACGCTCGAGCCTGAAATGTCAATTCTCCTGTATTTGCCATTGAAAAAAAGACCTGGACTAACTTTCCCAGAGTCTGTCCCCTCCCTGGATTCACTCCGTTTGCCTTCAGTTCCTGCAAGTCAACAGCTCAACCCCGGAATGGAAAAGGGGTTGAGAAAAGAGTGTGTTGAACTCACAGATGTTGGAGAGAGGAAGGAAGTTGCAGTCTGGGGTGAAGCTCAATCTTCATTCAGAGAGAGAGGAGCAGCAACAACCACCTCAGAAGCACATGGTCCTACGTCCGCATCCAGACGATGGGTTTGCTGTGATTGGCAGGAGGACCGGTCTACATCCGGTCCTCCAGAGCTTCTCATTGGTCCATCAAAACAAGGTCACGGAGTGTTTCCGCTTGTTGCGTGAGCATGCGTAATAGTTTGCTGACACCGTGGAACATGCGCAGTGCGTGCTGACACCGAGTAGCATGCGCAGTATGGAGATGTTGGCATTACTACATATTTTCAAAGTTAAAAATCACACAATGCCAGGTTATAGCCCGACAGGTTGATTTGGAATCACTAGTTTTCGAAGCGCTGCTCCTTCATCGTTGGTTGTGGAGCAGAATCATAACACACAGACTTTATAGCACCAGGATTGCAGTGGCATGGGATGGAATATTAAACAACTTTAGCTTACCTCGACCATTTTTTAGAATGACCATGTTAGTTTCGGTTCCTTCACATGTAAATCCTAAAACTTTTCAAAAGTTACGTTGTCAAGCTAGCTTTTAACAATAGGTGTCATCTCAATCAGATGATGCATTGAAGGTGTTAAGTTAAAGTCTGTCTGTGTCCCAATGTTAGGTCAGACGGATTCTATTTCTATCGTTGTATTACAGAATCTTACGTGTATGAGTTTTTGAGCAAAATAAAATGCGATTCTGCAAGTACAAATTCAACCCACAAACTTTTATGTATGTGTGTGTGTGTGCAGGAGAAACCAAGTGATCATGTGTGTGTGAGAGAGTGTAATGGGGAATAAGTCTGAGAGGGTGTGGGTGTGTGTGTGTGTGTGAGAGAGAGAGTGTATAATGGAGTATAAGTCTGCGAGAGGGTGTGTGTGAATACATGCGCGCGCGTGTGTATGAGAGAGAGAGAGAGAATGTATAGTGTAGTGTGACATGAACCCAAGGTCCCGGTTGAGGCCGTCTCAAAGGGTATTGAACTTGGCTATCAGCCTCTGCCCAGCCACTTTCCGTTGTTGCCCATCCTGAAGTCTACTTTGAAGGATAGTCACCCGAAGGTCCAAGGCTGAATGTCCCAGACCGCTATACTGTTCCCTGACTGGGAGGAAACACTCCTGGCTGGTGATTGTTGTGCAGTGTCCATTCATCTGTTGCTGTAGCCTCTGCTCGGTCTCACCAATTTTCCAAGACTTGTTTGCATCATTGCCTGCAGCATATGAGATAAACAATGTTGGCTGAGTCACATGAGTACCTGCTGCCCTCATGGTGGGTGGTGTCCCCACGTGTAATAGTGGTAATCGTGTCAACATTCTGATACGTCTTTCATTATCTGCCGTGACAGAGTTGTATCATGTTGTCCTGAAGGCCAGGCAGTTTACTGCGAACAATTATCTGTTTAAAGTTTGGCGGTTGTTTGAAGGGGGTAAGTGGAGGCGTGGGGAAGGTCTTGGTGAGGTGCTCATCCTCATCAATAATGTGCTGCAAGCTGTGAAGAACATTGCGTAGTGTTCCTCCTCACCTGAACAGATCCTATGTATGCGAAGGGCTTGTCCAGAGGGGGTGTCTGGATGAAGAACTGGTTGCAGATCTTTGGACTGTGGGAGGAAGCCAGAACACCCAGAGGAACCAACACAGACACAAGGGGGAGAGAACATGCCAACTTCAGGGATTTGAACCCGGGACCTCTCGCAACTCGGTACAGTAAAGGACCCAAAGCGAGAATCATACGCCTAGACCAACGAGCCAGAGGGCCGGAATGCTACTAACCCCCCACACCGCTTGCGCGACCTGAGACTTGCTCAGTATGAAATACATTTGAGATTGCTCTGAGAATTGCAAACGGCAAAGAGTTTCCCGAACAGCTGCTTCTCATTCAGTCTCCCTGCTGCTGTTTGTCCCGTCCCCGGGAACCGGGCTCTCTCCACTGGCAGATAATTCAACCATTTTGTTACGAAACTTTTCTCTGACGCCCGAGTGGCCAGTGACAAGCATTGCCCTCCTCAACATAGGATACAGAGAACAGGAGAAGTCCACGCAGACCTCTACGAGTGTATCAACGCGACTGTGCACATTGGGCCAGTATATCACTGGGAAATATTTATGTCCAAGCTTTTTTCGGCACCAGATGAGAAGGCGAGGTGCAGAACAGAGCGCTGTTATACCGGAAAGCTGCTAAAGACGACATTGAGTGAATAGGAGAGAATGCTTTCTCAGCTGGGTTATGGTCCCAACACGCACCCGTTGTGCCAGGGGTTCCACCTCGGTTCCACTCTTCCTTCACTCGCAACACCCCACACCCACCTCCCATAGTGCCAAGGCACTTTCCCCTGCAACCGCCGAATGTGTAACACCTGCCCATTTACCTGCTCCCTCCTGAATATCGAAGGGCTCTAACATACCTGCCAGGTGAAGCAGCAATTTTGCCACAACCTAGTCCACTGCATTCGCTGCTCACAGTCTCATTTCCCCAATGTAGAATGAAGCATAAACTGGGTGACTGCTTCGCAGAACATCCCGGTTCTGCCCGCGGAAAAAAAGGCCCTGACCTTGCGGTTGCCTGCCACTTTAACACATCACCCTGTGCCCTGGCCAACATCTCTGTCTCAGGCTTGCAGCAGTGTTCTCGCTCCAGATGAAAGAACAACACCTCATTTTCCACTTGGAGACCTTACAGCCCTCCGGTCTTCAATATCGAGTTCCATAACTTTAGGGCCTAAACTCCCCCATGTCCTTGACCCCTACCACACAAACGACTCCTTGTTATCACCTCGTCTGCTATGACACACTACGTATTGTTAGCCGCTAACATTCTCCATTAACAGTTATTCGCCCTCTCACGCGGATCGTTATTCACTCCTACGTCCTTCCTATTGTTCTCTCTCTGAGCTGGCGGCAAACACAGCAATGTACATCGGAGACTCTGAGCCAGCTGAAACTTGCTCAGTGTGAAGTATATTCCACATTGCTCCAACAATTGCAAGCAGCAAAGCGTTTCCAGAACATCTGCTTGTCATTCTGTCCCCGGGGCGCTGATATTTGTCTCATCCCCAGGAACTGGACTACCTCCACTGGTGGATAATTAAACCATTTCATTTCTACTTGCACGTTGTTCTGCGGGGTGGGACGGGGTGTAGGGTGGGGTGCGGGTAGAGTCCATTCGCTCTTCTGCTCTCTCTCTCTCTCTCTGAAACCCTTGGGGTGAGAGGTGTCAGTTACATTAATGCGGGGAACATGAACAACTTTGATTGTGAACTTTCTCCAAGGGTCTGTTATCGGAGAGATAGAAAGATGCTGTGCTGGCAGGACAGAAAGAAATGGACACCGAGGACTCTTCGCTCAGGTAAATTCACATTGTTGTGCAGCCTTCTTGGTGTTCAGAAATCGTCTTCACGCAGCAATCTTACGGAAAGTCTATTGCAAAGTGGGCATTGTTTTCTTTGCTGCGACCGCGCAGCAGTTAACATCTGAGCCCCAAGTGTCCCAGATGAAGAGAATCCGAGTGAAACCTTCACTCACTGAGAGTCATCCCCACGGCCCTGAGCTGAGGGACTGCAGGCAGTCCAACACGGAAGGGACGGTTAAAAATGAACCAGTTTTGCCCCCTCAGCCTCTCTGTCCCAGAGACAGGCAGTGGGACGGCATAAACACGTAGCATCATTCTCGCGCAGACAGAAGCCGTTCAGCCCATCGCGTCCACGGCGACTGTCTGTCACTTGTCTCTCTCTCTCTCTCTCTCTCTGAGGTTATTCACAATCGGTGGTATCCGTCCTAATAGGAGGGGACGATGTCTGAGTCGTGATGCGGTTTCTGACATGCTTGTCATTCTCGTCTGAACCAGGGTGGCGAATTACTGCAAGGAATGGACGAAACCACAAGGCATGTGTTTCAACTTTACCAGCTGATTGGCATCGCAGAGAACTGGGTTTGCGATTCGGTTCAAGAGGAAACCGGCGAAGACCAGAATACCACTGAGACCTCTAAAACCATGCCACCTGATTTGGCGAGTGCATCGATATCCGACATTTTGGTAAATCGATGCAAAGGCAGCTTGCAGAAGAGAGCACCGATCTTAAGGAAAGCAGCTCGAGGAGACATTGAATAATAGCAGAGGATGGTTTCGATCCATCGACCTCTGGGTTATGGGCCCAGCACGCTCCCGCTGCGCCACTCTGCTGCCACACGCGGCGCCCCTTCCACAGAACACTTCAGGTTTCCGTCTGGCACACGGCAGGCACGTTCGAGCCTGATGTCAAAGACCTCCACTGCTGTCGTGTGATATGCTGTTTCGCGGACGTATGGAGGCTGTGTAAATATAAACTTATTTCTAAATTCCCACATTCTGTTGGTCGAACTGTGATTTCACACTGAATCACAACATGTGTCACAGCGCAGACGGTGGCCATGCGGCCCACCTTCGCTTTGCTGGTTCTACACTTAAGTAAACGTGTGTCTCTATTCGTTTCATTCTCTCGCCTTCTCAGCGTAAATTTGCACATCTGAACGTGACCACCGAATTCCCTTTTGTGTCCATTGAATCTTCCTCTTTGTCAGTGTCAGACAGGGACTTACTAACCCTAACCACTCCCTGTACGTAAACGTTCTTCCTAATGTCACTTTTACTTCTTTTCCTCGTGACTTTAAAATTCTGCCGAATCGTTGAGGATCCTTTCAGGTGTGGGAGCATTTTCACAACATTATTTCCTGTTTCTAGGTCCCTCATGACTTGGAAAAGTTCGGTTCTCCGAGGAGAGCTGTTCCAATTTTCCAATCTCCCTTGATTGTTGACATTCCTCAAACACAGCACCACTCACGTCAACCTGTTGAACACTATCTCCAACCATTTCACTTCCCTGTTTTCTGCCTCATTCGTACTCCAAACAGCCCAACCTCGTTTCACGAAGGCGTTTTTTGAGAAAATTAATCAGGCAGTTTTGCACAAGTCAAGTTAAAAAACGCGGGCTCGTCCGGGATCTCTCGCAACTCGGTACAGTAAAGGACCCAAAGCGAGAATCATACGCCTAGACCAACGAGCCAGAGGGCCGGAATGCTACTAACCCCCCACACCGCTTGCGCGACCTGAGACTTGCTCAGTATGAAATACATTTGAGATTGCTCTGAGAATTGCAAACGGCAAAGAGTTTCCCGAACAGCTGCTTCTCATTCAGTCTCCCTGCTGCTGTTTGTCCCGTCCCCGGGAACCGGGCTCTCTCCACTGGCAGATAATTCAACCATTTTGTTTCGAAACTTTTCTCTGACGCCCGAGTGGCCAGTGACAAGCATTGCCCTCCTCAACATAGGATACAGAGAACAGGAGAAGTCCACGCAGACCTCTACGAGTGTATCAACGCGACTGTGCACATTGGGCCAGTATATCACTGGGAAATATTTATGTCCAAGCTTTTTTCGGCACCAGATGAGAAGGCGAGGTGCAGAACAGAGCGCTGTTATACCGGAAAGCTGCTAAAGACGACATTGAGTGAATAGGAGAGAATGCTTTCTCAGCTGGGTTATGGTCCCAACACGCACCCGTTGTGCCAGGGGTTCCACCTCGGTTCCACTCTTCCTTCACTCGCAACACCCCACACCCACCTCCCATAGTGCCAAGGCACTTTCCCCTGCAACCGCCGAATGTGTAACACCTGCCCATTTACCTGCTCCCTCCTGAATATCGAAGGGCTCTAACATACCTGCCAGGTGAAGCAGCACTTTTGCCACAACCTAGTCCACTGCAGTGTCGTTTTCCCAATTGAGCATGAAACATAAACCCGAAAAATAACGAATTTCAAATTAAGCGAACCCGAAAATAAACGAATTTAAGGCAATCGGAGTTTTTTTTAAACCGAAAAGTAACGAAGTTAACACAACCCAAACCGAAAATAAATGAATTTTGAGCGATCGAATTTTTTTCTATTAAAAAGATAACACCAGAAAATAACCAATCTCTGGAGATTGATATTGTTTTATTTCTGAAAGCAACGAAGCTCGGGAGAAAGAATTTTTTTTAAAAAAACAAAAGTTAATAAAGCTTGGGAATTCAGATTTCAACCCTCCCCTCAGAGTTCAGCAATTTTCGAAGACCACTGTCCGCAAGTACCAAAGCACCCTCAACTTCAATTAATCTCTCCCCTTTTTAAACAGCAACACAGAGATTGAAGCTTCTGTGTTCCGTGATGAAGTTGCGCAATTACACTTAAAAATTATACATTATTTACATTTTTTTAAGAAATAGTAGTCTTAATTACGAGAAAGACCAATCACATATAATAAGGTGACATGATTTACAGCAAGTTAATCCAATGATATTTTCTTTAAGAAGGATATCTAATTTACATAAATTGTCATGCCATGTATTAGTTCAAGGTTAGTTCAAATGGTCAAATAATGTGTCAGTATTCATCTTATGAAAATTCTATTGTCCTCTTATCTTTGAACTGCAAGTTAATTCTGCAAATCAGCAGTTTGTTCAGCAGTATGGTTCACAGGCCATTTTGTAGTATTCTTTTAAATCGAGAAGCCATTTTGTTGAAATAAAAATGTACATATTTTGTTGCCTTAATTCCAACTTTAGATCCTCACACCCACCTCCCAATTCAATCTATCACGACCAGATTAGGCAACAGTTTCTTCCCCCAAGCCATCAGGCTCCTTACCACTACATGATTGGACTCTTTTCCATCTGACTATTTTTGCACATTTTCGATTTTCTGCTGGAAAAATGTCTATTATTCAGCATTCTTTATTATGCTGTAACTTGCGTGTTTTGCACTCTGGTCCCTCGAAGTAGAGGAGAAGACAGAAATATTGGAAGCTGGTGAGAGAGCGTTCACAAAATTAATCCCGGGAATTGACGTGTTTGCTAATGAGGAAATGTTGAGTAGCTTAGCTGAGCATTCGTTCGAGTTTGGAAGAATGAGAGGAGATCTGAATGAATAAGTATCAGAATTTTAGTGGGCCTGATAGGTTAGTTGCCAAAAAGGTAGTGTTCATTTGTGGGAGAGTTTCAGACCAGAAGGAATAGCCTCTAATCTTAAGTGTTTGCATATTTATGATGGAGATGAGGTGGATATCTTCTCTCAGAGGGTAATGAATGACAGGGCTATTGAAGTTCAATCACTAAGTACAGTCAAGGCAGATGTTGGGCAGAATTTTAATCAATAGGGGAATCAATAATAAGGCATGAATGTGGATTTTTGGATTATAATATTAATCATTATGGGAATAAATGGTGGAGCAGATTTGATGGGGTGAATGGATTATTTTGGTCGAAGGGCTTATAAACATCCTGTGGGACCTTGACAAGATAAAATGCTTCAACTTCTGTATGATATTCAGACCTAGGGTTCCACAAGATCTGTCAGTCAACATTTTTCAGCATTTTTAGGAGAACGGAAATGAGGGTGATAATAGCCACAGTAGAGTAAGAATGGAGGGAGACTGTAGCATTACGATTCACATTTTTGAGGGAAGGAGAAAAGAAAGAATGTTCCTCAGAAACCAGAATTGTCTGTATTGAATTTCTATACTGTGTAGACAGCAATGTCTTCTGTAATCTCCTTTTACAGTATACGAGAAAGGGAGGATTTACAGCCAGAAATCTCAAAACAAGATCTGATAGAGACAATCAATTCATTGGCACGGGAATATCATCGGCCTTTGAATCTAGTAGCATTTTTTAATTTCCCTCCTGTCCTGTCTGCTTCACAAGGTTTCAAACATCAGTGAGACTGAGGTATGCATACCTGAGTGAGAGTGTTCCAATGAACTGACCGTGGGAAGAGCTTTAAGCGGGTACACAGCCTAAAATAGCAACACCCCATTCGCAGCAGCAATAGATGGAACATGTTCCATACATGAGTGGTCTTTCAACCGATTGTCAAAGCTGGAGAGAGACAAGGATTCCCACATCATGGAGAAATTGTGGAAGCAAAGCAATATCTTTGCCCTTTCCATTTCTCATCCTTGGAGGGAGAAAGAGAGGGAGGAAACACTATTCACATGTAGCAACTGAAGTGAATCCAGGGAGGGAGCAGACTCTGCAAAGGTATCAGATGCTCTCTGTCCTTCTTAACGGTATACTAAATTTTTCCCCTCAGTTTGATACGTTTATTTAAATACAATTTGCATTGCGGAAAAAGATCGCTTCTTTCCTCATGTTCAGAATTAAGATGGTAGTTACTCATGGGACGGAGCAGAATCTAAGGGATTGGGACGTTGATATAAAATGTAGACATATGTTGCTTCATATGGTGTATATCTGATATTATTCGCTGTTATAAAAGCCTTGTGGCTATTATTTTTCACATTCTAATCTAGCACTGAAGTTATATTCTGTATTTCTTGTCATCTTTTTTATTGAATAGGACAGTAGAAAGTCATTCAGCAACTTTACTGGTTTGTTTTTCTCAAGTAGCCTTGACATTTCATTTTCATTGTCCTTGATTCAGCTCCATTTCCAGTGCCTTTGTCGGCAGCTTGTTCTAGGTTATTGTCACCGAAATGAAGATTTCCTCCATACACACTTAAGGCTATCTGGTTGCATGAGGGTTTTCAGGTTTCTGTGTCCTGGATAAGATGTGATCAGGCATCTGACAAACTACAGGAATTGTCACCTATGTTGTGTTCATTTAACAGTATTGACTGTGATCGCGTATTTTGTGAATTTAATTTTGCAGGAAGACATGTAGAAAGAAATCTGAAAGCAAATGATACATCAACTTCTGACAGAGCCACTTGATTCATTGGGACTTGAATATCAGCAACCATTCCAATTGAGAAGAAATGTTTGCTTTTGTCTGCTTGAGAGATTTTGGACACTTTTTGAATACAGAGACACCCAAGTGAGGGAGATTCAGTGCACTGACTGTGAAAAGTGCTTGAAACCAGTTACTCAGTTTGGGGAATCAAAGTTTCATCCCTCACGGTGGAGAGAGACTGTGTACCCATTCTGTTGGTAATTTCAAACCCAGAGGGACACAAGGAAAGCTCTCCCCATGGGGAAACTGTGGAAATGTGGGGACTGTGGGAAAGGGTTCCCTTCCCCGTCAGTGCTGGAGACTCATAGAAGCATTCACACAGGGGAGAGGCCATTCTCCTGCTCTGTGTGTGGGAAGGGATTCAGTTGGCTGTGCAACCAGCTGATGCACTGGCATGTTCACACCGGGGAGAAGCCATTCACTTGCTCCAAGTACAGGAATACATTCGTCAATTCTCCTGGCCTGCTGAAACATCCTTGGGTCCGCACTGGGGAGAGGCCGTTCACCTACTGTCACTGCAGGAAGGGGTTCATGAGTTCATCCACCCTGCAGACATACCAGTGGGTCCACACTGGGAGAGGCTGTTCTCCTGCTGAGTGCAGGAAGGGATTTGGTTGGGTGGACAACTTCCGGAGGCACTAGTGAGTTCATGTGCCATCACTGGGATCGAAGAAGCAATGGCCGAGTGGTATTATCAACTGGATTACTACATCAACTCTGGGAACTCCCCCGGGTTTGAATCCCGCCATGGCAGACTGGAATTTGGTCAGAAATCTGGAGTTCAGAATCTAATGGTGAAACCATTTTCAGGGGGAAAACATCCTCATCTAATTCACTCATGACTTTTTTAGGGAAGGAAACTGCTGTTGTGGGAAAGGATTCACTCAGTCGTCCCAGATACATCCTTTACCCGGTCTGGCCTACACATGACTCCAGACTCTCAGCAATATGGTCGACTTTAAGCCCCTGTCCCCACCCCTGCCCCCGGAAAATGAGTGGGGAGAAACTTACTTGGATACAGTATATGGGCTGAAATTGCTGAGTGAGGCATTACTTCCTCCGGGTTAAGACTGTATCAAGGATTCAGTTACAAAGGGACACCTCAGTGCTTACCAATAATAAAGCAACTGGGGTGGCAGGGGAGGTCAGGGGTGTGTGTGCGTGCTTTGAGCTTCAGCTGTTGAAGAAAAGGAAAGCTACTTTTTGTAATTTTTTTGCTGGGGAGATCATGAAGCTGTAACAAAGTTGGGTCGCAATAAAGGTTACCTAAATTCAGACTCAGACATTGAAAGATTTAAAATCCAACAAGTTTCTGTTTTAAAGCTGCTCACTCAGCTTCCAGCACTATGTTACCAAAGTCGTGTATCAGAAGAAGCAGTGAATCAGTAGCAAGTATCCTTAGAAACTGTTAAGATTTTCATCTCTGCAGGTACTGCATCGTTTCATCAGCATTGTAATGTTTCCTGGCAGCAGCAGGAAGTGTTGTGGCTGTGTTCATGAGAAACAACGTTAAAAATCACATAACACCAGGATATAGTCCAACAGGTTTATTTGGGAGCACTAGCTTTCGGCGCGCTGCTCCTTCATCAGGTAGCTGTGGAGCAGGATCATAAGACACAGAATTTATAGCAAAAGATCAGTGTCATGCAACTGAAATGATATATTGAACAAACCAAGATTGCTGTTAAGTCTTTCATCTTTTAGAATGGGTTGCAGGTTTCAGTTCATTAATATGCAAATCCTAGAACTTCTTTTAAGTCATATGCTCGAGATAACTTAAGGTAGATAGGATAGTGAAGAAGGCATTTGGTATGCTTTCCTTTATTGGTCAGAGCATTGAGTACAGGAATTGGGAGATCATGCTGCAGCTGTTCAAAACATTGGTTAGGCCACTGTTGGAATATTGCATGCAATTATGGTCTCCTTCCTATCGGAAAGATTACAGATTACATTACAGTGTGGAAACAGGCCCTTCGGCCCAACAAATCCACACCGACCCGCTGAAGCACAACCCACCCATACCCCTACATTTACCCCTTACCTAACACGAGGGGCAATTTAGCATGACCAATTCACCTGACCTGCACATCTTTATGACTGTGGGAGGAAACCGGAGCACCCGGAGGAAACCCACGCAGACACGGGGAGAATGTGCAAACTCCACACAGTCAGTCGCCGGAGGCAGGAATTGAACCCAGGTCTCTGGCGCTGTGAGGCAGCAGTGCTAACCACTGCGCCACCCATAAGATGTTGCGAAACTTGAAAGGGTTCAGAAAAGATTTACAAGGATGTTGCCAGGGCTGGAGGATTTGAGTTATAGGGAGAGGCTGAACAGGCTGGGGCTGTTTTCCCTGGAGCGTCGGAGGCTGAGGGATGACCTTATAGAGGTTTACAAAATTATGAGGGGCATGGATACGATAAATAGACAAAGTATTTTCCCTGGGATCGGGGAGTCTAGAACTAGACGGCATTCCTTTTGGTGAGAGGGGAAAGATATAAAAGAGACCTAAGGGGCAGGTTTTTCACGCAGAGGGTGGTACGTGTATGGAATGAGCTGCCAGAGGATGTCATGGAGGCTGGTACAATTGTAACATTTAAGAGGCATTTGGATGGGTATATGAATAGGAAGGGTTTGGAGGGATATGGGCTGGGTGCTGGCAGGTGGGATTAGATTGGGTTGGGATGTCTGGTCGGTGTAGACGGATTGGACCGAAGGGTCTGTTTCCATGCTGTACATCTCTTTGACTCTATGACTCTATTTTATAAAAAGAAGTGACAGCTCTGACAATGCATGGAAGGTGTGAGGTTCAAGTCTGTCAGTATCCCAATCTTGAGTCAGACTGGTTCTATTTCCAAAGTAGGAATTTATAAAATTATTACATGCATTGACTGCCTGCAGATTGTGAACTTTTTGAGCAAAATACAATGTATTTGGAAATATAATTCCGCAAATTCACCCTATTGACTTACATGCATGTGTGTGTGTATGAGAGTGTGTGTGTCTGTGTATGTGTGAGAGAGAGAGAGACTGTATAGTGTAGTGGAGTCACATGTAGTGTGACATCAACCCAAGGTCCATTTGAAGCCATCCTCATGGCTATTGATACCCAAGTTTGGAATCCAAGTTGAACTTAGCCTCTGCTCGGCCACCAGAAATGATGAAGCAGTTAAACAACACACATTGGAGAGTGTAGGGTGGGACTTGTCTTCTGATTTGCAGAAGGTGGGAGGCTCTGGATGCTGTGATCCAGGGCAAACACATGCTGGTGGACATTCAGCTCATAGAGATGGAGCTGAAAGCCAGGCTGCAGACCTTTGATGTAAAAGATAACCAGACATTTTATTCCAGGAGTTAGTCATTCCTCTCCGGACAGACCCTTCTGATTGAGTCAGTGGACAGGGTCAGGAGGTGTGAGCGTGGATCAGGCAGGTAAAGGGAATCTGAGAGAGGGCTGCAAGGGAGTGGAGGAGCGAACTGGCTGGGTGCTGGGAATACGAACAACATTGGGGAGGTGGTGGTAAGAGACAGAATAGTGACGGATTGTCTCCGGTCTCCGCAATTGTAAGCAGGAGGCCAGATGACATCGGTGTCTATCTGGTGCCAGGATTCGGGAACCATTGTGCTCAGGGCTGAAGATGTGGGAAAGGGAGGTTACAGCAGGTGTGGTCCACAAATGTCAGGAGAGAGCCTCTGCTGAGGGTACGTGAAAAGTTAGAAGCTAACTCTGGACGGCACAGTGGCTCAGTGGTTAGTACCACAGCCTCACAGTGCCAGGGGTCCATGTTTGATTCCATCCTTGGGCAACTGTCTGTGTGGACCTTGGCACGTCCTCCTCCTTGTGTCTGTGTAGGTTACCTGCGAGTGCTCTGGTTTTCTCCCACAGTCCAAAGATCTGCAGTTTAAGGTGGATTGGCCATGCTGAAGCGTGCAGATTAGAGTGGGTTAGCCATGAGGAACTGCAGGGCTGTAGGGTCAGCAGATGGGTCTGGATGGGATGCTATTTGGAATGTCAGTGTGAATTCGATGGGCCGAATGGCCTGTCAGAATTATGATTCTACTGCTTTTGCCACGTATATATTGAGAAATGATTGACACAAGTCTGCTGTGGGAGGAGTGGGTTCCAGTTCGTGAGATATCAACACCAGTCCTGGGGAAGGTGGGATTTGGGCAGTCTCTCACCCCCACCCTCTGCCCCCCTGTCCAATCTCTCCCCACCCACTGTCCCCGTCCATTCTCTCTCAACCCCCACCCTCTGCCCTGCATTCTCTTCCTCCCCACTTCTGCCCACCAGTCTTTCTCTTTCCCTAACCATCGGTACCCACAATCTTCTCCATCCCATCACCCTCTGTTCCCCCCAGTGTTCTCATCCTCCCACCCTCTGTCCCCCTGTCAATTATCTCTCTCACCCCCTGACACTCTGCCCATCCGTCCATTCTCTCTCCTTCTCTTCCACCCACTCCCTCTCCTTGCAGATGCCTCAAACCCTCATCGATCGCTGTATCAAACCCTTCTAGGAAGAGAGAAAGAGAATGGATGTTGATGACTATACCTGGTAGACACGGCTTCACGAGAAATGACTGATCTTTAAAATTGAGAATAGCTAAAATGATATATTCAGAAATATCATGAAAGCATGTTCAACTTTATAGAAAAGCTGCAGACATCTTTCTGAAACTTGCATTCAAATATGTCCAGTTAGTCCACAGTTGAGGACAGGGTGTAATTTGTGGATGGCCCATTCCTAGTCTTGTGAAATTGATTCTGACTATGCAGAAATAGAACCATTGAGTTGTACAAACCCGTCGGTCCATGCTGACCAGGTATCCTAAATTAATCTTGGCCCTTATACCCATCCAAATGTCTTTTAAATTTTGTAATTGTACCAGCCTCCACCACTTCTTCTGGCAGCTAATTCAATACATGCACCACCCTTTGCGTGAAAAATTTGCCCCTCAGGTCCTTTTTATATCTTTCCCCTCTCACCCAAAATGAATGCCCTCTAGTTCTGGACTCTCCCACCCCAGCGAAAAGACCTTGTTTATTTAACCTATCAATGCCCCTCATGATTTTATAAATCTCTATAAGGTTTTATAAACCCTCAGCATCCAACGCTGTATGAAAATCAGCCCAGTCTATTCAGCCTCTCCCTGCAGCTGAACCTCTCCAACCTTTGCAACATATTTGTAAATCGTTTTTGAACCCTTCTAAGTTTCACAACATCATTGCTACTCATGATTAATAGGCTGTGAACAATCTATCTTGTTCAGGGCATAAGAGGGGGCATTTGTTGAGGGGAATTAACTTTCAAACTGTTTTTTTCTGACCCTGAGGTCCCTTTAAATCTTTTCCCTCTCAATCCTCAGGGAAGGGGAGTCCCTCTAGTTTGGGACTCCCCTACCCTGAGGAAAAGACATTCAAAAGTTGAGGAGTCACACAAAATGCAAACGCAATAAAATGTCGAGCTACAGATTTAAAAAAAATGTGGCTTCAGCTTTTTTTTAAACTCCTGTTGACATTTGACATTTGGGTACAAAATCTTGTCAGCAACACCAGCATCGCCACAGACCACTCTGCGCATACTCCTCGGTGTCAGTAAGTACTGCGCATGTTCAGCGGCGTTGACACGAACTGCGCATGCCCCACGCTGTCCGCAATTACGGACGCGACTTTCTTTGATGGACCAATGGGGAGCTCGGGATGACCGGAAGGAGCCTGGTTCCTTTGTCAATCAGAGCCTTGCTTTTGTCTGAATACGGAAGTTTGACCATGAGCTTCTGAAGCTGCTATTGCTGTTGTTCCTCTCTGAATGAAGATTGAGCTTCACCCCAGACTGCAACTTCCTTCCTCTGTCCAACATCTGTGAGTACGGCACTTTCTTTTCTCACCCCCTTTTCCATTTGTTTTCATTCTGGGGTTCAATTTTTGTTTTGCAGCAATTGAAAGGAAAAGGAGTGAATCCCGGCGAGGGGAGAGAGTCTGGAAAAGTTGGTCCAAGATTGTGTCTTAGTTAGCAAACATACGGCAAATGTAGTAGCACAATGTGAAGTTATCACATTTGCTGTTTTAAAAAAAAGCAGAAAGGAGACGCATTCCTTAAATAGTGATTTATTGGGATGTGAAGAAAGTGAGGACTGCATATGCTGGAGATCAGAGTCGAAAAGTGTAGGGCTGGTAAAGCATAGCAGGTTCAGGCAGCATCTGAGAAGCAGGAGATTCGACATTTCAGGCACGAGCCCTTCATCAGGAATGATGTGTTGATGTACAAACAGGCCTCAGCGTCCTTCTATATCAGCAAGCAATGAGCAAGGCAAATGATACATTAGCAAGAGGAATTGAGTTCCTAGGTGGTGATGTCTTCCTGCAGTTGGGGGTGGGGTTCATTGAATATATTCAAGGCTGAGTTCATTTGAATGTTTGACAACAAGGAAGTGGATGGTTATGGGGGGAGGCAAGAAAATGGGTTTAAGACCAGTATAGAACAGTTAGACAGTCAGACAGTGCAGAAACAGACTGTTCTGTCCAACTAGTCCATGCTGACTATGTTCTCAAACTAAACTAGTTGCACCTACCAGTGTTTGGCCCATATCCCTCTGAACCATTCCTATTCATGTGCTGATCCAAATGCTTTTTAACCCTTTTAACTGGACTACATCCACCACTTGAACTGAATTGAATTTATTTATTGTCACATGTACTGAGGCACAGTGAAAAGCGTTGTCTTGCGATCACATAGTTAAGTCGCATAGTAAATAATAGGTAAACAGCGGCAAAAACAAAAATAAAGGTTCAGGCAAATCCTGAGAGTTTGAGAGTCCATTCAGTATTCTAACAATAGTAGGGTAGAAACTGTTACAAAACTGGTTGGTGTGTTTGTTCAGGCTTCTGTACCTTCTCCTTGATGGTAGAGGTTGTAGACAAACATTGCCAGAGTGGGATGGATCTTTAAGAATGCTGGCAGCTTCCCTTGACAGCAGGCCTGGTAGATGGATTTTATAGATGGGAGGTAGGCCTTTGTGATTGTCCGGGCTGAGTTCACCACTCTCTGTAACCGTCTCCAATCTTGAATGGTACAGTTGCCATACAAGGTCGTGATACATCCAAGACAGCTTGTTGTGGATGACCACTCCCAGGAGCTTGACACCCTCCTCTCATTCCACCTCTGTGCTGTTAATGTGTATGGGGGCATGAGTAACATCCCGCCAAAAGTCAATAACGAGTTTCTTGGTTTTGCTAGCATTGAGATCTGGTTTGTTTTCAGTGCATCATTTTTCCAGGTCTTCCATCTCCCGTCTGCAGTCTGTTTTGTTGCCATCTGAGATTTGACTGACTATAGTGGTGCCAGTGAACTTGTAAATGGCATTAGTCTTGTATTTGGCGACGCAGTCATGGGTATACAGTGAGTACAGTTGGGGGCTGAGTATGCACCCCTGGAGGGCTCCAGTGTTGAGTGTTAGTGAGGATCAAATGTTGTCCCCAGTCTTCACTGATTGTGGCCTGTGGGTCAGGAAACTGAGGATCCAGTTACAGAGAGTGGGGCTTAGTCCGAGATCACTAAGTTTAGTAATCAGTCTCGAGGGGATAACAGTGTTGAAGGCTGAACTGCAGTCAAGTAGGATTCTTACGTACCTGTTCTTGGTGTCAAGATGTTCTAGGGAGGAGGGAAGGGCAAATGATATGGCATCTGATGTGGATCCCAATTTGCCAATAGGCAAATTGGAGTGGGGCAAGAGTAGTGGGAAGGCTGGAGTTGATTCATGCCATGACCAGCTTTTCAAAGCAATTCATGACCACCAAAGTTAGGGCAACTGGGTGGTAGTCATCGACACGTGCTGCATGAGTCTTCTGAGGCACAGGGATGATGTTGGCCCTCGTGAAACAGGCAGGGAGAATGGCCTGCTGCAGGAAGAGGTTGAAGATGTGCGAGAAGACCTCTGTCAGTTGACCTGCCCATGCTCTGAGTGCACGGCCTGGTCCTACGTCTGATCCCATCGCTTTCCTTGGATTCACATGAAGGAAAACTGATCTGACCTCTGGGCTTTCTCTGGACATTCATTCCACACACAAACTACTCTCTTAAAAAAGGGCGCTTCTGATGTCTTTTTAAAATCTTTCTCCTCTCGCCTTAAAAATGTGCTCCCTAATCTTGATGCTCACATCTGAGCGAAAGGACATCGCTATCCTTCGTGATTTTCTAATCCTCTGTGAGGTCACCTCTGTGCTCCAGTGAAAAAAAATCCCAGTGTATCCACCTAGATGTAGGTAGATTAATATCCAGTCATGATCTGTTGAATGCTGGTGCAGGCTTGAAAGACCAAATGGCCTACTCCTGCTCCCAAGTTTCTCTCACTGTGTCCAGAACAGCAAGAGACCATAAGACACAGGAGCGGGAATTTGGCCAATCAGCCCACTGGGTCTGCTCCACCATTCAATCATGGCTGATAAGTTTCTCAACCCCATTCTCCAGCTTTCTCCCCTTGAGACTCAAGAACCTATCATCTGTTTCAGTCTTAAATATACTCAGTGACTTGGCTACCGCAGCTTTCTGTGGCAGTAAATTTCATAGATTCGCCACTGTCTGGCTGAAGAAGTTTCTCCTTATCTCTGTTCGAAAAGATCTTCCGTTTACTCGAAAGCTGTGCCCTCGAGTCCCCATCTCTCCTACCACTGGAAACATCTCCCCCAACATGCACTCTGTCCAAGCCATTCAGCATTCTTATGTTTCAATTAAATCCCCCCTGAGTGTAGGCCTGTTAATCAGCATGAACCAGACTTTTCAGGATGAGGCAGAGCAGGGAATACGTTCAGTAAAATGAGAATGAAAGGAGAGTGTGTGGGATGGAGATTTTCAGCTTTTAGGGAATAAGGGAGGAAAGAGAGTTTGCTATAAATTATAATCGATCGGATGGAATAATGGACCGAGGATTGGCAGATGGAGTTTAATTTAGACGAACGTGAGGTGTTGCATTTTCGGAAAGCAATCCAGGACTTAACCAGTTAATGGGGAATGTTGCTAGTGAGGGTGAGAATAAGTGGACAGGGCAGATGAATCAGTGGCTGAGGAACTGGTGCATGGGAGAAAGGATCCAAAAATGTGAATATTGGAATCTCTTCTGGGGTAGAAAAGACCTGGACAAGAAGGATGGATCGCACCCGAATTGGAAGGGGACTAATATATTGCTGGGAGATTTGCGAGAGCTGCTCAGGAGGATTTAAACTAGTAAGGTAGGGGTGGGTGGGGGGCAGGGATTGCTGGGACCCAGAGAAATAGTGAGGAAAGAGATCAGTCTGTGACTGGTCCAGTTGGGAAAGGGACTGAGTTAAACAATCAGAGCAGGAAGTAACAAAGCAGAGAACAAGGTAGGACTGGTAAATTAAACTGCATTTATTTCAATTGCAAGAGGCCGAACAGGGAAGGCAGATGATGGTTAGGAACTTGGGACTGAGATATCATGGCAGTTACAGAAACATGGCTCAAGGATGGACAGCACTGGCAGCTTAATGTTCAAGAACACACATGGTATTGGAAGGATAGAAAGAGGGGCAGGAGAGGAGGGAGAGTGGCTTTTTTGATAAGGGATATATTACTGTGCTTAGGGAGGATATTCCTGGGAATACATGCAGGAAGCTTATTTGGGTGGAACTGAGAAATAAGAAAAGGGATGATCACCTTATTGGGATTTTATTACAGACTCCCTCATAGTCAGAGGGAAATTGAGAAAAAACTTAAGGAGATTTCAGTTATCTTTAATAATAATAGGGTGGTTATGGTCAGGGATTTTAACTTTCCAAACATAGACTGGGACTGCCATAGTGTTTAAAGGCAGTACAAAGGCAGTTGGAGTATACTTAAGAGTAAACTCAGGAGGGCAAAAAGGGAACATGAGATAGCTTCGACAAGTAGAGTTAAGGAGGAATTTAAATGTGTACAAGAAAATTTTCTGATTCAGTAAGTGGATGTTCTGACTAGTGAAGGTGCAAACCGTGACCTACTCTTGGGAAATAAGGCAGGGCAGGTGACTGAGCTGTCAGTGGACGAGCACTTTGGGGCCAGTGACCATAATTCTATGAGCTATAAAAGAGTGAAGATAAAGTATAGACCAGATCTAAATTGTAGGATGGCTAACTTGGTATTAGGCAAGATGTTTCAAAAGCTAACTGGGAGCAGATGTTCGCAGGTAAAGGGATGGCTAGAAAATGGGAAGCCTTCAAAAATAAGAAACTGAGAGTCCAGAGACAGTATATTCCTGTTAGGGTGAAAGGGGAAAATCTAGGTAAAAACAAGGACTGCAGATGCTGGAAACCAGATTCTAGATTAGATGAAGGGCTTTTGCCCAAAACATCGATTTTCCTGCTCCTCGGATGCTGCCTGAACTGCTGTGTTTTTCCAGCACCACTCTCATCTAGAACCCAGGGTGAAAGGGGAGGTTGGTAGGTGTACTGAATGCTGAATGACTAGAGGAATTGAGCTTTTGGTTCAGAAAAAGAAGGAAGCATATGACAAGTATAGACAGGAGAGATCGAGTGAATCCTGACAGTACAAAGGCAGTTGGAGTATACTTAAGAATAAACTCAGGAGGGCAAAAAGGGAACATGAGATAGCTTCGACAAGTAGAGTTAAGGAGAATCCAAAGGATTTTTATAAATATATTAAGGAGAAAAGGGTAACTAGGGAGAGAACAGGGCCCCTCAAAGATCAGCAAGACGGCCTATGTGTGGAGCTGCAGGAGTTGGGGGAGATAATAAACAAGTATTTTACATCAGTGTTAACTGTAGGGAAGGACATGGAAGAAATAGAATGTGTGGAAACAGATGATGATATCTTGAAAAATGTAAAAATGTCCATACTACAAAGGAGGTGGTGCTGGATGTCTTGAAATGCATGCAAGTGGATAAATCCCCAGAACCTGAACAGTTGTACCCTAGAACTCTGTGGGAAGCGAGAGAAGTGATTGCTGGGTCCCTTGCTGAGGTATTTGTACCATCGATAGTCACAAGTGAGGTGATGAAAGACTGGAGGTTGTCTAACGTGGTACCAATATTTAAGAAAGATTGCAAGGAAAAGCCAGGGAACTATCAACCAGTGAGCCTGACATTGCCGGAGGGCAAGTGGTTGGAGGTAATCCTGAGGGACAGGATTTACATGTCTTTGGAAAGGCAAGGATTGATTAGGGATAGTCAGCATGGCTTTGTGCGTGAGAAATCATGCCTCACGAACTTGATCGAATTTTTTGAAGAAGCAACAAGGGATTGACGAGAGCAGAGCAGTCGACATAATCTCCATGGACTTCAGAAAGGCATTCAACAAGGTTCCTCATAAGAGGCTGGTTAGCAAGGTTAGATCTAGAGAAATACAGGGGGAATTAGCCATTTGGATACAGATCTGGCTTGAAGGTAGTAGACGGAGAGTGGTGGTGAAGGGTTGATTTTCAGCCTGGAGGCCTGTGACCAGTGTTGTGCCACATGGATTGGTGCTGGTCCCACTACTTTTCATCATTCATATGAATGATTTGGATGTGAGCATAAGAGGTATAGTTAGTAAGTTTGCAGATGACACCAAAATTGGAGATGTAGTGGACAGCAAATAAGGTTACCTCAGATGACAATGGGATCTTGATCCGATGGGCCAATGGGCTAAGGAATGGCAGATGGAGTTTAATTTAGATAAATGTGAGGTACTACATTTGGAAAAGCAAATCAGGAAAGGTCCGAGGGAGTGTTGCTGATCAAAGAAACCTTGGAGTGCAGATTCATAGCTTCTTGACAGTAGAGTCGCAGGTAGATAGAACAGTGAGGAAGGCATTTGGTATGCCTTCCTTTATCGGTCAGAACATTGGGTAGGAAAGTTGAGAGGTCACGTTGCAGCTGTATAGGACACTGGTTAGGCCTTTTCGGAATATTGTGTGCAATTCTGGTCTCCTTCCTAACAGGAGGATGCTGTGAAACTTGAAAGGGTTCAGAAAAGATTTACAAGAATGTTGCCAGGTTTGGAGGATTTTAGCTATCTGGAGAGGCAGAATAGACTCGGGCTGTTTTCCTGGAGCGTCAGAAGCTTTTGTGGGTGTGGGTGGGGGTGGGGGTGACCTTCGACACGTTTATTCTATCCATAATCCTCATGATTTTATAAACAGACAAGGTCTTTTCCCTGGGTCGTGGAGTCCAGAACTAGAGGGCATAGGTTTAGAGTGAGAGGGGAAAGATTTTAAAAGGGACCTCAGGAACAAGTGTTTCATGCAGAGGGTGGTGCATGTATGGAACGAGTGTCAGAGGAAGTGATGGAGGATGGTACAATTACGGCATTTAAAAGGCATCTGGATGGGTATATGAATAGGAAAGGTTTAGAGCGATAGTGGCCAAGTCCTGGCAAATGGGACGAGATTCGGTTGGGATAACTGGTCGGCATGAATGAGTTGGACTAAAAGGTCTGTTTCTGTGCTGTACACCTCTACGGCTTTAATTCAGGACTCTGAAATTGTTCATGAAAACCACTTCAGTAATCTGCCCAGTTTTAAGACGACAATATACAGGAGCAGAATGAGGCCATTTGACCCATTGAGTCTGCTCCACCAGTCGATCATGGCCGATATGTTTCTCAACCCCATTCTGTTGCCTTCTCCTCGTAACCCTTGATCCCCTTACTTATCAAAGACCTATCTATCCCTGTCTTAAATGCCCTCAATGACTTGGCCTCCACAGCGCTCTGCAGCAATGAGATCCACAGATTCACCATCCTCTGGCTGCAGAATTTCCTCCTCAGCTCAGTTCTGAAGGCATTCCTTCACCCTGAGCCTGTATCCTCTGGTCCTCGTTTCTCCTACTGGTGGAAACATCTTCCCCACATCCACTGTATCCAGTCAGAGTCACGCAGCACGGAAACAGATCCTTCGGTCCAACCAGTCCATGTTGACTATAATCCCAAACTAAACTAGTCCCACCTACATGTGCTTGGCCCAATATCCCTCTGAACATTTCTTATTCATGTACTTATCCAAATGTCATTTAAATGTTGGGACTATAAGCGCATCCATCACTTTCTCTGGAAATTCATTCCACACGTGAAGCACTCTGTGTAAAAATGTTGCCCCTTATTTTGTTTTTAAATCTTTCTGTTCTCACCTTAAAAATATGTCCGCTCGTCTTGAAATCCCTCATTCCAGGGAAATGACTCCTGGCATTCATCTTCTCTGTATCCAGCAAGATTTTATAAATCTCAAAGAAGACCTGAAATGTTAGCTTGCTCTCTATGTGGACACTGCCTGACCAGCTGTGATCTACAGCATTTGTTGTTTTCAGGAATGATTCCAGCATCTGTCGCAATGCGCTCCTAAATGTTAGCTACCTCTTTCCAGATCCTTCGAGAATCAACCTTACTCAACAATCCACTGTGCAGTACAGTCAATAAAGTTCCACATTGCATCTCTTTCAGCACGTGGCTCAGTGGTTACACTGCTGCCTCACAGCACCAGGGACAAGGATTTGACTCCAGCTTCAGGTAACTGTCTGTCTGTGTGGAGTTTGAATATTGTCTCCCCCCCCCCGTAGCTGTGTGGGTTTCATCGAGATGCTCCGGTTTCCTCCCACAGTCCAAAGATGTACAGGTTAGGATGAATTGGCCATGCTAAATTGCCCCATAGAGTTCAGGGATGTGTGGATTAGGTATATTAGTCAGAGGTAAATGGAGAGTTGTTGGGCCAAATGGCCTCATTCCGCACTGTAGGGATTCGATGTGGCAACCCACCAGCTGTTTGCATTTCCTGTAGGGGAAGTGGGGACGGGCCGAAAGTTCAGTGTGTGTGAAGTGAAAATTAAACGTAGTGCTTTGCTTGAGCTCAAGCTGAGTGACTTGGTGGCAGGACTGGAAAAGGAAGGTACGGTGTCTGTGGTTAGTGATGCTGCCTCACGGCACCAGAGAGCCAGATACAATTCCAGCCTCGGGGCCGTTGTCTGTGTGGATATTGCACATTCTCCGTCTGGTGTTTGCTGCGGATTTCTTCCAGTGCACCTGTTTCTTCCCACTATCCAAAGATGTGCAGGTTTGGGTGAATTAGCCATGTTAAATTGTCCATAATGTCCAGGATGTGTAGGTTAGATGCATTAATCAGGTGTAAATGTAGAGCAATCAGAGTAGGGTAATGGTGCTTTCAATTTCATGGAATTACAAAAGAAAAGAATGTTCCGCATAAAGGAGAATTGCTTGTTCTGAATTTCTACCCTGACTGACAGTGATAACTTTCATAATCTGTTTTTTCCAGTGCATTTGAAGATTTGAAGACTGAAGTTTCAAATTCAGTAGTTGAAGGGCTTATGCCCGAAACAGCAACTCTCCTGCTCCCTGGATGCTGCCTGACCTACTGTGTATTTCCAGCACCACACATTTTGACTGACTCTCCAGCATCTGCAGTCGTCATTTTCATGTCAATGACAGACAGTCGATCAATCCATTGGGACTGTAACGATTTTTGACTATGATTCTGCGAGAAGGAGCAAAATTCTTTGGTTTCTGTTTCAGTACGCTTTCAGCATCAGTGGAGCTGGATGAGAGACGCTACTGTGGCAGCGCATTGAATGTGCAGCCTGTCACAATTATACAGCCTGGAAAGAGGAATTCACGGCAGGGAGGGTTTGTACATGCGTTTGTGTGCAGCTGAAGCTTTGGCCATGGAGAAACCAGAGGAATCTCGCCCCATGGAGAAACCGTGGAAGTGTGGTGACTGCGGGAAAGGCTTCAGTGTCCCATCTGCCCTGGAAATTCATCAGCGCAGTCACACCAGGGAGAGGCCGTTCTCCTGCCCAGAGTGTGGGAAGGGATTTATCCGCTCTTGCCACCTGCTGGACCACCGCCGAGTCCACACTGGGGAGAGACCATTCACCTGCCCCGAGTGCGGGAACAGCTTCACCCACTCCTCCCACTTGCTGGCGCACCAGCTTGTCCACACCGGGGAGAGGCCATTCCCCTGCTCTGATTGTGGGAAGGCCTTCAGCAAATCCTCTGACCTGCTGAAGCACCAGCGGGTCCACACAGGGGAGAGGCCATTCAGTTGCCCCGAGTGCGGGAAGGCCTTTAGCGATTCCTCTGCCCTGCTGAGGCACCAGTGGGTCCACACAGGCAAGAAGCCGTTCCCCTGCCCTGAATGTGGGAAGGGCTTCAGCAGTTCCTCCTCCCTGCTGACACACCAGCGGGTCCACACTGGGGAGAGGCCATTTGCCTGCCCTGAGTGTGGGAAGAATTTTCCCCAGCCCTCCCAACTGCTGACCCACCGGCGGGTCCATACCGGGGAGAAGCCATTCTCCTGCTCAGTGTGCGGGAAGGGCTTTGCGGTCTCCTCTAACTTCGTGGCCCACCAGCAGTTCCACACGGGGGAAAGGCCCTTCAGCTGTCGCGAGTGCGGGAAGGCTTTCAGCAATTCCTCCCACCTGCTGAGGCATCAGCGGGTCCACACAGGGGAGAAGCCGTTCTCCTGCCCAGAGTGCGAGAAACGCTTTAACCGCTCCTCCCACCTTCTGACCCACCAGCGGGTCCACATGGGAGAGTGGCCGTTCTACTGTCCTGAGTGCAGGAAGGGCTTCAGCAATTCTTCTGCTCTGCTGACCCACCAGCGGGTCCATAGAGGAGAGAGGCCATTCAGCTGCCCTGAGTGTGGCAAGAGGTTCACATTTTCCAGGAACTTGCGAAGACACCAGCAGGGGCACCAGTGCTCCCAACAATCGGATACTGCAAGTGACGCTACCTTGGATTAAACCTTGTGCCCCACTCTGACAATGGGTGCAGTGGGAAAGTTGGTGGGCTTTTAAAAAAATGTCTGGACTGCACACTGCCTCGCACCCCCAAGTGCAACTCTAAAGTGGCTCGGGGCGACATGGTGGCTCAGTGGTTAGCACAGCTGCCTCATAGAGCCATGGATTCGGGTTTGAATCTAGTGTTTGATTCTCCCGTGTCTGCATGGGTTTCCTCCGGGTGTTCCGCTTTTGCTCCCACAATACAAAGATGTACAAGTTAGGGTGAGTTAGCCTAGCTAAATTGTCCATAGTGTTCAGGGATGTGTAAGTGTGGTGCAGTAGTCAGGGGTAAATGTAGACTGGTCAAAAGTGTGGTGCTGGAAAAGCATAGCAGGTCAGGCAGCATCTGAGGCGCAGGAGGATCGACGTTTTGGGCATAAGTCCTTCATCAGGATTCTCCTGGTCTTCGGATGCTGCCTGATCTGCTGTGCTTTTCCAGCACCACATTCTTGACTCTGATCTCCAGCATCTGCAGTCCTCACTTTCTCCAAGTAAATGTAAAGTAACAGGGTTAAGAGAATAGGTCTGGGTGGGTAACTATACGGAGGGTTGATGTTGCCTTTTTGGTCCCAAAGGTCTGTTTACATTCTGTAGGGATTCTGTGATTCCATAAACTTTGCTTCCAGTGGGCGACATTACTCGGAGTCTGGGACTGCACGTTGCTAAGAATCCGCAGAAACCTTAGACCACAAGAGCACTGGAGCAGACATGAGGCCATTCAGCCCATTGAGTCTGCTCCACCATTTGTTAGAAACAAAAAATAATTGCGGTTGCTGGAATCCAAAGTTGGCAAGCAGGAGGCTGGGAGAACGCAGCAAGCCAGGTAGCATTAGGAGGTGAAGTTAGCATTTCGGGTATTAACCCTCGTTCAGGACTGAAGAAGGGTTCTTCCGAAAACATTGACTTCTGTATCAGAAACAATTTACCAGGATGTTGCCGGGGGTTGGAGGGTTTGAGCTGCAGGGAGAGGCTATTTGGCTGGGTGAGAGATTTAAAAGGGACGTAAGGGGCAATGTTTTCACGCAGAGGGTAGTGCATGTATGGAATGAGTTTCCAGAGAAAGTGGAGGCTGGTACAATTATACCACTGAGAGGGCATCTGGTTTCGGACATGAACAGGAACGGTTCAGAAAGATAATGGGCCAAATACTGACAAATGGAATCAAATTAATTTAGGATGTCTTGTCAGCGTTGATGAGTTGGACTGAAGGGTCTGTTTCCGTGCTGTACATCTATGTCTACCGGTCCTGATGTAAGTTTTAAAATTGAGTCCAAGTAACTTTGAATAGTTCAGTCTTGTTGAACTCACCTCTTGAAAGGTTTCAAGTGAATCCCTCCAAGTGATACTGTTTAAAAATGCCGAATTGGACAAAATATCCCATTAAGTTCGACACAAACCCACAGCTGAAGATATCAGAAATCACACAACACCAGCTTAGAGACCAACAGGTTTATTTGAAATTACAAGCTTTCGAAGCATTGCTCCTTCTTCAATGCTGCTGCTTCATCACTTCACCGACAAAGGAGCAGTGCTCTGAAATCTTGAGTTCAAATAAACCTGTTGGACTCTAACCTGGTGCCATTTGACTTCTGACCTTGTCCAGCCCAATCCAACACCAGCACTTCCACATCAGAGTTGACTAATGAGATTGGATTTTATTCAGTGTGATTAAGTGAGATGCTCATCTGAAAACTCAAAACTGTTGGAGAGACAAAGAGACACGAGTCAGTGCTACAGCACGGAGACAGGCCCATCGGCCCAAACTGGTCCATGCCGACCAAAATTTCCATCAACAGTAACCCCATTTCCCTGCACTTGGCCACTATCCTTCTCAGCCTTTCCTCTCCATGTGTTTGACCAAATGTCTTTTAAATGTTGTTAATGTACCGACCTCAACCACTTCCACTGGCAGCTCATTCCATACACAAGCCACACTCTAAAATTTTTGCCCCACATATTTTTTCAATCACTCCCCTCTGACCAGGTTTGTATGCACTGTTTGGAAATGTAGGAGTAAAACTTCACAATAAAAGATTAATACAGCCTTTATTCATGACTCATGATTAAACACACTTTCTCCATTTACAGCTGTAATTGAGAGGCTTCTCTGAATTAGTTGACATGTTTGTAACAAGTTGTGAAACATGAAAGGGTTCTGAAAAGATTTACAAAGATACTGCCAGGGTTGGAGGGTTTGAGCTGTTGCAAGAGGCTGAAATAGCCCCAGTCTATTTTCCCTGGAGGGTCAGAGGCTGGGGGGTGACCTTACAGACTGTTTCGCTGTAGAAGTGTTTCAGAAAAAAAAAATCTCAAACCTTTTTCCGATTGTTGCCTTTGCCAACATCTGGCCATGAGTGAAGTCCCTTAGCCCAGTCGAATCGGACCCTCTGCCTTTTACAACCTCTCTTGGGAAAAAAATCAAGATGACATCTTCTTAAAGGAGTAACATCATCACAACAGAGAGCACACAAACAGAAACATTTCTATCACAAGGTTGTACAGTTAACAGGCCAAGATAATGACTTTTCAATTTAGCCAATCAATTTAAATCCGGTCCTTTGGCTACCAATATCTATTAAATTTAAATGTGATGGTTTTGACAACAGAGGACCGATCCTATTGTAAAAACTCAATATGGCATCAAGGGTATAAAAGAAGGGACAGAAGTTGGACAGAACCCCAGAGCTAACTCCCCATTGCTAGAGCTAAGAGTCCTCAGCACTAGAGAGAGACATCAGCTCTGACAGTCAGCTGTGAATGAGACAGCATCATTTACAAAAAAACCAGAAGAGCAGGAATTGCAGGAGGCATTCCTGACAAAAGATTCAATAGAAGGATGCTTAGAATATTCTGGAAGATGTAATCTGAGAGACTAAATTCTATTTCTTGTTGTTTTAGTGGGTCTTGTATTTATTGGAACAGCATATGACAAAAATCCTGTTTCATGCCAGAATCGTCAGTAGTTCGAAGGGATTTATTAGGTTTGTTAATAGTTTAGTTCAGTTGTTCACCATTCAAGTTGGATATGTAAATTGTTTTTTGTTGATTTTTAAAGTGTCAGGGATTTATTTTTGTTTAAGACTAGAGCAGATGACACTACTTTTCACACTAATTTTCCGATTATAGGGCAATGCACTCCTCTATTGGTGTTTCGGTTTGAGATCTCAGAGAGGGGAGGGGATTCAGCATTCGTTTTATAACAGTATTGACGTGCCGTCCTGCTGAATGCAAAGGAGTCATTATTAATCCTAGCCTCTCACTCTGATTGTGGGTGAATCGCTTTAATTTGAATACTGACTCAGAAACTGCACAGACAACCAACTGTTGAATCATAATTTACACTTTATTGTAAGTAGGAACCAAAATATAAAACCCCTCAAGTAAGCAAGTTCACCCTCACCACCCAAATCTTGGCTATCACCCAAATGTTGGCGGAATTTAACATTGTTTCTACCAACAGTGCCCATCTCTGGAAGTTTACAGGGGTCTGATGCAGGGTTGTTCTTCCAAGCACTGCAGCTGAAACGTTCTGGAGTTGAATTCTGGTGGAGTTCCGTCACTTTCAGATTTGTGGTGTAGCGTTTCTTTAGATTCTAACACCATCTCCCCACACTTCTGGAGACTTCAGGTCTGTAGCTTACCTTCTTATCCTTGAGGGTTTTCCACCTGTTTGAAACAGCCTGTCCTGCAATTAACCCCTTTACGCCAAGGTAAAAACAATGACTGCAGATGCTGGAAACCAGAGTCGAGATTAGAGTGGTGCTGGTAAAGCACAGCAGTTCAGACAGCATTCAAGGAGCAGGAAAAATTGACGTTTCGGGCAAAAGCCCTTCATCAGGAATACAGGATTCCTGATGAAGGGCTTTTGCCCGAAATGTTGATTTTCCTGCTCCTTGTATGCCCTTTACACCAAGGCTTTCCTTCTACAAGCAGAATTAATTGTCCTTTTGTCACAGTTATTAAACACCATTATCTCATCTGTCCAAAGAAACAGCTCATTGTTTTGCCTCCTCCTTCCCAGCGATAGTTAATGTATGTTATTTGTTAACTCCCTTGTAGCAGTTTCTCATTGGCCCTTTCGTTTCTTGGTCCAGAAAGCGTTATTGCTGACTCATGAAGTTATCAAAGTTCTGGAGTTTACAGGACCACACCACATTCCTGTCTGCCTCTTCCAGGAATAACGACTGTTCCTGAGATACTCGCAATTCCTGACATTCCTTGGTATCCCCAAATACAATCCACATGTCAGGAAATCACTAGTGCTGCCCTGACACCAGACAGTCACTGTTGGAACAGAAGGATTATGGGAAGAAAATACAGAAATCCGAAGTGCAAAGAGACTTGGGAGTTCAAGTCCAGGATTTTCTCAAAGTAAACTTGCAGGTTGAGTCAGTAGTTAGGAAGGCAAATGCAATAATCGCATTTATTTTGACAGGACTTGAATACAAAAGCAGGGATGTACTTCTGAGTCTCTATAAGGCTCTAGTCAGGCCACATTTGCAGCATTGTGAGCAGTTTTGGGCCTCCTATTCGCAAGGATGTGCCCCAGGAGAATGTTCAGAGGAGGTTCACGAGAATGGTCCCAGGAATGAAACGTTTAACATATGAGGAACTTTTGAGGACTCTGGGACTATATGAAGTTTAGAAGGATGAGGGGGGTTACAATTGAAACCTACAGGATATTGAACGGCCTGGACAGAGTGGATGTTGGGAAGATGTTTCCATTGTTAGGACAAAGTAGGACCCGAGAGTACAGCCTTAAGAAGAAAAGGAAGACCCTTTAGTTGGGAGATAAGGAAAACCTTCTTCAGCCAGAGAGTGGTGTATCTATGGAATTCACAGCCACAGAAGGCTGTGGAGGCCAGGTCATTGAGCAGATTTAAGATGGAGACAGAAATGTTCTTGAGTATCAAGGGGATCAAGGGTTCCGGGACGAATGGGCTTGAGAAAGTTAACAGCCACGATTGAATGGTGGAGTCGACTCAATGGGATGAATGGCCTAATTTCAGCTCCTATTGTCTTATGATATGCTGATGTGTGGAGGGGTGATGAGTGGGCAAAGAGATGAAGGGGGAGTAGAATTAAGGGGAAGCTGGATACAGCCACAAGGGAGAAAGAAATACAAGAACTGTACAATAAATGACAGAACTCTTAGGAGCACTGGCATGCAGAGGGATCTGGAAGTGGAAACAGAGGTGGGTATGGTGGTCAAGAAGGCACATAGGACGCTTGCCTTTCCTGGGTGTGAGAGTTGGCAAGTTACATTACAGCTATTTATTTCAACCACATTCGGAATATTGTATGCAGTTCTGGTTACCACGCTATCAGAAGGACGTGGATGCTCTGGGAGAGGTTGCTATAGTCAAGGGCTAATGTTGCGTAATAGGAGTAGGTGAATAAGTCTGTGTCAGTTACTCTTCAGAGGGTCAGTGTGCACATGTTGCGCCGAATGGTCTTTTCCACACTCGGGATTCTATGTTACTCAGAGGTTTTTTTATTCCCCAGGGTGAAAAGAACAACAAAAGGGCACAGGTTCAAGGCAAGAGGAGGGCAGTCTACGGGAGAAGTGGAGGGGAAGGTTTTTCACACAGAGGGGTGATGGGTGGTGGAAGGAGGCACCTTAGCAACGTTTAAGGTGTATCTTGATAGACACATGAACGCGAGATGAACAGAAGGATAGAAACCGCACATGAGCAATAAATAGCAGGTCCAAGTGAGGATTAAGAATTGGCACAGGATTGACGGGGGTGCCTAAACCAAATAAGAATGGCTTGTGACTGTGTTGTACTGATACAGGTTTTCCCCACTATGCAAAAGTGGAGCGTTCCTATGAAACCTTTCATAAGGCAAAATAGCGTAAAGCGAAGAAGCAATGAACATTAATTCATTTATATCGTATATACTCAAGTAATAGTCAAATTTTTGACTACTTTTTAAGGTTAAATTTAGGGGGTCGACTGTTACTTGGATACTACTTGAGGGGCTGAAATTCATGCCTGTCAAGATTCATACCGTATCATAAGCAGAAGCTCAACTGATGAACAAAGCAAAAAAAATTATGGTAATTCTGAAAACTGAGTGGAACATACAGACAACGGACTGGAAGACAGGAACAGAGCCGAACAACCGACAGACTGCAGAGCTGGAGTGGAACTTGACGGCCATCACACTGACTCACAAACATGGGTCTGTTGTCTATGAAGAACTAGGGTCGACTTTTACATGATCAGACTACTTTTCAAAACAGTTGCAAGAAAAAGAAATCAAACACGTCCAATTCGCCATGCATGGAGAACAGGAAATAAAGTAAAAAATTTAAAAAAAAAAGAGATTTCCAGCATTCATACACAACTATACATGTGCACATGTCCATTTAAATACTGGGTAGGTTGATTCTTTGGAAGATGACAATCGCAAAGAAATGAAGCTCTTCAACAAAATGCTGGGTTTGGTAGAAAGATTAATTAGTACCCTCACTCCCCTCCCTCCACAGCCAAATCATCACTGGGCAAGACAAAACCCCAGGATCTAAATAACATACCTACATACACACACACACACAATCCTACCCATTTTACGTGCAATTACCTCAAATCACATTTATAAAACATAACCATAGGGGTTTACACAGGCTCTCGTACACAATATTGCCTGTGACCTTCTACAGCGCTGTAAAGTGCTGTAAATCCCATGATGACAGTATTTCATAACCAATGTGTTAAATAACATTGTATATTTTATTAAAAAAAAGATATCTATATATTATACACAATTTAACATCGGAACAGTTCAGTCAGATGGTACAGCCTGCCCTCCTACATGGATTATAGAAGGTGTATGGAGGATTAGATGGTGATTCTAATAGAAATTATGTTTGTTTTAGGAATGGGAGTGATTGTGGCTCCAGGCTAATGGCGATCCGCCTTATCCCCCGGGTTCCCCCTCAGCCCAGCCCGGTACCTGGTAGAGTGAAGCCGCGGGTAGCTCCAGGCTCACGGTCCAGCACAGCACCGAGTGCAGCCTCTCCTCCAGCTTGTGTTCCGCCGGACTTTACCCCCCGCCGCCGCTCCTCCACCTCCCGCCGCCGAAGAAGCCGCGGGCGCCGGCTCTCTCTCCTCCACCGCCGACATTTTTAATTTGTTTTCTCGTTCACCCGGTAACCGTCACCTCCCCCTTCCCGGGCCCCGGGAATTATACACAAATAAACAATAAACCCCACCGGGACTGTCTCCTTTTCTTCACAACTTTTGTTTGAAAAGTTCCGGCTTTAATTTGAAATGTATTTTAAAGGTATTTTCTGAGGTAAACGATGCCTGTCTGCCCCCTCCCTCCGTCAGAAACCGCCCGCTGAGTCGATGAGAAAACCGCAGCCTCGCGCCGCCATCTTTGTTTTTCTTCTTTCCATCTCCTCCTTCAGTGACGCGCGTCATCCACGCTCCGCCCAATCAGAGCGCACCTTACTCCACCTGACCAATGGCGGTCGGCGCCGGTTGTTATTGACAGAGTTTCTGTCCAATTGCCAATTTGGGATAAAAAGACGGGAGTCACGATTTCTTTTCCCTGTGGTTGCACTTCTCATTCTCCTTGCTTTTCTCCTCCCCAGGGGAGGGGAATCCCAAACTAGAGGGCACAGGTTTAGGGTGAGAGGGGAAAAATTTAAAAGGGTCCCATGGATTAGAAAAAAATGTGTGAAAGTTAGTTCACCTCAAGAAAAGCCCCCTCTTACGACCTAAACAAATTAGATTGTTCACAGCCTATTACTCACTAAACAAGAAGGATGTTGTGAAACTTAAAAGAGTTCAGAAATTATTTATAAGAATGTTGCTCGGGTTGGAGGGTTTGAGCTACAGGGAGAGGCTGAATTGGCTGGGGCCGTTTTCACTGGAGCACCGGAAGCTGACGGGTGATCTTATGGAGGATTATAAGATCACGACAGGCATGGATAGGTCAAAAAGATAAGGTTTTTTTCCTGGGGTGGAGGAGTCCAGTACAAGTGGGCATTAGTTTTTGGGTGAGAGGGGAAAGATTTAAAAGGGCCCCAAGGGGCAACTTTTTCACATATAGGTTGGTGTGTGAACTGAATGAGCTGCCAGAGAAAATGGTGAAGACTGGTACAAATACAACATTTAAAAGAAATCTGGATAAGTATATGAATAGGAAGTTTTAGAGGGATATGGACAAAGTCCGAGCAAACAGGACTAGATTAATTTGGCTATCTGGTCAGCACATACTGAAGGATTGTTTTTGTGCTGTACAACTCAATGGTTCTATTTCTACAGAGCCAGAACCAATTTCACAAGACTAGGAATAGACCATTCGCCCCTTACACACTGTCCTCAACTGTGGCCTAACTGAGCATATTTCAATTCGTAGTGCTATGTAATGAGCCAGACTTTATAAAAATATCTTAAAGCAAAGGAACACTTAGGAGTTATAATATGGTAGAGTTCAGTGTGCAGTTTGAAAGAGAGAAGGCAAAATTGGATGTTACACTTAAATAAAGGTAATTACAAGGGCAATGAGAGAGGAACGGACAAAAATTTGTTGGAAGTAGAGCCTAGTGGGGAAGACAGTAGAGTAACATGGCAGGAATTTCTGGGTGTAATTGAGGACACAGTACAGAGGTTCATCCTCCCCAAAAAAGAAAGATTATCGGGGGGAGGGCAGTGAAGAAGATAGCTATGGCTGACAAAGGAAGTCAGGAAATGTATCAATGAAAAAAAGAGAACCTACAAAGTGGCCAAGACCACTGGGAAATCAGATGCCTGGGAAGACTACAAAAACAAACAGAAGATAACTGAGAGAAATAAGGAATGAGAGGATCAAATGTGAAGGTAAGCGGACCAGTAATGTTAGAAATGATAGTAAAAGTTTTTTTGCAATACATAAGAAACAAACCAGAGGCAAACGTAGAAATTGGGCTGCTCCAAATTGATGCAGGAAGATAGTGATGGGAAACAAGGAAATAGCTGAAGACATGAGTAATATCCTAACAATTAAGGAGAGTTAAGGGGCAGAGTTGAGTATGGTAGCCATTACAAAAGAGAAAGTGCTAGAAAAGCTAAAAGGTCTAAAGATTGAGAAATCTCCTGGTTCTGATGGCTACATCCTGGCATTCTGCGGGAGGTGGCTGAAGAATTCGCAGAGGCGTTGGTTGTAATCTTTCAAAAGTCACTGGAGTCAGGGAAAGTCCCAGGCAATTGAAAAATCACTGTCGTAAGTCCTTTGTTCAAGAAAGGATCAAGACAAAAGATGGAAAATTATACACCGATTAGCCTAACCTCAGTTGTAGATAAAATTCTAGAATCCATCGTAAAGGATGAAATTTCTAAATTCTTGGAATTGCATGGTTGGATTAAAATAAGTCAGCATGGATTTAGTCAGTGGAGGTCGTGCCTGACAAACCTGTTAGAATTCTTTGAAGAACATAGAACATAGAAGAATACAGCGCAGTACAGGCCCTTCGTCCCTCGATGTTGTGCCGATCCAAGCCCACCTAAACTACACTAGCCCACTATCCTCCATATGCCTATCCAATGCCCGCTTAAATGCCCATAATGAGGGAGTCCACCACTGCTCCTGGCAGGGCATTCCATGAACTCACGACTCGCTGAGTAAAGAACCTACCCCTAACATCTGTCCTATACCTACCCCCCCTTAATTTAAAGCTATGCCCCCTTGAAATAGCTGACTCCATACGTGGAAAAGGATTCTCACTGTCGACCCTATCTAAACCCCTAACCATCTTGTACACCTCTATCAAGTCACCCCTAAACCTTCTTTTCTCCAATGAAAACAACCCCAAGTGCCTCAGCCTTTCCTCATACGATCTTTCTACCATACCAGGCAACATCCTGGTAAACCTCCTCTGCACCCGTTCCAGTGCCTCCACATCCTTCCTATAGTATGGCGACCAAAACTGCACACAACACTCCAGATGCAGCTGCACCAGAGTCTTATACAACTGCAACATGACCTCAGAACTCCGGAACTCAATTCCTCTACCAATAAAAACCAGTACGCCATATGCCTTCTTCACCGCACTATTTACCTGGGTGGCAACTTTCAAAGATTTGTGTACATGGACACCAAGATCCCTCTGCTCATCCACACTACCAAGTATCCGACCGTTAGCCCAGTACCCCATCTTTTTATTACTCTTACCAAAGTGAATCACCTCACACTTAGCTACATTGAACTCCATTTGCCACCTTTCTGCCCAGTTCTGCAGCTTATCTATATCCCGCTGTAAACTGCCACATCCTTCCTCACTGTCTACAACTCCTCCGACTTTCGTATCATCCGCAAACTTGCTCACCCAACCTTCTAACCCCTCCTCCAGGTCATTTATAAAAATGACAAACAGCAATGGTCCCAAAACAGATCCTTGCGGAACACCGCTAGTAACTGCACTCCAAGATAAACCTTTGCCATCAACTACTACCCTCTGTCTTCTTCCAGCCAGCCAACTCCTAATCCAAACCTCCAACTCACCCTCAATGCCATACCTCCGTATTTTTTGCAGTAGTCTACCATGGGGAACCTTATCAAACGCCTTACTAAAATCCATATACACCACATCTACTGCTTGCCCCTCGTCCACCTCCTTAGTCACCTTCTCAAAGAATTCAATAAGGTTTGTGAGGCACGACCTGCCCTTCACAAAACTATGCTGACTATCCTTGATCACATTATTCCTATCCAGATGTTCATAAATCCTATCCCTTACAATTCTCTCTAAGATTTTGCCCACAACAGAAGTGAGACTCACCGGCCTATAGTTACTAGGGTTATCCCTACTCCCCTTCTTGAACAAGGGAACCACATTTGCTAGCCTCCAATCTTCTGGCACTACTCCTGTAGACAACGAGGACATAAAAATCAAGGCCAATGGCTCTGCAATCTCCTCCCTTGCTTCCCAGAGAATCCTAGGAAAAATGCCATCAGGCCCAGGGGACTTATCTATTTTCACCCTTTCCAGAATTTCCAACACCTCTTCTCTACATACCTCAAAGCCATCCATTCTACTTAATTGTGACTCAGTACTCACATTGACAACAATGTCCTGTTCCTGATTGAATACTGACTAAAAGTATTCATTCAGTGTCTCCCCAATCTCTTCAGCCTCCACACGCAACTTCCCACTACTATCCTTGACTGGACCTATTCCTACCCTAGTCATTCTTTTATTCCTGACATACCTATAGAAAGCCTTAGGGTTTTCCGTAATCCTACCAACTAAGGACCTTTCATGTCCCCTCCTTGCTGCTCTTAGCTCTCTCTTCAGGTCCTTCCTGGCTACCTTATAACTCTCAATCGCCCCAATTGAACCTTCACGCCTCATCTTCACATAGGCCACCCTCTTCCATTTAACAAGGGATTCCAATTCCTTATTAAACCACGGCTCCCTCACACGACCCTTTCCTCCCTGCCTGACGGGTACATACTTATCAAGGACACTCAATAGTTGGTCCTTGAACAAGCTCCACATATCAATTACGCCCTTGCCTTGAAGCTTACTTTTCCAAGCCACACATCCTAAGTCATGCCTCACAGCATCATAATTTCCCTGCCCCCAGCTCACTCTTGCCCTGTAGTGCACTCTTATCCCTCTCCATCACTAGAGTAAAAGTCACCGAATTGTGGTCACTGTCCCTAAAGTGCTCACCGACCTCTAATTCTAACACCTGGCCTGGTTCGTTACCCAGAACCAAATACAGTATGGCCTCACCTCTTGTTGGCCTATCTACATATTGTGTCAGGAAACCCTCCTGCACACATTGGACAAACACTGACCCATCTAACGAACTTGAGCTATAGCTTTCCCAATCAATATCAGGAAAGTTAAAGTCCCCCATAACAACCACCCTATTACTTTCACTCTTCTCTTGAATCATGCTCGCAATCCTTTCTTCTCCGTTTCTAGGACTATTAGGAGGCCTGTAAAAAAACTCCTAACAGGGTGAGCTCACCTTTCCAATTCCTAACCTCAGCCCAAACTACCTCAGATGGCGAGTCTTCATCCATCCTCCTTTCCACAGCTGTAATACTATCTTTGACAAGCAATGCCACACCTCCCCCTCTTTTACCCCCACCTCTGACCCTACTAAAACATTTAAACCCTGGAACCTGCAACAGCCAATCCTGTCCCTGTTCTACCCATGTCTCCGTAATAGCCACAACATCGAAGTCCCAGGTACCAACCCACGCTGCAAGTTCACCTACCTTATTTCGTATACTTCTTGCATTGAATATACACACTTCAATCCACTTTCCTGTTTACAGGCACCCTCCTTTGAAATTGATGCCATGTTCCTAACCTCCCTACACTCCAGGTCCTGCACCCTAAAGCTACAGTCTGGGTTCCCATGCCCCTGCAGAGTTTGTTTAAACCCCCCCCAAGAGCACTAGCAAACCTTCCCCCAAGGATACTGGTGCCCCTCAGGTTCAGGTGTAGACCATCCTGTTTATAGAGGACCCACCTTCCCCTGAAAGAACCCCAGTTATCCAAATACCGGAATCCCTCCCTCCTGCACCATCCCTGTAGCCACGCATTTAACTGTTCTCTCTCCCTATTCCTCGACTCTCTATCACGTGGCACGGGTAACAAACCAAAGACAACAACTTTATTTGTTCTAACACTGAGCTTCCAACCTAGCTCCTGCGCGCTTTTAAAGGGAAAAAAACCTACCCGGCTGCCCCTCCGGTCTTCGTCACTTCCCCCTGCTGCTCCCGCTCTTTCTGTAAAGAGAGAAAAAAACACCGCTGCCCGCTACCGGTAAGCAATTTTAAAACAAACTGTCTTACCTTAGCTGCTGCTCGCACTCAAAGTGACCGTTGGCGTCGAAGGGTGAGTATTTATACTCACTGCTTTCCTTCCCGGCTGCCCCTCCGGTCTTCGTCACTTCCCCCTGCTGCTCCCGTTCTTTCTGTAAAGAGAGAAAAAAACACTGCTGCCCGCTACCGGTAAGTAATTTTAAAACAAACTGTCTTACCTTAGCTGCTGCTCGCACTCAAAGTGACCGTTGGCGTCGAAGGGTGAGTATTTATACTCACTGCTTTCCTTTCCGGCTGCCCCTCCGGTCTTCGTCACTTCCCCTGCTACTCCCGCTCTTTCTGTAAAGAGAGAAAAAAACACCGCTGCCCGCTACCGCTAAGTAATTTTAAAACAAACTGTCTTACCTTAGCTGCTGCTCGCACTCAAAGAGTTAACAAGTAGGTTAGACTTGGAAAACCCAGTGGATGTCACCTACCTAGATTTCCAAAAGGCCTTTGATAAGGTGCCTCATGGGAAGCTGCTGAGTAAGGTGAGGGCCCATGGTGTTAGAGGTGAGCTACTGGCATGGATTGAGCATTGGCTGCCTGACAGAAGGCAGAGAGTTGGGATAAAAGGTTCTTTTTCAGAATGGCAGCCGGTGACAAGTGGTGTCCCGCAGGGCTCAGTGTTGGGGCTGCAGCTGTTCACTTTATTTGTTAATGATCTGGATAAAGGGACTGGGGGCATTCCCACAAAGTTCGCTGATCATACAAAGTTCGGCAGACAGGCATGTAGTTCTGAGGAGGATGGGAGGCTGCAGAAAGATTTGGACAGTTTAGGAGAGTGGTCCAGGTAATGGCTGATGAAATTCAATGTTTGCAAATGTGAGGTCTTGCACTTTGAAAAAAAGAAACAGGCATGGACTATTTTCTAAACAGTGAGAAAATTCATAAAGCCAAAGTACAAAGGGATCTGGGACTGTTAGTCTAAAGGTTGACTTGCAGATTGAGTCAGTGGTTAAGAAAGCAATGTAATGTTGTCATTTATCTCAAGAGGGTTGGAATGTAAAAGCAGCGATGTGCTACTGAGACTTTATAAAGCTCTGGTTCGGCCCCATTTCGAATACTGTGTCCAATTTTGGGCTCCACACCTGAGGAAGGACACAGTGGCACTGGAGCATGTCCAGCAGAGATTCACACGATGATCTCTGATATCGTAGGCCTAACATACAATGAACAGCTGAGGATCCTGGAATTATATTCATTAGAGTTTAGAAGGTCGAGGGGAGATCTATTAGAAACTTACAAGATAGTGCATGGCGTAGAAAGAGTGGATGCTGGTAAGTTTTTTCCATTAGGTGGGGAGACTTGCACCCATGGACACAGCCTGATAATTAGAGGGGGTCAATTTAGAATGCAAGTGATGAACATTTCTTCAGACTGAGTGGTGGGCCTGTGGAATTCATTGCCATGGAGTGCAGTGTAGACCAGGACATTAAATGTCTTCAAGGCAGAGATTGATAAATTCTTGGTATCGCAAGGAATCTTGGTATCTCTATGGGGAGAGTATGGTAAGTGGAGTTGAAATGCCCGTCAGGCATGATTAAATGGCGGAGTGGACTTATGGCCTTACTTCCACTCCTGTGTCTTATGGTCTTAAGGAAGAGCTCTTTGCTATTCACCTTCCCGCCACTCCTAATGATTTTATAGATCTTAGTAAGGTCACCCCTCAACCCCCGACACTCCAATGAACCCCAACCTTTCCTTATACCTCAAACCCTCCAGTCCTGGCAAAATCCTGGTAAATCTTTACAGAACTGTCTCTAATAGTATTCTTCCAATTACAGAGCCACCAGAACTGTACTCAGTACCCAGAAAGTGGCCATACCAACATCCTGTACAACCTCAACATGATGTCCGAACTCCTACACTCAATGATGTGAGCAGTGAAGGCAATAGTGCTAAATGCCTTCTTTACCATCCATGAGGTGAGGGAAGGAAGAAGAGTGTGCTGGAGCCAAGGTGGAGGAGGAACAGAAGATGCAAATCTGGGTTGGAGCTACAATGAGGAGTATTGCATGTGCTGTACTTGTACTGGTTGCATTTATTTGTGGGACTCAGGAGCATTTTAAAAATAAAAACAGAAACGATTTCAACCACTGCCCCATCCCAATCTATCCTACTGTCACTCCTCATTCGGGTAATTCAGACACAATAGTGTCCAGGGATGTGCAGGTTAGGTGCATTAGTCAGGGGTAAATGTAGAGCAATAGGGAAATGAGTGTGGGTGGATTACCCTTGGGAGAGTTGATGTGGAGTCTTTGGGCCGAGTGGTCTATTCCACACAGTGGGTATTCTCTGATAGGTTGGTAATTTTGCAAACTGTGCAGGGAAGTGCAGGCCAGCCGTCCGTAGCAGGCGCGGTTGGGGTTTTCTGCTGCCTGCCTCGGCCCGCCCACTGTCTTGGCCCAAACCCTTTGTCTCGCTCCATCTCCCAAACCTTCGGCCTGCCTCTGCCTGCCGATCCATTGATGACATCACAACGCAGACCCTCCCTCTAGCTAACTCTTCATCCTGCGAGAAGAGAAGGGGGAAAATCTGTTCACTTGTAGCAACTGGACTGAATCCAGCGGGGGATGGGGGGGGCGGAGGGAAATTTGTTCAGTTGTAGCAACTGGACTGAATCCGGGGGGGGGGAGGGGGAAGAAGAGATCTGTTCACTTGTTTGCAACTGGATTGAATTCAGGGAGGGACCAAACTCTGGTATGTCTCTTAATTACCTGGGTGAGGAGAGACGGAAGAATAGTGTCTGAGGGGTGACCTTGTAGACTTACAGAAGATTAATTTATAAGACTAATCCGCAATCTAGTTTTGATCAATATGCCGTATCAGTTCCATGACACTGTGATAATTTGCTATAAAATCTGTGTCTGATGATTCTGCTCCGCAGCTACCTGATGAAGGAGCAGCGCTTCAAAAGCTAGTGCTTCCAAATAAACCTGTTGGACTTTAACCTGGTGTTGTGTGATTTTTAACTTTATCCACCCCAGTCCAACACCAGCTCCTCCACATCATTTCTAGTGAACCCAGCCCAGACTTCCTGGTGCTGCCAGTAAACGTTACAATGGCATGGTGCAGTGCCTGCGCTCTTGAAAAATTTACCATTTCTAACGATACTAGCTACTCAATCACTGCTCCTTCTGATACACGACATTGGAAACTTAGTGCAGGAGGCTGAAAGAAATGAGTAGCTTTAAAACAAAAACCTCTTGGAGCTCAAAGCTTTCAATGAGAACCTGAACCCAGCTGTAAGTTCAGGTGACCTTTATTGTGACCCAACTTTGTTACAGCTTCAGATCCCCCCAGGAAAATCGCGTACAAAAAGTACTTATTAAAAAAAAAACAGCTCAAGGTCAAAGCGTACACACTCCACTAAGTACTCACCCCACCTTTCTTTAATATTGCTCACCACTGAGTTGTCCCTTTGTAATTGGATCCTTAGTACAGCCTCAACCTATAGGAAGTATTTCCTCACACAGCAATTTCAACCCATATCCTGTATCCAAGTAAGTTTCTCCCTGCTCATTTGCCAGGTTGGGGCAGTGTAGAGTCAACCACATTACTTTGGGTTGGAGTCACGTGTATGCCAGATGAGTAAAGGATGCAGCTGGGACAACTGAGTGAATGCATTCCCACAACGGCAGCATCCTTCCCCAAAAATGATGTAAGTGAATCAGATAGGCGTTTCTCTAGGCCCATCCACCTGAAAATTGTTTCATCGTTAGATTCGGAACTCCAGATTTCTAACCGAATTCTAATTCCGCCATCTGCAGCGACAGGATTTGAACCTGGGAATCCCCGGAACTTGGTTAATAGTGCAGTCGATAATGACACTCAGCCGTCACTCCTTCAATCACCCTGCGACAGCATGTGAACTCGCTGGTGCCACCACAGGTGGGAGGAGCGGGTGAAGTCCTTCCTGCACTCAGGGCAACTGAAGGGCGTCTCCCTGGTGTGGACCTGCTGGTGCCTCTGCAAGTTGCCCACCTGAATGAATTCCTTCCCGCACTCAGGGCAGCAGAAGGGCCTCTCCTCCTCGTGGACCCACTTTTGCTTCAGCACGTCAGAGGAATTGCTGAAGGCCTTCCCGCACTTGGGACAGGTGAATGGCCTCTCCCCCTATGTGGACCCGCAGGTGGGTCTGGAGGTTGGAGGAATCGCTGAAGGCCTTCCCGCACTGGGGGCAGCTGAAGGGTCTCTCCCCGAGTGGACCCGCCTGTGCCTCAGCAGGGAGGAAGAATTACTGAAGGCTTTCCGACATACAGGGCAGCTGAAGGGCCTCTACCCTGTGTGGACCCGCCAGCGGGTCACCAAGTGGGCGGTATTGCTGAAGGCCTTCCCACACTCGGGGCAGCTGAAGGACCTCTCCCCCGGGGTGGACCTGCTGGTGTCTCAGCAGGTCGGAGTAATGGCTGAAGGCTTTCCTGCACTCACTGCAGGGGAACGGCCTCTCCCCTGTGTGACTGCGCCGATGCGTCTCCAGGGCAAGATGGGAAACGGAAACCTTTCGCACAGTCACCACACTTCCATCGTTTCTCCAATGGGCAGGATTCCTCGGGTTTCTCCATAGCCAAAGCTCCTACCGCACACAAACATGTGTGGAGCCTCTCCCCACCATGAATTCCTCTATCTAGGCCGTTTGACTGTTTCAGACTCCACACAATGTGCTGCAACAGTGGGGTCTCATCCAGTCCTAGTGATGCTGAAAACATACTCCACAGGAACCAAAAAGCTTTGATCCTCATAAAATCACAGTCAAAAATCATTGCAATCCTAATGGATTGAATGAATGTCAGACTTTGATGTCAAAGTGAGGACTGCAGACACTGGAGAGTCAAAACGTGTGGCTCTGGAAAAGCACAGCAGGTCAGGCAACATCCGAGCAGCATGGCAGTCAACACTTCAGGCATAAACCCTTCACTGCTGATTTTGAATATTGCATCTTCAGCTCTTCAGATGCTCTGTAAATAGAGATTACAAAAGTCATCACTGTCAGTCCAGGGTAGAAATTCAGATTTGTTATTCTACAAAAATCTCTCTCTCTCTCTCTCCGTTCTATTCTCACTCCACTCTGACTAATTCTCCTGAGGGTACTGATCCAGGATCTTACAGAAAAGCAAAAACATCAAGACGGACATCTCTCTGAATTTTGGATAACTCCACCTGAAAGTTAGTATCTTCCATAACATTGGGATACTGCTGAGAGTGAGCAGGTCTGATTTTGGGAAGCAAAAAATGAGTTTGTCAAAATCCCTTCCCTTCAGAGAACCCCCATGAGTTCTCACTGGCCCTGCGAAGGGTAACCCACTGACACCCATTCTCCTCCCCGCAGTTGCTCTATATTTACCCCTGACTCAAGCACCTAACCTGCACATCTCTGGGCACTATAGCTAATTTAGCATGGCCAATCCACCCTAACTTGGACAAAGTTAAAAATCACACAACACCAGGTTAGAGTCCAATAGGATTTTTTGGAAGGACCAGCATTTGGAGCGCTGCTCCTTCATCAGGTGGTTGTGGAGAATAAGATAATAAGACAGAATTTATGGAAAATCATTACAGTGACCTGCCACTGAAATGATATATTGAACAAACCTGAATTGTTAAGTCTTTCAACTTTTCGAATGGGTTGCAGGTATCATTACTATGTAAATCCCATAACTTCTTGTGTGTCACCTTCTCAAGAGCACTTAAGGTTTTATAGCAAAAGGTGACATCTCAGCTCAGACAATGTATTTAAGGTGTGAGGTCAGAATCAGCCTGTATCTCAATCTTGAGTCAGACTGATTCTATTTTCAAAGTGGAATTTACGAAATAGTACATGGATCGACTGCCTGCAGGCTGTACATTTTTATTGAGTAAAATAGAATGGATGTGCAAATACCATTCTGCAAGTACAAATTCTCCCCCATGGATTTATACATGTGTATGCGCATGATAGAGAAAAAAGGTCTATTTCTGTGCTGTATATTTCTATGCCTGTTTGATAACAGATGCCTTATTTCTGTTGGTGTCAATATTGTAAATCACAGCTGGGTACTAATAATTAGATGTAAGGGAGACAGAATTCCTTAAGTTGGGCACCAGAAGAATCCTGAGAGAGTCCTATTTCTGCTTTACTTCCTCATGAACAAAACATTAAGCATGATCACCTATTAATTTGTAATTTTGTTTCATTTTTCTTGTTTTATTCACTGCTATGACTACACTCTGTGTCTGGATGGTTGACAGGCTGGGAGATTGTGGGTTGGGTCTTGTTTTACTATTCCAAAAGGTGTAAAAGGGGGTCAAAGCTTGAGCAGAAATCTAGCAGAGCTGAGAACAGATAGACATCCAGATGCCTTTAAATGTTGTAATTGTTCCAGTCTCCACACTTCCTCTGCCAGTTTGTTCCATACATGCAACACCCTCTGAGTGAAAAGGTTGCCCCTCAGGGCCCTTTTAAATCATTGTCCTCTTACCTCAAACGTATGCCTTCTAGTTTTGGGCTTCTCTACCCTGGGGAAAACACCTTGGATATTCACCCTATTCATGCCCCTGACAAACATCTGCACTCTATGGTTTCATTGTTCTACAACACTCCCCTTAACTGTGTCAGTCCTGCCTGGATTGACTAATTTCTCCAAATTAAACTCCATCTGCCAATCCATGATCCATCGATCAATTATAATTCATAGTGAACTCTTTTTCCTCTCTTATTCCCTCAAAGCTGAAAATCTCCATCCCACCCACTCTCCCTCCATTCTCACTTCGCGAAACCTAATCCCTGCTGCACCTCATCTTGAAGGGCCTGGTTCATGCTGATTAACAGGCCTACACTCAGGGGAGATCTAATTGAAACACAAAGAATACTGAATGGCCTGGACAGAGTGGATGTTGGGAAAATGTTTCCATTGGGAGGACAGACTAGGACCTGAGGGCACAGCTTTAGAGTAAAGGGAAGACCTTTTAGAATGGAGATAAGAAGAAACTCCTTCAGCCAGAGACCGGTGAATCTATGGAATTCTTTGCCACAGAAGGCTGTGGAGGCCACGTCACTGAGGATATTTAAGACTGAAATTGATCGGTTCTTGAGTATCAAGGGGACTGAGGGTTACGGGGAGAAAGTGGGAGAATGGGGTTGAGAAACCCCATCAGTCATGGTTGAATGGTATGCGCACACCTGATGGGCTGAATGGCCTAATTTCTGCTCCTATGTCTTATGGTCTATTGCTGTCCTGGACACAGAGAATTGGGAGCAGTTGTCGGCCATTTGGTCTTTGAAGCCTGCACCAGCATTGAACAGATCATAACTGGATATGAATATCCCTACATTTAGTTGAATAGGCTGGGACTTTTTCACTGGAGCACAGGAGACTGAGAGGTGACCTCATAGAGGTTTTTAAGATCATGAGGGTGATAGAGGAGGTGAACAGCAGGTATCCTTTCCGACAGGTGGGGGCTTCAAGATTCATGAGCAAATTATGAAGTTGAGACGAGGAAAATGTTAAAAAGACTTGAGTTGCACCTTTTTTCTTTTAAGAGAGTGATTTGTGTGTGGGATGAGTGTCCAGAGGAAGTGGTGGATGCAGGTACAGTTACAATGTTTAAAAGACATTTGGATTGGTACATGAATAGGTAAGGTTCAGAGAGATATGGGGCAAACACAGGCAGGTGGGATTCCTTTAGTTTGAGAACACAGTCAGCATGGTCTATTTGGACTGAAGGATCCGTTTCTATGTTGTATGACTCTGTAACTGTTCTATACTGGTCTGTACTGGTCTTAAAAGGATTTTCTTGCCTTCCCCGATAAACATCCCCTTCTTTCTTATTCAAAGATCAGATTAACTCAGCCTTGAATATATTCAATGACACCCCAACTGGAGGAAGACATCCCCACTTCTGAACTCAATTCCTCTTGGTAATATACCACTTGCCTTGCTGATGGTTTGCTGCACCTGATTGATAACTGGCAGTGACTGGTGTAGAAGGACGCTGAGGCCCTTTTGTAAATCCACACATCATTCCTGATGAAGGGCTCTTGTTCCTCGGATTCTACCTGACTTGCTGTGCTTTTCCAATGCCACACTTTCTGACTCTGATCTCCAGCATCTGCAGTTCTCACTTTCACCACATCCCAATAGATCACCACTTAAACAATACACCTCTTTTCTAATTTTTTCACAGCAAAGGCTATAACTTCACATTGTGGTACTGTATTTGCCATGTGTTTGCCAATTGTGGCCTTCTCTACAATCGGGGAGACCAAGTGTAAACTTGGGGAACACTTCACAGAGCATCGCAGCTGGGTCCGCAGAGGCCGGCCAGACCTCCCAGTCACCACCCATTTTAATTCCCCTTCCCATTTCCTTTCTGACATGATCATCTTTGGCCTCCTCCATTGCCACAACAAACAAAACTGCAAAATGAAGGAACAACACCTCAACATTGAGTTCTCCAATTTCAAGTAACCTCCTTTCCCATCCCGATCCCCTCTCCCACCCTGCCACCAACCAGATTCCTTCCTCCCATTGACCAATCAGGTGTTCACCTGTCCCCACTTCACCACCCTGCCCCCAGCACCCACTTGTTCTGCAGCTCCCACGCTCAGTCCTGAAGAAGGTTTACACCCAAAACATCAACTTGTCCACCTCCTGACGCTGCCTGGCTTGCTGTGTTCTTCCAGCATCCTGCCTGTGAATTTTGCCAATTCAGACATAGATCTGGACCAATATTTCCCGCGTCTGTCCCCTCCTTACCTTTCAGTTGCTACAAGTCAACAATTTATATAATCCCTGCATTGTGGAAAGAGGCCTTTCAGCCCAACAAGTCCACACCAACCCTCCAAAGAGCAACCCATCCAGACCCATTGCCTTACTCTAAATTTACCCTGACTAATGCACCTAACCTACACATCCCTGATTACTATGGGCAATTTAGCATGGCCAATTCACCTGACCTCTCCGCCTTTGCATTGTGGGATGACTACGGAGCACTTGGATGAAACCCTCGCCCCTTAATTTAAGAATGAAAAATAAATGGAAAAACGGAGTCGGAAAAGAGAATTATGTGCTCACAGAAGTTGGACAGAGGAAGGAAGTTGCAGTCCAGAGTGAAGCACAATCTTCATTGAGAGAAACAGCAGCAACTTCAGAAGCTCATGGTCCAACTTCCGCATTTAGACAATGGGGGCTCTGATTGACGGGAGGACCAGTCATCTTCCGGTCCTCTTGGTTTCCTATTGGTTCATCAAAAGTAGGTCGCGCGCCTTTTCCGCGGACAGCAAGGAGCATGCGCAGTGATTTGTTGACACTGAGAAACATGCGTAGTGCCTTACTGACACCGTAAAGCATGCGCAGTATGCTCCGTAGAGATGCTGCTGTTACTGACAGTTAAGTGTCCAAATGTCAATAGGAGAAAAAGAGGGTCGAGCCACAATTTTTTTCCTTTTGTATTCTGTCTGGCTGCTCAACATTTTTATGCCTTTTCCTCAGGGTAGTGGAAGGGGCGAATCCAGAACGAGAAGCATAGGTTTAGGGTGAGGGGGGAAAGATTTATGAGGGACCGAAGGGGCGACTTTTCACACAGAGGGTGGTGTGTGTTTGGAATGAGCTGCCGGAGGAAGTCGTGGTAGCTGGTACAATTACAACATTCAAAAGGCATCTGGATGGAAGGGTTTAGAGGGATATCGGCCAAATTAGGATATCTGGTCGGCCTGCACTGAAGGTTTTGTTTCCGTGCTTTACAACTCTAATTCACAAGGGAACCAATTTCACGTGACTAGGTGTAGGCCATTCACCCCTTACAGCCTGTCCTGAGCTGTAGCCTAACTGCGCATATTTCACTGCAAGTTTCAGAACGATTTCAGGAGCTGTTTTTAAAAAAATGTACGTGCTTTCAGACTTTAACGATGTTTCTAAATATAACATTTTAGCTATTCTCACTTTTAAAGATTAACAATTTCTCGTCCCTCCCGTCTCCCAGATAGAGTCATCACATATATTTTGTCTCTCTCTCTCTCACTCTTCTTAGAAGGGCTTGATACAGCGACCAAAGAGGTCTCAAGACACGAGAAAGGACGGGGGGTGGGTTTGTGGGCTGGGGAGAAAAGAGGCAGAATGGACAGGGGAGCAGAGGGTGGGGGTAGAGAAAGACGGGGGGGGGACAGAGGATGGCAGGGCAGAGAATGTGAGAGGGGCTACAGAGGGAGAATGGGGGAGGCAGAGTGTTGGGAAGGAATGAGAGAGAATAGTGTGGGGTGCAGAGTGTGAGGAGAGACAGAATGGTTGGGGGTGCAGAGCGTGGGGAGAGAGAGAATGGATGGGGTGCACTGGGTGGGGAGAGAAAGGACAGGGGCAGAAGATGGGGAGATAGAATGGACGGGGTGTTCGGGTTAGAGAGGGATAATGGACAAAAAGCTGGGGATAGAGAGAGAATGGACTTGGAGTGCATTGGGTGGCAGGTGGGACTGGACAGGGGATGCTGTGGAATGTGGGGGTCAATGGACAGAGAGCGCTGGGGGTTGTTGGGGAAATAGACAGGGGACACTGAGGTGATGGGAAATCGACAGGGGGTGCTATAGGTCACGTGGATGAATGGACGGGGCACTGTGGGTGGCGGGGCAGAAAGGACAGGGGATGCTGTTTGTGGCAGAGCAGAATAGATAGGAGGCGCTGTAGGTGGCGTGGGGGGCAATGGACTGGGAGAGCTTTGGGTGCCGTGGGCGATTGACGGGGGGGAACTAGACAGAGGGTGCTTTGGGTGGCATAGGGAATGGATGGGGGCGCTGTAGGTGGCATGGGGAATGGACGGGGCTGCAGTGGGTGCCAGAGGGAGTGGCTGGCGGCGCTGTGTGTGGCGGGGTGGAAGGGACAGGAGGTGTTGTGGGTGGCGTTGGGGAATGGACAGGGGACGCTGTGTGTGGCGGGGGGGAAGAGACAGGCAGCACTGCGGGTGACAGTCTTGAATAGACAGATGGTGCTGTCACAGAGTGGCAGGGATGTGGATTAAGGGACTTAAAGGGCAAGCTTTTCATGCAGACGGTTGTGTAGGTGTAGAACAAGCTGCCAGGGGAAGTTGTGGAATAGGGTACAATTACAACATTTAAAAGGTGCCTGGATGAATAATTTGGGTTGAGAAGGATCTGGGCCAAATACTGGAAATTCGGATTGGGTCAGATCTTGGACAATTGGTCAGCGTGGATGTGTTGAACTGAAGGGTCTGTTTCCATGCAGTGTCACTCTATAAATTGACTATTTTTATGATCAAAACCAGACCTTTTTTTTTTACTGAAAATCGTCCTGCTGGATTTTTTTTTACTGCACCCAGTTTCAGGAGATTTGTGGTGGGTAAAAGTGGTGCAAGTCCCCAATCCTGGAAATTCTGGAAAATATAAAGGGGTTATTAAAAATACTTTAACTTTGGGAATACTAGGTCTTGTGGAAATAGTCTATTTGTCAAATATTTTCATCTGTCCATCTTCTACAAGGCACAAGTCAGCAATGTAATGGAATATTCTCCCATCAGCTTGGATGGCTGCAGCTTCAACAGTTTTCAAGCAAAGACTTGATACCATCCAGGACAAAATAACCTGCTCGATTGGCACGATGTCCACATACATTCACTTCCTCTGCTCCACTGTTCAGAAGCAGTAGTGTGTATTGTCTACAAGATGCACTGCAGAAATTCACCAAAGATCCTTAGAAAATAGCTTCTAAACCAACAACTACTTCCATCTAGAAGGACCAGGACAACAGATACTTGGGAACACAACCTCTTGCAAGTACCCCTCCAAGCCACTCACCATCTTGACTTGGAAACGTATCGCTATTCTTTCAGTGTTGCTGGGTGTAAATCCTGGAATTCCCTCCCCAAGGACATTGTGGGTCATCATACAACATACAGACTTCAGCAGTTCAAGAAGGCAGCCCACCATCACCACAAGGGGAATAAAATGCTGGCCAGCCAGCAACACCAATTTACCGCAAGTAACTTTTAATAAATCGTTGAAACAGAGCGTTGAATTGTACAAACTAAAGAAAAATTAACGTTAAGGAGGGACAGATGGAGGGCATTGATTCGGTCCTTATTTGAGGACAGATAAGGAGCAATATACTAGCACTGAATTGGAAATAGAGTTTAGAGTTAAACACCTATAGTATTTCATTCAGTGTATACATTTAAAATCGATTAAAGGTTGGCTCCTAACGTGTACTTCAATATCACGTGAATAGTATGATTAAGACGGCATGTGGGACACTTCATTTCACCTCGTTACTGGCGGCTATATCTCCCACAATCCCATGCGCTGCAGAACCCGCTGTGTCGGTCGCAGGCAGTGCGCATGTGTGAGATCGGAATGGGGCCCGCCCCACATTGTTCTGATGGACGGCAGACCAACCTTTGATCCTGATGAAGGGCTTCTGCCCGAAATGTCGATTTTCCTCCTCCTCGGAAGCTGCCTGATCTGCTGTGCTTTTCAAGCACCATTCTAATCTAGACTCTGATCTCCAGCATCTACTGTCCTCACTTTCGCCTTCGCCAACCTTTGGGAAACCCTGGAGGACCGGAAAGAGTCTGGTCCTCTTGCCAATCAGAGTCTGGTCTTCCTGCCAATCAGAGAATGGTCCTCCTACCAATCAAAGAGTGTTCTAGCTAGGAGGATAAAGAACTGGTTGAGCAACAAGAGACAGAGAGTAGTAGTTGAAGGGAGTTTCTTGAAATGGAGAAAGGTGACCTGTAGTGTTCCACAGGGATCAGGGCTCTGGAAGAGAGCACTGTTGGTATGATTAGCACATTTGCAGATGACACAACGATTGGTGGAGTAGCGGAAAGCATAAGGGATTGTCAAAGAATACAGGAGAATATAGACAGACTAGAGAGTTAGGCAGAGAAGTGGCAGATGGAGTTCAATCCTGGCAAATATGAGGTGATGCATTTCGGCTAGTCTAATTCTAGAGCAAATTATACAGTGAACCGAAGAGCCTTGGGAAAAGTTGATGAGCAGAGAGATCTGGGAGTGCAGGTCCATTGTCCCCTGAAGGTTGCTGCACAGGTGGATAGAGTGGTCAAGAAGGCATATGGTATGCTTGCCTTCATCAGACAGGGTGTTGAATATAAGAGCTGGCAGGTCATGTTAAAAGTTTAAATGATGTTGGTTCGACTGCTTTTAGAATATTGTGCACAGTTCTGGTCGCCACATTATCAAAATGATGTGGACAATTTGGAGAGGGTGCAGAGAAAGTTTATGAGGATGTTGCCTTTTATGGAAGGTGCTAGCTATGAAGAAAGGTTGAGTAGGTTAGGTTTGTTTTCATTAGAAAAAAGGAGATTGAGGGGGGATTGAGGTTTACAAAATGATGAACGATATAGACAGGGTAGATAGAGATGAGCTTTCTTTCAATAAGATTCAATAACGAGAGGTGAAAAGTTTTTAAGGGGGATACATGTGGCAAGTACTTTAGACAGAGGGTGGTGGGTGTCTGGAATGTATTGCCAGCAGAGGTAGTAGAGGCAGGCACGGTAAATTCATTTAAAATGCACCTAGACAGATGCATGAGTAGGTGGGGAGCAGAGTGATACAGATGCTTAGGAATTGGGCAACAGGTTTAGACAGACAGAAGATTTGGATTTGCTCAGGCTTGGACAGCTGAAGGGCATATTCCTGGACTATAAAATTTCTTTGTTCTATCTGTGAGCACAACACCCTCTTTTCTCACCCTCCCCTCCTTTTCTATTTGTCATCCTCAGGTTCAACTGTTGGTTTGTTGCAGCTGGAGGGAAAACAAGTCAATCCAGGGGAGGGGACAGTCTCTGGAAAATGTTGGTCTCGATCTGTGTCTATTAAAGACATTGACAGGCTTTGTTTCCTCAACTTGACACATTTATTTCTCTCGCAAAAAGGATGGCCTCTTGATCTGCAGTCAGAATAGATACAAGAATGTAGGTAAAAACTATGACTGCAGATGCTGGAAACCAGAGTCCAGATTAGAGTGGTGCTGGAAAAGCACAGCAGATCAGGCAGCATCTGAGGAGCAGGAAAATCAACGTTATTCCTGATGAAGGGCTTTTGACCAAAACGTCGATTTACCTGCTCCTCGGATGCTGCCTAACCTGCTTTGCTTTTCCAGCACCACTCTAACATAGATACAAAAATATTGGATCTACATGAGAAACGGCACTGGTCGGGGGGAGATTCCCTCTGAGAGTTCTTTGTGAGAGCTTTTTGACTTGATTTATTGCCATATGTCCCACATTGGGTTGGTGGAGTTGTGGGTAGTGTGGAGGGCTGTTCTAGTTTGCAATTAGACATTGACAAGATGCAGAACTGGGCTGATAAGTGGCAGATGGAGTTCAACGTGGAAAAATGTGAAGTTATTCATTTTGGAAGGTCGTATTTGAATGCAGAATACAGGGTTAAAGGCAAGATTCTTGGCAGAGTAGAGGGATAGAGAGATCTTGGGGTCCATGTCCACTGATCCCTCAAAGTTGCCATGCAGATTGATAGGGCTGTTATGAAGGTGTATGGTATGTTGGCTTTAATTAGCAGGAGGACTTCGTGTAAATGCTATGAGGCTATTCTGCAGCTCGTAGAATCCTGTATGGACCACACTTGCAATATTGTGTTCAGTTCTGGTTGGCTCATTGTCGGAAAGATGTGGAAGTTTAGAGAGGATGCAGAGGAGATTTACCAGGATGCTGCCTGCACTGGAGGGCATGTCTTATGAAAAAAGGTTGAGGGAGCTAAAGCTTTTCTCATTGGAGCGAAAAAGGATGGAGGTGACTTGAGAGAGGTGTACAAGATGTTGAGAGGCATAGATAGAATGGATAGCCTTGGCAGAAATGCCCTTACAAGAGGGCATAAGTTTAAGGTCATTGGAGGAAAGTTCAGGGGAGATGTTAGAGTAGTTCTTTACTCAGTGAATGGTGGGTGCATGGAATACACTGCCAGCGGTTATAGTACAATCAGATACATTAGGGCCATTTAAGCAACTCTTGTATAGGCATGTGGAAGTTAGTACAATGAAGGATATGTAGGTTAGTTTGATCTAAGAGTAGGATAAAGGGTCAGCACTACATCGAGGGCCAAAGGGCCTATACTGTGTTGTATTGTTCTGTGTACCTAAGTACAGTCAAAAGTTTTGATTTGTGAGCAGTACAGTCAGATCCTAGCAAACAAGGACATGCAGGTCATACTGTGCTTAGACAGAGCGAGGCGTGTAGGATTATGGCTGCACAGAAGGTGCACAAAAGCAATGTCAACATCAGATTTCAAATTCATGAGTCACATTCAACAGTCTAATAATGGCAGGGAAGAAGCTATTCTCAAACTTTTGGTTCGTATGTTCAAGCTTCTGTATCTTCTGCCTGACAGAAGAGGGTGTAGGAGATCATTCCTGGGGGCTGGGGTGGGGGTGGCTGCGGGAATGATGTTGGCAGCCTTTCCACGACAATGAGAAGTGAGGATGAATTCCATGGATGGAAGGTTGGCTTCCAGGATGGACGGTACTGTGCACACAACCTTCTGTAGTTTCTTCTAGTCCTGGGAAGAGCAGTTGCCGTTGCAGGCCGTGATGCACCCAGATTCAATGCTTTCTAGAACATAGAAGAATACAGCGCAGTACAGGCCCTTCGGCCCTCGATGTTGCGCCGATCCAAGCCCACCTAACCTCCACTAGCCCACTATCCTCCATATGCCTATCCAATGCCCGCTTAAATGCCCATAATGAGGGAGAGTCCACCACTGCTACTGGCAGGGCATTCCATGAACTCACGACTCGCTGAGTAAAGAACCTACCCCTAACATCTGTCCTATACCTACCCCCCTTAATTTAAAGCTATGCCCCCTTGTAATAGCTGACTCCATATGTGGAAAAAGATTCTCACTGTCGACCCTATCTAAATCCCTAATCATCTTGTACACCTCTATCAAGTCACCCCTAAACCTTCTTTTCTCCAATGAAAACAACCCCAAGTGCCTCAGCCTTTCCTCATACGATCTTCCTACCATACCAGGCAACATCCTGGTAAGCCTCCTCTGCACCCGTTCCAATGCCTCCACATCCTTCCTATAGTATGGCGACCAAAACTGCACACAATACTCCAGATGTGGCCGCACCAGAGTCTTATACAACTGCAACATGACCTCAGGACTCCGGAACTCAATTCCTCTACCAATAAAAGCCAGTACACTATATGCCTTCTTCACTGCACTATTTACCTGGGTGGCAACTCTCAAAGGTCTGTGTACATGGACACCAAGATCCCTCTGCTCATCCACACTACCAAGTATCCGACCATTAGCCCAGTACCCCATCTTTTTGTTACTCTTACCAAAGTGAATCACCTCACACTTAGCTACATTGAACTCCATTTGCTACCTTTCTGCCCAGTTCTGCAGCTTATCTATATCCCGCTGTAACCTGCCACATCCTTCCTCACTGTCTACAACTCCTCCGACTTTCGTATCATCCGCAAACTTGCTCACCCAACTTTCTAACCCCTCCTCCAGGTCATTTATAAAAATGACAAACAGCAATGGTCCCAAAACAGATCCTTGTGGAACACCACTAGTGACGGCACTCCAAGATGAACCTTTGCCATCAACTACTACCCTCTGTCTTCTTCCAGCCAGAAATGGTGCATCTAGTCAAAAACTAGAAGGCATAGGTTGAAGGTGAGAGGGCGAAAGATTAAAAAAGGACCGAAAGGGCAATGTTTGGACACAGAGGGTGGTGCTTGTATGGGATGAGGTGCCAGACGAAGTGATGGTGGTTGGTACAATTACAATATTTAAAAGGTGAATGGATGAATAGTTTGGGTGTAGAGGGATTTGGGCCAAATGCTGGAACTTGGGACTGGGTCAGTTTGGGACATCTGTCAATGTTGGTGAGGATCTTATGGACATGCTGAATTTTTAAGCCTCATGTGGAAGAAAATGCATTGTTGTGCCTTCTTGACTGTAACATGGGTAGGTTTGGATATTCAGCCGCTCCTTTCTCATTCTTATTAACTCCTTCACTTGAAGTAGTCACACAATCAGTTTCATACCTGGTGCTAATATTTTTTGAAGGATTTCTTCAGGAGGATGAAATATTACAAGTGGCAAAGATAGTGTACATACATAATATGAAGTCTTTAAACTTATAGAGTCATAGAGATGTACAGCATGGAAGCAGACCCTTCGGTCCAACCCATCTATGCCGACTAAATATCCTAACACAATCTAGCACCACCTGCTAGCACCAGGCCCGTATCCCTCCAAACCCTTTCTATTCATATAGCCATCCAAATGCCTCTTAAATGTTGCAATTGTACCAGCTTCTACCACTTCCTCTGGCAGCTCATTCCTCTGCCTGAGAAAGTTGCCCCTTAGGTCTCTTTTATATCTTTCCCCTCTCACCCTAAGCCTATGCCCGCTCGTATTGGACTCCCCGACGGAGGATTGTTCCATTCCTGGTCGGGGTGGTGGTGGGGGGCGGCGAATGGGGATGAAAAGGATGCTGTCATTCATGGGGGTGGGGGTGAGGAAGAATCATCCCATGGACATGAGAAAAGGAGAATTGTACAGTTCAGACAGGGAGGGTTGTTTCATTCACGGCGGATGTGGGTAGGGGAGAACTTTACCATTGACAGTTGGAAGGATTGTGCCATTCGGAGGACGGGAGAATTGCACCAGACATGGGTGAGGGAGGAAAGGATTGTACCATTGAGAGGGGGAGGATTGCATCATTCATGGGAAGGGGTAGAAAGATAGGATGATTGTACCATTCGGGGTGGGGGGGCGGTGAGGTGCAGAGGGGAAGGAGAGGATTGTGCCATTCATGTCGGGGGATGTGGATTGTACCATTCACACAGAATTATTTATTTTTATTTTCCAGAATTTCCAGGATACAGGACATGTGCAAATTTCACCCACCACAAATCTCCTGAAACTGAGTGCACCAAAAAAATCCAACAGGAAGATTATCAGTAAAAAGGCCTGCTTTCAGTCATAGAGTGAGAGACATAGAGTCACACTGCACAGAAACTGATCCTTTGGATCAACTCATTCATGCTGACCAGATGTCCCAAACTGACCCAGTCCCAAGTTACTGCATTTGGTCCAAATCCCTCTACACCCAAACTATTCATCCATTCACCTTTTAAATATTGTAATTGTACCAACCACCATCACTTCGTCTGGCAGCTCATCCCATACAAGCACCACCCTCTGTGTCCAAACATTGCCCTTTCGGTCCTTTTTTAATCTTTCGCCCTCTCACCTTCAACCTATGCCTTCTAGTTTTTGACTCCCTCATCCTGGGAAATAAGACCTTGGCTATTCGTCCTATCTGTGACGCTCATGATTTTAGAAACCTCTAATAACGTTACTACTCAGACTATGACGCTCCAGGTTTTAAAAAGCCCCAGCCTCTCCCTACAACTCAAAACCACCAGTCCCAGCAACATCCCTGTAAATCTTACTGCTTCACCATTCAATCATGGCCGATATGCTCCTCACCCCCATTTTCCTGCCTTCTCCCCCATAACTCTTCAACCCATCACCAATTAAAAACCTATTTCACACCTCTTCAAATTTATTCACTGTCCCAGCTTCGACCACTTTGGGGGAGCGAATTCCACAGATTCACAACCCTTTGGGAGAAGTAGTTTCATGCAACTCTGTTTTAAATTTGCTCCCCCTTGTCCTAGTCTGTGACCTCTCCTAGAATGCCCCACAAGAGGGTGCGTCCATTCCATGTCTACTTTATCCATACCTTTTATCATCTTGAATACCTCAATTTGATCTGCTCTCATTCTTCTAAATTCTCAAAAGTATCGGTCTAAACTTTTCAATTTCTCTTCATTCGACAACCTTTGTGGGTGGCACGGTGCGCCAGAGACCCGGGTTCAATTCCCGCCTCAGGCGACTGACTGTGTGGAGTTTGCACGTTCTCCCCGTGTCTGCGTGGGTTTCCTCCGGGTGCTCCGGTTTTCTCCCACAGTCCAAAGATGTGCAGGGTCAGGTGAATTGGCCATAATAAATTGTCCGTAGTGTTAGGTTAGGGGTATGGGTGGGTTATGCTTCAGCGGGTCGGTGTGGACTTGTTGGGCCGAAGGGCCTGTTTCCACACTGTAATGTAATCTAATCTATATTAAAAAAATCTGTGGGATCAATCTAGTGGACCTCCTGTGAACTACATCTTTTCTGAAATAAGGGTTTTAGAACTAGCCAAATCCTTCAAGTGTGGTTTCAGCAATACCATGTACAGTTGCAGCAACACTTCCTTAACCTTATATCCTATTCCTTTACCTGTAAAACCCAACATTCCATTCGCTATCTTTATTATCTGCTGTACCTGCATGCTAGTTTTCTGTGACACATGAACGAGGATACCCAGATCCCTGTGCATCAGATCACGCCAAAGCCTCTCACCACTTAGATAATAGGTCTCCTTCCTGTTTTTGTGACCAAAATGCATGACCTCGCACTTATCTACCAAACTCCATCTGCCAAATTTTGGCTCACTCTCCTAACCTATCTATATCTAGTTGCACGGTTCTTATTTCCTCAATGCAATTTACCATCATGCCTATTTTGTGTCATCTGCAAATTAGGCTATAATGCCTTTTATCCCTGAATCCAAGCCTTTAATCCCTGTATATATATTGTAAATAGTTGGGCTCCAAGGACCCAACCCTGTGGCACGTCAACAGTTACATCTTGCCATCCAGAATAAAAAAATGCCATCGATTCAGACTGTCTGTCTCCTCCCCATCAGCTTGTCACCTATTCAAGCAGATAAATCACCCCTAATCCCATATGATCCCACCTGTGAATTGACCTTTTGAGTGGCACTTTCACAAATGCCTTCTGGAAGGCCAGATATATTACATCTACAGGATCCCCATTATCCAATTCGCTTGTTATATCTTCAAAGAACTTAGTCAAACCTGATTTGCCCTTCATAAAACCATGCTGACTCTGCTGGATGGAGTTTTGAATTTCCAAACGTCCTGATATTGCTTCCTTTATAATTGATACGAATACCTTCCCAACATCAGATACTATACTAACTGGTCTGCAATTTCCTATATATTGCCTCCCTCCCTTTTTAAATACAGATGTTACATTAGCATTTTTCCAATCAACTGGAAACATAACATCATAAGATATAGGAGCAGAAATCAGGCCATTCAGCCTATCGAGTATGCTCCACCATTCAGCCATGGCTGATAAGTTTCTCAACTCCATTCTCCCGCTTTCTCTCCGTAACCTTTGTTCACATTGTCAACCAAGAATCGACCTATCTCAGTCTTAAATACACTCAATTAGTCTTTCTCCTGTCCAGGGAATTTTGGAATATTGTAACTAATGTTTCCACTATTTCCGCCATTACTTCCTTTAGTACCCTAAAATGTAGGTCACCAGGCCCAGTGAACTTGTCTAGCCTTAATCCTCCTCGTGCACCTATCAGCGTTGATTGTTTAAGTGCTACGCTTTCTATGGCTTCTGCCTTGGCTGTTCCAATAGGACTGGTACTGCTGTCCTCCAAGGTGAAAACTGAGGAAAAGTATTAATTTAGAAGCTCTGCCATTTCAGTATTCCCCCGATTAACTCACCGGTTTCATCTTCCAAGGGACCAACATTTACTCTGTTCCCTTTAGCATACGACTAGAAGCTTTTGCTTTTCTTTTTGATATTTTGTGCTAGGTTTCTTTGGTAATTTACTTTACCTACTTTTATTCATTTTATTAGTATCCCATTGTTTATGTCTGAAAGTTTCCCAATGTTTCAGCTTTCCAGAGATCTGGAATATCATTTCTGGACAGGCTGAAAATTGAAAACGTACTTTTGTTCAAACTGAAAATAAACCCAGCTATCAGGTGGCTGGGGGCGGGCAAACCTATCGCCCCGCTCCCATTGTTTTCAAATTCTTGGAAGACTTGTCCATTCACGTCCCTTCAGCTGGTGATGGCTTAAATCCTCCAGTTCTATCTCAGTCCATACCCTGGAGTTTGGATTATCAGGTGCTGGTGCTTTGTAAATTTTTAATCCCATCAATTTCCCCAACAACTATTCAGTTCTGCTCTCGATGGACCATGTATTACCCAAAACTTTGGGGATGTTACTTGTGTCCTCCTTTGTGATGATAGAAGCAACATGTGTGGTTAATTGGTCTGCCATCTCTTTGATCCACATGAGAACTTTGCCTGTTCTCATTTGTAATTATTTTCACTAATCCTTTTTTTTTGTCTTTACATACCCCATTTTCCCCTTTTTAATCAATCCTTTTGCTGAAACCAGAAGTGCTCCCAGTCTTCAGATCTGCTTTTCCTTGGCCAATTTGTACGCCATTTCTTTGGATCCAGTACGATCCATGATGTCCCTTGTTAGCCGTGGCTGGACCACCTTTTGTATTTTATTTTGTCAGACAGGAAGTGACAACTATTGCAGTTCCTCCAGGTGCTATTTAAATGTTTGTCATTTTTTAAAATAATGTTCCCTCATTTGTTGTGGCCTGTTTGTGCCTTTGCCATGGTAATTTTCTCGCTTTAGATTTAAGTCCCCAATCACAGAATCAACTCTGTTCCTCTCCACCTTTAATGGAAAGTTCTCTCTCTGTTTTTCACTCTTCCGCAAGGGACCTCTCTCAGCTACGTTGCAAATTATTCCCTTCTCGGTGAAGGAATTAACATTTTGGAACTAAATTACTATTGCCCAACAGAACCGCAGCCACTTTTGGAATGTTGTATGCAATTCTGGTCTCCCTCCTATTGGAAAGATGTTGAGAGACTTGAAAGGGTTCAGAAAAGATTTACAAGAATATTGTCAGAGTTGAGAGATTTGAGCTATAGGGAGAGGTTGAATAGGTTAGGGCTGTTTTCCTTGGAGTTTGGTAGGCTGAGGGGTGGCCTTATAGATGTTTATAAAATCATGAGGGGCATGGATAAGGTAAATAGACCATCTCTTTTCCTGGGGATAGGGGAGTCCGAAATGAGAGGGTCATCGGTTCACTGTTGGGGGATGTGGAGGGGGATGGTGGGTGGGGTGGGGGGGGGGGGGGGTAGCGAGATTAAAAGGGAAAAAAAGGGCAACTTTTTCATTCAGAGGGTGGTGCGTGAAAGGAATGAGCTGTCAGAGGAAGTGATGCAGGCTGGTACAATTACAATATTGAAAAGGCATCTGAATGAGGAAAATGAATAAGAAGAGTTATCGGCTAAGGTGCTGACAAATGGGACTAATTGATTTAGGATATATTTTCTGTACGGATGAGTTGGTCTGAAGGGTCTGTTTCTGTGCTGTATATCTCCATGACCCTGGCTTTCCAACAATGCTCGCCATGTCTGTATGTTTAGTTTCTCTTGAGTGTTGGTGTTAATGCCTTGATGTCTCACCTCCTCCACACCCACCCTTTTTTTTTCCTGGGGATGTTAACAATTTAATGTCTGGTTCTTCATCAAGAAGCTGCATTGCTGGTCCACCCCGAATTGACACACCCTTTTGTTTTTGCTTCCCAAAATCAGACCTCATTCTCAGCAGTACCATGGTGTTGTGAAAGATATTAACTGTTGGATGGGGTTGTCCAAAATTCAGAGAGATGCCAGTTTTGACATTTTTTGCTTTTCTGTCTGTGAGATCCTGAATCTTCAGGAGAATTAGTTCAAGCAGAGTGAGAACACAGGGAGTGGGATTGTGCTTTCAATTTTGTGGAATAACAAAAGCAAAAAACGTTCCTCAGAAAGTAGAATTGCATATTCTGAATTTCTACTCTGGACTGACAATGCTCTGACCTTGTGCAGTTTAAAAAGCAGCTACTTTTTCTATGCCTTTTTGCTGGGAGGATCTGAAGCTGTAGTAAAGTTGGGTTGCAATAAAGGTTACCTGAACTTACCACCAGTCTCAAACTCATTGCAAGCTTTGAGCTGCAACAGGTTTTTGTTTTAAAACTGCTCATTTCTTTCAGCCTCTGCACTAAGTTTCCAATGTTGTGTATCAGTTGCAGCAGTGAATGAGTAGCCAGTATGGTTAGAAATTTTCCAGGAGTGCAGGTACTGCGTTACGTCGTCAGCATTGTAAGGTTTACAGACCGCACCAGGAGGTGTGGGCTGTGTTCACTAAACAATGTGGAGGAGTCGATGTTGGACTGGGGTGGATACAGTTAAAAATCACACACAACCAGGTTATAGTCCAACAGGTTTATTTGGAAGCACTAGCTTTTGGAGCGCTGCTCCTTCAGGTAGCAGTGGAGCAGGATCATAAGACACAGATTTTATAGAAAAGATCAGTGTCGTGCAACTGGGCTATATTGAACAACCCTAGATTGCGGTTTAGTCTTTAATCTTTTAGAATGGGTTGCAGGTTTCGGTTCATTAATATGTAAAACCCAGAAGTACTTTTAAATCAGGTTCTCGAGATGACTTAAGGTTTTATAAAAATCGGTGACATCACAGCTCAGTACATGAATGGTGTGAGGTTCGAGTCTGAAGATTGGGATACAGACAATCAGACTGGTTCCATTTCCAAAGTCGGAAGTTTTAAAATATTACAATGTTTAAATTATTAAAATATTGACTACCTACAGATTGTGCTTTTTGATCAAAATTGAATCTATCTGCAAATGTAAATTTATCCCATAGACTTGTGTGTCTGTGCATGCATGAGTGTGTGTGTGTGTGTGTATATGTGAGTTTGTGTCTGAGAGTTTGTGGAAGAGCGTGTGTTTGCCTATGTGCATGTTTGGTAATGTAAGAGTGTGATGGAGTATAAGCCTGTGCATGGTACATTGGGGAAACCGAGCAAAGGCTGCGACAACGGATGAATGGGCACCGCACAACAATCAACAGACAGGAGGGTTCCCTCCCAGTTTGGAAACACTTCAGTGGTCCAGGACATTCAGCCTCGGACCTTCGGGTGACCATCCTCCAAGGTGGACTTCAGGACAGGCAGCAGAGGAAAGTGGCCGAGCAGAGGCTGATAGCTAAGTTCGGTACCGATAGGGAGGGCCTCAACCGGGACCTTGGGTTCATGTCACATTACAGGTGATCACCATTGCACTACACACACACATACCCGCACTCCCGCACGCGCCCGCCCCCCTCGCGCCCGCACACTTTCCTCCCCTCCCCCCCCCACACTTTCCCCTCCCCCCCCACTTTCCCCTCCCCCCCCCACTTTCCCCCTCCCCCCCCACTTTCCCCTCCCCCCCACACTTTTCCACTTCCCCCCTCACACTTTTCCACTCCCCCCCCCACTTTTCCACTCCTCCCCCCCACACTTTTCCACTCCCCCCCCCACACTTTTCCCCTTCCCCCCCCACACTTTTCCCCTTCCCCTCCCCACACTTTTCCCCTTCCCCCCCACACTTTTCCCCTTCCCCCCCCACACTTTTCCCCTCCCCCCCCACACTTTCCCCCCCCCACACTTTTCCCCTCCCCCCCACACTTTTCCCCTCTCCCCCCCAAAAACTTTTCCCCTCCCCCCCCACACTTTTCCCCTCCCCCCCCACACTTTTCCCCTCCCTCCCCCCACACTTTGCCCCTCCCCCCCACACTTTTCCCCTCCCCCCCACACTTTTCCCCTCCCCCCCCACACTTTTCCCCTCCCCCCCCACACACACACACTTTCCCCTCCCAGAGGGGTTTTCTGTGTCCCCTCTGCCTTGGAGACCCATCGATGCATCCACACAGGCCTCCACCCTTCAGATCCACCAACTAGTCCACACGGGGGAGAGGCCCTTTAGCTGTCCTGAGTAGGGGAAGGGCTTCAGCCATTCCTCCAACCTGCTGACCCACCGGCGGGTCCACAGGGGGAGGGGCCCTCCCACTGCCCCGAGTGCAGGAAGGCCATCAGCAATTCTTCCCATCTGCTGAGGCACTAGCAGATCCACACTGTTGAGAGGCCATTTGCCAGCCCCTAGTGCAGGTGGAGGTTTTTGTTGTCCTGCAACTTGCGGGGGCACCAGTGCTCCCAACAATCGGATTACACCGGTGATGCTGTTGTGGGTCATCCCCAGGACTGAAACTCCCACCTGTTCTGGTAGTGGAGAGTCAGTGAGCTATTTTTGTTTTCTGCTGGACTTCCCTCCGTCCAACTTTGCTTCCAGTGGGAGCTGCAGCATGTTGAGCCCAAAAGCTACTTGGGGCGGCACGGTGGCACAGTGGTTAGCACTGCTGCCTCACAGCGCCAGAGACCTGGGTTCAATTCCCGACTCAGGCGACTGACTGTGTGGAGTTTGCACATTCTCCCCGTGTCTGCGTGGGTTTCCTCCGGGTGCTCCGGTTTCCTCCCACAGTCCAAAGATGTGCGGGTCAGGTGAATTGGCCACGCTAAATTGCCCATAGTGTTAGGTTAAAGGGGTAAATGTATGGGTGGGTTGCGCGTCGGTGTCGACTTGTTGGGCCGAAGGGCCTGTTTCCACACTGTAAGTAATCTAATCTACTTTTTTTTTTCTGTCCAGTTAAAGAATTGTTGGCTTTTTCTGGGAATGAGTCGCAGTCTGTAAGAAGTAGTTGAATGCATCAGGACAACCATTCACATTCAGCAGTGACTTTGAAATTAGATATGCGGTTATGTGCGTGTGAACGACTCATCGTCCAAAAATTGCACAAAAGCTTGGAAATCAATTGTTGGAAACTGGTTGAATTGGTCAATTCTTTGTTTTCTTTTTTAATTTACCCCTTAAGTCTCTGTCTGTGAGATGGTGGGGGCATGATCATTGCTATTAATTAAATTATCTTGTTTAACTTTGCCTGAGTAAAGTTGCAGTATTTATAATTGTTAATTTTTATTTAAATTATAGTTTTGGTGTGCAAAATCTGTTCTTCAAGTCTGACTAGGAAGAGCTGAGAAATTCTGAGGGACATTGTGTGTTTTAATTTCATTGTGCTGTGAATCTGGTGATAATGACAATCGTTTGTATTGGCTTGCTCACCCTTGCTTTCACCCGAACTACTCACTGTGGTAGTGAGTTCCACAGTCTCCCCACAATCTTGAAGGTTCTCATGAAATCCTCAGTACAGACTTGGAAAGGAAAATGTTGACGAGCAGAATATAAGGTGCTATCTGCAAAAAGCCAGGAAGATATTCGACAAAGTAAAACTTTGACAATGTAGGGACAAATAAGGAACTTTGACAACAATGCAGAGATCACAAGTCAGTGTTCAAGATAACAGTCATGACAAAAAAAATTGTCTATAGACATTGGATATTGTAATTAGGCAAGTGTTGAGATGCTGTCGTTGGTTAAATCCAATAAGGTAAGACAAATAATATAACCAGAACTACTAATCGTAATTGGATGTGGATTTCCCTAAGGAGAAAGTGAGGACTGCAGATGCTGGAGTACCAGAGTTGAAAAATGTCATGCTGGAAACACACAGCAGACCAGGCAGCATCCGAGGAGCAGGAGCAGGGCTGAAACGTCGATTCTCCTGCTCCTTGGATGCTGCCTGGCCTGCTGTGTTTTTCCAGCACGACATTTATCGACTGTGGATTTCCCTAAGACAAGTGTATACTGTTGATTTGGTATAGGTAAGCTGCTCTTAAAATAATTGAACAGTATATCAAACAGATGTACTTGATCATCTGGGGGGTTTGTTGCCAACTGATGGAAGTGGCTCTGCAGGCTTGAATAAAAGCAGTGTACGAAAAGTGTCCACGTATCATCTGGTAAGTTACAGGCTCCAGGCAGTTCTACTCGAGTGTGAAAGTTGTTCAGCTCACATTCGGATTGTTGCAGGGACAATATCTCCTGTCATTTAAAAGTCTTTGATCCCAATAAAGTTCTGGTTCTGTTGCACGTTGTATGTTTTATCGATCTGTATTTCACTCGATTTTCTGTTCCTGTCATTCCCATTAGGAAGTGTGAATTCAGTACCAGATAATAGTCTCACTTCTGAATTATCATTGAGGATTGGTGTAGAACATACCAAGTGTCGGTCAGAATGGAAGAAGCTGTACTCTTTATTTAACCCTCTGCTGTCCCTGTCCTGGGAGTGTTTGAATGGGAAGGTTAGAGGGAGTTTTACTCTGTATCTAACCCAATGATGTGTCTTTCTTGGCACTGTTTGTTTGGGACAGTGTCATGGTTGCTTCACTTTCAACTGAAAAGAGTAGAGGAGGCTGTATTCTGATTGTATTCCTGTGCTGTCCCTGTCCTGGGAGTTTTAGATGGGACAGAGTGCTGATGGAGAGAGCTGTTCTATCTGTCATGAAGACCTCTGTAATTGCAGTGAATGCAGACTTGGCTGTGGGAGTGGAGGGTACTTTTACTTGAATACACCCGTCTTGGGCTTTGCTCTGCTGATCAAGATCATCTCAGACACCTTCATTCTCTTTTCCAACCAACCACAGGATGGTGAAGGATGGGTAAAAATGCTGGCATTGCCAGCGATGCCTACATCCCAAGAACGAATATATACTTTTTGTTTAAAAGTTACACTTATATTCCAAACCCTCTGATTACCTACATCGGAAAATTCATATTTGGTTGCAATATCATTTTAAAACATAGGAATGTGGCAACCGTAGAAATATAACGAGCAACAAATTGAGCAGGTAACAGGTAATGAACAGGATGGTAATTTGGACCAGAATGCTGAGTCAGCCTGACCCATGGCTGAGAGAGTTCACCCAGATGTTGCAGTTACAACTTCCCCAAAAATATGTCCCTGATGTAAGATCATTCAATGACTTGAAGAGCTAACTGTTTTTATCTCCATAGCTGCTGCCAGACTTGCTGAGTAATTCCAGCCCTTCTGCTTTACCCTTTTATGGGATTTGAGCTTCCCTAAATCAGTGTAATGAAGAACTGTGGATACTGGAGATCTGAAATACACAAAGGCAGAAATTGCTGGAGAAACTCAGCAGGACTAGCAGCACGTGTTGAGAAAGAATCAGAGTTAGCATTTCGAGTGCATTTTGACCCTTCTTCACAGCTGTTCTGGACTTAGGACAGGATATTGACTCAGTTTCTTTCTCACTCTCCAACAGTGTTGCCTGACTGGCTGAGTTTCTCCAGCAATTTCTGTTTTTGACTCTTTCACAACGGTGATGTTTGTTGCCCATCCTTAATTGCAAGGTGTCTTGCTTGCGCCATTTCAGAGGGCAGTTTAAGAGTCATCCACATTGCTGTGGGTCTGCAATCACATGTAAGCCAGACCACGTAAAGATGGCAGTTTCCTTCCTGAAAGGACATGGTTTTTTATGATGATTGACATCAGTGCCGTCGACACCATGCTGAGACTAACTTTGTGTTCCACATTTATTAGTTGGTTTATTCAAATTTCACCACTTGCTGTGATGGGATTTGATCCCATGTCCCTGGATTACTCACCCAGTGACATTACGACTACGCTGTTGTTTCCTGTACTTTACTATTTTGTGTTTACTGTTTCTGTCTTTGGCCTCTGATGTTTGGGAAATGAACCTGTTTAAAGAGCTGCCCTAAACCTGCCCCTTTGACCAAGTCTTTCGTCACCTGTCGTAATCTGTGCTCCGGTATTGTAATTTTAGAAAATAATTCTTCTTATTTTCACATGAAGCACTTTGAGGCAGTTGACTATACCACAGATGTTATTTGAATGCAGCTTGTATCCCTATCTTAACATCTGGAACTAGGGAGTCATATGTTAAAAGTGTGAGGTTGCACATTTAAGACAGAAATGAGGATTTATTTTCTCTCTTTAAGGTTGTGTGTCTTCCACAAAAGGCAGTGGATTCAGTATCTTTAAGGCAGAGGTAGATAGGTTCTTGCTAACCAAGTGGGTGACAGATTGTCGGGGATGTGGAGGAATGTAGAGCTGAGGTTGTATTCAGATCAGCCATGATCTTATTGAATGTTGCAGCAGGCTCGAAGGGCCGAGTGGCCTACTCCTGTCCCTTTGTCTGTGTCTCCCCTCTTATATCTTTGAACTGGGTCATTCCTTTCCAATATTGCCTCTTGTAGACAGTTAATTGAATACCAGAAGACCTTATATTGGGAGTGGGCACGTTGTAGCAATTGCTGTGTTTCTTATATCAATTTTGTTCCTTCTTACTCAGTGTTGCTGAAAATCTTCAAACTAAAAAGTTCCTGTTACTATCGCATCAATGGAAGTGTTGGTTTGGATGTAACGTTGTTGAATTAGCCATTCCCATCTTTTCCAGACTTCCACATTTAAAGCCCTCTAGTCTGGTTTCCACCCCTGAAACAGTTCTTATCAAGGTCATGTTTGACATTCTTTGCAGTGGTGACAGAGGTAAACATTCCCTGGGTTCAAAACCTACTAAAACAGATGGTGGAATGTAAATTCAATATAAATCTGGAATGAAGAGTCTAATTACAAAACTGTTGCGGATTGTTGTAAAAATGGGCGGTACGGTGGCTCAGTGGTTAACCTCGGGAGACTGTCTGTCTGTGTGGAGTTTGCACATTCTCCCTGTGCCTGTGTGGGTTGCCTCCGGGTGCTTCGGTTTCCTCCCACAGTCCAAAGATGTGCAGGTTAGGTGAATTAGCCATGCTAAATTTCCCATAGTGTTAGGTGCATTAGTCAGAGGGAATTGGGTTTAAGTAGGTTACTTTTCGGAGGGTCAGTGTGGACTGGTTGGGCCGAAGGGCCGGTTTCCACACTGTAAAGAATCTGTAAGGAATCTAATCTAATCTTTTTTAAAAAAACTCATCTGGTTTTCTGCTGTCTGAACCTGGTCTGGCCTACATGTGATTCCAAACCCACTGTAAGCTGGTTGAGTCTTCATTGCCCTTATGGTCAATTGTTAAAACTCACCCTTTTTGACCAGGATGTTGCTGGAATGATTTATAGACTGGATAGGCTGGGATGTTTTTTCACTGGAGTGTAGGAGGTAGAGGGGCCACCTTATGGAGGTTTATAAAGTCATGAGGGGCAAAGATAAGGTGAATAGCAAATGTCTTTTTTCTAAGGGAAGGGGAGTTCAAAACTAGGGCATATATTTTTAAAGTGAGAGGAAAAAGACTGAAAAAGGACTGGAGGAGCAACTGTTTTTACACAGAGGGAGGTTTGTGTGTGAAGTGAACTGTTAGAGGAAGTGCTGAATGTTTAAAAGTCATAGAGCCAAAGCGATGAACAGCACAGAAACAGACCCTTTGGTCCAACTCTCCATGCTGACCAGATATCCCAACCCAATCTAGTTCCACCTGCCAGCACCCAGCTCATATCCCTCCAAACCCTTCCTATTCATATACCTATCCAGATGGCTTTTAATGGCTGCAATTGTACTATCCTCCATCACTCCCTCTGGCAACTCAACACGTACCACCCTCTGTGTGAAAAGGTTGCCCCTTCGGTCTCCTCTAAATCTCAACCCCCACCACCCCCCCTTAACCCTAAACATATGCCCTATAGTTCTGGACTCCCTCAACCCATGGTGCGATCTGGGTGCGACATCTGTCACCCCATTGATTTTCAGGGTTCATTTGGCTGATCTGGGTGGGTAGGTGGTTTTCCCCCTTCCCTCACAGTTCCATGTGCGTCCCTCCTGAAGCTCAACGCTCGGTCGCGGAGGATGACCCCCTAGAAGAGAATTGCTCCGCCGGTCTAGGGTATATGATGTAGCTACACTCCCCTGCTCGCCCAAATCTCCATTTGGATAGGTACATGAATAGGAAAGGTTTGAAGGGATATGAGCCAAACACAGGCAGGGGGACTAGTTTAGTTTGGGAACAGGGTCAGCATGGACTAGTTGGACCGAAGGGTCTGTTTCCATGCTGTATGATTCTATGACCAAGATAGTGAACTTATGTTTTATGGTGCTCCTTAGGATTGTTTGTTCTACGAAAGGTGATACTGTGTATAGATAGAAATGCTCCAAGCAGGCACCACCCCCTCACCTCAATCCAGAGCCCCAACTAGTCCTTCCAGCTGAGACAGAGGTTAACCTGCACCTCTTCCAACCTAGTTTACTATATCAGATGCGCCTGATGTGGTCTTTTTTACATCGGGAGACAAAACATAAACTGAGGGAAAGTTCACCAACCATCTCAGTCGGGCCGACAGGACCTCCCAGATCCGCCAATTTTAATTCCCTTTCCAACATGACCATCCTCGGCCTCCTCTATTGCCATGACAAACCACACCTCAACTTCCGCTTGGGCAGCCTTCAGCCTGGAGGACTCACCATTGAGTTCTCCAATTTCAAATACAGTCCCTCTCCTCCCCTCCCTCCAACCCCCGTAGGCCACCAACCGGATTCGTTTCTCCAACTGGCCAACCACGTCAAACCCTCTACCTGTCTATACCAATCCCCACTCCGCCACCCTGCCCCCACAACCCCCTTTCTCTGCAGCTCCCCCGACACCCACCCCCAAACCTGAGGAAGAGTTACACCAGAAACGTCGACTTCTTCCCCTCCTGCTGCCAGGCTCGCTGTGTTCTTTCAGCCTCCTGCCTGTCTACTTTGAGTCACAAGCTGGAATGAAGTCGAGGTCGGTCCGAGTTTTGTTATCGGCAGATTCCGGGGCAGCGTTACCGGAGACCGAGGTTGCGGGTGAGTACTGGGGCGGTCGCGATGGCCTGGGTACCGACCCGGAACTCACATTGGACTGGAGAGGCCCGGTGCTGGATAGAGTCTCCACGTGGAGAAAGTGAGGACTGCAGATGCTGGAGATCAGAGCTGAAAATGTGATGCTGGAAAGGCGCAGCAGGTCAGGCATCATCCAAGGAACAGGAGAATCGACGTTTCGGGGATGAGCCCTGAAGAAGCCACATTTTCAGCTCGAGTCTCCACGTGGGCGACACGGCAGTGTGGGCGGGGCCTGGGGAAGAACGCTGCGTGGGGGCGGGGCCTGGGAGACGGTGGGGGCGGGGCCTGGGAGACGGTGGCAGCGTGGGGGCAGGGCCTGGAGGAGGAGGCGGCAACATGAAGGTGGCTGAAAATGTGTTGCTGGAAAAGCGCAGCAGGTCAGGCAGCATCCAAGGAGCAGGACAACCAACTTTTCGGGCATGAGCCCTTTTTCAGGAATGAGGAAAGTGTGTCCAGCAGGCTAAGATAAAAGGCAGGGAGGAGTGACTTGGGGGAGGGGCGTTGAAAATGCGATAGGTGGAAAGAGGTCAAGGTGAGGGTGATAGGCTGGAATGGGGGTGGGGGCGGAGAGGTCAGGAAGAAGATTGCAGGTTAGGAAGGCGGTGCTGAGTTCGAGGGATTTGACTGAGACAAGGTGGGTGGAAGGGAAATGAGGAAACTGGAGAAATCTGAGTTCATCCCTTGTGGTTGGAGGGTTCCTTGGCAGAAGATGAGGCGCTCTTCCTCTAACCGTCATGTTGCTATGGTCTGGCGATGGAGGAGTCCAAGGATCTGCATGTCCTTGGTGGAGTGGGAGGGGGAGTTGAAGTGTTGAGCCACGGGGTGGTTGGGTTGGTTGGTCCGGGTGTCCCAGAGGTGTTCTCTGAAACGTTCCGCAAGTAGACGGCCTGTCTCCCCAATTGGGTGCAGCGTATGCAATAAATGATGTGTGTGGAAGTGCAGGTGAATTTGTGGCGGATATGGAAGGATACCTTGGGGCCTTGGAGGGAAGTAAGGGGGGAGGTGTGGGCGCAAGTTTTGCATTTCTTGCGGTTGCAGGGGAAGGTGTCGGGAGTGGAGGTTGGGTTGGTGGGGGGGTGTGGACCTGACGAGTGAGTCACGGAGGGAGTGGTCTTTTCAGAATGCTGATAGGGGAGGGGAGGGAAATATATCCCTGGTGGTCTTTGAAGAAGACATGGAGGTGGCACCTGGTATGGAATACAGCGTGGGGGCGGGACCTGGAGGAGGTGGTGACGGTGCCTGGTATGGAATACAGCGTGGGGGCGGGGCCTGGAGGAGGTGGTGACGGTGCCTGGTACGGAATACAGCGTGGGGGCGGGGCCTGGAGGAGGAGGCAACATGGAGGTGGCACCTGGTAAGAAATATAGCGTGGGGGTGAGGGTGTATGTGCAGGTCAGGTGCATTGGTCAGGGGGTAAATGTTGGGTAATATGTCGAGGTGGGTTACTCTTCCGGACTCGGTGTGGACTTGTTGGGCTGCAGGGCCTGTTTCCATACGGTACTGACTTTATGAGCTTCTTTTCTGCCAACCCTAGGGAAAAGACACCTTATCTATACTCTTACGATTTTCTAAACCTCTACAACGTCACTTCTCAACTTTCTAGGCTCCAGCGGAAAAACGTTCTAGCCTATCTCGCCTCTCCTTATAATTCAAACCCTCCATTCCTGATAATGTTCTGGTAAAGTAAGGAATAGGGAATTGTATCGAATCATGTAAATGTACTGTCTGAAAAAAATTGGTTGTGTTCTTGCCTGAGATGATGACAATATCTGATATAAGTAATTACAAATCCAATTATTTTGGTCACAAAATTGAACAATCATTGTGTAACAAAAGGATCTTTGCCCTGAGGCATTGGTGCTTCCAAGCTGACCATCAAAAGTTCAGTTTGTCCCTGCATTCTTTCCTGGTTGTGTTTTTGTGCATTTTGAAAATATTCCCAATCCTCTGAGTAGAGGAGTTGGGCAGTTATGTTGTGGATGTATAGGACATTGGTTAGGCCACTTTTGGAATATTGTGTGCAATTCTGGTCTCCCTCCTATCGGAAGGATGTTGTGAAACCTGAAAGGGTTCAGAAAATATTTACAAGAATGTTGCCAGGGTTTGAGCTGAATCGGCTGGGGTTGTTTACCCAAGGGTAAGGTTTACCCAAGGGAGGCTGAGGTGTGACCTTATACACATTTATAAAATCATGAGGGGCATAGATAGGGTATGATAGATGACAAGGTAGGGAATTGGGGGAGTCCAGAATTAGAGGATAATAGGGTTAGAGTGAGGATAGGGGAGATTTAAAGGGGACCCATCGTGCAACTTTTTCATGCAGAAGGTGGTGCGTGCAAGGAATGGGCTGCCAGAGGAAGTGGTGGAGGCTGGTGTGATTACAACATTTTAAAAGGCATCTGAATGGTTATATGAATAGGACGGGTTTAGAGGGATATGAGTCAAGTGCTATCAAATGGGACTAGATTAGTTTAGGATATCTGGTCAGCATGGACAAGTTGGACCAAAGGACCTGTTTCTGTGCTGTATATCCCTATGACTCTAGCTTGCCACTAATATTTACTACGTCTGTATGTTCAGTTTTTCTCTGGTGTTGGTGCCAATGCCTTGATGTCTCATTTCTTCTTCACCACCTCCCCGGACATTAACCATTTTGTGTCTGGTTATTTCTCCAGAAGCTGTAGGTTCATCCTGAATTGACACTTTTTGCTTCCCAAATCAGACCTGCTCACTCTCAGCAGTATCCCAACATCGTGAAAGATAAAACTCGAGAAAAAGAGAGAGAGAGAGATGGTGCTTTCAATTTTGTGGAAAAAGAAAAGAATGTTCTGCAGAGAGTAGAGTTGCTTGTTCTGAATTTCTACCCTGGACTGATAGTGATGATTTTTGTAATTTTTTTTAAGAGTATTTGAAGATCTGAAGACAGAAGTTTCAAAATCAACAGATCAAGGGCTTATGCCCAAAACATCAACTCTACTGCTCCTCGGATGCTGCCTGACCTGCTGTGCTTTTTCCAGCATCGCACTTTTCAACTCTGACTCTTCAGCATTTGCAGTCCTCACTTTCATGTCAATGACTGACAGTCACTCAATTCATCAGGACTGCAACAATTTTCGACTATGATTCTGTGAGAAGGAACCAAGCTTTTTCGTTCCTGTTTCAATACGTTTTCAGCATCAGTGGGACGAGATGAGAGACCCTATTATTGCATCGCTCTGAGTGTGGAGCCTGAAAAAGTTATACGGCCTTGGAAGAGGAATTCACGCCTAGGAAGAGCTGTACGTGCTTTTGTGTGCGGATGAAGCTTCGGTCATGGAGAAACCCAAGGAATCCCACTCTGTGGAGAAACCATGGAAGTGTGACAACGGTGGGAAAGGCTTCCATTTCCCGTCTGACCTAGACACTCATCGGCGCAGTCACACCGGGGAGAGGCCGTTCTCCTGTCATGAGTGCGGAAAAGGCTTTAGCAATTCCTCCCACCTGCTGAGGCACCGGCAGGTCCACACAGGGGAGAGACCCTACAGCTGCCCCGACTGTGGGAAGACCTTTAGCAGTTCCTCCCACCTGCAAAGGCACCAGCTGGTCCACACAGCTGATAAGCCATTCACTTGCCCTGAGTGCAGGAAGGCCTTCAGCTATTCCTCTGCCTTCCTGACCCACCACCGGGTCCACACGGGGGAGAAACCCTTCAGCTGCCCTGAATGCGGGAAGACATTCAGCAATTCCTCCAACCAGCTGAGGCACCTGCGGGTCCACACGGGGGAGAAACCCTTCAGCTGCCCTGAATGCGGGAAGACATTCAGCAATTCCTCCGCCCGGCTGAGGCACCACCGGGTCCACACAGGGGAGAGGCCCTTCAGCTGCCCCGAGTGCGGGAAGGGCTTCAGCAATTCCTCTGCCCGGCTGATGCACCAGCGGATCCACACCGGAGAGAGGCCTTTCAGCTGCCCCGAGTGCGGGAATGCCTTCAGTAATAGCTCCCACCTGCAGAGGCACCAGCGAGTCCACACTGGAGATAAGCCGTTTGCCTGCCCAGAGTGCGGGAAGACTTTCAGCAGTTCCTCCCACCTGAAGAGGCACCAGGGGGTCCACACAGGGGAGAAGCCCTTCACTTGCCCCAAGTGCAGGAAGGCCTTCAAGGATACCTCTGCCTGGCTGAGGCACCAGCAGGTCCACACCAGGGAGAGGGCATTTTCCTGCCCCGAGTGTGGGAAGGGCTTTACCCAGACATCCCACCTACTGGCCCATCAGCGGGTCCACACGGGGGAGAGGCCCTTCCCCTGCCCCAAGTGCGGGAAAGCCTTCAGCAATTCCTCCAACCTGCTGAGGCACCAGCGGATCCACACTGGGGACAGGCCGTTGTCCTGTCCCTAGTGTGGGCGGAGGTTCTCATCATCCTGCAACTTGCGGAAGCACCAGTGCTCTCAACAATCTGATTCTGCCGGTGACACTGCTGTGGGTCACTCCCAGGACTGAATCCTTCCCATTCTGACAGTGAGTGCAGTGGGAGAGTCAGCGTGCCCCCCCCACCCCCATCCCCAACTTTGCTTCCAGTGGGCATTGCTGCTCATTGTGCCCGGGAGTGTTCTTTCTAGTTTTTTCTGCCCACATAAAGATTTGTTGGCTCTTTCTGGGAACGAGTCTACAATAAATAGCTAAATACTTTGGGGTGTCCATTCGTATTCAGCAGTGACTTTGAATTTAGATTTACAGTTACGTGCCTGTGAACAATCCATTGTCTAAGGATTGCACAAATGCTTGGCACTCCATTTTTGAATTGGTAATTTTAAAATTTTCTTTCTTCAGTCTCTGTTTCTGAGATGGTAGGGAAATGATCATTGCTATTAATTAGATTATCGTGTTTAACTTTGCCCTAGCAAAGTTTCAGTATTTATAATTGTTGGTTTTTGTTTAAATTATAATTTTGGTGTGCAAGATCTGTTCATCAAGTCTGGTTAGGAACAGTTGAGAAATTTTGAGGGACTTTGCATGTTTTAATTTCATTGTGTTGTGAATCTGGTGACAGTGACACTCATTTGTATTGGCTGGCTTACCCTTGGTTGTAATGCTTTTCATGCCAACCTGTTGCGATGGTAGTGAGTTCCACAGTCTCACCACATTCTGAGGTTTCTCATGAAATCCTCAGTATAGACCTGGAAAGGGAAAACGTTGACCAGGGCAGAAGATCGGGTGCTAACTGCAAAAAGCCAGGAACACATTCGACTAAAGTAAAACCTTGACAATGTATGGACAAATGAGGAACTTTGAGAGCAATAAGGAGGTCACAAGTCAGTATTCAAGGTAACGGTCACGACAAAAAGAAAAATACTGTGCGAACATTGGATTTTGTAATTCGGCAAGTGCCAAGATGCTGTAGTTGGTTGAATACAATAAGGTAAGGCAGATGAAATAACCAGAACCACTAATTGTAACTGGATAACGATAACCATAAAACAACTGTATACTATTGATTTGGTATATGTAAACTGCTCTTAAAATAACACAACAGTATATAAAACGGATGTATTTTAGTATTTGGGGAGTTTGTTGCCATCTTGTGGAAATGGCTCTGCAGGCTTGAATAAAAGCAGTGTAAGAAAAGTGTCCACGTGTCATCTGGTCAGTTACAGGCTCCAGGCAGTTCTAGAATCCTTAGTGTGCAAGCAGGCCATTCGTCCCATCGAATCAGCACTGACTATCCCACCCAGACCCACTCTGCTATCCTATCCCGGGAACTGTGCATTTCCCATGGCCAATCCACCCTCACCTTCACATCTTGTGGGAGGAGGCCAGAGCACCAGAGGAAACCCAGGCAGACACAGGGGCAGAATGTGCAAACTCCACGCAGACAGTTGGTCCGAGGGTAGAACCACACTAGGGTCACTGATGCCGTGAGGCAGCAGTGCTAACCACTGTACCACCACTCCATGTTTCCCTAAAAAAGTGAATTTCAAAGATTCGGGAATCTTTGAGAGAAAAACAAAACTCTCTTATCTTAAATGAGAGGCTAGTGTCTGGCTAGAAATGAGTGGACATAACAATGTGAATGTAAAGTCCTCTTCAGATGTCATACACCTCTATCAGATCATCTGGTTCTTCTAAGCTTGAACTGATACAAGCCCAGTCTGACATTCCCTTGTCCCTGATTATTATAAGTTGAGTAAATCAGCAACACCCGACCTCACTAGCATGACACAAGATCCCCTCTATCCAAGTTGACCTTTATCCTCTAACCTCTTGACCCCAGGCCACCATGTGGTCAGCCACAACTCACTCTGAATGAGAACAGATGAACTGACCAGACAGCAGTGAGGTGGACACTGCATCCCCAGAGAATCTGATGAGAGTGAGAAAATTGTCCAGCTCACATTTGGATTGTTGCAAGGACCGTGTCTCCTCTCATTTAAAAGTCTTTGATCCCAATAAAATTCTGGTCTGTTGTGCATTGTGTGTGCTTTATCTATGTTTCACTAGGTGATTTTCTGGACCTGGTCATTTCCCATTAGGAAGTGTGAATTCAGTGCCAGATAATAGTCTCACTTCTGAATTATCCTTGAGGATTGGTGTAGAACATACCAAGTGTCAGTCAGAATGGAAGAAGTTCTACTGTTTATTTAATCCTCTGCTGTCATTGTCCTGGGAGTGTTTAAATAGGAAAGCGTAGAGGGAGTTTTACTCTGTATCCAAGCCAATGCTGTGCCTGTCATGGCAGTATTTGTTTGGGACAGTGTCGCGGTAGCTTCACTTTCAATTTAAGAGTAGAGGAAGCTTTATTCCGATTGTAATCCCATGCTGTTCTCCCTCCTGGAAGAAGGAAGCTGAAGCACCCAGAGGAGATCCAAACAGACACCGGGGGAGAATGTGCAAACTCAGCCCAGACAGTCGTCCAAGGGTGGAATCAAACTCAGGTCCCTGATGCTGTGAGGTAGCGGTGCTAACCTCTGTTCTATCTCATTCTGCTCTCTAAAGAAGTGAATTTTAAAGACTCAGGAAGCCTTCAGAGAAAAACATAACTCTCCTCTCTTAAATGAGTGGCCACCTATTTGTTAACTGGGTCCACTCATTTCTAGTCTCTGGCACAATGGCATTCATCCATTCACATTGTTAAGTCCTCACAGGATGTTATACATCTCCATCAGATCATCTGATTTTTATAAGCTCTAACTGATAACATCGCAACCCGACAACCCCTTGACTCTGATTATAAGTTGAGTAAATTCAGTTATGAACTGCTTTGAATGTATTTACTAAGTAAAGAAACCAAATATGGTGGTCTTCCCAATACCCACTGACAAATGGAGGAAAACACCCTGACTTTATATTCTACCCCCTTACCAGAAATGAGAACATTTCATTTAAGTTGGACAGGTTTTCCTGCATTAAACTCCAATCTTGCCTGGTCCCAACCTGTCAACCACACTTTACAGTTGTCTTATTCCCTGTTTGTACATGAGTTTGCTACCTAGGTTTGGTCCATCACCAAACTGAATACCATTGCAGATACTTCCATCATCAAAGCTGTGAAAAGACATTGTGAAAAAAATGGAAGCCCTTGCTCTGTGTTCCACTCATCACCCCTTGGCAACCTGAAACATTTTGATGACTGTTGCCTGTTCACTCACCAATGCTCTATCCACGCTGTTAAATGACCTGGACAAGATGAGCTCTTATTTTGAATAATGACTTTCGATGTGGCACCATACCAAAAGACTTCTGGAATATCAGTACATCCATGGGTTCCTCTACTTCATAAGAACTAGGAGCAGAAGTCAGCCAACTGGCCCTTCGAGTCCACTTCAACATTCAGTAACATCATGGCTGATCTTTTCGTGGCCTCAGCTCCACGTACCCACCCTCTCACCGTATCCCTTAATTCCTTCACTGCTCAAAACATTATTTATCTTAGCTTTAAAAACATTTACTGAAGTAGCCTCAACTACTTCACTGGGCAGGGAATTCCACAAGTTCACAGCCACTTCTGTGTGAAGAAAGTGCTGCTCAACTCAGTCCTAAATCGGCTCCCCCCTAATTTTGCGGCTCTGCCTTCTTATCCTGGTTTCACCTGCCAGTGGAAACATCCTCTCTAAGTCTGTCTTATCTATTCCTTTCATAATTTTACGTTTCTATAAGATTTCACCTCATTTGTCTAAATTCCAATAACATAATCCCAGCTTACTCAGTTTTTCCTCATAAGCCAATATCCTTACCTCTGGAATTAACCTAGTGAACCTCCTGTGCACACACTCCAGTGCCAGTACATCCTTTCTTAAATGAGGAGCATATTACTGCACACAGTACTCCAGGTGTAGCCTCACCAGCACCCGAAACAGCTGCAACATAACCTTCCTGCTTTTAAACTCGATCCCTTTAGTGATGAAAGACAAAATTCCATTTGCCTTCTTAAATACCTACTGTACCTGCAGACCAACCTTCTGTAATTCATGCACAAGGACGCCCAGGTCCCTCTGCGCAGCAGCATATTGCAATTATTTTAAGCATTCAAGTAATAATCCTTTTTACTGTTATGCCAACCAAAATGGATGACTTCACATTTATTAACATTTTACTCCAATTGCCAAACTTTTGTGCACTCACTTAACATATATCAGGAAGCTAAGGCAATTCAGCATATCTGTAAAGACTCTTAGCGATGTTTATGGCTGCACCATTGAAAGCATTCTTTCTGGATGCATTGCGGCTTGGTACGGCAACTGCTGTGCCTACGACCGAAAGAAACTACATACAGTTGCAAACATAGCCCAGTCCATCACACAAGACAACCTTCCAACCATTGACTCCATGTGTACTTCCTGCTGCCTCAGGAACTCAGCCAACATCAAAGACCCCTCCGACCCTGGTTTAGACCATTGACTGGACACTTCAAATTTCAAATTTATTGTTGATGTCACTCTTTGTGCACCTTCTCTGCAGCCGTTGCATTGCATTCCTTGCTTTGTTCTATTACTCTGATGCACCTTGTGTAGTATATCTGCACACAAAACAAAACCTTTCACTGTACTTAGGTACATGCGACAATAATAAAGCAATGCAAATCAAACTGAATGAACCACATTGCTTGTTACTTTCTTAAAATAGATTTCCCAATGCGTGAGTCCCTTTCACAATCCTTTGTTAACTCTGCCTGATTGCAACAAGATTATAAATGTCACAATTTATTTTCCTTATTAACTGATTGCAGCATTTCTCCCTGTGACTAATGTTAAACCAAGCAGCCTCTACATTCATAGAGTCACAGAGATGTACAGCATGGAAACAGACCCTTCGGTCCAACCGTCCATGCCGACCAGATACCCCAACCCAATCTAGTCCCACCTGGCAGCACCCGGCCCATATCCCTCCAAACTCTACCTATTCATATACCCATCCAAATGCCTCTTAAATATTGCAATTGGACCAGCCTCCACCACTTCCTCTGGCAACTCATTCCATACCAGTACCACCCTCTGTGTGAAAAAGTTGCCCGTTCGGTCTCTTTTATATCTTTCTCCTCTCACTCTGAACCTATGCCCTCTAGTTCTGGACTCCCAACCCCAGGGAAAAGACTTCGCCTATTTACCCTAACCATGCCCCTCATAATTTTTTAAACCTCTATAAGGTCACCTCTCAGCCTCCAACATTCCAGGGAAAACAGTCCCAGCCTGTTCAGCCTCTCCCTATATCTCAAATCCTCCAACCCTTACAACATCCTTGTAAATCTTTTCTGAACCCTTTCAAGTTTCACAACATCATTCCGATAGGAAGGAGACCAGAATTGCACGCAATATTCCAACAGTGGTCTAACCAATGTCCTGTACAGTCGCAATAAAGGAAAGCATACCAAACGCCTTTTTCACTATCCTATCTACCTGCGACTCAACTTTCAAGGAGCTATGAACCTGCACTCCAAGGTCTCTTTGTTCAGCAGCACTCTCTAGGACCTTACCATTAAGTGTATAAGTCCTGCTAAGATTTGTTTTCCCAAAATGCAGCACCTCACATTTATCTAAATTAAACTCCATCTGCCACTTCTCAGCCCATTGGCCCATCTAGTCAAGATCCTATTGTTTAGGTCCCTAGTAGTTTTCTGACTCTGCTAAAATCAAACCCTCTTTGCTGTCCACTACACCTCCAATTTTGGTGTCATCTGCAAACTTACTAACTGTACCTCTTATGTTCACATCCAAATCATTTATGTAAAAGACAAAAAGTAGAGGACCCAGCACCAATCCTTGTGGCACTCCACTGGTCATAGGCCTCCAGTCTGAAAAACAACCCTCCACCACCACACTCTGTCTTCTACCTTTGAGCCAGTTCTGTATCCAAATGGCTAGTTCTCGCTGTATTCCATGAGACCTAACCTTGCTAATTAGTCTCCCATGGGGAACCTTGTCGAATACCTTACTGAAGTCCATGTAGATCGCATCTACCGCTCCGCCCTTATCAATCCTTTGTTACTTCTGTAAAAAACTCAAGTTTGTGAGACATGATTTCCCAAGCACAAAGCCACGTTGACTATCCCTAATCAGTCCTTATCTTTCCAAATACACATATATCCTGTCTTTCAGGATTCCCTCCGACAACTTACCCACCACCGAGGTCAGGCTCACTGGTCTATGGCTCCCTGGCTTATCCTTGCCACCCTTCCTAAACAGTGGCACCACGTTTGCCAACCTCCAGTATCCAGCACCTCACCTGTGACTATCAATGATACAAATATCACAGCAAGAGACCCAGCAATCACTTCTTTAGCTTCCCACAGAGTTCTCGGGTACACCTGATTAGGTCCTGGGGATTTTTTATCCCTGCTTCCACGAAGAGAGAAATATCCTGCAGTCTGCAGTGGCCATTTTAGAACCTAGGATTAAAACTGAAGTTCCGGTATCTTCCTTTTTGAAGATGAGAGGATGACGTCTCGTGTAGCTTTGCATGGATTGCAGAAAGACCATGTACATTACACGCAGTTAGATCACCTCACAATGTGGCATTCCACAACAAAGTCTGTTCCCTCACCTCAGTAGTCACAATGCAATATGTGGTCACTCAGTCAGCCACAAGTCGTGTTCTAGTCATGTGGTGCATCAATGAGCCCAGGACCCAGTCTGTGTCTCAGCTTGAGATCTTGTAATGGTGCAAATAATGAGTGTTTTTAATAAACTTCAAGACATCTGCCTCCACAAGAACCCATATTACATGGTGATGGGACGATTCTGCCCCTTAAACAAGGTTATACTGTCCTTGGTTTTGTTCAAGAAAGGTTGTAAAAGCAGTGGTGTGGAAAAGGCTAACAGACACTGCCTGAATCAACAACCAGAGGAAGCCTTTAGAGATTTTTTAAACACAGTTGCACAATGAAAGGGGAGTGGCCAGTTCTCCCAGCTCAGTTTTTTTTTTCCCAGTTTGGTTTGGTTTTAGCAGAGTCAGAAAATTACTGGGGACCTAGACAAGCAGCTACAATGAAACTTGCTTTAATAGACATTATTTTGCCTGACTCCACTCTCTGAAATCTCTCCTGCCTGTAAGAACCTGTGTTCAAATTTACCTTTTGCCAAGAGGTGTGTTCACAGGATGTTGCGAAATTGGAACAGCTTTGTTAAGTTGCAATAGTCAGTTGAGTTTTCATATAAGTTATTCTCAATTCTATTTTCTTTTGTTTGTGTTTCATCTGTAGTGTGTAAATAAATTGTTTTGTCTGAAACTGAGTGGTTTGACCAGCTGCATCAGTCCTGGAATATCCACTTCACTAAATAAATTTTGTGAAATTGCCTAAAAAAATAAATTAACAAGTTAGGGTGTGGCCTACAATCTTCACATTTTTTGAGGGGTTCTTGTCTGATCCATAAAGGTCTGTGTTGTAGAGAAGTATTCAGACCATATCCTACTCTGTGGTGTTTGAGCCAAGAAACCACATCAATGTGGCCATAATTGGCAGCTATTGGGTACTATCAGCTGATGGCAGTGCTGGTGGGTAACAAGTTACTGACAGCTGTTATGGACCAGACCAGACCCATGCCCAGCCCCTTCAAAAGATTTTGAGAAAGGACCCTAAACCCTCTCTTTCTTAATTTAATAGCAGATTTGAAATGTCATCTTCCAGAAGTGGTGTGTTGTGAAGTTGGATAGAGTACAGAGGAAACTTAATTATCCGAATATTGGATTATCCGAAGAAGATCTCAAGGTCCCGATAGAAACATTACATCAAAGAGGTGTTTCAATACTGATTGCGCCTTTTGTTTATAATGATTAAAAATGCACTCAGCTTACTGAAATGCTGTCAACAATCCTGGATATCTATGGGAGCCCAGGCACCATCTCCCAATGACTGACTGCTTGGCTTCTCTCTCTCCCACACTTCCCCTGAAGTTCTATACAGGCGAGTACCCTCAACTTCCCTTTCCCAGATAATCTCTCCAATATTATTGTTAGCGCGAATGAAATGATATTAGTCCGAGCCCAGAGTGCAGTTCAACAATCGGTAACGTTTATTGCTACAGTAACGCCGGCGGAGACCAACCGAGGTCCGAATCTCAGCCGCTCTCCTGTTCCTGCACGCTGCTACATATTATATACTTTTAGTTGTCAGGATGTGTGGAATTTGAGGATGAATGGGATGATAGTTCCCCATCATCACTGGAGTCGGTGCAAATAGAATGTTTCCTGCCATCCCAGGAGAGTTGCAGGGCACGCACAATAGGGTGCTAATTGGTTTATGTAAAACGGGTCTGGGTATTATCTGCTTGTCTCTCTCTGTGAGGGCAGGGGCTAGCAGCCCCCTTTGTTCGCTTGGGGTGTTGGTGTGTATTGGTCTGTCCGTTCCTGTGTGGTGGATGCCTGTCCTTTGTGTTAGGGTGGGTCCGTATCAATGGGTATGGGTGTGTTTCAGTCAGTCTCTTGATGTGATTAGGAGATGAGTTTCCATATTAATTAATTCCGGAGTTTTGGTCTATGAGTCATGGGTAGTGTTGGTATAGTGTGGATTTTATCTGTCCTCTGTCTCCCATCTCCCGGTCACGTGGGCGGACCGGCAGCTGCTGAGTTCTGTGGGTTTAAAGCTGCGACTGCTGTTTAAAACACAAAATGAATTCTTATAGTTTCCTGATGTAGGCATAGTCCCGTGGCAAAAGCAGGGCGGCTCTGATGCCCGCTTGCATTATCCTGTACAGGGCAAAGGTGGAACCTGTTGCAAATAAAAGTAGCGTGTGCACTATTTGAGACTTAACCCCCCCCCCCCCCCCCCCCCCACCCAACGGCAGCAGCATTGTTACTGTTGGTGTCCAGTCCGGCTGCTCCAGAGAGGGGATAGGGGGCCGGCGGGATACTCATGGGAGCTGATGGGGGTGGGGGGATGGGGGGGCGCCTGGGGCTTCAGAAATGCTGCAAGTCCCTTACACATAAAAGTGTGTGTCTGCTCAGAAACAAACCCTGAGACAGACAGAGGGAGCAAGGCAGGCAGAGCGAGGAAGAAGGAAACTTCAGAAAACTGAGCCCCACAGGACAGGCATTGAATCAATTAACCAAACAATCAGTTATCTGAATGAAATAGTGCCCGCCCATCTCGTTTGGGTAATCGCGGTTCCTCTGTAATTGTAGGTTGGGTGGCAAGAATTTCGAATTTGGTGGTATGTGTAAAATTGCAAAATGGGGAAAGCATTGCGTGATCCCTTTAAAAGACCATGTGTTTTTTTCTGGAGATGTAGTTTACTTAAGTGTTGCATTTTGGGAAAGCCAAATCAGGGCAGGACTTATACACTTAATGGTAAGATCCTGGGGAGTATTGCTGAACAAAGATCTTGGGGCGCAGGTTCATAGTTGTTTGAAAATGGAGTTGTAGGTAGAATAGTGAAGGTGGTGTTTGGCACGCTCTCCTTTATTGGTCAGAGCATCGAGTATTGGACTTAGGAGGTCATGTTGCAACTGTACAGGACATGAAACACACAGTATTCCAAAAGTGGTCTAACCAATCTCCTTGCTATAGAAGGGATGTTGTAGATCTTTTCTGAACTGTTTCAAGATTCACAAGGAGGTTGCCAGGGTTTGAGCTACAGGGAGGGTCTGAATAGGCTGGGGCTGTTTTTCCTGGAACATTGGAGACTGAGGGGTGACCTTATAGAGGTTTATCAAATCACGTGGGACGTTGAAAGGATAAAGAGACAAGGTCTTTTCCCTGGGTTGGGAGAGTCCAGGACTAGAGGGCAAAGGCTTAGGGGGAGGTGGGGGAGGAAGCAGTTAGACTCCTAATTGCTTTTGGAAATAAAGGATTAAGAGGAGTGAATTCCTTTGGTATTTGTAATGATTTGGATAAGTACATGAATAAAAAAGGCTTAGAGGGATATGGGCTGGGAGCAGGCAGGTGGGACGAGTTCAGTTTGGGTTATGTTCAGCATAGGAGAAAGTGAGGTCTGCAGATGCTGGAGATCAGAGCTGAAAATGTGTTGCTGGAAAAGCGCAGCAGGTCAGGCAGCATCCAGGGAACAGGAGAATCGACGTTTCGGACATAAGCCCTTCTTCAGGAATCCTTCTTCCAGCAACATATTTTCAGCTTATGTTCAGCATAGACTGGTTGGACCGAAAGGTCTGTTTCCTTGCTGTTGGACTCAATGACTCTACAACTGCAAAGGTCCTAGAAATTTATTTCCAGCTTTTTAGGAGACCACTGTAAAGTTGACTCAATCTCAGGACTGAATTCACATCATACCAATAACAGCTGAGTGAACCAATTGACAAATTTGAAGGCAGATCATAATGCCGAGGAATCAAGACTAGTGGTGAGCCACAGCAGCATCGCTGGCAGAATCCGACTGTTGGGAGAATTGGTGCCCCTGCAAGTTGCAGGACAACGTGAACCTCTGCCTGCACTCAGGGCAGGGGAACGGCCTCTCTCTGGTGTGGACACATTGGTGCCTCCTCAGGTCTGACGAGTCACCGATGGCCTTCCCGCACTCAGAGCGGGTAAACAGCCATTCACCCATGTGAACCCGCTGGTGGGTCAGCAGGTGGGAAGCCTGGGTAAAGCACTTCCCGCACTCAGGGCAGCTGAAGGACCTCTCCCCAGAGTGGAGCCCCCGGTGGGCCAGCAGAGTAGAAGAATCACTGAATGGTACGTCTAACATACGATGAATGGCTGAGGATCCTGGGATTGTATTCATTAGAGTTTAGAAGGTTGAGGGGAGATCTAATAGAAACTTATAAGATAATGCATGGCTTAGAAAGGGTGGATGCTGGGAAGGTGTTTCCATTAGGCAGGGAGACTAGGACCCATGGGCACAACCTGAGCATTAGAGGGGGTCAACTTAGAACAAAAATGAGGAGATATTTCTTCAGCCATAGAGTGTGGGTCTGTGGAATTCATTGCCACAGAAGACAGTGGAGGCCAGGATGTTAAATGTCTTCAAGGCAGAGATTGATAAATTCTTGATCTCGCAAGGACTTTCACATATTGTAATTGTACCAGCCTCCACCATTCCCACTGGCAGCTCATTCTTTACATTCACTACACTATGAATTAAAAAGTTGCCCTTAGGTTTCTTTTAATTCTTGGCTCATCCACCTCACCCTAAAGCTATTACCCTTTAGTTCTGGACTCCCGCAAACCCAGGGAAAAGACCTTGTCTATTTAACCAATCCATGCCTTACATGATTTTATAAATGTGTACAAATGCCTTCGGCACACTCGTGAAAACAGCACCAACCAATTAAGCTCAAACGCTCCAATTCTGGCAGCATCCTTGTAATCTTTTTTCACAACATCCTTCCGATAGGAGGGTGACCAGAACTGCACACAATATTCCAAAAGCGGCCTAACCAGTCTCAATGTAACCTCCCATCTCCAATGCTCAGAAGATTGGGAAAGTTGTCTTTTGTGGGTTTTGAAAATTGAGAAAGAATGGAGGGACAACCCGAACTTATGAGTGTCAGCTTGGAAGCACCAATGTCTCGGGTCCAGGGTGGGAATGGGGGAAGGAAGCCGAAATGCAGGAGCCAAGACAGAGGAAGAACAGAGGATGTAAAACTATTGCAGCTGGCTTGAAGCTGCAATGTGGATTATCGCATGCGCTGTACTTGTACCCGATGCATTTATTTGCGGGAATCGCTATCATCCATCCCTCCTCGCCCGGGTAATTAAGCCAGATACCCGAGTTTGCAGAGGCTGCTCCCTCCCTAGATTCACTCCAGTTTATTCCCCCTTCCCTCTCTCCCTCCCAGGATGGGGAGTTGCCCAGAGGAGGGTGTTTCACATTGAAACTGATAGGGCCACTTCCGTGTTGTGATGTCATAATGGGCGGAGCTAGTCCGACAGCGGAACCCTACAACAGACGGAAAGAACTGAAAAAGTGTTGCTGGAAAAGCGCAGGTCAGGCAGCATCCGAGGAGCAGGAAAATTGACGTTTCGGGCAGGAGCCCTTCATCAGGGTAAGTTAGTATGGCCGATAAACACTAACCAGAACTTCCTTGGGCATTAGCACTAATTTAGCACGGCCGATCCACCCTAACCTGCACGTCGCTGGACAGTGTGGGGAATTAAGCTCAGCCAAGGCCGGGGCTGCCACAAGGGTGGCACAAGTCTTTCCCAGAAATAACAGTTGATGGTGCCCTCACCAAGATGGCCGCCCACGCTCCCCGCCCCAAGACAACATGCGCCTTACCCTCACAAAGATGGCGGCCGTTGCCGGGCAACCCGCGAGGTCCTTCCCTAGTGAAGTAAACACTGGGCCTGTGAGGATTTTATTCGAGGCCTCAGGCCTCCCCCTAGGAGTTTATAAACTCCCCAGTCTCCCTCCTCCCGCGGTTCCCAATCCTACCCTGTCTCACTGTCTCATCTCCCCGGGGGCAGGAGCCAGGTCTTGGCGCTCGGGCCTGGCGACCTCCCCGGGATGTTCCTGAAACCTGGTCCTGTTCTGAAGGAGGATCACCGGACCCGAAACGGCTCCTCGGATTTCTCCTCACACATGCAGCCAGGGATGCTCAGCTTTTCCAGCGGCTCCTGTTCTTGTTCCTTCAGCCGCCAGCGCCATTCCTCTCCCACAAACAGTAACACTGTCTTTGTCCTGCTGCAGGACCTACACTGCACATGCGCCAGCTCTCAAGGGGCGGGGTTCCGGTGCATGACGTCTTCACCGGAGGGGGGCGTGGTTGGAGGAGTCCACCAACCAATCGGAGACGATGGGGCGGGGCGATCGTTTTTCTGGCCCCCAGCCACATGAAGGGGTTTGAAAAAAGTTTTGACTTGTTAAAAATCGTTTCATCCTGCTCAGAACTGGTATTCCAGACCTCTGGATGGGTGAAACATTGAACTTTCAAACATAAACAAAGGGATACTAAAAAAAATTAATTAAAATAGATGAGATAAATTACAAAAGAAACCTTGCACTAAAAATCAAAGAGAACAGCAAAAGCTTCTGTTGGTACGGTAAAGGGAACAGAGTCGCTAAGGTAAGTATTGATACCTTGGAAAATGAAAACGGTGAGTTAATGGGGGAATACTGAAATGGCAGAGATGCTAAATCAATACTTGTCCTCAGTTTTCACGTTGGAGGACAACAGAACAATTCCTATTGAAATGGACAAGTCAGAGGCTATAGAAAGGGGAGAACTTAAACAACTAACATCGATAGGGAAAAGGTACACAGCAAACTAGTAGGATTGAGGACAGACAGGTCCCCTGGGCCTGATGGCCGACATCCTAGGGTCCTGAAGGAAGTGGCAGCGGAGATAGTGAATTCATTAGTTACAATATTCTGAAGATCTCTGAACATGGAAAAGATTCATTGAGTTTATTTAAGACTGTTACTACTATTATAGGACAAGCCAAAACAGAGAACAGCCAGGGAATTCCTAAAGGCATGGCACTCATCCACAGATTCAATCAATAAGCACATCAACCTGGACCCAATATACTGACCACTGCAACGGACAGCTGGAACTGACAACCGGAAGCGGCAGATTCAAACCACTACAAATGCTGGAGGAAAGATCACAGAAGCGCTTCACAGGAGGCTCCCAAGCACTGAGGATGTCACCTAGACAGGGGACGAAACGTCTGCAACACAAATTCCCAGCTCGGCGAACAGAACCACAACAACGAGCACCTGAGCTACAAATCTTCTCACAGACTTTGAACACCTTTTGTGTTTATCCTATCCATGCCCCTCATTTTTTATAAACCTTCATACAGTCACCCCTTACCCTCTGAAGCTCCAGGGAAAACAGTCCTGGACCATTAAGCCTCTCCCAAATTCTCCAACCCTGGAAACATCCATGTAAATCTTTTCTGAACCCTTTCAAGGGTTTGGGGAAAAAGCAGGAAAAGGGGGTGATGAGCAGTCTTGATTGAATGGCGGAGCAGACTTGATGGGCTAAATGACCTAATTCTGCTCTTATATTTGTGAACTTTTGAACTCTGGAGCAGCCAGGACTTGAACCCGATCTAGAGTTAGGGTCACTACCTCTGCGCTACAAGACATACATAAAAATATCAAATCCTCCAGTCTCCTGAGTCACAGGTGGGGATACTAACCACTATACTACCGAGGATGCTGGACAGTTGCAAGATGGTGGAGATAGAGATGGAGAGTGGGTGGGTGTTTCAGGAACTATTATTGACATCATAGTCTGAATGGCCTCCTTATGTACTGTAACATTCTAAAACATTCTAAGCCAGCCAATGATCTGACCTGTGCCACACAAGCACAGTCCCCTGGGAAGTTACCAGAGGTATGTATGGGCTGTAGGAAGAGATCCAATTCCCTGCTTAATCTGGAATGGAATGCTCTCATGCATACCAGGGAGCGGTGATCCACTTGCTCCACATGTCATTCAAACCCAAATACATCATTGACTTCCTACTGGACAGAAAGGATTAAACTTCCCAGCAACAACTGCCTTAAAAAAAACATTCAATCTTTGTAGTCGTAGCGAAAATCACAGTTTTCCAAACTGTGGTCCAATATTGCCGACCAGGTAACAATGGTTGCTGTGGGGCTCACAGTGATGACTGAGGGGCCGTCCTTTTAGATGCTCGGTTGTTTCTGTATTGTTTTGTTAGATTAGATTCCCTACAGTGTAGAAACAGGCCCTTCAGCCCAACAAGTCCACACTGACTCTCTGAAGAGTAACCCATCCAGACCCATTGCCCTCTGACTAAGCACCTAGCACAATGGGCATTTTAACATGGCCAATTCACCTGACCTGCACATCTTTGGACTGTGGGAGGAATCCGGAGCACCTGGAGGAAATCCACGCAGACACGGGGAGAATGTGCAAACTCCACACAGACAATCGCCCGAGGCTGGAATTGTTGATGGGCTTGGCCTCATGGACTGCTCTCTGAAGCCAGATTTAAAAGAAGTTTTGAAAATCATGATGAAAATCATACCCAGAAAATCATACCCAGTGAAAAACTGTTCACCATGGTAAAAGCATTGAGAATAAGAACGCAAATTTGAAGTTGATGACAAGAAAGAAAATGTGATGTGAGAAAGAAATTTCACACAGTAAGTAAATAGATCTGGAAGACGTTGCATGGAGACGTGGTTGAAGCAGGTTCAATTAAGGGCATTGGACAATTATTTGATGACAAGCAATGTACCAGTTTCCAAGGAAATGTCAGGAAAATGGCACAAGGTCAGAAAGCTCATTTAGAGAATTGCATGGACACAATGGGCTGAATGGCCTGCTTCTGTGATTTAGTATTTCAGTGGATCAGGTCTCCGTCAGTTATGAGCATCAGGCTAACATCTGCTATTTTGTACGGTCAGTCAGGGAGGATCCGTCAGATTGATGTTGTATAATGATTCAGGATTGGGGAACTGCAGCGATTGGGACTAGGACCCCAGGTATTCACAGTATATGTCAGTGATTTAGATGAGATAACTAATTGGAATGTATCACAAATTGCAGATGACACAAAGCTGGGTGGAAGGGTGAGCTGTGAGGAGGATGCAATGTTATTTGGACAGGCTGAGTGAGTGGGTAAATGTATGGCAGGTGCAGTTTAGTGTGGATCAATGTGAGGTTATCCACTTTGGTAGCAAAAATACAAAAGCAGATTATTTGAATAACTGTAACCTGGGAGATGGGAATGTTCACCAAGAACTAATCCAAGATGGAGGACCGGAAAATTTGTGGCTGTAAGAGCTGCTCTTTTTTAAAGATATTTTCAGTGTTGGAGGCGATTTCCTTGAATTCCAGGAGCAGCACTGACTGTTTTATATACTGTTGCATTGTTTTGGAGTTTTGGAGTAAAAAAATCAAGTCAACAGCACTTTTAAAAGAGAGAAAGACAGCTAAAGGCAGCGAGCACATGGTCTGAAAGAGAGAGAGAGAGAGAAAATCCTACACTGCTAGCTGACACAGCAGTGAATCTATGTAGTTACTGCCTTTGTTGTTTGAAATCATGTATCTCTGAACATTGGAGTGCATCTAGGAAAAATTAACAAACAGCAAAATTCACAACTGGTCTTGGTGAAATCTGTGTGGGAGAGCTCACAGCACAGGAACAGAGAAGTGCATAGTTTTTAATGTGTAACCTTGCTGTAAGTCTGCGGTAGTGAATAGAGTGGGTTCTTTCTTGATTATTTGTTTTGAGATTTTAGAAGCTCACCAGCGGGTCCACAACAGGGAGCGGCCAATCACCTACTCCGAATGCAGGAAGAAATTCATTGATTCTTCCAGCCTGCAGACGCACCAACGGGTCCACACCGGAGACAGCCTGCTCACCTGCTGTCAGTGTGGGAAGGGCTTTACCCCCTTCTCCCACCTGTGGAGGCCATTGCAGGGTGATTGAAGGAATGACAGCCGAGTGCCATTATCGACTGGACGATCAACCCAGCTTTGGGGACTCCTGGGTTCGAATCACACTGTGGCAGATGGCAGAATTCGAATTCAGTCAGAAATCTGGGGTTCAGAATCTAATGATGAAACCATATTCTGGGAAAAAAATATCCCATGAGATTCACTCATGTCAGAGTCTGTCTGTATCCCAATTTTGAGTCAGACTGGTTCTATTTCCATCGTAGAATTTATAACATATTACATGGATAGACTGTCTGAAGATTGTGCGTTTTTTGAGCAAAATAGAATGTACTTGCAATTAAAATCCTGCAATTGCAAATTCACACCATAGACTGATGTGTGTGTCTGGGTATGTGCGTGCTTGGTAAAGTGTGTGAATAATGGAGTATAAGCCTGTGAGAGGGTGTGTGTATGTGTGTGTGTCTGAGTGCGAGCATGAGTGTGAGAGTGAGAGTGAGAGAGAGAGAGTGTATAGTGTAGTGGGGTCACCTGTAGTGTGACATGAACCCAATGTCCCAGTTGAGGCCACCCTCATGGGGTTCCAAATTTGGATATCAGCCTCCGCTCAGCTACCAGAAATGATTAAGCAGTTACACAACACACATTGGAGAGGGCAGGGTGGGCCTTGTCTTTCGATTTGCGGAAGTTGAGACGCTCTGGATGCTGTGATCCAGGGCAAACACAGGCTGGTGGACCTTCGGCTCAGAAAGATGCAGCTGGAAGCCGGGTTGCAGACACGTTGGGGGAAAAGGGGAAAGTTAACTGGACACTTTATTCTGGGAGATGGTCTTTCCTCTACGGACAAAGCCTTCTGACTGGGTCAGTGGACAGGGTCAGGAGGATGTCAGCACAAGTCAGACAGAACGGGTGGCACGGTGGCACAGTGGTTAGCACTGCTGCCTCACAGCACCAGAGACCCGGGTTCAATTCCCACCTCAGGCGACTGACTGTGTGGAGTTTGCACATTCTCCCCGTGTCTGTGTGGGTTTCCTCCGGGTGCTCCGGTTTCCTCCCACAATCACAAAGATGTGCAGGTCAGGTGAATTGGCCATACTAAATTGCCCGTAGTGTTAGGTAAGGGGTAGATGTATGGGTGGGTTGCACTTCGGCGGGGCGGTGTGGACTTGTTTGGCCGAAGGGCCTGTTTCCAAACTGTAAGTAATCTAATCTAATAAAGGGGATCTGAGAGAGCTCTGCACGAGCGAGGAGCTAACTGGCTGCATGGTGGGTGTAAGAACAATGTTGGGGAGGGGGCAGTGGTGGTCAGGGAGAGAATAGTGGCAGGGATTGTCACCATTCTCTGCAGTTGGCAGCAGAAGACCAGGTTGCATCAGTGTCTGCCTGGCGCCAGGATTTGGGAACCGGTGTGCTCAGGGCTGGAGAAATGGAAAAGGGAAGTTGCAGCAGGCGTGGGTCTAACAATGTCAGGAGGAGAGAGCCGCTGCTGAAGGCTCATGAGAAGTCAGAAGCTACAAAGACAAAGCAGAACTTCAAAGCTCTAGGTGGCATGGTGGCTCAGTGGTTAGCACCACTACCTCACAGTACCACGGACTTGGGTTCAATTCCACTCTCATGCAGCTCTCTGTGTGGACTTTGGCATGTTCTCACCTTTGTGTCTGCGTGGGTGAACTCTGGGTGCTCCAGTTTCCTCCGACAGTCTAAGCATCTGAAGTTTAGGGTGGATTGACCATGCTGAAGTGTCCAGGGATCTGCAACCTAGGGTGGGTTCACTATGGGGAACTGCAGGGAAAGTGGGTGGGATGCTGTTTGGAAGGTCAGTCTGAATTTTATGGGCCGAATGGCCCATATGGATTATATGAATCTACCGTCTATTGAGAAACGACTGCACCCACCCTCTCCTCCCCTCCACCCTCTGTCCCCTATCCATTTTCTCTCACTCTCCCCCTACCCTCTGCTCCCCTATCCATTCTCTCTCTCTCTCTCTCCCTCTTCCCCCCCCCCCCACCCTCTGCACCCCTGTCCATTCTCTCTCCCTTCTACCTTCCCCCCATCTTTTCTCGTATCTCGAGCCCTCTTTGATTGCTGTATCAAGCCCTTCTCGGGAAAGAGAGAGAATGAATGGTGATGTCTCAACCAGGAAGACAGGGGTGCACAAGAAATAGCTGATCTTTAAAATTGAGAACAGCTGAAATTATATAATCAGAAACATTGTTAATGTCTAAAGGCATAAAGCTGCAGACATGTTTCTGAAACTTGCATTGAACTCGGCGAGTAGTCATACAGCGCAGAAACAGACTCTGCAGTCCAGCTCACCCATGCTGACTGGATATCCTAAATTAATCTTGTGACCCATTTGCCAGTATTTGACCCATATCTCTCTCAACCCTTCCAATACATATATCCAACCAGATGCCTTTTAAATGTTATAATGGTACCAGCTTCCATCACTTCCTCTGGCAGCCCATTGCACACACGCACCACTCTCTGTATGAAAAAAATACAAATCTATGCCTTCCTCACTCCCTCGTTTTATCTGTACTTATACCTTCGGGGATCTCTGGACTTGGACAGCAAGGTTCCTTTGTTCCTCAGCACTCTGTAGGGACCTACTATTTATTGATTACTTTCTTCCATTATTACATTTCCCAGAATGCCTGGAGATTAAATTCCATCTCTCTCTGCCCCATTTACCAGCTGATTGGTATCAAAGTGTAGCCGGAGACCATCCTCCTCACTATCAATACCACCACCTTTCCTGAGTTTACTCCTAAACAGAGGGGGGGCAGCACTGTCTCCGGCTGAGCAGTGGGAATTGTGTGTGTGTGTTGTGGGGGCTTGGAAACTTTGCAAACTCCCTTTCCTTCATTTTTTATTTCCCCCAAATCCTTGCGATTTGAGTTTTTATAACAGAAAACAGCACAGGGTTTAATTTTAACTTCCCACTGGCTGAAACTTTGTCCTCCCCTCTAACGTCTGAGAGTAAAACACTTTCCTTCCCCTCCCCTCCCTCCATGTGTAACACAGAGTTGTGGGATTGGCACCTGTTGTTATTTTGTGATCTATTCCAAATGAAATTTTATCTCTGCGCAGGCACAAGTGACAAGTCTGTTTTTGTGCTTTCTGCGAGATCAGGCTAGCAGCTTTTAAATCCTTATGTTAAGCAGCAGAAACAAACAGTAGATCAGCAATTGTATTTTGAGAGTGGTAATTCTAGCCCTGGTAATCCCGTTGGGTCAACAGAGAGAGAGGGAGAGGATGTCACACCTAAAGTGCATTCAGAAGAGTTGTTACACTTGTTCAGTCAGTTGAGTTGGTTCTGCCCACAGATGTGACTGGATGTTGCTTTTCATGGATCATAATTAAACTACAACGGAACTCATTAAATTCAAGGAATTCAATTGAAAGCGCAGTTTGAGTGAATAAATGGAAAACTGCTTAAAGATTGGCTCCTGGTCTTTTACTTCACCAATTAGAAGTTGTTGGTTTGACAGCTCTCCTAATCATAGAATCCCTACAGTGTGGGAGCAGGCCATTTAGCCCATCGAATCAACACTGACCCTCCAAACAGCATCCCATCCAGACTCACAAAAATGTGCACCGCATGTGTGCAGAGAAGGGGATGCTGGGAGTGAGTGGGATGCTTTCACCACCACCATCTCCCTCCAAGACCCAAACATCCCCACAGCACCACCTATCCATTCCTCCAACACCACAGTGCCTCTGGCCTTACCCCCTGCCAACCACAGTGCCACTGTCCATTCTCCCTGCCACTCACAGCGCCCCCCCATCCATTCTCCCCGCCACCCACAGCATCCCCTAACCATTCTCCCTGCCACCCACAGCACCCTGTCAATTCTCCCCCACCAACTACAGCACGACGTGCCCATTCTCCCCTGTGGCCCCACAACACCCCCATCAATTCTCCCCCGCCATTCATGGCTCCCCCCTCTCCATTCCCCCGTGCCACCCACGGCACCCCTGTCCATTCCCTCATCACCCCCGGTACGCCGTCCATTCTGTCTCTCTTTCTTTCTCTCATCCCCACCCTCTGCATCCCTGTCCAGTCCCTCTTCCCATCTTCTGACTCCCTATGCATTTTCTCTCTCCCCCAAACCCTCTGCTCTCCATCCCTCTGTTCCCCCATATATTCTCTTTCTCCACCCACGTTCTGCCCTCTGTCCATTCTCCTGCAATCCAATGACTCCCATCTATTCTCTCTCCCCTCACCCTCTGCACTCCACTATTTCTCTACCCCACAATGCTCTGTACCCCATTCTCCCTTGGTCCCCTCCACCATTCTTTGCTGCCCCATTCTCTCACTTTGCCCCCTACCCTTTGCCCTGCAGGTCTTTCTCTTCCCTCCCCCCCACTAACCTCTGCCCCCCAATCTTTCTCTAACCCCACCCTCTGTTCCTGTCCATTTTCTGTTTCTCTACACACCACCCTCTGCCCTCTCATCCATTCTCTCTCTTTTCTCCCCATCCTTTCTCATGCCTCGAGCCCTCTTTGATTACTGTATCAAGGCCTTTTCAGAAGAGAGAGAGAATAGATGGTGATGACTCAACTTGGAGTCAGGACGGGTGACAAATGGCTGATCTTTAAAATTGAGAATAGCTAAAATGATACATTCAGAAACATCATTAATGTCTGAAAGCATGTTCAATTTTTAAGAGCTGCTGAAATCTTCTGAAACTAGCATTGAAATAGGCACAGTTAGGCCACAGCTCAGGACAAGCTGTAAGGGGTGAATGGCCTATTCTTAGTCTCATGAAATTGGTTCTGACTATGTCAAAATAGAGTTTTAGATTTGTATAGCACAGAAACAAACTAAATTAATCTAGTGACCCATTTGCCAGCATTTGGCCCATTTCCCTCTGAATCCTTCCTATTCATAGCCCTATGAGAATGCATTTTAAATATTGTAACTGTACCAGCCTCCACCACTTCATTGCATACACATACCACCCTTTGTGCAAAAAGGTTGGCCCTTAAGATCCTCAGAAATCTTTCCCCTCTCATCCTCACCTATGCCCTCCAGTTCTGGGCTCCCCTCCCCCCAAACATGCGGAAAAGACATACAAAAGTTGATCAGCCAGACAAAATGCAAAAGCAATAAAATGTCGAGCCACGGGGGAACAAAATTGTTGCTCTACCTTTGTTTTCCTATTTGCATTTGGAGACTTAAAATCTGTCCGTAAAACTAGCATCCCCACAAGAGTATATTGCCAATATTTGCTGGTGTCAGCAACGCAGTGCGCATGCTCATAGCTGCCCAAACGAGAGGCGCGCGACCTGTTTTTGATGGACCAATCGGAAGCCCTGGAGGACCAGTAGGAGATTGGTCTTCCTGCCAATCAGAGCCACCGCATTGTCTGAATGCGGAAGTTGGACCACGAACTTCTGAAGCTGCTGCTTGTGCTCCTCTCTTTGGAATGTAGATTGAGCTTCACCCCAGACTCCAACTTCCTTTCTCCGTCCAACATCTGTGAGTATGGTCGTCTCTTTTCTCACCCACGTTTTCCATTTCACTTTTTTTCATTCTGGGGTTCGGTTGTTGACTTGCAGCAACTGAAAGGAAAAGGAGTGAATCCAGGCAGAGACATACACTGGAAAAATTGGTCCAGGTCTGTGTCTCAATTGGCAAAATACATCGGCAGGGGACTGCAAGAACACACTAAGCCAGGCAGCATAAGGAGGTGGACAAGGCGATGTTTTGGGTGTAAACCTTCTTCGTGGCGGAGTGGGAGAGTGCAGGGGGAACTGTAGATGGGGCATTAAAATGGGTGGTGACTGGGAGGACCCGTCAGTCTCTGCGGACCCGGCTGCGATGCTCGGCGAACCGTTCCTCAAGTTTACTCTTGGTCTCCCCGATGTAGAGAAGTCCACAGTTGACAAACACATGGCAAATACAGTACCACAATGTGAAGTTATAGCATTTGCAGTAAAAAAAAAAGCAGAAAGGAGGTGCATTATTTAAATGGTGATATATTGGGGTGTGGATAAAGTGAGAACTGGAGATCAGAGTCGAAAAATGTGGTGCTAGAAAAACAGCAGGTCAGACAGCAACGGAGGAGCAGGAGAGTCGCCGTTTTGGGCATGGGTCTTTCATCAGGAATGGACGTACAAAGGGGCCTCAGCGTCCTCCTACACCAGTCAATGCCAGTTGTCAGACAGGAGCAACAAGCAAGGCAATGGTACATTAGCAAGAAAAATTGAGTTCAGAAGTTAACCAACCTCTGGACTTCTGGTACCTCTCCTGTGACTATTGATTTACAGATATCTCAGCAAGGGGCCCAGCAATCACTTCCCTAGATTCCCACAGAGTTCTAGAGGCACCTGATAAGGTCCCAGGTATTTATCCACCTTTGTGTTTCGAGACATCCAGCATCACCACCTCTGTAATATGGATATTTTTCAACATGTCACCATCTATTTCCCTACAGTCTATATCTTCCATAACCTTTTCCACAGGAAATACTGATGCAAAATACTCATTTAGTATCTCCCCCATTTTCTGCGGTTCCACACACAATCCACCTTGCTGATCTTCGAGGTGCCCCATTCTCTCCCTAGTTACCCTCTTGTCCTTAATGTATTTGTAAAAACCCTTTTGATTCTCCTTCACCCTATTTTCCAAAGCTATCTCATGTCCCCTTTTTGACCTCCTGATTTCCCTCTTAAGTATACTTGTTTATACTTTGTACCTTTATACTCTTCTAAGAATTCACTCGATTATCCTGTCTATACCTGACATATGCTTCCTTTTTTTTTTGAATCAAACCGTCAATTTCTCTAGTCATCCAGCATTCCCTACATCTATCAGACTTTCCTTTCACCCCAACAGGAATATACCATCTCTGGTCTCCTCATTATCTCATTTCTGAAGGCTTCCCATTTTCCAGCCGTCCCTTTACCTGCGAACATCCGCCCCAATTAGCTTTTGAAAGGTCTTGCCTAATACTGTCAGACTTGGGATTCCTCCAATTTAGAACTTCAACTTTTAGATCTGGTCTATCCTTTTCCATCACTATTTTAAAACTAATAGAATTATGGGCGCCGACCCAATGTGCTCCCCCACTGACACCTCTGTCACCTGTCCTGCCTTATTTCCCAAGAGTAAGTCAGGTTCTGCACCTTCTCTAGTAGGTACATCCACATACTGAATCAGAAATTTTCTTGTACACACTTAAATTCCTCTCCAACGAAATCCTTAAACCTATGGCAGTCCCGGTCTATGTTTGGACAGTTAAATCCCCTACCATAACCATATAAGGGGAAAAAAGGGTCTAAAACTGGGCAAATCCTCCAGGTCCGGCCTCAGCAATGCCATATATAGTTGCAGCAACATTTCCTTACCTTTTGTATTCTATTCCTTTAGCTATCAAAGCCAACGTTGCATTCACTTTCTTTCTTATCTATTGTACCTGCATGCTAGTTTTCTGTGACTCCTTAATGAGGATACCCAGATCCCTCTGCACCAGAGCACCCCAAAGTCTCTCCCCATTTAGACAGTAGGTCACCTCCTTTTTTTTTAACCAAAATGCATGACCTCACACTTATCCACCTGAAACTCCATCTGCCACATTTGGGCCCACTCTCCTAACCTATCTATATCTATTTGTAAGGTTCTTATTTCCTCATTGCAATTTACCGTCCCACCTATTTTTGTGTCATTCACACATTTGGCAAAAGAGCCTTTTATCCCTGTATCCAAGTCACTAATGTGGATTGTAAATAGCTGAGGTCCAAGGACCCAACCCTGTGGCACCTCAGTAGTTACATCTTGCCATCCAGAAAAAAAGCCATAGATTTGGACTGTCTGTCTTCTGCCGATCAGCCAGTCACCTATTGAAGCTGATAAATTACCCCTAATCCCATATGATCCCACCTGTGAATTAACTTTTTGTGTGGCACTTCAGCAAATGCCTTCTGAAAGGCCAGATATATTACATCTACAGGATCACCATTATCCACTTTGCTTGTTACATCTTTGAAGAACTTAGTCAAATCTGATTTGCCCTTCATAAAACCATGCTGACTCTGATGGATGGAGTTTTGATTTTCAGACATTCTGATATTGCTTCCTTGATAATTGATTCTACCAGCAGGTGTTAAACTAACTGGTCTGCAATTTCCCACATATTGCCTCCCTCCCTTTTTGAATACAGGTGTTATATTAGCATTTTTCAAATCCACTGGAACCATAAGACCATAAGATATAGGAGTAGAAATGAGACCATTCAGCCGATCGAGTCTGCTCCACCATGGTTGACTGGTTTATCAACCCCATTCTCCCACTTTCTCCCCATAACCTTTGATCACCTTGACAATCAACAACCTACCTATCTCAGTCTTAAATAAACTCAATGAATCTTTCTCACGTGTAGAGAACTTTGGAATATTATAACTAATGAATCCACCATCTCCACTGCACTTCCTAATGTATTTTTAAGAAGCAATGAACCTAGACTCCAAGGTCTCTTTTTTAAGCAATACTCCCAAAGACCTTATCATTATGTGTTGAAGTCTTACTAAGATCAGCCTAAATTCGACAACTGCATGATGCATCTCGGGCCATAGTCTGGTGTGTGGATTACCAGGTGCTGGGGATTTGTAAACTTTTAATCCCATCAATTTCTCCAACACCATTTCCCTACGACTACTCAGTTCCTTCAGTTCTGCTCTCAATGGATCATGTGTTCCCCAACATTTTGGGGACGTTATTTGTGCCCTCCTTTTGTGATTATATCAGCAACCTATGTGGTTAATTGGTCTGCCATCTTTGTTCCACATGAGAACTTTGCCTGTTTCTAATTGTAATTGTTTTCACCAATCCTTTTCTTTCCCCCCTTCACATACCCTATTTTCCCCTTTTAATCAATCCTTTTGTTGAAACCTGAACTGCTCCCAGTCTTCAGACTAGCTGCTTTTTGTTAGCTAATTTGTATGCCACTTCTTTGGATCCAGTCCTGTTCATAATATTCTTTGTTCGCTGTGGCTGGGCCACCTTTTGTTTTATTTTTCAGACAGGATGGAACAACTATTGCAGTTGCTCCAGGTGCTATCTAAATGTTTGTCATTTCTTTCAATAATGTGCCCTCGTTTGTTGCAGCCTTTTTGTGCCTGTAATTTCCTTGCTTTAGATTTAAGTCCCCAGTCTCAGTATCAACTCTGTTGCTCTCCAACGTAATGGAAAATTCTCACTCAGTTCTTCACTCTTCCGCAAGGGACCTCTCACAGCTACATTGCCAATTATTCCCTTCTCATGAAGGAATTAACATTTTGGAATTAAATTGCCATTAGCCAACAGAACCATTGCAATTTTTGGGAGATTGTGTGCAATTCGGGTCTCCCTCCTATTGGAAAGATGTTGTGAAGCTGGAAAGGGTTCAGAAAAGATTTACAATGATGTAGCCAGGAGGTTTGAGTGATAGCGAGAGGCCAAATAGACTGGGGCTATTCCCCCTTGCGCGCCGGAGGCTGAGAGGTGACCTTATAGACGTTTATAAAATCATGAGAGGCATGGATAGGGTAAATAGACAAGGCCTTTTCCTTGGGATGGGAGAGTCCAGAGCTAGAGGGTAACAGGTTCAGGGTGAGGGCTGTGGGATGGGGGTGCAGATTTAAAAGGGACCTTGGGCATCTTTTTCATTCAGAGGGTGGTGCTTGCAACGAAAGAGCTACCAGAGAAAGTGGTGGAGGCTGGTACAATTACAGCATTTAAAAGGCATCTGGATGGGTATATGAATTGGAAGGGTACAGAGGAATAGAAGCCAGGTGCCAGCAAACGGGGCGATATTAATTTGGGATATCTGGTTGGCGTGGACAAGTTGGACTGAGAGTTTCTGTGCTGTATATCTCTGACTCTGGCTATCCACTAGATATTTGCCACGTCTGTATGTTCAGTCTTTCTCTGGTGTCGGTGTCAAAGCCTTAATATCTCATTCCACTCCCACCTCCTGGGATGTTAACCATTTTGTGTCTGTTTTTTTCTCAAGAAGCTGTATTGCAAGTTCAACCTGAATTTACACTTGTTTTACTCCCCAGAATCAGACCTGCTCATTCTCAGCAATATCCCAATGTTGTTGTGAAAGATATTAACTTTCAGGTGGAGTTATCCAAATTTCAGTGATGTCAGTCCTGACGTTTTTGCTTTTCTGCCCCTATAAGATACTGAATCAGCACCTTCAGGAGAATTAGTTAGAGCAGAGTGAGAACCGAGGGGGAGAGAGAGGGGGATGGTGCTTTCAAATTTATGAAATAACAAAAGAAAAGAATGTTCAACGGCAAGTAAAATTCCTTGTTCTGAATGTCTACCCTGGACTAACAGTGACGACTTTTGTAATCTCTTTTAACAGAGTATTTGAAGATCTGAAGACGGAAGTTTCAACATCAGCAGATGAAGGGCTTATGCCCGAAACAGACTTTGCTGCTCCTCAGATGCTGCCGGACCTGCTGTGTTTTGCCAGTGCCGCACTTTCTGACTCTGACTATCCAGTGTCTGCAATCCTCACTTTGATGTCAATGTCTGACAGTCATTCAATCCATTGAGACCGCAACAATTTTCAACTATGGATCTATGAGAAGGAGCAAAGCTTTTGGTTCCTGCTTGAGTGCGTTTTCAGTATCAGTGGGACTGGATGAGAGACCCTACTGTTGCAGCGCACTGAGTGTTCAGCCTGAAACAGATATACCGGCCTGGAAAGTGGAATTCACAGCAGGAAGGGCCTGTACACAATTTTGTGTGCAGCTGAAGCTTTAGCCGTGAAGAAACCCGAGGAATCCTGCCCTGTGGAGAAACCGTGGAAGTGTGGCAACTGCAGGAAAGGCTTCTGTTTCCTGTCTGTGTTGGAGACTCATCGGCGCAGTCACACTGGGGAGAGGCCGTTCTCCTGCCCTGAGTGTGAGAAGGGCTTCGTCAATTCCTCCAACCTACTGACCCACCAGCGGGTCCACACGGGGGAGAGGCCGTTCACCTGCCCCGCGTGCAGAAAGGGCTTTACCCAGGTCTCTGCCCTGCTGAGGCACCAGTGGGTCCACACGGGAGAGGCCCTTCAGTTGCCCCATGTGTAGGAAGGGCTTTATCTGGGCTTCCAACCTACTGACCCACCAGCGGGTCCACACAGGGGAGAGGCCCTTCCCCTGCACCAAGTGCAGGAAGGCCTTCAGCCATTCCTCAGACAGGCTGAAACACAAGCAGGTCCACACTGGGGAGAGGCCCTTCAGTTGCCCCGAGTGTGGGAAGGACTTCAGCGATTCCTCCAACCTGCTGAGACACCGGTGGGTCCACACCAGGGAGAGGCCGTTCAACTGCTCTCACTGTGGGAAGGGCTTCACCCGCTCCTCCCACCTGCGGAGGCACCAGAGAGTTCAAGTGCCATCGCAAGGGGATTGAAGGAGCGATGACAGAGTACCGTTATTGACTGGATTATCAACCCAGTTGTTGAGACTCCCGGGTTCGAATTCCGCTGAGTCAGATGGCGGAATTGGAATTTGGTCAGAAATCTGGGTTCAGAATCTAATGATGAAACTGTTTTCATGGGTGGGGGGAGCTGGAGAAAACCCCCATCTGATTCACTCATGTCCTTTTTAGGGAAGGAAACTGCCGTTGTGGGAAAGGATTCACTCAGTCAGGGCAGGAGAACGGCCTCTCCCCGGTGTGACTGTGCCGATGAGTCTCCAACACAGACGGGAAACAGAAGCCTTTCCCGCAGTTGCCACACTTCCACGGTTTCACCACAGGGCGGGATTCCTCGGGTTTCTTCATGGCTAAAGCTTCGGCTGCACACAAAATTGTGTACAGGCCCTCCCTGCTGTGAATTCCTCTTTCCAGGCCCGTATATCTGTTTTAGACTCCACACTCAGTGCGCTGCAACAGTAGGGTCTCTCATCCAGTCCCACTGATACTGAAAACCAGCTGCATCCTTTACCCAGTCTGGCCTTTGCGTGACTCCAGACCGATAGCAGTGTGGTTGACTCTACACTGCCACCCCCAGCAAATGAGTGGGGAGCAATGTACTTGGATAGAGGGTGTGGGTTGAAATTGCTGAGTGAGGCAATACAGGTTCAGGCTGTACCAAGGATCCAATTACAAAGGGACAGCTTGGTGCTGACCAATAGTAAAGAAAGTGGGGGGTGGGAGGAGTGTGAGCACTTGGGCCTTGAGCTGTTGAAAAGAAAAAGCTACATTCTCAACACCTTTTTGCTGGGGGGGGATCTGCAGTTGTAACAAAGTTAGGTCGCAGTAAAGGTTACCTGAATTTACTGAAGGGTTCAGACTCTCATTGAATTGATTTATTGTCACGTGCGCCGCGATACAGTGAAAGGCTTTGTCTTGTGAGCAGTACAGGCAGATCACAGAGTTAAGTAGCAAAGATATGTAAATAATAAATAAACAGCTGCAAAAACAAAAACACAGGTCCAGGTGAATGTTAAGAGTTTGAAAGTCCATTCAGTATTCTAACGACAGTGTGGTAGGAACTGTTTCAAAACCGGCTGGTGTATGTGATCAGGTTTCTGTACTATCCACCCCAACGGTAGAGGTTGAAGAAAAACATTGCCCGGCTGTGATAGGTCTTTGAGAATGCTGGCGGCCTTTCCTTGACAGTGGGCCTGATAGATGGATGATATAGATGGGAGGTTGACCTTTGTGATTGTCTGGGCTAAGTTCAACACTCTGTGTAATTGTCTCTGATTTTGAATGGTACATTTGAAAGCTTTGACCTCCAAGAGGTTTTTGTGTTAAAGCTGCTCATTTCTTTCAGCCTCCTGCACTAAGTTTCCAATGTCATGTATCAGATGGAGCAGTGAATGACTAGCTAATATCATTGAAATTGTAAATTTTTCAGGAGTGCGGTTACTGCGTCATTTCATCAGCATCGTAATGTTTACAGACAGCACCGGGAGGTATGGGCTGTCTCCACTAGAAATGATGTGGAGGAGCCAGTGTTGGACTGGGGTAGACAAAGTTAAAAACACAACACCAGATATAGTCCAATAGGTTTATTTGGAAGCACTAGCTTTCAGAGCGCTGCTCTTCATCGGGTAGCTGTAGAACAGGATCATAAGACACAATTTATAGCAAAAGATCACAGTGTCATGCAACTGATGGGATATATTGAACAAGCCTAGAATGATAGTAAGTCTTTCATCTTTTAGAATGGGTTGCAGGTTTCAGTTCATTCATATGTAAACCCCAGAACTACTTTTAAGTCCCCATTCTCAAATGTTTTATAAAGGTTTTATAAAAATAGGAGACATCTCAGCTCATATAATGCATGAAAGGTGTGAGGTTCAAGTCTGTCTGTATCCCACTCTTGTTTGAATCAGACTGGTTCTATTTCCAAAGTAGGAATTTATAAAATATTACATGGATTAACTGCCTGCAGATTGTGCACTTTTTGAGGAAAATTGAATGTATCTGCAAATGCACATTCACCCCATAGACTATTATCTGTGTGTGTGTGTTTGCGTGTGTGCATGCTTGGTAAAGTGTGAGTGTGATTGGAGTTTAAGTCTGTAAGAGGGTGAGTATTTTGGTTGGGGTGAGTGGTGCATATGTGTGTGTGTCTGAGAGACAGCATGTTTATGACAGAGTTGTGGATAAAAGCGAGGGGTTGCATTTTGCTAAAACAAGGGCAGGACTTGTACAGGTAATGGTAGGGCACTGGGTCGTGTTGTAGAACAGAGAGACATGGTGGCTTTCAGGTACATTGTTCTTGAAAGGTGCATTGCTGGGACACAGGATGGTTAAGAAGGCATTTAGCAGCATTGCCTTCATTGTTCACACCGTTGAGATAGGAGTTGGGACATCATGTTGAGGATGTCCAGGATGTTGGTGAAGCCATTTTGAGTACTGAGTACAGTTCTGGTCACTCTGTAATAGGAAGAATACTATTGGAGGGGGTTTGGAAAACATTTTCCAGGATGTTGCCAGGACTGGAGGGATTGAGTTATAAGGAGAGACTGGGACTTTTTTCAGTGGAGTGCAGGAGGTTGAGGGGTGACCTTATTGAGACTTAGAAAATCATGAGTGGTGTCGGTAAGAAAAATAGCAAAAATAGCGACGAGCATGTACGGTTCTGTCAAGCTACAGGAGAACACAATTGTGGCTCTACTCTTTTTTTTTCCCTATTGGCATTTGACCACTTAAAATCTGTCAGTAACAGCAGCTTCGGCAGAGCATATTGCACATGCTCCTCGGTGTCAGCAAGGTCTGTGCGGGTTAGCCGGTGTCAGCAAAAACTGCATGCACATCGCTGTCCCCGGAAACGGTTCGCGACCTTCATTGACCAATGGGGAACATTGGCGGACTGGAAGGAAACTTATCCTCCTGGCAATCAGAGACCCCCTACTGTCTGAATGTGGAAGGTGGACCATGTCCTTCTGAAGCTGCTGCTGTTCCTCTCTCTCTAAATGAAGATTGAGCTTCACCCCAGACTAACTTCCTTCCTTTGTCCAACATCTGTGAGTATGGCACTCTTTTCTCACCCTCGTTTTCCATTTATTTTTCATTCAGGGCCTCAGTTGTTGACTTGCAGCAACTGAAACGGAAGAGAGTGAATCTGGGGGGGCGAGGGGCAGACTCTGGAAATGTTGGAGAAATGACTACTGCAGATGCTGAAGATCAGAGTCGAGAGTGTGGTGTTGTAAAAGCACAACAGGTCAGGCAGCATCAAGGGAGAGTATGAAGGAATGGAGACTTTCAGCTTCTGTGGAATGAAAGAAAAAGAGTTCACTATAAATTAGAATTGATCAGATAGGCCAATGGGAGATGGAGTTTAATTTAGAGAAATACATTTTGGTCAAGCAATCCAGACAGGACTGACAGGGGAGTGTTGCAGAATAAAGAGACCTTGAAGTGCTGGTTCAGACTTCATTGAAAATGGAGTCTCGGGTAGACAGAATAGTGAAGGCAGTGTTTGGTATGCTTTCCATTATTGGTCACAGCATTGAGTATGGGAGGTCACGTTGTGGCTGTGCAGGACATTGGTTAAGCCACATTTGGAATGCTGCATCCACCTCTTGTCTCCTTTCTATCGGAAAGATGTTGTGAAACTTTGAAAAGGATCAGAAAAGATTTACAAGGCTGTTGCCAGAGTTGGAGGGTTTCAGCTACAAGGAAAGGCTGAGTAGGCCAGGGATATTTTATCTGGAGGGTCACAGGCTTATAGAGGTTTATAAAATTATGAAGAGCAAGGATAGGATAAATAGACAAGGTCGTTTCCCTGGAGTCAGTGGCGGGGGGGAGGGGGGGGGGGAATCTAGAGACATAGGTTTTCAGTGAGAGGGGAAAGATATAAGAATTCTGAGAGGCAACTTTTCCACGCAGAGTGTGGTGCATTTAAGGAGTAAGCTGCCAGAGGAAGTGGTGGACACTCGTACAATTGCAACATTTAAAAGCATCTGGATGGGTTTATGAAAAGGAAGCGTTTGGACGGATATGGGCCAGGTGCTGGTAAGTGGGACTAGATTGGGTTAGGATATCTGCTCCGCATGGACAGGTTCGAGTGAAGGGTCTGTTTCTATGCTGTACATCTATGACTCTGTCTATTTGATTACAGATGCTGCTCCTCTCTCTGAATGAAGATTGAGCTTCACCCCAGACTGCAACTTTCTTCCTCTGTCCAACATCTGTGAGTACAATACTCTCTTTTCTCACCCACTTTTTCAATTTATTTTTCATTCGGGGGTTCAATTGTTGACTTTCAGCAACTGAATGGAAAGGGAGTGAATCCAGGGAGGGGACAGACTCTGGAACAGTTGGTCCAGGCCTGTGTCTTGATTGACAATATAGACAGTCAGGAGGCTGGAAGAACACAGCAAGTCAGGCAGCATCAGGTGGTGGAGAGGTCGACGTTTCAGATGTTTCTTCCGGATGGGGGATGGGTGTAGAACAAGATGCAGATAAAGGGGTGCCGGGAGCAAGGTGTTGAAGTGGGGATTGGTGAAGACTGAGGGTCCAACCTGATGGTCGATGGGAGGAAGGAATCTGGTTGGTGGCAGGGAAGAGTGAATGGGAGGGGCAGAGGCTGTGAAGAGAGTTGGGGGATGGGAGGGGAGAAATTAGACAACTCCAGGTGGAAGATGAGGTGTTCCTCCAATTTGTGGATTGGATCGTTGTGGCAATGAAGGAGGCCAAAGTTGGTCATGTCAGAAAGGGAGAGGGAAGAGGAATTAAAATGGGCGGCCTCTGCAGACCCTCTTGCCCTTCCTTGTTTTAGCAAAATGCAACCGCTGGCTTTTATCCACACCTCTCTTATGCACATACTCTCTGACACACGCACATCCCCAATACTCACCCTCACATAGGCTGATACTCCATAACACACACTTCAAGCAAGCACACATGCAAAAACACACACGCACAAACTCACATGGAGACACCTGTGCTGCCCTGCATAGTTTGCAGAAATCTCTTCTCTCCAGAGAATCCCCACAGCGTGGAAGCAGGTTACTCGACCCAACGAGTCCACCCAACCTTCCAGAAAGTAACTCCCCTACCCCCATTTCTCTACATTCACCCCTGACTCATGCACCTAACCTGGACATCCCTGGGCACTATGGGTAATTTGAGCATGGCCAATCCACCCTAACCTGGACAAAGTTAAAAATCACATAACACCAAGCTATTTGGAAGCACTGGCTTTCGGCACGAAACTCTCTCATCAAGTGGTTGTGAAGAATAAGATCATAAGGGACAGAATTTATGGAAAAACATTGTAGTGTCCTGCCACTGAAATGATATATATTGAGCAAACCTGGATTGTTAAGTCTTTCATCTTTTCAAATGGGTTGCAGACATCATTAATATGTAAATTTACAACTTCCTGTAAGGCACTTCTCAACATAACTTAAGGTTTTGTAACAAAAGATGACATCTCAACTCAGACAATGCATTAAATGTGTGAGGTCAGAGTTCAAACCTTGAATCAAACTGGTTCTATTTCCAAAGTCAAATTTACAAAATATTATATGTATTGACTGCCTGCAGACTGTGCATTTTTAAGCAAAATAGGATGTATCTGCAAATAAAAATTCACCCCCATGGACTTCTGTGTGTAAGCGCGCATGAGAGAGAGAAAGTCTACTTCCATGCTGTACGTGTCTATTTGATAAGATGCTTCATTTCTGGTGTAAATATTGTAAATCATAGCTGGGTACTAACAGTTCGATGTAAGGGAGAGAGGATCCTCAAGTTGGACACAATCAGAATCCTGGGAGAGCCCTATTTCTGGTTTGCTTCCTAATGAACAGACATTAAGCACTTGCACCTATTTATTTCTCATGTTGTTTCATTTTTCTTGTTTGATTCCCTGCTATGATGACACTTTTGTCTCTGGTTAGTTGAGAGACTGGGAGATTGTGCATTGGGCTTTGATTGACTGACTTTACACCTTCTGGAACAATAAAATATTCAAAGAGGGGGTGGGGTTCAAAGCTTCAGCAGAAATCCAGTAAAGCTGAGAACAGACTGACATCTTAATCAGTGGGAACAGGGAGATCAGAGGACAGAGAAATGAGGACCTGAAATCAGAGCGGACACCAGACTACCCTGTGGTCAGTGCTTTGATTATCAGTGGCAACCCTCTACCTTTACCTAGCTTCCAATTTGACTACCACCTCGATATTCAGGATCCAATCCTTGTCATTCCTGAAGCCATGTTTCTGTAAGGAGCCTCAGATCATAATTATTCTCTTCAATGTGTGCAGACAATTCATTTACTTTTGTTACAGTGCAGAAACACCACTTTTTGTTTCCACTTTTGTGATCATTCAGAATCCAGTTTTGATTGCTGGTATATTTACTCTCCTTGTCCCTTTCTATCATTCTCTGATGTTAATTTCCCACATCACTACATTGCTCACCAACCTTGATTTGGATTGGCCATGCTAAATTGCCCATAGTGTCCAGGGATGTGCAGGTTAGGTGGGTTAGCCATGGGAAATGCAGGGTTATTGTTTCATAGTAATAGAAGCAGGAGCAGGCCATTTGGCCCATCTAGCCTGCTCCGCCATTCATTTAAAATAATGGTAAAACTGTCTATTGTCTCAGCTCCTCCTCCCTGCATTATCCCAACTGTCCTTAATTAACCTACCATGCAAAAACCTAACCAACTGTGTCTTCAATATACTTAATGAGGCTGTCTCTACTGCTTCCTCGGGCAGAGAATTCCATAGATTGACTACTATCCAGGAAAAATAGTTCCTCCTCATCTCTGTCCGAAATCCAGTCCTCCACATTATGTGGCCTAGTCTCATCCACCAGCAGAAATGTCTGGATAGGATAGGGTTTCATCCCTACAGTGCAGTGAATTCCCACTTTCCTACAAAGTTCTGTACAATAACTGGATATTAATCTACCTACATCTAGGTGGATAGGCTGGGACTTTTCTCACTGGAGCACAGGAGGTTGACAGGTAACCTTAGAGATTTATAAATCATGAGGGGGGTAGATGAGGTGAATAGTGGGTGTCATTCCCCACGGGTGGGGATTTTAAGATTAGAGAGCAAACTTTGAAGGTGAGAGGAGAAAGATTTTTAAAAAGATTTGAGGAGCAGCATTATTTTTTTAAAGAGTGGTTTGTGTGTGGAATGAACATCCCGACACAGTGGTGGATGCAGGTACACTAACAACATTTAAAAGACATTTGGATAAGTACATGAAGAGGAAAGGTTCAGAGGGAGATGGGCCAAACACAGGCAGGTATGACTAGTTCAGTTTGAGAACATAGTCAGCATGGATTAGTTGGACTGAAGGGTCTGTTACTATGCTGTATGACTCTGTAACTGTTCTGTACTGGTCTTAAAAGCCATTTTCTCACCTTCCCCCATAAATATCCTCCTCTTTGTTGTTCAAAAATCAGATGAACTCAGCCTTGAATATATTCAATGATCCCCTAACTGCAGGCAGGCATCCCCACTTCTGAACTCATTTCCACTTGCTAATATACCACTTGCATTGCTCGCTGCACCTGACAACTGGCATTTACTGTTGTAGAAGGATGCTGAGGCCCCTTTGTACATCCACACGTCATTCCTGATGAAGGGCCCGTGCCCGAAACGTCAACGCTCCTGCTCATCGAATGTTGACTGAGCATTTCCAGCACCACACCTTTCGACTCTGATCTCCAGCATTTGCTGTCCTCACTTTCTCCATATTCCAATATGTTACCATTTAAACAATGCACCTCTTTTCTGCTTTTTTTTTAACACCGCAAAGGTTCTAACTTCACATTGGGGTACTGTATTTGCCATGTGTTTGCCAATTGTGGTCTTCGGGAGACAGAGGGTAAACGTGGGGAATGGTTCGCCGAGCGTCACAGCTGGGTCTGCAGAGGCTGACCGCACCTCCCAATCACCACCCATTTTAATTCCCATTCCCACTCCCTTTCTGACATGACCATCTTAGGCCGCCTCCATTACCACAACAAACCAAACCACAAATTGGAGGAACACCACAACATCTTCCACCTGGGCAGCCTACAGCCTGGAGGACTCAACACTGAGTTCTCCAATTTCAAATAACCTCTTTCCCCACTCCTCAAATCCCTTCCCAGGCTCTTCCCCACCCCCACCCCTCCTTGCCACCAACCAGATTCCGTCCTCCCAGTGACCAACCAGTTTGTACCCTCTACCTGTCTCCACCTATCCCCAATTCACCACCCTGCTTCCAGCACACCCTTGTTCTGCAGCTCTCCCAACACCCACCCCCAGTCCTGAACAAGGGTGACACCCAAAGCAAGGAACATGCACAATGCTTGTTGACACAGTGGAACGTATGCAATATGCTCAGTGGTGATGCTAGTATTATTGACAGATTTTGAAGTGTCCAAATGCCAATAGGAGAAAAAAAAGGTGGTAGAACAACTTTTTTCCCCATCTGGCTCGATATTTTGTGGCTTTTCCGTCTTGTCTGGCTGCTCAACTTTCTTATGTCTTTTCCCTAGTGTAGGGGGTGAAGGTGTGCACTAGAGGGCCTAGGTTCAGGGTGAGAGCTGAAAGATAATAAAAGGTACCTCAGGGGCAACGTTTCCATGCAGAGGGTGGTGCGTGAATGGAATGAGCTGCCCGAGGAAGTGGTGGAGGCTGCTACAATTAAAGCACTTAAAAGGTCTCTGGATGGATATACGTATAGGAAGGGTTTAGAGGCATGAGCCAAGTGCTGGCAAATGGGACCGGATTAATTTAGGATATCTGGTTGGCGTGGACGGGTTGGACCGAAGGGTCTGTTTCTGTGCTGTACATCTCTACCATTCTAAATAATAAAATGTATACTTTGACAAATTATAAATTATATCCATGTTAATAAGGCTCAGTACACCAGACACTTCACTAACCATTCTCAACAGGTCCTGCCCCTTCAATGACTGAGGAACATCCGCCTCCAGAATGCTCACCGGCTCCTGCCTGCTGTACAGCCGGCCGGTGTGGCCGTGACACAGCAGCTGCGCCAGGAAGGCGGCGGTGCCCAGTGACGGGTGTCTGCCCCGGGCCGCGCGGCGCCATTTTCCTAACGGCCGCCCTCCCGCCGCTTCCTCGCTCGAGCGACTTCTCCTCCCAACCGCCTTCGCCCCCGCGTGACGTCAGCTCGGGTATGGGCGGGGCCGGGGAGCGTCACCGTCACCAAGCAACAGCCACCTCGCGCTACAACTGCTGCTACCTGAAGCGGGAAATCTGCATTTTAAAAAGGGACATGGACATTTAACGGGCTATTTCTGCAAATAGATTGAAATGGACAAAATTACATTCAAAGGGATGTAGGCACATTCAAAGGGATATCTTAATATGCAAAATGACGCAGTCATATCTAAATGAATCTATATTTCGAAGAGACGTTGCCCTATTTATGAATAGATATGACGCTTTAAGAAACAGTCATATCTAAAGGGGTAAAGATACATTATCGAGGGACAAGATTGCGCTTAGAGGAACACAACCCATTTAAAGGGCATAACTACATTTGAAGGGGCATTTTTATATTTAAAAAGACACATTGAAATCTCAATTAAAAGTACATGGTAATATTTAGAAAGCGTGACCATGTTCGAAATAGTGCAGCCACTTTATAAGAAAAGGGATTTGGGCTGGGGCGCGGGGGAGAAGGGGTGGGGGGTGGGGTAAGATTTAATTTTTAAGAAAATAAGCTAGTTATTACGATTTGGAATGATCTTGAAGGGATGATGGCAGCAGTAAGTGGCAAACGTTAATACAAAATTCTTGAAAAGAAAATGATTCCAGATATATGCGGATGCAGGAAAATAATTCAACAAAAGAGCCATTACAAATTTATGGAGCAAACAATATCTTTTTGAGAGATATTAATGGGAGCATCAATATTTAAGTAGGAATTCCAATTTTTGTTCTCCCAAAAATCTGTCTTGTCAGGGTGCAGTGTAAGCCAGTCCAATTTGTTATGCCACAGTAGGCCTTGCAACTCAACCTCATGGTCTCCTCACCCAATATTCATATGGGTGCTTAGCAGTCAAGTTTTCAAGGGAAAGAGGGGATGATGAAAAATAGTGGCTCTGCCAGTGATGCTCACATTCCATGAACAAATAAGTGTTGCACACTGCATGTGTCAGAATTAAATGATCAGAAAAATTCTGAACTCACTACAAACAGTTTGTGCACAATGCCGTTATTTCTACTTATTCTTATCATTTTGATTGCGATTTAGTCTGTACCAAATTAAGAGCAGCCTTGGTTTACATTTCATTGGCAATTCGACATGTTGACTTTCTATTATCACAATCTCTTTGACATTCTTATATGTATTGAAATCAATCTTCAGATTGTTCACAACAATGACATTACCAGACCGAAAATTCACAGCTTAAAAAACGTTTTGGCATGTGATGAAGTTATTTGGGCAATACCAATAGCAATAGCAAATGAAATATCAAAGAAATACAAAGTTATGAGGAGGGTTACATATCTTGTTTAACCAAATGCAATGACAGTGCAGAGAATTTCAGAAATGCGCAATAAATATTCACAGTGTACCCCTTATTCAACTCATTCAAGAATTTCAAATTGTGTTTGAGGCAATTCGATGGCAAATGGCAACATTTGTTTGTTAATACACTCACCATAAATTGTGAATATGATTTTGATAAAAATAATCTATGTTTAATCCCAAATGGAGCAATTAAGTGCAAAGTTACTTTCAACCATTTAATAAAACACTGCAAATTTTATTTCATATGAAAATACAATCATTTTATAAAATCTTTACAAAGGAAATATATTAAACAAAATAGCTTTCCTGGGTGTCAATATTTACAACAGTTATGCAGCTATTATTTGGCAATCGACCAACTAATTGAAATAATTTCAGAATAAATTAGCTGTTTCATTATTATACATTGAGATATTTTAATTAAAATGTCACGAAGGAAATCTTTAACACAAAGCAAAGTTAGATAAAATACAAAAGTATCTTGCAGAATTCACTTCAAATCATATCTGTTGAATCACAAAAAGATGATGCTCAATGTACCAAATGATGGACAATCACTGGTAATGATGGAAAAACATTGTAAAGAATGTATATATCTCAATTATATCTTAAATGAATATTTACTCTGCCTTGGACAACAACAACTGAAAGTTTTTTTGACAAATTGAAAACTACAATAACAAAGCTTTGGAAAATCCACCACTGAACCAAATCTTGCATAAAAGTGTTTTGCAGGAAATCCTTTAAAGACTTCAGGCTTCTCCAGCTTCAATTAGCTGAAGAAGAAAAAAATGCATCTGGTTGGAGACATGAATAGAAAAGAATCAGAGGGCTATGCACCAAATGCTGGCAAATGGGTCACTAGATTAATTTAGGATATTTGGTTGTCTGGACTGAATGGTTTGCTTCTGTGCTCTACAACTCTATGACTATTTCTACATAGTCAGAATCAATTTCACAAAACTAGGATTAGGCCATTCATCCTTTACAGCCTGTCTTGGGCTGTGGCCTAACTACGCATGTTTCAATGCAAGTTTCAGAAAGATTTCAGCACCTCTTTTCAAAAAGTGAACATGCTTTCAAACTTTAACAATGTTTCTGAATATATCAATGTAACTATTCTCAATGTTAAAGATCAGCCATTTCGGAATGTCATTAAAACGTAGAGCTTTTCTAACAATAGGTGTGAATTCTGTGTCCCAATATCGAGTCAGACTGACATTGTTGTTCGAAAACCTCTGCATTTAAATGACATTCTTGAAGGTAATTTGAAACAAGTTCTGGGATTAACGTACCAAAGAACAGAAGCCCATTCTAAAATATGAAAGATTTAATCTAAAATTGTTTAGTGAAGGACATCTCCATGACCGTGGACTCCTTTGGCTATAAATTCTGTGATCATGATCTTACTGTCCACGACCAGCTGATGAAAGAGCAGCACTCTGAAATGGAGTGATCAGTAACAATGTCTCATTTGGATCACCCAAGGTTAGAAATGGAAGCATATCTCTTCAAGGTTACAGTTTGATTTGCCCTTTCAACGTTCTTGAAATTTAAGGGGTTCCATTGTAGGGTTCAATTCTGATCCATTAAAATCAGAATCCAGTCTCATCGGAGTGCAGAACCAACTCAACTGACGGAACAAACAACACAAATTTTCGGTTTGCTTTTTAGATGTGACATCTTCTCTCCCCCTCCCTCTCTGGTGACCCAACAGGACTACCAGAGCTGGAAGTACCATTCTCGAAATACGATTGCTAACCTACCGTTTTCTTTTAAGGATTTAAAAGCTGCTAGCCTGATCTCGCACAAAGCACAAAAACAGACTGTTCACCTGTGCCTGCGCAGAGGAGAAGTTTCAGGAGGAACAGATCACAAAATAACAACTGTTACCAGTCCCACAACACGTGTTTCCTTGGACAAAGTTAAAAATCTCATAACACCAGGTTATAAACCAACAGATTTATTGAAACACTAACGTTTGGAGCACCGCTCTTTTATCAGGTTGGTTGTGGAGAATGAGATCATGATCATGGCATTTATAGCCAAAGGAGTCCAGTGTCATGGAGATGTGATATATTAAACAATTTTAGATTAAATCTTTCATCTTTTAGAATGGGTTTCTGCTCTTTGGCATGTTAATTCCAGAACTTGTTTTTAATTACCTTCTCAAGAAAGTCATTCAAATGCACAGCTTTTCTAACAATAGGTGTGAATTCTGTATGGGTCCCAGGGTTGAGTCAGACGGACATTTTTCTTAGAAATGTTGTGCATTTAAATTACATTCTTGAGAAGGTAGTTTTTAGATTAGGGTGGAGGTTAGGCTGGATTGGCCATGCTAAATTACCCTTATTGTTCAGGATATGCAAGGTAGGGTGGATTAGCTATGAGAAACATGAAGTAAGGGGGTGGGTCTGGGTGGCAATGGTGCTAAATGCCTTCTTAACCATCCAGTCTACCAGTTCTTTGCAGGTTGCATAACTATGTATCTGAACCCTCCCAGGTCTCTGTTTTAACGATACAAGTCCTGTCCTTCCTCATTTTAGTAAAATGCAATCCCTTGCTTTTATTCATACCTCTCTCATATACGCACACCCTAACATGCTCACAGGATCAGTCCTCAGCAGAGGCCTCATCTTCATTCCTCTACGCTCTCGGATTAATGAGTTCAACACACGGCGTGACATCGAACAATTCTTCCGCCACCTTCGCCTCCGCGCCCACTTCTTCAACCAAGACTCTCGCTCACCCTCTGACGACCCCTTCTCACGCCTCCAACACACCTCATCCACCTGGACACCCCGTGCTGGCCTCCTACCTGCCCTCAACCTCTTCATAGCCAACTGCCGCCGCGATATTAACCGCCACCTGAACTCCCCCACCCCTCTCACCCACTCCAACCTCTCACCCTCGGAACGCGCAGTCCTCCACTCCCTCCGTTGCAACCCCAACCTCACTATCAAACCAGCAGACAAGGGAGGCGCGGTAGTAGTTTGGTGCACCGACCTTTACACCGCTGAGGCCCAATGCCAGCTCGCAGATACCTCCTCCTACTGCCCCCTTGACCATGATCCCACCCCCCACCACTAAACCATCATCTCCCAGACCATCCATAACCTCACCACCTCGGGGGATCTCTCATCCACCGCCTCCAACCTCATAGTCCCACAACCCCGCACCACCCGCTTCGACCTCCTGCCCAAAATCCACAAACCTGACTGCCCCGGCCGACCCATTGTCTCCGCCTGCTCCTGCCCCACCGAACTCCTCTCCACAAACCTTGACACGGTCCTGTCCCCCTGAGTCCAAGAACTCCCCACCTACGTTCGGGACACCACCCATGCCCTCCACCTCCTCCATGATTTTCGCTTCCCCGGTCCCCAACGCCTTATCTTCACCATGGACGTCCAGTCCCTGTACACCTCCATCCCCCTTCACGAAGGATTCAAAGCCCTCCGCTTCTTCCTTTCCCGCCGTCCCAACCAGTACCCTTCCACTGACACCTTCCTTCGACTGACTGAACCTGAACCTCACCCTGAACAATTTCTCTTTCCAATCCTCCCACTTCCTCCAAACAAAAGGAGTAGCCATGGGCACCCGCATGGGCCCCAGCTATGCCTGCCTCTTCGTAGGATATGTGGAACAGTCCATCTTCCGCAACTACACTGGCCCCACCCCCCACCTTTTCCTCCGCTACATCGATGACTGTATCGGCGCCGCCTCATGCTCCCACGAGGAGGTTGAACAGTTCATCCATTTCACCAACACCTTCCACCCCGACCTCAAATTCACCTGGACAGTCTCAGATTCCTCCCTCCTCTTCCTCGACCTTTCTATTTCTATCTCAGGCGACCGAATCAACATGGACATCTACTACAAACCGACCGACTCCCACAGCTACCTGGACTACACCTCCTCCCACCCTGCCCCCTGTAAAACATCATTCCATTCTCCCAATTCCTTCGTCTCCGCCGCATCTGCTCCCAGGAGGGCCAGTTCCAGAAACGTACAACCCAGATGGCCTCCTTCTTCAAGGACCGCAATTTCCCCCCCCGACGTGGTCGACGATGCCCCCCACCGCATCTCTTCCACTTCCCGCTTCTCCGCCCTTGAGCCCCGTCCCTCCAACCGCCACCAGGACAGAACCTCACTGGTCCTCACCTACCACCTCACCAATCTCCATGTACAGCGCATCATCCGCCGTCATTTCCGCCACCTCCAAACGGACCTCACCACCAAGAATATATTTCCCTCCCCTCCCCTATCAGCATTCCGTAAAGACCACTCCCTCGTCAGATCCACACCCCCCACTAACCCAACCTCCACTCCCGGCACCTTCCCCTGCAACCGCAGGAGGTGCAAGACTTGTGCCCACACCTCCCCCACACCTCCCTCCAAGGCCCCAAAGGAAACTTCCATATCCGCCACAGATTCACCTGCACCTCCACACACATCATCTTTTGCATCCTCTGCACCCGATGTGGCCTCCTCTATATTGGGGAGACAGGCCGGCTACTTGCGGAGCGTTTCAGAGAACACTTCTGGGACACCCGGACCAACCAACCCAACCACCCTGTGGCTCAACACTTCAACTCCCCCTTCCACTCCACCAAGGATATGCAGGTCTTTGGACTCCTCCATCGCCAGACCACAACAACACGACGGTTGGAGGAAGAGCGCCTCATCTTCCGCCTAGGAACCCTCCAACCACAAGGGATGAACTCGGATTTCACCAGTTTCCTCATTTCCCCTCCCCCCACCTTGTCTCTGTCAAATCCATCGAACTCAGCACCGCCTTCCTAACCGGTAATCTTCTTCCTGACCTCTCCGCCCCCACCCCAGTCTAACCTATCACCCTCACCTTGACCTCTTTCCACCTATCGCATTTCCGACGCCCCTCCCCCAAGTCCCTCCTCCCTACCTTTTATCTTAGCCTGCTGGACAAACTTTCCTCATTCCTGAAGAAGGGCTTATGCCCGAAACGTCGATTCTCCTGTTCCCTGGATGCTGCCTGACCTGCTGCGCTTTTCCAGCAGCACATTTTCAGCTCTAACATGCTCACACACTCACAGACTTATACTCCATCACACTCACTTTACCAAGCATGCACACACTCTTACATGCATTCTCACACACAAACTCACATGCACACACACACAACTCTATGGAGTAAATTTGTATTGGCAGAATTATATTTGCAGATACTTTCAATTTTGCTCACAAAGCGCACAATCTACAGGCAGTCAATCCATGTAATATTTTATATATTCCTACTTTAAAAACAGAACTAGTCTGATTCAAGATCGGGATACTGACAGACTCGAACCTCACAACTTTAATGTATTGTGTGAGCTGAATGTCACTTTTTAAAAAATATATAAAACCATAAGTCATCTCAAGAGCATGACTTAGATGTTGTTCTTGGATTTACATATTAGTGAACCGAAACCTGCAACCCATTCTAAAAGGCATCAGTTGCATGACACTATGAATTTTGCTATAAGATTTGTGTCTTATGATCCTGCTCCACAGCTGTGGAAGGACCGGCACTCCGAAAGCTGAATAAACCTGTTGGATTATAACCTGGTCTTGTGTGATTTTTAACTTTATCCACCCCAGTCCAATACTGGCACTGCCACATCGTTTCTAGTGAACACAGCCCATACCTCCCAGTGCTGCCAGTAAACTTTACAATGCCAATGAAACAACACAGTACCTGCACTCCTGAAAAAAATACAATTTCTAATGATACCAGCTACCCATTCACCGCTCCACCCGATACACAACATTGAAAACTTAGTGCAGGAGGCTGAAAGAAATGAACAGCTTTAAAACAAAAAACCTCTTGGAGCTCAAAGCTTTCAATGAGAGTCTGAGCCCGCGGTAAGTTCAGGTAATCTTTATTGCGACCCAACTTTGTTAAAGCTTCAGATCCCTCCAGCAAAAAGGTGTAGAAAAAGTAGCTGCTTTTTAAACAGTTCAAAGTCAAAGCGCGCATACTTCTCACACCCCCTATCCTACCTCACTTTCTTTACTGTTGGTGATCACCAAGTTGTCCTTTGTAATTGGATCCTTGGTACAGCCATAACCTGGAGGAAGTATTGCCTCACTCAGCAATTTCACCCCACCCGAAAAACGGTTTCATCATCAGATTCTGAAATCCAGATTTCTGACCGAATTCCAATTCCATGATCTGCTGCGGCTGGATTCAAACTCAGGAGTCCCAGGAACTGGGTTGATAGTCCAGTCCCTAATGGCACTCGGTTGTTACTCCTTCAATCATCCTGCGATGGCACATGAACTCGTTGGTGCCTCCGCAGGTGGGAGGAGCGGATGAAGGCCTTCCCACACCCTGTGCAGCCGAAGGGCTTCTCCCCAGTGTGGATCCGCTGGTGGGCCTGGAGATTGGAGGAATCGCTGAACCCCTTCCTGCACTCAGGGCAGCTGAAGGGCCACTCTCCTGTGTGAACCCTCTGGTGTCTCAGCAGGATGGAGGAATTACTGAAGGCCTTCCCGCACTCTGTGCAGGGGAATGGCCTCTCCCCCATATGGATCCGCCGGTGGGTCAGCAGAGTGGTGGAACTGCTGAAGGCCTTCCTGCACTCGGGGCAGCTGAAGGGCTTCTCCCCAGTGTGGAGACGCTGGTGCTTCCACAAGTTGCTCACCTGACTAAATCTCTTCCCGCACTTGGGGCAGGTGAACGGCCTCTCCCCCGTGTGGACTCGCTGGTGAGTCAGCAGGTGGGAGGAATTGCTGAAGGCCTTCCCACACTCGGGGCAGCTGTAGGGCCTTTCCCTCGTGTGGACCCGCCAGTGGGTCAGCAGGTCAGAGGAATGTCTGAACGCCTTCTTGCACTCGGAGCAAGAAAACGGCCTCTCACCAGTGTGGAGTCGCCTGTGTGTCTGGAGGTTGAAGGAATTGCTGAAGCCTTTCCCGCACTCGGGACACGGGAACGGCCTCTCCCCTGTGTGGACCCGCTGGTGAGTCCGCAGGGCAGAGGCCTGGGTAAAGCCCTTCCCACATTCAGGGCAGCTGAAGGGCCTCTCTCTGGTGTGACTGCGCCGATGAGTTTCCAGGGCAGATGGGACATAGAAGCCTTTCCCGCAGTCACCACACTTCCATGGTTTCTCCACAGGGCGGCATTCCTCAGGTTTTTCCATGGCCGAAGCTTCAGCCGCACACAAACGCATGTAAAGCCCCTTCGCACCGTGATTTCCTCTTAACAGGCGGTATAGCTGTTACACGCTCCACACTCAGTGCACTGCAACAGTAGGTCTCTCATCCAGTCCCACTGATACTGTCAGACATTGACACCAAAGTGAGGACTGCTGACTCTGGAGAGTCACTGTCAAAAAGCACAGCACTTGAAAATTCACAGCACATCAAGTAGCATCCGAGGAGCAGGAGAGTTGACGTTACAGTTGATTTTGAAACTTCTGTCTTCAGATCTTCAAACGCTGTAAAAAGAGAATATAAAAGTCATCACTGTCAGTGCAGGGTAGAAATTCAGAAGAAGCAATTCTACATTCTGGAGAACATTCTTTTCTTTTATTATTCCACAAAATTGAAAGCGCCATCCCATTCTCTCTCCCCCCCCCCCCTCTGTTCTCACTCCACTTAAACTAATTCTCCTGAAGGTGCTGATTCAGGATCTTACAGGAGCAGAAAAGCAAAAACATCAAGACTTATCTCTCTGAAACTCCACCTGAAAGTTAATATCTTTCACGTCATTGGCATAATGCTGAGAGTGTGCAGGTCTGATTTGGAAAGCAAAATAAAGTGTGCCAATTCAAGATGAACCTGCAATGCATCATCTTGAGGAACAACCTCAAGAAATGGTTAATGTCCCCGGGAAGGGGAGCATAATGAGACACCAAGGTATTAATACCGACACCAGAGAGAGAAACTGAACAGACAGACGTGGCAAACGTTAGTGGAAAGCCAGAGTCCTAGAGATATACACACAGAAACAGACACAGGCACTTCAGTCAAACTCTTCTGTGCTGACCAGATAGCCTAAATTAATCTAGTCACATTTGCCAGCACGTGTTCCCTGGCCCTCTTAACCGTCCGTATAGATACATCCGTCCAAATGCCTTTTAAATGCAGTAATTGTACCAGCCTCCACTACTTTCTCTGGCAGGTCATTCCGTACACACATTCACACCCGCCCAAACCTCGTGAAATAGTTGCCTCCTTAGGTCTCTTTTAAATCTCCACGCCCGCTCCCCCGCCGCCCTCACCCTAAACCAATCACCCTCTAGTTCTGGACTCCCCCACCCCAAGGAAAAGACCATGTCTATTTACCCTATCCATGCTCCTTCTGATTTTATAAAAGTCTATAAGGTTACCCCTAAGATTCTGGCGCGGGCTGGGGAAACAGCCCCAACCTATCCTTCTGTCCCTCCTCACCCGGGCAATTAAGACACATACCTGAGTTTGCAGAGTCTGCGCCCTCCCTGGATTCACTCCAGTTGCTACCAGTGAACAGATTTTCTCCCTCTCAGATTGAAGAGTTGCCCAGCGAAAGGGTTTTACTCTGAACCGAGAAGAGCCACTTCCGCGTTGTGACGTCATCGATGGGTCGAGGCGGCGGAGGGAGAGACAGGAAGGGGAGGAGCGAGCAGCGGAGAGGGGCGGAGCGACGATCGGGGTCAGGGGCGGGGCGACTGGGTGGAGCGAGAGGCGGGTACAGACGCGGAGAGCGGCCGGGCCAGTGGGAGGAACAAGTGTCGAGCGACGCCCTACGAGACGGGGCATGACGAGACGAAGGGGCGGGGCGAACGGCGGCTCCGCACTGCCCTGCACAGTTTGCAAAAATCCTTTCCCTTCAGAGAATCCGCACAATGTCGAAGCAGGTCACCCGGCCCAATGAGACCACACCGACCCTCCGAAGGGTAACCCACCCACATCCATTCCCCTTTCCCCTCCTGCCCGATATTTACCCCCCGAATAGACCTCACCTGCACATACCTGGGCACTATGGGTAATTTAACATGGCGAATCCACCCTAATCTGCACATCCCTGGACCATGTGGGGCAATGTAGCATGGCCAATCCACCCTCACCCTTCACAGATTAACTACTCTCCGGGAAAAACAGCTCCTCCTCATCTCGACCTTAAATCTACTCCCCCTAATTTTATGGCCGAGTCTCATCCCCCAGCAGGAACTACTAGACAGGGCAGGGAGCTGGTGGGCGTGGGTCGGGATGGCATGCTCTTCAGAGGGGTTGAATGGCCTACTTCCACACTGTAGAGATTGAATGATTTACTGTAGTCGTGTTTGCCCCGGATCACAGCGCTCAGAACCTCCCACCTTCCACCAAATCAAAAGACAAGTCCCACCCTGCCCTCTCGTATGTGTGTTATCTGTCTGCTTCATCGTTTCCAGTGAATACGGCTCAGGAAACAATGGGGTATTGAAAACCGTAAGGTTTCTAATAATAACAGTGACTGATTCACTCCTTCTGATGTACAGCAGTGGAAATACAATGCTGGAGGCTGAAAGAAATGAGCAGTTTAAAAAAAGAACCCACCTAACCTTTCACTCAGCTCCCCACTCAGCACACTGTCCTTACTGCCGGTAAACCTTAAAGCACTTCATCCCCACAGTGCAATGAATTCCCACTTTCCATTAAAATTCTGGATATACTCATTCACTCAGTTGCTGTCCCACAAATTAAAGATTTCACTGTAACTTGTTCTGTGCAATGAACCAGAATTGATCAGGGACCTCGAAGTGAAGGAGCCATTGGGAAGTAGTGACCATAATACAATAAGCTTCAATCTGCAATTTGAGAAGGAGAGGGTACAATCGGAAGTGACAATATTTCTGTTGAATAAAGGGAACTATGGAGCTATGAGGGAGGAGCTGGCCAAAGTTCAATACCTTAGCAGGGATGACAGTGGAGGAACAATGGCAGATATTTCTGTGTGTAATGCAGAAGATGCAGGATCAGTTCTTTCCAAAAAGGAAGACAGATCCTAGGAGGAGGCATGGGTGGCCATGGCTGACGAGGGAAGTTAAGAAACATACAAAGTTAAAAGAGAAAAAGTATAACATAGCAAAGATAAGTGGGAAAATGGAGGACTGGGAAGCTTCTAATGAACAACAGAGGATAACTAAGAAGGAAATACACAGAGAGAAAATGAGGTACGAAGGTAAACTGGCCAAAAACATAAAGGAGGATAGTAAAAGCTTTTTTAGGTATGTGAAAGGCAAAAAAATAGTTAAGACTAAAATTGGACCCTTGAAGACAGAAACAGGGAAATATATTACGGGGAACAAAAAAATGGCAGAAGAATTGAATTAGTACTTCAGATCTGTGTTCACTGGGGAAGACACAAGCAGTCTCCCTGAGGTAACAGTGGCTGAAGGACTTGAACTTAAGGCAATTTATATTTGCCATAATTTGGTGGTGGAGAGACTGTTAGGTCTGAAGGTTGATAAGTCCCCGGGGCCTGATGGTCTACATCCCAGGGTTCTGAAGCAGGTGGCTCGAGAAATCGTGGATGCATTGGTGATTATTTTCCAGAGTTCGATAGATTCGGGATCAGTTCCTGCGGATTGGTGGGTGGCTAATGTTTTACCACTTTTTAAGAAAGGTGGGAGAGAGAAAGCAGGAAATTATAGACCAGTTAGTCTGACCTCAGTGATGGGAAAGATGCTGGAGTCTATTATAAAGGATGAAATTATGACACATCTGGATAGTAGTAACAGGATAGGTCAGAGTCAGCATGGATTTATGAAGGGGAAATCATGCTTGACTAACCTTCTGGAATTTTTTGAGGATGTAACTCTGAAGTTGAACGAGGGAGATCCAGTAGATGTAGTGTACCTGGACTTTCAAAAAGCTTTTGATAAAGTCCCACATAGGAGGTTAGTGAGCAAAATTAAGGCGCATGGTATTGGGGGCAAAGTACTAACTTGGATTGAAAGTTGCTTGGCTGATAGGAAACAAAGAGTCGTGATAAACGGTTCCATTTCGGAATGGCAGGTAGTGACCAGTGGGGTACTGCAGGGATCAGTGCTGGGACCGCAGCTTTTTACAATATATATTAATGATATAGAAGATGGTATTAGTAATAACATTAGCAAATTTGCTGATGATACTAAGCTGGGTGGCAGGATGAAATGTGAGGGGGATGTTAGGAGATTACAGGGTGACCTGAACAGGTGAGGTGAGTGGTCAAATGCATGGCAGATGCAGTTTAATGTGGATAAATGTATGGTTATCCACTTTGGTGGCAAGAACAGGAAGGCATATTACTACCTAAATGGAATCAATTTAGGTAAAGGGACAGTACAAAGAGATCTGGGTGTTCTTGTACACCAGTCAATGAAGGTAAGCATGCAGGTACAGCAGGTAGTGAAGAAGGCTAATAGCATGCTGGCCTTTATAACAAGAGGGATTAAGGATAGAAGCAAAGAGGTTCTTCTGCAGCTGAACAGGGCCCTGGTGAGACCACACCTGGAGTATTGTGTGCAGTTCTGGTCTCCAAATTTGAGGAAAGATATTCTGGCTATTGAGGGAGTGCAGCGTAGGTTCACGAGGTCAATTCCTGGAATGGCGGGACTACCTTACGCTGAGAGACTGGAACGACTGGGCTTGTATACCCTTGAGTTTAGAAGACGGAGAGGGGATCTGATTGAGACATATAAGATTATGAAAGGATTGGACACTCTGGAGGCAGGAAACATGTTTCCGCTGATGGGCGAGTGCCGAACCAGAGGACACAACTTAAAAATACGGGAGAGACCATTTAGGACAGAGATGAGGAGAAACTTCTTCACCCAGAGAATGGTGGCTGTGTGGAATCCGCTGCCCCAGAGGACAGTGGAGGCCCAGTCTCTGGATTCATTTAAGAAAGAGTTGGATAGAGCTCTCAAGGATAGTGGAATCAAGGGTTATGGAGATAAGGCAGGAACAGGATACTGATTAAGGATGATCAGCCATGATTATATTGAATGTTGGTGCAGGCTCGAAGGGCAGAATGGCCTACTCCTGCACCTATTGTCTATTGCTCTCAGTAAGGGCAAAACATCTTTGAAAGCTGTTCTGAAAGTGCTCTGACTCTTCTGCTTTCAGCAAAGCTGATTAGAGTTATAAAGCATGGAAACAGACCCTTCGGCCCAGCTTGTCATGCCAACCAAATATCCTAAATTAACCTAGTCGCATTTGGCCCATATCCCTCTAAATCCTTCCTATTCATGTACCTATCCAGATGCCTTTTAAATGTTGTCATTATCTGGTAGTTTGTTACACACATGCACCATCCTCTGCATGAAAACCTTGCCGGTCACATCCCTTTTAAATCATTCCCCTCTCACCTCAAACATATGCCCTCTAGTTTTGGACTCCCCTACCCTGGGAAAAAGTGCTTGGGTATTTACCCTATCCATGCCCCTCGTAAACATCTATAAGATCACCCCCATAGCCTCCAATTCTCCAGGGAAAATATCCCTGGCCTCTTCAGCCTCTCACTGTAGGTCACAAGCATGGCAAGAGCCTTGTAAATCTTCTCCAACCATGTCCAAAGTTTCACAACCTCTCATTTCTCTAAATTAAACTCCATCTGCCACTCCTTGGCCCATTGGCCCACCTGAACAATTCTAATTTATAATGAACTCTCTTTCCTCTCTTATTCCCGAGAAGCTGAAAATCTCCATCCCACATACTCTCTTTCCATTTGCCGAACCTAATCCCTGTTGTACCTCATCCTGAAGGGTCTGCTTCATGCTGACTAACAGGCCCACAATCAGGAGCGATCTAATTGAAACACACAAAATACTGAATGGCCTGAACACAGTGGACGTTGGGAAGATGTTTCTGTTGGTAGGAGAGACTCTGACCCGAGGGCACAGCCTCAGAGTAAAGAGAAGGCCTTTTAGAACATAGATAAACATAAAACTCTTCAGCCAGATAGTGGTGAATCTATGGAATTCATTGCCCCAGAAGGTTGCAGAGGCTAGGTCACTGAGTACATTTAAGACTGAGACATATGTTCTTGAGTACCAAGGGGATCGAGGGTTATGGAGAGAAAGCAAGAGAATGGGACTAAGAAACCTATGAGTCACAATTGAATGGTATGAGCAGACTTGATGGGCTGAATGGCCTACTTTCTGCTCCTATGTCTTATAGTCTTTTGCTGTCCTGGACACAGTAAGAGAACTGGGAACAGAAGTCGGCCATTTGGTCTTTGGAGCCTGCACCAGCATTGAACAGATCATAACTGGATATGAATCTAACTACATCTAAGTGGATAGGCTGGGACTTTTTCACTGGAGCACAGCAGGTTGCGAGGTGACCATATAGAGGTTTATAAAATCATGAAAGATATAGATGAAGTGAACGGCGGGTTTTCTTTCTCTGGGGTGGTTTCAAGATTGGGGAGCAAAATTTGACGGTGAGTGGAGAAAGATTTTAAAAAGACATGAAGGGCACCAGTTTTTTAAAAAAAACACAGAGCGTGGTTTGTGTGTGGAATAAATGTCCAGAGGAAGGATGCAGGAAACGTAACAACGTTTCAAAGAAATTTGGACAAGTACATGAATAGGAAATGTTTGGAGGGATATGGGCCAAACACAGGCAGCTGGGACTAATTTAGTTTGAGAACATAGTCAGCATGGACGAGTTGGACTGAAACTGTTCTAAAACCATTTCCTTGCCTTCCCCCATAAACATCCACTTCTTTGTTGTTCAAAAATCAGACGAACTCAGCCTTGAATACATTCAATGACCCCCTAACTGCAGGAAGAAATCCCCACTTCTGAATTCAATTCGTCTTGTTAACATACCACTTGCCTTGCTGATTGCTTGCTGCATCTGTCTGACAACTGGTACTGACTGGTGTGGAAGGACGCTGAGCCCCCTTTGTACATTCACACATCATTCCTGATGAAGGGCTCATGCCCAAAACATCAGCTCTCCTACTCCTTGGATACTGCCTGACCTGCTGTGCTTTTCCAGTGCCACACTTTTCGACTCTGATCTCCAGCATCTGCAGTCCTCACTTGCTCCACATCCCAATACATCACCATTTAAACAATACACCTCCTTTCTGCTTTTTTTTTTCACAGCAGAGACTATAATTTTACATTGTGGTACTGCATTTGCCATGTGTTTGCCAATTGTGAACTTCTCTACATCGGGGAGACTTGGGGAACAGTTCACCGAGCATCGTACCTGGGCCCGCAGAGGCTGACCGGACCTCCCGGTCACCAGCCATTTTAATTCCCCTTCCCACTCCCTTTTTGACATAACTATCTTTGGCCTCTTCCCTTTCCACAATGAATCAAACTGCAAATTGGAGGAACAACATCCCATCTTCCGCCCGGGCTGCGTAGAGTTGGGAGGACTCAACATTGGGGAACTCAATTTCAAATAAGCTCCCTATCTTTCTAGCTCCTCCTCCTCCCTGCCACATTCCTCTCATTGATGGGGGCTCTAGGGTGGGGCTTGGAAGAACAGAAAGAGAATGGACGGAGGCTGGAGAGAATAGAGAGAGAATGGACAGGGGCTGGGTGGAGCTGTGGAGAACAGAGAGAGAGAGAATGGACAGGGGAGCAGAGGGTGAGGGAGAGGAGAAGGACTTGGGGGGGAGAGAAAGGCCTGCGGGGCTGAGCGTGGGGGACCCAGAGAATGGGGAGGAAGGGTCTGAGAGGGAGAATGTGGGAGTAGAGTGTTGGGGGGGGGCAGAAGATAGAATGGTGTGGGGTGCAGAATGTGAGGGGAGACAGAGAATGGACGGGGACAGAGGGTGGGTGGAGACAGAGAATGAGTGGCAAGGAGAGGGTGGGGGCAGTGGAAGAATGGCCAGCAGAGAATTGGTGGAGAGAGAGAATAGACAGGGAACAGAGAGATGGAGAGTGGAGGGTGAGGGGAGAGAGGGAGGATGGATGGGTGGGCAGAGGGTGGGGAGAGGGAAATGGACATGGGGCACTGTGGGTGTCAAGGTGGGAATGGACAGGAGGCGCTGTGGATGGACAGGGGATGCTGAGGGTGGTGGGGAACAGAGAAGAGGTGCTGTGGGTAGCAAGAAAGGAATAAGTGACCTCAAGGACAATTTTTTTTATGCAGAGGGTGGTGTGTGTGTGGAACAAGCTGCCAGGGAAGTGGTGGAGATGGGTACAATTACAATATTTAAAAGGCATCTGGGAGGGATATGGGCCAAAGGCTGGAATTTGGGACTGGGTCAGCTTGGGACATCTGGTCAGCATGGATGAGTTGAACCAAAGGATCTGTTTCCGTGCAGTGTGTCTCTAGATGTCTATAACTCTGTGATTGAAACCAGACCTTTTTACTGATAATCTTCCTGCTTGACTTTTGTAGCGCACCCAGTTTCAGGAGATTTGTGGTGAGTACAAGTGGCACATGTCTCCTATCATGGGAATTCTGGAAAATATAAAGGGGCTGTTAAAAGTACTTCAACTTTGGGAACACTGGGTCTTGTGGAAGCAGGGCATTTGACAAACCTTTTCAGAGACATTTTCTCCAACTGGTGGACTATAGACAGTTTTCCCACGGAATATTACACAGATATTAAGAATGTTACCTTCTGTAAAACATTTTCCTGAAAAATGCAGAAGAATTCAATTTGCTAACATGAAACAAATGTTGGAGAGAAAGGAAACTGCCAAGATCAAAAGGTTGATGAATGTCAACATTTATCAGATTGTTTCGAGAACAGAAAAACCTGCACTGGAGACACCCTGAAGAGGGTTGTCTCATACCTATTCCTTCAATTAGTTTTATATGTCTTAATTGTTAAGTCATGCCTAGCACATGGAAAGATGGCTATGATTTGTGGAGGTCAGTCATCTCGACTTCAGGACAACTCTGCAGGAGTTCATAGGCCAAACCATCTTCATCAATGACCTTCCTCCATCATAAGTTCAGAAGTGGAGATGTCGCAATAATTGCAGATGTTCAGCACTATAAACAACTCCTCACAAACTGAAGCAGTTCAGTTTGAAATGCTTCAAGATCTTAACCATATCCAATGGGCTGATGAGTGGCAAGTGACATGAATGCCATGCAAATGTCACAGAATGACTCATCCCCAAAAGAGATCATTTGACCACTGACCTGTGATATCAACAGTGTTACTGTCACTAAATACCCCACGATCAACATCCTTGGGGTTAACCATTGAACAGAAACTCAACTAGATGAACCATATATACACAGTGGCTCCAAGAGCAGGTCAGAGGCCAGAAATACTGTAGTGAGTAACTCACCTCCTGACTCTCCAAACCCTGTTCCAATTCTACAAGCCACAAGTCAGCAGTGTAATGGAATACTCCCCACTAGCTTGGATGGGGTTGCAGCTTCAACTGTATTTGAAACGCTTCATATCATCCAGGTCAATGTTGCCAGCTTGATTGGTACATATCCACTGTTCAGAAGCAGTAGTGTGTAGTATCTACAAGATGCACTGCAAAAATTTACCAAAGCACCTTACAAATTGCCTTTCAAACTAACAACCACTTCCATCTAGAAGGACCAGGAAAACAGATACATGGGAACACAACCTCTTGCAAGTACCCCTCCAAGCCACTCACCATCTTCACTTGGAAATGTTCCTTCCGTGTCACTGGTCCAAATCCTGGAATTCCTTCCCTCAAGACGTTGTGGGTCACCGTACAGGATGTGGACTGCAACGGTTCAAGAAGACAGCTCACCACCACATTCTCAAGGAGAACCAAATGCTGGCCAGCCAGTGACGCCCATGTACCAGAAGTAGATTTTAATAAATTATTGAAACAGAGTGTTGGAATCTGCAAACTAAAGGAAATCAACATTAAGAAGGGTCAGATGGAGTGCATTGATTCGGTGCTTATTTTAGAGCAGATAAAAAGCGATTATACTGACACTGAATTGGAACTAGAGTTTAGAGTTAAACACCTGTAGTGTTCCACTCAATGTATAAATCTAAAATCGATGAATAATTTACACCTGGAAAAGTGCAGCAGGTCAGGCAGCATCGAAGGAGCAGGAGAATCGACGTTTCGCGCATGAGTCCTTCTTCATTATCTTCATTAACACGTGAATAGGACAGTTCAGAAGGCATATGGGATACTGGATTTCATGACATTAATGGCGCCTTCAATTCCCACGATCCCATGCGATCGAGAAACCTCTCTATGGGCCCCTGGCAGTGCGCATGCGTGCGGCGAGGCAAAGTTACTGAGTGCGGGAGAGAAATGGCGCCGGCGGCTGAAGGAACAAGAACAGGAGCCGCTGGAAAAGCTGAGCAGGTCCGGCAGCTCGTGTCGGGAGGAATGTGAGGAGGTGTTTCGGGTCCGGGGATCCTCCTTCAGAACAGGACCAGGTTTCAGGAACATCCCGGGGAGGTCGCCAGGCCCGAGCACCAAGACCTGGCTCCTGCCCCCGGGGAGAGGAGACAGTGAGACAGGGTAGGATTGGGACCCGCGGGAGGAGGGAGACTGGTGAGGTTATAAACTCCTAGGGGGAGGCCTCAGGCCGTGAATAAAACCTCCCCAGGCCCACTTCACCACCGAAGGAGCTCTCGTGTTGCCCGGGTAACAGGGCGCCATCTTTGTAAGGATAAGGCGCATGTTGACTTGGGGCGGGGAGCGCGGGCGGCCATCTTGGTGAGGGCACCATCAGCTGTCATTTCCGGGAGAGAAGTGACAGTTGGTGTCATTCAAGTAGAATTTCCTCATTTCACTCTGAGAGACCTGGCCCTGAGCTTTGTCTGTGTGGCCTTAAAACAGGAAAAGGGAGTGGGAGGGAGAGAGAGAGATCTAGAATGACACGAAGGCGGACTGTGAATTTGAGGTGAATGAATCTGATCATTTGTGGCGCTGGAACAGAAACTGGGTACTTCCAAGATCGCAGTGACCAGGAGAGCATTGATGTGTTGAAGTTATTTTCAGTTTGTAGACAGGAGAAAAGAGAACGCCAGGAGTGGAGGAAATACGTGATGAAGATGGATTTGAAATTCAATGCAGGAGGAGGGATAACTTGAGCCAGCACCCAGCCCATATCCCTCCGAACCCTTCCTATTCATATACCCATCCACATGCGTTTTAAATGTTGCAATTGTACTAGCCTCCTCCACTTCCTCCATCAGCTCATTCCATACACTTACCACTCTCTGCATGAAAAAGTCGCCGCTTACATCTCCTTTAAATCTTTCCCCTCTCACCCTAAACCTATGTTCTAGAGTTATCAACTACCCCACCCCAGGGAGAAGACTTTGTCTATTTATTCTATCCGTGCACCTCATCATTTTATAAATCTTTATAAGGTCACCCCTCAGCGTCCGACTCTCCATGGAAAACCGCCTATATGTTTAACTTCTCCCTATAGCTCAAATCCCTCAACCCTAGCATGGAATGTTACCTGTGCTTTGTGATGATAGAAGCAACATATGTGGTTAATTGGTCTGCCATCTCTTTGTTCCACATGAGAACTTTGCCTGTTCTTATTGTTATTGTTTTCTCTAATTTTTTTCCTCTTCACATTCCCCATTTTCCCCTTTTGACCAATCCTTTTGTTGAAACCTGAACTGCTCCCAGTCTTCAGATCTGCTACTTTATTTTTAGCCAATTTGAGAGCCACTCCTTTGGATCTAGTCCTATCCATCATGTCCCTTGTTAGCCGTGGCTGTGTCACCTTCTGTGTTTTATTTTTTCAGACAGGAATGGACAACTGTTGCAGTTCCTCCAGGTGCTCTTTAAATGTTTGTCATTTCTTTCAATAATGTTCCCTCATTTGTTGTGGCAAGTTTGTGCCTCTGCCATTGTAATTTCCGTGCTTTAGATTTAAGTTCCCAGTCACAGAATCACCTCTGTTCCTCTCCATTTTAATGGAAAGTTCACTCACTCAGTTCTTCACTCTTCCGCAAGAGGCCTCTTACAGCTACATTGCCAATTATTCCCTTCTCATGAAGAAATTAATATTTTGGAATTAAATTGCCATTGTTCAGCAGAACCATAGCCACTTTTGGAAGGTTGTGTACAGTTCTGGTCTCCCTCCTATCAGAAGGATGTTGTGAAACTTGAAAGGGTTCAGAAAAGATTTACAAGGATGTTGCCAGGGTTGGAGGGTTTGAGTGATAGGGAAAGGCCAAGCAGACTGAGGCTGTTTCCCCTTGCGCGCTGGAGGCTGAAGTTGATAAAATCATGAGAGGCATGGATGGGGTAAATAGTCAAGGTCTTTTCCTTGAGATGGGATACTCCAGAATGTAAGGGTAATAGGTTCAGGGTGGGCAGGTGGGGTGGGGAAGGGAAGGTTTAAAAGGGAAGTAAGGGGCAACTTTTTCATTCAGAGGGCGGTGTGTGTAAGGAATGAGCTGCCAGAGGAAATGGTGGAGGCTGGTGCAATCACAACATTTAAAAGGTATCTGGATGGGTATATGAACAGGAAGGGGTGAAAGGAAAATGGGCCAAGTGCTGGCAAACAGGCCTAGATTGTTTCTGGATACCTGATCGGCATGTTAACTTTCTCTCTGGTGTCAGTGTTGGTGTTAATACCTTGATGTCTCCTTTTCTCTCCCTTCCTGGGGATGTTAACCATTTCGTGTCTCATTGTTCGTCAAGAAGCTGCATTGCAGGTTCACCCTGAATTGACACAGTATTTGTTTCCCAAAATCGGACCTGTTCAGTCTCAGCAGTATTCCAATGTTGGGAAAGATATTAACTTTCAGGTGGAGTTATCCAAAATTCAGAGAGATGTCAGTTTTGACATTTTTGCTTTTCTGCCCCTGGAAGATTCTGAATCATTCAGGGGAATTAGCACAGAGTGAGAACAGAGGGGGAGAGAAGAGAGAGAGTGGGATGATGCTTTCAATTTTGTGGAGTAACAAAAGAAAAGAACGTTCTGCAGAAAGTAGAGTTGCTTGTTCTGAATTTCTACCCTGCACTGACAGTGATGATTTTTGTAATCTCTTTTTACAGATTATTTGAAGATCTGAATTTGGAAGTTTCAAAATCAACAGATGAAGGGCTTATGCTTGAAACATCGACTCTCCTGCTCCTTGGATGCTGCCTGACCTGCTGCGCTTTTCCAGCGCCGCACTTTTCGACACTGAGTGTCCAGTGTCTGCAGTCCTCACTTTGATGTCAATGTCTGACAGTCACTCAATCCATTGGGAACGCAACAATTTTCGACTGTGATTCTGTGAGAAGGAGCAAAGCTTTTTGGTTCCTGTTTCTGTATGTTTTCAGAATCAGTGGGACTGGATGAGAGACCGTACTGTTGCAGTGCACTGAGTGTGGAGCCAGAAATAGTTATACAGCCTGGAAAGAGGAATTCACGGCAGGGAGGGGCTCTACACATTTTTGTGGGTAGTTTTGGCCATGGAAAAACCTGAGCGATCCCGCTCCGTAGAGAAACCATGTAAGTGTGGTGACTGTGGGAAAAGTTTCCATTTCCCGTCTGCCCTGGAGAATCATCGGCGCACTCACACCGGGGAGAGGCCGTTACCCTGCACAGAGTGCGGTAAGGCCTTCAGCAATTCCTCTGACCTGCTGAAGCACCAACGAGTCCACATGGGGGAGAGGCCCTTCAGCTGCCCCAAATGCAGGAAGGGCTTTACCCAGGCCTCCAGTCTGCTGACCCACCGGCAGGTCCACACCAGGGAGAGGCCGTTCCTTTGCACCAAGTGCAGGAAGGCCTTCAGCAATTCCTCAGCCCTGCTGAGGCATCAGCGGGGCCACACGGGAGAGAGGCCCTTCAGCTGCCCTGAGTGTGGGAAGGTATTTAGCAATTCCTCCGCCATGCTGAGGCACCAGCGGGTCCACACGGGGGAGAGGCCCTTCAGCTGCCCCGAGTGCGGGAAGGCCTTCAGCAATTCCTCCGACAGACTGAAGCACCAGCGGGTCCACACTGGAGAGAAGCCCTTCAGCTGCCCCAAACGCGGGAAGGGCTTTACCCATGCCTCCACCTTGCTGACCCACCGGCGGGTCCACACCGGGGAGAGGCCCTTCACCTGCCCCGAGTGCGGGAAAGCCTTCAGCAATTCATCCGACAGACTGAAGCACCAGCGGGTCCACACTGGGGAGAGACTCTTCAGCTGCCCTGAGTGTGGGAAGGGCTTTGCACACTGGCCTCCACCCTGCTGGCCCACCAGCGGGTCCACAGTGGGGAGTGGCCATTCACCTCTCTGTGTGGGAAGGGATTCACCCGCTCTTCCCACCTGCAGAGGCACCAGCGAGTTCACGTGCCATGGCAGGGGGATTGAAGGAGCAATGGCAGAGTCCCATTATCGACTGGACCCCTGGGTTTGAATCCCGTTGTGGCAGATGGCGGAATTGGAATTCGGTCAGAAGTCTGGAGTTCGGAATCTAACGCTGAAACCATTTTTGGGGGCGGGGGCGTGAGATCCGCCATCTGATTCACTCATGCCCTTTTTTAGGAAAGGAAACTGCCTTTGCAGGAAAGGATTCACTCAGTTGTCCCAGCTGCTTCCTTTTCCCGGGTGGCCTAAATGTGACTCCAGACCTAGAGCAGTGTGGTTGACTCCCCCATCTGCAGAAATGAACAGGGAGAAACTCACTTGGATACAGGGTCTGGGTTGAAATTGCTGAGTGAGGCAATACTTCCTCCGGGTTAAGGCTGTACCAAGGATCCAATTACAAAGGGATAACTTGGTGCTGACTAATAGTAAAGAAAGTGGGGGGTGGGGAGACTGTGTACTCTTTGACCTTGAGCTGTTTTTAAAAAAATAAGCTACTTTTTCTACACCTTTTTGCTGGGGGAATCTGAAGCTGTAACAAAGTTGGGTCTTGATAAAGATTACCTGAACTTACTGCTGGGCTCAGACTCTCATTGAAAGCTTTGAGCTCCAGATGGTTTTTTGTTTTAAAGCTGCTCCTCTCTTCCAGCCTCCTGCACTAAGTTTCTAATGTCGTGTATCAGATGGAGCAGTGAATGAGTAGCTAGTATCATTAGAAATTGTAAATTTTTAAGGAGTACAGGTATTGCATCGTTTCATTAACATTGTAAAGTTTACTGGCAGCACCGGGAGGGGTGGGCTGCCTTCATGAGAAATGATGTGGAGGAGCCAGAGATGGACTGGGTTGGATCAAGTTAAAAAATCACACATCAGGTTATAGTGGTTTATTTGGAACCACTAGCTTTCAGAGCGCTGCTCCTTCATCAGGAAGCTGTGGAGCAGAATCATAAGACAGAATTTATAGCAAAAGATCACAGTATCGTGCAACTGATCGAATATATTGAACAAACCTAGATTGTTGTGAAGTCTTTTGTCTTTTAGAATAGGTTGCAAGTTTTAGTTCATTAATGTGTAAATCTCAGAAAGTCTTTGAAGTCAGATTCTCGAGATGACTTAAGGTTTTATATAAATAGGTTTCATCTCAGTTCAGACAATAATGAAAAGTGTGAGGTTTGAGTCTGCCTGTATCCCAATCTTGAATCAGACTGGTTCTATTTCCAAAGTAGGAATTTATAAATATTACATGTATCAACTGCCTGCAGATTGTGTGCTTTTTGATCAAAATTGAATATATCTGCAAATGCAAATTCACCCCATAGACCTGTGTGTGCATGAGAGAGTGTGTGTGCATGAGAGCGCGTGTGTCTGTTTGCGTGTGTGCATGCTTGAAGCGTGAGTGTGATGGAGGAGAAGCCTGTGAGAGGGTGTGAGTGTCTCAGAGAGAGCATGTGTATGAGAGAGGTATGGATAAAAGCGAGGGGTTGCATTTTGCTAAAACAAGGAAGGGCAGGATTTGTATAGTTAATGATAGGGCCATTGGTTGCGTTGTAGAACAGAGACATGGTGGGTTTCAGGTACATTGTTCTATGAAAGTTGCATCATTGGTAGACAGGGTGGTTAAGAGGCGTTCAGTACAATTGCCTTCATTGTTCACAGCGTTTTGTATAGGAGTTGGAACATCATGTTGGTATGACCACTTTCAGAGTACTGAGTACAGTTCTGGTCGCCCTGTCATAGCATGTCGGAGAAATTTGCCCAATAAGTTAGAGATCACAAAGCGCGGTTCAAAGTGAAATTGACAAACACTTTATTACAAGCAATGTCACTGAAAGAGAAACTGACTAGACTGACACAGAACTGACAGTCTGTACAGGTAGATCAGAATTTCTCTTCTAAGAGCTGAGGATAAGACCAGTTTTTATAATAATGCTGTACAATAAGGCTGATTAAGAAATGGGGAATATACAATGTTTCTGGAAATGGAGTAATCTAGTTACAAGGATGCTAATTGGAAAACAGTTATCGGATGAATGTCCTGTTCCTTCACACAGTGTAACATCCTGACTATCGATGGTTCCATTCCTCTTCACAGGTAGGTGTTAACTTCTCCTCTGAAGTGGTGAGGTGCTTCCATTTCTTGTTCTGGAAGCAAGTCCTTGCTGGTGCCTCTCTGTCTGACCTGCTCTTTGTGTGGCTTTGATATTGTTGGGTTGTGAAACTGTCCTTGGGGCTTTGAGATACCTGGTACTCTGTCATTGTTAGTGAGGTTGAAGTGTATTCTTTTGTCCGTGTGTGCTGTCTGGTTTGGCTTGCGAGCCTGCATGGGCATTCTGGGTGTTTTAGGTACAGTTTGGCCAATTTTGCTTTTGTGGGCCTATTGTGGGTTGGCAGAGTGGCAGATCTTTTTCCACAACTCCCCCCCCCCCCCCCCCCCCCCCCCCCCCACCGTTTTTGTGTTCTGCTTAGGGGAGGGACGAGAAGGGGCAATGTAGCCGGAGCCAGGGGGGTTGTTGGGTGGGGATCTCAGTATCAGACAGGTAGCTCTCAGTATCCAAGTCTGGTCCAGGGGAGGCTATTTTAGGGACAGGGATGTTCTCCCAGTGGATCTGTGCTAGCTGAGTTGTGAGGGGGACAGAGGGTAACAGAATTGTACATAGGCATGAACAGCACAGTCGGATAGCCATGGCTAGCGCTCTAAGCCTGGCAATGATAGCGATGAGGGCTATCAGTCCCTGCAGTCAGGCTGTGCGCGTGCCCTCTTTCACAGCGAGTAGGTAGTCCAGGGCCATCCTGTTCTGCAGACTCACAGTACAGATGGCAACAGCCTCCACATTCAGCTGGGCGAATGGGTCTGCTGTGAAGTTTGCCACCTCCTGTACTGTGACAGCGAGTTTGTGGGCTTCTATCTGTAACTGTAAGGTTGCAGAGTGGGGTGACATCAGGTAGAGAGCTGCTTCAATGGCAGCGAGGGCTCATCTGCTCCCTGGCATGGGCTTTGGAAAGGGAGGGGACTGGGAGTGATAAATTAATGGTACTGCATTCCCAACATTGTAGGCTCCCAGTTCAGGACAACAGCAGCCAGGGGTAGGCTTTGTGGCCACTGATAAAATAGGTGCCATTGTCGGTCTGGAGATGGAGTGTCTGGGTTCCTGTCCAGCTGGTGAGGAAGGTGGTATTCTGGGTGATCCTGTTGAGGACCTATCAGTTTAAAATGCTGCCTTCTGCAGTGGATCGGCGTGCTGCGGGAGTTAGGAGCAGGGAGTCAGTGCACCGGCTCCAGTCAACCTCCCATCCAGATGGCTGTGTGTGTTTCAAACAGATGGATCCTGCAGGTGGCCAGTGTGTGTTAGTGTCAGCAATAGTCAGGGCTGGGGGCTCATGGGAGAGGTTGTAGGCCGGGTAAAAGCACCCTTTATATTTTTCCAGGTGGTAACCCGCAGACCTCCAGCGGGCTGGGCTGTTGTCCCCATATTTGGTCATTGCTGGTGGTATTTTGAGTGTGGTAACTTCAGGGGACCTGTCTGGTTCCAGGCACCATTCCGCCATGTCAGAGATATTTAAGGGGATTGAGGCTAAGGAAATACCCTCCGTGAGAGTGGACAGGGACCTAGTGCAGACCCAGCAGCGGGTCTGATTAAATCGCTGGGCATACCCATGGGCCATTTTGAGGAAGGTGTTGGCCTGCAAATCACAGTGGGTTATGAAATGTGCTGCCCCTTGGCACTGTTTACCAGCAAGCCACAGTGTGATGGTCAGACAGATCAGATGGTGATGGCTGCCGCGAGCAGCTAGATTCATCCTCGGTGTTCGGAGTGGTGCCTTCCTCTGTGTGGTCCCTGTTCAGAGGTTGTGGAGCCCTCTTGCAGCGGGTGGTATGTGTCCATTCGGGCCATCCTTCCGGTTTCACAGCAGTCCGGGTTGTCATCAGGATCCGGTACGGACCTTTCCACCGAGGGGAGAGAGAATCTTTTCCTAGTGATTTTATCATGACATAGTCCCCAGGTCAGAACAGATGAAAGTGTAATGATTGGGGTGTGGGCAATGCAGCCCTGACCTGGTTGTGTGAGCACTAATGCTCCTGCTAAGGGCCTGGACATACTCTAGTGGGGCCTCTTGTGTCAGAAGCAGGGCTGTGTCTGTGGTGAGTGTCAGGGATCTGGTGGCAGTGGGCATAGGCTGCCCCATTAGTACTTGAAAAGGGGTGAGCACAGCTGTTCAGTTTGGCTGCGCATGTGTAGCATAGAGGGCAAGTGGCAAGGTGTCTGACCAGGTCAGTCCTGTTTTCTGGGTGGTTTTATTCAGTGTGGTCTTCAGGATGCCATTCATCCGCTCGACCATGCCTGACGACTGGGGTTGGTTGGGGATGGGGTGTCGCCGTGGTATCCCTAGTGCCTCGCTAATGCTGGTCACAAGCCAAGCCGTGAGTGAGTCCCCCTCTCCGTCTCTATGCTGCTGGGAACTCCAAATCTGGGGATGACATCCTTTAGGAGGCATTTTACTACCATACATGCATCATCCTTTCTTGTGGGAAATGCTTCCACCCATTTCGAGAACATGTCGTTGATGACCAGGATGTACTTGTAACCCAGTTTTTGGGGCATGTGTGTGAAGTCAATCTGTAAGAGGCTGAAAGGCCCCTCAGGAACTGGCAGGTACTTGACAACTGGCTTCCCTGCATTGTTCTGCAGGCAGATGAGGCACTGTGACAGCAGGACTGGGGCAGCGGCAGTAAATCCTGGTGCATACCAGGACTGCGTTACAGTGTGTATCATGCCCCTCTTGCCTGTATGGCCAATGCTGTGGGCTGCTAGGGCCAGTGTGTGTAGGTGGGCACTTGGGCAAATGATGTGGCCATCAGGGTGTATTAGCAGGTTGAGGGAAGGAGATTGTGTGGCCCCAATGCAGGCCCAACTGTCCTTTTCCTGCAGTTTCTTGAGTAGCTTGCACAGCCTCCATGGGGTCAGTGAATACTGGGACCTTCGCTATTCTGGGAGCCTGCAGGATGTAGATGGTGGGGTGCAGTGCGACTTCCAGGCTGCTGTGTCAGCTGAGGCATTCCTGAGGGCGACCGGGTCAGTGGCTGAGGTATGGGCGCGGCATTTGATAATTGCTAGGACTGAGGGTAACAGGGCTGCTTCCAGGAGATTAGAAATCAGCATAGCATGTTATAGTGGCCTCCCTGCTGACGTGATGAAGCCTCTCTGTTTCCAGAATGTGGCAAAATTGTGGATGACTCCAAAGGCATATCTGGAGTCAGGATAAATGTTTGCTGTGTGTCCTTTAGCAATGACACAAGCCCTAGTAAGTACAAACAGCTCTGCAGCTTGTGCAGATGTGCCATTTGGCAGCGCAGCTGACTCTAGAACTGTGAAAGAAGTGCAGAGGGCATATCCTGCCAGTGTGCAGTGGTCTGAGGGCCTGAAGGATGAGCCATCTGTATCGAGTATGTGGTCAGAGTTGTCTAGAGGTGTTTCAGAGAGGTCAGGGCATGGGACAACGACCTGCTGGACAAGGTCTAAACAGTCGTGGTCATCTGTAATGGTGGTCAGAGTGAGTGGGAGCAGGGTGGTGGGGTTCAGGGCAGGGGCACGTTGTCGGGACAGGATGGCTTTGGATAGTAAAGCAACCTCAGAGCCAATTCTCTGAGTGGCAGTGAAATGTTGTTGCTGGAAATGGAGTAATCTAGTTACAATGATGCTAATCGAAAAACAGTTACCAGAGGAATGTCCTAATTCTCTACACAAAGCAACATTCTGACAGTATCGATGGATCAGGAGCTTCCATTACTCTTCGCAGATAGGTGCTAATGTCTCCTCTGAAGCGGTGAGGTGCTTCCATTGTCCTGTCCTGGGAGCAATGCTCTTGCTGGTGCCTCTCTGTCTGATTTGTCCTTTGTGTGGCTTTGGTATTGCTGGGTTGTGAAACTGCCCTCAGGGCTTTGGATAGCTGTGGTACTCTGTCATTGTTAGTGTACAGGTATTCCCTTGTCTGCAAGTGCTGTCTAGTTTCACTTGTCAGCCTGCTTGGTCCCTGCTAAGACATTCTGGGTGTTTTGTGGTCAATTTTGGTCAATTTTGCTTTTGTGAGCCTATTGTGGATTGCCAGGGTGGCAGATCTTTTCCCACATACAATTATCAGGAATACTTGAAGGATTCAAGTAAATCCTAGAGAGATGTTGCATCCCTTCGACTATTCCCAGAAAGTGAATGAACTATCAAGACTCTTGTAAAGATTTGTGGGAACTCTTGCAGGGATGTAAAGAAAACTAGATTTACAATTTAAGGCCATACATCCCATTCTGCTAAGTTACTCCAGTTAATTGGTAATTTTTATTTGTTTAAAAATGTGAAAACTTAATGAAGAGTTCTTCCAGTTAATCATTGGGTATTCAAATTTCTCTTCAGAATTAAAGATCATAACAAAACTGGGTGTCATTGTGGGATGTTGAATCTGTAGTATGTGCTTGGTAAAATTTGGATGAACAATATTTCAAAGTGAATTTTATCATGTTAAGTACTAAGACGTTCTGGAGAGGAAAGATTTGCCCTTGTGTGTTTTGCAACACTTAATCAAGGTCAGTTCAATAGAATACGCAGACAAGTTGATGCTAGAGTTGAGAGCTGTGGCAAAATATCAGAAATAATGCAGGCAGTAGCACGGCAATTAGGGTTAGAAAGTTAGCTAAAAAAATTATAAAAACAGGTTGGAAAGTTTTGTCAGCTTTTCTTAAAAAAAGTTAACAAAATAAGTGTTGGTTCTGCAGAAAATGAGTCTGGGGATTCAGTAACGGAGGATAAAGAGATGGCAGATGAATTGAAAAGAGTTTGAATCTGACTTCACTGGAGAGGAGCTGAAAATGTGTTGCTGGAAAAGCGCAGCACGTCAGGCAGCATCCAAGGAATAGGAGAATCGAACTTTCGGGCATAAGCCCTTCTTCAGGAATGAGGCCTCTGCATCTGCAGTCCTCACTTTCTCTTCACTAGAGAGGATACAAGTAACACCCTGGAACTAGCTGTAAATCAGGAATTGAAAGGGAGGGAGGAACTGAAGAAAATTACAATCACTAAGGAACTAGAACTGAGTAAACTGTTGGAACTACGAGCTGATAAGTCCCGGGTATTTGAAGGAATTCATCCTGGACTCTTAAAGAGAAATTAGCGAGTGAAATAAAACCATAAGACATTGGAGTGGAAGTAAGGCCATTCGGCCCATCGAGTCCACTCTGCCATTCAATCATGGCTGATGGGCATTTCAACTCTACTTACCCGCATTCTCCCCGTAATAGTTAATGTATTGGTTTTAATTTTCCAAACCTCATTAGTTTCAGGGATGGTTTCTTTAGATTGGAAAAATCCTTTCTTCAAAAAGGGAGACCGAGAACAGGAAACTGCAGACCATTTAACTTAACATATGTAATGGGGAAAATGTTCAAAGCTATTATCAAAGATATTATGACAGGGCACTTGTATAAGTTCAAGGTAATCAGGCAGCGTGAATGTGTTTTTGTCAATGGGAAATAATGTTGTAATAATTTTTTGAAGAACGGCCTCTCCGTACTGCGACTGAGCTGATGAATCTCCAGTGCCCACAGGGAATGGAATCCCTTCCCTCAGTCCCCACATTTCCACAACTTCTCCGCAGTTCTGGTGACTTTTTGGCTCTGTGTTTCCGATGAACAATTGAAAGTGTGATCACACTCAGGAAACGTGTACAGTCACTCCCTCCTGCGAATAGTGTAATGTTTCTTCAGTCTGTGTAACTGGTTAAAGCGCTGCCCACAGTCAGCTCACGGGGAGACTCTCTCAACAAGGGTAAAAGACGTACAAAGGTTGAGCAGCGAGACAAAATGCAAAAGCAATAAAATGTCGAACCACGGGGAAAACATATTGTGGCTCGACCCCTTTTTTTTCCTATTGGCATTTGAACACTTAAAATCTGTCAGGAACACCAGCATCCCGATAGAGCATACAGCGCATGTTTGCCGGTGTCAGCAAGCCATGCGCATGCTCGCCGGGTGTCAGCAAAAACACTGGGTCTGATCATCGCAGTCCGCACAAAAAGGCGCGCGATCTTCTTTTGATTGACCAATAGGAAGTACAGGAGGACCGGAAAGAGTCTAGTCCTCCTGCCAATCAGAGCCACCCCATTGTCTGAATGCGGAAGTTGGACCCTGAGTTTCTGAAGCTGCTGCTACTGCTCCTGTTTCTCTGAATGAAGATTGAGCTTCACCCCAGACTGCAATCTCCTTCCTCTGTCCAACATCTGTGAGTACGGCACTCTCTTCTCTCACCAACTTTTCCATTTCTTTTTTTTTCATTCAGGGCTTCAGTTGTTGACTTGCAGCAACTGAAAGGAAAGGCAGTGAATTGGGGTGGACAGACTCTAGAAACGTTGCTCCACGTCTGTGTCGCAATTGGCAAAATAGATATGCAGGAGGCTGGAAGAAGAAGCCAGGTCGCATCAGGAGGTGGAGAAGTCGATGTTTCAGGTGTAACCCTTCTTCAGGATTGGGGATAGGTGCAGATAAAGAGTGTCCTTGGGGCAGGGTGGTGAATTGGGGATAGGTGAAAGGTCTGACCTGGTTGGTGAATGGGAGGAATAAATCTGGTTCATGAGTGATGAGGGGGAGGAACTGAGAAGGGAGTCGTTTGGGGGGGGGGAGAATGGGAAGTGAGGTTATTTGAGACTGGAGAACTCTATATTGAGTCCTCTAGGCTATAGGCTGCCCAGGCGGAAGATGAGGTGTTGTTCCTCCAATTTGCTGTTTGGTTCATTGTGGTAATGGAGAAGGCCTAAGATAATCTTTTCAGAAAGGGAGGGGGAAGGGGAATTAAAGTGGGTAGTGACTGGGAGGTCCAGTCAACCTCTGTGGACCTGCCTGCGATGCTCAGCAAACCGTTCCCAAGTTTATGCTCAGTCTCTCCAATGTAGAGAAGACCACAATTGGAAAACATGAGAAAAAGAGTACAACAATGTGAAGTTGTGAAAAAGAGCAGAAAGGAAGTGTATTATTTAAATGGTGATATATTGAGATGTGGAGAACGTGAGATCTGCAGATATTGGTGATTAGAGTCAGTAAGTGTGGCACTGGAAAAGCACAGCAGGTCAGACAGCATCTGAGGGGCAGGACAGTCGATGTTTCAGGCACAAGGGAATAGGGAATGATATGTGGATATAGAAAGGGGGTTCAGTGTCTTTCTACACCAGTCACTGCCAGTTGTCAGACAGGTGCAGCAAGCAATCAGCAAAGCAAGTGGTATATTAACAAGAGGAATTGTGTTCAGAATTGTGGATGTCTTCCTGCAGTTAGGGGTCATTGAATATATTCAAGGCTGAGTTCATCTGAGTTTTGAGCAACAATAAAGTGGATGTTTATGGGAGAAAGCAAGAAAATGTTTTTAAGACAAGTACAGAACAGTTACAGAGTCATACAGCAAAAAAACAGACCATTCAGTCCAACTAGACCACGTTGAATATATTCACAAACTAATCTAGTCCCACCTACCTGTGTTTGGCCCATATCCCTCCGAACCTTTCCTATTCATGTAATTAACCAAATGTCTTTTGAAAGTAACATCACTTCCTCTGGACATTCATTCCACACGTGAACTACTGTATTTAAAAAAAAAAGCTGCCTCAAGTCTTTTCAAAACCTTTCTCCTCTCTCCTTTCAAAATTTGCTGCCTAATCCTGAAACCCCCACCTGAGGGAAATGACACTTGCCATTCACCTCATGTATACTTCTCATGATTTTATAAACCTCTATAAGGTCACTTCTCAACCTCCTGTGCTCCAGTGAAGAAAGTCCCAGCCTATCCACCAAGATGTCGGAAGATTCATATCCAGTTATGGTCTGTTCAATGCTGGTTCAGGCTCCAAAGACCAAATGACCAACTCCTGCTCCCAATTCTCACGCTCTGTGTCCAAAGTTAAAAATCAAAAACACAGGATTATGGTCCAACAGGTTTATTTGGAAGCACTAGCTTTCAGATTGCTGCTCCTTCATCGGGTGGTTGTGAAGAATACCATTGTAAGACACTGAATTTATAGCAAAAGTTTACAGTGGGATGTAACTGAAATTATATATTGAAAAAGACCTTGATTATTGTTAAGTCTCTCCTCTTTTAGAATAACCATGTTGGTTTTAGTTCTTTCATATGTAAATAGCAAAACCTTTTTTAAAAGTTACATTCCCAATTGGTGTCATGTTGTCCCAGATAACGTATTGAAGGTGTGAGTTTCCCTGTGTGAGGCTGTCTGTACCACAACGGTTAGACTGATTCTAATCTTAAAAAAGGGATTAACAGAATCGTACTTGGATTCATGCAGTTTGTGTCCAGGACAGCAAGAGACCGTCAGATATAGGAACAGCAATTAGGCCATTCAGCCCATTGGGTTTGCTCATATCATTCAATCGTGGCTGTTAAGTTTCTTATCCACATTCTCCTGCTTTTTCCCCGTAACCCTCGATCCCCTTGATACTCAAGAACCTATCTATCTCAATCTTAAATATCCTCAGTGACCTGGCCTCCACAGCCTTCTGTGGCAGTTAATTCCATAGATTCATTACTCTCTGGCTGAAGACGTTTCTCCTTACCTCCAATGTAAAGGGTCTTCCCTTTACTCTAAGACTGTGCCTCGAGCCCGAGTCTCTCCTCCCAATGGAAAGATCTTCCCAACGTCCACTCTGTCCAGGCCGTTCAGTATTCTGAATGTTTCAATTAGATCACCCCTGAGTGTGGGCCTGTTAAACAGCATGAACCAGACCCTTCAGGATGAGATACAGCAGGGATTAGGTTCTACAAAGTGAGAAGGGAGGGAGAGTGTGTGGGATGGAGATTTTCAGCTTCGAGAGAATGAGAGGAAGCAGAATTCACTATAAATTAGAATTGATCAGATGGTCCAATGGGCCAAGGAGTGGCAGATGGAGTTTAATTTAGAGAAATGAGGTTTTGCATTTTGGTCAAGCAATCCAGGCAGGACTGGCACAGTGAAGGGGAGTGTTGTAGAACAAAGAGACCTTGGAGTGCAGGGTCATAGCTCCTTGAAAGTGGAGTTGCAGGTAGACAGGATAGTGAAGAATGTGTTTGGTATGCTTTCCTTTATTGGTTAGAGCATTGTGTATAGGCATTGGGAGATCATGTTGTGGCTGTACATTGGTAAGGTGACTTTTGGAATAGTGCGTCCAGTTCTGGTCTCCCTGCTTTCGGAAAGAACTTGTGAAACTTTTAGAGGGGTCGGAAAAGATTTGCGAGGATGTTGCTAGACTTTGAGGGTTTGAACTACCCTGGAGCATCGGAGGCTGAGGGGCAGCCATATAGAGGTTTATAATGAGCATGGATAGGGTGAATATCCAAGGTCTTTTCCCCAAGGTAGGAGAGTCCAAAACTAGAGGGCATATGTTTGAGGTGAGAGGGGAATGATTTAAAAGGGCCCTGAGGGGCAACTTTTTCACGCAGAGGGTTGTGGATGTATGGAACGAGCTGCCAGAGGAAGTGGTGAGGCTGGTACAATTATCTTTAAAATGCATCTGGCTGGGTACATGAATAGGAATGGTTTAGAACCATAAGAGCCACATGCTGGCAAATGGGACTAGATTAATTTTGGATATCTGTTTGGCACAGACGAGTTTGACCAAAGGGTCTGTTTCCATGCTGTATGACTAATTGTCTTCGGTGAAAGCAGGAGTGTGGTTGTGAAGACTGGACTTCAGAGCAACTTTCAAAGATTTTTTGCCCTTACTGTGAGCAGAAGAAGTTACAATGAAATATTTGATTTGTGAGAGAGCAACTGAGTGAGCATGGATATTTGGGATTTTGATGGAAAGTGGGAATTCATTGCACTGTGGGGATCAAGCCCTCCCTATCCAGTCATTTCAGTTGGTGGATGAGACTCGGCAGTTCATGCAGGCAGTCAATCCAGATAATATTTTATAAATTCCTGCTTTGGAAATAGAACCAGTCTGACTCAAGACTGAGATACAGGCAAACTCTGACCTCATACCTTTAATGCATTGTCTGAGCTGAGATGCCACCTTTTGTTGTAAAGCCTTATATTATCTTGCGAGGGTGCCTTACAGGAAGTTCTGGGATTTACATATTAATGATACCTGCAATCCATTCTAAAAGATGAAAGTCTTAACAATCCAGATTTGTTCGATATATCATTTCAGTGGCAGGCCACAAATGTCTTTCCATAAATTCTGTGCCTTATGGTCTTATTCTCCACAACCACCTGATGAAGGAGCAGTGCTCCGAACGCTGGTCCTTCCAAATAAACCTGTTGGACTATAACCCGGGTTTGTGTGATTTTTAACTTTGCCCAGGTTAGGGTGGATTATGCTAAATTATGCATAGTGCCCAGGGATGTGCAGGTGAGGGTGGATTGGCCGTGTTAAAGTACCCATCGTGCCCAAGGAGGTGCAGGTTTGTGTGGGTTAGCCATGCTAACTTACACGTCGTGTCCAGGGATGTGCAAGGTAGGGTGGATTGGCCAAGGGATAAGGGCCAAGTGCTGGCAAATGGGACTAAATTGATTTACAATATCTGGTCAGCATAGTCGAATTGGACCAAAAGGTCTGTGACTGTGCAGTATATCTTAATGACTCTGGCTTTCTACTAACGTTTGCCACATCTCTTCTGTTCAGTTTCTCTCTGGTGTCTGTGTTAATACCTTGATGTGTCTGGTTATTCCTCAAGCTGCATTCCCGATTCATCCTGAATTGACACATTTTGTTTTGCTTCCCAAAATCAGACCTCCTCACTCTCAGTAGTATCCCAATGTTGTGAAAGATGTTAACTTTCAGGTGGAGTTATCCAATATGTAAGTCTTGACGTTTTTGTTGTTCTGATCCTGAATCAGCACCTTCAGGAGAATAACTTGGAGCGGAGTGAGAACAGAGGAGGGGAGAGAGAGAGAGAGAGAGAGAGAGAGAGAGAGAAGGATGTTGCTTTCAATTTTGTGGAATAACAAAAGAAAAGAATGCTCCATAGCTTGTTCTGAATTTCTACCCTGCATTGACAGTGATGACTTTTGTAATCTGTTTTTCCAGAGTATTTGAAGATCCGAAGACAGAAGTTTCAAAATGAACAGATGAAGGCCTTATGCCCGAAATGTTGATTCTCCTGCTCCTTGATGCTGCCTGACCTGCTGTGCTTTTCCAGCGCCGCACTTTTCAACACTGACTCTCCCCCGTCTGCGGTCCTCACTTTCACGTCAATATCTGACAGTCACTCAATCAATTGGGGCAGCCACGATTTTTTATTACAATTCTGTGAGAAGGAGCAAAGCTTTTTAGTTCCTATTTCAGTACATTTTCATTATCAGTGGGACCGGATGAGAGACCCTACTGTTGCTGCGCACTGAGTGTGGAACCTGAAACTGTTATACAGCCTGGAAAGAGGAATTCACAGCAGTGAGGGGCAGTACATGCGTTTACTTGTGGCTGAAGCTTCGGACATGTAGAAACCGTGGAAGTGTGGTAACTGTGGGAAAGGCTTCCGTACTCCGTCTGACCTGGAGATTCATCGGCGCATCCACACCGGGGAGAGGCCGTTTTCCTGTCCCAAGTGCGGGAAGGGCTTTACCCAGGTCTCTGCCCTGCTTAGGCACCAGCGGATCCATACGGGAGAGAGGCCCTTCAGCTGCCCCGAGTGCGGGAAGGCCTTCAGTGATTCCTCCACCCTGCTGAGGCACCAGCAGGTCCACATGGGGGAGACCCCCTTCAGCTGCCCCGAGTGCGGGAAGGCCTTCAGCCGTTCCTCCAATTTGCTGGCCCACCAGCAGGTCCACACGGGGGAGAGGCCCTTCTGCTGTCCCGAGTGTGGGAAGGCCTTCAGCTATTCCTACTCCCTGCTGAGACACCAGCGGGTCCACACGGGGGAAAAGCCCTTCAAATGTTCCGAGTGTGGGAAGGCCTTCAGCTATTCCTCCTCCCTGCTGACCCACCGGCGAGTCCATACAGGGGAGAGGCCCTTCTGGTGTCCCGAGTGCGGGAAGGCCTTCAGCGATTCCTCCTCCCTGCTGACCCATCGGCGAGGCCCTTCAGCTGCACTGAGTGCGGGAAGGCTTTCGCCCGCTCCTCCCACCTCCGGAGCCACCAGCGACTTCATGTACCATCGCAGGGGGACTGACAAAGCGACTGCCGAGTGCAGTTATCGACTGGACTATTTACCCAGTTCTGGGATCTGTTGGGTTTGAATACCACCGCGGCAGATGGCTGAATTGGAATACGGTCAGAATCTAACGATGAAACCATTTTCTGGGGGGGGGGGGAGAGAGAGAGAGAAAACCCCAATCTGATTCACGCCCTTTTTAGGGAAGGGCACTGCCGTTGTGGGAAAGGATTAACTCAGTCGTCCCAGCTGCATCCTTTACCTGGTCTGGCCTACACGTGACTCCAGACCCACAGCAGTCTGTTTCACTCCACACTGCTCCCGTTCCCGGCCCCACGGGTTAAGGCTGTACCAAGGATCCAATTACAAAGGGATAACTCTGTGCTGACCGATAGTAAAGAAAGTGAGGTGGGGTGGGGGGAGGGGAGGGCGGGGGAGTGTGTGCGCTTTGACCTTGAGCTGTTTAAAAAGCTGCTACTTTTTCTACATCATTTTGCTGGGGGGGGGGGATCTGAAGCTGTAACAAAGTTGGGTCACAATAAAGATTACCTGAACTTACTGCTGGACTCAGACTCTCATTGAAAGCTTTGAGCTCCAGATGGTTTTTTGTTTTAAAGCTGCTCATTTCTTCCAGCCTCTTGCACTAAGTTTCTAATGTCGTGTATCAGATGGAGCAGTGAATGAGTAGCTAGTATCATTAGAAATTGTAAATGTTTAAGGAGTCCAGGTACTGCATCGTTTCATCAACATTGTAAAGGTTACTGGCTGCACTGGGAGGTGTGGGCTGTGTTCACTCGAAACTCTTATCTTTAAAATTGAGAATAGGTAAAATGATATATTCAGAAACATCATTGAAATCTAAACGCATTTCAATTTTTTAAAAGAGCTGCTGAAATCTTTATGAAACTTGCACTGGAATATGTGCAGTTAGGCCACAGCTCAGGACAGGCTGTGAGGGGTGAATGACCTATTCCTCATTTTGTGAAATTGGTTTCAACTATGTAGACATAGTTATAGAGTTGTAGAGCCTGAAACAAACCCTTCAGTCCATACCTTAAATGAATCTAGTGGCCCATTTGCCAGCATTTGGCCTATGTTCATCTGTACCCTTCCTATGCATATCCCCATCCAGGTGCCTTTTAAATGTTGTAATTGTACCAGCCTCCACCACTTCTGCTGGCAGTTCATTCCATACACGCACCACCCTCTGCGTGAAAATGTTGCCCCTCAGGTCCCTTTCCCCACTCACCTTCAACCTATGCCCCTTTAGTACTGGACCTTGGGTATTCACCCTATCCATGCCCCTTACAAATGTCTATAATTTTGAGGAGAAAATGAGGACTGCTAATGCCAGACATCATTTTCCACCGCGCCCCCTCCACTTTATCCCAGTCCCGTGCCTTCAATACAGCACGCCCTCTTGACCTGTCCATCAACTTTTCAATCTATCAGCTCCACCCACTTCTCCAACCTATCCATTGCCAAACCGTTACTACCCGATGCCTGGAGGAGGAACACCTCATATTCTGCCTTGCAACCCTGCAACCCCACAGGACAAATGTGGATTTCAATAGTTTCCTCACCTCCCCCACTTTATCCCAGTCTCAAGCCCCCAACGTGTCGCTGCCCATTCTGACCTGTCCATCATTTTTTCCTATCTATCTGCACCATAACCCCCTTTGAACTATCATCTTGCCACCCCAACCCCCACCTCACACACACACACACACCTACACTTACCTTCATCTACCTATGGCATTCTCAGCGACCTTGTCCCCCTACCCCACCCTCTTCCCATTTATCTCTCAGCACCCCCGGCCCACAAGCCTCGTTCCTGATGAAAGGCTTATGCCCAAAATGTCAATTCTCCTGCTCCTTAGCTACTGTCTGACCTGCTATGGTTTTCCATCACCACACTCCCGGCATAATTTTAAGGTAATTGGAGGAAGGTTTCGGGGAGATGTCAGAGTAGGTTCTCTACTCAGATAGTGGTGGCTGTGTGAAATGCACTGTCAACAGTGGTAGTAGAGTCAGATACATTAGGGACATTTAATCGACTCTTGGATAGGTACATGAAAGTTAGTACAATAAATGGTATGTAGGTCAGTCTGATCTTAGAGTAGGATAAAGGGCCGGTACTGCATCGAGTGCTGAAGGGCCTGTACTGTGCTATGTACCTAAGTAGAGTTAAAAGTTTTGTTTTATCAGCAGTACAGTCAGATCCGAGCAAACCAAGGACATGCAGGTCATACTGCGCTTAGACAGAGTGAGGCATATAGGGTTACAGCTGCACAAGAGGTGCGCAGAAGCAAGGTCAACATTGGATTTCAAATTGGAGAGCTCCATTCAGCAGTCTAATAATAGCAGGGAAGAAGCTATTCTTGAACCTGTTGGCACATGTGTTCAAGCTTCTGTATCTTCTGCCTGACAGAAGATGGTGCAGGAGATCATTCCCGGGGTGGGAGGGGTCTTTGAGGTTGGTAGCCTTTCCACGACAACGAGAAGTGTAGATGGATTTCATGGGTGCGAGGTTGGCTTCCGTGATGGACTGTGCTGTGCACACCACCATCTGTAGTTTCTTCCGGTCCTGGGCAGAGCAGTTGCCGTAGCAGGACGTGATGCACCCAGATTCAATGCTTTCTGTGGTGCATCTGTAAATGTTGGTGAGTGTCATTATGGACATGCCGAATTTCTTGAGCATCCTGAGGAAGAAAAGGCGTAGTTGTGCCTTCTTGACCGTTGCATGGGTAGGTTTAGATATTTAGCCACTCCTTTCTCATTATTACTAACTCCTTTTACTTGATGCAGTCACAATCAGTTTCATACCTTGTGCTAATCTCTTTTGAAGGTCTTCTTCAGAAGGATAAAATAATATGAGGGGCAAAGGTAGTGTGCATACATAATATGAAATCTTTAAACTTGAATTCATTTTAAAGAGCACAACAACGTATTTATGGTAAAAATGGGTAAACTTAACAGGTTTTATGAAGGGTGAAAGTGGGAAGTATGTGGAGGTGCATGTTAAAACAGGACCGAGTCTGCATGGCTTTGACAACAGGAGGTCATGTCTGACAAATCTATTAGGATTCTTTGAGCAGGTAATGAGTAAGTTAGACAAAGGGAGAGCCAGTGGACGTGAGCGATTTGGATTTCCAGAAGGCCTTTGACAAGGTGCCGTGCAGGAGGCTGCTAAGTAAGATCAGAGTCCCTGGTGTAGGAGCAAGGTACTGGCACGGATAGAGGATTGGCTGACTGGCAGAAGGCAGAGAGTTGGCATAAAGGGGTCTTTGGAGTTCCAAAGGGGGTCCATGCTGAGAATGCTTGGACAGGCCAGGAGAATGGTCAGAGAAGGGGCAGATGGAATACAATGTGGTAAAGTCTGAGGTTATGCACTTTGGTGGGAAGACCAGAAACAGAGACTGTTTTCAAAATGCGAAAGGCTTCGGAAATGTGAAACAGAAAGGGATTGGGGAATCCCAGCTCAGGGGGAGGATTGTACCATTCATTTCGGGGTGTGTGGAAAGGATCGTACCATTGAGACTTGGGAGGATTGTACCCTTAATGGCTGTGGGGGAGTAAAGGATTATACCATTCAGAGGGGGACGATTGCATCATTCGAAGGTGGAGGGGTGTGGAGGAGGAAAAGGGGAGGGGAGGATTGTACCATTCACATCACGGGGTGTGGATTGTACCATTCACAATTATTTATTTTTATTTTTCAGAATTTCCAGGATACAGGACATATGCCAATTTTCCCCACCAGAAATCGACTGAAACTGGGTGCACTAAAAAAATCCAGCAGGAAGATTATCAGTAAAAAGGTCTCGTTTCGGTCATAGCAGTTATAGACTCAGAGTCACACCGCACAGAAACAGACACTTCAGTTCAACTCATCCATGCCGACCAGATGTTCCAATCTGGCCCAGTCCCAAGTTCCAGCATTTGCTCCATATTCCTCTAAATCCGAACTATTCAACCTTTTAAATGTTGTAATTGTACCCACCTCCACCACTACCTCTGGCTACTCATTCCATACACGCTCTACCTTCTGCGTGAAAACGTTGCCCCATGGTTCCTTTTTAAATCTTTCCCCCTCTCATCTTAAATTTATACCTTCTAGATTTGGACTCCTCCATTTCGGGGGGTAAAAGACCTTGGCTATTCGCCCTATCCGTGATTTTCATGATTTTTTAAACCTCTCAGGTCACCCCTCAGCCGCCTCCACTCCAGGGGGAACAGCCTCAGCCTCGTCAACTTCTCCCTATAACTCAAATCCTCCAATCCTGGCAACATCCTTGTAAATCTTTTCTGAACCCTTTCAAGTTTCACAACATCCTTCCAAGAGGAAGGATGCCGGAATTGTACACTTATTCCAAAAGGGTCCTAAACATTCTCCTGTACAGCCACACCATAACCTCTCAAATCCTATACTCAATACTCTGACCAATAAAGGAAAGTATACCAAACACCACCTTCACTATCCTATCTACCTGCAACTCCACTTTCAAGAAACTGTGAACCTGCTCTCCAAGGTCTCTTTGTTCAACAACACTCCCTAGAACCTTACCATTGAGTGTAGATGTGCTGCTCTGATTTGTTTTTCCAAAATGCAGCACCTCGCATTCATCTAAATTAAACTCCATCTGCCACTCTTCAGCCCATTGGCACATCTGATCAAGATCCCATTGTAATCTGAGGTAACCTTCCTCTTGTTCACTACACCTCCAATTTTGGTGTCATCAGCAAACCTACTAACTATACATCTATGTTCACATCCAAGTCATTTGCATAAAAAAATACAGAAAGGAGTGGACCTAGCACCGATCCTTGTGGCACTCCAGTGGTCATAAGCCTCCAGTCTGAAAAACAACTCTCCACCACCACCTTCTACCTTTGAGCCAGTTCTGTATACAAAGGGCTAGTTCTCTCTGTATTCCATAAGATCTAACCTTGCTAACCAGTCTCCCTTGGGGAACCTTGTCAAACACCTTACTGAAGTCCATATAGATCATGTCCATTGCTCGGCCCTCATTAATCTTCTTTGTTACTTCAAAGCACTCAATCAAGTTTGTGAGACATGATTTCCCATGCACAAAGCCATGCCGACGATCCCTAATCAGTCCTTGCCTTTCCAAATATGTATAAACCCTGTCTCTCAGGTTTCACTCCGACAACCTGCCCACCACCGATGTCAGGTTCTCTGGCTTTTCCTTATCACCTTTCTTCAATAGTGGTACCACGTTAACCAACCTCCAGTTTTCTGGCACCTCTCCTGTGACTATCAATGATACAAATATCTCAGCAAGGGGCCCAACAATCACTTCCCGTAGCCTCCCACAGAGTTCTCTGGTACGCCTGATCAGGTCCTGGCGATTTATCCACCTTCGTGTTTCAAGACATCCAGCACCACCACCTCTGTAATATGGACATTTTTAAAGATGTTATAATCTATTTCCCTACACTCTATATTTTTCATGTCCTTCTCCAGAGTAAACATTGATGCAAAATACTTGTTTAGTATCTCCCCCATCTCCTGTAGTTCCACACATTGACTGCCTTGCTCATCTTTGATGTGCCCTATTCTCTCCCCAGTGACCCTTTTGTCCTTAATGTATTTGTAAAAACACTTTGGATTCTCCTTAACCCTATTTGCCAAAGTTATCTCATGTCCAGTTTTTGCCCTCCTGGTTTCCCTTTTAAGTATACTCCTACTACCTTTATACTCTAAGGATTCACTCAATCTATCCTGTCTATACCTGACATATGCTTCCTTCTTTTTCTGACCCAAACAATCAATTTCTCCAGTCATCCAACATTCCCTACACCTACCAGACATTCCTTTCACCCTAACAGGAATATACTGTCTCTGGATTCACGTTATCTCATTTCTGAAGGCTTCCCATTTTCCAGCCGTCTCTTTACCTGCAAACATCTGCCCCCAAACAGCTTTTGAAAGTTCTTGCCTATTACTGTCAAAATGAGACATTCTCCAATTTAGAATTTCAACTTTTAGATCTGGTCTATCCTTTTCCATCACTATTTTAAAATTAAGAGAATTATGGTTGCTGGCCCCAAAGTGCACCCCCACTGACACCTCAGTCAGCTGTCCTGCCTGATTTCCCAAGAGTAGGTCATGTTTTGCACCTTCTCCATAGATATATCCACATACTAAGTCAGAAATCTTTCTTGAACACGCTCAATAAATTCCTCTCCATTTAAACCCTTAAACCTATGGCAGTCCTGGTCTATGGTTGGAAAGTTAAATCCCCTACCATAACCATATAAGGGGAAATGAGTTTAAAACTGGGCACAATCCTCCAGGTGCAGTTTCAGCAATGCTATGTTTGGTTGCAACAACACTTCCTTCCCTTTATGTTCTATTCCTTTAGCGATCAAAGCGAATGCTGCATTCACTTTCTTACTTATCTACTGTACCTGCATGCTAGTTTTCTGTGACTCATTAATGAGGATACCCAGATCCCTCTGCACCAGATCACCCTAAACCCTCTCTTAGATAATAGGTTGCTTTGCTGGTTTTGTTTTTGATCAAAATGCATGACCTCACACTTATCCACCTTAAACTCCATCTGCCACATTTTGGCCCACTCTCCTAACCTATCCAGATCCATTTGTAAGGTTCATATATCCTCATTGCAATTTACCATCACGCCTATTTATGTGTCATCCACAAATTTGGCAAATGAGCCTTTTATACGTGTATCCAAGTCACTAATGTAGATTGTAAATAGATGGGGTCCAAGGACCCAACCCTGTGGCACCTGACTAGTTACTTCTTGCCATCCAGAAAAAAAACCCATCAATTTGGACTGTCTGTCTTCTGCCCATCAGCCAGCCACCTATCCAAGCTGATAAATCAGCCCATATCGCATATGATCTAACCTTGCGAGTTAACGCTTTCTGTGGCACTTTAGCAAATGCCTTCTGAAAAGCCAGATATATTACATCTACAGGACCCTTATTATCCACTTGTTACATCTATGAAGAACTTAGTCAAATCTGATTTGCCCATCATAAAACCATGCTGACTCTGATGGATAGAGTTTTGACTTTACAAACGTCCTGATATTGCTTCCTTGATAATTGATCCTAACACCTTCCCAACAACAGATGTTAAACTAACTGGTCTGCAATTTCCCACATATTGCCTGCCTCCCTTTCTGAATACAGGCATTACATTAGCATTTTTCCAATCCACTGGAACCATAAGATCCTAAGATATAGGAGCAGAAACTAAGCCATTCAATCATGGCTGAAACGTTTCTCAAATCCATTCTCCCGCTTTCTTTGATCACCTTGACAATCAAGAACCTACCTATCTCTGTATTAAATAAACTCAATGAATCTTTCTCATGTCCAGGGAATTTTGGAATATTGTAACTAATGAATCCACAATCTCCACTGCCACTCCCTTTAGTACCCTAGGATGTCGGCCATCAGGCCCAGGGGATTTGTTTGCCCTCAATCCTAACAGTGTACCTATCGACGTTGATTGTTTAAGTTCTACCTTTTCTATAGCCTTTGACTTGCTCGTTCCAATACGAATGGTACTGCTGTCCTCCAACGTGAAAACTGAGGAAAAGTATTGATTTAGCAGCTCTGTTATTTCAGTGTTCCCCTTATTAACTCACCTGTTTCACCTTCCAAGGAACCAACATTTACTTTAGCGACACTGTTCCCTTTGGCAGACCAACAGAAGCTTTTGATATTTTATGCTAGACTTCTTTCGTAATTTACCTTACCTATTTCTATTCATCTTTGAAAATCCCTTTGTTTGTGTCTGGAAGTTTCCCGATGTTTCAGCTTTCCAAAGGTCTGGAGTAACATTCCTGAACAGGCTGGGGGCGGGGAAAACCAACCCCCATTGTCCCCTATTGGTTGGAGGGCTCCCCAGCCACGCCCCTCAGTTGGTGACGACGTCGTCGGGACCACGCCCCCTGTATGTTGGCGCATGTGCAGTGTAGGTCCCGCGGCCGGACAGTGGCAGTGTTGCTGAGTGTGGGAGAGGAATGGCGCCGGCGGCTGAAGGAACAAGAACAGGAGCCGCTGGAAAAGCTGAGCAGGTCCGGCAGCTCGTGTCGGGAGGAATGTGAGGAGGTGTTTCGGGTCCGGGGATCCTCCTTCAGAACAGGACCAGGTTTCAGGAACATCCCGGGGAGGTCGCCAGGCCCGAGCGCCAAGACCTGGCTCCTGCCCCCGGGGAGAGGAGACAGTGAGACAGGGTAGGATTGGGGACCGCGGGAGGAGGGAGACTGGGGAGTTTATAAACTCCTAGGGGGAGGCCTCAGGCCTCCAATAGAAGCCCCACAGGCCCAGTGTTTACTTCACCGGCGAAGGAGCTCTCGGGTTGCCCGGGCAACCGGCCGCCATCTTTGTGAGGGTCAGGCGCCTGTTGTCTTGGGACGGGGTTGTTGGATTGTTGTATAATATTGATCTCCTCTGTACTTTTAATCTTGAAGATTTTAAAAATGTGCACTGGCTTCAATTTATGAATTCTAAGTACAGAAGCAAAATATAAACATCTCCTTACATGTATCCCAACATGTGCCAAGACTACCTCAAGATTTACTGAGGTGCTGAATCAATAGCTCTTTCCCTTTTGATTAATGAAGGTGGTGCCCAGCAGATTCCTGCACACAGCCTGTTCTGTCAGCCTTTATGGGAGAGATATGATAGCAAAACCGAGACACCCGTGTAGCCAAGTAATCTGAAGTCACACTTTGGTGTTTTAATCGCCTCAAATGCATGCCATTCAGAATAATGTCAAGGCTATAGGGGTACCAGGCTCCCTAAGATAGCCAGGATGGATAACATACAGGAGAGCTGAAGTGTTATCCTTATCAAGCCTGTAACGTCTTCACAATTCTCTAACAAGTTAGTTAAATGCAGTGTCCCCGTCAGAAATCCCATGCAGACTCTTCCTAATCAATCCACCTTTCTCCATGTGACTACTAATTTTGACCAGAATAAGTATTACTGGAAGCTTCTCCACCAAGTTTAAACTGGCAGGTGGGACTAGATTGGGTTGGGATATCTGGTCGGCATGGACAGGTTGGACCGAAGGGTCTGTTTCCATGCTGTACATCTCTATGACTCTATAATTGCTGAGATTAACTTTACAACCTTTCTTAAACCAGGCTGCAATGTTTGCAATTCTCCAGTCTTCTGGCACCTCCTCCAAGTCCCTCCCTTCAAGATTGTTGGATGCATTTCATCAGTGCCTTGTCAAACTTTAAGGACCAAATGCTTATCGAAGACTTCTTTCATGTAAATTTTGAACTCTTGGGAGGTCATGTTGCGGCTGTACAGAACATTGGTTAGGACACTGTTGGAATATTACGTGCAATTCTGGTCTCCTTCCAACGAAAAGATGTTGTGAAACTTGAAAGGGTTCAGAAACGATTTACAAGAATGTCGCCAGGGTTGGAGGATTTGAGCTATAGGGAGAGGCTGAACAGACTGGAGCTGTTTTCCCTGGAGTTTTGGAGCCTGAGGGATAACCTTATAGAGGTTTACAAATTTATGAGGGGCATGTATAGGATAAATAGACAGTCTTTTCCCTGGGTTCAGGTCTGTTTCCATGCTGTACATCTCTATGACTCTGTTGGTTGCATCTGTAAGATCCTGAATCAGCACCTTGAGGAGAATTAGAGTGGAGTGAGAACAGAGGGGGAGAGAGAGTGGGATGTTGCGTTCAATTTTGTGGAATAACAAAAGAAAAGTATAATCTGCAGAAAGTAGAATTGCTTGTTCAGAATTGTTACACTGCACTAAGTGTAATAACTTTTGTAATCTCTTTTTACAGAGTATTTGAAGATCTGAAGACGGAAATTTCAAAATCGCCTTATGTCCGACGCATTGACTCTTCTGCTCCTTGGATGCTGCCTGACCTACAGTGCTTTTCCAGCGTCATACTTTTGAACTCTTGACTCTCCAGCATCTGCAGTCCTCACTTTCACATCAATGTCTGACAGTGACACTGGGATTTTTGACTGTGATTCTGTGAGAAGGAGCAAAGCGTTTGCTTCTGGCTTGAATACATTTTCAGAATCAGTGGGACTGGATGAGAGACCCTACGTTGCAGCGCAGTGAGTATGGAGCCTGAAACAGTTATACAGCCTGGAAAGAGGAATTCACGGCAGGGTGGGGCTGTACCCACGTTTGTGTGCAGCTGAAGCTTCGGCCATGGAGAAACCCGAGGAATCCCGCCCCGTGAAGAAACCGTGGAAATGTGGCGACTGTGGGAAAGGCTTCTGTGCCCCGTCTGCTCTGGAGACTCATCGGCGCAGTCACACCGGGGAGAGGCCCTTCAGCTGCCCCGAATGCAGAAAGGGCTTTACCCAGGCATCTGCCCTGCTGACCCACAGGCGGGTCCACACGGGGGAGAGGCCTTTCAGCTGCCACGAGTGTGGGAAGGTCTTCAGCAATTCCTACGCCCTGCTGAGGCACCAGCGAATCCACAAGGGGGAGAGGCCACTCTCCTGCCCCGAGTGCGGGAAGGCCTTCAGTGATTCCTCCCACCTGCTGACCCACCGGCGGGTCCACACGGGGGAGAGGCCCTTCTGCTGCTCCGAGTGCAGGAAGGCCTTTACCCAGGCCTCTGCCCTGCTAATCCACCAGCGGCTCCACACAGGGGAGCGGCCCTTCAGCTGCCCAGAGTGCGGTAAAGGCTTCAGCGATTCCTCCACCCTGCAGACCCACCAGCGGGTCCACACAGGGGAGAGGCCCTTCAGCTGCTGTGAATGCGGGAAGTGCTTTACCCAGGCCTCTGCCCGGCTGAGACACCAGCAGTCCCACACCGGGGAGAGGCCCTTCAGGTGCCCCGAGTGCGGGAAGGGCTTTGCCCGGGCCTCCAACCTCCAGACCCACCAGCGGATCCACACGGGGGAGAGGCCCTTTAGTTGTCCCGAGTGCGGGAAGTGCTTTACCCAGGCCATCACACTTCAGAAACACCAGCAGGTCCACATAGGGGAGAGGCCCTTCAGTTGCCCCAGGTGCAGTAAGGTGTTCACCTGCTCCTCCTACCTGCAGAGGCACCAGCAAGTTCACGTGCCATAGCAGGGGCATTGAAGGAGTGACGGCTGAGTGCCATTATTGACTGGAGTATTAACCCAGTTCCAGGGCCTCCTGGGTTCGAATCCTGCTGTGGCAGATGGTGAAATTGGAATTCAGTCAGTAATCTGGAGTTCCAAGTCTAATGATGAAGCCATTTTTGGGGGGAGGGGGAAGAAAACCCCCATCTTATTCACTCACGTCATTTTTCGGGAAGGAAACTGCCGTTGTGGGAAAGGATTCACTCAGTCGTCCCAGCTGCATCCTTTACCCTGTCTGGCCTATGGTTGACTCTACACTGCCTTCCACCGCCCCCCCACCCCCACTCCCTTCTCTTCCCCACTGGGCCCCTCCCTCTCCCCAGCAAATGAACAGGGAGAAACCTACTTGGATATAGAGTATACGTTGAAATTGCTGAATGAGGCAATACTTCCTACAGGTTAAGAAAGGGAGTGTGTGCACTTTGACTTTGAGCTGTTTTTAAATAAAAAGCTACTTTTTCCACGCCTTTTTGCTGGGGGGAATCTGAAGCTGTAACAAAGTTGTGTCACAATAAAGGGTTACCTGAACTTACCGCCAGGCTCAGACTCTCATTGAAGGCTTTGAGCTTCAAATGGTTTTTGTTTTAAACCTGTTGATTTCTTTCAGCCTCCTGCACTAAGTTTCCAATGTCGTGTATCAGATGGAGCAGTGAATGAGTAGCTAGTATCGTTGGAAATTGCAAATATTTCAGGAGTGCAGGTACTGTTTCGTTTTATCGGCATTGTAAAGTTTACTGGCAGCACCAGGAGGTGTGGGCTGTGTTAATTAGAAATGATGTGGAGTTGCTGGTGTTGGACTGAAGTGGATAAAGTTAAAATCTACACAACTCCAGGTTATAGTCCCAACAGATTTATTTGGAAGTGCTAGCTTTTGGAGCGCTGCTCCTTCATCGGGTAGCTGTTGAGCAGGATCATAAGACATAGAATTTATGGCCAAACATTACAGTGTCATGCAGTTGATAAGATTTCCTGAACCAGTCCAGTTGCAATTCAGTCTTTCATCTTTTAGAATGGGTTGCAGGTTTCGGTTCATTAACATGTATATCCCAGAACTACTTTTAAGTCACATTCTCCCGATGACTTAAGATTTTATAGAATTAGGTGACCTCTCAGCTCAGACAATGCAAGAAAGGTGTGAGGTTCAAGTCTGTCTGTATCCCAGTCCTGAGTCACATATGTTCTATTACCAAAGTAGGAATTTATAAAATATTACATAGATTGACTGCCTGCAGATTGTGTTTTGCTCAAATAGCACAATGTATCTGCAAATGCAAATTCACTGCATAGGTTTGTGTGTGTGTGTGTGTGTGTGTGCGCATGAGAGAGACAGTGTGTGTGTTTGCATGTGCATGCTTGATAAAGTGTGTCGATGCAATGGAGTAGAAGCCTGTGAGAAGGTGTGTGCATGGATTTGAGTGTGGGAGGTGTATGTGTGAGAGAGGGTCTGCGTGACTGGGTGTGTATGTGTGCGTGTGGGAGTGAGAGACAGTGTTAAGTGTAGTGAAGGTCCCGGTTGAGACCGTCCTCATGGGTTCCAAACCTGGCTATCTGCCTCTGCTTGGCCAGTAGAAACAATTAATCAGTTACTGGGTGGCATGGTGGCTCGGTGGTTAGCAGTGCTGCCTCGCAGCACCAGGGATCCGGGTTCGATTCCCAACTTGGGCAACTGTCTATGTGGAGTTGGCACATTCTCCCCATGTCTGCATGGGTTTCCTCCGGGTGCTCCAGTTTCCTCTCACAATCCAAAATATATGCAGGTCAGGTGAATTGGCCATGCTAAATTCCACAGTGTTAGGTGCATTAGTCAGGGGTAAATATAGGGAGGGGAATGGGTCTGGGTGGGTTACTCTTTGGAGGGTCAGTGTGGACATTTTGGGCCAAACGGCCTGTTTCCATACTAAAGGGAATCAAATCTAATCTACACGCTCACACATTGGAGAGGGCAGGGTGAGACTTGTCTTTCACTTTGCAGAAGGTGGGAGGTTCTGGATGCTGTGATTCAGGGTAAACACACGCTGGAAGACCTTTGGCTCAGAGAGATGGAGTTGGAAGCCAGGCTGCAGACATGTCACGGGGAAGGTTAACCGGACACTTTATTCCAGGAGATGGTCATTCCCTTCTGGACAGAGCCTTCTGATTAGGTCATTGGACAGGGTCAGAAGGGTGAGAGTGTGAATCACAGAGGTAAAGGGGATCTGAGATTGGGCAGCGGGGAGGAGCTACCTGGCTGAGTGGTGGGAGGGGGGGGGCGTTGGGAGTAAGGGGCAGAATATTGACAGGTGATTGTCGTCTTTCTCTGCAGTTAGCAGCAGGAGGCCAGATGGCATCAGTGTCTGTCTGGCACCAGGTTCAGGAACTGACGTGCTCAGGACAGGAGAAGTGGGAATGGGAGGCTGCAGTGGGTGTGGTCCACAAATCTCAGGAGGGCAGAGCTTCTGCTGAGGGCGCATGAGAAGTCAGAAGCTATGAAAACAAAGCAGAACATCAAAGCTCTGGGTGGCATGGTGGCTCAGTGGTTAGTACTACTGCCTCACAGTGCTGGGTTTGATTCCAGCCTCAGGCGACTTTGGCACATTGTCCCCCTTGTGTCTGCATGGGTTTCCTCCAGGTGCTCCAGTTTCCTCCCACAGTCCAAAGATCTGCAGTTTAGGGTGGATCATCTGTGCTGAAGTGTCCAAGGATATGCATTTTCGGGTGCGTAAGCCATGGGGAACTGCAGGGTTGTATGGTAAGTGGGTTGGTCTGGTGGGATGCTGTTTGGAAGGTCAGTGTGAGGTGAATGGGCTGAATGGCCTGCAGGGATTATGTGATTCTACTGCTTTAGCCATTTGTATATTGAAAAATGATTACTATGGTCCTGGGAAAGGTGGGATTTGTAGTGTCACTGTCCTCTGTCCATTCTCTTTCTGTCCCCCTGTCCATTTTCTCTCTCTTGACACCCACCCTCAGCTCCTCCCCCCCCCAACTATTCTCTTTCCCCACCACCTATTATTTCTCATGCCTCCATCCCTCTTTGTTCGCTGTATCAAGCCCTTCTAAGGAGAGAGAGACAGATGGTGATAACTCTACCTGGGAGATGGGGGTGCACAAGAAATGGCTGATCTTTAACATTGAGAATAGCTACTCAGAAACAACATTACGGCATGTTCAATTCTATTTTTAAAAAAGCTACAGGCATCTTTCTGAAACTTGCGTAGAAAAATGTGCAGTCTGGTCACAGTTGAGGACAGGCTGTAAGGGGTGAGTTGCCCATTCTAATATTGTCAAATTGGTTCTGATTATGAAGAAATAGAGTCATGGAGCATGGAATGAAACAGTTTGGTTTATGCCGACCAGATATCCTAAATTAATCTACTCCTATTTGCCAACACTTAGCCCAAACCCCTTTAAACTTTCCTATTCGTACACCCATCCAGATGCCTTTTAAAAGTTGTAATTGTACCAGCCTCCATTCCCGCTGCTCATTCAATACATTTACCATCCTCTGTGTGAAACAAGTTACCCCTTAGGTCCCTTTTAAATCTTTCCCCGATCACCCAAAACTAATGTCCTCTAGTTCTGGCATTTCTTGAGGCAAATTAAATGTCTCACGTTTTTTCTCATCCTTTGGTCCCTAAACCTATGCCCTCCAGTTTGTGACTCCCCTAACCGAGGGAAAAGATATACAAAATATATACAAAAGATATACAATGTCGAGCCACAGGGGGGAAAAAATTGTGGTTCAACTTTTTTTTCCTCTGATTGGCATTTGGACACTTCAAATCTGTCAGTAACGTAAGCATCTCTGAAGAGCATAATGCACATGCCCCTCGGTGTCAGCAAGCACTGCGCATGTCCGCTGGTGTCAGCAAAAGACTGTGCATGCTCCTAGTTGTGTACACAAACGACTCATGACCTTCTTTTGATGTACCAATAGGGAACTCGGGAGGACCGGAAGTTGTCTTGTCCTCCTGCCAATCAGAACACCGCTATTGTCTGAATGCGGAAGTTGGATAATGAGCTTCTGAAGCCCCTGCTGCTGCTCCTGTCTCTCTGAATGAAGATTGAGCTTTACCCCAAACTGCAACTTTCTTCCTCTGTCCAACAACTGTGAGTACAGCACTCTCTTTTCTCGACATCTGTTCCACTTTTTTTTAATTCTGGCGTTCAATTGTTGACTTGCAACAACTGAAAGGAAAGGGAGTGAATTCAGGGAGGGGACAGAGTGTAGAAATATTGGTCGAGAGTGTGGTGCTGGAAAAGCATAGCAGGTCAGGCAGCGTCCGAGGAGCAAGAAAATCTACGTTTCGGGCAAAAGTCCTTCATCAGGAATTTTCCTGTTCCTCAGATGCTGCCTGACCTGCGTGCTTTTCCAGCACCACACTCTCGACTCTAATCTCCGGCATCTGCAGTACTCACTTTTTTGTCTAGAAATGTTGGTCTAGATCTGTGTCTCACTTGGCAAACACATGGCAAATGCATTACCACAATGTGATAATATAGCCTTTGCTGTGAGAAAGCAGAAAGGAGGTGCATTGTTTTAATGTGACATGTTGGGATATGGAGAAAGTGAGAAGTGCAAATGCTGGAGATCAGAGTTGACAAGTGTGGCCCTGGAAAAGAACAGCGGGTCAGACAACATCCGAGGACCAGGAGAGTTGACGTTTTGGACACGAGCTGTTCATCAGGAATGTTATGTGGATGTACAAAGAGGTTTCAATGTCTTTTTACACCAGTCAATACCCGTTGTCAGACAGGTGCACTAAGCAGTCAGCAGGGCAAGTCGTGTATTAGCAAGAGGAATTGAGTTCAGAAGTGGGGTGGGGCCTTCCTGCGGTTAGGGAGTCATTGAATATATTCAAGGCTGAGTTCATCTGATTTTTGAACAACAATGAAGTGGATGGTTATGAGGGAGCAGGAAAAAAATGGTTTTAAGAACAGTTACAGAATCGTACAGCACACATTTTCCAGTGCGAGCAGCAGCGAAGGTAAGACCGTTTGGTTTTAAAAGTGCTTACCGGTAGCGGGCAGCGGTGTTTTCTTTTTCTCTTTCACTCTCTCTTCACAGAAAGAGCGGGAGCACCAGGGGGAAGTGACGACGACCAGAGGGGCAGCCGAGACCCGGAAGCAGTTAGTGTAAGCTTACCTGGGTAGGCTTTTTCCCCCTTTAAAAGCGCGAAGGAGAGGAAGTGCTGAATTTTGCTTGTTGTATTCTTTAGACCCAGTTTTTTTAAAAATAAAAGTTAGCTTTAGAGGGATGGCAGTGAAGGCAGTGCAATGTTCCTCCTGCAACATGTATGAGGTGAGGGATGCCATCGACGTCCCTGCCGATTACACTTGCAGGAAGTGCACCCATCTCCAGCTCCTCCAAGACCGTGTTAGGGAACTGGAGTTGGATGAACTTCGGATCATTCGGGAGGCAGAGGGGGTCATAGATCGGAGTTATAGGGAGGTAGTAACTCCAAAGATGGCAGATAGATGGGTGATAGTGAGGGGGACTTGGAGGAAGCAGCCAGTGCAGGGACCCCCTGCGGCCGTTCCCCTCAAGAACAAGTATACCGTTTTGGATACTTGTGGGGGGGATGACTTACCAGGGGTAAGTAACGGGGCTCAGGTCTCTGGCATGGAGCCTGTCCCCGTTACTCAGAAGGGAAGGGTGAAGAAGAGCAGGGCAGTAGTAATTGGGGACTCGATAGTTAGGGGCACAGATAGGCGGTTTTGTGGGAACGAGAGAGACTCACGTTTGGTATGTTGCCTCCCAGGTGCAAGGGTACGTGATGTCTCTGATCGTGTTTTCCGGGTCCTGGAGGGGGAGGGGGAGCAGCCCGAAGTCGTGGTCCATATTGGCACCAACGACATAGTTAGGAGGAGTGCCGAGGATGTTAGACAGGCTTTCAGGGAGCTAGGTTGGAAGCTCAGAGTTAGAACGAACAGAGTTGTTGTCTCTGGTTTGTTACCCGTGCCACGTGATAGAGATTCGAGGAATAGGGAAAGAGAACACTTAAATGCGTGGCTACAGGGATGGTGCAGGAGGGAGGGATTCCGGTTTTTTGATAACTGGGGTTCTTTCTGGGGACGGTGGGACCTCTATAAACAGGATGGTCTACACCTGAACCTGAGGGGCACCAGTATCCTTGGGGGGAGGTTTGCTAGTGCTCTTGGGGGGGGTTACACTAACTCTGCAGGGGCATGGGAACCCAGATTGTAGCTTCAGGGTGCAGGGCCTGGAGTGTAGGGAGGTTAGGAACATGGCATCAATTTCCAAGGAGGGTGTCTGTAAACAGGAAACTGGCTTGAAGTGTGTATACTTCAATGCAAGAAGTATACGAAATAAGGTAGGTGAACTTGCAGCGTGGGTTGGTACCTGGGACTTCGATGTTGTGGCTATTACGGAGACATGGCTAGAACAGGGACAGGATTGGCTGTTGCAGGTTCCAGGATTTAAATGTTTTAGTAGGGTCAGAGGTGGGGGTAAAAGAGGGGGAGGTGTGGCATTGCTTGTCAAAGATAGTATTACAGTGGTGGAAAGGACGATGGATGAGGACTTGCCATCTGAGGTAGTTTGGGCTGAGGTTAGGAATAGGAAAGGTGAGGTCATCCTGTTAGGAGTCTTTTACAGGCCTCCTAATAGTCCTAGAATCATTGAAGAAAGGATAGGGAAGGTGATTCAGGAGATGAGTGACAGTAACAGGGTGGTTGTTATGGGGGACTTTAACTTTCCTGATATTGATTGGGAAAGCTATAGCTCAAGTTCGTTAGATGGGTCAGTGTTTGTTCAATGTGTGCAGGAGAGTTTCCTGACACAATATGTAGACAGGCCAACAAGAGGTGAGGCCATACTGGATTTCGTTACCCAGAACCAGGCCAGGTTTTAGAATTAGAGGTAGGTGAGCACTTTGGGGATAGTGACCATAATTCGGTGATTTTTACACTCGTGATGGAGAGGGATAAGTGTGTACTACAGGGCAAGAGTTATAGCTGGGGTCAGGGAAATTATGATGCGGTGAGGCATGACTTAGGATGTGTGGCTTGGAAAAGTAGACTCCAAGGCAAGAGTGTAAATGATATGTGGAGCTTGTTCAAGGAGCAACTATTGAGTGTCCTTGATAATTATGTACCTGTCAGGCAGGGAGGGAAGGGTCGTGCGAGGGAGCCGTGGTTTAATAAGGAATTGGAATCCCTTGTTAAATGGAAGAGGGCGGCCTATCTCAAGATGAGACGTGAAGGTTCAATTGGGGCGATTGAGAGTTATAGGGTAGCCAGGAAGGACCTGAAGAGAGAGCTAAGAGCAGCAAGGAGGGGACATGAAAGGTCCTTAGTCGGTAGGATTAGGGAAAACCCTAAGGCTTTCTATAGGTATGTTAGGAATAAAAGAATGACTAGGGTAGGAATAGGTCCAGTCAAGGATAGTAGTGGGAAGTTGCGTGTGGAGGCGGAAGAGATTGGGGAGACACTGAATGAATACTTTTCTTCAGTATTTACTCAGGAACAGGGCATTGTCATCGATGTGAATACTGAGTCACAAATAAGTAGAATGGATGGCTTTGAGGTATGTAGAGAAGAGGTGTTGGAAATCCTGGAAAAGGTGAAAATAGATAAGTCCCCTGGGCCTGATGGCATTTATCCTAGGATTCTCTGGGAAGCAAGGGAGGAGATTGCAGAGCCATTGGCCTTGATTTTTATGTCCTCTTTGTCTACTGGAGTAGTGCCAGAAGACTGGAGGATAGCAAATGTGGTTCCCTTGTTCAAAAAGGGGAGTAGGGATAACCCTAGTAACTATAGGCCGGTGAGTCTCACTTCTGTTGTGGGCAAAGTCTTAGAGAGAATTGTAAGGGATAGGATTTATGCACATCTGGATAGGAATAATGTGATCAAGGATAGTCAGCATGGTTTTGTGAAGGGCAGGTCGTGCCTCACAAACCTTATTGAATTCTTTGAAAAGGTGACGAAGGAGGTTGATGAGGGGAAAGCGGTAGATGTGGTATATATGGATTTTAGTAAGGCGTTTGATAAGGTTCCCCATGGTAGGCTACTGCAGAAAATACAGAGATATGGCATTGAGGGTGAGTTGGAGGTTTGGATTAGGAATTGGCTGGATGGAAGAAGACAGAGGGTAGTAGTTGATGGCAAAGTTTCTTCATGGAGTGCCGTCACTAGCGGTGTTCCGCAAGGATCTGTTTTGGGACCATTTCTGTTTGTCATTTTTATAAATGACCTGGAAGAGGGGTTAGAAGGTTGGGTGAGCAAGTTTGCGGATGATACGAAAGTCGGAGGAGTTGTTGACAGTGAGGAAGGATGTGGCAGGTTACAGCAGGATATAGAGAAGCTGCAGAGCTGGGCAGAAAGGTGGCAAATGGAATTCAATGTAGCTAAGTGTGAGGTGATTCACTTTGGGAAGAATAACAAAAAGATGGGGTACTGGGCTAATGGTCGGATACTTGGTAGTGTGGATGAGCAGAGGGATCTTGGTGTCCATGTACACAGATCTCTGAAAGTTGCCACCCAGGTAAATAGTGCAGTGAGGAAGGCATATGGCGTACTGGCTTTTATTGGTAGAGGAATTGAGTTCCGGAGTCCTGAGGTCATGATGCAGTTGTATAAGACTCTGGTGCGGCCGCATCTGGACTATTGTGTGCAGTTTTGGTCGCCATACTATAGGAAGGATGTGGAGGCACTGGAACGGGTGCAGAGGAGGTTTACCAGGATGTTGCCTGGTATGGAAGGAAGATCGTATGAGGAAAGACTGAGACACTTGGGGCTGTTTTCATTAGAGAAAAGAAGGTTTAGGGGTGACTTGATTGAGGTGTACAAGATGATTAGGGGGTTAGATAGGGTTGACAGTGTGAACCTTTTCCCGCGTATGGAGTCGGGTATTACAAGGGGGCATAGCTTTAAATTAAGGGGGGGTAGATATAGGACTGAAGTTAGGGGTAGGTTCTTCACTCAGCGAGTCGTAAGTTCATGGAATGCCCTGCCAGTAGCAGTGGTGGACTCTCCCTCTTTATGGGCATTTAAGCGGGCATTGGATAGGTATATGGAGGATAGTGGGTTAGTATAGGTTAGGTGGGCTTGGATCGGTGCAACATCGAGGGCCAAAGGGCCTGTACTGCGCTGTATTCTTCTATGTTCTATGAAACAGATACTTGATTTCATGCTGACTATATCCATAAACTAAACTAGTCCTACCTTGTTTGGCCTATATATCTCTGAACCTTTCCTATTCATAAGAGCAGAAATTAAGCCATTCAGCCCACTGGGTCTGCCCACACCATTCAATCGCGACTGATAAGTGTCTCAGCCCCATTCTCCTGTTATCTCCCTGTAACCCTCGATCCCCTTGATACTCAAGAGCTGTTTCTGTCTCAGTGTTAAATATCCTCAGTTACCTGGCCTCCACAGCCTTCTGTGGCAATGAATTCCATCAGTTCACCACTCTCTGGCTAAAGAAATTTCTCCTAATCTCAGTTCTGAAAGGTCTTCCCTTTACTCTAAGGCTGTGCCCTCGGCTGCTAGTCTCTCCTTCCAATGGAAACATCTTCCCAACATCAACTCGTCCAGGCCATTGAGTATTCTGTTTGTTTCAGTTAGATTCCCCTGAGTGTGACCCTGTTAATCAGCATGAACCAGACCCTTCAGGATGAGGTACAGCAGGGATTAGGTTCAGCAAAGTCAGAATGGAGGGAGTGTGTGTGGGATGGAGATTTTGAACTTCCAGGGAATAAGAATTACAGAGAGCTTGCTATAAATTAGAATTGATTGGATGGGGCAATGGGCCAGGGAGTGGCAGATGGAGATTAATTTAGGGAAATGTGATGTTTGCATTTTGGTAAGGCAATCCAGGCAGGACAGTTAAGAGAGTGTTTCAGAACAAAGAGACCTTGGAGTGCAGGTTCATTGTTCCTTGAAAGTGCAGTCTCAGGTAGCCAGAATAGTGAAGAAGGAATTTTGTATGCTTTCCTTTATTAGTCAGAGCATTGAGTATCGGAGTTGGGAGGTCATGTTGTGGCTGTACAGGACATTGGTTAGGCCACTTTTAAAATACTGCATTCAGTTCTGGTCTCCCTGCTACAGGAAGGATGGTGTGAAACTTTGAAAGGGGTCAGAAAAGACTTGAAAGGCTGTTGTCAGAGTTGGAGGGTTTGATCTACAGAGAGAGGCTGAATCGGTCAGGGATATTTTCCTGGAGCATTGGATGTTCAGGGGTGACCGTATAAATATGTATAAGGAGCATGGATAGGGTGAATGCAAAACTAGAGAGCAAATGTTTGAGGGGAGAGGGGAATGATTTAAAAGGGACATGAAGGGCAACTTGTTTCACGCAGAAGATGGTGCATGTATTGAATGAGCTGTCATAGGAAGGGGTGGAGCCTGATACAATTACAGCATTTAAAAGGCATCTGGATGGGTACAAGAATAGGAAGAGGGACATGGACCAAATGCTGGTAAATGGGACGAGATTAAGTTAGGATATCTGGGCGGCACATATGAGTTGGACTGAAGGGTCTGTTTCTGTGCTGTATGACTCTCTGGGTCTTTGGTGAAACCAGAAGTGTCATTGTGAAGACTGGACTTTCAGAGCAGCCTTCAAAGATGTTTTGTCCTTACTGGGAGTAGAAGAAGTTACAATGAAATCTTTCATTTGAGACAGCAACTGAGTGAGTGAGTACATCTGAGATTTTGTGGAAAGTGGGATTTCATTGCACTGTGGGGATGAAACCCTACCCTATCCAGTCATTTCTGCTGGTAGGTGAGACCAGACCTCAAGATTAGTTGGAGTAGATTTAGGATAGAGATGAGGAAGAACTGCTTTTCCCAGAGAATCGTGAATCTATGTAATTCTCTGCCCAGGGAAGCAGTAGAGGCAGCTTAATTGAGTATATTCAGGACACAGATGGGTTTTTGCATGGTAAAGGTATTAAGGGTAGTTGGGACAATGCAGGGAGGAGAAGCTGGGACAATGGACAGATCAGTCATGATCTAAATGAATGGCGAAGCAGGCTCGACGGGCCAAATGACCTACTCCTGCTTCTATTACTATGAAACTCTAACCCTGCATTTCCCATGGCTAACCCACCTAACCTGCACATCTCTGGATACTATGGACAATTTAGCATGGCCAATCCAAATCCAGGCCAGTGAGCAATACAGTGATGTGAAAAATGAACATCCGAGAACGACAGAAAGACATGGAGAGTAAATGTCCCAGCAATCAAAACTGGATTCTAAAGATCACTAAAACTGAAACTAAAAATGTGTGCTGCATTGCAGCAAAAGCGAATGAATTGACTGCACACGTTGAAGGGAACTCCTTCAATTAAAATATGAGACTCCTTACAGAGATATGGCTCCAGGATGACAAGGATTGGATCCTCAATATTGAGGAGGTGATAAAGGTAGAGGGTGCACAGGTAATCAAAGCACTGATCACAGGGTAATCTGGTGTCAGCTCAGATTTCAGGTCCTGATTTCTCACCCCTCCTGGATTTCTGCTGATGCTTTGGACCCCTTTTTTTTTTACACCTTCTGGAACAATAAGTCAATCCAAACCCACAATCTCCCAGCCTGTTAACCATCCAAACACCGAGTGTAGTCATAGCAGGGAATAAAACAAGAAATGTGAACCAAAATTAGAAATAAGTAGGTGCTTTTGCTTAATATTGTTCAATAGGAAGTAAACCAGAAATACTATTCTCCCAGGATTCCTACAGTGCCTTATTTGAGGAATTCTCTCACCCTTACATCGAGCTATTAGTACCCACTATGATTTACAACAATATTTATACCAACAGAAAAAAAAGTATCTGTTGTCAAATTCACATAGAGATATACAGCATGGAAACAGACTTTTTCTCTCTCTCATGCACACACATGCACAAGTCCATGGGGGTGAATTTGTGTTTGCAGAATGATATTTGCATATGCATTCTATTTTCCTCAAAAAATGCACAATCTGCAGGCAGTTAATATATGTAATATTTTGTAAATTCCACATTGGAAATAGAACCAGTCTGACTCTAGACTGGGATACAGACAGATTCTGACCTCGCACCTTTAATGCATTGTTTGAGCTGAGGTGTCTCCTTTTGTTATAAAGTTATCCTGAGAAGGTGCCTTACAGAAAGTTCTGGGTTACGTATTAATGGTATCTGCAATCCATTGTAAAAGATGAAAGACTTAATGATCCAGGTTTGTTCAATATATCATTTCAATGCCAGGACACTGTAATGCTTTTCCAGAAATTCTGTGTCTTATGATCTTACACTCCACAACCACCTGACGAAGGAGCAGCGCTCCAAATGCTAGTGCTTCCAAATAAACCCATTGGACGATAACCTGGTGTTGTGCGATTTTTAACTTTGTCCAGGTAAGGTTTGATTGGTCAGGTCAAATTACACATAGTCCCCAAGGATGTGCAGGTTAGGGTGGATTGGCGGTGCTAAATTACCCACAGTGCCCAGGGATATGCAGGTTAGATGTATTAGTCAAGGGGTAAATGTAGAGCAATAGGAATAGGGGAATAGGTGTGGTGAGGTTGCCATTCGGAGGTTGGTGTAGACTTGTTAGAACAGTGAGGGTTCTGTGAAGAGAAGGGATTTTTGTTAACTGTTCAGGAAGAGGGGGGAGGGTGGAAGCGGTGGGTGGAGTGCGGGGGGAAGTAATTTGTTCACTTGTAGCAACTGGAATGAACCCAGGGAGGGAGCAGACTCTGCAAACTCAGATATGTGTCTTAATTACCCGGGGAAGGAGGGTTGGAAGGATAGGGTGCTGCTGTTTTCCCTAGTGCATCAGAGTGTGAGGAGTAACCTGATAGACTTTTTTAAACTCATGAGGGGCATGGATTGGGTAAATAGACGAGGTCTTTTCCTTGGGATGGGGAGTCCAGAACTCGAGGGTAATAGATTTAAGGTGAGGGCAAGGGGAGGGAGACTGCAAAGAGACCTAAGGGGCAACATTTTCACGCAGAGGATGGTGCATGTATGGAATGAGCTGCCAAAGGAAGTGGTGAAGGCTGGTACAATGACAACATTTAAAAGTCATCAGCATGAGTGTATGAAAAGGAAGGGTTCAAAGGGATATGGGCAAAGCGCTGGCAAATGGGACAAGATTAATTTTGGATATCTGGTTGGGCACAGAAGAATTTGACTGAAGTGTCTGTTTCTGTGCTCTACATCTCGATGACTGTGGCTTTCCACAAACGTTTGTCATGTCTATGTTCAGTTTCTCTTTGGTGGCGGTGTCAATGCCTTGATGGCTCATTTTGCTTACCCCCCGACTTCCTGGGAATGTTAACCATTTTGTCTGGTTGTTCTTCAAGAACCTGCATTGCAGGTTCACCCTGAACTGACATTTTTTTGCTTCCCAAAATCAGACCTGCACACTCTCAGCAATATCCCAGTGTTGTGAAAGATATTACATTTCAGGTGGAGTTATCCAAAACTCAGAGAGATGTCAGTCTTGACGTTTTTGCTTTTCTGCCCCGATAAGATCCTGAATCAACACCTTTAGGAGAATGAGTTGGAGCGGAGGGCGGGGGGGGTGAGAGAGTGGGATAGTGCTTTCAATTTTGTGGAGTAACAACACAAACAAATTGCTTGTTCTGAATTTTTATTCTGGACTGACAGTAATGAATTTTGTAATCTCTTTTGACAGAGTATTTGAAGATCTGAAGACGGAAGTTTCAAAATCAACAGATGAAGGACTTATGCCCAAAATGCCGACCCTCCTGCTCCTCAGGTGATGCCTGACTTGCTGTGCTTTTCCAGTGCCGCACTTTTCGACACTGACTCTCCAGCGTCTGCAGTCCTCACTTTGACGTCAATGTCTGACAGTCACTCACTCCATCGGGACCACAACCATTTTTGACTGATTCTGGGAGAAGGAGCAAAACGTTTTGGTTCCTGTTTCAGTCCGTTCTCGGCATCAGTGGGACTGGATGAGAGACCCTACTGTTGGAGTGCACTGAGTGTGGAGCCTGAAACAGTTATAAGGCCTGGGAAGAGGAATTCACGGAGGGGAGGAGCTCTACACGTGTTGTGTGCGGCTGAAGTTTTGGCCATGGAGAAACCAGAGGAATCCCGCCCCGTGGAGAGACCGTGGAAGTGTGACGACTGTGGGAAAGGCTTCCGTTTCCCATCTGCTCTGGCGATTCATCATCGCAGTCACACCGGGGAAAGGCCATTCCCCTGCACAGAGTGCGGGAAGGCCTTCAGCAATTCCTCCGACCTAGTGAGGCACCGGCGGGTCCACACCAGGGAGAGGCCCTTCAGCTGCCCCGAGTGTGGGAAGGCCTTCAGCAATTGCTCTGACCTGTTAAGGCACCGGTGGGTCCACACAGGGGAGCGGCCCTTCAGGTGCTCCGCATGCGGGAAGGGCTTTACCCAGGCCTCCACCCTGTTGGCCCACCGTCAGGTCCACACTGGGGAGAGGCTGTTCCTCTGCACCGAGTGCGGGAAGGGCTTCAGCAATTCCTTTGCCCTGCTGACCCACCAGCGGGTCCACACAGGGGAGAGGCCATTCCCCTGCACAGAGTGCAGGAAGGCCTTCAACAGTTCCTCCGACAGGCTGAAGCACCAGCGGGTCCACACGGGGGAGAGGCCCTTCAGCTGCCCAGAGTGCAGGAAGGGCTTTACCCAGGCCTCTGACCTGCTGAGGCACCAGCGGGTCCACACAGGGGAGAGGCCGTTCACCTGCTCTCAGTGCGGGAAGAGCTTTAGCCGCTCCTCCCACCTGCGGAGGCACCAGAGAGTTCACATGCCATCGCAGGGAGTTTAAAGCAGTGACGGCTGAGTGCCATTATCGCCTGGACTATCAACCCAGTTCCGGGAGCTGCCAAGGCTGATGGCGGAATTGGAATTCGGTTAGATTCTGAACTCCAGATTTCTAACAATGAAACAATTGTCAGGGAGGGGAGGGGGAACCCCCATCTGATTTACTCACAACCTTTTAAGGGAAGGAAACTGCTAATGTGGGAACGGATTCACTCACTTGTCCCAGTGCATCCTTTACCCGAGCTGGCTTACACGTGACTCCAGACCCACAGCAGTCTGGATGACTATTCTGCACTCCTTTCTCCCTCCCCACCCCAACTCCAGCCGATGAGGGGGGAGAAACTTACTTGGAGACAAGGTATGGGTTTAAATTGGTGCATGAGGCAATACTTCTAGTTTATGGCTATACCAAGGATCCAATTACAAAAGGACAACTCTGTGCTGACAAATAGTAAAGAAAGTGGGGGTGAGGGGGGAGAGAAGTGTGTGTGCTTTGAGCTTGAGCTGTTTTTTTTTAAAAAAGATACTTTTTCTAGACCTTTTTGCTGGGGGGATCTGAAGCTGTAACGAGGTTGGGTCGCAATAAAGGTTACCTGAACTTACTGCCGGGCTCAGACTCTCATTGAAAGCTTTGAGCTCCAAGAGGTTTTTGTTTTAAAGCTGCTCATTTCTTTCAGCCTCCTGCGCTAAGTTTCCAATGTCATGTATCAGATGGAGCAGTGAATGAGTAGCTAGTATCATTAAAAATTGTAAAGTTGGGGGATCCAAGATGGCGGCGACCCAGTAAGACTGAGTCTATAGTGCTCCTCCCAAGACTTGGGCACAGTGGGTCACCTACCCCCTACCAAGCTCACCAAATCATTTATAAATCATTTATAATAGTTTAGTAACTGAATTAGTGGTGTAATATTATATTTAAGCAACTTTATCCTAAGTTAAAATGACTAAAGGGAAGGGAGCCCGCAGCTCTCAGCAAGCAGGAACCCCTCCCCCACACTCTCCAGCTGCAGCAGAGGCGTCCACAGCCGCCCCGGGGGACTTACCTACAGTAGCAAGCCTTACAGAAATGCTTTCCAAGCTTGACTCGAAGATTGATGCCTTCATCGTCGAATCCAGGAATCGTTGGGAGTCGCTCTCGGCCGCGCTGAAGAAGCACGACCGTGAAATTGATGAAATTCAACGCCGAGTCGGAGGGGCGGAGCTAAAGGCCGCGACCTCGGAGACAACCGCTCAATCGGCCGTGGATCAGGTCCGGACTCTCGAGCAGCGAGTCCGGACCTTGGAAAATCATATTGATGACCTCGATAATCGAGGTCGTCGAAAAAATATTCGTTTGCTGGGCCTTCCCGAGCAGGAAGAGGAAGGCCAGCTTACAGCATTCCTGGAGCAGTGGCTGCCACAACTTTTAAATCTGCAAGCTGGATCAGGCCAGGTAAGGGTGGAATGGGCCTACCGGGTAGCAATACGCGGGCCCGGCTCGAACCAGCGCCCACGCCCGGTCCTGTTCCGGCTGCAGAGCTACAGGGAGAGGCAGATACTCCTAGAAGCCTCTAGAAATCTCGGAAAAGACCCCCAAGCTATGATCTACAAAGGATCCAAGATCATGCTATTTCAGGACTTTTCCCCGGCTCTGGTTCGAAAGAGGAAGGCATTCGACGAGGCGAAGAAGCGTTTAAGGGACTTAAATGTACAGTACTCCTTACGCTACCCAGCGATGTTACGCTTTAACCATGAAGGATCTGTATATAACTTTGGATCACCAGAAAAGGCTAAGGAATTCTTGGACTCTCTTAGATAAACTGTAGGACATAATGGATGTTGGTCTGCCTTCCCCCCCCGTTTTGGTTTATATCCCCTCCCTTTTTTTTCTTTTCTTACCTTATTGCTTAATATTATTATGGGGGGTGGGGAGAGGGATTTGATTTTCTCCCCCCCCCCCCTTGGAGTTGTTTTCTGTTATTATTTTATGTATATATGAGGGGTGTATGTATATGTGTGTGTATGTATGTGTATGTATATATAAGCTGGGGGATTTGGTTAATGTGGGTGGGGGGAGGTGGTTACCTTATTCGATTTTACCTCTGTCTTTAGGAGCGGGGTTGTTTTTCCCTTCGTTATTTTGTATTATCATATTTAATTATTATTTGTTGAACTGGTAATTTTATAGTTATATGTTTATATGTGGTATTAACATTACCAAATATACCCAGGTGTTGGTAGGGGTGGGGGTGGGGTGCTCACTGTTAACTCTAGCTTTGTATTATATTTGAATTTTCCTCACTTTATTGAGGAGTGCCTGGGTCAAGGGTGGGGCATTGGTTGGGAGAGGATATGAGGGATTTTTGGAGAGGAAGTGATGCCCCCTGGGAACAAGGGGGAAAGTCTCCACTTAGATACGTTTTATATTTTTTTTATTTAGAAATAGTTTTTTACTGTATTGTTGTGGGTGTATTAAAGAGGGTTTATTTTTGTAAATCTTACATGTTCCATGCCCGGGATGTTCTGGATGGGGTTCCCCCTCCCGAGGGGTCTCGGATTGGCCCAGAGGATTATGGTTGATCAATCGGTTAAGTGGTGCACCTGGAATGTCAAAGGGAGTAATTCGCCACTTAAAAGGAAGAAAATATTATCAAATCTTAAGAAGGAAAGAGTTGATATAGCTCTCCTACAGGAGACGCATCTGTCAGATAAAGAACACTTGAAATTACGACAGGGCGGATTTGATCAGGCCTTTTTTTCTTCTTTTAGCTCAAAAAGCAGGGGAGTTGTTATTCTTGTTCGGAAGAATTTCCCTTTCAAAATCCTAAAGCAGATAAAAGACGAATCTGGATGATATATCTTGATTAAAGCTCTCATAAATGGAGAGGAATATGGGATTTTAAATTTGTACTGCCCCCCGGCACACCCCTTTAAATTTATAACGGAAGCCTTCTCAAAATTGATGGCTTTTGATGCCCGTCATATAATTATAGGGGGAGACTTTAATTGTATTATGGATCCGGAAATAGACAGGATTCCCAAGAGTACTGCAGGAGTATCTCCCAGATCTAGACAATTGATGGATCTGAACAAAGAATTAGGATTAGTAGATGTATGGAGATGTCTTCATCCACAGGGTAGAGATTTTTCTTTCTACTCTAATCCACATAAATGTCATACCAGAATTGATATGTTTTTTGCCCCCTCAATTTTTTTAAATTCCATATCATCCTGTAAAATAGGTAATATAGCAATTTCTGACCACGCTGCTGTATATATGGAAACTAAGGCGAAGAACAGTGGGACATCCCCTCGGCATTGGCGTATGGACCCCTTCTTAATGAAAGATAGTAAATTTGTAAAGTACTTCTCTCAAGAATTTAAAACTTTTTTAGAAATTAATTCAGGTACAGCTAGCAACCCGTCAATGATGTGGGAGACCATCAAAGCTTACACGCGAGGCTTGATCATCTCCTACTCAGCGACCCAGAAGAAATTAAAAGGAGAACAACAGCGTTTGCTTGAAACCCGCTTAAAAGCGGCTGAAACAGCATACATTGATAGACCCTCTATTATTAAATTGCAAAGGATTACAGCTCTTAGGACAGCTCTAAATACTACACTTACTCAAACGGCTAAGAGGGAAATATTATTTGCAAAGCAAAGATTATATGAATATGGCGACAAACCGGGTAGATACTTAGCATTTCTTGCAAAGAAAAAAAAGGCCCCTCAGACTATTATGTCTATCAAGGAAAGTACGGGTATTTTGACTCATGATCATAAAAAGATTAATGCGACCTTTAGAAAATTCTATTCTGAGTTATATAAATCACAGGATTGTGAAGATAGGGCGAAGAGGATGCAGTCATTTTTTAAAAATTTGACTTTTCCAGACCTAACTCCGGAACAAGTATCGGTCCTAAATGCTCCTCTTACACCCCAAGAAATAGTTGATGCAATTAGGCACCTTCAAAATGGTAAGACGCCGGGCCCAGATGGCTTTCAAGCTGAATTCTATAAAGAATTTACAGAAATACTGGTTGGTCCACTTATGGACATGTATAACTATGCATATAGTCAGGGCTGTCTCCCGCCTTCGCTGAAAGAGGCAAATATCTCTCTTATCCTCAAAAAAGGAAAGGACCCAGAAGATTGTACATCATACAGACCAATATCCTTGCTAAATGTAGATTTTAAAATCCTCTCTAAAACATTAGCACTGAGATTAGAAAGGATACTGCCACATATTATAAAGGAGGATCAGACGGGGTTTATTAAGGGCCGTAGATCATCCAATAATGTTAGAAGGGCTCTGAATATGATTCAAGCTTGTCATCAGGGAAAGATACCAGGAGTAGTGGTTTCATTAGACGCGGAAAAGGCATTTGATAGGGTCGAATGGTCATATTTGTTTTGCACGTTGGAGAGGTTTGGTGTTGGACAGGTGTTTACCAAATGGATCTCAACATTGTATAGTGATCCCAAAGCAGTTGTGGTTACCAATGGATTAGGCTCGGATAGCTTCAGTGTGGGTAGGGGCTGCCGTCAGGGATGTCCCCTCTCACCATTGTTATTCACGCTAATAATTGAACCACTAGCAGAAGCTATACGAGCTGATCCTAATATAGTGGCCCCAAGGATTGGTACAGGTAAACATAAAATTACCCTTTATGCAGATGATGTTCTTCTCTTCCTCAGTAACCCTTTGATGTCCATACCCCGCTTAATTCAAGTTATTAATACATTTAGTGCATTCTCAGGCTATAAAATTAATTTTTCAAAATCGGAGGCTATGCCAATGGGTGGCCTTGCTGTGATACCCCGCTTAGCGGACGGTTCCCTTTTTCCCTTTCGCTGGTCCATGGAGGGTTTCTTATATTTAGGCATTTTTATTACTCCAGTATTTGGTCAGTTGTATAAGGCTAATTTTGTGAATTTATTGGAAAGGATAAGGCAGGACCTCCAGCGATGGGGAGACCTGCCAATTTCCTGGCTGGGTAGAATAGCATTAATCAAAATGAATATCCTGCCCCGTCTCCTATATCCTATGAGAATGCTTCCGGTGATGCTGCCGAGGACAGCTTTATGTAAATTATACGGCTGGCTGAGCTCCTTTATCTGGAACCATAGGCGGCCCCTCATTAAGCTGAAGAAGCTACAGCTTCCACAGGCAAGGGGTGGATTGGACTTCCCAGATTTTAGGAAATATCAATTAAGTTCCCTATTAAGTTATATAGCTGATTGGGTCTTGTCTGATCCACAATCAATCTGGTTGGACATCGAGGCTTCTCAAGTAAAATACCCACTTATTAACCTTTTATTCTCAGACAAGAGGAAAATCATTACAGATCACTGTAAAAACCCTATAATACTGAATACAATCAAGGCTTGGAATATAATGCGGCAAAATGAGGGTAATTCACATAAAACATCCCCCTATGCACCGATAGTGGGAGCATGGGGATTCCAACCGGGGTTAACAGATGCCACTTTTAAACTCTGGAGAGCCAGGGGTATCTCATGTCTCGGGGATTTATTTAAAGAGGGGGTCCTGATGTCTTTCGGACAGCTGCGTCAGAAATTCGGATTACCCAATGGAGACCTCTTTCGATACTTCCAAATTCGAGATTTTATACAGAAGAAGACTACGTTATTAGATAGTCTTTATAAATCCGATAGAGAATGTAATGTCCTACGACCAGTGGGGGTATCTTCCGTCAGTAATATTTATCATTTGCTACATGATGAAGTATCGGGAGATATGGATAATCTGCTTAAAACATGGGATCAGGATCTGGGACTAGAAATCTCCACAGAAACGTGGAATGATATCTGGGAAAATGCTAGAAGAATTACTATTTGTAACAGAACCCAGGCTATCCAGCTGAAGATACTTCATAGGGCCCATATAGCACCGGTTCGATTGGCAAAATTTAAGGCAGGAGCATCTCCAATGTGTCCTAAATGCAAAATAGAGGTGGGCACTCTTGTACATTGCTTATGGACCTGTCATAAGATCCGTGGATATTGGACTAAAGTAGCAAGTACCCTGACAGAAATTTTAGGAACGGAAATAAAAGTGGACCCCGTATCTCTCCTATTGGGCTTTTCGAACTTTCCCTCACTGGACACGTACGGGAAGAGACTATTTTCTATTCTTTCTTTCTGTGCAAGGAAAAATATTTTGATGAACTGGGTGGCGGAGGGCCCCCCTGGACTTTCAAATTGGCACAGACTAATTATGGAATGTATTCCCCTTGACTTCCTTACAAACATGGTGCACCGAAAGACCGAATTATTTTATAAAATATGGCAGCCCTTTTTGAATTACATAAATACAGATATTTCGGCTATCCTAACAAGGGCTTTTATTTAATTGAGACTACAGACCTGGCTGGTCCGCGGCCCCTCGGGGGAGGAATCCCGCACGAATACGGGTTTTATCATATCTGATGTTAACACATCCCGAGCATGTAAGAGACTTAAATATATACCCTGGTTAGTTGTAGTTTAGATTAGTAGATAGTTGAGTTTTGTTTGTTTGTTCTTTTTTGTTGTTTTTTTTTTCGGGTTTTTTTTTGTTGTTTTGTTTTTTTTTGTCAAATTTTGGCTATTGTATATTTGAGCTAATTGTATATCAATGTTTATATCTGAGAGTTTTGTTTATTTTTGTAAACTTGTAAAAATGTTAAATTTCTAATAAAAATATCTATAAAAAAAAATTGTAAAGTTTTTAGGAATGCACGTACTGCGTTGTTTTATCAGCATTGTAAAGTTTCCTGGCGGAAGTATGGACTGTGATCACTAGAAACGTTGTGGAGGTGTCACTGTTGGACTGATGTGCACAAAGGTAAAATTTCACAACACCAGGTTATAGTCCAACAGGTTTATTTGGAAGCACTAGCTTTCAGAGCGCTGCATTGGAGCAGGATCAGAAGACACAGATTTTATAGCAAAAGATCACAGTTTCATGCAACTGATAGGATATATTGAACAAACCTTGATTGCTGTTAAGTCTTCCATCTTTTCGAATGGGTTGCAGGTTTCTGTTCATTTAATATGTCAATCCCAGAACTACTATTAATTCATGTTCTCAAGATGACTTAAGGTTTTATAAAAATAGGTGACATCTCAGCTCAGACAATGCATGAAGGGTGAGAGGTTCAGTCTGTCTGTATCCCAATCTTGAATCAGACTGGTTCTATTTCCAAAGTATGAGTTGATAAAATATTACATGGATTGATGGCCTTCATTAACTGCCTGCCAATTTTTCCACAAAAAGCACACATTGAATCTATCTGCAAATATAATACTGCAAACGCAAATTCGTCCCATGGACTTGTATGTGCGTGCATGAGAGAGTAGTGTGAGTGTGTGTTTTTGCATGTGTGTATGATAGAGTATGAGCCTGTGAGAGGGTGTGTGCATTGGTGGATTTGTGTGTGTCTGAGAGAGACCGTGAGTGAGAGAGAGTGTAGAGTGTAGTGGGGTCACCCAAGGTTATCCTCTTGGGTTCTGAACTTGGCCATCAACCTCTGCTCAGTCACTGGAAACAGTTAAGCAGTGACACAACACCCATCGGAGAGGATAGAGTGACACTTGTCTCACAGAAGGTGGGAGGCTCTGTATGCTATCATCCAGGGTAAACACACGCTGGAGAACCTTCGGCTCAGATTCAGCTGGACGCCAGGCTGCAGACACGGTGGTGGTGGTGGGTGGGGGGATCTTAACCGGACACTTTATTCTGGGAGACGGTCATTGCCCTCTGGACAGCCTTCTGATTGGGTCAGGGATTGTCTCCGTTCTCTGCAGTTGCCAGCAGGAGGCCAGATGATATTGGTGTCTGCCTGGTGCCAGGATTCAGGAACCGATAAGAAGAGGGAGAGAGAATGGATGGTGATGACTCTACCTGGGAAATGGCTTATTTTTAAAATTAAGAATAGCTAAAATGATATATTCAGAAACATTATTAAAGCATGTTTAATTTTATAAAAAACCTGCAGACATCTTTAGAAACTCGCATTGAAATATGTGCAGTTAGGCCACAGCTGAGGACAGGCTGTAATGGGTGAATGGCCTATTCCTAGTCTTGTGAAATTGGCTCAGACTATGTCGAAATAGAATTGTAGAGCACAGAAACAAAGCCTTTGGTTCTGACCGAACAGATATCCCAAATTAACCTTGTCTCATTTGCCAGCACTTTGCCCATATCCCTGTAAACCTTCCTGTTCATGTCCCCATCCAGATACCTTTTAAATGTTGTAATTGTACCACTTCCTCTGGCAGCTCATTCAATTTACACACCACTCTCTGTGTGAAACAAGCTGCCCCATAGGACACTTTTAAGTTTTCCCCCCTCGCCCTAAAACTAATGTTTTCTACTTCTGGACCTCCCCACCCCAGGGGAAATACCTTGTCTATTTACATTATCTATGCCCTTCATGATTTTATAAACCTCTATAAGGTTACCCCCTCAGCCTCCAATACTCCAGGGAAAACAGTCCCAGCCTTTTCAGCCTCTCCCTGTAGCTCCAAACCTAACAACATCCTTATAAGTCGTTTCTCAACCCTTTCAAGTTTCACAACATTCTTCCCACTGAGTGATCCAATAGGCTGTGAGCAATCTATTTTTGTTGGGGTGTAAGGGAGGGTATTTCTTAAGGACAATTAACTTTCACACTGTTTTTCTTTCTAATCCGAAGTCCCTCAAATTTTCCCCACTTACCCTAAACCTTTGCCCTCTAGTTTAGGACCCCGACCCCGGGGAAGAGATATACAAAAGTTGAGCAGCCAAACAAATGCAAAAGGGCTAAGAAGTCGAGCCACAGATGGGGAAAAGAAAGTGGCTCCAGCCTTTTTTCTCCTATTGGCAATTGGACACTTCAAATCTGTCAGTAATACCACCTCCCAGGGTCTCCAGCGTCTCTGTGGCAGCAAGCACTGCGCATGCTCCTCGGAGTCAGCAAGAAAACTGCGCCAGCTGCTCAGTGTCCGCGCACACGGCTCGCGCCTTTCTTTTGATGGACCAATAGGAAGCACTGGAGGACCGGAAGGAGACTGGTCCTCCTGCCAATCAGAGCGCCCCTATTGTCTGAATGCGGAAGTTGGAACATGAGCTTCGGAAGTTGCTGTTGTTGCTCCTCTCTCTCTGAATAAAGATTGAACTTCACCCTCGATTGCAACCTCCTTCCTCTGTCCAACATCTGTGAGTACGGCACTCTCTTTTCCGTTTCTTTTCTAAATTCTGAGCTTCAATTGTTGACTTGCAGCAACTGAAAGGAAATTGGGTGAATCGGGGGTTGGGGGAACAGACTCTGCAAGCGTTGGTCCAGGTCTGTGTCTCCATTGGCAAACGCGTTACCACAATGTGATGATTTTGCCTTTGCTGTGGAAGAAAATGCAGAAAAAAAGGTAATTTGTTTAAATGGTTATATATTGGATGTGGAAAAAGTGGGGGCTACACATGCTGGAGATTAGAGTTGAAAAGTGTGGTGCTGGAAAAGCACAGCAGGTCAGGCAGCATCCGAGGAGCAGGAGTGTTGGTGATATGGACACGAGCCCTTCACCAGGAATGATGTGTGGATGTACAATGGGGTCTCGGCAACTTTCCACACCAGTCACTGCCAGTTGTCAGACAAGTGTAGCAAGCAATCAGCAAGGCGAGTGGTACATTAGCAAGAATTCAGAAGTTGGGATTGCTTTTTGTGATCAGGCAGTCATTGAATATATTCAAGCCTGCGTTCATCTGATTTCTGAACAACAAAGAAGTGGATGGTGATGGGGGAAGGCAAAAATAATGGTTTTAAGACCAGTACAGAACAGTTACAGAGTCATACAGCACAGAAAGAGACACTTCAGTCCAGCTAGTCCATGCTGGCTGTATTCATAAACTAAACTAGTCCCACGTAGTTTGGCTCATATCCCTTTGAACCTTTCCTACTCGTGTACTTATCCAAATGTCTTTTAAATGCTATTACTGTACCTATATCCACCACTTCCTCAGGACATTGATTCCACACACAAACCACTCTCTTTCAAAAAAAGGTGTTCCTCATATCTTTTTTTAAATCTTTCTCCTCTCTCCTTAAAAGTTTGCTCCCTAATCTTGAAACCCCCACCAGAAGGCAACAGCACCAGCCACTCACCTCATTGACACCCCTCTTGGTTTTATAAATTTCATAGGTAACCTCTCAACTTCCTGTCCCTCAGTGGAAAAATGTCCCAGCCTATCCACCTAGATGTAGGCATATTCATATCCAGTTATGATCTGTTCAGTGCTGCTGCATGCTCAAAAGACCAAATGGCCGACTCCTGCTCCCAATTCTCTCTCACTCTGCGTCCAAGACAGCAAGAGACCATAAGACACAGGAGCAGAAAGTAGGCTATTCAGCCCATCAGGTCTGCTCATACCACACAATTGTGGCTGATATGTTTCTCAACCCCATTCTCCCACTTCCTCCCCATAACCCTTGATACTCAAGAACTTATCTATCTCAGTCTTAAATATCCCCAGTGACTTGGCCTCCACAGCCTCATGTGGCAGTGAATTCCATAGATTCACCACTCTCAGGCTGAAAAGTTTCTCCTTATCTCCCTTCGAAAAGGTCTTCCCTTTTCTAGTCTCTTTCAGGTCCTGGTCTCGCCCACCAATGGAAACATCTTCCCAACGCCCACTTTGTTTAGGCCTTTCAATGTTCTGTATGTTTCAATTGTATCTCCCCGAGTGAGAGTGTGGGCCTGTTATGGACTAAGCCAGACCACTCAAAACATTCTTAAGCAGGCAGTCCCAGACCATAACTTTGTAATTTGATTTGGTAAGTGTACAGTGAAAATTATCTGGAGTAAGTTAGCTCAGTTGACTACTAGATTTTAAAACAGACTAAAATTTATTCTCAAAACTACACAATGAAACACAAAGATCAGAATAAAGAACCCATACAACACTCAGCCTATCCAACGAGACTCAGTTATGCTGTTCTGAATATACACAACAGTCCCAATAAGCCAACTCCCTTTGAAAACCAGTATAAATGGAACACATGCTTATAGGTTGAAATTGAGAGAGAGAGAGTTTCCACACAGCTCCCTGTTGAACTTGCAGCCAGTTCAAGACTGAACTAAAACTGCTCAGCTCACTCCCCTTTCTTTATACAAGTCACTTCTAAAACATGACCAATTTGGCCTGAAGTCACATCTGTTTACATATAAACAAAAGGCCTCTCAAAATTCTTTTCATCTCTGTTCAAACCAGACTGAATGGAACCCGGCCTGTTTATTACCTCTCTGAAAAAAGTCATGGACAGAGTCTCCTTGAGCCAGGGAAAAGCTTTTAGTCAAAAACGGAACTACCTTTGTGACACCTGTTAATCAGCATGAACCAAACCCTTCAAGATGAGGTGCAGCAGGAATTAGCTGGAAATGTGTTGCTGGAAAAGCGCAGCAGGTCAGGCAGCATCTAGGGAACAGGAGAATCGACGTTTCGGGCATTAGCCCTTCTTCAGGAATGACATTTCCAGCAACACATTTCCAGCTCTGATCTCCAGCATCTGCAGACCTCACTTTCTCCTGCAGCAGGAATTAGGTTCAACAAAGTGAGAATGGAGGGAGATTGCGTTGGATGGAGATTTTCAGCTTCCAGGGAATAAGAGAGGAAAAAGAGTTTGCTGTGAATTAGAATTGATCGGATGGGCCAATGGGCTGAGGACTGGCAGATGGAGTTTAATTTAGAGAAATGTGAGGTATTGCGTTTTGATCAAGCAATCCAGGTAGGACTGGCACAGTGAAGGGGAGTGTTGCAAAACAAAAAGAGACCTTGGAGTGCAGGTTCATAGTTCCTTGAAAGTGAGTCTTAGGAGGTCATGGAGTGGCTGTACAGGACATTGGTTTAGGCCACTTTTAGAATACTGTGTTCAGTTCTGGTCTCCCTGCTACAGGAAAGATGTTGTGAAACCTTGAAAAGGTTCAGAAAGGTTTTTCAAGGCTGTTACCAGAGTTGGAGTGTTTAAGACACAGGAAGAGGTTAAATAGGCCAGGAACATTTTCTGTGGAGCACTGGAGGTTGAGGGGTGACCTTATAGATGTTTATAAGGGGCAGGATAGGATGAGTACCCAGGGTAGGGGAGTCCAAAACTAGACGGCATATGTTTGAGGTGAGAGGGAATGATTTAAAAGGGACCAGAGGAGCAACGTTTTCACAGAGGATGATGGAGTCTGATACAATTACTACAAAATTTCAAAGGCATCTGGATGGGGATATAAAGTGGAAGAGTTTAGGGGGATATGGACCAAATGCTGGCAAATGATTTAGATTAATTTAGGATTTCTTGTTGGCACAGATGAGTTGGGTTGAAGGGTCTGTTTCTGTGCTTATGACTCTCATCATCTTCAGTGAAAGCAGATGTGTGGTTGTGAAGACTGGACTTTCAGAGCAGCTTTCAAAGATGTTTTGCCTTGTCTGGGAACAGAAGAAGTTGCAATTAAATCTTTTATTTGTGAGACAGCAACTGAATGAGTGAATACATCTTGGAAAGTGAGAATTCATTGAACTGTGGGGATGAAGCCCTACCCTATCCAGTCATTTCTGCTGGTAGATGAGACTCGGACTCAAGATTAGGGGGAGTAGATTTAGGACAGAGATGAGGAGGAACTGCTTTACCTGGAGAGTAGTGAATCTATGGAATTTTCTGCCAAGGAATCAGGAGAGGCAGCTTCATTAAGTATATTCAAGACACAGTTGGATGGGGTTTTGCAATGGTAGGGGAATGAAGGGTAGTTGGGACAATGGAGGTAGGAGTAGCTGAGACGATGGATAGGTCAGTCATGAGCTGAATGAATGGCAGAGCAGGCTCGATGAGCCAATGGCCTACTCCTGCTTCTATTACTATGGAACTATAACCCTGTATTTCCCATGGCTAACCCACCGAACCTGCACATCCCTGGACACTTTGGGCAATTTAGCCTGGCCAATCCAAATCAAGGCCAGTGAGCAATGTTGTGATCTGGAGAATTAACATCAGAGAATGATAGAAAGGGACAAGGAGAGTAAGTATACCAGCAATCAAAACTGGATTCTAAAGATCACAAAAATGGAAACTAAAAATGGTTTGTCTGAATGTGTGCTGCATTGTAACAAAAGCGAATGAATTGACTGCACACATTGAAGAGAATAATTATGATCTGAGACTCCTAATGGAGACATGGCTTCAGAATGACAAGGATTGGATCCTGAAAATTGAGGGGGGTCGTCAAATGGAAAGTAAGAGAATGGGAGAGGTGCTCATGAAAGCACTGATCACAGGGTAATCTGGTGTCAGCTCGGATTTCAGGTCCTGGTTTCTCTGTCCTCTGTTGATTTTCCTGTTCCAACAGAGTAAAATGTGGGTCTGCTCTCAGCTCTGCTGGATTTCTGCTGAAGCTTTGACCCCACCCCCACCCCTTTACACCTTCTGGAACAATAAAACATTCAGTGAATTGAGACCCAACCCACAATCTCCCAGTCTCTCAAACCAATCAGGCACAAGAGTGTAGTCATAGCATGGAATCAAACAAGAAAAATGAAACAAAGTTAAATATATAGGTGCTTAATTAGATTAGATTCCTATAGTATGGAAACAGGCCCTTCCACCCAAAAAGTCCACACTGACCCTCCAAAGAGTAACCCACCCAGACCCATTCCCCTACATTTACCCCTATCTAATGCACCTAACATTATAGGCAATTTAGCATGACGAATTCACCTGACCTGCGCAACTTTGGACTGTGGGAGGAAACAGGAGCACTCGGTGGAAACCCACTCAGACCCGGGTAGAATGTGCAAACTCCACACAGAATCAAACCCAGGTCCTTATTGCTGTGAGGTAGCAGTACTAACCACTGAGCCACCATGCTACCCCCAAATGTTTGTTCTTTAGGAAGTAAACCAGAAATAGAGACTTCCCAGGATTCTTATAGAATGAGCTGCCTACTTGAGGGATACTCTCTCCTTTACATCTAACTATTAGTGGAGAAAGTGAGGTCTGCAGATGCTGGAGATCAAAGTTGAAACTTTATTGCTGGAACAGCACAGCAGGTCAGGCAGCATCCAGGGAACAGGAGATTCGACGTTTCGGGCACAGGCCCTTGAAGGGCCTGTGCCCGAAACGTCGAATCTCCTGTTCCCTGGATGCTGCCTGACCTGCTGTGCTGTTCCAGCAATAAAATCTAACTATTAGTACCCAGCTTTGATTTACAACAATATTTACACCAACATAAATCATTTGTTATCATACAGACATAGAGATATACAGCACAGAAAGAGACTTTTTCTCTCCCTCATGCATGCATGCACACACGTAACTGACAGAAAGTTCTAGGATTTACATATTATTGATACCTGCAACCCATTCTAAACGATGAAAGACTTAATCCAGGTCTGTTCAATATATCATTTCAGTGGCAGGGCACTGTAATGTTTTTCCATGAATTCTGTGCCTTATGATCTTATTCTCCACAACCACCTGATGAAGGAGCAGCGCTGTTAACACCAGTCCTTCCAAATCAACCTGTTGGGTGTTTGACTTTTAACTTTGTCCAGGTTAGGTTGGATTGGCCAAGCTAAATTACCCGTAGTGCTCAGGGATGTGCATTAGTCAGGGCAATAGGGGGATGGGTGTAGGTGGGTTATCCTTCGGAGGGTCGGTATGGACTCCTTGGGCCGAGTGGTCTGCTTCCACACTCTGGGAATTCTCTGAAAGGAAGGGATTACCCAATTGCAAACTGCAGGGCTGCGCAGGCGCAGTGCGCGGGGCTGTTGTCGGCCTTCCCCGCCCCCTCGCTTCATCTATGACGTCATAACGCGGAAGTGGCCCTGTCCGTTTCAGAGTGAAACTCCCTCCCTCTGGGCAACCCTTCATCCTGGGAGGGAGTGGGGGTAAAATCTGTTCAGTTCGAGCAACTGGAGTGATTCCAGGGAGGGGGCAGACTCTGCAAACTCAGGAATGTGTCTTAATTACCCGGGTGAGGAGGGATGGGATGGGATGGGATGGGATGGGGCTGTTTTCCCTCCCGCGCCAGAGACTTAGGGGTGACCTTATAGACTTCCAGAAAAGCATGAGGGGCATGGATAGTGTAAATATACAAGGTCTTTACCTTGTGATGGGGGAGTCCAGAACCAGAAGGTAATAGGTTTAAGGTGGGGGAAGATTTAAAAGGGACCTAAGGGGCAACTTTTTCATGCAGAATGTGATGTGTGTAAGGAATGAGCTGCCAGAGGAAATGGTGGATGCTGGCATCTGGGTGGGTGTTTGAATAGGAAGGGTTCAGAGGGATATGGGCCAAGTACTGACAAATGGGACTAGATTGATTTTGGGTATCAGGTTGGCACGGAAGAGATTGACCGAAGGGTCTGTTTCTGTGCTGTGTATCTCTATGACTCTGGCTTTCTACTAACATATGTACAGTTTCTCTCTGGTGTCGGTTTTAATGCTTTGATGTCTCCTTTCCCCCCACTTCCCAGGGACGTTAGTGTGAGAACCAAGAAAGAGAGAGCGAGATGGTGCTTTCAATTTTGTGGAATAACTAAAGAAAAGAAAGTAGAAATACTTGTTTTGAATTTCTACCCTGGACTGACACTGATGACTTTTGTAATCTCTTTTTACAGAGTATTTGGCGATCTGAGGACGGAAGTTTCAAAATTAACAGATGAAGGGCTTATGCCTGAAACGTCGACGCTCCTGCTCCTCAGATGCTGTCTGACCAGCTGTGCTTTTCCAGCACTGACTGTCCAGTAACTACAGTCCTCACTTTGTTGTCAATGTCTGACTGCAACAATGTTTGACTGTGATTCTGTGAGAAGGAGCAAAGCTTTTTGGTTCCTGTTTGAGTACATTTTCAGCATCAGTGGGACTGGGTGAGTGACCCTACTGTTGGCAGCGCACTGAGCGTGGAGCCAGTAACAGTTGTACAGCCTGGAAAGAGGAATTCACGGTGAGGCGGGGCTCTACACGCATTTGTGTACAGCTGAAGCTTCGGCCATGGAGAAACCTGAGGAATCCCACCCCGTGGAGAAATCATGGAAGTGTGGCGACTGCGGAAAAGGCTTCCGTGCTCCATCTGCCCTGGAGATTCATTGGCGCAGTCACACCGGAGAGAGGCCATTCACCTGCCCCAGGTGTGGGAAGGCCTTCAGCAATTCCTCCGCCCTACTGAGGCACTGATGGGTCCACACTGGGGAGAGGCCCTTCAGCTGCCCCGATTGTGGGAAGGACTTCAGCTATTCTTCTGACCTGAAGACCCACAGGCGGGTCCACACGGGGGAGAGGCCATTCTCCTGCACTGTGTGTGGGAAGGCCTTCAGCACCTCCTCCACCCTACTGACCCACTGGCGGGTCCACACTGGGGAGAGGCCATTCCCTTGTTCCGAGTGCAGGAAGGGATTCACTCAGGAGGGCAAGTTGCGGACGCACCAGCGGGTCCACACTGGGGAGAAGCCTTTCAGCTGCCCTGAGTGTGGGAAGGCCTTCAACGATTCCTCTGCCCTGCAGACCCACAAGTGGGTCCACACGCAGGAGAGGCCTTTCCCCTGCACAGAGTGCGGCAAGATCTTCAGCAATTCCTCCTCCCTGCTGAAACACCAGAGGGTCCACACAGGGGAGAGGCCCTTCAGCTGCCCCGAATGTGGGAAGAGCTTTACCCAGGCGTCGGTCCTGCTGATCCACCAGCGGATCCACACAGGTGAGAAGCCTTTCTGCTGCCCTGAGTGTGGGAAGGGATTCACTCAGATGGGCAACTTGCGCACGCACCAGCGGGTCCACACGGGGGAGAAGCCCTTCATCTGTCCCAAGTGCGGGAATGCCTTCAGCGATTCCTCCACCCTGCTGAAGCACCAGCGAGTCCACACGGGGGAGAGACCATTCCCCTGCCCCGAATGTGGGAAGGCCTTCAGCGATTCCTCTGACCTGCTGAAGCACCAGCGTGTCCACACGGGGGAGAGGCCATTCCCCTGTCCCGAATGTGGGAAGGCCTTCAGCGATTCCTCTGCCCTGGTGAAGCATCGGCGGGTCCACACGGGGGAGAGGCCCTTCAGCTGTCCCGAATGTGGGAAGGGCTTTACCCGGGCAGCCACCCTGCGGAGGCACCAAGGAGTTCACGTGCCATTGCAGGGGGATTGAAGGAGCGACTGTCGAGTGCCATTGTGGACTGGGCTACCAACCTAGTTCTGGAACTCCCAGGTTTGAATCCCACCGCAGCAGACAGCGGATTTGGAATTCGGTCAGTAATCTGGAGGTCAGAATCTAACAATGAAACCATCGGGCGGGGTGGGGGGGAAGCCCCATTCTGATTCAGTCACGTCCTTTTTAGGGAAGGAAACTGCTGTTGTGGCAAAGGATTCACTCTGTCGTCCCAGCTGCATTCTTTCACTGGTCTAGCCTACACGTGGCTGCAGACCGACAGCAGTGTAGTTGACTCCACCTGCTTCCCCCCACTTCTTTCCCTCCCGGCACATGGGCGGGGAGAAACTTACTTGGAGACAGGGTCTGGGTTGAAATTGCTGAGTGAGGCAATACTTCCTCCGGGTTAAGGCTGTGCCAAGGATCCAATTACAAAGGGACAAGTCAGTGGTGACCAATAGTAAAGAAAGTGGTTGGGTGGGGGGGGGGGTGCTTTGACCTTGAGCTGTTAAAAAGCAGCTACTTTTTCAACACATTTTTGCTGAGGTGATCTGGAGCTGTAACAAAGTTGGGTCACAATAAAGGTAACCTGAACTTACTGCTGGGCTCAGACTTTGAAAGCTTTGAGCTCCAACAGGTTTTTGTTTTAAAGCTGCTCATTTCTTCCAGCCTCCTGCACTAAGTTTCCAATGTCGTATATCAGATGGAGCAGTGAATGAGTATCGTTAGAAATTGTAAATTTTTCAGGAGTGTAGAGTGCGTCGTTTCATCGGCATTGTAAAGCTTACTGGCAGCACTAAGGTGTGGGCTGTGTTCACGAGATATGATGTGGAGATACCAGCATTGGACTGGGGTGGATAAAGTTAAAAATCACACAACACCAGGTTATAGTCCAACTGGTTTCTTTGGAAGCACTAACTTTCGGAGCGCTGCTCCTTCATCAGGTAGCTGTGGAGCAGGATCATAAGACACATTTTATTGCAAAAATCAGTGTCATGCAACTAATAGGATATATTGAACAAACCAAGAGTGCTGTGAAGCCATTCATCTTTTAGAATGGGTTGCAGGTTTTAGTTTGTTGATCTGTAAATCCCAGAACTACTTTTAAGTCATAGTCTTGAGATGACTTAAGGTTTTTTTTTTTAAAAAGTGATATCTTAGCTCAGACAATGCATTACAGGTGTGAGCTTCGAGTCTATCCCAGTATCCCAATCTTGAATCAGATTGGTTCTATTTCCAAAATAGGAATTTATAAAATATTACATGGATTGACTGCCTGCAGATTCTGTGCTTTTTGAGCAAAATTGAATGTATCTGCAAATATAATTCTGCCAAATTCACCCCATAGAGTTGTGGGTGTGTGTGCATGAGAGTGTGATTGTGTGCATGTCAGTTTGTGCATGCGAGTGTGCGTAACACTGTGTGAACATTTGGTAGAGTGTGATGGAGTATAAGCCTGAGAGTGTGTTCGGGGGGTGGGGGTGTGTGTACATGTATATGACAGAGAGAGAGAGAGAGAGAGAGAGCATGTGTATGAGAGAGGTATGAATAAAAGCGAGCAGTTGTGTTTTGCTAAAACAAGGAAGGGCAGGACTTGTACAGTTAATGGTAGGGCCCTGGGTCATGTTGTAAAACAGAGACATGGGGGGAGTTAAGGTACATATTTCTTTGAAAGTTGTATCACTGCTAGACAGGGAGGTTAAGAAGGCATTCAGCAGCATTGCCTCCACTGTTAACACCATTGAGTTGGGACATCTTGTTGAGGAACAGAATGTTGGTGAGGCCACTTTCCGGGTACTGAGTACAGCTCTGGGTGACCCTGTAAGAGGAAGAATACTATTAGAGAGGGTTTGGTAAAGATTTACCAGGACTGGAGAGTTTCTGTTGCAAGGAGAGGCTGGGACTTTTTTCACGAGAACACAGGAGGTTGAGGGGTACGCTCACTGAGATTTATAAAATCATGGAGTGGAGGTAAGGTGAATAGAAAGGGTCTTCTTAGTGTCGGGGAGCTCAAAGGTAGGAGGCATTTTTTTTTTAAGGTGAAAAGAGAGGCGTAAAAGGAACCTGAGGAGCAACGTTTTGACAGAGGGTGGTTTACATGAGGAATGATCTTGCTGAGGAAGTGGGAGATGCAGGGACAGCTACAGCGTTTAAATGACATTTGATGGGTACATGAAAAGAAAGGTTTAGAGGGATATGGGCCAAATACAGGCAAGTGGGACGAGTTCAGTTTGAGAATCCATGGATGATTTGGACCAAAGGGTCTGTTTCTGTGCTGTATATCTCTCTGAATCAGAAGTGATCTTATTGAAACCAGTAGAATTCTGAAAGGGGTTTGAAAGGATAGATGCAGATAAAATGTGCCTTTGTTGGGGAGGGTCACAGAATCCTGACAATGTGAAAGCAGGCCATTCGGCCCATCTATTCCACATTGGCCCTCCATATTGCTACCCATCCATACACACCCCCTTACTCCATATTTTCCATGGCTAATCCACCCGAACCTGCACATCTCTGGGCACTGTGGGTAATTTAGCACTGCCAATCCACCCTAATCTATAATTTACCTTCTCAAGAATGTAATCTAAGTACAGAGCTTTTCTAAGAAAAATGTCAGTCTGACTGGACATTGGGACACAAACAGAATTCACACCTCTGTTCAAAAAGCTCTGCATTTCAATGGCATTTTTGAGAAGGTAATTAAAACCAAATTCTGGGATTAACATACCAAAGAGCAGAAACCCGTTCTAAAAGATGAAAGATTTAATCTAAAATTGTTTAATGCATCACATTTCCATAATGCTTGACTCCTTTGACTATAAATTCCGTGACCATGATCTCATTCTCCATAACCACCTGATGAAGGAGCAGTGCTCCAAAAGCTAGTGCTTCCAAACAAATCTGTTGGATTATAACCTGGTGTTGTGTGATTTTTAACTTTGTCCATGGAAACTCATGAGTTGTGGGACTGGTAACAGTTGTCATTTTGTGATCTGTTCCAAGTGAAATTTATCCTCTGCGCAGGCACAGGTGAACAGTCTGTTCTTTGACTTTGGGGATGACCAGGCTGGCAGTTATTAAATGCTTATGTTAACCAGCAGAAGCAAACTGTAGATCAGCAATCGTTACTCGATAGCCCTGGTAATCCTGTTGGGTCAACAGAGAGAGAGGGAGAGGATGTCACATCTAAAGTGCATACAGAAAAGTTATTTTGCTTGTTCAGTCAGTTGAGTTGGTTCTGCACTCAGATGAGAGTAGATACTGCTTTTAATGGATCATAATTAAACATTATGATGGAACACCTTAATTTCAAGGAATGCTGAAAGGGCAAATTGAGCTGTAACCTTGAAGAGAGATGTTCTTCCATTTCTAACCTTGGATAAGCCAACTGAGACATTTTTATTGATAGCTCCATAATCATTTTACTGCTGGATTTTTTGGGAGAAAATTTCTATCCTGGGAAGTCAGGGAAATTTAAAGAAAAGGCTGTTAAAAGCATTTTAACTGTGGCCCCACAAGCTTTCATGGGAGCAGTGCATTTGCTATAAACATTTCAGAGAAATTCTGTCTAACTGTTGGACTGAAAATAGTTTCCCCATTGAATGTTAAACAGCTATTGAGAACGTTGCACATTATAAAGTGCATTCCTGAGGAACGGAGGAGGATTGAACTTGCCAACGTGAACCACATTTTGCAGAGAGAGGAAATTTCTCAGGATTGAAGAGGTTGATAGAAGTCAACAATTGTCAAATTATTTCATGAAAAGTACAGCTGGTATGGGGAGATGACTGGGGATCACAGAAGAGGAGTATCTGTAATGAGCACATAGAAACAAACCCTTCAGTCCAGGCCGACCAGATATCCTAAAGTAACCTAGTGACCTATTTGCCAGCATTTGGCCCATATCCCTCTGATTCCTTCCTTATTCATGTCCCCATCCAGATGCATTTTTTTTTCTTCAGAGAATACTTGGGTGAGAGCCAAGATATTGCTATTGCTCAGCCTTTCCCTTCGTGCTAATTGTAGCTGGAGAAGCCTGAAATCTGAAAGGGATTTCCTGAAAAAAACATTGATTGAAGGTTGGGCTCAGTGATGGATTTTCTAAAGCTTTGCTATTGTAGTTTCAATTCGCCAAAAAAACTTTCAGTCATTGTTGTCCAAGACAAAGTAGATATTCATTTAAGATATAATTGAGATATATATGTTCTTCACAATGTTTTTCCTTCATTACCAGTGATTGTCTGTCATTGGTACATTGAGCATCATCTTTTTGTGATTCAACAGATATGATTTGAATTGAATTCTGTAAGATGGTTTTGTATTTTATTTAATTTTGTGTTAAAGATTTCCTTTTCATGACTTTATTAAAATATCTTAATGTATTATAATGAAGCAGCTAATTTATTCTGAAATTATTTCAATTAGTTGGTCAATTGCCAAATAATAGCTGCATAACTGTTGTCAATATTAACACCCAGGAAAGCTATTTTGTTTAATATATTTGTAAAGATCTTATCAAAACTATAAAATTGTTTTTCATAGGAAATAAAATTTGCAATGTTTTATTAAATGGTTGAAAGTAACTTTGCACTTAATTGCTCTGTTTGGGACTAAACATTGTTACTTTGAAAGATTATTTTTATCAGAGTTTATGGTGAGTGTATTAACAAACGAATGTTGCCATTTTCTCTTGAATTACCTCAAGCTCAATTTGAAATTCTTGAATGAGTTGAATAAGGGGTACAAAGTGAATATTTATTGCACTTTGCTGAAATTCTCTGCACTGCCAATGTATTTGATTAAACAAGATATGTATCTCTCTTGAAAACTTTGTATTTCTTTGATATTTTATTTGTCAGTGCTAGTGCCCAAACATCCTAAATAAAAACGTTTTGGCATTTGGTGAAGTTGTGAATTTTCAGTCTGTTTCACAATTAAAGACACAACCAATCTAAAGATTAAATACATATAACAACGTCAAAGAGATTGTGATAATAGAAAGTCAACATGTAGAATTGCCAATGAAACATAAACCGTGACTGCTCTGAATTTGGTACAGACTGAATATCAATTGAAATGATCAGAATTAATAGACATGATGGCATTGTGCGCAAACTGTGTGTAGTGTGAGTTCAGAATTTTTCTGATCACTTAATTCTGACACATGCAGTGATGGCAGCACCCTAATCTGTTTTATTTGTTCATGGACTGTGAGCATCACTGGCAAAGCCGGTATTTTTCATCATCCCTTATTTTCCTTAAATATTGGGTGAGGACAAGATGAGGTTGAGTTGCAAGGTCTATTGGCTTACCCTGTCCCCGACAAAACAGAGACTTTGGCAGGAGAACAAAAATTGGAAGTTTACTTAAATATTGATCCTCTCGTTTATCTCTCTCAAAAGGCAATTGTTTGGTCCATCAAATTTGTAATGGATCTTTTATAGAGTCATAGAGATGTACAGCACAGTATTCTTCCAGTAACAGAGTGACCAGAAGTGTACTCAGTACTCTAGAAGTGGCCTCACCAACATCCTGTACAACCTCAACATGATGGGCCAACTCCTATACGCAGTGGGGGGAACAATAAATGCAATGGTGCTAAATGCCTTCTTAACCACCCTGTCCGGAAGAGAAAGTGAGGTCTGCAGATGCTGGAGATCAAAGTTGAAACTTTATTGCTGGAACAGCACAGCAGGTCAGGCAGCATCCAGGGAACAGGAGATTCGACGTTCCTGAAGAAGGGCCTGTGCCCGAAACGTCGAATCTCCTGTTCCCTGGATGCTGCCTGACCTGCTGTGCTGTTCCAGCAATAAAGTTTCAACTAACCACCCTGTCCACCAATGATGCAACTTTCAAAGAACTATGTATCTGAATGCCCCTCCACCTCAATGTTTCTCTGTTTCACAACATGATCCAGGGCCCTACCATTAACTGTACAAGTCCTGCCCTTCCTTGTTTTAAGAAAATGCAAGCCGTCACTTTTATTCATACCTCTCAGCTAACCGACGAAGGAGCAGCGTTCCGAAAGCAAGTGCTTCCAAATAAACCTGTTGGATTATAACCTGGTGTTGTGTGAATTTTAACTTTGTACACCCCAGTCCAATACCAGCTACTCCACATTGTTTCTAGTGAATACAGCCCACATTGCCCAGTGCTGCCAGTAAACTTTAAAATGCTGATGTAACAACACATTACCTGCAGTCCTGAAAAGTTTACAATTTCTAACAATACTAGCTCCTCATTCACTGCTCCATCTGATACACGACATTGGAAACTTTGTGCAGAAGGCTGAAAGAAATGAGCAGCTTTAAAACAAAAACCTCTTGGAGCTCAAAGCTTTTAATGAGAGCTTGAGCCCGGCGATAAGTTCAGGTAACCTTTACTGTGACAACTTTGTTACAGCTTCAGATTCCCCCCAGTAAAAAGGCATAGAAAACGTAGCTGCTTTTTAAACAACTCTGGGTCAAAGCGCGCAAACACCATCCCACCTCACTTCCCTTACTATTGGTAACCACCAAGTTGTCCCTTTGTAATTGGATCCTTGGTACAACCTTAATCCAAAGGAAGTGTTGCCTCAGTCAGCAATTTCAACCCAGACCCTGTCTCCATGTAAGATTTTCCCAGCCCATCTGCTGGGGGAGGGTGGTTGGAGAGTTGGGGCAGTAGAGAGTCAACAAGACTGCTGTGGGTTTGGAGTCACCTGTTGGTGAGACCAGGTAAAGGATACAGCTAGGGTGGAACAAGCAAATATCCACAGAGCTGCTTTTGAGGCGATGAGCCAAGAGTTTGGAAATGAGACTAGAACAGTGAGGGGCTTTAAATCGTGATCGAAATGAAGCAGGCACCTGAGGATTAATGTGTTTTATTTCCCAATGCAAGATACTGCTTCACAAAGTTGGGACAATGGAAGAAGCAATGATGGTGATTATCTTTGGCTGTTCACCTTGTGAATGTTCCCATTGCTGCGCATGTCCGTATAACGTCAGAACTCTGCAGCATGGGAGCGCAATGGATGACGCATCTGACTCCACCTACCTGTTTGAAATGCAGCTCACAGCTTCTTCACACACCCCAATTAATCTTTCTCATTGTCCTGAAGCCGGCATACGGTTTGAATTCCTGATCTGCAGGAACGAGACTCTTTTCACTGTCTCGCGTCAGTAAATGTCCCTGAGAACATCAGAGTCACGTCACAGCGCTGTCAGAGGAGGGGAAGCTGAAATAGGCTGACAAGCCCAATACTCACCTTTCCTGTGGGAAACATTCCATGAGAAATATTAGGCCTCTAGTTGTGGCCGAACATTTACGTTGCTGCCTTAGACACCCTGTGGGGTTCCCCCGCCCAGGGTGGTAACCTGCTGACTATGCTTTCTTCGCTGGCGATTTTAAATGACTTCCTGTTGGTTGCATTATCGCTCAAACTTCACAAAACCCGTCTCAATAAAGTCCCGTTTTCTCACGTCTGGGAATTTATTGCCATGCAGGAAACTCGTGTTCTGAACAAAAACCATAGCACACTCAAAACGTCAGCTCTGTTTACCTTTCCACAGATGCTGCTCGACCCGTTGGCTTTCTGCAGTATTCGCTGTGTTTGTTCTTCACAAATGCTGCTTCCCATTAAAAAACTTCAATCCCTGTCCTCTGGTAACTGATCCTAGTCAGTGGCAATAGGTTCTTCTGATCATGAACCTGTCCATTCCCAGCACTTCTTCTACCAGCATTGCCAACAGCCCCTGGACATCTCCAGTTAACCTTCTTTGCTCCAAAGAGAACATTCCCAAAATGGAAATACCTCATGGCTGGACATGATGCAAGTGTTACAATCGGGAAGAGATTTTAGCAAAATATTGTCAGTTAGCAGGTGGAAATATGTTCATGAAATAAAACAGAAATCCCAGTCTCCAGCTTTGTGAATCTTCAGAAACGCTTTGGGAAATGGAATTAGAGGAGAATGAAGGAATGAACTGTCCGACTGAGCAGAGACAGTCCAGACACCGTCCCCTTTTTAAGAGGCCGGGAGATTGACTCTATTATTCTCGGGCCATGAACTGATCTGAGACATTGATAAAATTCTCGTTCCTGCACATCAGGAATTCAAACGCCTTCCGGCTCCGGGTCACTGTGAAAAGTCGGGAACAGGCAAGACACGGAAAGGCTCAAAGGGCGATGGCCCCGGTGTCGGAGGGCGAGTTCCTAGTTATGTTGGAGAGGACAATGTTCATGCTGGGCACGACAGACAGAATTATGCATTGACGAACAGCCTCCTCTAACAGACTGTGCAAGCTGTGCGTTTGCGTATCTCTACATCGCAATTGGTCAGCCCGTTCGGCTGTTAACCGGAAGGTTGGTAATTCGAAACCACCCAGGCATGGAGTGTTTGTTGCTCTCGCTCCTACCGCTTTCTTGGCTGCGAAGGTGTCAGTTTTTAATGGTGTCAGGAAAATGTTTCCCAAACGGAAATCTTCTCCACTGAGGAAGCACAAAGGGGTTTCTGAATTGATTGAATTTCTAACGTAAAGGACTACGAATGCTGAGAATCCGAGACAGAGAGAGAAACGGCTGGAGAAACTCAGCAGGTTTGGCTGTACCTGGATGAGGAAAAAGGAGTTCTGAAAAGTTGTCTCTGATTCTCTTTCCACAGATGCTGCCTGACCCGCTGAGTTGCTCCTGCAATTCCTGGTTTTGTTTCTAACTGAACGTCCGTTTCATCTTTCGGGATGAAACACCCAGACTCGCCATTTGCAGATATTTAACCCTTTCGAAACCTGTGGAGTGATTGGATTCAAACAAACTCTGCAATGATTCACTCTTTCTCAGCTCCACAGGCAGAGAGACCTGGGAAATGAAGCTGTCAGTGTGGTTCTGTATTGGTGGGCCGAGTGGTGAATGCGATGGACATGAAATCCATTGCGGTTTCCCCACGCAGGTGTGAACCCTGCCGACTACAGTTGAGAACTATCGTCAAAAAGAAAGAGAGATTGCTCCACGGCTTTTTTAAAGATGCAAATCAGTGGAGGGGTTGAAATATTTCAATCACGTTGAGACTGGTCGGGAATCTGCAACCCACTGCCTGTCAGGGTGGAACAAGCAGATACCCACAGAGCTGCTTTTGAGGATATGAGCCAAGAGTTTGGAAATGAGACTAGAACAGTGAGGGGCGTGAAGTCGTGATCGAAATGAAGCAGGTACCGAAGGACAAAGGTGTTTTATTTCCCAATGAAAGATACTGCTTCACAAAGTTGGGACAATGGAAGGGAAGCAGTGACGGTGATTATCTTGTCTGTTCACCTTGTGAATGTTCCCATTGCTGCGCATGTCCGTGTTAACGTCAGAACTCTGCATCATGGCGGCGTCAGATACGCACACGGCCAGGGGCGCAATGGATGACGCATCTGACTCCACCTACCTGTTTGAAATGCAGCTCACAGCTTCTTCACACACCTCAATTAATCTTTCTCATTGTCCTGAAGCCGACATACGGTTTGAATTCCCGATCTGCGGGAATGGGAATCTTTTCACTGTCTCGCGTCAGTCAGTGTCCCTGAGAACATCAGAGTCCCGTCACAGCGCTGTCAGAGGAGGGGAAGCTGAAAGAGCCCCACACGCTTCTCACGGGCATATTTCACTTTCCCCAACTCACCGCCCCAACCACTGCGGCTCCTGGGAGTGGAATGGGAACAAACACCAAAACCCAGTCTCAGTTTTGTAAATCTTCAGGAAATATGAAAGCTGTTCATCCCTTTGGATCTTCCATCCTGGCCTGACAGCGTTGATTTTAAATGGCTGTCCAGTTAGTGCCGATTCGTTTTGGCTGAAAAAAATATTCCTTATCTCATCCCAGCATTTCTTGCCACAGAGAACTGTGCAGCAGAGTTCATGTATATATTTCCTTGTATGGTATTTTGTAAATAACATTCGTTTGCGGGTTGTTTGTATCGGGTATTTCAGGTTCATTAGCCGCTGTTTAAGTGTGTTGGTAGGTTTGTGGGCTACCATGATGCTGAGAGGGTTGAGTTGTCTGGACATCACTTCACAGATGTCTTTTATGTAAAGTAATGTGGCTAGGGTTTCTGCACACGTTGCGTCTGCTTGTGTCAATTTGTTGATGTGAAATCGGCACACTGGGTTTATTGGTTCGGCAAAAGTGAGGACTGCAGATGCTGGAAACCAGAGTTTAGATCAGAGTGGTGCTGGAAAAGCACAGCAGGTCAAACAGCTTCCGAGGAGCAGGAAAATCGCCGTTTCGGGCAAAAGCCCTTCATCAGGAATAGAGGCAGGACGCCTCCAGGGTGGAGAGATAAATTGGTTGGGGGGGGGGGGGCGGGGGGGTGGGGAGCTGAGCAGAAGGTAGCAAAGAGTACAATAGGTGAATTGGGGGTGGGGATGGAGGTGGCAGGTCAGAGAGGGGGGTGGAGCGGATAGGTGGTCAGGGAGATTGGCAGGTAGGACAGGTCAGCTGTAAGGTTGGAACGGAGGTAAGGTGGGGGGAGGGGAAATGAGGAAACTGGTGAAGTCCACATTGATGTCCTGGGGGTTGAATGTATCCGAGGCGGAAGATGCGGCGTTCTTCCTCCTTGCATCGGGTGGGGAGGGAGCGGTGATGGAGAAGGCCTCGGACCTGCATGTCCTCGGCAGAGTGGGGGGGTGTTGAAATGTTGGGCCATAAGGCGATGGGGTTGATTGGTGCGGTTGTCCTGGAGATGTTCCCTCAGCGCTGTGACTTTACTCTGCGAGGAGTCTCCAGTCTCCCCAATGTAGAGGAGACCGCATCGGGAGCAATGGATACAAGAAATGATATTGGTAGATGCACAGGTGAAAGCCTTCGATATACCGCGGCTCGGGTTCGATTTTCGGGCAGGTAAGTCATTTCTAGCAGATCTGACACCATGCATTGACATCTCCCTGGTGGTCTAGTGGTTAGGATTCGGCGCTCTCACCGCCGCGGTCCGGGTTCGATTCCCGGTCAGAGAAGCAATTTTCTGTGGGGTTTGTTTGCTACCCGTTCTTCTTAAATGCGCTGTACAGTTATTGATTGGTCTTCGAAGTTCCTGGGTGCTCGAGTGTGTCGTGTCTCGTTGAAATAGTGTCCTGATTCAGATTTGTTTGTATGTGCAGGGATGATTGCTTCTGTAGCTAAGTTCTTGGTTCGCGTGCGTTGTTTTCCTGTAGACGCTGTTTTGAATTTACCATTCACTGTTCGCTCTACTGTGACATCGAGAAATGGCACTTTGTTGTTGTTCTCCTCTTTTGTGAATTTTATGCCCGTAAGGATATTGTTGATGGTGTTGTAGGTTTCCTCTAATTTGTTTCATTTTTTGATGACAAAAGTGTCATCACTGTAGCGGACACAAAGTTTGGGTTGGATCGTTGAAAGGGCTGTTTGTTCGAGTCTCTGCATTATTGTTTCTGCTAGGAATCCTGACACTGGTGGTTTCATGGGTGTTCCGTTGATTTGTTTGTAGGGCTTGTTACTGAATATGAAGTGGGTGATAAGGCACAGTTCCACGAGCTTGACACTGTTATCTTTGCTGATGAAGTTGGTGCTGTGTTTGTGACTTTGGTTCTTCGAGTAGTGTCTTCAGTTTTCTTTGGCCACGTTGATGTCAATGGATGTGAACAGGGCTGTTATGCCAAAGCACAACATTATTCCATCATCTTCGATCTTGGTGTCTTTGGTGTTCAGGAATTCTTGGATGGAGTAAATGGAGTGACGTGAATCTTCGACTTGGTGTTTTAGTCTTCAGTGGAGGCCTTTGACTAGTCTGTATATTGGTGTTCCAAGTAGTGAGACTGTGGCCTGAGGGGGTCTCCTGGTTTGAAGAGGAGGAGAACAACAACAAAGTGCCATTCTTAGATGTCACAGTAGAGCGAACAGTCAATGGGGAACTTCAAACTAGCGTCGACAGAAAAACAACACACGCAAACCAAGTTCTTAACCGTAGAAGCAATCATGCCAACACCCACAAACGAAGCTGCATCAGGACATTATATCAACGAGCCACTACACACTGCAGCACAGAGAAACTACGAAGAGCATAAGAGAAATACGTATATAATGTATTTAAGGAGAACGGGTACCCAATAAACCCAGTCCGCCGATTTCTCATTGATGCTTCCAAGCTGACTCTCAAAAATTCGGTTTGTCCCTCCATTCTTTCCTGCTTGTTTTTTGTGGGTTTCGAAAGCTTTCCCAATCCTCTGACTGAGTATTGGAGTTTGGAAGTTATTTTGTGGCTGTACAGGACATTGGTTAGACCACTTTTGGAATATTGTGTGCAATTCTGGTCTCCCTCCTATCAGAAGCATATTGTGAAATTTGAAAGGGTTCTGAAGCACCAATGGGTCCACAGAGGGGAAGAGGCCCTTCTGCTGCCCTGAGTGCGGGAAGGCCTTCAGTGATTCCTCTGCCCTGCTGACGTACCAGTTGGTCCACACCAGGGAAGGCCGTTCTCCGGCCCCAAGTGCAAGATGGCCTTCAGCAGTTCTTCCCACCTGCTGAGACACCAGTGGGTCCACACCGAGGAGAGGCCATTCTTCTGCCCAGATGTCACAGTGCAGGAAGGGCTTTGCTCTTTCCTCCGACCTGCTGGCCCATTGGTGGGTCCACATTGGGGAGAGGTCGTTCAGTTGCCCTAAGTGCAGGAAGGCCTTCAGCAATTCCTCAGCCCTGCTGAGGCACCAGTCCGTCCACACCGTGGAGAGGCCCTTCAGCTGGCACGACTGTGGGAAGAGGTTCATGTTTTCCTGCAACTTGCGGAAGCACCAGCGGGGGCACCAGCGCTCCCAGCAATCAGATCCCACCGGTGACGCTGCCTTCGGTCACACCCCAGGACTGAACCTCTGCCAGTTCTGACAGTGGGTGCAGTGGGAGAGTAGGTGGGCTGTTTTTGTTTTCTGCTGGACTGCAAGTGCCTCCCCTACACCCCACAGCCACAACCCCATGGTGCCTCATGGTTAGCACTGCTGCCTCATGGCACCGGAACCCAGGATCAATTCCACCCTAGGGGGTCTGTGTGCAATATACGGAGGGTAGAAAAATGGATCTGAGTAGGTTACTCTTCGGAAGATCAGTGCAGATGTGTTGGGCTGAAGGACCTGGTTCCACATTGTAGGAGTTCTACGATACAATGAGCTTTGCTTTCAATGGACACTTCTGCTCATTGAGCCCGGGACTGCACATTGCCAATGAAATGTTCCAGAGAAACCTAAGACCGCAAGACCATCTGAGCAGAAGTTAGTCCATTCGGCCCGTCAAGTCTTCTCTGCCATTCTTTAGTGACAAAAGTAGTGCAGATGAGATTAGCTACAGTGTGGAAACAGGCAATTTGTCCCAACAAGTCCACACCGACCCTCCGAAGACTAACCCATCCAGACCCGTTTCGCTTTGACTAATGTACCTAACTCTATGGGCAATTAAGCATTGCCAATCCACATGACCTGCACATCTTTGGTTTATGGAAGAAAACAGGATCATCCAGAGAAAACCCACGCAGACACTGGGAGAAAGTGCAAACTCCTCACAGACAGCCACCCAAGGCTGGAATCAAACCTGGGTCCCCAGCACTGTGAGGCTGCAGTGGTAACACTGAGCCACTACATGTTGCAACCCGTAGCAGGCAAGCAGGAGGTTGGGAGAATACAGCAAGCCAGGCAGCACCAGGATGTGGAGTAGTCAGCGTTTTGGGTATTAACCCTTCTTCAGGACTGAAACGCTAACTTCTCTATGAGAAACGATTTACGGGAATATTGCTGAGGGTTGGAGGGTTTGAGCTACAGGGAGAGGCTGAATAGGATGGGGCTGTTTTCACTGGAGCATCGGAGGCAGAGGAGTGACCCAATAGAAGTTACAAAATTATGAGGAATATTGACAGGGTAATAGACAAGGTCTTTTCCCTGGGATGGGGGAGTCCAGAACTAGAGGGCATAGGTTTAGAGTAAGAGGCGAAATATATTAAAGGGACAACGTCTTCATGCAGAGGGTGGTATATATATGAAATAAGCTGCCAGTGTATATGGGTCAGGTGCTGTCAAATGGGACTCGATTAATTTAGGATATCAGGTCAGCATGGACAAGTTGGACAGAAGGGCCTGTTTCCATGCTGTTTGTGTCTCTGACTACTGGTCCTGAAGTAAGTTTAAAAGAGAGTCCAAGTAAATTTGAATAGTTCAATCTTGTTGAGCTCACCTCCTGAAAAGTTTCAAATGAATCCCTCTGAGAGATACTGTTTAAACATGCTGAGTTGCACAAAGTATCCCATCAAGTTCAACACAAACCCAGAGTTGAAGAAGTCAGAAGTCAGAACACCAAGGGGACCAAAACTGATCACAATATTCCAGGTGCAGCCTCATCAACGTCCTGTATAACTACAACATAACTTGCCAACATCTATACTCAATTCCCTAATTAATGAAGGCCAGTGTGCTGAAACCTTTCTTCACTGCCTTGTGTATCGATGTTATCAGAGATATAGGACCTACTTTAAACTGAACCACAATCCAGCTTCTGGGAGCACAGAAGCAGAGTAGTGCTGCGTGAGTGTGCTGGTCAGATGAACCAGAGATCGATGGGTCAAAACCATGTGACGCTATTGCTCAATGTCTCCGTCAGCTGCTTTCATTTACAAAGGTGGTCTGTTCTGTGTCTTGCCTTTGCATCTGCTTCCCAAAGCTTCTTCAGTGGAGAAGTGGCAGCTGGAGCGCAGGAGTTCAACGACCCCCCGGAGCTGAAGGAAGGTCCAAGCTCCAAGAAGCCGGCGGTAAGGCTGGAGGCTGGGTTTGATCAAGGATTGTATTTTTAACTCATTTAAATGGTATCTACTGTATGGGGTTATGGTTTACATTAAAACCAGAGGATCATATCAGAGTGTTTATATTTAGCAGTGTTAGTTGGTAAAATACACTCACTGGAGGAGCACCTTCTATGATGCTGCATTTCTTGCCTTAATGCACTTCTCCCATTTCTTATCTCCCATCTTGATTTTATATTTTTTGGTCAAATTTAATTTCATATTAATCAGACTTGGTATTCACTGTGTGCTATTAATTTGTTTCTTCGAATATTGTAAGTCAAAATTAATGCTGTAATTTCATTTCTGGTGTCAGAGTTTGACATTGAATGTGCAGATGTGAATACCAGTAAGTTGTGAAAATACATCAAGAACTTGTGGATTTTAACAAAAACAGCAGTTCACTGATATTCATGGCATTGTCTCATTTGGGAGTGATGATTCAAATCTGACCAACAACCCGTTTCATGCAGTCACCCAATTTAATTAAAATATTCTTTAATTTAATTAAAGAAAATAACTCTGGCAGGCTAAGATTTATGCAATCTATTTATAAGATTATTTCCACTGCGCGCAATATGGTCTCATCCACATTGTGGAAACTGGACGCCAACTAGCGGAACGTTTCAGGGAACAACTCTGGGACAATAAAACCAAACGACCGACGGCCCTGTGTCTGAACAGTTTAACTCCCCCTCCCATTCCACCAAGGACATGCAAGCCCTGGATCTCCTACACTGCCAAACTCTTGCAACCCGACGCTTGTAGGAAAAACGCCTCATCATCTGCCTTGGGACCCTCCAATCACATGGGATCAATATCGATTTCATCAGTTTCCTAATTCCCTCTCCCCCACCTTGTCCAAGATCCAACCTTCCAATTCGACACCAACCTCTTGACCTGTCATACCTGTCCACCTTGCTTCTCACCTATTTGCTCCACCCTCATCTCTGACCTATCACCATCAATCCCTACCTCTATCTATCTATTGCACTCCCAGCTGCCTTCCCTCCAGCCCCACTTCCTTCCCAGTTATCTCTCAGCCCCCTTGGGCCACCCTTTATTCCCGATGAAGAGCTTATGCTCTAAACCAAGACTGTGATGAAGCAACATCCTCAACAAATAGGAAATAGCTCCCAAGTCAGATTTCATTCCCTCTTCTGTTTCCCCATTCTTTCAGAAATAAGAAATGTCTTTTTTTACCATTACTTCAGCCAGCTTTAAAGAATCATTTCAACCTGTTTTTCTAACAATTGTGGAGGTGACCAAAAGCAAACATTTCACTCCTCCTCAATGTCCCATTTCTCCTCGTATGAGCCATTTTGTCATGTTGTCTCTGTTACAAGCAGCCGAGTGCACTTGGTTTCTGAATTAAAATTTGGCCGTTGAAGTGAACAGGATTAATATTTATCGATGGCTAGCTGTGTTTGCACTAACTGTAATTATCCACCAATATGATGTCTTTTGTTCCACCAAAACTGGAAACAATGATCTGTGTTTATATTAGGATGTAGAAAGTCATCCCAGCGATCTTCACGTTATTATAGTTTACTGAGGCCATAACAGCATTGCGTGGCAGTTTGATGTGACTAAAACTTGGATGGAAAGAATGTAGATTGATGAGAAGTCGAAATGGCAGAGTCTCTGGCCACAATCGATCTGTCTGGCTTGATTATATGAGTGGCGGCTCTTCAAGAGCAACTTCCACTCCATCACTTCAACCAGCAAGAGGAGATAAGTGTGAACACAACATTCCAACTGTGACATATACGCATTACTTCGATGTTATTGATCAAAATCCTGGAACTCGCTCCTGAACCTTTATTATAGACCACATCATATTTGTGAAGCAATTTAAGAGGCAGCTCACCACCACTTTTTCAAGGACAGTTTGGAAAGATTTGCTGGCAGAGCCAATGATATTCGCACGATATCGAGGACAGTCTAATCGTATGGATAGATGATTGGCTAACCAATGATGCAGTAGGGATAAGGGGCATGTTCAGGATCGCAACTTGTAACGAGCAATGTGCCACAGGGATCAGGGCTGCGGCCAAAATTATTTACAATATGGATATGAATTACTTGGAAACATGAAGTGAATGTACTATTGCCAAGACTGCAGTAGAGACAGTTGATTGGAATGCAGGTGGTGAGGATGACATGGAGAGGGATATCGACAGGTTAAGCAAATGAGCAAACCCTTGGCAGATGGAATAGAATGTGGGAAAATGAGGTTGTGCACTTTGCCAGCAGGAAATGTGCTGAATGTTAAATGGAGAAAGTTGCTGAATAGGAGGATTTGGAAGCATCTATGAACTCTTCATCTAAGTTCAGTGAGTAATAGGGACGGCAAAAGGGAGATTGGCATTTAAATAGAGTATAAAAGTGGGGAGGTTATAGTGAACCTCCGCCTGGAGGTTTTGATTGAAAGTGCAGTGAAGATTCAACCAGCTGACAGTGGATCCGAATCACATGTAGATCAGACCAGTTTCGGACAGCAGGAAACCAGATAACTTTTTAAAACAAACCACAACGATTTCATCCTTAGACTCTTAATTCCAGATTTATATTGAATTCAGATTCCACCATCTGCCGTGGTAGGTTTTGAACCTAAATCCCCAGAACATTAACTGGCTGAATAGTCTGGTGACAATAAAGTCGGCCATCGCCTCCCCTGGACACATTGGCATATTGTGTTTAGAGGTAACAAAGGAGCGAGAGGTTGCAGCAGCTGCTAAGTTGTTGATATTACACAAGGGAACATCAGCACTCTCAGTAATGGCACAAACTGAAGTCAGTGTCCTGTATCAGAGGTAAGGGCTCGGGAATCATAAAAAATAGGAACAGGAATACGCCATTCAGCCCATTGAGCCTGCTCCTCCATTCAGTAGGATCGTGGCTGATCTGACATTCCCCACATCCACTTCCCTGCCCTTTTCCTGTAACTGTTCATCCCCCGGCTGTTCACGAATCTATCGATCCTAGTTTAAATGTGACAAGAAGGATGTCAACAGAGTTACTGGGGTTGGATGGGGTGTCATCGAACTTGGGGATTAAAACAATGGCTTCACCCTTCACAATATTTAACTAAGGGAATGTTTATGGTTATAAACTGGGCAGGCATTCAGATGAAATTATTGGTAAATTATAAATGACAGAGGAGTCGGGAGAGAAGTGGTGTTCAGGCACAGTTGGATATCATCAGTATAGATGCCAACACCAGCAGCTACGGTTAAATAAATAAGAACGGAAGACGCTAAAAGCAGACCCTCCCAGAGCATACAGCGATATTGGAGAGGGTCAGTACTGTCATTAACTCTGATCGAGGCTGTCCGCAGGTCGACGAGGCAATGTTCATCCCGATCACCGTTACAGAGGATGTCAAATATGACCTTGATAAGAACTGTTTCAGGGGTACAAACCAGACTCTAGGGCTTTAAACACAGATATCTGGAAAAGCTGGGAATGGCTTATTCAACAATGTTACATCCAAACCAACACTTCCATTGGTGCGATAATAATATAAGTGTTTTGGTTTTTATTTAGGTGATTCTCAGCAACACTGAGTGAGAAGCAACAAAATTAACACAAGAAATACTGCAATTCCTACAATATGCCTGCTCCCAATAGGAGGCCACCTGGTGTTCACTTAACTGTCTACAAGACGCAATATTGGAAAGGAATGACCCAGTTCATAGCTATAAGAAGGGAGACACAGACTGCTTGATACAAACATACAATGGGCGGGAGTAGGCCACTCGGCCCTTCGAGCCTGCTGCAACATTCAATAAGATCATGGTTGATCTGAATTCAACCTCAACTCTACATTCCTACACATCCCCGACAATCTGTCATCCACTTGGTTATCAAGAACCTATCTACATCTGCCTGAAAGATTTTGAATTCACTGCCTTTTGAGGAAGACACACAACCATCAGAAAGAAAAAAAAATCATCCTCATTTTTGTCTTCTACTTTTAAAATATGACCCTCTACTTTCAGATATTAAGATAGGGATACAAACTGCATTCAAATAACTTCTGTGGTGCAGCGAACTATCTCAAAGTGCTTCACGTGAACATAATGAGAATTCCTTTAAAAATCACAAGAGTGGAGCACAGATTAGGACAGGTGACCAAAGACTTGGTCAAAGGGGCAGGTTTAGGGCAATCTTTTAAACAGGTTCAATTTCCCAAACATCAGAGGACAAAGACGTAAAAGGCAAACACAAAATAGCAAAGGATGGGAAGCAACACTGTGAACATAATGTCACAGGATGAGTAATCCAGGGAACATGAGTTCAAATCCCACCACAGCAAGAGGTGAGTTGTGAATAATTCAAATCATAAATGGGGAACACAAAATTAGTCTCAGTATGGTATCGATGGCACTGACGTCAATTGTCATAAAAACCCATGTTCACCAATGTCCTTTCAGGAGGGAAACTGCCATCCTTACCCGGTCTGGCTTACATGTGACTCCAGATCCACAGCAATGTGGTTGACTCTTAAATTGCCCTCTGAATTGGCATAAGCAAGACACCTTGCACTTAGGGATAAATAACAAACATCAACCTTGTGAAAGTGTCAGAACAGAAATTGCTGGAGAAACTCAGCCTGTCTGGCAACACTGGTGGATAGAGAGATAGAAAGAAACAAAGTCAATATCCTGGCCTTCGTCCAGAACTGTTGTGAAGAAGGGTCACAGCACTTGAAATGCTAACTCTGCTTCTCTCTCCACTTTTGATTCCAGTCCTATTGAGTTTCTCCAGCAATTGGTGCATTTTTGTGTTTCAGATCTCCAGCATTGCAGTTCTTCATTACACTGACTTAGGGAAACTCAAATCCCATAAAACAATAAAGCAGAAGGGCTGGAATTACTCAGCAAGTCTGGCATCAGCTATGGAGATGAAAACAGTTAGTTCTTCAGGTCATTGAATGAACTGACATCGGGGACAAACTTTTGGGGAAGCTGCAAGAGTAAAAGGCATTGGTGTAACTTCAACATCTGGGAGAACTCTCTCAGCCATGGAGGTCAGACTGACTCAGCATTCTGGTCCTGCTCATTACCTGTTAACTTCTCCATTTGTTGTTCTTGTTATATTTCTACATGGTTGACACATTCCTATGTTTTAAAATGATATTCGAAACTGACAGGAATTTTCCATGTAAGTAATCATACATTAGAGGGTTTGGAACGTGAATGTAACTTTTAAACAAAAAGTATTTATTCATGCATTGGGTGTAGGCATCGCTGGCAATGCTTGCATTTATACCATCCTTAACCACCCTGTGGTTGGTTGGAAAAGTGAATGAAGGTGTCTGAGATTGTCTTGATTAGCACAGCAATCTCAAAGATGGGTGTGCTCAGGTAGAAGTACCCTCCACTCCCACAGCAAGTCTGCATTCACTTCAATTACAGATGCCATCTCACACTCCCAGGACAAGGACAGCATGCGATTACAATCAGAATAAAGCTTCCTCTACTCTTAAATTGAAAGTGAAGCTACCTCAACACTGTCCCCAACAAACACTGCCAAGACAAAGACAGCATTGGGTTAGATGCAGAGTAAAACTCCCTCTACACTTTCCCATTCATTTAGTCCCAGGACAATGGCAGCAAAGGGTTAAATAAACAGTAGAGCTTCTTCCATTATGACTGACACTTTGTACGTTCTACACCAATCCTCAAGGATAATTCAGAACTGAGACTATTATCTGGTACTGAATTCACACACCCTAATGGGAATGACAGCAACAGTAAATCAGGTAAAACACACACAATGTACAACAAAAGTAGACTGTTATTGGGATCTATGATATTTAAATGACAGGATACATGGTCCCTGCAATGATCCGAATGTGAGCTGAACAACTTTCTCACTTGAACAATATTCTCTGGGAATGCAATGTCCACCTCACTGCCGTCTATTCAGTTCCTCTGCTCTCGTTCAGGGCTGAGTTGCGGCTGACCACATGGTGGCGTTGGCGTCAAGAGGTTAGACAATTAAGGTCAACTTGGATTGGGGGCATCCTGTGTCATGCCAGTCAGGTCGAGGGTCGCTGATTTACTCAACTTATAATCGGGGACAGGAGGATGTCAGGCTGGGCTTGTATCAGTTTGAGTTTAGAAGAAACAGATGATCTGATGAAGCTGTATAACATCTGGAGAGGACTTAATGTAAATGTCATGTCCACTCATTTCTAGCCAGAGACTAGCCTCTCATTTAATATAGGAGAGTTTTGTTTTTCTCTCAAGTGTTCCCGAGTCTTTGAAATTCATTTCTTTGGAGAGCAGCATGTGGTAGTGGCACGGTGGTTAGCACTGCTGCCTCACAGCATCAGTGACCTCGGTTTGATCCCACCCTCGGGCCGACTCTCTGTGTGGAGTTTGCACTTCTCCCCTTGTGTCTGCGTGGGTTTCCTCTGGTGCTCTGGCCTCCTCCCACAATCCAAAGGATGTGCAGGTGAGGGTAGATTGACCATGGGAGATGCAGGGTTACAGAGATAGGGTAACGAACTGGGTCTGGGTGGGACGGTCAGTCAATGTTGACTCGATGGGCTGAATGGCCTACTTGCACGCAATTGACCTCTATCAATCAATAGTATACACTTGCTTTATGGTTACCGACATCAAATTACATTCGTGGTTTTGGTTATTTCATCTCTTACGTCATTATATTCAACCAACTGCAGCATCTCGAAACTTGCTTAATTACAATATCCAATATCAGCAGAGTACTTTTTCTTTTTGTCACGACCATTATCTTGAACTCTGACGTGTGACGTCTTCATTGCTGTCAAAGTTCCTTATTTGTCCCTACATTGTCATGGTCTTACTTTGTCGAATGACTTCCTGGCTTTTGCAGTTAAGACCCTATATTCTGCCCTCGTCAACATTTTCCCTTCCAATTCTGTACTAAGGATTTCATGAAAAACCTCAGAGTGTGGTGAGACTGTGGAACTCACTTCCATAGTGAATAGTTGGGGTGAAAGACATTACAACTAAGGATAAGCAACCCAATACAAATGAATGTCACTCTCACCAGATTCACAACACAGTGAAATTAAAACATGCAATGTCCCTCAATTTCTCAACTGTTCCGAACCAGACTTGATGAAGAACAGATCTTGCACATCAACATTATAATTTAAACAAAAACCAACAATTATAAATACGGCAACTTTTCTAGGGCAAAGTTGAAGTAGATAATCTAATTAATAGCAATGATTTAAACCCTTTGATCAAGTCCCCCACCTTTTCAGAGACAGAAACTTAAACGGCAAATTAAGAAAGATTTTTTTTTTAAACTTACCAATTCAAACAAACAGTTTCACACAATGGATTGCCAAGCCTTTGTGCAATCCTTGGACTATGAGCTTTTCACAGACACGTAACTGTAAATCTAATTTAAAAGTCACTGCTGAATGTGAATAGACACCCCGAAGCATTTAGCCATTTCTTACAGGCTGGGAGTCATTCCCAGAAAGTGCCAACAATTCTTTAACTGGACAGTAGAATCTAGAGAGAACAGCTCCTGGGCTCAACAAGCAACAACGCCCAATGGAAGCAAAGTTGGCGGCGGGGCAGGGCGGGGCAAGGGCATAAAACAAAAAAGCCCACTGACTCTCCTACTGCACACACACTGTCAGAATGCACAGGGGCTCAGTCCTGGGAGTGATCCACAGCAGTTTCATCAAGAGGACCACACTTGATGAACAGATCTTGCACACCAGAGTTATAATTTGAACAAGAACAAACAATTATGAATACCGCAAATTTACTTGGGCAAAGTTAAACAAGATAATCCAGTTAATAGCAATGATTTAAGCCTTTTGTTCAAGTCCTCCACCATCTCCTGGTCTCAACGAGCAGCAGTGCCCACTGGAAGCAAAGTTGCGGGGGTGGGGGAGCACGACGGCATAAAGCAAAAAAATCCGACCGACTCTCCCACTATAAGCACTGTCAGAATGGGTAGGGGTTCAGTCCTTGCAGTGACGCACAGCAGTTTCACCAGCAGAATCAGATTGTTGGGAGCACTGGTGTGCCCGCTGGTGTTTCTGCAAGGTGCAGAATGATGAGAACCTCCGCCTGAACTCGGGGCAGGTGAACGGCCTAACCCGGTATGGCCCCGCCTTTGCCTCAGCAGGTGGGAGGAATTGCTGAAGGCCTTCCCGCACTCTGGGCAGGGGAAGGGCCTCTCCCCCGTATGGACCCGAAGGTGGGATGCCTGGGTGAATCCCTTCCCGCACTTGAGGCAGGACAACGGGCTCTCCCCGGTGTGGAGAAAGTGAGGTCTGCAGATTCTGGAGATCAGAGCTGAAAATGTGTTGCTGGAAAAGCGCAGCAGGCCAGGCAGCATCCAGGGAACAGGAGAATCGACGTTTCGGGCATGAGCCCTTCTTCAGTCTCTGTGCATTCCTGAAGAAGGGGTTATGCCCGAAACGTCAATTCTCCTGTTCCCTGGATGCTGCCTGGCCTGCTGCGCTTTTCCAGCAACACATTTTCAGCTCTCCCCGGTGTGGACCCGCTGGTGCCTCAGCAGAGCAGAGGTATAGTTGAAGGCCTTCCCGCAATTGGAGCAGCTGAAGGGCTTCTCTAATATGTGGACCCGGCGGTGGGTCAGCAGGACGGAGGAATAGCTGAAGGCCTTCCCGCATTCAGGGCAGGCGAATGGCCTCTCGCCTGTGTGGACCCGCTGGTGCCTCTGCAGAACGTAGGAACTACTGAAGGTCTTCCCGCACTTGGGACATCTGAAGGACCTCTCTCCCGTGTGGACCCCCTGGTGCCTCAGCAGGCGGGAGGAATTGCTGAAGCCCTTTCCGCACTCGGGGCAGGGGAAAGGCCTGTCACTCGTGTGGACCCACTGGTGCCTCTGCAGTACAGAGGAATTGCTGAAGGTCTTCCCGCACTCAGGGCAGCTGAAGGGTCTCTCCCTAATGTGGACCCGCTGATGGCTCAGCAGGCGGGAGGAATTGCTGAAGCCCTTTCCGCACTCAGAGCAGGAGAACAGTCTCTCCCCGGTGTGACTGCGCCCATGAGTCTCCAGGTCAGATGGGAAACGGAAGCCTTTCCCACACTGCCACAGTTTCTCCACGGGACGGGATTCCTTGGGTTTCTTCATGACTGAAGCTTCACCTGCACACAAACACGTGCACAGCACCTCCCTGCCGTGAATTCCTCTTCCCAGTCTGTATAACGTTTTCTGGCTCCACAATCAGAGTGCTGCAACAGGAGGGTCTCTCTTCCAGTCTCACTGATGCTGAAAACGTACTGAAACAGGAACCAAAAAGCTTGGTTCCTTCTCACAGAATCATAGTCGAAAATTGTTATAGTCCCGATGGATTCAGTGACTGTCAGACATTGACGTGAAATTGAGGACTGCAAATGCTGGAGAGTCAGAGTCAAAGTGCAATGCTGGAAAATCACAGCAGATCAGGCAGCATCTGAGGAGCAGTCGAGTCAATGTTTCAGGCAAAGCCCTTCAGCTATTGCTATTGAAACTTGCGTCTTCAGATCTTCAAATAATCTGTAAGAAGTGATTACAAAAATCTTCACTGTCAGTCCAGGTTAGAAATTCCAAACAAGCAATTCTACTTTCTGCAGAACATTCTTTTCTTTTTCCACAAAATTGAAAGCACCATCCCACCCCTTCTCACCCCTCTATTCTCACTCCGTTCAAGCTAATTCTCCCGATGGGACTGATTCAGGATCTTTCAGAGACCGAAAAGTAAAAACATCAAGACAGACACCTCTGAATTTTGGATACCTCCACCTGAAAGTTAGTATCTTTCACGACATCTAGAAGTGAGTAAGTCTGATTTTGGGAAGCAAAAAAAAGTGTCAATTCAGGATGAACCTTCAATGCAGCTCCTTGAGAAACAACCAGACACGAAATGTTTAACATCTCGGGAGGTGGAGGAAATGAGATAACAAGGCATTGGCACCGACACCAGACAGAAACTGAACATACAGGCATGGCAAACGTTACGGGCAAGCCAGAGTCATAGAGATACACAGCACAAAAACAGGTCCTTCAGTCCAACTCATCCGTGCGGAACAGATAGCCTAAATTAATCTCGTCTCATTTACCAGCACTTGGCCCATATCCCTCTGAACTCTTCCTATTCATATACCCATCTAGATGCCTTTTAAATGTTATAATTGGACCTACATCGACTACTTCCTCCGGCAGATCATGCCTTACACTTGCCTCCCTCACCCCAAACATGTTTCCCTCTTGTTCTGGACTTCTCCCATCCCTGGAAATGACCGTGTCTATTTACCCTATCCATGCCTCGCATTACTCTATAAACGTCTGTAAGGTCACCCCTCAGCCTCTGGTATACCGGGGAAAACAGCTCAAGCACTGCGTTTACTTTTGGGTTCACACTCACTGAACCTCCCTCCCGTGTAAAACATTGTTTCCCTCCCCAACACTGTCCATGGGAAAAGCCAAGAGTGCTGAGACTCTGGAGTTGGGGGATTGCCACGTAGAATTCCTACAATGTGGAAACACGCCATTCAACCCAACAAGTCCACACCGACCATCCAAAGTGTAACCCATGCAGACACTTTCCCCTATCCCATTACAGTACACTTACTGCACACTCTGGGCCCATTCAATATGGCCACTTCTCCCGAAACTGCACATCGTTAGATTTTGGAGGAAATCAGAGCCACCGGAGGAAACCCACGCAGACATGGCAGGGAGAATGTGCAAACTCCACACAGACAGTCGCCCCAAGGCTGGAATCGAACGCTGGTGCTTGGTGCGGTAAGGCAGCAGTGCTCTCCACTGATCCATCGTGCTACTTACGTATGCAAAAAGAGGTGGGGACTGGGAACTTTGTTAATTGTACCGCACAGTGGATTGTTGAGTAAGGTTAAATCTCACGGGATCCAGGGAGAGCGAACCAACTGGGTCCAAAATTTAGAAGCGTGCTGTTGTAGATGCTGGAATCCTTCCTGAAAACAACAAATGCTGAAGATCACAGTGGGTCAGGCAGCGCTGTGCTACACTATGACTGGATAGTGTGGATGTGGAGATGATGTTTCCACTAGGAGCAGGGTTGAGGATGCCAAGTCATTGAGGGGATTTAAGACAGAGATAGGTTATTGATTAGTAAGGGGTCAAGGGTTATGAGGAGAGGGCAGCAGAATGGGATGGAGAAACATATCAGCCATGATCGACTGGTGGAGCAGACTCGATGGGCCAGATGGCCTCATCCTGCTCCTGGGTATTATGGTCTTAAAGCGGAGCAGTAGTCTTAAGGGGTTCTCACAAACTATTTCAGAATCCTGAAGAGGAGTTGTTGGACTCGAAACTTTAACTCTGCTTTCTCTCCACATATGCTTCCAGTTCTGCTGAGTTTTTCCAGTGTTCTCAGTTTTTGTTTCAGATTTCCAGCATCCACAGTTCTTTGTCTTATTTATCACAGTCATTTCTTGCCCTTCCCAAGTGTCTGGAACTTCATCTCCCTGATCTACAAACTGTTCAGTTACCCTAGAAATGACCACTACCTCCTTATCAGAGTAGACCCCTTTGTTGCAAAATGATTGTTCAATTCTGTGACCTAAATAATTGCATTCGTAATTACTGACACCAGGGACTCTCAATATCTCAGGCAAGGAGACAGCCAGATTGTTTCAGACAGTACATTGATGTGATTTGATACAATTCCCTATTCCCGACTTTACCAGCTTACTGTTGGGTTTGAGTTAAGAAGAAGCTGGGACATTTTTCCAACGGAGCCTAGCAAGTTGACAGATAACTTTATAGAGATTTTTAAAATCAGGAGGGGTATAGATAATGTGTCATTTCCAGAAGGCTCAGAATATTTTATTGCTCCAGAAGGTGTAAAAGGGGGTCAAAGCTTCAGCAGAAATTGAGCAGAGCTGAGAACAGACAACATCTAGCTCTGTGGGAACAGGGAGACCAGAGGACAGAGAAATCAGGACCTAAAATCCGAGCTGACACCAGACGACCATGTTATCAGTGCTTTGATTAGCAGTGCCCACCCTCTACCTTTACTGAGCCTCTCATTCGACTTGAATGCCACATATCCCCTCGATATTCCGGATCCAATCCTTGTCATTCTGAAGCTATATGCCTGTAAGGAGTCTCAGATCAGAATTATTCTCTTCAACGTGTGCAGTCAATTAATTCGCTTTTGTTACAGTGCAGCACACATTCACATACTGAGCTTTTAGTTTTATTTTTTGTGATGGTTAGAATCCAGTTTTGATTACTAGTACATTTATTCTCCTTGTCCCTTTGTATCATTCTCTGGTATTTGTTTTCCACATCACTACATTGCTCACTGGCCTTGGTTTGGATTGGCTATGCTAAATTGCCCAGTGTCCAGGGATGTGCAGGTTAGGTGGGTTAGCCATGGGAAACTCAGGGTTATAGTTTCAAAGTAATAGAAGGAGTAGGCCATTTGGCCCATCGATCCTGCTCCGCCATTCATTGAAATCATGGCTGATCTATCAATCATCTCAGCTCCTCCTAATTTCATTATCCCAACTACCCTTAATTCCCCGACCACGCAAAAACCCATCCAACAGTATCTTAATGAAGCTGCCTCCACTGCTTCCTTGAGCACAGAATTGCATTAATTTACCATTAACCACATAGGTCCTGCCCTGATTTGCCTCATCAAAATGCAACAGCTCATATTTGTCTAAGTTCAACTCCATCCACTTCTCCTTGGCCCATCGGCTCATCTGATCAATTGTAAATTTTATTAAACTTTCTTTCCGATCTTATTACCTAAAAGCTGAAAATCTCCATCCCACACACTCTCCCTCCATTCTCACTTTGTTGAACCTAATCCCGGCTGTCCTCATCCTGAAGGGTTTGGTTCATGCTGATTAACAGGCCCACAATCAAGGGGAATCTAACTGAAACGTACAGAATATTGAACAGCCTGGACAGAGTGGACATTGGGAGGAGAGACTAATACCCATGGGCATAGCCTCAGCATTAAGGGAGAATGGAGATTAGGAGAAATTTCTTTAGCCAGAGAGTGGTGAATCTATGGAATTCATTGTCACAGAAAGCTGTGGAGGCCAGGTCATTGTCTATGTTTATCACTGAGATAGAGTATCAAGGGTTGAGAGTTGCCGTGAAAAAACGGGAGAATGGGGCTGAGAAACGTAACAGCCAGGATAAATTGGGAGCAGGAGTAGACCACTTGATCTTTCCAGCCTGCACCAGCATTGAACACTTCATAACTGGATATGAATATACCGACATCTAGGGTGGATAGGCTGGAACTTTTCTCACTGGAACATAGGAGATTGAGAGGATTATAAAATCATGAGGGATAAGGATGAGGTGAACAACAGGTGTCCTTTCCCTCAGCTGGGAGTTTCAGGATCTGGGAGCAAATAGTTTGAGGTGAGTAGAGAAAGATTTTATAAAGACAGGACAAGGATTGTTTTTTAAGAGTGTGTTCTGAGTGCAGAATGAATGTCCAGAGGAAGTCAAAGAGTCATAGAGATGTACGGCACAGATGCGTGAGGACGATTTCTGAACAGCAAGAAGGCTGCACAACAATGTGAATTTACCTGAGCGAAGAGTCCTCGGTGTCCATTTCTTTCTGTCCTGCCAAAACAGCATCATTCTATCTCTCCGATAACAGACCCTTGGAGAAAGTTCACACTCAAAGTTGTTCATGTTCCCCGCATTAATGTAACTGACACCTCAGACCCCAAGGGTTGCAGAGAGAGAGAGAGAGAGAGAGCAGAAGAGCGAATGGACTCTACCCGCCCCCCACCCCACACCTCGTCCCACCCGCAAAACAACAGCAAGAAGAAATAAAATGGTTTAATTATCCATGGCCCTGAGCTGAGGGACTGCAGGCAGTCCAACACGGAAGGGACGGTTAAAAATGAACCAGTTTTGCTCCCTCAGCCTCTCTGTCCCAGAGACAGGCAGTGGGATGGCATAAACACGTAGCATCATTCTCGCGCAGACAGAAGCCGTTCAGCCCATCGAGTCCACGGCGATTCACTGTCACTTGCCTCTCTCTGAAGTTATTCACAATTGGTGATCTGTCCTAATCGTGGGGGAATGTGTCTGAATCGTAATGCGGTTTCTGACAAGCCGACCGTTTTATCATTCACGTCCGAACCGGCATGGTGAATTACTGCAGGGAATGGACAAAAACGTAACGCATGTGTTTCAACTTTATCAGCTCATTGACATCTCAGAAAAGTGGTTTTACAATTCACTTCAGAGGAACTCGACGGAGAACAGGAGAAGACCACTCAGACCTCCAGAAGCGAGTCACTTCGCCTGCGTGAATTTGGCGAGTGTATCAGTACGATGCATGTCACTCAGACACTCGAAGTTTTGGGGAGCAGATGCAAAGGAAAGATATAGAACAGAGACTCACGACAAAGGAAAGCTGCTCAAGGAGAGTTTGAGCAATAGCAACAGAGGATGGTTTCGAGCTATGGGCCTCTGGGTTGTGGGGCCCGCACGCTTTCGTTGCGTCACTCTGTGTTTAGTATGCCGTGCGTTTTCTCAGAACCCTTCAGCTTTTCGACAGGCATCTGGCATGCACGTTCCAGACTCATATCAAAGATCTCCACTGCTGTTATGTAATATACTGCTGCGCAGAGGTGTGGAGCTGTGTTAATATGAACATTCTGTTGGTCGAACATGACGACCGAATTCAATTTTGTGTCCATTGAATCTGCCTCTTTATCACTGTCAGACAGGGATTTACTGACCCTAACCATTCCTTGTACGAAAACGTTCTTCCGAATGTCACTTTTACTTCTTTTCCTCATGAATTTAAAACGCTGCCGAATCGTTCTCGATCCTTTCAGGCGTGGAAACACTTTCACGACATTGTTTCCAATCTCTAGTCCGCTCATGACTTGGAAAACCTGCCACGCCGGATTTCAAACTTCTGTTCTCCGAGGAGAGCTGTCCCAATTTTCCAAACTACCTTCATTGCTGACCTTCCTCAAACACGGGACCACTCACGTCAACCTGTTCAACGCTATCTCCAATCATTTCACTTCCCCGCTACCTGCCCCATTCGTACTCCAGGGAGCCCAGCCTCGTTTAACGAAGGTGCCTTTTGAGAAGTTTAATCGGGCATTTTTGCACAAGTCAAGAAAACCGGGATCTCTCGCAAGTCTGCCCGTTAGAAGACCCAATGCGAGAATCATACCCCTAGACCAACGAGCCACTGGCTCCAGCACCTCCTGAACCTTCTGAGACTTGCTCAGTGTGAAATACATTCGCCATTGTTCTCAGAATTGCAAGCAGCAAAAGAGTTTCCAGAACAGTGCTTCTCATTCTGTCTCCCTGCTCATTTTGTTCATTTTCAAATTAACAAAACCAGCAGGTCTAGTCCATCTGTGGAGAGAAAGGAGAGATAATGTTTTGAGCCCAACGATCCGTCTTCGGAACTGATGGAATGAGTGGGCGGGTAAAGACCGTGGAAGAAGGTGGACAGGTTCTAAAATGATTGAATTCGGCGTTGGGTCCTGAAGAAGGGCCTGTGCCCGAAACGTCGAATCTCCTGTTCCCTGGATGCTGCCTGACCTGCTGTGCTGTTCCAGCAATAAAGTTTCAACTTTGATCTCCAGCATCTGCAGACCTCACTTTCTCCTGAAGGTAGCACGGTCTCTCAGGAGAAAATGAGGTTCCGCTCTTCCAGCTTGCGCTGTGCCTTGTGGGAGCACTGCAGCAAATCAGAGACTGAAATGGTGTCATGGGAACACAGTGGGAAGTTGAAGTGACAGGAAACTGGAAGCTAACAGTCTATGGGAGAAAGGACACAGAACGGGGGATGTGCTACAAAAGTGTACAGAAAAGCCACACCCCCAGACCAGACCCTGAACTACAACCATCAAAACACAGACAAGAGAAGCTGCATTAGGACGCTGTTCCAAAGGGTGACTACACACTGCAGCACTGCCGACCTGTGAAAGGAAGAAGAACACGTCTACAGAGGCTTCACCAGGAACGGATATGCCCGCAACTTCATCCACAAGGGCCGAGCAGACAAACAACGAGACAAGGATGTGCCACGACCCAACACACTCACCACTTTACCTTATATAATAAACCTCACAGAACTTACAGCCAGACATCTCCGACCACTCGGATTCATGACAACCCATAAACTGACAGCCACGCTCAGACAACAACTCACCGGAACAAAAGACTCAACCATATCATGTGGAAAACAAATATAGTTTACTAGATTCCATGCAAAGGCTGCACGAAAAGTCGACAGTACAGGACAAACAGGCAGACAACTAGCAATCTGTAACCATGAACAACATCTACCCATTAAACACTATCTCTGGTACCCACACAAACACAGATGATAAGGACGATAAAATCGACTGGGACAGCACAACGGTCATAGTACATCTAAACAGAGGTCAGCCAGAGAAATTCAACAAACACGGCACTCATCCAGGGACTCCACCAATAAACACATTGACATATGCCAATCACTGCAACGAACAACCAGAACCGTCAAACAAAAGCAGCAGAAACAGAACCAAATACTTTCCAGAAGACACAGTACAGCAGCGCTTCACAGGTGGCTCCAACGCACTGAAGATGTCACCTAGACAGAGGATGCAACGCCTGCAAATCAACTTCCCAGCTCGGCGAGCTACGACAATCGGCAGCCGAGCTACAAAGCTTTCCGCAAATCTTGAACGGAAGTGTAATTCCTGTCGATATTTGAGAGCATCCAGTTTATGTCATTCAGTTCCTGCAAGCAAAAACTTTGTTGTGGTTCTGTTCGCCGAGCTGGGAATTTGTGTTGCAGACGTTTCGTCCCCTGTCTAGGTGACATCCTCAGTGCTTGGGAGGCTCCTGTGAAGCGCTTCTGTGCTGTTTCCTCCGGCATTTATAGTGGTTTGTACCTGCCGCTTCCGGTTGTCAGTTCCAGCTGTCCGCTGCAGTGGCCGGTATATTGGGTCCAGGTCGATGTGCTTGTTGATAGAATCTGTGGATGAGTGCCATGCCTCTAGGAATTCCATGGCTGTTCTCTGTTTTGGCTTGTCCTATAATAGTAGTGTTGTCCCAGTCAAACTCATGTTGCCTGTCATCTGAGAGAGATCCCGGGTTCAAATCGCCGTTTCGGACGTGAATGACAAGACGATCCGCATGTCAGAAACCGCATCCCGAGGACAGAATGACAAGCAGATGTTCTGGAAACTCTTTTGCTGCTTGCAAATCTTGGAGCAAAGTGGAATGTATTTCACACTGAGCAAGTTTCAGCTGGCTCAGATTCTCCAGTGTACATTGCTCTCTTTCCCGCCAGCTCAGAGAGAGAACAATAGGAGGGACAAAGGAGTGAATAACGATCCGTGTGGGAGGGTGAATAACTGTTAATGGAGACCGTTAGTGGCTAACAATAAGTAGTGTGTCGTAGCAGACTATGTGATAACAAGGGCTCGTATGTGTGTAGTAGGGGTCAAGGACATGGGGGATTTCAGGCCCTAAAGTCATGGAACTCGATCTTGAAGACCGGAGGGCTGTCGGGTTTTGAAGTGGAATATGAGGCGTTGTTCTTCCATCTGGAGCTGAGCTTTGCTCGAACACTGCTGCAAGCCTGAGACAGAGATGTTGGCCAGGGAACAGGGTGGTGTGTTAAAGTGGCAGGAAAGCAGAAGCTCAGGGCCTTTATTTGCGGGCAGAACCGAGATGTTCTGCGAAGCAGTCACCCAGTTTATACTTCATGCTCCGTTGGATAAACGACACTATGAGCAGCGAATGCAGTAGACAAGGTTGCGGCAAATGTGCAGGTAAAGTGCTGCTTCACCTGGAAGGTATGTTCGAGCCTGGAAGGATATTCAGGAGGGAGCAGGTAAATTGTGCTTCTGAGTGAAATCACGGTTCGTAAAAACAGAATGTGGCAATTTAGACAGAGTTCATATTTGCTTGTCGGCGATATGTCTGCCAGTGCGTGATGGGAGCATAACCCAGAAGGGAAACCATCTTTCCTATTCACTCAGTGTCGTCTTTAGCAGCTTTCCCGTATAACGGCGCACTGTTGTGCACCTCGCCTTCTCATCTGCTTCCCAAAAAACTTCGACATAAATATTTCACATTGATGCACAGGCCCAATGTGCACAGTTGAGATGACACACTCGTGGAGGTCTGCGGGGTCTTCTCCTGTTCTCTGTACCCTATGTTGAGGAGGGCAATGCTTGTCACTGGTCACTCCGGTGTCAGAGAAAAGTTTAGAAAGAAAACGGTTTAATTTTCTGCCAGTAGAGAGGGCCCGGTTCCTGGGGACGGGCAAACGGCAGCAGAGAGACAGAATGAGAAGCAGCTGTTCATAGAGTCATAGAGATGTACAGCAGGGAAACAGACCCTTCGGTCCAACCCGTCCATGCCGATCAGATATTCCACCCCAATCTAGTCCTACCTGCCAGCACCCGGCCCATATACCTCCAAACCCTTCCTATTCATATATCCATCCAAACGCCTCTTAAATGTTGCAATTGTACCAGCCTCCGCCACTTTCTCTGGCAGCTCATTCCATACACGCACCACCCTCTGCGTGAAAACGTTGCCCCTTAGGTCTCTTTTATATCTTTCTCCTCTCACCCTAAATCTATGCACCCCTAGTTCTTGACTCCCCGACCCCAGGGAAAAGACTTTGCCTATTTATCCTATCCATGCCCTTAATAATTTTGCATGAAGTCACCCTTCAGCCTCCGACGTTCCAGAGAAAACAGCCCCAGCCTGTTCAATGTCAACTATACTTCACTCTGAGCAAGACTCAGCTGGTTCAAGAGGTAGAGTGGGGGCGCAGGGGTCCAGTTGGCTGGCTCGTTGGTCTAGGGGTGTGATTCTTGCTTTGGGTCTTCGTCGACGCAGACGTACGAGAGATCCCGGGTTCAAATCCTGGATGAGCCCGCGTTTCGTGACTTACGCAAAAGTGCCTGCTTAATTTTCTCAAAAAGCACTTTTGTTAAACGAGGTTGGGCTCCCTGGTGTACCAAGGGGACAGCAAGCAGCGAAGTGAAATGATTGGCGATACCGTTGAATAGGTTGACGTGAGTGGTGCGGTGTTTGAGGGCTGTCAGCGATGAGGGTCGATTGGAAATTTGGGACAGATCTCTTCGGAGAACAGAAGTTTCAAATCTGGCCCGATTGAAGCTTTCCAAGTCATGCGACGTCGAGACAGAGAAAGTAATGTAGTCAAAATGCTCCCACTCCTGAAAGGATCGGCAGTGTTTTAAAGTCATGAGGAAAAGAACCAAAAGTGACATTAGGAAGAACGCTTTCGTCCAGGGAGTGGTTGGGGTCAGTAAATCCCTAACTGACACTGACAAAGAGGCAGATTCATTAGACGCAAACGGGAATTCGGTGGTCATGTTTAAAGTAACAATGTGCAGAATTACATGGAGAAGGCAAGAGAATGATACGAATAGAGACCCACGTTCACTTACTGCGTCGACCCAGCAGAGCGAAGGTGGGCCGCATGGCGTCTATTCAGAGTGAAATCACAGTTCGACCAACAGAATTTGGGAAGTTGGAAAAAGTTTGTATTTACACAGCCTCCATACGTCTGCGCAACATCATATAAGACGACAGCAGTGGTGATCTTTGACATCAGTCTCGAACTTCCTGAAGAAGGGCTTATGCCCGAAACGTCGATTCTCCTGTTCCCTGGATGCTGCCTGACCTGCTGCGCTTTTCCAGCAACACATTTTCAGCTCTGATCTCCAGCATCTGCAGACCTCACTTTCTCATCAGTCTCGAACGTGCATGCCAGGCGCCAGACGAAAGTCTGAAGGGACCTGTGGAAGCGAGCGCTGTGCGTTGGAGCAGAGTGGCGCAGCGGGAGCGTGCTGGGCCCATAACGCCCGAGGTCGATAGATCGAAACCATCCTCTGCTGTTGCTCAGTGTCTCCTTTCCTTTGTGATTGCACTCTGCTCAGCCTCTTGCCTTTCAAACGACTGTCTGGATGCCCCGGATCATACCGAAACTCACACTGTTCAAGTAACTTGGTTTTCGAAGTCTGAGTGGTCTTCTCCTGTTCTTCGTCGGCTTCCTACGAACTGAATCGCAAGCCCACTTCTCTGAGATGCCAATGAGCTGAGACGCATACTTTGTGATTTCGTGCCTTGCCTGCTGTAATTCGCCACGCCGGTTCGTACGTGAATGACAAGACGATCAGCATGTCAGAAACTGTATCACCATTCAGACACAGTCCCTTAGTATTCGGACAGATATCACTGATTGTGAATCACCTCAGAGAGAGACAAGTGGCAGAGAGTCGTCGTGGACACGATGGGCTGGACCACCTCTGTCGTCTGAGAACGATGGTATGTGTTTATGCCGTCCCGCTGCCTGTCTCTGGGACAGAGAGGCTGAGGTAGCGACAATGGTTCATTTAACATTCCCTTCCGTGTTGGATTGCATGCAGTCCCGCAGCTCAGAGCCGTGGGGATGACTCTCAGTGAGTGAAGGTTTCACTCGGATTCTCTTCATCTGGGGCACTTGGGCTCAGATGTTAACTGCTGCGCGGTCGCAGCGATGAAAGCGATGCCCACTTTGCGAGAGATTTTCTGTAAGATTGCTGCGTGAAGACGAATTCTGAACACCAAGCAGGCTGCACAACAATGTACTCATATGAATCTACTTGAGGGAAGAGTCCTCGGTGTCCATTTCTCTCTGCCCCGCCAGCACAGCATCTTTCTATCTCTCCAATAACAGACGTTTGGAGGAAATTCACAATCAAAGTTACTCACTTCCCACTCATTAGATTACTTACAGTGTGGAAACAGGCCCTTCGGCCCAAAAAGTCCACACCGACCCGCCGAAGCCCAACTCACCCATACCCCTACATTTACCCCTTACCTAACACTACGGGGAATTTAGCATGGCCAATTCACCTGACCTGCACATCTTTGGACTGTGGGAAGAAACCGGAGTACCCGGAGAAAACCCACGCAGACACGGGCAGAACCTGCAAACTCCACACAGTCAGTCGCCTGAGGCGGGAATTTAACCCGGATCTCTAGCGCTGTGAGGCAGCAGTGCTAACCACTGTGCCACCGTGCCGCCCACAAAGTGTAAGTGATACCTCTCACCCCAAGGGATGGGGAGTGAAAGAGCAGAAGAGCGAATCGACTCTTCCCTCCCTCCAAAAAAGAGTACAATTAGAAACAAATTGGTTTAATTATCCGCCAGTGGAGATAGACCAGTTCCTGGGGATGAGACACATATCAGCGCCCCGGGGACAGCATGACAAGCAGATGTTCTGGAAACACTTTGCTGCTTGCAATTCTTGGAGCAATGTGGAATGTATTTCACACTGAGCAAGTTTCAGCTGGCTCAGAGTCTCCAGTGTACATTGCTCTCTGAGTTTATATTTGCACATCGGCGACATGTCTGCACAACAGCACATGACACTACAGCAGTGAAGATCTTTTGACATCATTCTCGAACATGCAAGTCACACGCCAGATGAAAAGCTGAATACTTCTCTGGAAAAGCTACCGTGCAATGCAGGAGAATGGCACAGCGGGTGCATGCTGGGATCATAACCCAGAAGTGAAACCATTTTCTTCGACTCACTTAATGTCTTTCGTAGCTTTCCCGTATAACTGCGCTCTGTTCTTTTCCTTGCCATGTCATTTGTTTCCCAAAACAAATCTGGGTATCTGAGCTCAATATATCACATCGATACACAAGTCAAATTTACACAGTTGCGCTGGCACCCTTGTGGAGCTCTGAGTTGTCTTGTCCTGTTCTCTGTCGATGTGTCCTGATCTCGTGTGAAACCTCTTCTCTCAGATGGCAATGAACCGGTGAAGTTGAAACACATGACTTGCTGTTTTAGTCCATTGCCCGCAGTAAAGAAACCAACGGTGTAACAAAAGACTTCCTGCAGGATTGTTGTGTTAAGACAAATTCTGAACACCAAGCAGGCTACACAAAAATGCACTCATATCAATTTACCTAAGGGAAGAGTCTCCGGTGTCCATTTCTCTCTGTCCCGACAGCACAGCATCTTTCTATCTCTCCGTTAACAGGACCTTTGGAACATATTCAAAGTTGCCCATTTCCTACGCATGACTGTAACTGACTTCTCCCGCCTCACGTAATAGTTTGAGAGAGCAGAAGAGTGAATGGGCTCTGCCTTCCACCAGCACAGCTTGCAAGTAGAAACGAAATGGTTCAATTATCCACCAGTGGAGAGAGCCCGGTCCCTGGGGACTGGACAAACAGCAGCGTCCTAGGAGCAGCGAGACAGATTGAGAAGCAGATGTTCTTGAAACTCTTCCTTACTTGCAATTCTGGGAGCAATGCACAATGTATTTCATACTGAGCAAGTCTCAGCTGCTTCCGGAGGTGGCTGCACCCACGGCTGGTGGCTCGTTAGTCTGGGATATGATTCTAGCTTTGGGTCTTCGAGCATATGCAGCCGTGTGAGAATTCCCGGGTTCCAATCCCAGGCGAACCATCATTCCTTAAATTGACCTGAGCAAAAATACCTGATGAATTTTCTCAAAAAGCCACTTCGTTAAATAAGATCGGACTGCCTGAATTAGGGACGGCGCAGAGCTGCCATTGCAGTGAACACGGCGAAGGGAAACACTTGTTCAAAGTGAGAACAAGTATTGCAGATCTTTCGCCCGCGCAATCCGAGTCTGAATGAATCCTCCACCTGTATTACGCTCAATTCTGAGGGTGACACTTCAGGAAGCGGGGAAGTGAAGTGATTGCAGACAGCGCTGAACAGGTTAACGTGAATGGTACCGTCCTGAGGAATGTCAGCAATGAAGGGAGATTGGAAAATTTGGGGCAGCTCTCTATGGAGAACAGAGGGCTGAAAGCTGGTCTGAATGAAGTTTTCCACGTCATGAGGGTTTTAGACAGAGGAAATAATACAGTGAAAATGCTCCCAGGTCTGAAAGGATCGAGAATAATTTGGCAGAGATTTAAAGTCATCAGGAAAATAAGTAAAACTGACATTAGGAAGACCGTTTTCGCACAGGGAGTGTGGTCAGTAAGTCGCTGTCTGACAGTGACAAAGAGGCAGATTCAATGGACACAAATGGGAATTCGGTGGGCATGTTCAATGTAACAATATGCAGATTTACAGGGAGAAGGCGACAGAATGAGACACTTATTTACATATTGTGTTGAGCCTGGTGAAGATGAAACACATCAGTTGCGGTGTGTCCCATGCGCAGGAGGCCCTGCAGTAATTCCCCACGCTGTTTCACACAGCAGCATTCTCTCGGTGAATTATTCTTGGTAAAAAAAAAATCGATTGAACCAAATCAGTGTCCGCCACTGGATTTTACTGACACCGTTTATAAAATTCAGGCTCACCGTTAATGTGGAGAGGGGCGTCAGACTAGAGTTTCCGCTCCTCCTGTTGAATAAAGATAATTTTAACTGTGTCCAGTGAGAGGAAAGGATTTGCAGTTGGTGGGAAACATTTCTATCTGAACTCGCTAACACTCTCCTGATAGATTGAAACATAAAGCTGGATTATGTTGTAAAAATATCGGTATTACATTATTCACACCGCGCTGTCACCAACTGAATGAAGCGGCTGCCCAGAGGTAGGCGGCTGTGTTTAAATCCCGTGATGAACTGGGGGAGCTGAGCATTTACCCAAACAATGGGCACACCACCTCCCTGACACAGTGTTCACAAATCAAACTGACAGCAAAGCTTCACGTGTGATCGAAAATTTCCGGAAAGAAGATTTGGCTCAACAGATACCCGGCGTGAACGCTCTCCTTTCTTGATTTGAAATGTAAGAAGTTGACGTCAGTGAGCCTGACGTGATTCGAACACGCAGCCTTCTGATCTGGAGTCAGACGCGCTACCGTTGCGCCACAAGGTCATGCTTAAGGGAAGTGACCGCACTGCAATGATTTTACGTTATGAGTAACAACGGAGATCAACAGTACATGTGTGTTCTGTCTCTGCCCCCACTCCTTCTGTCTCTCGAAGTAATTTCCAACTCGACCTCAATAAAAAGGTGAAAGAACTGTGGATGCTGTATATCTGAAACAAAAAACAGGAGTTGCCGGTGACCCTTCCACAGAACTGATGGTGATTGGGAAAACGTTGGTTTATATGCAGGAGATATTTTGGGAAAACGTTGGTTTATATGGGAGGAAGGCGGACGCAGTTAATGATAGATCAGGACAGAGCCCAAAGCGAGGGAAGAACTGTGGACAGGAAAGGAAGTTGATAACGATCTGCGTGGGAGGGTGAATGGAGACTGTTCGTGGCTAAGAATAGGTAGTGAGTAATGACAGACTATGTGATAACAAGGCTTGGTGTGTGTGGAAGGGACGAGGATACTATGGATTTCAGGCCCGAGAATTATTGAATTCGATAAAGGTTTTGGAGAGAATCCTAAGAGACAGGATTTACATGTATTTGGAAAGGCAAGAATTGATTAGGGATAGTCAGCATGGCTTTATGCTTGGGGAATCATGTCTCATGAACATGATTGGGTTTTTTGAGGAAGTAACAAAGTGGATTGATGAGGGCAGAGCGATGGACGTGATCTATATGGACTTCAGGAAGGCGGTCATCAAGGTTCCTCATGGGAGACTGGTGAGCAAGATTTAATCTCATGGCATGCAGGGACAACTAGCCATTTGGATACAAACTGGCTAGAAGGCAGAAGACAGAGGGTGGTGATGGAGGTTGCTTTTCAGACTGAAGGCCTGTGACCAATGGTGTGTCACAAGGATTGATGCTGGGCCCGCTACTTTTTGTCATTTCTATAAATGATTTGTATGTAAATGGAGGAGGTATAGTTAGCAAGTTTGTAGATGACACCAAAATTGGAGGTGTAGTGGACACTAAAGAAGGTTACCTCAGATCACAACGGGACCTTGATCAGATGGGCCAATGGGCTGAGGAATGGCAGTTGGAGGTTAATGTAGATAAATATGAGGTGCTGCATTTTGGAAAATCAAATCAGAGCAGGACTTTTACATTTAATGGTAAGTTCCTTGGAAGTGTTGCTGAACAAAGAGACCTTGGAGTTCAGGTTGATAGTTCCTTAAAAGTAGAGACGCAGGCAGATTGGATAGTAAAGAAGGCGTTTGGTGTGCTTTCCTTTGTTGGTCAGAGCATCGAGGATAGATGTTGGGAGCTCATGTTGCCACTGTACAGAACATTGGTCAGGCCACGTTTTGAATATTGCATGTAATTTTGGTCTGCCTCCTATCGGAAAGATGTTGTGAAACTAGAAAAGGTGTAGAAAAGATTTACAGGGATGTTGCCAGGGTTGGAGGTTAGAGGGTAGGAAGGTTTTATGGGGATTTGGGCCAAGTGCTGGCAAATGGGACTAGATTAGGTTAGGATATCTGGGCTGCATGGATGAGTTGCACCGAAGGGTCTGTTTCCGTGCTGTACATCTGTGTCACTCTGTGAGACTCCATGGGATTCTCTGCCCAAGAGAGCAGTTGAGACAGCTTCATGAAGTTTATTGAAGACGCAGTTGGATGGGTTTTTGCATGGTAGGGGAATTAAGGGTAGTCGGGATAGTCCAGGTTGGTGGAGCTGTGATCTTAATGAATGACGGAGCAGGCTTGACCAAATGGTCGACTCCTGCTTCTGTTACTTTGAATCTGTAACACTGCATTTCCCGCGGCAGGAGTTTTCCCACGGCACAAAGGAGGTTTTCATTAGTTTATTTAAACCCCTTGCTTTGCTTGAACTCAAACTGCATTGACTTTGAGGAAAGTGGGATTTGCAAAGTGCCCTCCCCTCCACACGTGCCTCAACTGCAGGACAGCTGTCCGGCCCGCCCTCCATTGTTGACGTCACAATGCGGATGCAGCCCTGTCAGTTTCAGAGTGAAACTCCCTCCCTCTGGGCAACATCTGGGAGTAAAGCAATGTCTCCCTCTTTCCATATACCATCCTCCAGCAGCGAGGGGGAAGGGGAGGTAGGGGTGGTGAAACACTGTTCACTTGTAGCCACTGGAGTGAATCCAGGGAGGGACCAGACACTCCAAAGGTGCTCAAATACTTTCTATCTCTCTTAAAGCTATTTTCCTTGTGTATTCCCTCAGTTTGGCACGTATACAGTTTGCACCCTCGAAAAGGATTGCTCCTTTCCTCATGTTCACAACTAAAAGGTTAGATTCTCAAGGAACTGAGCAGCATTTAAGGGATTGGCACATTGCTCAAAAAATGGCTCGTTGGTCTAGGGGTATGATTCTCACTTCGGGCCGTCTGGTGCGTGGGCATGCGAGAGATCCCGGGTTCAGAATCCCGGACGAACCCTTGTGCAGCTTATGAACGCGTGAAAGAGAATACGTGCTTTACTTCACACAGAGGGTGGTGGGCGTTTGGAACGCGTGGCCAGCAGACGTCGTAGAGGCAGGCACGGTAGATTCATTTAAAATGCGTCTGGATAAATGCATGAGTGGGTGGGGAGTAGAGGGATACAGATGCTTAGGAATTGACCGACAGGTTCAGACAGTACATTTGGATCGGCTCAAGCTTGAAGGGCCTGTTCCTGGGCTGTAAACTTTCTTTCTTCTATATGGTGTATATCTGATATTGTTGGCTGTTGTAAAAGTTTCGTTGTAATTATTATTCACCTTCTAATGTAGTAATGGAGTTACGTCCTTTTTTGTCATAATTTTTTATTTAATAGGTTAGCAGGAAGTCATTCAGCAATTTTACTGCCTTCCTTTTCTCAAGCAGCCTTAACATTCCATTTTCATATCCTTGATTCAGCTCCATTTCCAGCATCTTTGTAGGCAGTTTGTTCCATGTTATTGTCACTGAAATGAAGTTTTCCTCCATGCACAGCTAAGCCGATCTGGCTGCATGAGGGTTTTCAGGTTTCTGTGGCCTGGATAATATGTGATTAGCAGACATCTCACAATCTACAGGAATTGCCACCAATGTTATGTTCATTAACTGTACTGACAGTGATCACTTGTTTTGTGATTTTTCTTTGCAAGAAGACGTGCAGAAAGAAATCTTATAGCAAATGATACATCAACTTCTGACAGAGCCACTTGATTGATTGGGACTTGAATATCAGCAGCCATTTCAATCAAGAAGGCATGTTTGCTTTTGTTTGTTAGAGAGATTTTGGACAGTCCTGTGGCAGGAAGAATACTGAGACACCGAGGGAGGGAGATTCAGTGCGCTGACTGTGAAAAGTGCTTCAAACCATTTACTCAGCTTGGAGGAATCAACGTCTCACCCCTCAAGGTGGGAAAGGCTATGTACCCGTTCTGTTTGTAATTTCAATCCCAGAGCAACACAAGGAAGGCTCCCTCCAAAGGGGAAACGTTGGAAATGTGGGGTCTGTGGGAAAGGATTCCCTTCCCCATCCCTGCTGGAAACCCACAGACGCTTTCACACCGGGTGAGGCCATTCACCTGCTCAGTGTGTGGGAAGGGCTTCAGTCGGATCAGCCATCTGCAGACGCATGAGTGAGTCCACAAGGGAGAGAAGCCATTCACGTGTCCCATGTGCGGGAGGGGTTTCGCTCAGTCAGCTGCACTGCTGACCCACCAGCGGGTCCACCCTGGAGAGAGGCCGTTCACCTGCTGTAAGTGCCGGAAGGGATTCACCTGCTCCTCCCACCTGCGGAGGCACCAGTGAGTTCACGCGCCATCGCAGGGGGATTGAAGGAGCGATGGCCGAGTGCCAAGTGCCTATGCACGAAACGTCGATTCTCCTGCTCCTTGGATGCTGCCGGACTGCTGTGCTTTTCCAACACCACACTCTCGACTCTGATCTCCAGCATCTGCATTTTTCACTTTCTCCTCGAGGGCAAGGTTGGACTTGTCTTTTATTCACTCATTCACTCCTTACAGCCTGTCCTTTGTTGTGGCCTAACTGCACATACATCAATGCAAGTTTCAGAAAGATTTGTGCAGCTTTGTTTTGAAAAAAATAACATTATTCCCGACTGTAACGAAGTTTCTGAATATTTGGTTTTAGTTATTCTCAATTTTAAAAATCAGCTGTTTCTCACATGCCGTGTTTCCCAGATAAAGTCATCACCATCCATTCTCTCTCTTCCCTGAGAAAAACTTCATACAGCGATCAAAGAGGGCTGAGGCACGAGAAAGGACGATTGTGGGGGTGGAGGGGGTGAAGGGGTCGCTGGTGGTGGCGGAGAAGGGAGGAAATGGACAGGGGAACAGACTGGGGTTCAGAGGTTTTAGGGAGAGAATAGAGGGTGCAGTATGAGGAGAGAGAATAGGCAGGGGGGAGTGGATGGGGAGAAAATGGACAGGGGGGCAGAATGTGAAGAGAGAGACAGCACAAATGCCACCTTCTCCAGGACTCGTGTCAGTGTCCCACGAACTGGAACCCACTCCTCCCACATTTCTCAAAATACGCGTGGCTCAGGCAGTGGAACCATATCATCCCTACCGGCCATTCACACCGACCTTCCCAACAGCATCCCACTTAGACTCACTCGTTTAGGCTGCAGCCCTGCAGTTCCCCATGGCTATTTCCTGACGAAGGGTTTTGCCCGAAACGTCGAGTCTCCTGCTCCTCGGATGCTCCCTGACCTGCTGTGCTTTTCCAGCACCACACTCTCGACCCTAATCTCCAGCATCTGCAGTCCTCACTTTCGCCCAGTAAGGGGTGAATGTTCTATTCCTAGTCTTTTAGATCTTTTAAAATCTTTCCCCCACACCCTAAACCTTTACCCTCTAGTTTTGGAACACCTCTTACCTAGGGAAAAGACAGAAACGTTGAGCAGCCAGACAAAATGCAAAAGAAATAAAATCCTAATTTTCCAGCATTTGGACGGTTAATATTTGTCATGATCGGGAGGTGCCCGTGTTGGACTAAGGTGTCCGAAGTTAAAAATCACACAACACCAGGTTACAGTCCAATAGGCTTGTTTGGAAGCTCTAGCTTTCGGAGCGCTGCTCCTTCATCAGGTGGTTGTGGAATATAAGATCGTAAGATCATAAATTCTGTGTCTTACGATGTTATACTCTACAATCAGCTGATGAAGGCGCAGGGCTCCGAAAGCTAGTGCCTCCAAATAAGTCTGTTGGACTATCACCAGGTGCTTTGTGATTTTTAACTTTAAAATTTGTAACAAATTCCTGCACACTGAGCATGCTCCATGGTGTCAGCAAGCACTGCGCATACTCTTGGGTGTCTGCAGAAACGGCACGCGAGCTCCTTTCCATGGAGCAGGAGACAACCTTGGAGGACCGGAATGGGTCTGGTCCTCCTGCCAATCAGAGCAGGCCATTGTGGAAATGCGGAGGTTGGACCATGAGCTCTGAAGGTGCTGCTGCTCTTTTCTCTCTGCATAAGGTTAAACTTCACCCCAGACTGTAACTTCCTTCCTCTGTCTAACATTTGTGAGTACAACAGTGTTTCTCTCACCACTTTTCCATTCTGGGGTTCAAGAGTGAACCGAGGGAGGGGCCAGACTCTGGAAAAGTTGATCCAGGTCTGTGTGTCAACTTGCAAACACATGGAAAATGCAATATCACAATGTGAAGTTATAGCCTTTGTAGTGTGAAAAAATAGCAGAAAGGAGGTGCATTGTTTAAATGGTGATATGTTGAGATGTGGCGAAAGTGAGATGCTGGAGTTCAGAGTTGAATATTATGGCGCTGGAAAACCACAGTCGGTCAGGCAGCAACTGAGGAGGAGGAGAGTCGACGTTTCGGGCACGAGCCCTTCATCAGGAGTGATGTGTGGATAGACAAAGGGGCCTCAGTGTCCTTCTACACCAGTCACTGCCAGTTGTCAGAAAGTGCAGCAAGCAATGAGCAAAGCAAGTGGTATATCAGCAAGAGGAATTGAGTTCAGAAGTGGGGATGTCTTCCTACAGTTCGCTCGGTTATTGAATGTATTCAAGGCTGCGTTCATGTGACTTTGAAGAACAAAGAAGTTATGGGAGAAGGCAAGAAAATGGTTTTAAGACCAGTACAGAACAGTTACAGAGTCATACAGCACAGAAACAGATCATTCAATCGAACTAGTCCATGCTGGCGGTGTTCTGAAACTAAACTGGTCCCACCTGCCAGTGATTGTCCCATATCCCTCCGACCCTTTCCTATTCATGTACTTATCCAAATGTCTTTTAAACATTGTAACTGTACCTGCATCCAGCAACTCCTCTGGACATTGATTCCTCACACGAACTACTCTTTATCTTTTAAAAAAAGGTGCCCCTCATTTCTTTTTAAAATATTTCTTTCTTCACCTTCAAAATTTGCTCCCTAATCTTGAAACACCCACACCAGGGAAAGAATACCTGCCGTTCACCTCAAATATACCTCTCATGATTTTATAATCCTCTCTGAGGTCACCTCTCAACCTCTGATGCTCCAGTGAAAAAAGACCCAGCCTTTCCATCTAGATGCAGTTATATTTATATCCAGTTATGAACTGTTCAATACTGGTGCCAGCTGGAAAGACAAATGACCTATTCCTGCTTCCAATTCTCTCACCGTGTCCAGGACAGCAAGAGACCATACGGCATTGGTGCAGAAATTAAGCCATTTAGCCCATCACATCTGCTCCACCATTCAATCACGGCTGAAACGTTTCTCAACCCCATTTTGAAATATGGATTTTGGAAAGGCAGATCAGGGCAGGATCTACACATTTAATGGGGAGTGTTGTTGAATAAACATACCTTGGAGTGTTGGTTCATAGTGGAGTCGCAGGTAGGCAGGATAGCAAAGAAGGTTTTTGGTATATTTGCTTTTATAGGTCAGTGCATTTCAATACAGATGTTGGGAGGTCATGTTGCGGCTGTACCTGACATTGATTAGGCCACTTTTGGAATACTGTGTTCGGTTCTGGTTTCTCTGCTACAGGAAAAGTGTTACGAACCTTTGCAAGGATTTGGAAAAGATTTACAAGGCTATTGCAAGAGTTGGAGGGTTTGATCTATATGGAGAGGCTGAATAGGCCGGGGCTGTTTTCTCTGGATCATTGGGGGCTGAGGGATGACTTTACAGAAGTTCATAAGGAGCATAAATAGGGTGAATAGCCAAAATCTTTTCCCCAGAGTGGGGGAGTCCAAAACTAGAGGGCATAGGTCTGATGAAAGAGGGGAAATATTTAAAAGGAACTTTACAGGCACCTTTCTCACACAGAGGGTGTTGTGTGTATGGAATGAGCTGCCAGAGGAAGTGGTGGAGGCTGGTATAATTAAAGCATGTTAAAAGGCATCTGGTAATAGGGAGAATTGAGAGGGATATGGGTTATGTGCTGACAAATGAGCACCATGTTAATTTGGGATATCTGTTCAGCACGGACAATTTGGACTGAAGGAAAGCAGAAGTGTCATTGTGAAGACTGGACTTTCAGAGCAGCTTTCAAAGATGTTTTGTCCTCACTGGGAGCAGAAGCTACAATGAAATCTTTCATTTGTGAGACAGCAACTGAGTGTGTGAGGACATTCAGGATATTGGTGGAAAGTGGGAATTTGTTGCAATGTGGAGTTGAAGTGATTTAAGTAAAGTGTGCTGAGCAAGGAGCCTAGTGAAGGGTTAGGTGAGCTTTTGTTTTAAACTGCTCATTCCTTTCAGCCTCCAACATTGTATTTCCAATGCTGTCCATCAGTGGGAGTGGTGAATCATTAACTGGTATCGTGAGAAGCCTTCTGATTTTCAGTACTGCAGGTATAGCATTGTCTCATCAGCTTTGTAAAGGTTACTGGCAGCAGCGGGAGGCGTGGGCTGGATTCACTGGAAATTATTAAGCAGTTTGATAACCTACGTACAAGAGGGCAGGGTGGGACTTGTCTTTCGATTTGCAGAAGGTGGGAAGTTCTGGTGCTGCGGTCCATGGCAAACACACCTGCGGTAAATCATAGAATCACTACAGCGTGGAAGCAGGCCATTCATCCCATCAAGTCCACACTGACCCATCCGATGAGCATGCCACCCAGACCCACCCTATCTAGTTGTTTCTGCTGGTGAGTGAGACTAGGTCACAAGATTAGGGGGAGTAGGTTTAAGACAGAGGAGAAGGAACTGCTTTTCCCGGAGAGTGGTGAACCATTGGAATTCTCTGCCCAAGGAAGCAGTAGAAGCAGCCATATTCAAGACATAGTTCGATGGGACTTTGTATGGTTGGTGAATTTAGGGTAGTCAGGATAATGCAGGTATGAGGAGTTGAGACGATGGATCGATGAGCCATGATCTTAATGAATGGTGGAGTAGTTCGATGGACCAAATGACCTACTCCTGCTTCTGTTACTGCAAATGTATGAACATGCATTTTTCATGGCCAATCCGTATCAAGGCAGGTGAGCAATGGAGTTATGTGTAAATGAACATCAGAGAATGATAGAAAGGGACACGGAAAGTAAATGTCCCAGTCCAAAGATGTGCAGGTCAGGTCAAATGATCATGCTAAATTGTCCATAGTGTTAGGTTCATTAATCAGAAAGAAATGGGTCTGAGTGGGTTACTCTTCAGGGTGTTGGTGTGGACTTGTTGGACCGAAGGGCCTGTTTCCACACTGTAGGGAATCGAATCTAATCAATCAAAACTGGATTCTACAGAACACAAGAATTGAAACTGAAGACTGTCTGGCTGCATGTGTGCTGCAATGTAACACAGCTGAATGAATTGACTGCACACATTGAAGAGAATAATTATGATCTGAGACTCCTTACAGGGACATGGCTTCATGATGACAAGGATTGGATCTGAATATTGAGGGGGTACGTGGCATTCAAGTTGAATAGGACGCGAGGTAAAGGTAGAGGGTTGGCACTGCTAATCAAAGCACTAACAACATGGTACTCTGGTGTCAGCTCGGATTTCAGGTCCTGATTTCTCTGTCCTCTTCTCCCGTTCCTACAGAGTAAGATGTTGTCTGTTCTCAGCTCAGCTGGCTTTCTGCTGAAACTTTGAGCCCCTTTTACACCTTCCAGAGCAATAAAACATTCAGTCGATCAAGGCCCAATCCACAATGTTCTCAGCCTGACAACCATCCAGACTGAGAGAGTCATTGGAGCAGGGAATAAAACAAGAAAAATGAAACAAAATGAGACATAAATACACATTTGGCGCTTAAAGTGTGTTCATTAGATAGTAAACCAGAATTAGGGGTCTCCCAGAATTCTTATCATCCTCTACTTGAGGAATTATCTCTCCCTAACAATATTTACATCAACAGAAATAAAGCATCTGTTATCAAATAGACATAGAGATATACAGCACGGAAATAGACTTTTTGATCCAACACATCCATGCTGACAAGATGTCCTATATAAATCTAGTGTCCCATTTGCCAGCATTTGGCCCATATCCCTCCAAACCTTTCCTATTCACACACCCATCCAGATGCCTTTTAAATGTTGTAATTGTACCAGCCTCCACCACTTCCTCTAGCCTATTCACCCTATCCATGCCCCTCATGATTTTATAAATGTCCATAAGATCACCCCTCAGCCTCCGACACTCCAGGAAAGCAGCCCCATCCTATTCAGGCTCTCCTTATACCACAAAATCTCCAACGCTGGCGACATCCTTATCAATCTTTTCTGCACACTTTCAAGTTTCACAACATCGTTCCTATCCTATAGTAGGGAGACCAGAATCGAATGCAATAATCCAAAAGTGAGCGAACCAATGTCCTGTACAGCTACAACATGACCTCCCAACTGCTATCCCCAATGCATTCAATGAGACAAATGGCCTCTTTCTGCACTGCAGCGATCTAATGATTTTATTTTGTATCAGAGTCAATTTCAGTCACTATCTCTGATTTATGGTGTGTCAGGGTGGGATCACCGGTACCAGAATTGCATGCAATACTCCAAACGTGGCCTAACCAATGTCTTCTACAGTCGCAACATGACCTCCCGACTCCTGCACTCAGTGCACTGACCAATAAAGGCAGGCATATCAAACACCTTCTTCACTATGCTGTCTGTGTGCGACTCCCCTTTCAAGGAACTATGAACTTACCATTGAGTCATACAGCATGGTCATGGATCTTTGGTCCAACCAGTCCATGCCAACCATAATCCCAAACTAAATCAGTCTCTCCTGTCTGCTGTTGGCCTGTATCCCTCCAAACCTTTCCTATTCATGTACTAAAACAAATGTCTTTTATTGTACCCGCATCCACCGCTTCCTGAGGAGGTTCATTCCACACATCAACCACCCTCTGTGTAAAATTAGTATTTGAATGGCAAGGATGAAGTTAAATTGAAATGGTTCATTAAAATACACAGCTTCTACCAAACCCCTTACAGCAGGTATGGTAGCAACTCCAACTCTAGAGTCTGTCAAATCGGTATTTCCATGGAGTGGAGTGGGGAGTAAAGTGTTGGATTCACAGAGGTGGGGGTCTTATAAGAGTGTAAAGCTAAAATTAAACCCCGTGCTTTGCTTGAACTCAAACCGCATTGACGTGGAGGAGATTGAAAGGAGTTTGCAAAGTGTCCTCCCCTCCCCATGTGCCTCAGCTGCAGGGCAGCGCAGGGGCAATGCGTCCCCACCCCGTTGTGGACGTCTCAACGTGGAGGTTTCCCTGTCAATTTCAGAGTGAAACTCTCTCCCACTGGGCAACATCTGGGAGCAAAGCAATGTCTCCCCCTTTCCATTCCTCAACCTGGGAGGGGGAGAGAGAGAGAGACAGGCGTGGGGGCGGGGGTGGGGGGGTGGGGGGGGGGCGTGTGTGGGGTGGGGTGGAGACTGTTCACTTGTAGCAACTGGAGTGACTCCATGGATTGAGCAGGCTCTCCAAAGGTGCTCAGATGCTCTCTGTCCCTCTCAAAGGTATTTTCCTTGTGTATTCCCTCATTTGGCACGTATAGAGTTTGCACCCTGGAAAAGGTTTCCTTCTTTCCTCATGTTCAGAATTATAAGGGTAGTTTCTCATGGAACTGAGCAGTATTTAAGGGATTGGCACATTGATTTCAAAGGAAGACATATGTTGCTTCATATGGTATATATCTGATATTGTTGGCTGTTATAAAAACTTTGTGGCTAGGATTTTTCACCTTCTAATGCAGTAATGGAGTTACGTTCCATATTTCTTGTCTTTTTTTTAATTTACTAGGACAGCAGGAAGTCATTCAGTAACTTCACTGGCTTTCTTTTCCCAAGCAGCCTTGACATTTCATTATCATATTCTTGATTCAGCTCCATTTCCAACACCTTTGTCGACAGCTTGTTCCAGGTCATTGCAATCTAAATTACGTTTTCCTCCATACACACTTCAGGCTGTCTTGTTGCATTAGCGTTTTCTGCGTCCTGCATAACATATGGTCAGCACTCATCTAGCAATCTACAGGAATTGCCACCGATGTTATGTTCATTTAACAGTACTGACAGTGATCACTCAATTTGTGATTCTTTTTGCAGGAAGACATGCAGAAAGAAATCTGAAAACAAATGATACGTCATCTTCTGACAGAGCCACTTGAATCAATGGGGCTTGAATATCAGCAGCCATTAAATTCGAGAAGAAATGTTTCCTTTTGTCTGTGTGAGAGAATGTGTGTGCGCGACACAAAGAATGCTCCCCTCATGGGGAAATCATGGAAATGTGAGGACTGTGGGATAGGGTTCCCTTCCCCATTGGGGCTAGACACCCACAGATGCGTTCTCACTGGGGAGACGCCGTTCTCCTGCTTAGTTTGCGGGAAGGGATTCAGTTGGCTGTGCAGCCTGCAGACACACCAGCGAGTTCACATCAGGGAGAGGCTATTCATCTGCCACCATTGTGGGAAAGGATTCATTCAGTCGTCCCACCTGTAGACACACCAGCAGGTTCACAGTAGGGAGAGGCCGTTCTCCTGCTCTCTGTGTGGGCAGCGATTCATCGATGCATCCCACCTCCCGAATCGCCAGTGGGTTCACCTGGGGGAGAGGCCGTTCACCTGCTCTGAGTGCAGGAAGGGATTTGTCGATTTCTACACCCTGCAGACTCACCAGCAGGTCCACATCGGAGAAGCGCCGTTGAGCTGCCTTGAGTGCGAGAAGAGCTTCAGTCATGTGGGCAACTTGTGGAGGCACCAGCCGATCCACACCAGAGAGGGGCCGTTCACATGCTCTGTCTGCGGGAAGGGGTTCACTCAGACATCTACACTGTAATCTACCAAAGAGTCCATATCATGGAGAGGGCGTTAATCTGCTTTCAGTGCGGAAAGGGCTTCACCCGCTCCTCCCACCTGCGGAGCCACCAGCGAGTTCTGGAATTCTTTGAGGATGTAACTCTGAAGATGGACAAGGGAGATCCAGTGGATGTAGTGTACCTGGACTTTCATAAAGCCTTTGAGAAGATCCCACATAGGACGTTAGTGAGCAAACTAAGGGCCCATGGTACTGGGGGCAAAGTACTGACTTGGATTGAAAATTGGTTGGCTGACAGGAAACAAGAGTAGTGATCAATGGCTCCCTTCCAGAATGGCAGGTGGAGACCAGTGGGGTACCGCAGGGATCAGTGCTGGGTCCCCAGCTTTTTACAATATATATTAATGATATAGAAGATGGTATTAATAGTAATATTAGCAAATTTGCTGATGATACAGAGCTGGGTGGCAGGGTGAAATGTGAGGAGGATGTTAGGAGATTACAGGATGACCTGGACAGGTTAGGTGAGTGGACAGATGAATGGCAGATGCAGTTTAATGTGGATAAATGTATGGTTATCCACTTTGGTGGCAAGAACAGGAAGGCAGATTACTACCTAAATGGAGCCAAGTTAGGTAAAGGGGCAGTACAAAGAGATCTGGGTGTTCTTGTACACCAGTCAATGAAGGTAAGCATGCAGGTACAGCAGGTAGTGAAGAAAGCTAATAGCATGCTGGCCTGGAATATTGTGTGCAGTTCTGGTCTCCAAATTTGAGGAAAGACATTCTGGCTATTGAGGGAGTGCATCGTAGGTTCACGAGGTCAATTCTTTGAATAGAGGGACTATCTTATACTGAAAGATTGGAGCGACTGGGCTTGTATACCCTTGAGTTTAGAAGACTGAGAGGGGATCTGATTGAGACGTATAAGATTATTAAAGGATTGGACACTCTGGAGGCAGGAAATATGTTTCCGCTGATGGGTGAGTCCCGAACCAGAGGACACAGCTTAAAAATAAGGGGTAGGCCATTTAGGACAGAGATGAGGAGAAACGTCTTCACCCAGAGAGTGGTGTGTGTGTGTGGAATGCTGTGCCCCAGAAGGCAGTGGAGGCCCAGTCTCTGGATTCGTTTAAGAAAGAGTTGGATAGAGCTCTCAAAGATAGTGGAATCAAAGGTTATGGAGGTAAGGCAGGAACAGGATACTGATTGAGGATGATCAGCCATGATCATAATGAATGGTGGTGCAGGCTCGAAGGGCAGAATGGCCTACTCCTGCACCTATTGTCTATTGAGTTCACGTGCCATTGCAGGGGGATTGAAGGAGCGACGGCCGAGTGCCATTATTGACTGGACTATCAACCCAGTTCCGGGGATTCCCGGGGTTTGAATCCAGCCGAGGCAGATAGTGGGATTGGAATTCGTTCAGAAATTTGGAGTTCTGAATCTAATAATGAAACCATTTTTGGGGGTAGAAAGTGCCATCTAATTCACTCGTGTCCCATTTCGGAAAGGAAACTGCCATTGTGGGAAAGGATTCATTCAGCCATCTCAACTGCATCCTTTATCGGTCTGGCGTCCACCTGACTCCAGACCCACAGCAGCATGGTTGACCATTGACTGCCCCCTCCCCTCCCACCCCCATGTCAAATGAGTGGGAGTAACTTAAATGGATACATGTGTGGGTTGAAATTGCTGAGTGAGGCAATACTTCCTTCAGCTTAAGGCTGTACCAAGGATCCAATTATAAAGGGACAACTCGGTGCTGACCAACAGTCAAGGAGGTGTAGTTGGGAGGAGTGTGTGAGCTTTGAGCTGTTTAAAAAAACGCTTCTTTTCATGCACTTTTTTTGCTGGGGAGATCTGAAGCTGTAACAAAGTTGGGTGGCAATAAAGGTTACTTGAACTTAACCCCAGTCTCAGACTGTCAATGAAAGCTATGAGATCCAATAGGTTTTTGTTTTAAAACTGCTCATTTCTTTCAACCTCTTGCACTAAGTTTCCAATATCGTGTATCAGAAGGAGCAGTGAATGAGTAGCTAATATCGTTAGAAATTGTAAATTTTTCATCCCTGCAGGTATTGCATCGTTTCATCGACATTGTAAGGTTTACTGGCAGCACCTGGAGGTGTGGGATGTATTCACAAGAAACAAAGTTAAAAATCATACAACACCAGGCTATAGTCCAACATGTTTATTTGGAAGCACTAACTTTCGGAACACTGCTCCTTCATCAGGTGTTTGTGGAACAGGATCGTAGGAGAATTTATAGCAAAAGATCGCAGTTTCATGCAACAGAAATGATATAGACCAAATTTAGATTGTTGTGAAGTCTTTCATCTTTTAGAATGGGTTGCAGGTTTTGGTTCATTAATATGTAAATCCCAGAACTTGTTTGAAGACACATTCGAGACAACTTAAGGTCTGTATCCCAATCTTGAGTGAGACTGGTTCTATTTCCAAAGTCGGAATTTGTAAAATCTCACATGGATTAACTGCCTGTAGATTGTATTTGGCTCAAAAAGCGCACAATGTATTTGCAAATACAAAATCACACTAAAGCCTTATATGTAAGTGCGCATGCATGAGAGTATGGGTGAGTGTGTGCGTGCTTGATAAAGTGTGTGAGTGATAGAGTATCAGCCTGTGAGAGGGTGTATTTGTGTGTGTGTCTGAGGGAGGGATCTGTGTGAATGTGAGAGTGTGTGCTTTGTGTGGGTGTGAGAGCGCGTGACAGTGAAGTGGGGTTACCTGTCATGTGACATGAATCCAAGGTCCTGGTTGATGCCATCCTCATGTGTTCCGAACTTGGATACTAGCCTCTGCTGGGCCACTAAAACTGAATAAGCAGTTACATAGCACACATTGGAGAGGGCAGGGTGGGATTTGTCTTTCGATTTGCAGAAGGTGGGAGGTTCTGGGTGCTGGAAACTAGGGAACACACATGCTGGAGGACCTTCGCCTCAGAGAGATGCAGCTGGAAGCCAGGCTGCAGACATGTTGGGGGAAATCATCAATCCCCCTACACTGTGAAAACAGGCCCTTTGGCCCAACAATGCACACTGACCACCCCCGCCCCCCTTAGAGCATCCCACTCAATAACCTCCACAGCGAATCCCTGAATTTAGAACACACAATCCACTCTAAGCTGCGCATCCTGGGAGGAAACCAGAACACCCAGAGATTGGGGGGGTGGGGGGTGGTAGGAAAGTGCAAACTCCACACAGACAAACACCCTGAGGGTGGGATCGAACTCAAATCCCTGGCACTGTGAGGCAGCGGTGCTAACCACTGAGCTGCTGCCACGCCGCCCACAGTCTTGGATTGAAGGAATCGATTAACTTCATTCCAGGATTGAAGGAATCGATTGGCTTCATGCCAGTCCTGGTGACACTCCAACCCGTTTGGGAAATTGAATTTGCTTCCACAGAGTTTCCACGGTACAGGGGTCATTGCGTCTCAGCAGCTTCAACGATCAAAAGAAGGGCTCGTCTTCAGCGAAAACACTCGTCCACATTTCGCTACAGAGTTAAAGTTCTCTGCACAGTTAGAACCCTGGAACACTCCCACGCAGGCTGCGTGGAATCGCGGGGCTTCTCAAGTCACGTTGATGTTTGAAATAACTTCCCCTCCTGGATTTAAACGCTGCTGATATTCAGGCCCTGAGTAAATTTCTTGTGCACGCCTGAACAGCAAATCCTCCTCTGCTGATACCTTGAGAAAACAGATCATTGCTGTCAGTGCAGGGCAGGAAATAGGATAAGATAATTCTAGTTTGTACCGAACAGCCTTCCCTATCTCCTACCCGAAATCTCTGTCTCCCATTTCCTCCACCTTTCAATGGATTCCAACTCGAATTCATCCTTCCATCCTCCTGTTTTTGCCCAGCTCCCCTCACCAGAAAGCGCTTGCTCTCGGTTCAGTTTCTTACTCACTTCTTGCCATTCCCAGTATATTGCCCACATCTTTATTTAGTTTTTAAAACAGAAAGGCAGTGGTTTGCTGATGCCAGGATCTGAGGGTAATTGCGCTCACGCTCCAGATTCTCTCTCGCGTCATTCACAATAATCTGCAATGCACATGTGCAAAGAAGGGGATGCTGGGAGTGGGTGGGACGCATTCACCAACTCCCCATTCAATCAAGACCCAATCATGCCCACAGCGCCCCCTGTCTATTCTCTCTCGCTATTCCTAGCTTCACCCCTCTCACACACATGCCACCCACTGCACCTCTGTCCATTCTATCGCCATACCCTGTGCCCCCTGACCAGTCCAGTCTCTCGTCCACCCTCTGCCTTCCTCCATCCAGTCCCTCTCCCTACACTCATTCTCTCTCCTCCCACTCTCTGCCCCCTCCATTCTCTCTCTTCCCCCACCCTCTGCTCTCCATCTATTCCCTCTCTCTCCCCCGACTCTCTCCGAACATTCATTGTAGCTCTCTTTCTCCTCCACCCTCTGCCCCTTCCATTCTCTCCCCACCCACTGAAACACGTCCATTCTCTCTCCCCACACTCTGCAACCCCATTCTCTCTCTCTCTGACAATCGCTCTGCCCCCCACCCTGTGCACCCCCAGGGTTTCTCTAATTCCAATGCTCTGTTCCCGTATCCATTTCTCTCTCTCTCTTCCCCCTAGCCTCTGTTTCCTGTTCAATTTCTCTACCCGCACCCCCACCCTGATCCTTTCTTGTGCCTCGAGCGCTCTTTGATCACTGTATCAGCCCTTCTATAGAGAGAGAGCGGTTGGTGATCACTCTACCTGGGAAATGGGAGGGTGTGGTGTGAGAAAGGCTGATCTTTAACATTGAGAACTGCTAAAATGATGTTTACAAAAACATCAGTAAAGTTTGAAAGCAAATTCAATTATTTTTAAAAAACGCTGCAGACATTTTTCTGAAACTTGCATTGAAATCTGTGCAATTAGGCCACAGTTGAGGGCCGGCTGTACGGATGGAATGGCCAATTACTCATCTTGTGAAGTTGGTTCAGATTAAGTAGAAATAGAGTCATAGAGTTGCAGAGCAGGGAAACAAACCTTTCGGTGCATGCCAACCACATATTCTAAATTAATCTGGTGATCCATTTGCCACCATTTGGCCCATATCTCTCTCAACTCTTCCTATTCATATACCCGTTCAGATGCCTTTTAAATGTTGTAATTGTTCCAGACTCGACCACTGTCTCTGGCAGCTCATTCCACACATATACCACGCTCTGCATGAAAATGTTACCAGTTCTGTCTCATTTAAACCTTTCCCCTCTCAACCTAAACCTATGCCCCTCCAGTTTTGGATTCCCTCTACCCTGGGGAAAAGACATTCAAAAGTTGAGCAGCCAGACAAAATGCAAAAGGAATAAACTGTTGAGCTCCAGGAAAACAAAAGAAGTGGGCTCCAGCCTTTTCTTCTCTCCGATTGGCAGTTGGACCAGCATCTCCACTGGGCATACTGCGCATGCTTCTCGATGTCAGGAAGCATTGCGCATGTACGCTGGTGTCAGCAAAATACTGCGCATGCTCTTTGCTGTCAGCGGAAATGGCACTCAATATTCTTCTGATCGACCCTGAAGGACCGGAAGGAGTGTGGTCCTCCTGCCATTGAGAGCCTCCTCACTATTGTCGGAATGCGGAAGTTGGACCATGCGCTTGTGAAGGTGTTGCTGCTCCTCTCTCTATGAATGAAGATTGAACTTCATCCCAGACTGCAACTTCTTTCCTCTGTCCAACATCTGTGTGTACAACACACTCTTCTCACCCCCTTTTCCATTTTATTTTTTCACTCTGGTGTTCAGTTCTTGACTTGCAGCAAAGCTGGTTCAGGTATGTGTCTTAATTGGCAAACACATGGTAAATGTAGTAACGCAGTGTGAAATTATAGCCTTTCCCATGAAATAAAAACAGAAAGGAGGTACATTGTTTAAATTGTGATATATAGGGATGTGGAGAAAGTGAGGACTGCAGATACCGGAAATCAGAGTCGAAAATTGTGGCGCTGGAAAAGCACAGCTGGTCTGACAGCATCCGAGATGCAGAACAGTCAACGTTTTGGGCAAAAGCCCTTCATCAGGAATGATGTGTGGATGTACAAACGTGCCTCAGCTACCTTCTGCTCAGGCTTTCTACTCCAGTCAATGCCAGTTGTCACATAGGTGCAGCAAGCAATCAGCAAGGCAAGTGGTATATTAGCAAGAGGAACTGAGTTCAAAGTGGGGATGCCTTCCTGTAGTTAGGGAGATATTGAATATATTCAAAGCTGAGTTCATCTGACTTTTGAATGTCAAAAATAGTTATGGGGGAAGGTGAAAATTTTTAAAAAAATATTTTTATTCGAAACTTTTTCAAATCTCTCACAAGACCTCTATATACAAAAAAGAACAATACCAAAATATAGAAAAATAGCAGTACAACAATGTCATATTATGATACTATTAATAATGAGTTAACTATTATTCTACAAGAACAAACTTAGCTTAAACTAAGCTACAATCAAACTGAAAACAAATAAAGTTAAACATAATTTAAGTTAATTTGAATTCTATCACATTACTTTATTCTATTTCACTCACCACACCTCCATTAAGGCTCCAATCCATGGGAGTACCAGTTATTGCACCCGTATTCCTTTCACCCAGCCTTGCCCTCCCATGGCCCCATGAGCGCCCAGACTGATTCCCACAGCTATACCACGGCTCTAATTAATACTGCTGATCAGTCTGCATCAATATAATTTGGAAAGGGCCGCCACATCTTGTAAAACTACTATTTTGTGGTGCACCATATTTGTGAGGTCATCTTGGGGGGGATGCTCCATCATCAGCATATGCCACCCCATAAGCCCTGGGGGTTTTTCCAACATCCAATTCATTAAAATGTTCTTCCTTACACAGTCTGTTCCTGTGTTCTCTGAGAGAAGGCAAATTTAGCAACCCCAGAAGAAGAAATACCGGATTCACTTTAACTTCAATCCCCCAGGATGTCCTTCAGCTCCCTTACTATAGCACTCCAGTATCTCTGGATCTTACAACATGACCAATAGCAGTGTGTGAGTGCCTATACTAATTTTACATTTGGGACACCCTGGTGATGCTCCTCTCTGGCACCACATAAGCCCTGTGTAAAATCTTCAATTGCATGCCCTGTGCTTTGTTACATATTGAAATTTTCCTTTCATTTCCCATATATCTTGCCATGCTTCTAATGAAATATCCTATCCTAGCTCCCGATTCCACATCCTGGAGAGTCCCTCCACATCCCCTAAGGTACGTCCCTTCTGTAAATGATACAACGTGCTAACTGAAAGAGCGCCTGTACACCAGAGTACTCTTTACTCCACATTTGTCCTGTAGTGCTGAGCCAGGAGCGTGGTCTTCCTCTGTATATGATCCCTTAGCCGAAAGTACCGGAAAAGGTCCCTATTAGACAATGCATATTTCTGACTTAGCTGGCTAAATGAAATCAAGACCTAACCCTCGAATAAATCTTCCCTACAGGAGATTCCCTAATTCTCCCATGACTTAAAGCCGGAGTCCCTTGCCCCAGGTTTAAATCCTTGGGCTGCCACCAGTGGGGTAATCAGCGAGGTCATCAGCCAATTGCCCTTGTCTTGCCTCATTATCCTCCAGGTTTTCACTGTATTTAAAATGATTATACTCTTACACTGCTCAGTCTCAGATTTCATCTTATCAACGAATAATAGATTAACTAGGGGACATCTCGACTGCAATGCTTCAACGTCAAGCAAAATCGACCCCGAGTCCCCCCGTACCCAGTCACCCACATATGCTAAGAAAGCGCTTATTTGATATCTCTTCAAGTCCAAAAGATCCACACCTCCTCACCCTATGAGAGCTTCAATTTGGTAAATTTAATTAGGGGGCGGCTGCGACACCAAATAAAAGAACCCAGCCAACCATTGAGCCTCAGTAATACTCATCTGGGTAGCAACAACAGGAGCATTCTCATGGGGTACAGTAGACGAGGAAGAACATTCATTTAAATCAGAGCTATTCGGCCTAACCATGATAACGGTAATCTGTCCCATCGCTGCAAATCCTGCTTTATCCTCTCCAGTAATTGTACATAGTTAGCTTTATACAGCTGGTGGAAGGCAGTGGTAATATAACTTCCCAAATACAAAAACCCTTTTGACGACCATCTAAACAGGAACTGCATTCCATCCTTCAGATCAGGCACCTCCACTAATTCTCCCACCCCCCCACCCACCATCGGCATGGCTTCTGATTTTGTACAGTTGATCCTGCAGCCTGAAAAACTGCCAAATAAATTAATTGTTTGAATCAATCGAGGAACGGACTCCTCCAGATTGGCCAAGAACAAAAGGACGTCATCAGCATATGGGGTAATCTTATGTTCCCCCATTCCCACTCCTGGCGCCACTATTTCAGGATCCCTCCTGATAGCCTCAGCTAATGGCTCAATTGCCAAGGTAAATAGCAGCGGTGAAAGAGGACATCCCTGTCGACTACCTCTCCCAGTATAAAAGTTATCTGACTTAGTGCCATTTGTGATGACTGCTGCCTTAGGATCATTATACAACACCACCACCCATCTCGCAAAGGTTGCCCCCAAACCAAAGCGCTTGAGGACCACAAACAGGTACAGCCATTCTATCTGGCCAAATGCCTTTTCTGCATCTAGGGAGGCCACTGAACCCAGGATCAACCTTTGCTGGCATACCTGTACCATGTTCAGTACCCTCCTGATATTGTTGGAGGAGCTACGGCCTTAACAAAACCCATCTGATCTTCTTTCACAATACAGAACATCACCTTTTCCAACCTCAGGGCCAGCGTCTACATTCAACAGTGAAATGGGTCTGTATGAAGCACATTCTTCGGGCTCTTTCCCCTTCTTTAAAATGAGGGAGATACTAGCCTCCCTAATCCTGTACATATGAATAGCTATACATCCCCAGAGGTGGCTCCACCAACACATTTATGAATTCCTTATAGAATTCACTTGGGAATCCATCTGACCGCGGTGCTTTGCCACCTTGGAGATGCTTTATTGCATCCTGCACCTCATGTATCGTCAAAGGCGTATTCAAAAGGAAACCTGTTCCGCGTTTATACTAGGGAGGTGCAGGATCTCAAAAAAGGCCTGCATTCTCGCTGCACTGTGTTCATCTCCCTCCAACCGATATAACCCTGCAAAGTATTCCCTAAATCTAACATTAATCTTCTTTAACTCACGGGTAACTGTGCCAACCTTCTCTCTAACAGACATAATAGAGTGGGAAGCATTTTCTTTCTCGTCATATATCTACCTGGCTTATCTCCAAATTCAAACAATCTTTGTTGAGCAAAGCAGACCTTTTTTTTCCCAGTGTGTGCAATGAGTTGTGAGCAGCCCAGAGAGCTGCAGCTTGACCAGTGAAGGCCTATTATATTATACTTCCTCAGCTATCTGCAGACGGGTCTCCAGCATCTGTTGTTGCTCCTTCCTCTGCGTCCTTCTAGTCGTTGAATAAAAAATAATCAGGCCTCATAAATATGCCTTAGTGGCCTCCTCCAGTATTTCCGGATTACTGGCCGTACCCGAGTTGATATCCCAGAAGGCTCTGAACTCCTGTGATGTACTCAACAAATTTGCTATCCCTTAACAGGAATGGGTCCATGCACCAGTGCTGTGCATCCGTTCCACCACTCTTGATTTTACCATCTAATTACACTGGAACATGGTCCGAGACAGCTATATTGCCAATTTCACCAGCCAATGTTCTGTCCAAGCAATCCAATGGCATTAAAAATTGTCAGTTCCCATGTGGTACTTACATGGGTTGGAAGCTGCCCCGATTGTGGGAAGGTGTTCATTCGCTCCTCCCACCTCGTGATTCACCGGCGGGTCCAGAACCGGTGAGAAACCCTTCCCCTGCCCCAAATGTGGGAAGGCCTTCAGCGATTCCTCTGGTCTGCTGGCCCACTGGCGGGTCCGCACCGGCGAGAGGCCATTCACCTGCTCTGTCTGCGGGAAGTACTTTACACGCTCTCCGACCTGCTGAAGCACCAGCGGGTCCACACTGGGGAAAGGCTCTTTAGCTGCTCTGTGTGTGGGAAGGGCTTTACCCAGGCCTCCCACCTGCTGACACACCGGTGGGTCCACACTGTGGAGAGGCCGTTCACCTGCCTCGAGTGCGAGAAGGACTTTGCTGTCTCCTCCACTCTACTGACGCACCAGCGGGTCCACACTGCGGGGAGGCCGTTTGCCTGCCCCATGTGTGGGCAGAGGTTCACAATGTCCTGCAGCTTGAACAAGCACCAGCGGAGGCACCAATGCTCCCAACAATCAGATTCTGCCGGTAACGCTGCTGAGGGTCACTCCCAGGACTGAACCTCCTGCCCTTTCTGACAGTGGGGGTCGTGGGAGAGTTGGTAGGGTTTTTTGTTTTCTACTGGGGGAGTAGAGGGGGAAGGTGGGGTGGTGGCTCAGTGGTTAGCACTGCTGCCTCATAGCGCCAGGGACCCAGATTTGATTCCATCCTCAGGGTGACGGTCTGTGTGGAGTTTGCATGTAATTCCCCCCTGTGTCTGCGTGGGTTTCCTCTGCGTGTTGCAGCGTCTTCCCAAAGTCCAAACGTGCGCATGTTTGGGCGAATTGGCCAAGCGAAATAGTCCCATAGTGTTCAGGAATGTGTAGGTGTGGTGCATTAGTTAGGTGTAAGTGCAGAGTGATAGGGTAGGAGAATGTGTCTGGGTGAGTTACTCTTCAAAGGGTCGCTCTGAACTTGTTGGTCAGAAGGGCCTGTTTCCACACAGTCGTGATTCTACGGTTCTGTGAATATTGCTTCCAGTGGGCGCTGCTGCTCATTGAGCCCAGGGCCCGCACAAACCTAAGACCACAAGACCATTGGAGCAGAAGTTAGGATATTTTGACCCATCGAATCTGCTCCACCATTTGTTAGAGACAAAATAAAAAAACTGCAGATGCTGGAATCTAATATAGATAAGCAGGAGGCTGGGCACAACAAGACAGGCAGACCAGGAGGTGGAGAACGCAGCATTTCAGGTATTACCCCTCAGGACTGAAGAAGGGTTCTACCCGAAACGTTGACATCTCCACCAGAAGTGATTTATCAGTTTGAACGAGAGGGCATAGGTTTAGAGTGAGAGGGGAAAGATTTAAAAGGGACCTAAAGGGAAAGCATTTCACGCAGAGTGTGGTGCGTGTATGGAAGAAGCTGCCAGAGGAAGTGGAGGAGGCTGGTAGAATTTAAAAGACATTTGGTTGGGACATGAATAGAAAGGGTTAGAGGGATTTGGGCCAAGTGCTGGCAAATGGGACTAGATTAATTTAGAATATCTGGTCAGCGTGGACGAGTTGGACTGAAGGATCTGTTTCCGCGCTGTACCTCTATGACTACTGGTCCTGAGGTAAGTTTAGAATTGAGTAACTTTGAATAATTTAATCTTGTTGAATTCACCTCCTGGAAGGTTTCAAATGAACCCCTCCAAGCGATATGATTTAACTATACCGAGTTGGATAAAGTATCCCATCAAGTTCAACATGAATGCGCAGTTGAAGAAGTTGAAGTCAGAAGTCACACAACACCAGGTTACAGTCCAACAGGTTTATTTGAAATCCCAAGCTTTGGGAGCATTGCTCCTTCATCAGTGCTGCTCCTTCATCACTTCACCTGATGAAGGAAATTGTGCTTCGAAAACTCATGAGTTCAAATCAATCTATTGGGATTCTCACCTGGTGTTGTGTGACTTTTGACCTGTCCATCCCCAGCACCTCCGCATCAGAGTTGACGAATGAGATCAGATTTTATTCAGCATGATTTAGTGAGATATTCATCTGGATGTCCTTATGCCTGAAACATCGATTCTCCTGCGCCCCGGGTGCTGCCTGACCTGCTGTGCTTTTCCAGCACCACACTCTCAACTCTGATCTCCAGCATTTGCAGTCCTCACTTTTTCCTGGTTCATGTGGAAACTCAACACTGTCAGTTACAAAGAGACGCCAGTCATCGAGTACTATAGCACAGAGACAGGCCCTTCAGCCCAAACCGATCAATGCTGACCAAAATGTTTGTCAACACTAACCTCATTTCCCTGCACTTGGCCCTAATCCTTCTAAAGCTTTGCTATCCATGTATTTGTTGAAACGCCTTTTCAATGTTGTTAATGTACCTGCTTCAACCACTTCCACTGACAGCTGTTTCCCCAGGCGAACTACACTCTGTAAATATTTTGCCCCACATCTTTTCTTCCATCTTTGTCCTCTCAACATAAAAACGCGTCCTTGCTCTTGAAATCCTCCCCCGAGGGAAGAGACAGCTACCGTTAACCCAACTCTACCCCTCATGGTTTGGAAATATTGCCTCTCAACTTCCTCTGCTCCAGTGGAAAAACATCCCAGCCTATCCAGCCTAAATTCTAATTTGATAATAATGGCAGTGATGATTTTGGCTGTGCGTGTGTCAAGCATCTCTCATTTCTAAGCCAATGCTGTGCCTCTTAAGTTCACCTGATCTTAAAACGAATGGCACCCCATTCATTTAAAATGTCCATGTTTTCTGTGCAAAGTCGGTCCTGGTGAGGAAATCAGCAGTGGTGTCTTATATTGCCGTAGACGTCTTTTGACCGGGTTCATATGCTCTGTTTTGTGATGTATGAGTAAATGTTCAGAACAAAAGATTAATGCAGCCCTTTATTCATGTCTCATTATTAAAAACACTTTCTCCATTTACAGATGTGACTGAGAAGCTTCTCCCAATGAATCTTTGACTGATAACAGCATTTGTCAGGCTTTTGAAAGTCACTGCAGCTCTGTCATAGCACAGGGGAGGGCTCTTTCAGGCACAACGCGTCATGCAGAAAATTCTCCCACATTAGTTGAGCAAAGTTGACGTCTTTTTAAGACATTGTGAAATTTGAAAGGGTTCAGAAAAGGTTTGGAAGGATGTTGCCAGGGTTGCAAGGTTTGAGCTATAGGGAGAGGCTGAATACCCTGGTACTATTTTTCCTGAAGCTTTAGAGTCAGCCAGAAACATCTGTTGAATCAGGAAACATCTCTTCCTGCAGCAGCTTCAGAGAGACTGCTTGCTAAAATCAAAAGCAGGGGAAAAGAATGGGACAACTGCCCTTTCATCGTAGAAGTGTTTTAGAAGAAAAAATGTCAAACCCTTTTCCCGGATTGTTGCCTTAGCCAGTATCTGTTAACCATTAGCAAAAACCTTAATCCTAGATGAATGGGAAGCCTTTTAAAACCCCACCTGAAAATAAACCAACAACGTAATCTTAAAGGAGCAACATGATCACAACAAAAAGCACTTGAACTGAAACATTTGTAACAAAAGGCTGTAGAGTTAGCAGGACAAGAAAACGGTTTTCAATTTCACCAATCAATTTAAATCAGCCGCATTGGCTACCAAAAACTTATTAAATTTAAATCCTAAAGTTTTGACAACATGGCCAATCCTATCATAAAGAATTGGCGCTCTCAGTCATCTGTGTATTAGAGAAAGCATCATTTAGAAAAACAGAGAAGGGCATTCCTGACAGAGGAATCGGAGGAGGCATCCCCGACAGAAGATGGCACAGAATATTCCGGAAGACACATAACCTGGTTGTAATCTGAGAGATTAAATTCCAGTTTGCGTTATCTGAGTGGGACATGTATTGATTGGAACAGCATACCAGAAGAATCTTGATTTATTCCAGAATACCCAGTAGTTCGAACGGATTTATTCAGTTTGTTAGTAATTTTGTTCATTTGTTTACCGTGAGAGTTGGTTAAATAAATTGGTGATTGTCGATTTTAAAGTGTCAGGGATTTACTTTTAACACTACAGCAGGTTACACCACTTATCACACTGACTTTACAGATTAAAGGGCAACGTGCCACTCTTTGGACGTTTCAGTTTGAAATCTTGGTGAGTGGGGTGGGTGGGTTCAGCCTTCGCTTTGTAACAGTATTGATGACATTCTCTTGAATGCAATGGAATCAATATTAATCCCAGCATCTTGGTGTGGTTGTGGGTGAATCACCTTAATTTGGCTCCTGACTCAGAAACCGCACATAGAATCAACTGCTGAAACAATGATTTGCACTTTATTGCATGTAGCAACCACAAATAAAACCCCTCAAGTTCATTCAGCTTCACCCCCCACCAAACTTGGCTATCACCCAGTTGATGGCTGAATTTATCTGGGTTTCCACCGACAGTGCCCATCTCTGGAAGTGTCCAGGGGTTTGATGCAGTCTTATTCTTCTAAGTACTGCTGCTGCATCATTCTGGAGTTGAACTTTGGTGGCGTTTCCTCAATTTCAAATCTGTTTTGAGTTTTTTTTAAAGACTCTAACATCACCACACATTGCTGGAGACCTCAGGTCTGCAGCTTACCTTCTTATCCTTGAGGGTTAGCTATCTGTTTGAAACAGCCTGCCCTGCAATTAACTCCTCTATGTAAAGGCTTTCCTTCGACAGGCAGAATTAATTGTCCTTTTGTCACACCATTATTAAACAACATTATCTTGTCTGTCCCAAGAAACAACTTATTGTGTTGCCTCCTTCTTTCCATGGATGTTAACTAGCAGAAATTAAGCCATTTATTGTATTTAATCTACTCTGCCATTCAATCATGGTTGATATGTTTCTTAACCCCATTCTCCCTATCACCTTTGAGCCCCTTGATACTCAAGAATGAGTAAATGGTGGAGCAGACTCAATGGGCTGAATGGCCTAATTTCACTTCCTGTGGTGTCACAGTTTCTCGTCCGCCCTTTCGTTTCTTGGTCCAGAAAGAGTTATTGTTGACTCGTGAAGTTTGGGAAGCTCTGGAGTTTACAGGTGCACACCACGCTCCTCTCTGTCTCCTCCCAGAATAACGATTCCTCCTGAGATACTGGCAGTTCTTGAGATCCCTGGATATCCCGGAATACAAATCAGTGTGTCTGGAAGTCTCTGCTGCTACCCTGGAACAGAAGGATTATGGGGAGAAAATTCAGAAATCCGAAGAGCAAAGAGACTTGGGACTTCTAGCCCAGGATTCTCTCAAGGTAAACTTACACTTTGAGTCAGTAGTTAGGAAGGCAAATGCAACAATGGCATTTATTTTGACAGGACTTGAATATAAAAGCAGGGAAACACTTCTGAGGATCTGTAAGGTTCCAGTCAGGCCACAATTGGAGTACTGTACACAGTTTTGGGCCCCATATCTCAGGAAGGATGTACTGGCCCTAGAACATGTTCAGAGGAGGTTGATGAGAAAGGTCCCAGAATTGAAAAGCTTAACATATGAAGAACATTTGAGGATTCTGGGTCTATACTCAATGGAGCTTAGAAGATGACAATGGAACTAATTGAATCCTACAACATACTGAACAGCTTAGACAGAGTGGATGTTGGGAAAATATTTCCATGGGTAGGAGAAACGAGGAGCCAAGGGCTCAGCCTTCAAGTAAAGGGAAGACCTTTTGGAACTGAGATAAGGAGAACTTCTTCAGACAGAGAGTGATGTATCTATGGAATTCACTGCCCCAGAAGGCTGTGGAGGCCAGATCGTTGAATATATTTAAGATGGGGATAACGAGGTTCTTGAATATCAAGAGGATTGAATGTTACGGGGAGAAAGGGGTTGAGAAACCTATCAGCCATGATTGAATGGTGGAGCAGACTCAATGGGTTGAATGGCATAATGTCTGCTCCTATAATCTTATGATATGCTGATGTGTGGAGGGGTGAGAATGGGGGAAAAGTGATAAAGAGGGGAACACAATTAAGGTGAAGCTGGATACAGATACATAGGAAATACAAGAATTGTACGATAAATTTCAGACCACATAGAAGCACTGGCATACAGAGGGATCTGGCCATATGCATCTCCAAAAGTGGCAATACAGGCGGGTAACGAGATCAAGAAGGCACATAGCACGTTTGCCTTGAGTGTAAGAGTTGGCGAGTTATGTTACAGCTATTTATTCCGGTCACATTCAGAATATTGCGTGCAGTTCTGGTCCCCACACTACCAGAAGGACATGGATGCTCTGGGAGAGGGTATAGAGAAGGTTCACTCGGCCATTGCCTGGTCTGGAGGTCTCATTATGAGAAGAGATGGGATAAACCTGGATTATTTTCACTGTAAAGATGGAGGCAGAGGGATGGCCTCAACAAAATGATGAGACACACAGATTGACTGGACGGGGCGGCGTGGTGACTCAATCATTAGCACTGATGCCTCACAGCGCCAGGGAAACTGGTTCAATTTCAGTCCCAGGTGACTGTCTGTGTGGAGTTTGCACATTCTCCCTGTGTCGATATGGTTTTCCTCCGGTTTCGTCTCACAACCCAAATGTGTAGGTTAGGGTGGAGTGGCTATGCTAAATTACCCCAATGCCCAGGGATTGGCAGGTTAAGTTGGATTGTCCGTGCTTAAATTGCCCCACAGTGTTCAGGAATGTGAAAGTTAGGTACATTAGTCAGGGGTAAATGTCGAGTAATAGGGGTAGGGAAATGGGTCTGTGTGGATTATTCTTTGGATGTTTGGTGTTGGGCCAGATAGTCTGTTAGATAGTCAGAGGCTCCCCCCGCCCCGCCCCACCAGGGTGGAAAAGTCAACGACAAGAGGGCACAAGTTCAAGGCGAGAGGGGTACAGTCTGCGGGAGAATTGAAAGGGGAGATTTTTCACACAGTTGGATGGTGGATGCCTGGAATGCATTGCCAATGGATGTAGTGGTAAGAGGCACCTTAGCAACACTTAAGGTAGACACATGAATGGGAGGTGTATGCAGGGACAGAAACCACGCATCAGCAATAAATAGCAGGTCTAAGTTAGGATTAAGAATTGGCACAGGCTTGGGGGTGGAGGGGGTAGGGGGTAAAGTGAACTTTCAAAAAGTAGGGGATACCTGTATGCTGATGAAGGGGTGGGTGGAGGCTCAGGTGGAGCATAAACACTGACAGAGGCCAATTGGATCGACTGTGCTGGAGACTCAATGGGACAGAGACAAATGTATCTATTTCAGATCTACCTGCACTTCAGCCGCTTCTGTGGACTGTTTCCGTAGGGAAGGTGCAATCCCAGGCTCAGAGAGCGTCAGCCCCCACTGGAAGTAAAATGGGTGACAGAGCAGCCATTCAGCAAAAAAGGAACCCCTTACCCTCCCACTTCACCCACTAAACAGGGTTCAAGATGTGACTCTCAGCATCGGTAACAGCAGAGTCCAACCTGAATCCCTGCGCCATCTCACTTGTGAAGTTGCTGGTGTCTCCACAAGTTGTACGACTGGGTGAAGCCCTTCCCACACACTGGACAGGTGAACGGCCGCTCCTTGGTGTGGATGTGCTGGTGTTTGCGCAGGGTGAAGGAATCACAGAAGATATTGCTCCACACGGGACAGGTGATCGGCTTCTCCCCGGTGTGGACGCAGAAACTGAGCAGCAGGTGATACGACTGGGTGTAGCCCTTCCCGTACACGGAGCAGGAAAACGGTTTCTCCCCGGAGTGCATCCGCTGGTGCGGCAGCAGGTGGTGTGACTGAGTGAAGCCCTGCCCACACACGGGACAGATGAACGGGTTCTTGCTGGTGTGGACCCACTGGTGGGCCAGGAGATGGTGTAACTGAGTGCAGGTGAACAGCCGCTGCCCGGTGTGCAAACGCCAATAATCTCCAGCGCAAATGGCGAAGGGAAACCATTCCCACACTCCCCACATTTCCACGGTTTCTCCATGGTGCAGGTGCCCTCGTCTGTCTCAGACCTTAACAATCTGTTGAAAACTTGCTCACGCTTACAGCATATGTTTGGTGTTACTGGTGAACCCCCTGATAATTGGAACACTCTCATTCAGTCTGTAAAGCTTGTTCCAGTCACTACTCGGGTATGTGGGTATGTGAGACTTTGAGTTTCCAGTCACACTGACGTTTAAAACCTAACGAAGCAGACAGACCTTCTCCCCTTTGTTTTCAAGGCCATCAATATCCACGTCCTCGTGGATCAAGTGACTGTCAGACTTTGATCTGATGTTTGGTCTGAGATTTCTGCCGCCAAATTCTTCTCTTGTAATATTCCTGTGAAGTGATTGCAAAGGTCATCACAGTCAGTCCATGATAGAAAGTCTGAACGTAATTCTCGTTACTATGGAACATTCTTTCCTCTCAATCCCAAAGATCTTTGCGTCGATCTATATGTAACTGTAAACTAACAGGGTTATGTGGCAGACTGCATACCTCCACGAAGAGTTCACATGGACTCAAGTTGCAAATGGACCTCTGTAGTGCAGTATTGACACTCTTACTGAAGATCTACAATATGCTGCAGTACGATATTACAAGTCCAGGAACAACTGCAAATCAGACAAGGTCTTTTCAGAAGTTGGACCATGAACTTCTGAAGCTGCTGCTGCTCTTCCTCTCCCTCTCTGAATGAAGATTGATCTTCACCCAGACTGCATCTTCCTTCCTCTGTCCAAATATTTGTGAACGCAGCCCTTTTTTGAAGGATGGCATGTTTTCTGATCATCACAATTAAAGGGGTGTCTTCCCCCTGATCTGCAAAGGGACAGTCAGTCAGGGGAGGGCAGGGTCACGTCGTGTGTTGTTGTGTGGAATCTGTGACAGCTGCAACAATTCATCCCAACTCCTGTACTCAGTGCTCTGACTGATGAAAGCAAGCATGCCAAACGTCTTCTTCACTGCCCTGTCTACCCATGACTCCACTTTCTAGGAGCTAAGAAACTGCACCCTGACATCTCTTGGTTTGAAATACTGCATAGGAAACATATTTAGTGCTTGTTGGTATGTATTATTATCTGGTGCTTATCTCGACTCTAATTCGGTATTTTATACTGAATGCCATGATTGATGAAGGCCAGTGTGCCCAAATTTTCTACCTGTGACTCCACTTTCAGAGAACTGTGAACATGTACTCCAAGATCCCTCTGTCCCACTACACTCCTTAAGGTCCTACCATTCACCATGAAATTCCTACCTTGATTTGACTATACAAAATGTAAGACCTCACACTTATCTATATTAAACTCCATTTGCCATTAATCTTAAACCTATGCCCTCTAATTTTGGACTCCCCCACCCCAAGAGAAAAGACCTTGCCTATTTACCCTATCCATGTCCCTCATGATTTTATAAATGCCTTTAATGTCACCTCTCAGCCTCCAAAGCTCCAGAGAAAATAGCTCCAGTCTATTCAATCTCTTCCTGTAGCTCAAACCCTCCAACTCTGGCAGCATCCTTGTAAATGTTTTCTGACCCTTTCAAGTTTCACAACACCCTTCCTGCAGCAGGAAGCACAGAATTGCATGCAGTATTGCAACAATGATGGAACCAATGTCCTCTCTGAAGAGGATTTTAAAACAATATTTATAACTACAAGCAAATCAGGTTAGTTGGGCATGACTTTCCCATAGTTTTGGTTGTCCTTCATTAACCTATGCTTTATAATATATAAGAAAATATTTTGAGGGATGGAATTGTTGCTAGCATGTTCAACATTTGCTCCCCATCCCTCATGGCCTTTGGACTGAGCAATAGGCTACATGCTAGAAGGCAGTTGAGAGTCAACCACATTGTAGTAGGTCTGGAGTCACGTGATGTGAGCGTGTGCACGCGTGTGCAGAGTTGTGAGTGGGAGATTTCCCTCCCGAAAAGAACACTTTCACAACACTCTGTAATGATTGGACAAAAACAACAGTTCTGGCAGCATCTATGAGGAGACGACAGTGTTACTGTTTTGAGCCCGGTGGCCCTTCAAAATTAGGCTGGATTCAAAGCATTAACTGTTTTCTTTCCACAGATCCTGCCAGACCTGCTGCATTTGCCCAGCAATTGTGCCTTTTGTTGCTGATCTCCAACAGCTGCAATTCATTGTCTTAGCCAATAATGGTTTCCTGGTTGCAGTACAGAGACAAACTCTCATTTCCAGATCTTTTTATTCGTTGAAAATAAAGTCCACTAGCATCCATGATGGGATTTTAATTTTTGTTCTCAGAAGACCGAGATCTCTGGGCTACTTAACCAGTATCACGAGATCACAATCTTCCCTTCACTGACAGTGACATTGACAATCTTGTCCTGAATATTTTTCATTATTCATTCATGGAACGTGACACTTGATCTCCCAAAAAATAACCAAGTGCCAATTCAGAGAGCAGTTAAGAGTCAACCACATGACTTTGGATCAAGAGTGACACATTCACCAAACTGCGAAAGGACTGAAGATTTCCTTCCTTAAAAAAGGTTATTAGTGAACAAGATAGGTACTTATGACAATTGATAAGATCACCAAAGCAGCGATAAGTTAATATTCCAGATACATAAATTGATTTCAAATTGCATCGGGGCCATAGCAGCATCAATTTGAAACTCCAGATGTTAAATCCACGAACAATGCCCAAATGCTACCAACTCCCTACAATCTCTAGGCTTCCCAACACTGACTGGTCTGTAATTGCCAGTTGCATCCTTTTCCTCCTTACTATTTACTATTCAATTCAGCCCATTGAGTTGACTCTGCCATGTATTCAGATCACGATTATTCTGGCAAACATTTACTCCATTTTGCTGCCATTTCCCCATAATCCTCAATTTGCTTCATGATTAAAAAAAATCTATCTCAACCTTTAATGCACGTAAAAACCCAGGCTCAACAGCCCTCTGTAGTATCAAGTTCCACAGATTTACTGCCCTCAGGAGAAATTCCTATCTGTCCTAAACATGCAATCTCTTATTTGGAGGTTACTTCCTCTGGTCCCAGACTCACCCACTTTTCCACGTCTAGCCTGTCAAGTCTCCTCAGAATCTTGTACGTGACAATAAGGTTACCTCTAATTCTTCTAACTTCTATTAAGCACAGGTCCAACCTATTCAGTTCTCCTCATAAGACATTCTTTCCATCCCTGGTATCATCATGGTCAACCTTCTCTGGCCTGCCTCCAATGCCAATATATCTTTCCTCAGGTAAAGGTCCCTAAACTGTTCACAGTGTTCAGTTGTGGCCTGACTAATGCCTTACATAGGTTCACTATAACCTCCCTACATTTCTACTCTATTGAAAAGGCCAACCTCCCATTTGTCTCCCTATTACTCACTGAAATTGGAAGAAGAGATTCGTGGACGTGATTCCAAATCCCTCTATTCTAAAGCTTTCTCCAATTAATATTCAGTTCTTCACCTCCTAACAAACTGTATTACCTCATTTTCCCATCTGTCAAGCTTTCGCTCATTTGCTTAACCTGTCTATATCCCTCTCCAGATATCTAATGTCATCCTCATCACCTGCTTTCACATCAACTGTCTCTTTTGCAAATTTAGCAATAGTACCTTCACTTTACTTATCCAAGTAATTCGTGTATATATTGTAAATAATGTTGCCCCCAGCGCTGATCTCTGTGGTACACCACTAGTTACAAGTTTTCATCCTGAACATGCCACTTACCACAACTGTGGTAGTTAGCCAATCATCTATCTATGCTAACATACAGCCTCCCAACACCGTGGGCTCTTTGCTTACTATTTCATAAGATGTGAATATCATTGGCTGTGCCAACAACTCTTCCCAAACTGACCTTGAAAAGGTGGTGCTGATCTGCTTCTTAAATTGCTTCACAAATATGATGTGGACTGCAACAATGTTCAGGAGTGAGTTCCAGCATTTTGTCAATAACAAAGAAACAATGCGATATATCTTGCAGTCGGAAGCCTGTGTTCACACTTGTTTGTTCTTGGTGGTTGAGGTCATGACTTGGAAGGTGCTTTTGAAGAACCACCACTCATGCAATCAAGCAAGACTGATAGATTGTGGCCCGAGACTCTGCCATTTTGACTTCCCTCATCAATCTACATTCTTTCCAGCGAAGTTTCAGTCTCAAACCGCCACGCAATTCCATCTGTTACGGCTTAAAAGATAAGAATACACATGATTACCAACCGTATTTTGGGTTGTATAAATCTTTATCTGCCAGAATTATTTTCCAAAAGACTTTAATTAAACTGGGTGACTGCATGAAATGGTTTTTTGGTCAGACTATAATCATCATCCTCAAAGGAGACAATGCCAGTAATACCATTGAACTCGTCTTTTTGTTTAAAAAGCACAAACTCTTGATTTATTTTTACAACTTACTGGCATTCACACCTGCACATTCAATGTCAAACTCAGACAACATAAATGAAATTACACCATTACAACAATCCAACAGATTAATTAATAATACACAGTGAATACAAGGCTGATTAATGTGAAATTAAATTTGACTGAAAATGTAAAATCGAGATGAGAGATAACAAATGGGGGAAGGGCAGAAGGCAAGAAATGCAGCAGCATAGAAGGTGCTCCTCCAGGGAGTGTATTTTACCAACTACAACTGCTCAATATAAACAAACACTCTGACATGATCCTCCGGTTTTAATGTAAACCATAGCCCCATACAGTAGGTACCATTTAAATAAGTTAATAGATACAAGCCTTGAGCAAATCCAGCCTCCAGCCGGGCCCCCCGCTTCTTGGAGTTCGGAGAGGGGTTCCCACTCATTCATTCAACAGGAGAAGGCTCAATTTATTGTAATGGGCACGGAGGGTACAGTGGTCGTGTCTCATGTTGAGGAGGAAGCTGTTTCCTCTCATTCAACTGAAGAGGACCTATTTACTAGAGTTCTTTTTTGTGGTGCAGCTGTAGTCTCCCATAGAGCCCTGAGGCTCAGGTACAAATCCCACTGCTCCAGTGTGTGTAATAACATTACTGCCCAAGCCACGTGCCAATTGGCACAGGGATAAGAAAATTAGGGAAGGAAACACGTCAACCTGTTCAATGATATCTCCAATCATTTCACTTCCTGTCCCATTCGTACTCCAGGGAGCTCAGCCTCTTTTAACGAAGGTTCTTTTTGAGAAGTTTAATCGGGCATTTTTGCACAAGTCAAGTTTAAAAAGCCGGGATGTCTCGCAAGACTGCGCGGAAGACAACAATTGTAATTCTCGGCGGGGAGGCTGAATTATGAATTCGCTAATAGCCTCACCTAAGCGATGGTGCAGCCCACGCCAACGCCTGTCTCTGTGGCGCAATTGGTCAGCGCGTTCGGCTGTTACCCGAACGGTTGGTGGTTCGAGCCCGCCCAGGGGCGGTGTGTTCGCTTTTCTTCCTTGGCTTCGAAGATGAACGCTTTTAATGGGGTCAGGAAAATGTTCCCCAAACGGAAATCCTCTCCACAAAGGGGTTTCTGAATTGAATTAATGTCTAACGTCAGGGACTGTGGATTCTGAGAAGCCGAGACAAAAAGAGAAACTCGGCAGTTTTGACAGTACCTGTCGGAGAAAACAGAATTCTGAAATGTTGTCTCTGATTCTCTTTCCACAGATGTTGCCTGACCTGCTGAGTTCCTCCTGCAATTTCTAGTTATGTTCTTAACGGAAAGTTCATTTCACCTTTTGGGATGAAACACATAGACTCGCCATGTGCAGATATTTAACCCTTTCGAATCACTGTGAAGTGATTGGATTCAAACAAACTCTGCGATGATTCACTCTTTCTCAGCTCCACAGGCAGACAGACCTGGGAAGTGAAGTTGTCAGTGTGGTTCTGTATTCGTGGGCCGACTGGTTAATGCGATGGACTTGAAATCCATTGCGGTTTCCCCACGCAGGTGTGAACCCTGCCGAGGACAAAATGAGAAATGTCGTCGAAAAGAAAGGGAGCTTGCTCCCCGGCTTCTTCTTTAAGATTCAAATCAGTGGAGGGGGAAAAGTATTTCACTCACATTGGGACTGGTGGGAATCTGCAACCCACTGCCTGTTCGGGTGGAACAAGCAGATACCCGCACAGCTTCGTTTGAGGCTGTGAGCAAAGTGTTTGGAAATGAGATTAGAACAGTGAGAGGCTTGAAATCGTGATCGAAATGAAGCAGGCACCTGAGGACAAGGGTGTTTCCTTTGCCAGTGAAAGATACTGCTTCACAAAGTTGGGCCAGTGGAAAGGAAGCAGTGACGATGATTGTCTTTGGTTGTTCACCTTATGAGTGTTCCCATTGCTGCGCATGCCCGTGTTCACGTCAGAACTCTGCAGCATGGTGGCGTCAGATACGCACAGGGCCGGGGCGCAATGGATGACGCATCTGACTCCACCTACCTGTTTGAAATGCAGCTCACAGTTTCTTCACACACCCCAATTAATCTTTCTCATTGTCCTGAAGCCGGCATACGGTTTGAATTCCCGATCTGCGGGCATGAGAATCTCGTCACTGTCTCGCGTCAGTCAATGACCTTGAGAACATCGGAGTCAAGTCACAGCGCTGTCAGATGAGGGGAAGCTGAAATAGCCCCACACGCTGCTCACGGGCACATTTTACTTTCCCCAACTCACCGCCTCAACCACTGCGGCTCCTGGGAGTGGAAAGGAAACAATCACCAAAACCAGTCTAAGCTTTGTGAATGTTCAGAAATTCAGCAAACGTTCATCCCTTCGGAGTTTCTATCTTGGGCTGACAGGGAAGGGTTTTGCCACTCTTTTGTAGGACATTGCAAGTGGATTTTTGCGGAAAAGCACCACAATGCAATCTGATTAATCAGGACCTGGATGTTTTCGGTCTTTGAATGTAAGTGTTGTGCTCCAGAACTTTGTTGTTCACAGTTTATAATACTTATCTTCCCAGTCCACTGTATCACTTGTAGAAAATGTTTAATTTGCGTCTTGTAATCCTTTCACTGTCTGCTAATGAGGATCGTGTTTCCGTGTTTTACCTAAATTATCTTGACCTTGCAGACCTCAAGCCTCAAGCTAATTTCACGAGAAAGCTTTTCCAGTTCAAAAGCCAACTGTTAATGATGGCTCTGTTTCTTGTCACGTATCCAATTTCAGATCGATGTTGTTAATGCCCCTTTTGTTCCTTCCGATCCAGGTTTTGCTCACAGGGCTTGAACAGAACTGTCACCAAATACATTTACCAATCTACGTTCATCCTATCGATTGTATTAGCATCATCAACACTTCTCATCACAATAACTCGAGAGACTTTCAGCACAATTTTCTGTGAACAGTTCTACATTAGCTTTGCTGAATGAACCCCAAATTTCTTGAAGTGGCTCCTTATTTTCGGCCCTGATTATTAATCTCTCTATGCAGGGGAATGGATCCTTCCCACCCGCTCTATCACTCATCAATGTGTGTAGTTCAGTTCGGTCTCCCATCAGCCTCCTCTGTCCTGATCACATCCAGGGGAACAGGATACGTTAGGACTATGGCGCGGACAGGACAAGTCCAATACTCACCTTTCCTGTTAGAACCATTCCATGAGAAATTTTACACCACAACTTTGGGCGTGCAGTTATGGCCGAACACTTAAGGTGTTGGCGTAGAGATCCTTTGGGGCTCCCCCGCCCAGGGTGGTAACCTGCTGACTATGCTTTCTTCGCTGGCGATTTTAAATGACTTCCTGTTGGTTGCATTATCGCTCAAACTTCACAAAACCCGTCTCAATAAAGTCCCGTTTTCTCATGTCTGGGAATTGATTGCCATGCAGGAACCTCGGGTTCTAAACAAACAACGTATCAGCCTCACAACGTCAGCTCTGTTTACCTTTCCACAGATTTTGCTCGACCTGTTGGCTTTCTGCAGTATTCTCTGTGTTTATTCGGCACAAATGCTGCTTTTCATTCAAGAACTTCAATCCCTGTCCTCTGGTAACTGACTCTGGTCAGTGGCAATTGATTCTTCTGATCATTAATCTGCCCATTCCCACCGCTTCTTCTCCCATCATTACCAACAGCCCCAGGAAATCTCCAGTTTACCTTGTTTGCTCCAAAGCGAACATTCCCAACCTTGGGAATGTCTCCCCAAAATGGAAATTCCTCATCCCTGGACATGACGCAAGGCGTACAATTGGGAAGAGATTTTGGCAAAATATTGTCAGTTAGGAAATGGAAAAATGTTCATGAAGCAAAACAGAAATCCCAGTCTCCAGCTTTGTGAATCTTTGGAAACTCTTTGGGAAGCGGATTTAGAGGAGAATGAAAGATGAACTGTCCGACTGAGTAGAGACAGTCCAGACACCGTCCCCTTGTTAAAGGGGCCGGGAGATTGACTCTGATGTTCTCGGGACATGAACTGATCTGAGACATTGAAAGAATTGTCGTTCCTGTACATCAAGAATTCAAACACCTTCTCGCCTCCGAGCCAATGAGAGAACTCAGGAACAGGCGAAACACGGAAAGGGTCGAAGGGCGACGGCCCCGGAGTAAGAAAGCTAGGTCCTCGTGACATGGATGTGTCTGCAGAGGGTGGGATCAGACTGTCCCCGGTGTCTCCACAATAAATGTCCCAGGCTTTATTATGGAAAAGTAAAACTGATAGACGACAATTGTAATTCTAGGCGGGGAGGCTGAATTATGAATTCTCTAATAGCCTGCCCGAAGCGATGGTGCAGCCAATGCCAGCGCCTGTCTCTGTGGCGCAATGGTCAGCGCGTTTAGCTATTAACCGAAAGCTTGGTGATTCGAGCCCACCCAGGGGCGGTGTGTTCACTTTTCTTCCTTGGCATCGAAGCTGAGTGCTTTTCATGGGGTCAGGAAAATGTTCCCCAAACGGAAATCCTCTCCACAAAGGGGTTTCTGAATTGAATTAATGCCTAACGTAAGGGACTGCGGATGCTGAGAAACCGAGACAAAAAGAGAAACTCGGCAGGTTTGACAGTACCTGTCGGAGAAAACAGAATTTTGAAATGTTGTCTATGATTCTCTTTCCACAGCTGTTGCCTGACCTGCTGAGTTCCTCCTGCAATTTCTAGTTTTGTTTTTAACGGAAATTTCATTTCACCTTTTGGGATGAAACACCTCGATTCGCCATGTGCAGATATTTAACCCTTTCGAATCACTGTGAAGTGATTGGATTCAAACAAACTCTGCGATGATTCACTCTTTCGCAGCTCCACAGGCAGACAGACCTGGGAAGTGAAGTTGTCAGTGTGGTTCTGTATTCGTGGGCCGAGTGGTTTATGCGATAGACTTGAAATCCATTGTGGTTTCCCCACGCAGGTGTGAACCCTGCCGAGGACAAAATGAGAAATGTCGTCGAAAAGAAAGGGAGCTTGCTCCCCGGCTTCTTCTTTAAGATTCAAATCAGTGGAGGGGGAAAACTATATAACACTCACATTGGGACTGGTGGGAATCTGCAACCCACTGCCTGTTCGGGTGGAACAGGCAGATACCCGCAGAGCTTCGTTTGAGGCTGTGAGCAAAGTGTTTGGAAATGAGATTAGAACAGTGAGAGGCTTGAAATCGTGATCGAAATGAAGCAGGTACCTGTGGACAAGGGTGTTTCCTTTACCAGTGAAAGATACTGCTTCACAAAGTTGGGCCTGTGGAAGGGAATCAATGACGGTGATTATCTTTGGCAGTTCACCTTGTGAAGGTTCCCATTGCTGCGCATGTCCGTGTTCACGTCAGAGCTCTGCAGCATGGTGGCGTTAGATACGCACAGGGCCGGGGCGCAATGGATGACGCATCTGACTCCACCTACCTGTTTGAAATGCAGCTCACAGCTTCTTCACACACCCCAATTAATCTTTCTCATTGTCCTGAAGCCGGCATACGGTTTGAATTCCCGATCTGCGGGAATGGGGATCTTTTCACTGTCTCACGTCAGTCAATGTCCCTGAGAACATCGGAGTCAATTCACAGCGCTGTCAGATGAGGGGAAGCTGAAATAGCCCCACACGCTGCTCACGGGCACATTTTACTTTCCCCAACTCACCGCCTCAATCACTGCGGCTCCTGGGAGTGGAAAGGAAACAATCACCAAAACCCAGTCTTAGCCTTGTGAATCTTCAGAAATTCAGCAAACGTTCATCCCTTCGGATTTTCTATCCTGGACTGAGAGGGTAGGGTTTTGTCACTCTTTTGTAGGACATTGCAAGTGGATGTTTTGCAGAAAAGCACCACAATGCAATCTGATTAATCAGGACCTGGATGTTTTCGGTCTTTGAATGTAAGTGTTCTGCTCCAGAACTTTGTTATTCACAGTTTATAATACTTATCTTCCCAGTCCCCTGTATCATTTATCAAAAATGTTTCAGTTGCGTCTTGTAATCCTTTCACTGTCTGCTAATGAGGATAGCGTTTCCGTGTTTTACCTAAATTATCTTGACGTTGCATCCTCAAGCCTCAAGCTAATTTCACGAGAAACCTTCTCCAGTTCAAAAGCCAACTGTTAATGATGGCTCTGTTTCTTGTCACGTATCCAATTTCAGATCGATGTTGTTAATGTCCCTTTTATTCCTTCAGATCTAGGTTTCGCTCACAGGGCTAGAACAGAACTGTCACCAAATACATTTACCAATCTACATTCATCCTACCGATTGTATTAGCATCATCAACACTTCTCATCAAAATAACTCGAGAGACTTTCATCACAATTTTCTGTGAACAGATCCACATTAGCTTTGCTGAATGAACCCCAAATTTCTTGAAGTGGCTCCTTATTTTCGGCCCTGATTATTAATGAGAATGGATCCTTCCCACCCGCTCTATCTCTCATCAATGTGTGTAGTTCAGTTCGATCTCCCAATCAGCCTCCTCTGTCCTGATCAAATCCAGGGGAACAGGGTACGTTGGGGCTATGGTGCGGACAGGACAAGCCCAGTACTCACCTTTCCTGTTAGAACCATTCCATGAGAAATTTTAGACCACAACTTTGGGCGTGTAGTTGTTGCCGAACACTTAAGGTGTTGGCGTAGAGATCCTTTGGAGCTCCCCCGCTCAAGGTGGTAACCTGCTGACTATGCTTTCTTCGCTGGCGATTTTAAATGACTTCCTGTTGGTTACATTATCGCTCAAACTTCACAAAACCCGTCTCAATAAAGTCCCGTTTTCTCATGTCTGGGAATTGATTGCCATGCAGGAACCTCGGGTTCTAAACAAACAACGTATCAGCCTCACAACGTCAGCTCTGTTTACCTTTCCACAGATGCTGCTCGACCTGTTGGCTTTCTGCAGTATTCTCTGTGTTTATTAGGCACAAGTGCTGCTTTTCATTCAAGAACTTCAATCCCTGTCCTCTGGTAACTGACTCTGGTCAGTGGCAATTGATTCTTCTGATCATTAATCTGCCCATTCCCATCGCTTCTTCTCCCATCATTACCAACAGCCCCAGGAAATCTCCAGTTAACCTTCTTTGCTCCGAAGCGAACATTCCCAAACTTGGGAATGTCTCCCCAAAATGGAAATTCCACATCCCTGGACATGACGCAAGGCGTACAATTGGGAAGAGATTTTGGCAAAATATTGTCAGTTAGGAAATGGAAAAATGTTCATGAAGCAAAACAGAAATCCCAGTCTCCAGCTTTGTGAATCTTTAGAAACTCTTTGGGAAGCGTATTTAGAGGTGAATGAAAGATGAACTGTCCGACTGAGTAGAAAGGCTCGAAGGGCGACGGCCCGGAATAAGAAAGCTAGTTCCTCCTGAGATGGATGTGTCTCCAGCCTGTCCCCGGTTTCTCCACAATAAATCTCCCAGGCTTTATTATGGAAAAGTAAAACTGATAGACGACAATTGTAATTCTCGGCGGGGAGGCTGAATTATGAATTCACTAATAGCCTCCCCTAAGCGATGGCGCAGGGCATGTCATTGCCTGTCTTTGTGGCGCAATTGGTCAGCGCGTTCGGCTGTTAACCGAAAGGTTGGTGGTTCGAGCCCACCCAGAGGCGATGAGCTTTTGGTTGCCTCTCTCTTTAACACGCCACCCTGTTCCCTGGCCAACATCTCTGTCTCAGGCATGCAGCAGTGTTCCAGCAAAGCTCAGCTCCAGATGGAAGACCAACGCCTCATTTTCCATTTGGAATCCTACAGCCCTCCAGTCTTCAATATCGAGTTCAATATTATTTGGACCCGAACACCCCCATGCTCTTGACCCCTACCACACCCACACGAGACCGTGTTATCACATCGTCTGCTGTTACACACGACTTATTGTTAGCCAGGAATAGTCTCCATGAACAGTTAGTCACCCTCCGACACAGATCGTTATTCACTCCTTTGTCCCTCCAATGTTCTCCCTCTGAACTGGTTGCAAAGAGAGCAATGTGGACTGATATCCCTGAGCTAGCTCTTTGTCCCATCTCCAGGAACAGGGTTCTCTCCACTGGCGGATAATTAAACCACTTTGTTGTTGCGTTGACGTGAGGAGATTGTGTAAATATAAACTTTTTCTAAATTCCCACCTTTCGTTGATTGAACTGTGAGTTCACTCTGAATCACAATACGTGTCACAGTGCATTTGGAGGCCCACCTCAGCTCTGCTGGTTCTGCACAGCAAGTAAATGAGAGTTTCTATTCGTATCATTCTCTTGCCTTCTCCCTGTAAATCTCCACATTGTTACTTTGGACATGACCACCGAATTCCGTTTTGTGTTCTTCAATCTGCCTCCTTGTCACGGTCAGACAGGGACAAGAAAGTGTTCTTCCTAATGTCAGTTTTACTTTTTTTTCCAAATGCCTTGAAATCTCTGCCAATTTTTTGGGAAATTGAAAGGATTCTCATTCCTGCACACGAGGCTGAATTGATGTAATTCTAACGTAAAGGACTGCGGATGCTGAGAATCCGAGACACAAAGAGGAGCTGCTGGAGAAACTCAGCAGGTTTGGCAGTACCTGTGGGAGAAAACAGAGTTCTGAAATATTGTCTCTGATTCTCTTTCCACCGATGCGGAGTTGCTCCTGGAATTTCTGTTTTTGCTTTTAACTGAAAATTTATTTCATCTTTCGTGATGAAACAACCAGACTCGCCATGTGCAGATATGTTCCCCTTTCGAAACCTGTGAAGTGATTGTATTCAAACACACCCAGCAATAACTCACTCTTTCTCAGCTCCACAGGCAGAGAGACCAGGTAAATGAAGCTGTCAGTGTGGTTCTTTATTCGTGGGTCGAGTGGTTAATACGATGGATTTGAGATCGATTGCGGTTTCCCCAGCAGGTGTGAACCTTGCCGATTACAGTTGAGAAATGTCGTCAAAAAGAAAGGAAAACTGTTCCCCGGTTTCTTATTTAAGATTCAAATCAGTGGAGGGGTTGGAAATCTGCAACCCACTGCCTGTCAGGGTGGAACAATCAGATACCCACAGGGCTACTTTTGAGGCTATGCGCCAAGTGTTTGGAAATGAGACTAGAACAGTGAGGGGCGTGAAGTCGTGATCGAAATGAAGCAGGCACCTGAGGACGAAGGTGTTTTATTTGCCAGTGAAAGATACTGCTTCACAAAGTTGGGACTATGGAAGGGAGGCAGTGATGGTGATTATCTTTGGCTATTGTGAATGTTCCCATTGCTGCGCATGTCCGTGTTAACGTCAGAACTCTGCAGCATGGTGGCGTCAGGTACGCACAGGGCCGGGGCGCAATGGATGACGCATCTGACTCCACCTTCCTGTTTGAAATGCAGCTCACAGCTTCTTCACACACCCCAATTAATCTTTCTCATTGTCCTGAAGCCGGCATAAGGTTTGAATTCCTGTTCTGCGGGAATGAAAATCTTTTCACTGTCTCGCGTCAGTAAATATCCCTGAGAATATTAGAGTCACGTCACAGCGCTGTCAGATGAGGGGAAGCTGAAATAGCCCCACACGCTGCTCATGGACAGATTTTACTTTCCCCAACTCACCGCCCCAACCACTGCGGCTCTTGGGAGTGGAAACGGAACAAACACCAAAACCCAGTCTCAGCTTTGTAACTCTTCATGAAATAAGAAATCTGTTCATCCCGTTGGATCTTCCATCCTGGGCAGACAGCGTTGATTTGAAATGGCTGTCCAGTCAGTGCCGATTCGTTTTAGCTGAATAAAATCTTCCTTATCTCATCCCAGCATTTCTTGCCACAGAGAACTGTGCGGCAGAGTTCATGTGTATATTTCCTTGTATGGTATTTTGTAAATAACATTCGTCTGCTGGTTGTTTGTATAGGGTATACCAGGTTCATTTGCGGCTGTTTAAGTGTGTTGGTAGGTTTGTGGGCTACCATGATGCTGAGAGCGTTGAGTTGTCTGGACATCATTACCTAGATGTCTTTTATGTAAAGTAATGTAGCTAGGGTTTCTGCACACGTTGTGTCTGCTTGTGTCAGCTTGTTGATGTGAAATCGGCACACTGGGTTTACTGGGTTGGCAAAAGTGCGGATTGCAGATGCTGGAAACCAGAGTTTAGATCAGAGTGGTGCTGGAAAAGCACAGCAGGTCAGAGAGCTTCCGAGGAGCAGGAAAGTCGACGTTTCGGGCAAAAGCCCTTCATCAGGAATAGAGGCAAGACGCCTCCAGGGTGGAGAGATAAATTGGGGGTGGGGGTGTGCTGGGCCGAAGTTAGCAAAGAGTACAATAGGTGAATGGGGGTGGGGATGGAGGTGACATGTCAGCGAGGAGGGTGGAGCGGATAGGTGGGAAGGGAGATTGGCAGATAGGACAGCTCATGAGGATAGCGCTGTGCTGGAAGTTTGGAACTGAAGTAAGGTGGGGGAGGGGAAATGAGGAAACTGGTGAAGTCCACATTGACGGCCTGGGTTCGAATTTATCCGAGGCGGAAGATGGGGCGTTCTTCCTCCAGACATCGGGTGGGGAGGGAGCGGCGATGGAGGAGGCCCAGGACCTGCATGTTCTCGGCAGAGTGGGAGGGGGGTGTTGAAACGTTGGGCTATAGAGCGATGGGGTTGATTGTTGCGGGTGTCCTGGAAATATCCACTCAAGCGCCGTGACTTGACACTGCGAGGAGTGTCCAGCCTCCCCAATGTAGAGGAGACCGCATTGGGAGCAATGGACACAAGAAATGACATTGTTGGATGCACAGGTGAAAGCTTGCTGACGACCGCGGCCGAGGTTCGATTTCCGGGCAGGGAAGTAATTTTTAGTAGAGCTGATAGCATACATCCGCATCTCTCTGGTGGTCGATTGCTTAGTGTTTGGCGCTTTTACCGCCGCGGCCCGGGTTCGATTCCCGGTCAGGGAAGCCATTGCTAGGGGTGCAGGCGACCCGTTCTTCTTAAATGCGCTGTGCAATTATTTATAGTCGTTCTTGGGTGCTGCAGTGTTTAGTGGTTCGTTGAAATAGTGTCCTGATTCAGGCTTGTTTGTATGTGTAGGGATGATTGCTTCTGCAGTTAAGTTCTTGGTTCGTGTGAGTTGTTTTCCTGTAGACGCTGTTTTGAATTTACCATTGACTGTTCGCTCTACTGTGACATCGAGAAATGGCACTTTGTTGTTGTTCTCCTCTTTTGGAATTTTATGTCAGCGAGGATATTGTTGATGTTGTTGTCGGTTTCCTCTAATTTGTTTCATTTTTTGATGTCAAAAGTGTCATCACTGTAGCGTACCCAAAGTTTGGGTTGTATCCTTGGAAGGGCTGTTTGTTCGAGTCTCTGCATTATTGCGTCTGCTGGGAATCCTGATACTGGTGGTTTCATGGGTATTTCGTTGATTTGTTTGTAGGGCTTGTTACTGAATATGAAGTAGGTGGTAAGGCACAGTTGCACGAGGTTGACAGTGCTATCCTTGCTGTTGAAGTTGGTACTGTGTTTGTGTCTTTCGTTCTTCGAGTAGGGTCTTCAGTTTTCTTTGGCCACGTTGATGTTAATGGATGTGAACAGGGCTGTTATGTCAAAGGACAACATTATTCCATCCTCTTCTATCTTAGTGTCTTTGGTGTTCAGGAATTCTTGGATGGAGTAAATGGAGTGGCGTGTATCTTCGACTTGATGTTTTCGTCTTCAGTGGAGGCCTTTGACTAGTCTGTATATTGGTGTTCCAAATGGTGAGACTGTGGGCCTGAGGGGGGCTCCTGGTTTGAAAAGGAGAACAACAACAAAGTGCCATTCTAAAATGTCACAGTAGAGCGAACAGTCAATGGGGAACTTCAAACTGGATTCTACAGAAAAACAACACACAAACCAAATACTTAACCACAGAAGCAATCGTCCCAAAACCCACAAACGAAGCTGCATCAGGACATTATTTCAACGAGCCACTACACACTGCAGCACAGAGAAACTACGAAAAGCGCAAGAGAAATACGTATATAGTGTAATTAAGGAGAACGGATACCCAATAAACCCAGTCCTCTGATTTCTCATTGATGCTTCCAAGCTGACTCTCAAAAATTCGGTTTGTCCCTCCAATCTTTCCTGTTTGTTTTTTGTGGGTTTTGAAAGCTTTCCCAATCCTCTGACTGAGTATTGAAGTTGGAAAGTTCTGTTGTGGCTGTTCAGGACATTGGTTAGACCACTTTTGGAATATTGTGTGCAATTCTGGTCTCCCTCCCATCAGAAGGATACTGTGAAAATTGAAAGGGTTCTAAAGCACCAGTGGGTCCACAGAGGGGAAGAGGCCCTTCTGCTGCCCTGCGTATGGGAAGGCCTTCAGTGATTCCTCTGCCCTGCTGACGCACCAGCTGGTCCACACCGGGGAAGGCTGTTCTCCGTCCCCAAGTGCGAGATGGCCTTCAGCAGGTCTTCCCACCTGTTGAGACACCAGTGGGTCCACACAGAGGAGAGGCCATTCTTCTGCCCCGAGTGCAGGAAAGGATTTGCTCTTTCCTCCGATCTGCCAGCCCATTGGTGGGTCCACATGGGAGAGAGGTCGTTCAGTTGCCCTAAGTGCAGCAAGGCCTTCAGCAATTCCTCAGGCCTGCTGAGGCACCAGTCCGTCCACACCGGGGAGAAGCCGTTCTGCTGCCCCGAGTGTGGGAAGGGCTTTATCCGCTCCTCCAGCACCAGTTGGTCCACACGGGGACGGGGGCGGGGAGGCCATTCTGCTGATCTGAGTGCGGGAAGGCCTTCAGCAATTCCTCCACCCTGCTGAAACACCTGTGTGTCCTTCAGCAGTGGGAGGCCCTTCAGCTGGCCCGAGTGTGGGAAGAGGTTCATGTTTGCTTGCAACTTGCGGAAGCACCAGCGGGGGCACTGATGCTCATTGAGCCGGGGACTGCACATTGCCACTGAAATGATCCAAAGAAACCTAAGACTGCAAGACTATCGGAGTAGAAGTTAAGTAGGCTATTGGGCCCGTCGAGTCTACTCTGCCATTCGTTCGAGACAAAATTAGTGCAGCTGAGATTAGCTACAGGAAACAGGCCATTTGTCCCAACAAGTCCACACCGACACTCGGAAGAGTAACCCATCCAGACCCATTTCCCTCTAACTGATGTACGAACTCTATGGGCAATTAAGCATGGCCAATCCACATGACCAGCACATCTTTGGTTTATGTAAGAAGACAGGATCACCCAGAGAAAACCCATGCAGACACTGGGAGAATGTGCAAACTCCTCACAGACAGCCATCCAAGGCTGGAATCAAACCTGGATCCCGGGCGCTGTGAGACTGCAGTGGTAACCACTGAGCCACTACATATTGCAACCCGAAGTTGCAAGCAGGAGTTTGGGAGAATACAGCAAGCCAGGCAGCACCAGCATGTGGAGTAGTCAGCGTTTTGGGTACTAACCCTTCTTCAGGACTGAAACGTTGACTTCTCCATGAGAAACGATTTACGGGAATGATGCTGGGGGTTGTAGGGTTTGAGCTCCAGGGAGAGGCTGAATAGGCTGGAGCTGTTTTACCTGGAGCATCGGAGGCAGAGGAGTGATCTAATAGAGGTTACAAAATCTTGAGGGGCATGGACAGGGTAATAGACAAGGTCTTTTCTCTGGGGTGGGGGAGTCCAGAACTAAAGGGCATAGGTTTAGAGTGAGAGGCGAAATATATTAAAGAGACATCGTCTTCATGCAGGGGGTGGTACATATATGAAATGAGATGCCAGAGTATATAGGTCAGGTGCTGTCAAATGGGACTAGATTAATTTAGGATATCAGGTCAGCATGGACAAGTTGGACCAAAGGGTCTGTTTCCATGCTGTACGTGACTTTGACTACTGGTCCTGATGTAATTTTAAAATAGAGTCCAAGTAAATTTGAATAGTTCAATCTTATTGAGCTCACTTCCTGAAAAGTTTCAAATGAATCATCTGAGCGATACTGTTTAAACATGCTAAGTTAGACAAAGTATCCCATCAAGTTCAAGATAAACACAGAGTTGAAGACGGCAGAAGTCAGAACACCAAGGGGAGCAAAACTGATCACAATATTCCAGGTGCCACCTCATCAACGTCCTGTATAACTACAACATAACTTGCCAACATCTATACTCAATTCTCTAATTGATGAAGGCCAGTGTGCTGAAACCTTTCTTCATTGCCTTGTGCACCGATGTTGTCAGAGATATAGGACCTACTTTAAACTGATCCACAATCCAGCTGCTGGGTGCCCAGAAGCAGAGTAGTGCTGCGTGAGTGTGCTGGGCACACAACCCAGAGGTCGATGGGTCAAAATCCTGTGATGCTATTGCTCGATGTCTTCGTAAGCTGTTTTCATTTACAATGTTGCTCTGTTCTGTATCTTGCCTTTGCATCTGCTTCCCAAAGCTTCTTCAGTGGAGGAGTGGCAGCTGGAGCCCTGGAGTTCAACGATTCGCCGGAGCTTGAGGAAGGTCCAAGCTCCAAGAAGCGGGGAGTAAGGCTGGAGGCTGGATTTGCTCAAGGCTTGTATTTTTAACTAATTTAAATGGTACCTCCTGTATGGGGCTATGTTTTACATTAAAACCGGAGGATCATATCAGAGTGTTTATATTTAGCAGCGGTAGTTGGTAAAATACACTCTCTGGAGGAGCACCTTCTATGATGCTGCATTTCTTGCCTTCTGCCCTTCCCCCATTTCTTATCTCCCATCTTGATTTTATATTTTTTTGGTCAAATTTGATTTCATATTAATCAGACTTTGTATTGACTGTGTGCTATTAATTTGTTTCTTCGAAAATTGTAAGTCAAAATTAATGGTGTAGTTTCATTTCTGATGTCAGAGTTTGACATTGAATGTGCAGATGTGAATACCAGTAAGCTGTGAAAATACATCAAGAACTTGTGGTTTTGAACAAAAAGAGCAGTTCATTGATATTCATGGCATTGTCTCATTTGGGAGTGATGATTCAAATCTGACCAACGAAACGTTTCATGCAGTCACCCAATTTAATTAAATTTTTCTTTAATTTAATTAAAGAAAATAACTCTGGCAGGCTACGATTTATGCAATCTATTTATAAGATTATGTCCATTGCTCGCAATATGGTCTCATCCACATTCGGGAAACTGGACGCCAATGAGCGGAACGTTTCAGGGAACAACTCTGGGACACTAAAACTAAACCACCGACGTTCTGTGGCTGAACTCTTTAACTCCCCCTCCCATTCCGCCAAGGACATGCAAGTCCTGGGCCTCCTCCACTGCCAAACTCTTGCTACCTGACGCTTGCAGGAAAAAACACCTCACCTTCTGACTTGGGACCCTCCAAATACATGGTATCAATGTAGATTTCATCAGTTTCCTCATTTCCTCTCCCCCACCTTGTCCCACATCCAACCTTCCAATTCGACACCAACCTCTTGACCTGTCATACCTGTCCAGCTTGCTTCTCACCTATTTGCTCCACCTTCATCTCTGACCTATTACCATCAATCCCTACCTCCATCTACCTATTGCACTCCCAGCTACCTTCCCTGCAGCCCCATTTCCTTCCCATTTATCTCTCAGCCCCCTTGGAACACCCTTTCTTCCTGGTGAAGAGCTTATGCTCTAAACCAAGACTGTGATGAAACACCATCCTCAACAAATAGGAAATAGCTCCCAAGTCAGGTTTCATTCCCTCTTCTGTTTCCCAGTTCTTTCAGAAATAAGATATGTCTTTTTCTTCCACGAGAAAGTGATTTTCCACTTTGCGCTGTCTGAAGAGTGTTGCCACATTATGACTTCAGCCACCGTTTAAGAATCCTTTCAACCTGTTTTTCTAACAATTGTGGAGGTGACCAAAAGCAAACATTTCACTCCTCCTCAATGTACCATTTCTCCTCCTATGAGCCACTTTGTCATGTTGTCTGTGTTACAAGCAGCCGAGTGGACTTGGTTTCTGAATTGAACTTTGGCCATTGAAGTGATCAGAATTAATATCTATCGATGGATAGCTGTGTCTGCACTAACTATAATTATCCACCAATATAATGTCTTTTGTTCCACCAAATGATCTGTGTTTATATTGCAGTCGGATGTCGAAAATCATCCCAGAGATCTTCACGTTATTATAGTTTACTGTGGCCATAACAGCATTGCGCGGCAGTTTGATGTGACTCAAACTTGGATGGAAAGAATGTAGATTGATGAGAAGTCAAAATGGCAGAGTCTCTGGCCACAATCGATGTGTCTGGCTTGATTATATGAGGGCCGGCTCTTCAAGAGCAACTTCCACTCCATCACTTCAACCAGCAAGAGGAGATAAGTGTAAACACAACATTCCAACTGTGACATTTTCGCATTGCTTCGATGTTATTGATCAAAATCCTGGAACTCGCTCCTGAACCTTTATTATAGACCACATCATATTTGTGAAGCAATTTAAGAGGCAGCTCACCACCACTTTTTCAAGGACAGTTTGGCAAGACTTGCTTGCAGAGCCAATGATATGCACAAGATATTGGAAACAGTCTAATCGTATGGATAGATGATTGGCTAACCAATGATACAGGAGGGATAAGGGACATATTCAGGATCGCACCTTATAACTAGCAACGTGCCACAGGGATCAGTGCTGGGGCAAAACGTATTTACAATATGTATATGAATTACTTGGATAAGTAAAGTGAATGTACTATTGCCAAGACTGCAGTAGAGACAGTTGATTAGAATGCCGGTGGTGAGGATGACATGAACTCTTCAGCGAAGTTCAGTGAGTAATAGGGAAGGCAAAAGGGAGATTGACCTTTAAACGGAGTAAAAAGAAGGGAGGTTATAGTGAACCTCCGCCTGGAGGTTTTGATTGAAAGTGCAGTGAAGATTCAACCAGCTGACAGTGGATCTGAATCACATGTAGATCAGACCAGGTTTAGAACATAGAACATAGAACATAGAACATAGAAGAATACAGCGCAGTACAGGCCCTTTGGCCCTCGATGTTGCGCTGATCCAAGCCCATCTAACCTACACTAGCCCACTATCCTCCATATGCCTATCTGCCCGCTTAAATGCCCATAAAGAGGGAGAGTCCACCACTGCTACTGGCAGGGCATTCCATGACTCACGACTCGCTGAATAAAGAACCTACCCTTAACATCTGTCATATACCTACCACCCCTTAATTTACAGTTATGCCCCCTCGTAATAGCTGACTCCATACGTGGAAAAAGGTTCTCACGGTCAACCCTATCTAAACCCCTAATCATTTTGTACATCTCTATCAAGTCACCCCTAAATCTTCTTTTCTCCAATGAAAACAACCCCACAGGGGTTTGGATAGCAGGAAACCAGATAAGTTTTTACAACAAACCACAACGATTTCATCATTAGACTCTTAATTCCAGATTTATACTGAATTCAGAATCCACCATCTGCCGTGGCAGGTTTTGAACCCAAGTCCCCAGAACATTGCCTGGGTGAATGGTCTGATGACAATAAAGTCGGCCATATTGCGTTCAAAGGTAACAAAGGAGCAAGAGGTTTCAGCAGCTGCTAAGTTGTTGATATTACACAAGGGAACATCAGCACTCTCAGTAATGGCACATACTGAAGCCATGGACCTGTATCAGAGGTACGTGGTCGGGAACCATAAGAAATAGGAACAGGAATACGCAATCTCAAAGATGGGTGTGCTCAGGTAGAAGTACCCTCCACTCCCACAACCAAGTCTGCATTCACTTCAATTACAGATGCCATCTAAAACTGCCAGGACAAGGACAGCATGTGATTACAATCAGAATAAAGCTTCCTCTACTTTTAAATTGAAAGTGAAGCTACCTCAACACTATCCCAACAAGCACTGCCAAGACAGAGACATCATTGGGTTCGATACAGAATAAAACTCCTTCTGCACTTCCACATTCATACAGTCCCAGGACAATGACAGCAAAGGGTTAAATAAACAGTAGAGCTTCTTCCATTATGACTAACACTTAGTACGTTCTACACCAATCCTCAAGGAAAATTAGGAACTGAGACTATTATCTGGTACTGAGTTCACACATCCTAATGGGAATGTCAGCAACAGAAAATCATGTAGTGAAACACTGATAAAACACAAACAATATACAACAAAACTAGACTGTTATTGGGATCACACACATTGAAACGACAGGCGACATAGTCCCTGCAATGATCCGAATGTGAGCTAAACAACTTTCTCACTTGAATAATATTCTCGAAGAATGCAATATCCACTCACTGCTGTCTATTCAGTTCCTCTGCTCTCGTTGAGGACTGAGTTGCGGCTGACCACATGGTGGCGTGGGGTCAAGAGTTTAGAGAGTTAAGGTCAACTTGGATTGAGGGCATCCTGTGTCATGCCAGTGAGGTCGAGGGTCACTGATTTACTCAACTTATAATCGGGGACAAGGGGATGTCAGGCTGGGCTTGCATCAGTTTGAGTTCAGAAGAAACAGATGATCTGATGGAGCTGTGTAACATCTGGAGAGGACTTAATGTAAATGTAATGTCCACTCATTTCGAGCGAGAGACGAGCCTCTCATTTAAGATAGGAGAGTTTTGTTTTTTTCTCAAGTGTTCTCGTGTCTTTGAAATTCACTTTTTTAGATAGCAGCATGTGGTGGTGGCACGGTGGTTAGCACTGTTGCCTCACGGCATCAGTGACCTGGATTTGATCCCACCCTCGGGCCGATTCTCTGTGTGGAGCTTGCACGTTCTCCCCTTGTGTCTGCGTGGGTTTCCTCTGGTGCTCTAGCCTCCTCCCACAGTCCAAAGGATGAGCAGGTGAGGTTGGATTGACCATGGAAGATGCTGGGTTACAGGGATAGGGTAACGAACTGGGTCTGAGTGGGACGGTCAGTCAATGTTGACTCGATGGGCTGAATGGCCTACTTGCACGCAATTGACCGATATCAATCGACAGTATGCACTTGATTTATGGTTACCGACATCAAATTACATTAGTGGTTTGTTATTTCATTTCTTACGCTATCGTATTCAACCAAATACAGCATCTAGAAACTTGCTTAATTACAATGTCCAATATCTGCAGAGCACTTTTTCTTTTTGTCACGACCATTATCTTGAACTCTGACGTGTGACCTCTTCATTGCTGTCAAATTCCTTATTTGTCCCTACATTGTCATGTTTTTACTTTGTCGAATGTCTTCCTGGCTTTTGCAGTTAAGATCCTATATTTCGCCCTCGTCAACACTTTCCCTTCCAATTCTGTACTAAGGAATTCATGAAAAACCTCAGAGTGTGGTGAGACTGTGGAACTCACTACCATAGTGAACAGTTGGGGTGAAAGACATTGCAACTAAGGGTAAGCAACCCAATACAAATGAGTGTTACTGTCACCGGATTCACAACACAGTGAAATTAAAACACGCAATGTCCCTCAATTTCTCAACTGTTCTGAACCAGACTTGATGAAGAACAGATCTTGCACGTCAACATTATAATTTAAATAAAAACCAACAAATTACAAATACGGCAACTTTGCTAGGGCAAAGTTAAAGTAGATAATCTAATTAATAGCAATGATTTAAACCCTTTGTTCAATTCCCCCACCATCTCAGAGACAGAAACTTAAGCGGCAAATTAAGAAATATTTTTTTTTTAAACGTACCAATTCAAACAAACAGTTTCCAACAATGGATTGCCAAGCCTTTGTGCAATCCTTGGACTATGAGCTTTTCACAGACACGTAACTGGAAATCTAATTGAAAAGTCCGTGCTGAATGTGAATAGACACCCGAAATTATTCAGCCATTTCTTACAGGCTTGGACTCTTTCCCAGAAAGAGCCAACAATTCTTTAAATTAACAGTAGAATCTAGAGAGAACAGCTCCTGGGCTCAACAAGCAGCAACGCCCAATGGAAGCAAAGTTGGCGGCGGGGCAGAGCGGGGCAAGGCCATAAAACAAAAAAAGCCCACTGACTCTCCCACTGCACACACACTGTCAGAATGCACAGGGGCTCAGTCCTGGGAGTGACCCACAGCAGTTTCATCAAGAGAACCACACTTAATGAACAGATCTTGCACACCAGAATCATAATTCAAACAAAAACAAACAATTATGAATGCCGCAAATTTACTAGGGCAAAGTTAAACAAGATAATCCAGTTAATAGCAATGATTTAAGCCTTTTGATCAAGTCCTCCACCATCTCATAGACAGAAACGGAAGGTGTAAATTAAGGAAGAGAATTTTTAAAATTATCAATTCAAGCAAACAGTTTCTAACAAGCCGTTGGGCAATCCTTCGATGATGAGTTGTTCACAGGCACATAACCATAAATTTAATTTCAAAGTCACTGCTGAATGCAAATGGACACCCTGAAGTATTCAGCTATTTCTTACAGACTGGGACTCGTTCCCAGACAGAGCCAATAATTCTTTAACTGGACAGAAAATAACTAGAGTGAACAGCTCCTGGGCTCAACGAGGAGCAGCACCCATTGGAAGCAAAGTTGCGGGGGTGGGGGAGCACGACGGCATAAAGCAAAAAAATCCGACCAACTTTCCCACTATAAGCACTGTCAGAATGGGCAGGGGTTCAGTTCTGGCAGTGACCCACAGCAGTTTCATCCCAAGAATCAGATTGTTGGGAGCACTGGTGTGCCCGCTGGTGCTTCTGCAAGGTGCAGGATGATGAGAACCTCCGCCTGCACTCGGGGCAGGTGAACTGCCTCTCCCCGGTATGGCCCCGCCTTTGCCTCAGCTGGTGGGAGTTATTGCTGAAGGCCTTCCCGCACTCTGGGCAGGGGAAGGGCCTCTCTCCCGTGTGGACCCGAAGGTGGGATGCCTGGGTAAAGCACTTCCTGCACTTGAGGCAGGGGAACGGCCTCTCCCCGGTGTGGACCCGCTGGTGCCTCAGCAGGGCAGAGGTATAATTGAAGGCCTTTCCGCACTTGGAGCAGCTGAAGGGCTTCTCCAATATGTGGACCCGGCCGTGGGTCAGCAGGACGGAGGAATAACTGAAGGCCTTCCTGCATTCGGGGCAAGCGAATGGCCTCTCGCCTGTGTGACCTGCGGGTGGCTCTGCAGAAAGTAGGAACTGCTGAAGGTCTTCCCGCAGTTGGGACATCTGAAGGGCCTCTCCCCCGTGTAGACCCCCTGTTGCCTCAGTAGGCGGGAGGAATTGCTGAAGCCCTTTCCGCATTCAGAGCAGGAGAACGGCCTCTCCCCGGTGTGACTATGCCCATGAGGCTCCAGGTCAGATGGGAAACGGAAGCCTTTCCCACAGTCGCCACACTTCCATAGTTTCTCCACGGGACGGGATTCATTGGGTTTCTCCATGAATGAAGCTTCACCTGCACACAAACGCGTGGACAGCACCTCTCTGCCGTGAATTCCTCTTCCTAGTCTGTATAACATTTTCTGGCACCACAATCAGAGTGCTGCAGCAGTAGGGTCTCTCTTCCAGTCTCACTGATGCTGAAAACGCACTGAAACAGGAACTAAAAAGCTTGGTTCCTTCTCACAGAATCATAGTCAAAAATTGTTATTGTCCCGATGGATTCAGTGACTGTCAGACATTGACGTGAATTTGAGGACTGCAAATGCTGGAGAGTCAGAGTCATAATGCAATGCTGGAAAACCACAGCAGATCAGGCAGCATCTGAGGAGCAGTCGAGTCAATGTTTCAGGCAAAGCCCTTCAGCTATTGATTTTGAAACTTCCGTCTTCAGATCTTCAAATCATCTGTAAAAAGAGATTACAAAAATCATCACTGTCAGTCCAGGTTAGAAATTCCAAACAAGCAATTTTACTTTACGCAGAACATTCTTTTCTTTTCCCACAAAATTGAAAGCACCATCCCACCTCCTCTCACCCCTCTATTCTCACTCCGCTCAAACTAATTCTCCCGATGGTACTGATTCAGGATCTTACAGAGACCGAAAAGTGAAAACATCAATACAGACACCTCTGAATTTTGGATACCTCCACCTGAAAGTTAGTATCTTTCACGATATCTAGGAGTGAGTAAGTCTGATTTTGGGAAGCAAACAAAAGTGTCAATTCAGGATGAACTTTCAATGCAGCTTCTTGAGAAACAACCAGACACGAAATGATTAATCTCTGGGGAGGTGGAAGTTGGGAGTTGGGGGAAATGAGATATCAAGGCATTGGCACCGACAGAAACTGAACATACAGGCATGGCAAACATTACGGGCAAGCCAGAGTCATAGAGATACACAGCACAAAAACAGGTCCTTCAGTCCAACTCATCCGTGCCGACCAGATTCCCTAAATTGATCTCGTCTCATTTTCCAGCACGTGGCCCATATCCCTCTGAACTCTTCCTATTCATATGCCCATCCGGATGCCTTTTAAATGTTATAATTGGACCGACATCCACTACTTCCTCCGGCAGATCATTCCTTACACTTGCCTCACTCACCCCAAATATATTACCCTCCTGTTCTGAACGTCTCCCATCCCAGGGAAATTACCTTGTCTATTTACCCTATCCATGCCGCTCATGACTCGACAAACGTCTGTGAGGTCACCCCCTCAGCCTCTGGTATACCGGGGAAAACAGCTCAAGCACTGCGTTTACTTTTAGCTTCACACTCACTGAACCTTCCTCCCGTGTAAAACATTGTTTCCCTCCCCAACACTGTACATGGGAAAAGCCAAGAGTTCTGAGACTCTGGAGTTGGGGGAATGCCACATATAATTCCTACAATGTGGAAGCACGCCATTCAGCCCAACAAGCCCACGCTGACCAGCCAAAGTGTAACCCATGCAGACACATCCCCCTATCCCATTACTCGACATTTATTGCACACTGTGGGCCCATCTAGTATGGCCACCTCAGCTGAAACTGCACATCGTTAGATTTTGGGAGGAAACCAGAGCGCCCGGAGGAAACCCAACCCACGCAGACAAGGCAGGGAGAATGTGCAAATTCCACACAGATAGTCGCCCCAAGGCTGGGATTGAATGCGGATTCTTGGTGCGGTAAGGCAGCAGTGCTAACCACTGAATCATCGTGCTACCTACGTCTGCAGAAAGAGGTGGGGACTGGGAACTTTGTTAATTGTACCACACAGTGGATTGTTGAATAAGGTTAAATCTCACGGGACCCAGGGAGAGCTAACCAACTGGGTACGAAATTTAGAAGCGCATTGTTGTAGATGCTGGAATCCTTCCAGAAAACAACAAATGCTGGAGATCACAGTGGGTCAGGCAGCGCTGTGCTACTCTATGACTGGATAGTGTGGGTATCGAGATGATGTTTCCACTAGGGAGAAGCGTTGAGGATGCCAAGTCATTGAGGGCATTTAAGAAGAGATAGGTTCTTGATTAGTAAGGGGTCAAGGGTTATGAGGAGAGGGCAGCAGAATGGGATGGAGAAACATATCAGCCATGATCGACTGGTGGAGTAGACTCGATGGACTAAATGGCCTCATCCTGTTGCTGTGTATTATGGTCTTAAAGCTGGGCAGGTGACTTCAGGGGTTCTCACAAATTATTTCAGAATCCTGAAGAGGAGTTGTTGGACTCGAAACTTTAACTCTGCTTTCTCTCCACATATGCTTCCAGTCCTGCTGAGTTTTTCCAGTGTTCTCAGTTTTTGTTTCAGATTTCCAGCATCCACAGTTCTTTGTCTTATTTATCACAGTCATTTCTTGCCCTTCCCAAGTGTCTGGAACTTCATCTCTCTGATCTACAAACTGTACACTTACCATAGAAATGACCACTACCTCCTTATTAGAGGAGATCGCTTTGTTGCAAAATGATTGTTCAATTCTGTGACCAAAATTATTGCATTCGTCATTACTTACACCAGGGACTCTCAATATCTCAGGCAAGAACACAGCCAGATTGTACATTTATGTGATTTGACACATTTCCCTATTCCCTACTTTACCAGCATGTTGCTGGGAATGGAGGATTTGAGTTAAGAAGAAGGTGGGACATTTTTCCAACGGAGCCTAGCAAGTTGAGAGATAACTTTGTAGAGATTTTTAAAATCAGGAGGTGTACAGCTAAGGTGTCATTTCCAGGAGGCTAAGAATATTTTATTGCTCCAGAAGGTGTAAAAGGGTGTCAAAGCTTCAGCAGAAATCAAGCAGAGCTGAGAACAGACAACATCTAGCTTTGTGGGAACATGGAGACCAGAGGACAGAGAACTCAGGATGTGAAATCCGAGCTGACACTAGACTACCATGTTATCAATGCTTTGATTAGCAGTGCCGACCCTCTATCTTTACTGAGTTTCCCACTCGACCTGAATGCCACGTATCCCCTCGATGTTCCGGATCCAATCCTTGACATTCTGAAGCCATATCTCTGTAAGGAGTCTTAGATCATAATTATTCTCTTCAACATGTGCAGTTAGTTAAATCGCATTGATTACAATGCAGCATACATTCACATACTGAGCTTTTAGTTTTATTTTTTGTGATGGTTAGAATCCAGATTTGATTGCTGGTACATTTGTTCTCCTTGTCCCTTTCTATCATTCTCTGGTGTTTGGTTTCCACATCACTACATTGCTCACTGGCCTTGATTTGGATTGACCATGCTAAATTGCCCAGTGTGCAGGGATGTGCAGGTTAGGTAGGTTAGCCATAGGAAACGCAGGGTTATAATTTTAAAGTAATAGAAGGAGTAGGCCATTTGGCCCATCGACCCTGCTCCGCCATTCATTAGAATCATGGCTGATCTATCAATCATCTCAGCTCCTCCTAATTGCATGATCCCAACTACACTTAATTCCCCTACCACGCAAAAACCCATCCAACAGTGTCTCAATGAAGCTGCCTCTACTGCTTCCTTGAGCACAGAATTCCATAGATGCACCGACCTTTGGGAAAAGCAGCTCCTCCTCATCTCTGTCCGAATTCTACTCCCCCCTAATCTTGCAGCCTACTCTCACCCACCAGCAGAAACGACCTGATGGGGTGGTGGTGATGGTGGAGTGTATGGGAGGTGTGTGTGGGTGGTATGTTTTTGGAGGACTCAGTGTGGACTTGATGGCCTGAATGGCCTGCCTCCACACTGTAGGGATTCAATGATATACTGCAGCTATGTTTGCCCCAGATCGCAGCACCCAGAATGTTCCATCTTCGACAAATCGAAAGACAATTCCCACCTTGTCCTCTTGTATGTGTGTTATCTAAATGCTTAATCATTTCCAGTGAATACAGCCCACATCTGCTGCTGCTGCCAGTAACCTTTGCAATGCTGGTGAAACAATGCAATACCTGCAGTACTGAAAATCGTAAGGCTTCTAACGATACCAGTTACTGATTTACTGCATCTTCTGATTGACAGCATTGGAAATACAATGTTGGAGCCTGACAGAAATGAGCAGTTTAAAACAAAAACCTACCTAACCCTTCACTAGGCTCCCCACTCAGCACACTGTACTTACTGGTAAAACATAAAACACTTCATCTCCACAGTGCAATGAATTTCCACTTTCGAACAAAATTCTGGATGTACTCACTCACCCAGCTGCTATCTAACAAATGGAAGTTTTCTGCTCCTCGTAAGGGCAAAACATCTTTGTAAGCTGCTTCTGAAAGTCCACTCTTCACAACAACACTTCTGTTTTCACCAAAGATCATTCGAGTCATGCAGCACGGAAACAGACCCTCCGTCCAACTCGTCCGTGCCAACCAGATATCCAAAATTAATTTCGTCCCATTTTCTAGCATTTGGCCCAGAACCCTCTCAGCCCTTCCTAATCATATACCCATCCAGATGCCTTTAAATATTGTAATTGTACCAGCCTCCACTATTTCCTCTGGCAGCTCGTTCCATACACACATCACGCTCTGCATGAAAATGCTGCCCCTCAGGTCCCTTTAAAATCTTCTCCCCTCATCTCAAACTTATACTCTCTACTTCAGGACTCCCATATCCTGGGGAAAAGATCTCCGTTATTCACCCTATACATGCCCCTTATAAATTTCGAATGGTCACAGACGCTCCAGGGAATACAGCCCCAGCCTATTCAGCCTCTCCCTGTAGCTCAAACCCTCCAACTCTGGCAACAACCTCCTGAATCTTTTCCGAACCCTTTCAAGTTTCACAACACCTTTCCGACAGCAGGGAAACCAGAACTGAGTGCGGTATTCCAAAAGTGGCCTTTCCAATGTCCCGTGCAGCATTACCTCCAAACTCCTGTACTCAGTGTTCTGACTAATAAAGGAAAGCGTATCAAACACCTTCTATGCTATCCTGTCTTTTTGCAACTCCACTTTCAAGGAACTATGTACCTGCTTCCCAAGGTTTCTTTGTTCAGCAACACTTCCCAAGGAATTTACCATTCACCACATCGGTCCTGCCCTGATTTACCTCATCAAAATGCAACAGCTCATATTTGTCTAAATTAAACTCCATCCGCCACTCCTTGGCCCATCGGCTCATCTGATCAAATATAATTTATATCAAACTTTCTTTCCTCTCTTATTCCCTAAAAGCTGAAAATCTCCATCCCACACACTGTCCCTCCATTCTCACTTTGTTGAACCTAATCCCGGCTGTCCTCATCCTGAAGGGTTTGGTTCATGCTGATTAACAGTCCCACATTCAAGGGGAATCTAACAGAAACGTACATAATATTGAACGGCCTGCTCAGAGCGGACATTGGGAAGATGTTTTCATTGGGAGGAGAGACTAATACCCATGGGCACGGCCTCAGCATAAAGGGAGAATGGAGATTAGGAGAACTTTCTTTAGCCAGAGAGTGGTGAATCTATGGAATTCATTGTCACAGAAAGCTGTGGAGGCCAGGTCACTGAGTATGTTTAACACTGAGATAGAGTATCAAGGGTTGAGAGTTGCGGGGAGAAAATGGGAGAATGGGGCCGAGAAACGTAACAGTCAGGACAAATCGGGAGCAGGAGTAGACCACTTGATCTTTCCAGCCTGCACCAGCATTGAACACTTCATAACTGAATATGCATATACCTACACCTAGGGTGGATAGGCTGGAACTTTTCTCACTGGAACATAGGAGATTGAGAGGTGACCTTATAGAGGATTATAAAATCATGAGGGATACGGATGAGGTGAACAGCAGGTGTCCTTTCCGTCAGCTGGGGGTTTCAGGATCAGGGAGCAAATATTTTGAGGTGAGTGGAGAAAGATTTTATAAAGACAGGACAAGCATTTTTTTAAGAGAGTGGTCTGAGTGCAGAATGAATGCCCAGAGGAAGTCATAGAGTCATGGAGATGTACAGCACAGAAACAGACTGTTTGGTCAAACTTGTCCATGCCGACCACCTATCCCAACCCAATCAAGTCCTACCTGACAGCACACCGCCCCATATCCCTCCAAACCCTTCCTATTCATATACCTAACCAAATGCCTTTTAAATGTTGCAATCTTACGAGACTTCACCACTTCCTCTGGCAGTTCATTCAATAAACGTACCATCCTCTTCGTGAAAAAGTTGCCCCTTAGATCTCTTTTGTATCTTTCCCCTCTAACGATAAACCCATGCCCTCTCGTTCTGGACTCCCCCCCTCCCCCCCTCCCCAGGGAAAAGACTTTGTCTATTTATCCTATCCATGCCCCTCATGACTTTATACATGTACAGTTACAACGTTTAAAAGACATTTGGGTAAGTACATGAATACGAAAGGTTCGAAGGTTTATGGGCCAAACACTGGTAGGTGGGACGAGTTTAGTTTGAGAACATACTCAGCATGGACGAGTTGGATGAAGGGTCTGTTCAGTGCTGTCTGACTCTGTGACTGACCTGTACTGGTCTTAAAACCATTTTCTTACCTCCCCCCCCATAACCATCCACTTCTTTGTTGTTCAAATCTCAATGACCCCACTTCTGAACTCAATTCCTCTTCGTAATATACCAGTTGCCTCGCTCATTGCCTGCTGCATCTGCCCGACAACTGGCATTGACTGGTGTGGAGGGACTCTGAGACCCCTTTATACATCCATACATCATTCCTGATGAAGGGCTTGTGCCCGAAACGTTCACTGTCCTGCTCCTCAGATGCTGCCTGACCTGTTGTGCTTATCCAGTGCCACATTTTTCGACTTTCACCTCTAGTCCTCACTTTCTCCACATTCCAATATATCACCATTTAAACAATGCACTGTTTTCTTTTAAACAGCAAAGGCTATAACTTCACATTGCGGCACTGCACTTGCCATGTGTTTGCCAATTGAGACACAGACCTGAACCAACTTCGGGAAGAGGCATAACACTGAGTTCTGAACAAAAACCGTAGCACACTCAAAACGTCGGCTCTGTTTACCTTTCCACAGATGCTGCTCGACCCGTTGGCTTTCTGCAGTATTCGCTGTGTTTGTTGTACACAAATGCTGCTTTCCATTAAAGAACTTCAATCCCTGTCCTCTGGTAACTGACCCTTAACAGAGGCAATAGGTTCTTCTGATCATTAACCTGCCCATTCCCAACACTTCTCCCATCATTGCCAACAGCCCCTGGAAATCTCCAGTTAACTTTCTTTGCTCCAAAGAGAACATTCCCAAATTTGGGAATGTCTCCACAAAATGGAAATTCCTCCTCGCTGGACATGATGCAAGTGTTACAATAGGGAAGAGGTTTTGGCAAAATATTGTCAGTTAGAAGGTGGAAAAATGTTCAGAAGTAAAAGAAATCCCAGTCTCCAGCTTTGTGAATCTTTTGAAACTCTTTGGGAAGTGGAATTAGAGGAGAATGAAAGATGAACTGTCCGACTGAGCAGAGACAGTCCAGACATTGTCCCCTTGTTTAAGAGGCCGGGAGTTTGACTCTGATATTCTCGGGACATTAACTGATCTGAGATATTGAAAGAATGCTCTGCGCATCAGGAATTCAAACCCCATCTCAGCTCGGGGACAATGAGAACATTCAGTAAGAGGCAAAACACTGAAAGGCTCGGAGGGCTAGTTCCTAGTGACATGGATGTGCCTGCAGATGGTGGGATCAGACTGTCCCCATGTCTCCACAATGATTGTCCAAAGCATAATTATGGTAAAGTAAAACTAATAACAGCCAAGTAATTTTGGCGGAGCAGGTTGAATTATGAATTAAATAGTAGCTTCCTCAAAGACACTGCGCGGGCGGCACCTGGGCCTGTCTCTGTAGCGCAACTGGTCAGCGTATTTGGCTGTTAATTGAGAGGTTGGTGGTTCAAGGCCACCCAGGGACGGAGTGTTTGCTGTTCTCGCTCCGAGTGCTTTCTTGGCTGCCAAGGTGCGCGTTTATAATGGAGTCAGGAAAATGTTTCCCGAACGGAAATCTTCTCCCCTGAGGAAGCTCAAAGGGGTTTCTGAATTGATTTAATTTCTAACGTTAAGGACTGTGGATGCTGAGAATCCCAGACAGAAAGACAAACTGCTGGAGAAACTCAGCAGGTTTGGCTGTACCTGGATGAGAAAAAAAAAGAGTTCTGAAATGTTGTCTCTGATTCTCTTTCCACAGATGCTGCCTGACCTGCTGAGTTGCTCCTGCAATTTCTGTTTATGTTTTTAACTGAACGCCCATTTCATCTTTCGGGATGAAAAACCCAGACTCGCCATTTGCAGATATTTAACCCTTTCGAAATCTGTGAAGTGATTGGATTCAAACAAACTCTGCGATGATTCACTCTTTCTCAGCTCCACAGGCAGACAGACCTGGGAAATCAAGCTGTCAGTGTGGTTCTGTATTGGTGGGCCGAGTGGTGAATGCGATGGACATGAAATCCATTGCGGTTTCCCCACGCAGGTGTGAACCCTGCCGACTACAGTTGAGAACTGTCGTCAAAAGGAAAGGGAGATTGCTCCACGGTATTTTAAAGATGCAAATCAGTGGAGGAGTTGAAGTATTTCGATCACATTGGGACTGGTCTGGAATCTGCAACCCACTGCCTGTCAAGGCGGAACAAGCAGATACCCACAGAACTGCGTTTGAGGCTATGAGCCAAGTATTTGGAAATGAGACTAGAACAGTGAGGGGCGTGAAGTCGTGATCGAAATGAAGCAGGCACCTGAGGATTAATGTGCTTTTTTTGCCACAGAAAGATATTGCTTCACAAAGTTGGAACTATGGAAGGGACGCAGTGATGGTGATTATCTTTGGCTGTTCCCCTTGTGAATGTTTCCATTGCTGCGCATATCCGTGTTAACGTCAGAGCTCTGCAGCATGGCGGCGTCAGGTACGCACAGGGCCGGGGCGCAATGGATGACGCATCTGACTCCACCGACCTGTTTGAAATGCAGCTCACAGCTTCTTCTCACACCCCAATTAATCTTTCTCATTGTCCTGAAGCCGGCATACGGTTTGAATTCCTGATCTGCAGGAACGGGACTCTTTTCACTGTCTCGCGTCAGTCAGTGTCCCTGAGAACATCAGAGCCACGTCACAGCGCTGTCAGAGGTGGGGAAGCTGAAAGAGCCCCACACGCTGCTCACGGGCACATTTCACTTTCCCCAACTCACCGCCCCAACCAATGTGGCTTCTGGGCGTGGAAAGGGAAGAAACGCCAAAACCCAGTCTCAGCTTTGTAAATCTTCAGGAAATAAGAAAACTGTTCATCCCTTCGGGTCTTCCATCCCGGCCTGACAGCGTTGATTTAAATGGCTGTCCAGTCAGTGCCGATTCGTTTTGGCTGAAAAATCTTCCTTATCTCATTCCAGCATTTCCTGCCACAGAGGACTGTGTGGTAGAGTTTATGTATATATTTCTTTGTATGGTATTTTGTAAATAACATTCGTTTGCTGGTTGTTTGTATCGGGTATTTCAGGTTCATTAACCACTGTTCAAGTGTGTTGGTAGGTTTGTGGGCTACCATGATGGTGAGAGGATTGAGTTGTCTGGACATCATTTCACAGATGTCTTGAATGTAATGTATTGTGGCTAGTGTTTCTGCACACGTTGTGTCTGCTTGTGTCAATTTGTTGATGAGAAATCGGCACACTGGGTTTATTGGGAAGGCAAAAGTGTGGGCTGCAAATGCTGGAAACCAGAGTTTCGATCAGAATGGTGCTGGAAAAGCACAGCAGGTCAGACAGCTTCCGAATAGCAGGAAAATCGACGTTTCGGGCAAAAGCCCTTCTTCAGGAATAAAGGCAGGGCGCCTCCACGGTAGAGAGATAAATTGGGGGTTGCTGGCCGAAGTTAGCAAAGAGTACAATAGGTGAATGGGGGTGGGGATGGAGGTGACATGTCAGAGAGGAGGGTGGAGCGGATCGGTGGGAAGGGAGATTGTCAGGTCGGACAGGTCATGAGGACAGCGCTGAGCTGGAAGGTTGGACCTGAGGTGGGGGAGGAAAAATGAGGAAACTGGTGAAGTCCACATTAATGTCCTGGGGTTGAATATATCTGAGGCAAAGATGAGGCGTTCATCCTCCAGGCATCGGGTGGGGAGAGAGCGGCGATGGAGGAGGCCCAGGATCTGCATGTCCTCGGCAGAGTGGGAGGGGGGTTGAAATGTTGTTCCAGAGGGCGATGGGGTTGATTTTTGCGGGTGTCCTGGAGATATTCCCTCGAGCGCTGTGACTTGACTCTGCGAGGAGTCTCCAGTCTCCCCAATGTAGAGGAGACCGCATCGGGAGCAATGAATACAAGAAATGACATTGTTGGATGCACAGGTGAAAGCCTTCCAACTGCCGTGGAATGGATTCGATTTCCTGGTAGGGAAGAAATTTTCAGTTGAACTGTCAGTATTTAACCACATCTCCCTGGTGGTCTAGTGGTTAAGATTTGGCGCTCTCACCGCCGCGGCCCGGGTTCGATTCCCGGTTAGGCAAGCAATATTCAGGGAGTTTAGAGGTTGCCCGTTCTCATTAAGTGCGCTATATGCTTATTTATTGATCTTCGTATTTCCTGGGTGCTGCAGTGTGTCGTGGCTCGTTGAAACAGCATCCTGATGCAGATTAGTTTGCCTGTCTAGGGATGATTGCTTCTGTCGTTAAGTTCTTGGTTCGCGTGCGTTGTTTTCTTGTAGACGCTGTTTTGAATTTACCATTGACTGTTCGCTCTACTGTGACATCTAGAAATGTCACTTTGTTGTTGTTCTCCTCTTTTGTGAATTTTATGCCAATAAGGATATTGTTGATGGTGTCGTAGGTTTCCTCTAATTTGTTTCAAATTCTGATGACAAAAGTGTCATTGCTGTAGCGGACCCAAAGTTTGGGTTGGATCGTTGGAAGGGCTGTTTGTTCGAGTCTCCGCATTATTGCTTCTGCTAGGAATTCTGATACTGGTGGTTTCATGGGTGTTTCGTTGATTTGTTTTTAGGGTTTGTGACTGAATATGAAGTGGGTGGTAAGACATAGTTCCACGAGGTTGACAGTGCTATCTTTGCTGATGAAGTTGGTGCTGTGTTTGTGTCTTTGGTTCTTCGAGTAGGGTCTTCAGTTTTCTTTGGCCACGTTGATGTTAATGGATGTGAACAAGGCTGTTATGTCAAAGGACATCATTATTCCATCCTCTTCTGACTTCGTGTCTTTGGTGTTCAGGAATTCTTGGATGGAGCAAATAGCGTGAATCTTCGACTTGGTGTTTTAGTCTTCAGTGGAGGCCTTTGACTAGTCTGTATATTGATGTTCCAAGTAGTGAGACTACGGCCTGAGTGGGGCTCCTGCTTTGAAGAGGAGGAGAACAACAACAAAGTGCCATTCTAAAATGTCACAGTAGAGCGAACAGTCAATGGGGAACTTCAAACTAGCATCTACAGAAAAACAACATACACAAACCAAATCCTTAACTGCAGAAGCAATCATCCCAACACCCACAAACGAGGATGCATCAGGACATTATTTCAACGAGCCACTCCACACTGCAGCACAGAGAAACTACGAAGAGCACAAGAGAAATGCGTATATAGTGTATTTAAGGAGAACGGGTACCCAATAAACCCAGTCCGCCGATTTCTCATTGATGCTTCCAAGCTGGCTCTCAAAACTTCGGTTTGTCCCTCCATTCTTTCCTGTTTGTTTTTTTTTTCGGTTTTGAAAGCTTTCCCAATCCTCTGACTGAGTATTGGAGTTGGGAAGTTATGTTGTGCTGCACAGGACATTGGTTAGAACTATTGGAATATTGTGTGCAATACTGGTCTCCCTCCTATTAGAAGGATATTGTGAAATTTGAAAGTGTTCTGAAGCACCAATGGGTCCACAGAGGGGAAGAGATCCTTCTGCTCCCCTGAGTGTGGGAAGGCCTTCAGTGATCACTCTGCCCTGCTGACGCACCAGTTGGTACACACCGTGGAAGGCCGTTCTCCGGCCCCAATTGCGAGATGGCCTTCAGCAGTTCTTCCCACCTGCTGAGACACCAGTGGGCCCACACTGAGGAGAGGCCGTTCTTCTGCCCCGAGTGCAGGGAGGGCTTTGCTCTTTCTTCCGACCTGCTGGGCCCATTAGTGGGTCCACACCGGGTAGATGTCGTTCAGTTGCCCTAAGTGCAGGAAGGCCTTCAGCAATTCATCAGCACTGCTGAGACACTAGTCCGTCGACACTGGGGAGAAGCATTCTCCTGCCCCGAGTGTGGGAAGGTCTTTACCCGCTCCTCCACACTGCTGAAGCACCAGCTGATCCACGGGGGGTTGGAGGCGGAGGGCGGTGGCGAAGGGGGGTAGGAGGCCATTCTGCTGCCCTGAGTGCGGGAAGGCCTTCAGCAATTCCTCCGCCCTGTTGAAGCACCAGTGTGTCCACACCGGGGAGAGGCCCTTCAGCTCGCCCGAGTGTGGGTAGAGGTTCATATTTTCCTACAACTTGCGGAAGCACCAGCAGGGGCACCAACGCTTCCAGCAATCAGATCCCACCGGTGACGCGCTGCCTTCGGTCAACCCCCAGGACTGAACCTCCTGCCAGTCCTGATAGTGGGTGCAGTGGGATAGTAGGTGGGCTGTTTTTATTATCTGCTGTACTGCAATTGCCTCCCCTACACCCCACAACCACAACCCCTTGGTGGCTCAGCGCTGGCTTCTCTGCCTCATGGCACCAAGAACCCAGGAATAATTCCACCCTTCGGGGTCTGTGTGCAATTTAGGGAGGGTAGGAAAATGCATCTGACTGGGTTACTCTTCGGAAGATCAGTTCGGATGTATTAGGCTGAAGGACCTGTTTCCACATTGGCGGAGTTCAATCATCCTATGAGCTTTGCTTTCAGTACACAGTGCTGCTCAATAAGCCTGGGTCTGCTCATTGCCATGTGAAATGATCCAGAGAAACCTAAGACCGCAAGACTATCGGAGCAGAAGTTACGCCATTCGGCCCGTCGAGTCTACTCTGCCATTCGTTACTGACAAAAGTAGCGCAGACGAGATTAGCTTCAGTGTAAAAACAGGCCATTTGTCCCAACAAGTCCACACCGACCCTCCGAAGAGTAACCCATGCAGACCCATTTCCCTCTGACTAATGTACCTAACTCTACGGGCAAGAAAACATGGCCAACCCACAAGACCTGCACATCTTTGGTTTATGGAAGAAAGCAGGATCACCCAGAGAAAACCCACGTAGACGCTGGGAGAAAGTGCAAACTCCTCACATACAGTCACCCAAGGCTGCAATCAAACCTGGGCCCCCGGCACTATGAGGCTGCAGTGGTAACCACTGAGCCACGAAACTGCATGCCGAAGCAGGCAAGCAGGAGGTTGGGATAATAAAGCAAGCCAGGCAGCACCAGAATGTGGAGTAGTCATCGTTTTGGGTATTAACCCTTCTTCAGGACTGAAACGTTGCCTTCTCTATGAGAAACGATTTACGGGAATGTTGCAGGGGTTTGGAGGATTTGAGCTACAGGGAGAGGCTGAATAGGCTGGGACTGTTTTCACTGGATCATCGGAGGCAGCGGAGTGACCTAATAGAGGTTACAAAATTATGAGGTTTCAAGCTGAGGGTAAGAGACAATGTCTTTTCCCTGGGATGGGGGAGTCCAGAACTAGAGGGCAGAGGTTTAGGGTAAGAGGCAAAATATATTAAATGACAACTTCTTCATGCAGAGGGTGGTATATCTATGAAATGAGCTGCTACAGGATATCGGTCAGGTGCTGTCAAATGGGACGAGATTAATTTAGGATATCAGGTCAGCGTGGACATGTTGGACCGAAGGGTCTGTTTCCATGCTGTACGTGTCTCTGACGACTGATCCTGATGTAAGTTTAAAATAGAGTCCAAGTAACTTTGAATAGTTGAATCTTGTTGAGCTCAACTCCTGAAAAGTTTCAAATGAATCCCTCCGAGCGATACTGTTTAAAAATGCTGTGTTGGACAAAGTATCCCATCAAGTTCAACATAAAACCAGAGTTGAAGAAGTCAGAAGTCAGAACACCAAGGGGACCAAAACTGAGAGAGATCTAGGGTTGCGGGTTATTAGCTCCTAGAAAATTGAGTCGTTTGTAGACAGGGTGGTGAAGAAGGCTTTTGGCATGCTTGCTTTCATTGGTCAGAGCATTGAGCACAGGAGTTGGGACGTCTTGTTGCAGCTGTCACACATGCCACACAACAACGATAGGCGTTGCCCTGCCCCCCCTCTGATTGGCTATCCCTTTGAATATTTGGGGGAAATTAGACCCACCTGCCTGTGTTTGGCTCATATGTACTTATCCAAATAATTTTAAATATTGTAACATTACCTGCATCCACCACTTCCTCTGACAGTTCATACTACACACCAACCACCTTCAATGTAAAAAACGTTGCCCCCCTCCGTCCTTTTTAAATCTTCTCCCTCTCATCTTAAAAATATACTTCCAAACTTTGAACTCCCCGACCCTTCAGGAAAAGACTTTGGTTATTCAACTTATCTTTGTCCCTCATGACTTCATAAACCTCCATAACCTCCACCCTCAACCTTTTACACTCCAGTGAAAAAAAGTCCCAGCCTATGCCGTCTATAAATCATTCTGGCAACATCATAGTTAAAAAAGATGAGCTTTAAGAATTGACTGAAAGGGTAGTGAAGATTCAACCAGCTGACAGTGGATCTGAAATCACATGTCGATCAGAACAGATCAGGTTCGGACAGCAGGAAACCAGATAAGTTTTTACAACAAACCACAACAGTTTCATCATTTGACACTTAATTCCAGATTTATATTGAATTCAGATTCCACCATCTGCCGTGGTAGGTTTTGAACCCAGGTCCCCAGAACATTACCTGGGTAAATAGTCTGGTGACAATAAAGTCGGCCATCATCTCCCCTGGACACATTGGCATATTGTGTTTAGAGGTAACAAAGGAGCAAGAGGTTTTCAGCAGCTGCTAAGTTGTCGATATTACACAAGAGAACATCAGCACTCTCAGTAATGGCACATACTGAAACCAGGACCCTGTTTCAGAGGTAAGGGCTCGGGAACTGTAAGAAATAAGAATAGGAAAATGCCATTCAACCCTTTGAGCCTGCTTCTCCATTCAATAGGATTGTGACTGATCTGACATTCCCCACATACCCTTTCCTGCCCTTTTCCTGAAACTGCTTATCCCCCAACTGATCACGAATCTATCGATCCTATTTTTAAATGTGACATGAATGCTGTCAACAGAGTTACTTGGATGGGGGAGGGGGGAGCTCAGGTCGAACTTGGGGACTAAAACAATGGCTTCAAACGTCACAATATTTAACTAAGGGAATGTTTATAGTTTATAGCTAAAAATTCCTGAAGAAGGGCTCATGCCCTAAACGTCGATTCTCCTGTTCCTTGGATGCTGCCTGACCTGCTGCGCTTTTCCAGCAACACATTTTCAGCTCTGATCTCCAGCATCTGCAGTCCTCAATTTCTCCTAGAGAATCCCATGGAGTCTCACAGAGTGACACAGATGTACAGCATGGAAACAGACTCTTCGGTCCAACTCGTCCATGCAGCCCAGATATCCTAACCGAATCTAGTCCCAGATGCCAGCACTTGGCCCATATCCCCAAAAAACCTTCCTGTTCATATACACATCCAGATGCATTTTAAGTGCTGTAATTATGCACCCTCCATCACTTACTCCAGCAGCTCATGCCGTACATGCATCACCCTCTGCGTGAAAAGGTTGCCCCTTAAGTCCCTTCTATATCTTTCCCCTCCCCTCCCTAAATCTATGCCCTCTAGTTCTGGACTCCCCAATCCCAGGGAAAAGAACTTGTGTATTTGCCATCTCCATATCCCTCATGATTTTATAAACCGCTATAAGGTCACCCCTTAGCCTCCGACGCTCCAGAGAAAAAAGTCTTATTCAGCCTCGCCCTATAGCTCAACCCTACAACCCTGGCAACATCCTTGTAAATCTTTTCTGCACATTTTCGAGTTTCACAACATCTTTCCGATAGGAAGCAGACCAAAATTACATGCAATATTCCAAACGTGGCGTGACCAATGTTCTGTACAGTGGCAACATGAGCTCTCATCATAGAACATAGAACATAGAAAAAAATACAGCGCAGTACACACCCTTTGGCCCTCGATGTTGCGCCGATCCAAGCCCACCTAACCTACACTAGCCTACTATCCTCCATGTGCCTATCCAATTCCCGTTTAAATTCCCTTAAAGAGGGAGAGTCCACCACTGCTACTGGCATGGCATTGCATGAACTCACGACTCGCTGAGTAAAGAATCTACCCCTAACATCTGTCCTATACCTACCACCCCTTCATTTAAAGCTATGCCCCCTCGTATTAGCTGACTCCATACATGGAAAAAGGTTCTCATGGTCAACCCTATCTAAACCCCTAATCGTCTTGTACACCTCTATCAAGTCACCCCTCAACCTTCTTTTCTCCAATGAAAACAGCCCAAGTGCCTCAGCCTTTCCTCATACGATCTTCCTACCATACCAGGCAACATCCTGGTAAACCTCCTCTGCACCCGTTCCAGTGCCTCCACATCCTTCCTATAGTATGGCGACCAAAACTGCACACAATACTCCAGATGCGGCTGCACCAAAGTCTTATACATCTGCAACATGACCTCAGGACTCCGGAACTCAATTCCTCTACCAATAAAAGCCAGTACGCCATATGCCTTCTTCACCGCACTATTTACCTGGGTGGCAACTTTCAGAGATCTGTGTACATGGACACCAAGATCCCTCTGCTCATCCACACTACCAAGTATCCGACCATTAGCCCAGTACCCCAACTATTTGTTACTCTTACCAAAGTGAATCACCTCACACTTACCTACATTGAACTCCATTTGCCATCTTTCTGCCCAGCACTGCAGCTTATCGAAATCCCGCTGTAACCTGCCACATCCTTCCACACTGCCAACAACTCCACCGACTTCCGTATCATCCGCAAATTTGCTCACCCAACCTTCTAGCCCCTCCTCCAGGTCATTTAAAAAAATGACTTTCGGCAATGGCCCCAAAACAGATCCTTGCGGAACACCGCTGGTTACTGTCCAAGATGAACCTTTACCATCAACTACTACCCTCTGTCTTCTTCTAGACAGCCAATTCCTAATCCAAACTTCCAACTCAACCTCAATGCCATACCTCCGTATTTTTTGCAGTAGCCTTACCATGGGGAACCTTATCAAACGCCTTACTAAAATCCATATGCACAACATCTACTGCTTTACCCTCGTCCACCTCCTCAGTCACCTTCTCAAAGAATTCAATAAGGTTTGTGAGGCACGACCTGCCCTTCACAAAACCATGCTGACTATCATTGATCACATTATTCCTATCCAGATGTCCATAAATCCTATCCTTTACAATTCTCTCTGAGATTTGCCCACAACAAAAGTGAGACTCACCGGCTTATTGTTACTAGGGTTATCCCTACTCCCCTTCTTGAACAAGGGAACCACATTTGCTATCCTCCAGTCTTCTGGCGCTATTCCTGTAGACAACGAGGACATAAAAATCAAGGCCAATGGCTCTGCAATCTCTTCCCTTGCTTCCCAGAGAATCCTAGGATAAATGCCTTCAGGCCCAGGGGACTTATCTATTTTCACCCTCTCTAGAATTTCCAACACCTCTTCCCTACATACCTCAAAGCCGTCCATTCTAATTAATTGTGGCCTAGTATTCACATCGGCAACAATGTCCTGTTCCTGAGTGAATACTGACGAAAAGTATTCATTCAGTGTCTCCCCAATCTCTTCAGCCTCCACACGCACCTTCCCACTACTATCCTTGACTGGACCTATTCCTATCCTAGTCATTCTTTTATTCCTGACATACCTATAGAAAGCCTTTGGGTTTTCCCTAATCCTACCAACTAAGGACTTTTCATGTCCCCTCCTTGCTGCTCTTAGCTCTCTCTTCAGATCCTTCCTGGCTACCTTATAATTCTCAGTCGCCCCAATTGAACCTTCACGCCTCATCTTTACATAGGCCGCCCTCTTCCCTTTAACAAGGGATTCCAATTCCTTATTAAACCACGGCTCACTCACACGACCCTTTTCTCCCTGCCTGACAGGTATATACTTATCAAGGACACTTAATAGTTGCTCCTTGAACAAGCTCCACATATCAATTGCGCCTTTCCCTTGAAGCCTACTTTTCCAAGCCACGCATCCGAAGTCGTGCTTCACCGCATCATAATTTTCCTGCCCCCAGCTATAACGCTTGCCCTGCAGTGCACACTTATCCCTCTCCATCACTAGAGTAAAAGTCACCGAATTGTGGTCACTGTCCCCAAAGTGCTCACCTACCTCCAATTCTAACACCTGCCCTGGTTCGTTACCCAGAATCAAATCCAGTATGGCCTCACCTCTTGTTGGCCTGTCTGCATATTGTATCAGGAAACCCTCCTGCTCACATTGGACAAACACTGACCAATCTAACGAATTCGAGCTATAGCTTTCCCAGTCAATATGTGGAAAGTTAAAGTCCCTCATAACAACCACCCTATTACTTTCACTCTTCTCCTGAATCATCCTCGCAATCTTTTCTTCTACGTTTCCAGGACTATTAGGAGGCCTGTAGAAAACTCCAAACAGGGTGACCTCACCTTTCCTATTCCTAACCTCAGCCCAAACTACCTCAGATGGCGAGTCTTCATCCATCGTCCTTTCCACCGCTATAATACTATCTTTGACAAGCAATGCCACACCTCCCCCTCTTTTAGCCCCACCTCTAACCCGACTAAAACATTTAAACCCTGGAACCTGCAACAGCCAAACCTGTCCCTTTTCTCCCCATGTCTCCGGAATAGCCACAACATCGAAATCCGAGGTACCAACCCACGCTGCAAGTTCACCTACCTTATTTCGTATACTTCTTGCATTGAAGTATACACACTTCAAGCCACTTTCCTGTTTACAGGCACCCTCCTTTGAGATTGATGCCATGTTCCTAAATTCCCTACACTCCAGGTCCTGCACCCTAAAGCTACAGTGTAGGTTCCCATGCCCCTGCAGAGTTAGTTTAAACCCTCCCCAAGAGCACTAGCAAACCTCCCCCCAAGGATACAGGTGCACCTCAGGTTCAGGTGAAGACCATCCTGTTCATAGAGGCCCCACCTTCCCCAGAAAGAACCCCAATTATCCAGATACTAGAATCCCTCCCTCCTGCACCATCCCTGTAGCCACGCATTTAACTGTTCTCTCTCCCTGCGCGCTTTTATCGGGGAAAAAAAAAACCTACCCAGGACAGTTTGCGCTGCACCAGCTTCCGGGTCCGCTCCGCGCTTTTTAAAAAGAAAACTTTCAAATTTAAACCGTTGAACAAACGTCACCGAGCCTTCAAGCAGCCACTGCCAAACAGCCCTTACCTGCTCCGCTACATCTGTCCTCGATACTCTGACCAACAAAGGAAAGCAGACCAAACGCCTTCTTCACGACCCAATCTGTCTGCGTTTCTAATTTTAAGAAACTATCAACCTGAACTCCAAGGTCTCTTTGCTCAGCAATACTTCCAAAGAACTTACCATTAAGTGTAAAAGTCCTCCTGATCAGGTCCTTGGGTTTTATCCACTTTTATGCATTTCAAGATATCCAGCAATTTCTGATCTGTAATATGGACATTTTTTCAACATGTCACCATCTACTTTCTCATATTCTATATCTTCCATGCCCTTCTCCACAGTACACACTGAATAATATCCGTTCAGTATCCCCCACCCCGCCCCGATCGACTGCAGCTCCACACAACGGCCGCCTTGCTGATCTTTGAGGGGCCCTATTCTCTCCCTTGTTATCCTTTTGTCCTTAACGTATTTATAAAAACCCTTTGGGTTATCCTTAACTGTATTTGCCAAAGCTATCTCATGTCCCCTTTTTGCGCTCATGATTTCTCTCTTAAGTATGGTCGTACTGCCTTTATTCTCGAAGGATTCACTCGATCTCTCTGTCAATACCTGACATATGCATCCTTCTTTATCTTAACCAAAATCTCAGTTTCTCTGGTCATCCAGCATTCCCGACACATACCAGCCTTGCCTTTCACCCTAACAGGAATATACTGTGTCTGGACTCTTGTTATCTCATATTTGAAGGCTTCCCATTTTCCAGCAGTCCTTTAACCTGCGAAGAACTGCCCCCAATCAGTTTTTGAAAGATCTTCCCTAATACCTGAGTCTTCCTCCAATTTAGAACTTCAACTTTTAGATCTGATATATTATTTTCAATCACTATTGTAATGTTAATAGAATTATGGTTGCTGGCCCTTAGGTTTTGCACCCTTGCCAGCATGTACATCCTCATTGTGAATTAGAAAATTTCCTTGCACACACTTCACAAATTTCTCTATTTGGCAGATAGGTAAATGGGCAGGAGTTATACATTGGGTCAACTCTTCCTTCATTCCCATCAACCCTAACCCCTTCCGACCCCAATAGTCCAACGGCAACTGCCGAATGTGTGACACTAGCCCATTTACCTGCTCCCTCCCCACTATCCAAGGGCCCAAACTTACTTTCCAGGTGAAGCGGCACTTTACCTGCTCTTCCCACATCCCAGTCTACTGCATTTGCTGCTCACAGTGTGGTCTCATTTACAATAGGGAAAACGAAGCATAAACTGGGTGACTGCTGCACAGAACATCTACGTTCTGCCCGCAAAAATATCCCGAGCTTCCAGTTGCCTGCCAATTCCACACCCCACCCTGTTCCCTGGCCAACATCTCTGTCTCAGGTTTGCAGTAGTGTTCCAGCAAAGCTCAGCACCAGCAGAACGAAGAACACCGAATATTTCACTTGGGGACCATAAATCCCTCCGGTCCCAATATCGAATTAAATAATTCTAGAGCCTGAAATCCATAGTATCCTCGTCCCTTCCACACACAACAAGCATTGTTATCACGTAGTCTGTCATTACACAGTACCATTCTTAGCCACGAACAGTCTCCATTCACCCTCCCACACGGATCGTTATCAACTCCCTTTCCTGTCCAACAGGTCTTCCCTCGCTTTGGGCTCTGTCCTGATCTATCATTTACTGCATCCGCCTTCCTCTCACGATATCTCCTGCATATAAACCAACGTTTTCCAGATCACCATCAGTTCTATGGAAAGGTCACCGGCAACTACTGCTTTTTTTGTTTCTGATATACAGCATCCGCAGTTCTTTCAGCTTTTTATTGAGGTAGAGTTGGAAATTGTTTCGAGAGACGGAAGAAGAAGGGGGAGAAACAGAACAGACATGAACTGTTGATCTCCGTTGTCACTCAAAACGAAAAATCATTGCAGTGCGATCACTTCCCTTAAGCATGAATAGAGGTCACGCGCCGCCCGTGAGTTTGTGCCGGTAGCGCGTCTGACTCCAGAGCAGGACATTGCGTGTTCCAATCCCGTCATGCTCCCTGTAACCAACTTCTTACACTTCAAATCAAGAAAGGAGGACGTTCACTCGGGATATCTGTTGAGCCAAGTCTTCTTTCCGGAAACTTTCGATCACACGTGAAGCTTTGCTGTCAGTTTGATTTGTGAACACTGTGTCAGGGAGGTGGTGTTCCCCTTGTCTGGGTAAATGCTCAGCTCCCCCAGTTCATCACCGGCTTTAAACACAGCCGCCTCCCTCTGGGCAGCCACTTCGTTCAGTTGGTGACAGCGTGGTGTGAATAACATAATACCGATACTTTTACAACATAATCCAGAGACTCCCAGCTTTATGTTTCAATCTATCAGGAGAGTGACAGCGAGTTCAGATAGAAATGTTTCCCACCAACAGCAAATTCTTTCCTCTCACTGGACACAGTTAAAATTATCTTTTCTCAACAGAAGGTGCGGAAACTACAGTCTGGCATCCGCTGTCCACATTAACGGTGAGCCTGAATTTTATTAACGGTGTCAGTAAAATCCAGTGGCGGACACTGATTTGGTCGAGTCGATTTTTTTGCCAAGCGTAATTCACTGAGAGAATGCTGCCGTATGAAACAGCGTGGGGAATTACTGCAGGGCCTCCTGCGCATGGAACTCACCGCAACTGATGTGTGTCACCTTCCCCAGTTTATTCCTATCTCGAAGAAGAGAGGTTTGATGATTCGGATCATAGCAGCCAGACAGAGGACAGGAGAAGAGCACTCAGACCTTCACAAGCTTGTCACCACAGCTGGGTCAACATGGTCCGTGTATCAGTACGGGATAGTAATTTGCATCTACCGACTGGAAGCACAGCAAATTGGAGTGCTGGTGCGACTTTCAGACAGGAGAAAACGGCTTCGACCTATCAACTGGAGTGGCTCCCAATGCGCAACTCCGCTCACCTCAACTGAATAACTATAAACAAATTACTCAGTGATTCAAAGGAATACTCGGTTTTGAATCTGCATTGTGTCATGTACCTTCGAAAATGATGTCAAAACACCATCATTGCTGTGATGGAGTATCCTGTTGGGCAGAATATATCCGTTGTCAAATTTTCCACGTTCTATTGGTCCAACTCCGATTTCACTCAGAATCACGAAATGTGTGACAGCGCAGACTAAGGCCATGCAGCCCACCTTAGCTCTGCTGGCTCAACACAATATGTAAATAAGTGTCTCATTTTGTCGCCTTCACCCTGTAAATCTGCACATTGTCACATTGAACATGCCCACCGAATTCCCTTTTGTGTCCATTGAATCTACCTCTTGGTCACTGTCATACAGGAACTTACTGAGCCCACTCCCTGTGTGAAAACAGTCTTCCGAATGTCACTTTTGCTTATTTTCCTGATGACTTTCTATCTCTGCCAAATCGTTCTCGATCCTTTCAGGCCTGGGAGCTTTTTCACTACATTATTTCCTCTGTCTAAAACCCTCATAACGTGGAAAACTTCAATCAGACCAGCTTTCAGCCTTGTGTTCACCAAAGAGAACTGCCCCAACTTTCCAATCTACCTTCATGACCGACATTCCTCATACAAGGCACCATTCACTTCAACTTGTTAAGCGCTGTCTGCAATCAATTCACTTCCCCGCTTCCTGAAGTATCACCCTCAGAATTCAGCGTAATACAGGTGGAGGCTTCATTCAGGCTCGGATTGTGCGGACGAAAATCTGCAATACTTGTTTTCACTTTGAACAAGGGTTTCCCTTCGCCGTGTTCTCTGCAATGGTACCATTAGACCATAAGACATAGGAGTGGAAGTAAGGCTATTCGGCCCATCGAGTACACTCCGCCATTTCATCAAGGCTGATGGGCATTTCAACTCCACTTACCCGCATTCTTCCCGTAGCCCTTAATTCCTTGTGACATCAAGAATTTATCAATCTCGGCCTTGAAGCTATTTAGCGTCCCCACCACCACTGCACTCCGCGGCAATGAATTCCAGAGGCTCACCACTCTCTGGCTGAAGAAATGTCTCCAATTTCTGTTCTGAATTTACCCCCTCTTATTCTAAGATTGTGCCCTCGGGTCCTAGTCTCTTTGCCTAACGGAAACAATTTCTTAGCACCACCCTTTCCAAGCCATGCATTATCTTGTAAGTTTCTATTAGATCTCCCCTTAACCTTCTAAACCCCAATGAATACAATTCCAGGATCCTCAGCCGTTCCTCGTATGTTAGACCTGCCATTCCAGGGATCATCCGTGTGAATATCCGCTGGACACGTTCCAGTGCCAGTATGTTCTTCCTGAGGTGTGGGGACCAGAACTGGACACAGTACTCCAAATGGGGCCTAACCAGAGCTTTTTAAAGGCTCAGTAGCACATCGCTGCTTTTATATTCCAACCCTCTTGAGCTAAATGACAACATTGCATTCGCTTTCTTAATCACGGATTTAACCTGCATGTTTACCTTTAGAGAAGGTAAACCTCTGTCCCAAACCTAATTCAGGCAGTCCGATCTTATTTAATAAAGCGGTTTTTGAGAAAACTGATCCGGCAGTTTTGTTCAGGTCAAGTTAAGAAATGAGGGTTCACCTGGGATTGGCACTCGGCACCTCCCACACGTCTGTATAAGCTAAAAAACCCAAAGATAGCAAAACCAAAGCTAGCATAATACCCCGAGACCAACGAGCCACCAACCATGGGCGCAGCCAGCTCCTGAAGTAGCTGAGACTTGCTCAGTACGAAATACATTGTACATTGCTCCTAGAATTACAAGCAGCAAAGACTTTCAAGAACATCTGCTTCTCAATCTGTCTCCTTGCTCCCAGGACGCTGCTGTTTGCCCTGTCCCCAGGAACCGGGCTCTCTCTACTAGCAGATAATTGAACCATTTCGTTTCTACTTAAAAGCTGTGCTGGTGGAAGGCAGAGCCCATTCGCTCTTCTGCTCTCCATCTCACGATTACGTGAGGCAGGAGAAGTCAGTTACAGTCATGCGTAGGAAATGGGCAATTTTGAACTTGTTCCAAAGGTCCTGTTTATGGAGAGATAGAAATATGCTGTGCTGCCGGGACAGAGAGAAATGGACACCGGAGACACTTCCCTACGGTAAATTGATATGAGTGCATTTCTGTGCAGCCTGCTTGGTGTTCAGAATTTGTCTTAACACAGCAAACCTACAGAGAGTTTTTTCTTACACGGGCGTTGGTTTCTTTACTGCAGGAATGGACCAAACCAGCATATCATGTTTTACAACTTAACTGGTTCATTGCCATCTGAGAGAAGAGGTTTAACACTTGAGATCAGAACACACCGACAGAAAACTGGACTAGACAACTCAGAGCTCCACAAGTGTGCCAACGCAACTGTATAAATTTGACTTGTGTATCGATGTGACCTAGTTAGCTCAGATACCAGACGTTTTGGGAAGCAGATGTCAAGGCAAGGAAAAGAACAGAGCGCCGTTATACAGGAAAGCAGCGAAAGACGACATTGAGTGAAGAGGAGAAAATGGTTTCGCTTCTGGGTTATGATCCCAGCATGCACCCGCTGTGCCATTCTCCTGCATTGCACGGCAGCTTTTCCAGAGAAGTATTCAGCTGTTCATCTGGCGTGTGACTTGCATGTTAGAGAATGACGTCAAAAGATCTTCACTGCTGTAGTGTCATGTGCTGTTGTGCAGACATATCGCGATGTGCAAATATAAACTCTGAGAGCAATGTACACTAGAGATTCTGAGCCAGCTGAAACTTGCTCAGTGTGAAATACATTCCACATTGCTCCAGGAATTTCAAGCAGCAGAGTTTCCAGAATATCTGCTTGTCATTCTGTCCCCAGGGCGCTGATGTTTGTCTCATCCCCAGAAACTGGACTCTCTCCACTGGTGGATAATTAAACCAATTTGTTCCTACTTGCAAGCTGTTCTGGGGGCGGGGGGAGGAGGATGGAAGAGTCCATTCGCTCTTCTGCTCTCTCTCTCAATCCCTTGGGGTGAGAGGTATCAGTTACACTAATGCGTGGGAAGTGAGCAACTTTGATTGTGAACTTGCTCCAAACGTCTGTTATCGGAGAGATAGAACGATGCTGTGCTGGCGGATCAGAGAGAAATGGACACCGAAGACTCTTCCCTCAGGTAAATTGATATGAATACATTGTTGTGCAGCATGCTTGCTGTTCAGAATTCCTCACACGCAGCAATCTTACCGAAGGTCTATTGCAAAGTGGGCATCGCTTTCTTTGCTGCGACCACGCAGCAGTTAACATCTGAGAACCAAGTGTCCCAGATGAAGAGAATCCGTGTGAAACCTTCACTCACTGAGAGTTATCCCCACGGCCCTGAGCTGTGGGACTGCAGGCAGTCCAACACGGAAGGGACGGTTAAAAATGAACCATCGTCGCTCCCTCAGCCTCTCTGTCCCAGAAACAGGCAGTGGGACGGCATAAACGCGGAGCATCATTCTCCTGCCGACAGAGGCGGTCCAGCCCATTGTGTCGACGGCAACTGTCTGTCACTTGTCTCTATTTCTGAGGTGATTCACAATCGGTGATATCTGTCCGAATAGTAAGGGTCTGTGTCTGTGTGGTGATACGGTTTCTGACATGCTGATCATCTTGTCATTCACATCCGAACCGGCGTGGCGAATTACTGCAGGGAAGGCACGAAACCGCAAGGCATGCGTTTCAACTTTATCAGCTCATTGGCATCTCAGAGAAGTGGTTTTCCGAATCAGTTCATAGGAAACCGACGAACAACAGGAGAAGACCACTCAGACCTCCAAAAAGCATGTTACTTGAACCGTGTGAGGTTCACGAGTGTCTCGGTATGATTCAGAGACTCAAGACGTAGGTGCAAAGGCAAGATACAGAACAGAGCACAGCACCATTACAAAATGAAGCTGCTCAAGGAGACATCGACCAACAGCAGAAGATGTTTTCAATCCATCGACCTCTGCGTTATGGGCCCAGCACGCTTCCGTTTTCCACAGGTCCCTTCAGCCTTTCGTCTGGCACGCAGCAGGCACGTTCGAGACTGATGTCAAAGATCTCCACTGCTGTCGTGTGATATGTTGGTGCGCAGACGTATGGAGACTGTGTAAATATAAACTTTTTTTCTCACTTCCCACATTCTGTTGGTCGAAATGTGATCTCATTCTGAATCCCAGCATGTGTCACAGCGCAGACGGACGCCATGCGGCCCACCTTCACTGTGCTGGTTCGAGACAGTAAGTAAACGTGTGTCTCTACTCATATCATTTGCTTGCCTTCCCCGTGTATTTATGTATATTGTTACTTTAAACATGACCACAGAATTCCCTGATGCTTCTATTGAATCTGCCTCTTTGTCAATGTCAGGGGATTTGCTGACCCTAACCACACCCTTCCTAATGTCACTTTTAGTTCTTTTCCTCTTGACTTTAAAACTGCCGAATCATTGCCGATCCTTTCAGGCGTGGGAGCATTACTTTCTCTGTCTGGACCCCGCATGACTTGGAAAGCTTCAATCAGGCCAGATTTCAAACTTTTGTTCTCCGAGGAGAGCTGTCCTAATTTTCCAATCTACCATCATCGCTGACATTCCTTAAAAACGGCACCACTGACGTCAACGCAATATTCCATCATTTCACTTCCCTGTTTACTGCTCAATGTGTACTCCAAGCAGCCCAACCTGGCTTAGCGAAGATGCTTTTTGAGAAAACTAACCGGGCACTTTTACACAAACCAGGAAGCGCGGGCTAGTCCGAGATTTGAACCCGGGATCGCTGGCAAGCCTGCGCAGTAGAAGAACTCAAAGCAAGAATCATACCCAACAACCAACGAGCAACACAAACGTCATGCAACCACTCCCACTCCACCTCTTCAACCAGTTGAGTCTTGCTTAGTGTGAAATACATTTGAGATTGCTCTAAGAATTGCAAGCGGCAAAGAGTTTCCAGAACAGCTGCTTCTTATTCTGTCTCCCTGCTGCTCTTTGTCCCGGGCCCTCTCTACTGGCAGAAAGTTAAACCATTTTGTTTCTAAACTTTTCTCTAACACCGGAGTGACCAGTGACAAGCATTGACCTCCTCAACACAGGATACAGAGAACAACAGAAGACCACTCAGACATCCACGAGGGTGTCATCTCAACTGTGCACATTGGGCCAATATAATGATGTGAAATATTTATGTCGAAGTTTTTTGGGAAAGAGATGAGAAGGCGAGGTGCAGAACAGTGCGCTGTTATACGGGAAAGCTGCGAAAGAGAACATGGAGTGAATAGGAGAGATGGTTTCCCTCCTGGGTGATGCTCCCATCACGCACCCGCAGACATATCGCCGGCGTGCAAATATAAACTCTGTCTAAATTCCCACATCCTGTTTTTTCGAACCGTGATTTCGCTCAAAAGCACACAATTTCAACCCTCGAAACGTTCAAACTTTAACAAAGTGCTCATAGATATATTTAGCGAAAACCTGAAAGAAATTCTTCCAAACTTACTTGGGGAATTTCGGTTTGAGTGCTCTTGAACTTTAAGTAAAAGGAAGGGAAATTTGCGTCGAGGCTGTGCAATGTGGAGATGTGTTCCCCATGTGAACTGATAGTGGTTCGCCATCCCAGTGCTTCCCGATGCAGGGCTGCCCTGACCCACCGGGAGGTTTCTTTGATAAACTGTCCCGGGAGCTTCCAGCCGTACCGTGACGTCATAGGGCGAGCCCCTGGTGATGGCCTGCAGCTGCTGTGACACAATAATGATGCTGGCCCCGGAACATGAATACGAATTAGTTCATGAGTCACGTGGTACAGAATCATTCGATGGAATGTTCTTTCAACTTCACGGATTTATATATGAGAGGAGGTAAGTGGGAAGGGTTACACCTCGGGTCCACTCTTCCTTCACTCTCAACACCCCACATCCACCTCCCATTGTACCAAGGCACTTTCCCCTGCAACCGCCGAATGTGTAACACCTGCCCGTTTACCTGCTCGATCCTGATTATCCAAGGGCTCGAACATACCTTTCAGGTAACGCAGCACTTTACCTGCACATTTGTCACAACCTAGTCTACTGCATTCTTTGCTCACAGTGTGGTTTCCCCAAAGTAGCATGAAGCATAAACTGGGTGACTGCTTCGCAGAACATCTCGGTTCTGCCCGCAAAAAAAGGCCTTGAGCTTCTGGTTGCCTGTCACTTTAACACGCCACCCTGTTCCCTGGCCAATATCTCTGCCTCAGGCATGTAGCAGTGTTCCAGCAAAGCTCAGCTCCTGATGGAAGACCAACGCCTCATTTTCCACTTGGAGATCCTATAGCCATCCAGTCTTCAACATCGAGTTCAATATTCTTTGGACCCGAACTCCCCCATGCCCTTGACCCCAACCTCACCCACACGAGGCCTTGTTATCACATCGTCTGCTGTTACACATGACTTATTGTTAGCCAGGAAGAGTCGCCATTAACAGTTAGTCACCCTCCGACACAGATTGTTATTCACTCCTTTGTCCCTTTAATGTTCTCCCTCTGAATTGGTGGCAAAGAGAGCAACGTGGACTGATATCCCTGAGCCATCTGTTTGTCCCATCTCCAGGAACAGGGTTTTCTCCACTGGTGGATAATTAAGCCATTTCTCTGTTGATCTGACGTGAGGAGATTGTGTAAATATAAACTTTTCTAAATCCCCACCTTCCGTTGGTCGAGCTGTGAGTTCACTCTGAATCACAACACGTGTCACAGCGCACTTGGAGGACCACCTCAGCTCTGCTGGTTCTTCACAGCAAGTAAATGAGAGACTCTATGCGTATCATTCTCTTGCCTTCTCCCTGTAAATGTCCACATTGTTACTTTGAAATGACCGCCGAATTCCCTTTTGTGTTATTGAATCTGCCTCTTTGTCACGGTCAGACAGAGATTTACGGATCCGAACCACTCCCTGTGCGAAAATGTTCTTCCTAATGTCACTTTTATTTTTTTTTCCAATGCCTTGAAATCTCTGCCGATTTTTTGGGAAATTGAAAGGATTCTCATGCCAGCACATGAGGGTAAAGGACTGCGGATGCTGAGAATCCAGAAACTGCTGGAGAAACTCAGCAGGTTCGGCGGTACCTGTGGGAGAAAACAGAGTTCTGATGTATTGTCTCTGATTCTCTTTCCACCGATGGTGCCTGACCTGTAATTTCTGTTGCTCCTGCAATTTCTGTTTTTGCTTTTAACTGAAAGTTCATTTCATCTTTCGGAATGAAACAACCAGACTCGCCATGTGCAGATATTTAATCCTTTCGAAACCTGTGAAGTGATTGGATTCAAACAAACCCAGCAATAATTCACTCTTTCTTAGCTCCACAGGCAGAGAGACCTGGGAAGTGAAGCTATCAGTGTGGTTCTTTATTCGTGGGCCGAGTGGTTAATGCGATAGACATGAAATCCATTGCGGTTTCCCCACGCAGGTGTGAACCCTGCCGACGACAAAATGAGAAATGTCGTCAAAATGAAAGGGAGACTGTTCCCCGGTTTCTTCTTTAAGATTCAAATCAGTGAAGGGGGAAAGATGTTTCACTCACATTGGGACTGGTCGGGAATCTGCAACCCACTGCCTGTCAGGGTGGAACAAGCAGATACCCACAGAGCTGCTTTTGAGGCAATGAGTCAAGTATTTGGAAATGAGACGAGAACAGTGAGGGGCGTGAAGTCGTGATCGAAATGAAGCAGGCAGCTGAGGATTAATTTTATTTGCCAGTGAAAGATACTGCTTCACAAAGTTGGGACGATGGAAGGGAAGCAGTGACGGTGATTATCCTTGGCTGTTCACCTTGTGAATGTTCCCATTGCTGCGCATGTCCGTGTTAACGTCAGAACTCTGCAGCATGGCGGTGTCATGTACGCACAGGACCGTGGCGCAATGGATGACGCATCTGACTCCATCTACCTGTTTGAAATGCAGCTCACAGCTTCTTCACGCATCCCAATTAATCTTTCTCATGGTCCTGAAGCCGGTTTGAATTCCTGATCTGCAGGAACGAGACTCTTTTCACTGTCTCGCGTTAGTAAGTGTCCCTGAGAACATCAGAGACGAGTCACAGCGCTGTCAGATGAGGGGAAGCTGAAAGAGCCCAACACGCTGCTCACGGGCACATTTCACTTTCCCCAACTCACCGCCCAAACCACTGAGGCTCCTGGGAGTGGAAACGAAACAAACACCAAAACCCAGTCTCATATTTGTAAATCTTCCGAAAATAAGAAAACTGTTCATCCCTTCGGATCTTCCATCCTGGCCTGACAGGGGTGATTGTAATGGCTGTCCAGTCAGTGTCGAATTTTTTTGGCTGAAAATATCTTCCTTATCTCATCCCAGTATTTCTTGCCACAGAGAACTGTGCGGCAGAGTTCATGTATGTATTTCCTTTGATGGTATTTTGTAAATAACATTCGTTTGCTGCTTGTTTGTATCGGGTGTTTCAGGTTCATTAGCCGCTATTCAAGTGTGTTGGTAGGTTTGTGGGCTACCATGATGGTGAGAGTGTTGAGTTGTCTGGACATCATTTAACAGATGTATTTAATGTAAGGTAATGTGGCTAGGGTTTCTGCACACGTTGTTTCTGCTTGTGTCAATTTGTTGATGAGAAATCGGCAGACTGGGTTTATTGGGTCGGCAAAAGTGAGGACTGGAGATGCTGGAAGCCAGAGTTTAGATCAGAGTGGTGCTGGAAAAGCACAACAGGATAGACAGCAGGAAAATCGATGTTTTGGGCAAAAGCCCTTCATCAGGAATAGAGGCAGGACGCCTCCAGGGTGGAGAGATAAATTGGGGGTGGGAGGTGTGCTGGGGCGAAGATAGCAAAGAGTAAAATAGGTGCGTGGTGGTGGGGATGGAGCTGACAGGTCAGAGAGGAGGGTTTAGCGGATAGGTGGGAAGGGAGATTGGAAGGTAGGACAGGTCATGAGGTCAGTGCTGAGCTGGAAGGTTGGAACTGAGATCAGGTGGGGGGAGGGGAAATGAGGAAACTGGTGAAGTCCACATTGATGCCCTGGGGTTGAAGTGCTCCGAAGCGGAAGATGAGGCGTTCTTCCTCCAGGCGTCGGGTCGGGAGGAAGCGGCGGTGAAGGAGGCCCAGGACCTGCATGTCCTCGGCAGAGTGGGAGGGGGGTTGAAATGTTGAACCACGGGGCTTTGGGGTTGATTGGTGTGGGTGTCCCGGAGATGTGACTTGACTCTCCAGTCTCCCCAATGTTGCAGAGATCGCATCGGGAGCAATGGATATAAAAAATTACATTGATGGATGTCTTCTTCCGACCGCAGCCCGTGTTCGATTCCCGGGCAGCAAAGCAATTTTCAGTAGAGAATACTAAGCACGTCCGCGTCTCCCTGGTGGTCTAGTGGTTAGGATTCGGCGCTCTCACCGCCGTGGCCCGGGTTCGATTCCCGGTCAGGGAAGCCATTTTCAACCTGACTGTTGGCTAGCCATTCTTCCTAAATGCGCTGTTCAGTTATTTACTGGTCTTCATAGTTCCTGGGTGCTGCAGTGTGCAGTGGCTCGTTGAAACAGCATCCTGATGCAGATTTGTTTGTATGTGTAGGGATGATTGCTTCTGCAGTTAGGTTCTTGGTTCGCGTGCGTTGTTTTCCTGTAGACGCTGTTTAGAATTTACCATTGACTGTTCGCTCTACTGTGACATCTAGAAATGGCACTTTGTTGTTGTTCTCTTTTGTGAATTTTATGCCAGGAAGGATATTGTTGATGATGTTGTAGGTTTCCTTTAATTTGTTTCATTTTGTGATGACAAAAGTATCTTCGCTGTAGCGGACCCAAAGTTTGGGTTGGATCGTTGGAAGGGCTGTTTGTTCGAGTCACTACATTATTGCTTCTGCTAGGAATTCTGATACTGGTGGTTTCATGGGTGTATCGTTGTTCTGTTTGTTAGTCTTGTTACTGCATATGAAGTGGGTGGTAAGGCACAGTTCCACGAGCTTGACAGTGTTATGTTTGCTGATGAAGTTGGTGCTGTTTGGTGTTTGTGTCTTTGGTTCTTCTAGTAGTGTCTTCAGTTTTCTTTGGCCACGTTGATGTTAATGGATGTGAACCGGGCTATATGTCAAAGGACAACATTATTCCATCCTCTTCTACCTTGGTGTCTTTGGTGTTCAGGAATTCTTGGATGGAGTAACTGGAGTGGCGTGAATCTTCGACTTGGTGTTTTAGTCTTCAGTGGAGGCCTTTGACTAGTCTGTATATTGGTGTTCCAAATGGTGAGACTGTGGGCCTGAGGGGGGGCTCCTGGTTTGAAGAGGAGGAGAACAACAACAAAGTGCCATTCCTAAATGTCACAGTAGAGCGAACAGTCAATGGGGAACTTCAAACTAGCATCTACAGAAAAACAACACACACAACCAAGTACTTTACCGCAGAAGCAATCATCCCAACACCCACAAACGAAGCTGCATCAAGACATTATTTCAACGAGCCACTAACACACTGCAGCACAGAGAAACTACGAAGAGCAGAAGAGAAAGACGTATATAGTGTATTTAAGGAGAACGGGTACCCAATAAACCCAGTCCGCCGATTTCTCACTGATGCTTCCAAGCTGAGTCTCAAAACTTGGGTTTGTCCATCCGTCCTTGCCTATTTTTTTTTTTGGGTTTTGAAAATTTTCCCAATCCTCTGACTTAGTGTTGGTGTTGGGAAGTTTTGTTGTGGCTGTACAGGACATTGGAATATTGTGGAATACTTTTGGAATATAGTGTGCAATTCTGGTCTCCCTCCTATCTGAAGGATATTGTGAAATTTGAAAGGGTTCTGAAGCACCAATGGGTCCACAGAGGGGAAAGGCCTTTCTGCTGCCCTGAGTGAGGGAAGGCCTTTAGTGATTCCTCTGCCCTGCTGACGCACCAGTTGGTCCACACCAGGGACGGCTGTTCTCCTGCCCTGAGTGCGAGATGGCTTTCAGCAGTTCTTCCCACCTGCTGAGACACAAGTGGGTCCACACCGAGGAGAGGCCGTTCTTCTGCCCCGAGTGCAGGAAGGGATTTGCTCTTTCCTCTGACCTGCTGGCCCACTGGTGGGTCCACATGGGCGAGAGGTCGTTCAGTTGCCCTATGTGCAGGAAGGCCTTCAGCAATTCCTCAGCCCTGCTGAGCCACCAATCCGTCCACAATGGGGAGAAGCCATTTTCCTGCCCCGTGTCCGGGAAGGGCTTTACCTGCTCCTCCGCCCTGCTGAAGCACCAGTGTGTCCACAGCGGGGAGAGGCCCTTCAGCTGGCCCGAGTGTGAGAAGTGGTTCTTGTTTTCCTGCAACTTGCGGAAGCACCAGCGGGGGCACCAACGCTCCCAGCAATCAGATCCCACCGGTGTTCTGCCTTGGGTCACCCCATGGACTGAACCTCCTGCCAGTTCTGACAGTGGGTGCAGTGGGAGAGTAGGTGAGGATTTGTTGTTTTCTGCTGGACTGCAATTGCCTCCCCCACCCCCCACAACCACAACCTCACGGTGGCTCAGGGGCGTCACGGTGACTCAGTGCTTAGCACTGTTGCCTCATGGCACCAGGAACCCAGGATCAATTCCACCCTTGGGTGTCTGTGGGCAATTTGTAGAGGGTAGGAAAATGGATCTGACTGGGTTACTCTTCGGAGGATCAGTGCAGATGTGTTGGGCTGAAGGACCTGGTTCCACATTGTAGGAGTTCTACGATCCTATGAGCTTTGCTTTGAGTGGACACTGCTGCTCATTGAGCCCTGGACTGCACATTGGCAATGAAATGATCCAGAGAAACCCAAGACCGCAAGAGCATCGGAGCAGACTTAGGCCATTTGGCCCGTCGAGTCTACTCTGCTATTCGTTAGTGAAAAAAATTGCACATGCGATTAGCTTCAGTGTGGAAACAGGCCATTTGTCCCGACAAGTCCACACCGACCCTCCGAAGAGTAACGCACCCAGACCCATTTCCCTCTGAATAATGCACCTAACACTATGGGCAATTAAGCATGGCCAATCCACATGACCTGCACATCTTTGGAGAGGACCACCCAGAGAAAACCCACGCAGACACTGGGTAATGTGCAAACTCCTCACAGACAGGCACCCAAGGCTGGAATCAAACCTGAGTCCCCAGCACTGTGAGGCTGCAGTGGTAACCATTGATCCACTACATATTGCAACCCGAAGTATGTAAGCAGGAGGTTGGGAGAATACAGCAAGCCAGGCAGCACCAGGATGTGGAGTAGTCGGCGATTAACCCTTCTTCAGGACTGAAACGTTGACTTCTCTATGAGAAACGATTTACGGAATGTTGCTGGGGGTTGGAGGGTTTGAGCTACAGGGAGATTCTGAATACGCTGGAGCTGTTTTCACTGGAGCATCGGAGGCAGAGGAGTGACCTAATGAAGGTTACAAATTCATGAGAGGCATGGACAGGGTAATAGAGAAGGTGTTTTCCCTGGGATGGGGCAGTCCAGAACTAGAGGGCATAGGTTTAGGGTGAGAGGCGAAATATATTAAAGGGACAACTTCTTCATGCAGAGGGTGGTACATATATGAAATGAACTGCCACAGGATATCGGTCAGGTGCTGTCAAATGGGACTAGATTAATTTAGGATTTCAGGTCAGCATGGAAAAGTTGGACCGAAGGGTCTGTTTCCATGCTGTACGTGTCTCTGACTATTGGTCCTGATGTAAGTTTAAAATAGAGTCCAAGTAACTTTGAATAGTTCAATATTTTTGAGCTCACCTCCTCAAATGTTTCAAATGAATCCCTCCGAGCGATACTGTTTAAACATGCTGAGTTGGACAAAGTATCCCATCAAGTTCAACACAAACCCAGAGTTGAAGAAGTCACACGATACCAAGGGGACCAAAACTGATCACAATATTCCAGGTGCAGCCTCATCAACGGCCAGTATAACGACACTATAACTTCCCAACATCTATACTCAATTCCTTAACTGATGAAGGTTAGTGTGCCGAAACTTTTCTTCACTGCCTTGTGGAGCGATGTTATCAGAGATATAGGATCTACTTTAAACTGATCCACAATCCAGCTTCTGGGAGCACAGAAGCAGAGTAGTGCTGCGTGAGTGTGCTGGGCACATAACCCAGAGGTCGATGGGTCAAAACCATGTGATGCTATTGCTCAATGTCTCCATAAGCTGCTTTCCTTGGCAAAGGTGCTCTGTTCTGTATCTTGTCTTTGCATCTGCTTCCCAAAGCTTCTTCAGTGGAGGAGTGGCAGTGGCAGCAGGAGCCCAGGAGCTCAACAACCCCCTGGAGCTGAAGGAAGGTCCGAGCTCCAAGAAGCGGGGTCCCGGCTGGAGGCTGAATTTGCTCAAGGCTTGTATCTATTAACTTATTTAAATGGTACCTACTGTATGGGGCTATGGTTTACATTAAAACCGGAGGGTCATGTCAGAGTGTTTGTTTATATTGAGCAGTTGTAGTTCGTAAAATACACTCCCTGGAGGAGCACCTTCGATGTTGCTGCATTTCTTGCCTTCTGCCCTTTCCCCATTTGTTATCTCCCATCTTGATTTAATATTTTTTTGGTCAAATTTGATTTCATATTAATCAGACTTGGTATTCACTGTGTGCTAGTAATTTGTTTGTTCGAATATTGTAAGTCAAAATTAATGGTGTAATTTCATTTCTGATGTCAGAGTTTGACATTGAATGTGCAGGTGTGAATGTCAGTAAGTTGTGAAAATAAATCAATAACTTGTGATTTTATAGCAAAAAGAGCATAAATGGCATTGTCTCATTTGAAGGTGATGAGTTGAGCCTGACCAACAAACCGTTTCATGCAGTCACCCAATTTAATTAAAATTTTCTTTAACTTAATTGAAGATAATAACTCTGGCATACTAAAATTTATAAAATTTGTTCATAAGACATATTTATATGTCCATTGCTCTGCCACATTGGGGAGACTGGATGCCATCTTGCAGAATATTTCAGGGAGCAGCTCTAGGACTCCAAAACTAAAAGACCCCACCGCCCTGTGGCTGAATACTTTAACTCCCCCTCCCAATCCGTCAAGGGGATGCAAGTCCTGGGCCGCATCCCCCTTCAAGATCGAGCTACCTGACGCTTGTAGGAAGAACACTTCATCTTCCGCCTTGGGACCCACCAACTACATGGGATCAATGTTGATTTCATCAGCTTCCATATTTCCCCTCACCCTGACTCCCACACCGCGCGCCTTGTCCCAGATCCAAACTTCCAACTCGGCATTGGCCTCTTGATCTGTCCTACCTTTTTATCTTGCATCCCACCTATTCGCTCCACCCTCCTGTCTTACTCTTCTGATCTCTCCCCACCTCCATCGACCTATTTCATTCACAGCTACCTCCCCTCCATCCCCATCCCTTTCTCAATTATCTCTCAGCCCCCTTGGACCAACCTTCATTCCTGATGAAGAACTCATGCTCTAAACCAAGACTGTGGTGAAAGAACATCCTTCATAAGAAAGAGCTCCCAATTCAGATGTATTCCCCGTTTGTTTTCCCGTTCTTCTAGAATTAAGAAATGTCTTTTTCTTCCACTAGAAAGTGGTCTTACACTTTGCGGTGTCCGAAGTGTTATACCACTCCACTTCTTTGCCCACCTTTTAAGAATCCTTTCAACCTGTTTTTCGGATAATGGTGGCAGTGACCAAAAGCATAGAACATAGAACAATACAGCGCAGTACAGGTCCTTCGGCCCTCGATGTTGCGCCGATCCAAGCCCACAATCATTTCACTCCTCTTCAATGCCCCATTTCTCCTCCTATGCACCACTTTGACATGTTGTCTGAGTGTGCTTGGTTTTCAAAATGTAATTTGGCCATTGAAGTGAACAAGGTCAATCATTATCGAGCGCTAGCTTTGTTTGCACTAACAGTAATTATCCAGCAATTTGCTGTTTTTTGTTCCACCAAAGCTGGAAACAATGATCTGTATTTATGTTGCACTCAGGTGTGAAAAATCATCCCAAGAATTGTCATGTTATTATCGTTGACTGAAGCTATAACAGGAGGCATTCTGTGGCAGTTTGAGACTAAAAACGTGGCTAGAAAGAATGTAGATTGATGAGGAAAGTCAAAAAGCAGAATCTCTGGCTACAATCTATCAGTCTGGCTTGATTAAGTGGTGGCTCTTCAAAAGCACCTTCCAACCACCACCTCAACCACCAAGAGCAGGTAAGTGTGAACACAGCATTCCAACTGTGAAATATATCGCATTGCTTCTTTGTTAGTTATCAAAATCCTGGAATTCGCTCCTGAACATTAGTGCAGACCAAATCATAATTGTGAAGCAATTTAAGAGGCAATTCAGCACCACTTTTTCAAGGACAGTTTGGGAAGGGTTGTTGACAGAGCCAATGATATTCACATCTCATGAAATATTAAGCAAAGAGGCATGGACAGAGGATTGGCTAACCAATGATACAATTGGGATAAGGGGCATGTTCAGGATAGCAAATTATAACTAGTAGTGTGCCACAGGGATCAGTGCTGGGGCCAAAATTATTTACAAAATGTATATGAATTCCTTGGATAAGTAAAGTGAATGCACTATTGCCAAGACTGCAGAAGAGGCGGTTGATGGGAAGGCAGGTGGTGAGAATGACATGAAATATCCGCAGAGGGAAAAAGACAGTTTAAGCAAATGAGCATCCCTTAGCAGATGGAATAGAATGTGGGGAAATGAGGTTGTTCACTTTGGCAGGAGGAAAAGTGTTGAATGTTAAATGGAGAAAGCTGTTGAATAGAGGGATTTGGAAGCCCATATCCATGCATCTCTTCAGCCAAGTTCAGTGTATAATAGGGAAGGCAAATGGGAGGTTGCCCTTTAAATAGAGTATAAACGTAGGGAGGTTATAGTGAACCTATGTCAGGCCCCAGTCAAGCCACAACTGAGCACTGGGAGGGTCATTTACCTAAGGAAAGATATACTGGCTTTGGAGGCAGTCCAGAGAAGGCTGACCAGGATGAAAAGAATATCATATGAAGAGAAGTGAATAGGTTAGGCCTGTACTTATTCGAAGTTAGAAGATTTAGAGGTAACCTTATTTTCACATAAAATATTCTGACGATACTTGACGGGATTGATGTGGAAAAGTTTACCTTTGTGGGTGAGTCTAGCATCAGAGGGAATAACCTGCAAATGAGGGATTGCATGTTGAAGACAGAAAGGAATTGTTACTGAGGGCAATAAATCTGTGAAACATGTTACTACAGAGTGTTGTTGAGCTTGGGTCATTAAGTACATTCAAGGCTGTCAGATTTTTTTTAACCAGTGAGGAAATTGAGGATTATGGGGAAATGGCAGGGAATTTGAGTTGATGCTTACCAGAGCAAACGTGATGTGAATAAATGGCAGAATTGATTCAATGGGTTGAATTGAATAGTAAGTAATAAAGGTGAAAAGGGTACAACTGGCAACTACAGGCCAGTCAGTGTTGGAAAATTAGAGATTGTACGGAGTTGATGGCATTTTGGCATTGTTACTGGATTTAACATCTGGAGTTTCAAATTGATGCTGCTATGTCCCCGATGCACTTTGAAATCAATTAATATATCTGGAATATAAAGCTTATCGCTGCTTTGGTGATCTTAGCAATTGATATAAGGACCTATCTTGTTAAGGAAGGAAATCTTTAGTCCTTACCCAGTTAGGCGATTGTGTCACTCTTGATCCACAGTAATGTGGTTAACTCGTAACTGCCCTCTGAAATGGCACTTGGTTTTTCTGGGAGATAAAGTGCCACATCCCATGAATGAGTAAAGGAAAGTATTCAGCAGAAAATTGGCACTGAAGTGAAGATTGTGATCTAGTGATAATGGTTAAGTAACCCAGAGATCTAGGTCTTCTGAGAACAAAACTTCAAATCCCATCATGATCCCACTAAGGATAAAACATCTTTGAAAGCTGTTCTGAAAGTCCAGTCTTCAAAGTTTGTGCGAAGATTTGTAGCTCGGGTGCTCGTTGCTGTGGTTCTGTTCGCCGAGCTGGAAGTTTTTGTTGCAAGCGTTTCGTCCCCTGGCGAGGCGACATCATCAGTGCTTGGGAGCCTCCTGCGAAGCGCTTCTTTGATGTTTCCTCCGGTGTTTATTGTGGTCTGTCCCTGCCGCTTCCGGTTGTCAGTTTCAGCTGTCCGGTCTTCACAATGACACTTTCTGACATTCACTGCTTTCCTTCAGTCCAAATTGTCCGTGCAGACCAGATATCCTAAATTAACACAGTCCCATTTGCCAGCACTTCGCCCATATCCCTCTCAATTCTCCCTCCTACCAGACGCCTTTTAAAATACTGTAATTACACCAGCCGCCACCACTATCTGGCAGCTCATTCCATACACTCATCACCCTCTGCGTGAGAAAGTTGCCCATAAGGTTCCTTTTAAATCTTTCCCCTCTCACCTCAAACCTATACCCTCTAGTTTTGGACTCCCCTACTCTGGGGAAAATATTTTGGCTATTCACCCTATCCATGCTCCTTATGAACTTCTATAAAGTCACCCCTCAGCCTCCAATGTTCCAGGGAAAACAGACCCAGCCGATTCAGCCTCTCCATAATCGCTCAAACCCTCCAACTCTGGCAATAGCCTTGTAAATCGTTTCCAAACTCTTTCAGAGGTTCACAACACTTTTTCTGTAGCAGCGAAACCAGAACTGAACGCAATATTCCAAAAGTGGTCTAATCAATGTCATTTACAGCCGCAACATGACCTCCCAATTTCTGTACTGAAATGCACCGACCTATAAAGGCAAGCATACCAAACACCTTCTTCGCTATCCTGTCTACCTGCAACTCTACTTTGAGGAAACTATGAACTTGCACTCCAAAGTATCTTTATTGAACAATTCTCATAAACTGCAGATCCTGCCTTGATTTGCCTTTCCAAAACCCAAATTTCAAAATGGGGTTGAGAAATGTATCAGCCGTAATTGAATAGTGGAACAGACCTGATGGGCTGAATTGCCTACTTTCTGCACCAATGTCGTATGCTCTCTTGCTGTCCTACACATAGAGTGTGAGAATTGGGAGTGGAATAGGTCATTTGGTCTTTCCAGCTGGCAGCAGCACTGAACAGTTCATAGCTGGATATGAATATGCCGGAATCTAGGCAGATAAGCTGGAACTTTTTATCACTGGAGCATCAGAGGTTGAGAGGTGACCTTGGAGAGGATTATAAAATCATGAGGGGTATAGATGAGGTATTCTTTCCCTAGGGTGGGCGTTTCAAGAATAGGGAGCAAATTTTGAAGATGAGAGGCATCATGTTATTTTTAGACAATCAGTGGTTCGTGTGTGGAATAATGCCCAGAGGAGCTGGTGGATGTAGTTACAATTACTATGTTTAAAAGACATTTGGATAAGCACATGAATAGGAAAGGTTCGGAAGGATATGGCCCAATCACTGGCAGGTGAGACTAGTTTAGTTTCAGAACACAGTCAGCATGGACTAGTTGCACTGAATGGTCTGTTTCTGCGTTGTATGACTCTGTAACTGTTCTATACTGGTCTTACAACCGTTTTCTTGCCTTCCCCCATAACCATCCACTTCTTTGTTCTTCAAAGTCAAATGATCTCAGCCTTGAGTACATTCAACGACCGATCTAACTGCAAGAAGACATCCCCACTTCTGCACTCAATTCCTCTGGCGAATATATCTCTTGCTTTGCTCATTGCTTGCTGCGCCCGTCTGACAACTGGCATTGACTTGTTTCGAAGGACGCTGAGGCCCCTTTATCCATCCACACATCATTCCTCATGAGGAGCTCGTGCCCAAACGTCGACTCTCCTTCTCCTCAGTTGCTGCCTGACCTGCTGTGCTTTTTAACGCCACACGTTTCAACTCTGATCTCTAGCATCTACAGTCCTCATTTCACCACATCTCAACATATCACCATTTAAATAATGCACCTCATATCTGTTTTTTTTTTACACATCAAAGGCTGTAGCTTCACATTGTGGCACTGCATTTGCCATGTGTTTGCAAATTGATAAACAGACCTGGATCAACTTTTCCACAGTCCGCCCCCTCCCTCGATTCACTCATTCCTTTCAGTTGCTGCAAGTCAACTATCGAACACCAGAATGAAAAAAAAAACAATAGAAAAAGTGGTGAGAAAATGACAGTTGTGCTCACAAATGTTAGACAGAGGAAGGAAGTTACAGTCTGTGGTGAGGTTTAATATTATTAAGGGAGAAAGGAACAGCAGCAGCTTCAGAGCTCACGGTCCAACTTCCACATTTCGACAATGACTAATTGGCTGGACGACCAAACTCCTTCCGGTCCTCCAAGATTCTGCAATGGAAAGGAGCTCGTGCGCCATTTCTGCAGTCAACCAGGAGTCTGCGCAATGCTTTGCTGACACCAGCGGACATGCGCAGTGCTTGCTGACACCGCGGAGCATGCTCAGTATGCTCTGTCGTGATGTTGCTGTTAATGACAAATTTTAATGTTAAAAATCACACAACACCTGGTTATAGTCCAACAAACTTTTTTGAAAGCGCTAGCTGTCGGATCGCTGCTCCTGCATCAGGCAGTTGTGGAGTATAAGATCGTAAGACAGAATTTATGACCTTGAGGAGAAAGCGAGAGCTTCCAAACAAGTCTTTTGGACTACAACCTGGTATTGTGTGATTATTAACTTTATACACTCCAGCCCAACACTGACACCTCCAAATCATGACAAATTTGTAAGTGTCCAAATGCGAAAACGAGAGAAAATTGCCGAAGCTATTTTTTTTGCTGAAATGTTTTTCCCTGTGCTTATACATTTTATTCTTTTTGGATTTTGTCTGGCTGCTCAACGTTTCTGTCTTTACCCCAGGGTAGAGGTATTCCAAAGTTAGAGGGTATAGGTTTAGTGTGAGGGGAGGGGGAAGATTTGAAAAGATTTGAAATACTAGGAATAAAATATTCGCCGCTGACAGGGCGAAAGTGATGACTGCAGATGCTGGAGATTAGGGTCCAGAGCGCGGTGCTGGTAAAGCACAGCAGGTCAGGCAGCATCCGAGGAGCAGGAGAGTCGACGTTTCCGGCATAAGCCCTTCACCTTGTCCTCTCCAATGTGTGTTGTGTAACCGCTTAATCATTTCTAGTGGCTGAGCAGAGGCTTTTAGGAAAGTTTGGAACACATGAGGATGGCCTCAGCCGAGACCTTGGGTTCATGTCACACTACAGGAGACCCAGCTACACTATACACACACACTCTCTCTCACACACACACTCTTACACACGGGCATGCTCGCGCTGACCCTCCCTGACAGACACGCTCTCTCTTAGACATACACAAATACATCCCACACACTCACGGCCACGCATACACCCTCTCACATGTTATATTCCTTCACACACACACTTTACCCAGCACACACACGCGCACACACACGCTCTCTCTTATGCATGCACTTACACACAGCAGTCTTTGGGGTGAATTTGCATTTGCAGGATTATATATTTGGAAATAGAACCCGTCTGACTCAAGATTGGGATACAGACATAATATAACCTCGCAGCTTTCATGTGTTGTCTGACCTGAGGTGTCACATCCTTTTATAAAACATTATGTTACCTGGAGAATGTGACTTAAAAGAAGTTCTGGAATTTACATATTAACGAACCGAAATCTGCAACCGATTTTAAAAGGTGAAAGACTTAACAGCAATCTAGGTTTCTTCAACATATCATTTATGTTGCATGGCACAATAATGTTTGCTATATATTCTGTGTCTTATGATCCTATTCCGCAGCTACCTGATGAAGGAGCAGCGTTCAGAAACCTAGTGCTTCCAAATAGACCCGTTGAACTATACCCTGGTGTTTGTGTGATTTTTAAACATTGTTTCCAGTGAATACAGCCCACGCCTCCCACTGTTGCCAGTAAACGTTGCAATGCCAATGAAACAATGAACCTGCAGTCCTGAAAAATTGACAATTTCTAACAATATTAGCTACTCATTCACTGCTCATTCTGAGATATGACATTGGAAACTTAGCGCTGGAAGCTGAATGCAATGAGCAGCTTTAAAACAAAAACCTGTTGGATCTCACGGCTTTCAACAAGCGTTGAAGCCTAGCAGTAAGTTCAGGTAACCTCTACATCGCCCCAGCTTCAGATCTCCCCAGCAAAAAGGCGCACAAAAAGTAGTTTTTTAAAAAAAGCTCAAGCTCAAAGTGCACACACTCCCCCAACTCCCCCCACCCCCACTCTCTTTATTATTGGTCAGCTGAGATGTTGCTTTGGAACTGGATCCGTGGTACAGCCAGGTAAAGCATGCAGCTGGGACGACTGAGTAAACCCTTTCCCACAACAGCAGGCTCCTTCCCTAAAAAAGACATGAGTGAATCAGATGGGGTGTTTTCCCCTGAAACTGGTTTCATCCTTAGAATCTGAAGTCCACATTTCTCACTGAATTCCAATTCTGCCATCTGCCGCGGCGGGATTAGGACCTGGTAGCCCCCAGTGGCATTCAGCCATGACTCGTTCAATTCCCCCTGCGATGGCACGTGAACTCACTAGTGCCTCCGCAGGTGGGAGGAGCAGGTGAAGCCCTTCTGGCATTTACAGCAGGTGAATGGCCTCTCGCCAGTGTGGACCCGCTGGTGGGTCAGCAGTGCAACTGACTGAGTGAACCCTCTCCTGTACATGGGGCACGTGAATGGCTTCTCTCCCTTGTGGACCCACTCGTGCGTCTGCAGATGGCAGATCCGATTGAAGCCCTTCCTGCACACTGAGCAGGTGAATGGCCTCTCCCCGGTGTGAATGCATCTGTGGTTTTCCAGCAGGGATGGGGAAGGGAATCCCTTCGCACTTTCCCCACATTTCCACGGTTTCCCCATTGGGGGAGCTTTCCTTGTGTTGCTTTGGATTTGAAATTACAAACAGAACGGGGACATAGTCTTTCCCCACCGTGAGGGATGAGATTTTGATTCCTCCAAGCTGAGTAAATGGTTTGAAGCACTTTTCACAGTCAGCGCACTGAAACTCCCTCACTCGGTGTCTCAGTATTCTTCCTGCCGCACCAGTGTCCAAACTCTTTCAAGCAAACAAAAACAATCATGTCTTCTTGATTGGAATGGCTGCTGATATTCAAGTCCCAATGAATCAAATGGCTCTGTCAGAAGTTGATGGATCATTTGCTTTCAGATTTCTTTCTGCACATCTTCCTGCAAAATAAATCACAAAATAAGTGATCACGGTCAGTACAGTTAAATGAACATAACAAAGGTGAGAATTCCTGTTGATTGCCAGATGACTGCTGATCACTCATTACCCAGCACACAGAGACCTGAAAACACTTATGTAACCAGATAGCCTTAAGTGTGTTTGGAGGAAAACTTCATTTCAGTGACAATAGCATGGAATAAACTGCCTAAAAAGGTGCTGGAAATGGAGCTGAGTCAAGGATATGAAAATGAAATGACAAGGCTGCTTGAGAAAAGAAAGCCAGTAAAGTTACTGAATGACTTCCTGCTGTCGGAGTAAATAGAAAATGATGACAAAAAAGGACGTGATCCCATTACTACATTACAAGGTGAATAATAATTGCAAAGAAACTTTTACAACAGCCAACAATATCAAATATACACCAAATGAAGCATCATACGTCTACATTTTATATCAATGTCCCCATCCCTTAAATGCTGCTCAGCTCCATAAGAAATTACCCTTCTAATTGTGAACATGAGGAAAGAAGCAATCCTTTTCTAGGGTGCAAACTGTAAACCTGCCAAACTGAAGGAATACACAAGGAAAACGCTCTTAAGAGAAAAAAGAGTAGCTGAGAACCTTTGGAGACTCTGCTCCCTCCCTGGATTCACTCCAGTTGCTACAAGTGAACAGTGTTTCATCCACCCCATCTCCCCCTCCCTCCCCCTGTCCCACTCTGGAGGATGGGGAATGGAAAGAGGGTGACATTGCTTTGCTCCAAGATGTTGCCCAGAGGGAGGGAGTTTCACTCTGAAACTGACAGGGCTGCATCCCCGTTGTGACGTCAACAATGGAGGGCGTGCCGGACAGCTGCCCTGCAGTTGAGGCACGTGTGGAGGGTAGGAAACTTTGCAAACTCCTACTCTCCTCGAAGTCAAGCAGTTTGAGTTCAAGCAAAGCAATGGCTTTAGTTTTAGGCTAGAAAACCTCCTCTGTGCCATGGGAACCCTCCTCCCATGGGGAATGCAGGGTTACAGATTCATAGTAACAGGAGGAGTCGGCCATTTAGGCCAAATCCTCCAACCCTGGCAACATCCTTATAAATCATTTTGGAACCATTTCCAGTTTCACAACATCTTTCCGATAAGAAGCAAACCAAAATTACATGCAATATTCCAAAAGTGGCCTGACCAATGTTCTGTGCAGTGGCAACATGAGCTCTCAATGCTTTTATTCGATACTCTGAACAATAAAGCAAAGCATAACAAACGCCTACTTCACTATCATTTCTGCATGCGACTCTACTTGTAAGAAGCTATCAACCTGCACCCCAAGGTCTCTTTGTTCAGCAACACACCCGAGGACCTTACCAATAAGTGTAAAAGACCTGTCCTGATTTGCTTTTCCAAAATGCAGCACCTCACATTTATCTAAATTAACCTCAATCTGCCGCTCAGCTCATTGGCCCCTCTGATCAAAATGCCGTTGTACTCTGAGGTAATCTTCTTTGCATCCACTACACCTCCAATTTTGGTGTCATCTACAAACTTGGTAACGATACCTCCAATGTTTAGATCCAAATCATTTGTATAAATGACAAAAAGTAGTGGACCCAGCACCGATCCTTATTGCACACCACTGGTCACAGGCCTCCAGTCTGATAAGCAACCCTTCATCACCACCCTCTGTCTTCTGCCTTCGAGCCAGTTCTGTATCCAAATGGCTAGTTCTCCGTATATTCCATGAGATAAAACCTTGCTCACCTGTCTCCCATGAGGAACCTTGTTGACTGCCTTCCTGGAGTTAATATAGATCACGTCCACCGCTCTACCTTCATCAATCCACTTTCTTACTGAGAGTCATAGAGATGTAGAGCATGTAAACAGACCCTTCTGTCCAACCCGTCCTTGCCGAACTGATATCCCAACCCAATCTAATCCCACCTGCCAGCACCCAGCCCATATTCCTCCAAATCCTTCCTATTCATATACCCATCCAAATGCTTCTTAAATGTTGCAATTGTACCAGCCTCCACCACTTCCTCTGGCAGCTCATTCCATACACGTATCATCCTCTGCGTGAAAAAGATGCTCCTTAGAGACCTTTTATATCTTGCCTCTCTCACTCTAAATCTATGCCCTATAGTCCTGGACTCCACCATCCCAGGGAAAAGCCTTTGTCTATTTGTCCGATCCATGCCCCTCATAATTATGTAAACCTCTATAAGGTCACCCCTCAGCCTCCGACGCTCCAGGGAAAACAGCCCCAGCCTGTTCAGCCTCTCCCTGTAGCTCAGCTACTCCAACCCGGGCAACATCCTTGTAAATCTTTTCTGAACCCTTTCAAGTTTCACAACATCTTTCCGATAGGAAGGAGACCAGAATTGCACGCAATATTCCAACAGTGGCCTAACCAATGTCCTGTACAGCCGCAACATGACCGCCCAACTCCTGTACTCAATACTCTGACCAATAAACGAAAGCATACCAAATGCCTTCTTCACTATCCTATCTACCTGTGACTCCACTTTCAAGGAGCTATGAACCTGCACTCCAAGCTCTCTTTGTTCAGCAACATTCCTTAGGACCTTACCATTAAGTGTATAAGTTCTGCTAAGATTTGCTTTCCCAACATGCAGCACCTCGCATTTATCTGAATCAAACTCCTTCTTCAGAAAACTCAATCAAGTTTGTCAGTCATGATTTCCCACGGGCAAAACCATGCTGACTATCGCCAATCCATTCTTGCTTTTCCAAATGCATGTAATCCTATCTCCCAGGATTTCCTCCAACAACTTGTCTCCCACGGATATTAAGCTTTCTGGTCTTGCGTTCCCTGGCTTTTCATTACCACTTTCTTAAATAGTGGCACCACGTTAGCCACCCTCCAGTCCTCCGGCACCTCACCTGTTACTATCGATGATACAAATATCTCAGTAAGAGGCCGAGCAATGATTTCCCTGGCTTCCCACAGAGTTTGAGGGGACACCTGATCAGGTCTTGTGGATTTATCAATTTTTATGCATTTCAAGACCTCCTCCTCTGTAATGTGAACATTTTCCAACATGTCACAATCTATTTCCCCACAGTCTATATCTTCCATGCCCTTCTCCACGGTAAACACCAATGCAAAATATTAATTCAGCATCTCCTCCATCTACTGCAGCTCCACACATAAGCCGCCTTGCTGATCTTTAAGGGGCAATATTCTCTCCCTTATTACCTTTTTGTCCTTAATGTATTTTTAAAAACACTTTGGATTCTCCTTAACTCTATTTGCCAAAGCTATCTCATGTCCCTTTTTTGCCCTCATGATTTCTCTCTTAAGTATGCTCGTACTGCCTTTCTACTCTAAGGATTCACTCGATCTCTCTGTCTATACCTGACGTATGCTTCCTTGTTTTTCTTAACCAAAATCTCATTTTCTCTAGTCATCCAGCATTCCCTACACCTACAAGCCTTTCCTTTCACCCTAATTGGAATAAACTGTGTCTGGACTCTTGTTATCTCATGTCTGAAGGCTTCCCATTTTCCAGCAGTCCCTTAACCTGCGAACATCTGCCGCCAATCAGCTTTTGAAAGATTTTGCCTAATACCTGAATCTTCCTCCAATTTAGAACTTCAACATTTAGATCTGATATATTATTTTCAATCACTATTTTAATGTTAATAGAATTGGGGTTGTTGGCCCTTAGGTTTTGCACCCTCTCCAGTATGTACACCCTCATTGTGAATTAGACAATTTCCTTGTACACACTTAACAAATTCCCCTATCTGGCAGAGAGGTAAATGGGCAGGAGTTATGCCTTGGGTCCACTCTTCCTTCATTCCCATCAACCCAACCCCCAATCCCAAACCAATAGTCCAATGGCATTTACCCCTGCAACTGGCGAATGTGTGACACCAGTCCATTTACCTATTCCCTCCTCGCTATACAAGGGGCCAAACGTACCTTCCAGGTGAAGCGGAACTTTACCTGCACTACCCACAACCCAGTGTACTGCATTTGCTGCTCACAATATGGGCTCATCGACATTGGGGAAAACGAAGCATAAACTGGGTGACTGCTTCGCAGAACATCTACGTTCTACCCGCAAAAAAGACCCTGACCTTCCAATTCCACACCCCACCCTGTCCCTGGCCAACATCTCTGTCTCAGGTTTGCTGTATTGTCCCAGCGAAGCTCAGCACCAGTAGAACGAAGAGCACCCAATATGACACTTAGGGACCATACATCCCTCCGGTCCCAATATCGAATTCAATAATTCTAGGGCCTGAACTCCATAGTGTCCTCTTCCCTATCACACACACCCAAGCCTTGTTATCACATAGTCTGTCATTCCACACTACTTAGCCACGAAAAGCCTCCATTAATAGTTATTCACCCTCACACGCAGATCGTTATCAACTCCTTTTTCTGTCCAACAGTTCTTCCTTCGCTTTGGGCTCTGTCCTGATCTCCGCCTTCCTCCCACAATATCTCCTGCATATAAACCGACATTTTCCCAATTACCATCAGTTCTGTGGAAGGGTCACCGGCAACTCCTGTTTTTTGTTTCTGATATACAGCATCCGCAATTCTTTCAGATTTTTATTGAGATAGAGTTGGAAATGTTTTCGAGAGACAGAAAGAGAGGGGTGAGAGACAGACCAGACATGAACTGTTGATCTTCGTTGTTGCTCATAACGGAAAATCATTGTAGTGCTATCACTTCCCTTCAGCATGAAGTAAGGTCACAGCGCATCCGTGAGCTGGTTGCGCAGCGGTAGCGTGTCTGACCGCAGGTCAGAAGGTTGCTTGTTCAAATCGCATCAGCCTCGCTTAAATCAACTTCTTAAATTCCAAATCAAGAAAGGAGCATTTTCACTCCGTATATCTCTTCAGCCAAATTTTCTTTGCAGAATCTTTCGATCACACGTGAAGCTTTGCTGTCAGTTTGATTTGTGAACACAGTGTCAGGGAGGTGGTGTGCCCATTGTTTGGGTAAATGCTCAGCTCCCCACAATGTGAGAAGTAAAACACAAACTGATCATCACGGGATTTAAACACACAGCCGCTTCGTTCAGTTGGTGACCACGCGGTGTGAATAACATTATACCGATATTTTTACAACATAATCTAGAAATTGCCAGCTTTGTGTTTCCATCTATCAGGAGGCCCCAGCTCCTTCTGTCATAGCAGAGTGACAGCGAGTTCAGATAGAAATGTTTCCCACCAACAGCAAAACCTTTCCTCTCACTGGACACAGTTAAAATTATCTTTATTCAACAGAAGGAGCGGAAACTAAAGTCTGATGGCCCCTCTCCACATTAACGGTGAGCCTGAAATTTATAAACGGTGTCAGTAAAATCCAATGGCGGACACTGATTTGGTTCAATCGTTTTTATTTGCCAAGAGTAATTCACCGAGAGGATCCTGCTGTGTGAAACAGCGTGGGGAATTAATGCAGGGCCTCCTGCGCATGGGACACACCGCAACTGATGTGTTTCACCTTCACCAGTTTATTCCTACTCTCGGAGAAGAGAGGTTTGATGATTCGGATCATAGTAGGCCGACAGAAAACAGGAGAAGAGCACTCAGACCTTCACAAGCTTGTCTCCACAGCTGGGTAATCGTGGCCAGTGTATCAGAATGGGATAGTAATCTGCATCCACTGTCTGGAAGCACAGCAAATTGGAGTGCTGGTGGGACTATCACACAGGAGAAAACGGCTTCGACCTATCAACTGGAGTGGCTCCCAATGCGCAACTCCGCTCACCTCAACTGAATAACTGTAAACAAATTACTCCGTGATTCAAAGGAATACTCCGTTTTGAATCTGCATTGTGTGATGTACCTTCGAGAATGACGTCAAAACACCTCCATTGCGATGATGGAGTATCCTGTTGGGCAGAATATATCCGTTGTCAAATTTCCTACGTTTTGTTGGTCCAATTCTGATTTCACTGAGAATCATGAAATGTGGGACAGCGCAGACTGAGGCCATGCAGCCCACCTTTGCTCTGCTGGTTCAACACAATATGTAATTAAGTGTCTCATTCTGTCGCCTTCTCCGTGTAAATCTGCATATTGAACATGCCCACCGAATTTCCTTTTGTGTCCATTGAATCTGCCTCTTTGTCACTGTCAGAGAGCGACTTACTGACCCCACTCCCTGTGCGAAAACGGTCTTCCTAATGTCACTTTTACTTATTTTCCTGATGACTTTAAATCTCTGGCAAATCGTTCTCGATCTTTTCAGGCCTGGGAGCATTTTCACTGCATTATTGCCTCTGTCGAAAACCCTCATGACGTGGAAAACTTCAATCAGGCCAGCTTTCAGCGCTCTGTTCTCCAAAGAGAGCTGCCCCAAACTTTCCAATCTCCCTTCATTGCTGACATTCCTCAGGACGGTACCATTCACGTTAACCTGTTCAGCGCTTTATGAAGTATCACCCTCAGAATTGAGCGTAATACAGGTGGAGGATTCATTCAGACTCGGATTGCGCGGGCGAAAAATCTGCAATACTTGTTTTCACTTTCAACAAATGTTTCCCTTCGCCATGTTCACTGCAATGGCAGCTCTGCGCCGTCCCTAATTCAGGCAGTCCGATCTTATTTAACGAAGCGGCTTTTTGAGAAAATTCATCGGGCATTTTTGCTCAGGTCAATTTAAGGAATGATGTTTCCCTGGGTTGGGAACCCGGGAACTCTCACACGGCAAATATAAACTCAGAGAGTAATGTACACTGGAGACTCTGAGCCAGCTGAAACTTGCTCAGTGTGAAATACATTCCAGTTTTCTCCAAGAATTTCAAGCAGCAAAGAGTTTCCAGAGCATCTGCTTGTCATTCTGTCCCCGGGGCGCTGATGTTTGTCTCATCCCCAGGAAGTGATCTGTCTCCGCTGGCGGATAATTAAACCAATTTGTTTCTACTCGTACGCTTTTCTGGAGGGAGGGTAGAGTCCATTCGCTCTTCTGCTCTTTATCTCCCAATCCTTTAGGGTGAGAGGTGTCACTTACACTAATGCGTGGGAAGTGAGTAACTTTGATTGTGAATTTCCTCCAAACGTCTGTTATCGGAGAGATAGAAAGATGCTGTGCTGACGGGGCAGAGAGAAATGGACATCGAAGACTCTTCCCTCAAGTAAATTCATATGAGCACATTGTTGTGCAGCCTGCTTGGTGTTCAGGATTCGTCTACACGCAGCAATCTTACGGAAAGTCTATTGCAAAATGGACATCGCTTTCATCGCTGCGACCACGCAGCATTTAACATCTGAGCCGCAAGTGCCTCAGATGAAGAGAATCCGAGTGAAACCTTCACTCACTGAGAGTCATCCCCACGGCCTTGAGCTGCGGGACTGCAGACAGTTCAACACGGAAGGGATGGTTAAAAATGAACCATTGTTGCTCCCTCAGCCTCTCTGTCCCAGAGACAGGCAGTGGGACGGCATAAACACATAGCATCATTCTCCCGCCGAGAGAGGCGGTCCAGCCCATCGTGTCCACGGCGACTATCTGTCACTTGTCTCTCTCTCTCTGAGGTGATTCACAATCAGTGATATCTGTCCGAATACGAAGGGACTGTGTCTGAATGGTGATACAGTTTCTGACATGCTGATCGTCTTGTCACCCACGTCCGAACCGGCGAGGCGAATTACAGCAGGGAAGGCACGAAAGCACAAGGTATGCGTCTCAGCTCATTGGCATCTCAGAGAAGTGGGTTTGCGATTCAGTTCATAGGAAACCGACGAAGAACAGGAGAAGACCACTCAGACCTGCAAAGGCAAGTTACTTGAACGGTGTGAGTTTCGCGAGAGTATCGGTATGATTCGGGGCATTCAGACACACAGGAAGTCGTTGAAAGGCAAGATGCTGAACGGAGAACCATCACTCAGGAAAGTCGCTTAAGGAGACATTGAACAAAAGCAGGGGATGGTTTCGAGCCAACGAACTCTGGGTTATGGGCCCAGCACGCTCCCGCTGCGCCACTCTGCTCTCACGCACAGCACCGTTTTCCACAGGTCCCTTCAGCCTTTCGTCTGACGAGACTGTTGTCAAAGATCTCCACTGCTGTAGTCTTCTATGGTGTTGCGCAGACGTATGGAGGCTGTGTAAATATAAACTTTTTCTAACTTCCCACATTCTGTTGGTCGAACTGTGATTTCACTCTGAAAAGACGCCATGCGGCCCACCTTCGCTCTGCTGGGTCGACACAGTAAGTAAACGTGGGTCTCTATTCGTAGCATTCTCTTGCCTTTTCCATGTAATTCTGCACATTGTTACTTTAAGTATGACCACCGGAGTCCCGTTTGCGTCTAATGAATCTGCCTTTTTGTCAGTGTCAGTTAGGGATTGACTGACCCCAACCACCCCCTGTACGAAAGCGTTCTTCCTAATGTCACTTTTGGTTCTTTTCCTCATGACTTTAAAACTCTACCGAATCGTTGCCCATGCTTTCAGGCGTGGGAGCAGTTTGACTACATTACTTTCTCTGTCTCGACTTCGCATGACTCAGAAAGCTTCAATCGGGCCAGATTTGAAACTTCTGTTCTCCGAAGAGAGCTGTCCCAAATTTCCAATCGAGCCTCATCGCTGACAGCCCTCAAACACCGCACCACTCACGTCAACCTATTCAACGCTCTCGCCAATCATTTCGCTTCGCTGCTTTCTGTCCCATTGGTACTCGAGGGAGCCCAACCTCGTTTAACGAAGGTGCTTTTTGAGAAAAGTCAAACAGGCACCTTCGCTCAAGGCAGGAAACGCGGGCTCGTCCAGGATTTGGATCCAGGATCTCTCGCATGCCTGCGTCGACGAAGCCCCAAAGCGAGAATCATACCCCTAGACCAACGAGCCAGACAACACAGCCACCTGCGCCCCCGCTCTACCTCTTGAACCAGCTGAGTCTTGCTCACAGTGAAGTAGAGTTGACATTGAGCAGGCTTTGGATGTTTTCTCTGGAACGTCGGAGGCTGAAGGGTGGCTTTATGGAGGTTTACAAAATTATGAGGGGCAAGGATAGGATAAATTGGCAAAGTCTTTTCCCTGGGGTCGGGGAGTTAAGAACTAGAGGACATAGATTTAGGGTGAGAGGGGAAAGATATAAAAGAGACCTAAGGGGCAACTTTTTCACGCAGAGGGTGGTGCGTGTATGGAATGAGCTGCCAGAGAAAGTGGCGGAGGCTGGTACAATTGCAACATTTAAGAGGCGTTTGGATGGATATATGAAAAGGAAGTCTTTGGACGTATATGGGCCGGGTGCTGGCAGGTGGGAGTAGATTGGGGTGGGATATCTGGTCGGCATGGACGGGTTGGACCGAAGGGTCTGTTTCCATGCTGTACATCTCTATGACTCTATGAACAGCTGCTTCTCATGCTGTCTCTCTGCTGCCGTTTGCCCGTCCCCAGGAACCCGGCGTTCTCTCCTGGCAGAAAATTAAAGCGTTTTCTTTCCAAACTTTTCTCTGACACCGGAGTGACCAGTGACAAGCATTGCCCTCCTCAACATAGGGTACAGAGAACAGGAGAAGACCCCGCAGACCTCCACGAGTGTGTCATTTCAACTGTGCACATTGGGCCAGTGTATCAATGTGAAATATTTACGTCCAAGTTTTTAGGGAAGCAGATGAGAAGGCGAGGTGCACAACAGTGCGCCGTTATACGGGAAAGCTGCTAAAGACGACATTGAGTGAATTGGAAAGAGAGCAATGTAAACTGGAGACTCCGAGCCAGCTGAAATTTGCTCAGTGTGAAATACATTCCACTTTGCTCCAAGAACTGCAAGCAGCAAAGAGTTTCCAGAACTTCAGCTTGTCGTTGCATCTGTGGGATGCGTTTTCTGACTGTGCGGGTTGTCTTGTCATTCACGTGAAACGGCGATTTGAACCCGGGGTCCCTCGCATGTCTGTGTCTAATGAGACCCAAAGCGAAAAATCATACCCCTCGACCAACGAGCCACACAGCAGCCACTGCTGCGGCCCCGCTCTACCTCTTCAACCAGCTTAGTCTTGCTCAGAGTGAAATATCGTTGACATTGAACAGGCTGGGGCTGTTTTCTCTGGAGCCTTGGAGACTGAGGGGTGACTTAATGGAGGTTTACAAAATTATGAGGGCATTGGTAGGATACGGGCTGAAAATGTGTTGCTAGAAAAGCGCAGCAGGTCAGGCAGCATCCAAGGAGCAGGAGAATCGACGTTTCGGGCATGAGCCCTTCTTCAGGAATCATGCCGCATTGATAGGATAAACTGACAAGGACTTTTCCCTGAATTGTGGGAGTCCAGAACTAGATGGCATACATTTACGGTGAGTGTGGAAAGAAATAAAAGGGACTTAAGGGACAACATTTTAACACTGAGCATGGTGCGGATATGGAATTAGCTGCTTGAGGAAGTCGTGGAGGCTAGTATAATTACGACATTTAGAAGGCATCTGGATGGGTCCATGTATTGGAAGTGTTTAAGGAGATATGGGCCAAGTGCTAGCAAATGGGACTAGACTGTTGAGGATAACTGGTCAACATGGATGAGTTGGACTGAATGGTCTCTTTCTATGTTGTAATTCGTGTGACTCTGTGAAATTCTCTGCCCAAGGGAGCAGATGAGGCAGCTTCATTAATTATATTCAAGACACAGTTGGATGGGATATTCCATGGAGGGGAATTAAGGGGAGATGGAATAATGCAGGTAGGAGGACCTGAGATGATGGATAGATCAGCCATCATCTGAATGAATAGTGGAGCAGGCTCGACAGGCCAAATAGTTGACTCCTGCTTCTATTATTATGAAACGATAACTCTGCATTTCCCATGGCTAACCTGTCTAACCTGCACATCCCTGAACATGGTGGGCAACTCCAAAGCAAGGCAGGTGAGCAATGTAGTAATGTGGAAAGTGAATGTCAGAGAACAATAGAAAGGGACAAAGGGAATAAATGTACCACTAATCAAAGCTGGATTGAAAAGATCACAAAAATTGAAACTACAGACTGTGTCTGAATGTGTGCTGCACTGTAAGAGAAGTGAACGAATTGACTGAAGAAAATAAGTGTGATCTGAGACTCCTTACAGAGACGTGGTTTGAGGATGACAAGAATTGGATCCTGAATATTGAGGGTAGTGACATTCAAATCAAATGGGAAGTTCGGTAAAGGTAGAGGGTTGGCAATGCAAATCAAAGCACTGATAACATGGTAGTCTGGTGTCAGCTTGGATTTCAGGTCCTGATGTCTCTGTCCTCTGTTGGTCTCCCCGTTCCCACAGAGCTAGGTGTTGTCTGTTCTCAGTTCTGCTGGATTTCTATTGAAGCGTTGACACCCCCCGCGCTCACCACCCCGCCCGCCCAACCGCACCCCCCCACCCCACCCCGGCCTTTTACATCTTCCCGAACAATAAAACATTCAGTCTATCAAGGCCCAACCCACAATCTCCCAGCCCGTCAACCATCAGACAGAGAGAGTCAACTTGGCGGGAAATAAAACAAGTAAAGTGAAAATGTGAAAATCATTGTCCTCAAGTTTCTCTCTGAGGTTCGCACTGCCTTCACCTGCCCAACACCAAATTCTGGATACTTGGAACTCTTGCACAATTAAATAATGAGAAGTTCAAATCCATTATGTCCAAATCACACTGCAAACACCACTCTCCAGCACCACTTCCATCTATCCTCATGCCGAATGTGTGAGGCTGAAGTAGCCACTTGAAAGCTTGGTAAGTGCTTTACCTCTCAGATGAGCTACCAGCTGCATGTCCACACTTTCATTGGGATCACCTCTTCAAATCTCAGGAATAATTTCTTACCCTGCCCCACCTCAATTCATCTGATTCTGAAAATTACACTGTGCCTTTGTCACCTCTTGAGTTTGATTCTTCTGTCACACACCTGAAGGCCTGAAACATTCTACTCCCCACAAATCTGAGGTCATCCAAATCGCTAAACAAGAAACAAATCGGGATGCTGGAAATCTGAAACAGAAACAAAATCAAAAATTGCTGGAGAACCTCAGTAGGTCTGGTAGCATCAATGGACAGACAGTACAGTCAACATTTCAGGTCCAGTGACCTCCTTTCCTTCCAGATCACAGCTGCTTCTCGCCTTCCTCACACCAAGTTCATTTAATCTATGATTGCTATGCCTGCTGACGCACACAGGTTCCTGGTGATGCAGCAAATCCATTATAAAATGTTAATCTTTGCTCATAGTCTTGTCCCTTGCGATCTCTTTCATCTTCTCCAGCTCTAAACCTCTGAACTCAAGGAGCTCAGTAAATGCCCAACATTCTCATTTAAACTGACATCGAAGCTCAGGCTTTCCTGATGAAGGGTTTTACCCGAAACATCGATTCTCCTGCTCCTCGGATGCTGCCTGACCTGCTGTGCTTTTCCAGCACCACACTCTAGAATCTAACTCCAAGGGTCTAAAGTCTGGAACTCAGAATAGCACAATTAGGTATAGCAAATAGATGCTAAAGACGTTCAGGTCCCATGTATGAGTAAGATTGAGGAGTGCAGCTTAACAGTCGCAGCAAACCACAAACCACCAAAATTATCATGTGAATGAGACAGAGGTCAGAAAGACTCACCACACGACTCCAGTCAAATATTCAAACTGGTTTTTTAACTGGTCCTCCTGGGAGCAGATGCGGCGGAGACGAAGGAATTGGGAGAATGGGTTGGCGTTTTTACAGGGTGCAGGATGGGAGGAGGTGTAGTCCAGGTAGCTGTGGGAGTCGGTTGGTTTGTAGTAGAACACTTGCGCCCACACCTCCCCCCTCACTTCTCTCCAAGGCCCTAAAGGAAACTTCCATATCCGCCACAGATTCACCTGCACCTCCACCCACATCATCTACTGCATCCGCTGCAGCCGGTGTGGCCTCCTCTATATTGGGGAGACAGGCCGCCTACTTGCGGAGCGATTCAGAGAGCACCTCTGGGCCACCCGGACGAACCAACCCAACCACCCTGTAGCACAGCATTTCAACTCCCCCTCCCACTCCACCGAGGATATGCAGGTCATTGGACTCATCCACCGCCAAACCACAACAACGCGACGGTCGGAGGAGGAGCGTCTTATCTTCCGACTGGGAACCCTCCAACCACAGGGGATGAACTTGGACTTCACCAGTTTCTTCATCCCCCCTCCCCCCACCTTGTCTCAGCCGAACCCCTCCAGCCCGGCACCGCCTTCCTGACCTGCAGTCTTCTTCTTGACCTCTCCGCCTCCATCCTACTCCGACCTATCACCCTCACCTTGACCTCTTTCCACCTATCACATTTCCAACGCCCCTCCTCCAAGTCCCTCCTCCCTACCTTTTATCTTCTCCTGCTGAACACTCTCTGCTCATTCCTGAAGAAGGGCCTGTGCCCGAAACGTCGAATCTCCTGTTCCCTGGATGCTGCCTGACCTGCTGTGCTGTTCCAGCAATAAAGTTTCAACTTTGATCTCCAGCATCTGCAGACCTCACTTTCTCCAACTGACAGAATAACACAATCAGAAGTGAGCTACACACGGAAATTTGATCGAGGTAATCAGGATGATTAAATCCAGTACAACAGAAAACTGAGTGTGTAATACAGGCTATAATCTAATTAAGGGGTTCGGGATTATTTGTATGTAGAATAACATACTCGGGAATGAATTACAGACTGGAACCTAATCAAGAGGATCGTTGTGATTTATATAGAGAATAACGTACGCAGTAGTAAATTACATCCTGGAATCTAATCAAAGCACCTTGATGCCACACCGGGTCGAATGCAGCTTGAGGTCAAGGGCTGTCAATCTCATCTCATCTCTAGGATTAAGCTTTTTCGTCCATGTTTTAACCAAGCCTAGAATGAGGTCAGTACCTGAGTGAGACTGGTGGTACTGAGAGGATGTTATTCGATATTTTGCATACCTTTATCGATAATCGAGAGTATACTGATAGGACGATTAATCCTGAGTTGGATGTGTCCGGCTACTTGTGCACAGGCAATCTGGCAAATTTCCAGATTGTTGGGTAGATGCCAATGTTGTAACTGCACTGAAGAGCTGAGAAAACTGAATGCAGTTTGTATTACACTCGGAGCAAGTGGATGATCTCTCCCTTGTGTGAACTCATTGATGTGTCGGCAGAAGTGAATTCTTTGACACACTCTCACCAGAATGAATGTGTTGATGTATCAGCGGGTTGTGGGACTATCCGAATCCCTTTGCAAACTCTGAGCAAGTAAATAATTTATCTCCAGTGTGAACTCGCTGATGTTACAACAAGTTTGATGTCCGTGCGAATTCCTTCCCACATACAGGGGACATAAACAGCCTGTCCCCAGTGTGAACTGGTTGGTGCACAGTGAGGGTGACTGACTGTGTGAAGCACTTTCCACAGAGGTTCAGCTAAACGGTATCTCCTCAGTGTGATAAGCAATTTTTTTCTGGAAGCTGGAATACACTGAATCCCTTTCCACATGTAGAGCAGGCAAAAGCTCATTTCCAGTGTGACTGTATCAATCAATTTCCAGCTAGACAGGGTAACTACAATCTCTTCCCATAATCTCCACATTTACATGGTTGCATCATGGTGTTGGAGTCTTCGTGTTCGTCCAGGACAAATGCTCAATGCAATGTTATGAAGTCGAAAGCATGTATTGTCAGTTTAAGATAGAGAGAGCTTTTCTCAACTTAAAGTACAGCCATAGCTGCTCACAAAAGGTCGGGCTGTTTCAAATGTAGCAATTGGCTGTTAAATGGATACCTGTGTTCGGCTTGATGTTTTTACAACAATTCAAATTTAATTAATTTAATCTATGCCCAGGATACCAGATGACAATGAGATTTTGAATTTTATTGTTTTGATCCCTGGAAATCAATCAAATAAGAATTAAATGTGTCCTATGGTGGAATATAAACCCGGCATTTTGAAAGTTAGTGGGAGAGCAACTGCCGATCTAATACCTTACTCTCAGATAATTTGAAAACACCCTCCATGAAAGGTACCTGTTCACGTGAAACATACAGTAAAAAGAAGAGCACCCAGGAAGATCAGCAGCTAGAAAAGTGAAAACATCAATGAAGAGGAGACTGTGTGGCCTTGAGATTAAGTTAATGTAACGTTTAATAAATATGTTATTAGAATAGCATATTAAGTTGCGTCAAGTTGGGGTCAGACAGTAAGTAGTTAAAGAAAGGGGGTTTTGGATTTGTGAACAGGTTTTGTTAAGTGTTCACTATTAGAGTTAGAAAAATATTTTCTTTAAATAGTGGAATTTAGGAATTCTGTCACTGACATTTTAACAAATTATGAGGCAAGATGAGCTTTTCTGGGTGGTTAGTTTAATTAACAGGGTTTGATCTGCATGATGTAACAATAAGTATTATTCTTACTCACACACGGACTTATGGATTATGATTCTTCTTTTCATATGTAAATCTTCACCCTAAAATCCTGTGAGGGAGTTTTACAGAAGTTATTCCTGTCAGTTCATGATGGAAATTCTGAATAGCTACTTCTGGTTTCCCTGAAACATTGTGTCCTCTTGTTGACCAAAGCTGGAAATTCCTGTCTCAGAAGACAGTGGTTTTGTTTCAATGTAACTGGTCTAGTCCTCGCCAACCCTGTTTAATGTTCTGTGAGAGGTGTTCAAGTATCACCAGGCCAGATAGGGGTGTTCCGTTAAGTCATTAAAAATCTGGACTGTCAATTATTGTAAGATACCATTGGGCTCACCTTTCTCCGGTTAGACTTACATGTGACTCCATTGTGATTGACTCCTCACCGCCCTCCAGTCAACGAGGGATGGACAATAAACACACGCCGGTTCAGAGATGAACACATATCTCTTTTATGCTTCAGCTCTTGTGTGACTGACCGCAAGTCCTGCCCAATAGAAAGTGAGGCAGCTCGGGACGACATTCTGGAATTGGCGGGACACCGAGCCAATCAGAGTGAAAAAAAGGCAGCGCCGAGGTGTTTATGGAGCATGCGCAGTGCGGGTGACTGAGCTGGTGGAGTTGAAAAGTGAGAGACAGAGCTGGAGGGAGGGACTGGATGGGTTTAGGAACAACCTGCTGGGAAGTGTTTGTATTCGAGTTCGTACTGAACTCTGGGAAATTCTTTTACACGAGGTTAGAGTGGAAGAATTTCCTCACAGCAATCTCAAACCAAGAGAAACGTTTGTCTCTCCTGCACTGAGAAGGAGAGGCTTCGGAGCGGCTGGTTCTTGAAGGTCAGTGAGCTGCAGTTCTCTCTCTCTCTCCCTCTCTCTAAAGAAACAAAAATATGTATCTACAGGAGGACAGTGTGTGTTTGAGAGCGGAGTTTATAGGTGATGCTTCTTCATACACTCTGATCTTGATCTTCTTGAAGTGAGGATCTGTCAGTTATTCCTGTGATGGAGATGGAGGAAATTGTCTGTAAGTACCCCACTGCTCTCACTTTCTCTACTCTCATTGAGGGATGAGTCTTGTGAAGGGCCAGAACACGCCCTTCCCCGAAGGGCATTTGTCAGCTAGTTGAGTTTTTCATGACAGTCCAGTAATTTTTCACGGTCAGTATTTGAGTTACTTTCACACAAATTGCTGGATTCAAAGAACTCCGTGGTGACCCATGGTTAGCACTGCTGCCTCTCAGCTCTGGGGACCTGGATTTGATTCCAGACTCGGGTGACTGCGTGGAGATTGTCCTTTCTTCATATGTCTGTGTGGTTTCCTCTCGGTGCTCCTGTTTCCTCCCACAATTCAACGAAATAAGGGTTAGGTAGGTTGGCCATGCAAAATTGCCCATAATGTGCAGGCTGGGTGGGTAAGCCATGGGGAATGCAGGGATATGGGGTGGGTCTGTGTGGGATGCTCCTCAGAGGATGGGTGTGGATTCAAACGGCCTGCTTCCACACTATAAGATTTTTATGATTCTTAACTGCTTTTAGTATCTTAAACAGTTCGATTGCTCAATCTCTAATTTTTCCTGATTTAAGTTTGTTTTACAGAGAATCATAGAGACACATTTATCAGCAAGAATTCCAAGCAAATATCTTATCAGGATCTTAGAGTGAGTCAATTCATCAGGATTTGAAAACCATTAGATTGTCAATGTTTGTCTGTGGGAAAGGTTTGCAAACATTAGTGTACCCAGTGACAAATGGACAAGTCCTGCACCAGTTCCACAGATTGAATACCATCCCACCATTCACAGCAGGGAGAGATTGTCTCGCCACAGTGGCTCAATCCCAGCCTCAGGCGACTGTCTCTGTGGAGTTTGCACATTCTCCCTGGGTCTGTGTCAGCTCCATCTGGGTACTCAGGTTTCTTCTCCCAATTCAAAGATGGGCAGGTTAGGTGAATTGACCATGTAAAATTGCACATTGTTTTCAGGGACGTGTTGGTTAGGTGCATTAGTCAAGGGTAAATGTTCAGTAATGGGGTAGGAGAATAGGTCTGGATGTCTTTATCCCCAGAGGGTTGTTGCGGACTTGTGGACTGTAGGGATTCTATAAGTCTATTAACCCCGTCCTGTGTCTGGGTGAGGAATCAGCTGATCATCCAATATGGAGAGACATGATCTACACCACAGAAACCATGGAAATGTGCAAACTGTGGGAAGGGATACAAATGTCTATCCATGCTGGAAATTCATTGATACAGTCACACTGGAGATAAGTCATTTGGCGGCACGGTGGCACAGTGGTTAGCACTGCTGCCTCACAGCGCCAGAGACCAGGTTCAATTCCCGACTCAGGCGACTGACTGTGTGGAGTTTGCACGTTCTCCCCGTGTCTGCGTGGGTTTCCTCCGGGTGCTCCGGTTTCCTCCCACTGTCCAAAGATGTGCAGGTCAGTTGAATTGGCTATGCTAAATTGCCCGTAGTGTTAGGTAAGGGGTAAATGTAGGGGTATGGGTGGGTTGCGCTTCGGCGGGACGGTGTTGACCTGTTGGGCCGAAGGGCCTGTTTCCACACTGTAAGAAATCTAATCTAATCTAATCTAATCTACTGTTTGTGGGAAGGGATTCAATCAATCACCTGTCCTTGAGAAACAAGAATGCACTCAGTGGGGAGAGGCCATTCATCTGCCCAGAGTGTGGGAAGAGATTCAGTGACTCATCCTTCCTGACGCACCAGTGAGATCACACTGGGGAGAGGCCATTCCCCCTGCTCTGAGTGTAACAAGGCATTTTCAAATGCTCACATTGAGAGAAAAGCTTTAAACACAGACATGAAATGCTGATACATGAGTACCTTCTCTCGAGGGAGAGGGCATTCCCCTCTCTGTGTGTGAGAAACGATTTGTCCATTCAAAAAAATCTTCTGAAACCACAACGAATACACACTGGTAAGAAGCTGTTACCTGCTGCTTTTCTGGGAAAGGATCTACTCAGTCATCCCACCTTCTGAGTTCACATCTGACTCAGGCAGCTGTGTGCTGCTGTTCTCAATAAACTTCTGATGGATCTCCCCCAGGAAACAGATGCAGTGGAACAGGGAAATGTGGCACTTGTGAGGTCACATGGGTAGGCCAGCAGAATGCGGCATTGTGTTACTGTACTTCTCAGAGAGAGGGAAAATCTGACTTTGAAAGAATGAATTATAAACGTGATGAATCAAAGTTTGTCCCATTGCAGGCGGAACTGGGCACACACCAACACTCACAGGCACAAAATCAGATTCACAGACAGCTATAAAGAAACTTTCAGACACACGCTTCCGGGACAATGTGTGCCATTGCAGATAGTTTGTCATTCATACACAGACAGACACACTCAAACTTCCCTCCGACATAATCTGTGTCCCATTGCTTGCAGAGATAGTCACATCAACACAGAAAAACAGACATTAACACAGAGATGGAAGCGCAATACAGTCAGAGTGAGACACACAATCACTGACTGTTACAAACATGTCCAGAGATATACTCAGACAATGTTGTGTTCAGCTGTGTGAAAATCCTTGTATTTTTGTAAAATTAATTTGTGTCCTTTGGGTGCAGAAGCCTGTGTTTTGTTGTCTAAATGAAAGTGTGTTGTGGCTGCTGCTGGTTTGAAACTGCAGCTTTGTCTCTGTGTGGATTTTAAGGCTGTAATCTGTGTGTAAGGTGAGGAGGTGGAGGAAGGAGGAGAGGGACAGACAGACAGATAGTTTGGACTAAACTATTGAGCTGCTGCTTTCTCTCACACCACCCCCGCTTCCTCTCAACTCACAACTTGTAATGCTCCATCCCTGGGGGAGGTATACTCTCGGTAGAAGAGCTGAGTTTTGGGCACAGAAGAGTCTTTAAGTCATAGACCTGAAGGTATTTAAAGCAGGTCCTGTCAGCCATAGTTCCCATTGTCATGTGGTTGGAGCAGGAGGTGAGTATCACAGGGTTTGTGTGTGTGTATGCGCGCGCGTGTGTGTGTGTGCGTGTGTGTGAATGAGTGTGGGTACTGTAAGAGTCTTAGTGTTAGTTTCGATCGATTAACCACCGTCCATCACCCCCACACCTTCCCTGAACCAGCCAGACTGACGTAGATTCTTGGAGCAGGGCTGTCTCTCATGGATGTGAGGGAGTGTATGAAACCATAGAGAAAGCTGGGACCCACTGGAAGTGTATCCATTCCTCAGTCTCTCTATGTTTTTCCTTAACTTTTGTTTTTCTGACTTTTCTCCCTTTTCTCGCTCACTCTGTGTCTCTCTTTCTTCTTGTCTTCCACTCCTATCCGTCTGTCCCATGGGTTCAGGAACATAATTGTTTGATGTTTGCGTCACCTACTGACCCTGATCACTCCCTGTACGAAAACGTTCTTCCTAATGTCACTTTTACTTCTTTTCCTCGTGATTTTAAAACTCTGCTGAATCGAAGTCGATCCTTTCAGGGGTGGGAGCATTTGCACTATATTATTCTTGTATCTCGACCGTCATGACTTGAAAAACGTCTACCAGGCCAGCTTTCAACCTACTGTTCTCCAAGGAGAACTGTCCCAACTTTGCAATCTACCTTTATTGCTGACAATACTCATACACGGCAGCATTAACGTCAACCTGTTCAGCGCTGTCTGCAATCACTTCAATCAGAGGGGAGGCATAAACGCGTGACATCATTCCGCCGCAGCCTGAAGCCGTTCAGTCCATCATTTCCATCCGACTCTCTGTCACTTGTATCTCTCCGAGGTGATTCGCAATCGGTGATATGTGTCCTAATCATGGGAACTGTGTCTGTATGGTGATGCTGCTTTCGAAATGCTGATCGTCCTGTCATTCACGTCTGAACCGGAGTGGGGAATTGTTGCAGGGAATGAATACGACCGCAAATAATGTGGCTTTGCGGCTCAGTGGTTAACACTGCTGTCTCATAACGGTACCTGAATTCGATCCTACCCTTGTGCGGCTTGTTTGTGTGGAGTTTGTTCAATCCCCCTGTGTCTGCGTGGGTTTCCTGCGGTGCTCCGGATTCCTTCCACAGTCGAAAGATGTGCAGGTTAGGTGGACTGACCATGCTAAACTGCACCATAGTGCCCAGAGGTCGGTAGGTGAGGCGCATCAGTCAGAAGTAAATGTCGGGTCTGGGCGGGTTACTCTTCGGAGGGTTGATAAGGACTTGTTGAGCAGGAGGGCCTGTTTCCGCAGTGTAGGGATTAGAATTCGAATTGTTTCAACTTCACCAGCTCATTCACATTTCAGAGAAGAGGTGTTAGGATTCAGTTCAGAGCAGACTGGCGGAAAGCAGCTCAAATCTCCACAAGCACTTCCCGTCAATTGTGTAAGTTGTGCCAGTGTTTAGTGACACATTTAGCTCAGATGCTCGAAGATTTGGGAAGCAGAGGCAAAGGCAAGATATAGAACAGAGTACCGTTACAAAGGGAAGCAAAAGCAGACGATAGTTTCGATCGAGGGACATGAACCCAGCACCCTCCTGCTGCGCCACTCTACTTTCCCACGCGGAGTGTTTTCCATAGATCCCTTCAGCCTATCGTCTGGCGCGTGGCATGCACGTTTGAGACTGATGTCAAAGATCTCCACTGCTGTCGTGTAATATGCTGTTGCGCAGACGTATGGAGGCTGTGTAAATATAAACTTCTTTCTAAATTCCCACAATCTGTTGGTCGAACTGTGATTTCACACTGAATCACAACATGTGTCACAGCGCAGACGGGGGCCATGCGGCCCACCTTCAATCTGCTGGTTCTACACCGTAAGCAAACGTGTGTCTCAGTTCGTATCATTCCCTTGCCTTTTCCGTGGAAATCTGCACATCTGAAAATGACCACCGAATTCCCTTTCGGGTCCATTTTTTTGTCAATGTCAGATAGGGATTTACTGACACTAACCACTCCCTGTACGAAAACGTTCTTCCTAATGTCACTTTTACTTCTTTCCCTCCTGACTTTAAAACTCTGCCGAATCGTTGTGGATCCTTTCAGGCGTGGGAGCATTTTCACAATATCATTTCCTGTGTCTAGGCCGCTCATGATTTGCAAGGCTTCTGTTCTCTGTGGAGGGCAGTCCCAATTTTCCAATCTCGCTTCATTGCTGACATTCTTCAAGCACCGCATCTCTGGCAAGTCGGAGTATTGGAAGGCCCAAAGCGAAACGCATACTCCTAGACCAACGGGCTGGAAACCAGGCGCACCCCATCGCCTGTAACAGCCCCATCTCTGGAACTGGCTGAGACTTGCTCAGTGTGAAGTACATTTGAGATTGCTCAAAGAATTGCAAACGGCAAAGAGTTTCCAGAACAGCTGCTTCTCATTCAGTCTCCTTGCTGCTGTTTGTCCCGTCCCCAGGAACCGGGCTCTCTCCACTGGCAGATTATTCAACCGTTTTGTTTCTAAACATTTTTTCTGATACCCAGGTGGCCAGTGACAAGTATTGCCCTCCCGAACATACGGTACAGAGAACAGGAGAAGACCACGCAAACCTCCACGAGTGTGTCACCTCAACTGTGCACATTGGGCCAGTATATCAATGTGAAATATTTATGTTGAGTTTTTTGGGAAGCAAATGAGAAGGCGAGGTGCAGAACAGAGCGTCCTGAGACGGAAAGCTGCTAAAGACGGCATTACGTGAATCGGAGAGAATAAGACATGGCGGATTTCAGGCCCTAAAGACATGGAACTCGATATTGAAGACCGGGGAGCTGTAGGGTCTTCAAGTGGAAAATGAGGCTTTGTTCTTCCGCCTGGAGCTGAGATTTGCTGGTACACTACTGCGTGCCTGAGACAGAGATGTTGGCCAGGGAACAGGGTGGCGTGTTAAAGTGGCGGGCAACCAGAAGCTCAGGACATTTCTTGAGATGTTCTGCAAAACTGCCACCCAGTTTACGCTTCATGCTACGTTGGGGAAACCTCACTGTGAGCAACGAATGCAGTAGATTAGGTTGTGGCAAATGTGCAGATAAAGTGCTGCTTGACCTGGCAGGTATTTTAGAGCCCTTGGATATTCAGGAGGGAGCAGGTAAATTGGCAGGTGTTACACATTTGGCGGTTGCAGGGGAAAGTGCCTTGGGACTTTGGGAGGTGGGTGTGAGGGGTTGCGAGTGAAGGAAGAGTGTACCAGAGGTGTAAGCCCTGCCCACTTACCTCCTCTCATATATAAATCCGTGAAGTTGAAAGAACTTTCCATAGAATGATTCAGTACCACGTGACTCATGAACTAATTTGTATTCATGTTCCGGGGCCAGCAACATTATTGTGTCACAGCAGCTGCAGGCTATCATCGGGGGCTCGCTCTATGACGTCACGGTACGGCTGGAAGGCCCCGGGACAGTTTATCAAAGAAACCTCTCTGTGGGTCAGGGCAACCCTGCAACGGGAAGCACTGAGATGGCCAACCACTACCAGTTAACTTGGGGAACACATCTCCACATTACGCAGCCTCGAGGCAAAATTCCCGTCCTTCCACTTAAAGTTCAAGAGCCCTCAAACCGAAATTTCCCAGGTGCGTTTGGAAGAATTTTTTCCAGGTGTTCGCAAAGTATATCTGTGAGCACTTTGTTAAAGTTTGAATTTTGCGAGTGTTGAAATTTTGTGCTTTTGAGGTAAATTACAGTTCGAAAAAACAGAATGTGGGAATTTAGACAGTTTACATTTGCGCGTCGGTGATATGTCTGCGGGTGCGTGATGGGAGCATCACCCAGAAGGGAAACCATTAGTCCTATTCACTCAATGTCGTCTTTAGCAGCTTTCCCGTATAACGGTGCACTGTTGTGCAGCTCGCCTTCTCATCTGCTTCCCAAAACACTTCGACATAAATATTTCACATTGATATACTGGCCCAATGTGCACAGTTGAGATGACACACTCGTGGAGGTCTGCGTGGTCTTCTCCTGTTCTCTGTTGAGGAGGGCAATGTTGTCACTGGTCACTCAGGTGACAGAGAAAAGTTTAGAAAGAAAACAGCTTAATTTTCTGCCAGTAGAGAGGGCCCAGTTCCTGGAGTCGGGACAAACGACAGCAGGGAGACAGAGTGAGAAGCAGCTGTTCTGGAAATTCTTTGCCTGACCACATTAAAACCGCACGACTTCGCAGAAGGAGGGAGAGCACCAAACACACCGCCCCTGCCCGGGCTTAAACAAACAACCTTTCGACGCGCTGACCAATTGCGCCACAGATACAGATGACCCTCAGGCTGGCTGCGCCATCGCTGAGGGGAGGCTATTCGTGAATTCATAATTCAGCCTCCCCGCGTAGAATTACAATTGTCGTCTATCAGTTTTACTTTTCCATAATAAAGCCTGGGACATTCATTGTGGAAACACCGGGGACAGTCTGCAGACACATCCATGTCACAAGGAACTAGCTTTCTTACTCCGTGGCCGTCGCCCTTCGAGCCTTTCAGTGTTTTGCCTGTTCCCGAGTTCTCTGATTGGCTTGGAGGCGAGAAGGGGTTTGAATTCCTGATGTGCAGGAACGACAATTCTTTCAGTGTCTCAGATCAGTTCATGTGCCGAGAACATCGGAGTCAATCTCCCGGCCTCTTTAACAAGGGGACGGTGTCTGGACTGTATCTACTCAGTCGGACAGGTCATCTTTCATTCTCCTCTAAATACGCTTCCGAAAGAGTTTCTCAATGTTCACAAAGCTGGAGACTGGGATTTCTGTTTTGCTTCATGAACACTTTTCAATTTCCTAACTGACAATATTTTGCCAAAATCTCTTCCCAAGTGTACGCCATGCTTCATTTCCAGGGATGAGGAATTTCCATTCTGGGGAGACATTCCCAAGGTTGGGAATGTTCGCTTTGGAGCAAAGAAGGTTAGCTGGAGATTTCCTGGGGCTGTTGGTAATGATGGGAGAAGAAGCGGTGGGAATGGGCAGATTAATGATCAGAAGAATCAATTGCCAGTGACCAGAGTCAGTTACCAGAGGACAGGGATTGAAGTTCTTGAATGAAAAGCAGCACTTGTGCCTAATAAACACAGAGAATACTGCAGAAAGCCAACATGTCGAGCAGCGTCTGGTGAAAGGTAAACAGAGCTGACGTTGTGAGCCTGGTACGTTTGTTTGTTCAGAACCGAGTTTCCTGCAAGGCAATCAATTCCCAGACATGAGAAAACGGGACTTTATTGAGACGGGTTTTGTGAAGTTTGAGCGATAATGCAACCAACAGGAAGCCATTTAAAATCGCCAGCGAAGAAAGCATAGTCAGCAGGTTACCCCCCTGGGCGGGGGAGCCACAAAGGATCTCTACGCCAACACCTTAAGTGTTCGGCCACAACTACACGACCAAAGTTGTGGTCTACAATTTCTCATGGAATGGTTCTAACAGGAAAGGTGAGTATTGGGCTTGTCCTGTCCGCGCCATAGCCCCAACGTATCCTGTTCCCCTGGATTTGATCAGGACAGAGGAGGCTGATGGGAGATCGAATTGAACTACATACATTGATGAGTGATAGAGCGGATGGGAAGGATCCATTCCCATGCGTAGAGAGATTCATAATCAGGGCCGAAAATAAGGAGCCACTTCAAGAAATTTGGGGTTCATTCAGTAAAGCTAATGTAGAACTGTTCACAGAAAATTGTGATGAAAGTTCCTCGAGTTATTGTGATGAGAAGTGTTGATGATGCTAATACAATCGATAGGATGAACGTAGATTGGTAAATGTACTTGGTGACAGTTCTGTTCTAGCCCTGTGAGCGAAACCTGTATCTGAAGGAATAAAAGTGATATTAACAACATCGATCTGAAATTGGATACGTGACAAGAAACAGAGCCATCATTAACAGTTGGCTTTTGAACTGGAGAAGGTTTCTCGTGAAATAGCTTGAGGCTTGAGGTATGCAAGGTCAAGATAATTTAGGTAAAACACGGAAACGCTATCCTCATTAGCAGACAGTGAAAGGATTACAAGACGCAACTTAAACATTTTCGATAAGTGAAACAGGGGACTGGGAAGATAAGTATTATAAACTGTGAACAACAAAGTTCTTGAGCACAACACTTACATTCAAAGACCGAAAACATCCAGGTCCTGATTAATCAGATTGCATTGTGGTGCTTTTCTGCAAAACATCCACTTACAATGTCCTACAAAAGAGTGACAAAACTCTTCCCTCTCAGTCCAGGATAGAAAATCCGAAGGGATGAACGTTTGCTGATTTTCTGAAGATTCACAAATCTAAGACTAGGTTTTGGTGATTGTTTCCTTTCCACTCCCAGGAGCCGCAGTGGTTGAGGCGTTGAGTTGGGGAAAATAAAATGTGCCCGTGAGCAGCGTGTGGGGCTATTTCAGCTTCCCCTCCTCTGACAGCGCTGTGACTTGACTCCGATGTTCTCAGGGACATTGACTGACGCGAGACAGTGAAAAGATTCCTATTCCCGCAGATGGGGAATTCAAACCGTATGCCGGCTTCAGGACAATGAGAAAGATTAATTGGGGTGTGTGAAGAAGCTGTGAGCTGCATTTCAAACAGGTAGGTGGAGTCAGATGCGTCATCCATTGCGCCCCGGCCCTGTGCGTATCTTACGGCACCATGCTGCAGAGTTCTGATGTTAACACGGACATGCGCAGCAATGGGAACATTCACAAGGTGAACAACCAAATATATTCACCGTCACTGCTTCCCTTCCACAGGCCCAACTTTGTGAAGCAGTATCTTACACTGGCAAAGGAAACACCCTTGTCCTCAAGTGCCTGCTTCATTTCGATCACGATTTCAAGCCTCTCACTGTTCTAATCTCATTTCCAAACACTTTGCTCACAGCCTCAAACGAAGCTCTGCGGGTATCTGCTTGTACCATCCGAACAGGCAGTGTGTAGCAGATTCCCACCAGTCCCAATGTGAGTGAAATACTTTTCCCCCTCCACTGATTTGAATCTTAAAGAAGAAGCCGGGGAGCAAGCCCCCTTTCTTTTCGACGACATTTCTCATTTTGTAGTCGGCAGGTTTCACACCTGCGTGGGGAAACCGCAATGGATTTCAAGTCCATCGCATTAACCACTCGGTCCACGAATACAGAACCACACTGACAACTTCACTTCCCAGGTCTGTCTGCCTGTGGAGCTGCGAAAGAGTGAATCATCGCAGAGTTTGTTTGAATCCAATCACTTCACAGTGATTCGAAAGGGTTAAATATCTGCACATGGCGAGTCTAGGTGTTTCATCCCAAAAGGTGAAATGAACTTTCCGTTAAGAACATAACTAGAAATTGCAGGAGGAACTCAGCAGGTCAGGCAACATCTGTGGAAAGAGAATCAGAGACAACATTTCAGAATTCTGTTTTCTCCGACAGGTACTGTCAAACCTGCCGAGTTTCTCTTTTTGTCTCGGCTTCTCAGAATCCACAGTCCCTGACGTTAGACATTAATTCAATTCAGAAACCCCTTTGTGGAGAGGATTTCCGTTTGGGGAACATTTTCCTGACCCCATTAAAAGCGTTCAGCTTCGAAGCCAAGGAAAAACAGCAAACACCGCGACCCTCAGTGGGCTTGAACCACCAACTCATTCGGTTAACAGCCGAACGCGCTGACGAATTGCGCCACAGAGACAGGCGTTGGCATGCGCTGTTCCATCGCTTAGAGGAGGCTATTAGTGAATTCATAATTCAGCCTCCCCGCCTAGAATTACAATTGTTGTCTCCCGCGCGAGATCCAGGCTTTCTTAACTTGACTTGTGCAAAAATTCCCGATTACACTTCTCAAAAAGAACCTTCGTTAAACGAGGCTTGGCTTCCTGGAGTACGAACGGGATAGGAAGTGAAATGATTGGAGATAGCATTGAACAGGTTGACGTGTTTACTTCCCTAATTTTCTTATCCCTATGCCAATTGGCACGTGACTTGGGAAGTCATGTTATTACACACACTGGAGCAGTGGGATTTGAACCTGAGCCTCAGGGCTCTATGGGAGACTACAGCTGCACCACAAAAAAAACCTCTAGTAAATAGGTCCTCTTTTGTTGAATGAGAGGAAACAGCTTCCTCCTCAGCATGAGACACGACCACTGTACCCTCCGTGCCCATTACAATAAATTGAGCCGCCTCCTGTTGAATGAATGAGTGGGAACCCCTCTCCGAGATTCAAGAACCGGGGTGCCCGGTTGGAGGCTGGATTTGCTCAAGGCTTGTATCTATTAACTTATTTAAATGGTACCTACTGTATGGGAGTATGGTTTACATGAAAACCAGAGGATCATGTCAGAGTGTTTGTTTATATTTAGTAGTTGTAGTTGGTAAAATACACTCCCTGGTGGAGCACCTTCTATGATGCTGCATTTCCTGCCTTCTGCCCTTCCCCCATTTGTTATCTCTCATCTCGATTTTACATTTTCAGTCAAATTTAATTTCACATTAATCAGCTTTGGTATTCACTGTGTATTATTAATTAATCTGTTGGATTGTTGTAAAACAAAATTAATGGTGTAATTTCATTTATGTTGTCTGAGTTTGACATTGAATGTGCAGGTGTGAATGCCAGTAATTTGTAAAAATAAATCAAGAGCTTGTCCTTTTTTAACAAAAAGAGGAGTTCAATGGTATTACTGGCATTGTCTCCTTTGAGGATGATGATTATAGTCTGACCAACAAACCATTTCATGCAGTCACCCAGTTTAATTAAAGTCTTTTGGAAAATAATTCTGGCAGGCAAAGATTTATACGGTTGGTAATCATGTGTATTCTTATCTTTTAAGCCGTAACAGATGGTATTTCGTGGCGGTTTGAGACTGAACCTTCGCTGGAAAGAATGTAGATTGATGAGGGAAGTCAAAATGGCAGAGTCTCGGGCCACAATCTATCAGTCTGGCTTGATTGCATGAGTGGTCGTTCTTCAAAAGCATCTTCCAAGTCATGACCTCAACCACCAAGAACAGACAAGTGTGAACACAGGCTTCCGACTGCAAGATATATCGCATTGTTTCTTTGGTATTGACCAAATGCTGGAACTCACTCCTGAACATTGTTGCAGTCCACATCATATTTGTGAAGCAATTTAAGAGGCAGTTCAGCACCACCTTTTCAAGGTGTGTTTGGGAAGAGTTGTTGGCACAGCCAATGACATTCACATCTCATGAAATAGTAAGCAAAGAGCCCACAGTGTTGGGAGGCTGTATGTTAGCATGGATAGAGGATTGGCTAACTACCACAGTTGTGGTAAGGGGCATGTTCAGGATGACAACTTGTAACTCGTGGTGTACCACAGGGATCAGCGCTGGGGCCAACATTATTTACAATATATATACGAATTACTTGGATAAGTAAAGTGACGGTACTCTTGCTAAATTTGTAGAAGAGACAGTTGATGTGAAAGCAGGTGGTGAGGATGACATTAGATATCTGCAGAGGGATATAGACAGGTTAAGCAAATGAGCGAAAGCTTGGCAGACGGGAAAATGAGGTAATACAGTTTGTCAGGAGGTGAAGAACTGAATATTAATGGAGAAAGCTTTAGAATAGAGGGATTTGGAATCACGTCCACGAATCTCTTCTTCCAATTTCAGAGAGTAATAGGGAGGCAAATGGAAGGTTGGCCTTTTCAATAGAGTAGAAATGTAGGGAGGTCATAGTGAACCTATGTAAGGCATTCGTCAGGCCACAACTGAATACTGTGAACAGTTTAGGGCCCTTTACCTGTAGGAAAGATATATTGGCATTGGAGGCAGTCCAGAGAAGGTTGACCATGATGATACCAGGGATGGAAAGAACGTCTTATGAGGAGAACTGAATAGTTTGGGCCTGTGCTTATTAGAGGTTGGAGGATTAGAGGTAACCTTATTGTCATGTACAAGATTCTGAGGAGACTTGACAGGCTCGACGTGGAAAAGTGGGTGAGTCTGGGACCAGAGGAAGTAACCTCCAAATAAGAGATTGCATGTTTAGGACAGATAGGAATTTCTCCTGAGGGCAGCAAATCTGTGGAAAGTGATACTACAGAGGGCTGTTGAGCCTGGGTTGTTACGTGCATTCAAGGCTGAGATAGATTTTTTTAAATCAGTAAGCGAATTGAGGATTATGGGGAAATGGCAGCAAAATGGAGTAAATGTTTCCCAGAATAATCGTGATCTGAACAAATGGCAGAGTCAACTCAATGGGCTGAATTGAATAGTAAATTGTAATTCTGTTCGCCGAGCAGGAAGTTTTTGTTGCAAACGTTTCGTCCCCTGGCTAGGCGACATCATCAGTGCTTGGGAGCCTCCTGCGAAGCGCTTCTTTGATGTTTCCTCCGGTGTTTATAGTGGTCTGACCCTGCCGCTTCCGGTTGTCAGTTTCAGCTGTCCCCTGTAGTGGTTGCTATATTGTGTGTTTGTTGATGGAATTTGTGGATGAATGCCATGCCTCTAGGAATTCCCTGGCTGTTCTCTGTCTGGCTTGCCCTATGATAGTAGTGTTGTCCCAGTCGAATTCATGTTGCTTGTTGTCTGCGTGTGTGGCTACTAAGAATAGCTGGTCGTGTCGTATCGTGGCTAGTTGATGTTCATGTATGCGGATTGTTAGCTGTCTTCCTGTTTGTCCTATATAGTGTTTAGTGCAGTCCTTGCATGGTATTTTGTACACTACATTCGTCTTGCTCATGTTGGGTATCGGGTCCTTCGTTCTGGTGAGTTGTTGTCTGAGCGTGGCTGTTGGTTTGTGTGCCGTTATGAGTCCTAGGGGTCACACAACAACGAGCACCCGAGCTACAAATCTTCGCACAAACTTTGAGTAAATAGTCAGGAGGAAAAGGAATCAACTGTCAATTCCAGACCAGTCAGTGTTGGGAAGCCGAGAGATTGTAGGGGGTTGGTGCCATTTGGGCATTGTTACTGGATTTAACATCTGGAGTTTCAAATTGATGCTGCTATGGCCCCGATGCAATTTGAAATCAATTTATGTATCTGGAATATAAACTTATCGCTGCTTTGGTGATCTTATCAATTATCATAAGTACCTATCTTGTTCACTAAGAACCTTTTTTTAAGGAAGGAAATCTTCAGTCCTTTCCCAGTTTGGTGAATGTGTCACTCTTGATCCAAAGTCATGTGGTTGACTCTTAACTGCCCTCTGAATTGGCACTTGGTTATTTTTTGGGAGACCAAGTGTCACGTTCCATGAATGAATAAAGAAAAATATTCAGGACAAGATTGTCAATGTCACTGTCAGTGAAGGGAAGATTGCGATCTAGTGATACTGGTTAAGTAGCCCAGAGATCTCGGTCTTCTGAGAACAAAAATTAAAATCCCATCATGGATGCTAGTGGACTTTATTTTCAACGAATAAAAAGATCTGGAAATGAGAGTTTGTCTCTGTACTGGCAACCAGGAAACCATTATTGGCTAAGACAGTGAATTGCAGCTGTTGGAGATCAGCAACAAAAGGCACAATTGCTGGGGAAATGCAGCAGGTCTGGCAGCATCTGTGGAAAGAAAACAGTTAATGTTTTGAATCCAGCCTAATTTTGAAGGGCCACCGGACTCAAAACAGTAACTTCATAGATGCTGCCAGAACTGTTGTTTTTGTCCAATCATTACAGAGTGTTGTGAAAGTGTTCTTTTAGGGAGGGAAATCTACCACTCACAACCGTACACACGCGTGCACACGCTCACATCATGTCACTCCAGACCTACTACAATGTGGTTGACTCTCAACTGCCTTCTCGCAGGAAGCCAATTGCTCAGTCCAAAGGCCATGAGGGATGGGGAGCAAATGTTGGACGTGCTAGCAACAATCCCATCCCTCAAAATATTTTCCTATATATTTTAAAGCATAGGTTAATGAAGGACAACCAAAACAAACTGCTATGGGAAAGTCATGCCCAACTAACCTGATTTGCTTGTAGTTATAAATATTGTTTTAAAATCCTCTTCAGAGAGGACATTGGTTCCATCATTGTTGCAATGCTGCATGCAATTTCTGTGCTTTCTGCGACAGGAAAGGTGTTGTGAAACTTGAAAGGGTTCAGAAAATATTTACAAGGATGCTGCCAGGGTTGGAGGATTTGAGCTACAGGAAGAGGTTGAATAGATTGGAGCTTTGTTCCCTGGAGCTTTGGAGGCTGAGGGGTGACATTAAAGACATTTATAAAATCATGAGGGACATGGGTAAGGTAAATAGGCAAGGTCTTCTCCCTTGGGGTGGGGAAGTCCAAAATTAGAGGACATTGGTTTAAAGTTAATGGCAAATGGAGTTTAATATAGATAAGTGTGAGGTCTTACATTTTGTATAGTCAAATCAAGGTAGGAATTTCATGGTGAGTGGTAGGACCTTAAGGAGTGTAGTGGAACAGAGGGATCTTGGAGTACAGGTTCACAGTTCTCTGAAAATGGAGTCACAGGTAGAAATTTTTTGGCACACTGGCCTTCATCAGTCATGGCATTCAGTATAAAATACCGTATTAGATTTGAGATAAGCACCAAATCTGTTTCATATGCAGTATTTCAAACCAAGAGATGGAGGGGTGCAGGTTCATAGCTCCTAGAAATTGGAGTCATGGGTAGACAGGGCGGTGAAGAAGACTTTCGGCATGCTTGCTTTCATCAGTCAGAGCACTGAGTACAGGAGTTGGGATGAATTGTTGCAGCTGTCACAGATTCCACACAACAACACAAGACGTGACCCTGCCCTCCCCTGACTGACTGTCCCTTTGCATATCAGGGGGAAGACACCCCTTTAATTGTGATGATCAGAAAACATGCCATCCTTCAACAAAAAGGGCTGCGCTCACAAATATTTGGACAGAGGAAGGAAGTTCTAGTCTGGGTGAAGATCAATCTTCATTGCGTGTGAGAGAGAGAGAGAGAGAAAGAGCAGTAGCAACTTCAGACGTTCATGGTCCAACTTCTGAAAAGACCTTGTCTGATTTGCAGCTGTTTATGGGCTTGTAATATTGAACTGCAGCATATTGTAGATCTTCAGTAAGCCCTGCCAGTGCTTCTATGTGGTCTGAAATTTATCGTACAATTCTTGTATTCCCTATGTATCTGTATCCAGCTTCACCTTAATTGTATTCCCCTCTTTATCTCTTTTCCTCCACCCTCACCCCTCCACACATCAGCATATCATTAGACTATAGGAGCAGAAATTATGCCATTCAGCCCATTGAGTCTGCTCCACCATTCAATCATGGCTGATAAGTTTCTCAACCCCATTCTCCCTATAACCTTTGATCCTCTTGATATTCAAGAAAATATATTCAATGATCTTACCTTCACAGCCTTCTGGGGCAGTGAATTCCATCGCGTCCCACTCTCTGTCTGAAGTTTTCCTTATTTCTGTTCTAAAACGTCTTCCCTTTACTTGACGGCTGAGGAGGAGGCATAGAGGAGCGTGGTGTGCACTTGTAAACTCCAGAACTTCCCAAACTTCACGAGTCAACAATAACGCTTTCTGGAGCAAGAAATGAAAGTGCTGACGACAAACTGTGACACCACAGGAAGTGAAATTAGGCCATTCAGTCCATTGAGTCTGTTCCACCATTCACTCATTCTTGAGTATCAAGGGGCTCAAAGGTTACGGGAGAATGGGGTTCAGAAACATATCAGCCATGATTGAATAGCAAAGCAGATTCAATACGATAAATGGCTTGTTAACCATCCCTGGGAAGAAGGAGGCAACACAATAAGTTGTTTCTTGGGACAGGTAAGATAATGTTATTTTACAATGGTGTGACAAAAGGACAATTAATTCTGCCTGTAGAAGGAAAGCCCTGACATAGAGGGGTTAATTGCAGGGCAGGCTGTTTCAAACAGACAGCTAACCCTCAAGGATAAGAAGGTAAACTACAGACCTGAGGTCTCCAGCAATGTGAGGTGATGTTAGAGTCTTAAAAAAAAGTCACACCACAGATTTGAAATTGAGGAAACGCCACCAAAATTCAACTCCAGAATGATAAAGCAGCAGCAGTACTTAAAAGAATAATACTGCATCAAACCCCTGGACACTTCCAGAGATGGGCACTGTCGGTGGAAACCCAGTTAAATTCAGCCATCAACTGGGTGATAGCCAGGTTTGGCGGGGGGGCGTGGTGAAGCTGAATGAACTTGAAAGGTTTTGTTTGTGGTTGCTACGTGCAATGAAGTGCAAATCATTGTTTCAGCATTTGATTGTCTGTGCGGTTTCTGAGTCAGGAGCCAAATTAAGGTGATTCACCCACAACCACACCAAGAAGCTGGGGTTAATATTGACTCCATTGCATTCAAGAGAATGTCATCAATACTGTTACAAAGCGAAGGCTGAACCCCGCCCCACCACTCTGCAAGATCTCAAACCGAAACGTCCAAAGAGTGGCACGTTGTCCTTTAATCTGTAAAGTCAGTGTGATAAGTGGTGTAACCTGCTGTAGTGTTAAAAGTAAATCCCTGACACTTTAAAATTGACAATCAGCAATTTATTTAACCAACTCTCACGGTAAACAAATGAACAAAATTACTAACAAACTGAATAAATCCGTCCTAACTACTGAGTATTCTGGAATAAATCAAGATTCTTCTGGTATGCTATTCCAATCAATACATGTCCCACTCAGATAACACATAATAGAATTTAATCTCTCAGATTACAACCAGGTTATGTGTCTTCCGGAATGTTCTGTGCCATCTTCTGTCGGGGATGCCTCCTCCGATTCCTCTGTCAGGAATGTCCTTCTCTGTTTTCCTAAATGATGCTTTCTCTAATACACAGATGACAGAGAGCGCCAATTCTTTATGATAGGATTGGTCCTGTTGTCAAAACTTTAGGATTTAAATTTAATAAATTTTTGGTACCAATGGGGCTGATTTAAATTGATTGGTGAAATTGCAAATGTGTTTTCTTGTCCTGCTAACTGTACAGCCCTTTGATACAAATGTTTCAGTTCAGGTGCTTTTTGTTGTGATCATGCTGCTCCTTTAAGAAGATGACGTTGTTGGTTTATTTTCAGGAGGGGTTGTAAAAGGCTTCCCATTCATCCAGGTTTAAGGTTTTCGCTAATGGTTAACAGATACTGGCTAAGGCAACAATCCGGGAAAAAGGTTTGACATTTTATTTTCTAAACCACTTCTACAATGAAAGGGCAGTTGTCCCATTCTTTTCCCCTGGTTTGGGTTTTAGCAAGCAGTCTGTCTGAAGCTGCTGCAGGAAGAGATGTTTCCTGATTCAACAGATGTTTCTGGCTGACTCTAAAGCTTCAGGGAAAATAGTACCAGCGTATTCAGCCTCTCCCTGTAGCTCAAACCTTGCAACCCTGGCAACATCCTTCCAAACCTTTTCTGAACCCTTTCAATTTTCACAATGTCTTAAAAAGACGTCTACTTTACTCGACTATTGTGGGAGAATTTTCTGCATGACGCGTTCTGTCTGAAAGAGCCCTCCCCTGTGCTGTGACAGAGCTGCAGTGACTTTCAAAAGCCTGACAAATGTGGTTATCAGTCAAAGATTCATTGGGAGAAGCTTCTCAATCACATCTGTAAATGGAGAAAGTGTTTTTAATAATGAGACATGAATAAAGGCTGCATTAATCTTTTGTTCTGAATATATACTCATACATCTCAAAACAGAGCATATGAACCCGGTCACAAGAAGTCTTCGGGAGTATAAGACACCAATGCCTATTTCCTGACCAGCACCGAATTTACACAGAAAACATGGACATTTTAAATGAATGGGGTGCCATTCGTTTTAAGATCAGGTGAACTTAAGAGGCACAGCATTGGCTTAGAAATGAGAGATCCTTCACACACACACAGCCAAAATCATCACTGCCATTATTATCAAATTAGAATTTAGGCTGGATAGGCTGGGATGTTTTTCCACTGGAGCAGAGGAAGTTAAGAGGCAATATTTTCAAACCATGAGGGGTAGAGTTGGGTTAATGGTAGCTGTCTCTTCCGTAGGGGGGGGATTTCAAGTCCAAGGACGCGTTTTTATGGTGAGAGGAGAACGATGGAAGAAAAGATGTGGGGCAAAATATTTACAGAGTGTAGTTTGCCTGGGGAAACAGCTGCCAGTGGAAGTGGTTGAAACAGGTACATTAACAATATTGAAAAGGCGTTTCAACAAATACATGGGTAGGAAAGCTTTATAAGGATATGGGCCAAGTGCAGGGAAATGAGGTTAGTGTTGACAAACATTTTGGTCAGCATGGACCGGTTTGAGCTGAAGAGCCTGTCTCTGTGCTATAATACTCTATGACTGGCGTCTCTTCGTAACTCTGACAATGTTGAGTTTCCACATGAAGAAGGAAAAAGTGAGGAATGCAAATGCTGGAGATCAGAGTTGAGAGTGTGGTGCTGGAAAAGCACAGCAGGTCAGGCAGCACCCGAGGAGCAGGAGAATCGATGTTTCAGGCAGAAGGGCAGCCAGATGAATATCTCACTAAATCATGCTGAATAAAATCTGATCTCATTCGTGAACTCTGATGTGGAGGTGCTGGGGGAGGACAGGTCAGAAGTCACACAACACGAGGTGAGAATCCCAATAGATTGATTTGAACTCATGAGCTTTCGAAGCACTGTTCCTTCATCAGGTGAAGTGATGAAGGAGCAGCACTGATGAAGGAGCAATGCTCCCAAAGCTTGGGATTTCAAATAGACCTGTTGGACTGTAACCTGGTGTTGTGTGACTTCTGACTTCAACTTCTTCAACTGCGCATTCATGTTGAACTTGATGGGATACTTTATCCAACTCGGCGTAGTTAACTCATATCGCTTGGAGGGGTTCATTTGAAACCTTTCAGGAGGTGAATTCAACAAGATTGAATTATTCAAAGTTACTCAATTCTAAACTTACATCAGGACCACTAGTCATAGAGAGGTGCAGCTTGGAAACAGATCCCTCAGTCCGACTCGTCCACGCTTACCAGATATTCTAAATTAATCTCGTCCCATTTGCCAGCACTTGGCCCAAATCCCTCTAACCCTTTCTGTTCAAGTCCCCAACCAAATGCCTTTTAAATTCTACCAGCTTCCTCCACTTCCTCTGGCAGCTTGTTCCATACACGCACCACACTGCATGAAAAGTTTTCCCTTTCGGTCCCTTTTAAATCTTTCCCCTCTCACTCTAAACCTATGCCCTCTAGTTCTAACAACATCCTGATAAATCATTTCTGATGGAGATGTCAACGTTTCGGGTAGAACCCTTCTTCAGTCCTGAGGGATCATACCTGAAATGCTAACTTCTCCACCTCCTGGTGCTGCCTGCCTTGTTGTGCCCAGCCTCCTGTTTGTCTATTTTAGATTCCAGCATCTGCAGTTTTTTATTTTGTCTCTAACAAATGGTGGAGCAGATTCGATGGGTCAAAATATCCTAACTTCTGCTCCAATGGTCTTGTGGTCGTAGGCTTGTGCGGGTCCTGGGCTCAATGAGCAGCAGCGCCCACTGGAAGCAACGTTCACAGAATCATAGAATGACTACAGTGAGGAAACAGGTCCTTCTGCCCAACAAGTTCACAGCGACCCTTTGAAGAGTAACTCACCCAGATACATTCTCCTACCCTATCACTCTGCAATACCCCTAACTAATGCACCACACCTACACATTCATGAACACTATGGGACTATTTAGCTTGGCCAATTCGCCCAAACATTCGCACGTTTGGACTTTGGGAAGACACTGCAACACACAGAGGAAACCCACGCAGACACAAGGGGGAATTACATGCAATTGCCACACAGACAGTCACCCTGAGGATGGAATTAAATCTGGGTCCCTGGCGCTATGAGGCAGCAGTGCTAACCACTGAGCCACCACCCCCACTCCCCCAGTAGAAAACAAAAAAGCCTACCAACTCTCCCACGACCCCCACTGTCAGAAAGGGCAGGAGATTCAGTCCTGGGGGTGACCCTCAGCAGCGTTACCGGCAGAATCTGATTGTTAGGAGCATTGGTGCCTCCGCTGGTGCTTGTTCAAGCTGCAGGACATTGTGAACCTCTGCCCACACTCGGGGCAGGCAAACGGCCTCTCCCCAGTGTGGACCCGCTGGTGCGTCAGTAGAGTGGAGGAGACAGCAAAGCCCTTCCCGCAGTCGAGGCAGGTGAATGGCCTCTCCCCAGTGTGGACCCACCGGTGTGTCAGCAGGTGGGAGGCCTGGGTAAAGCCCTTCCCGCACAAAGAGCAGCTGAAGGGCCTTTCCCTAGTGTGGACCCGCTGGTGCTTCAGCAGGTCGGAAGAGCGTGTAAAGCACTTCCCGCAGACAGAGCAGGTGAATGGCCTCTCGCTGGTGTGGACCCGCTGGTGGGCCAGCAGGTCAGAGGAATCGCTGAAGGCCTTCCCACATTTGGGGCTGGGGAAGGGCTTCTCACCGGTGTGGACTCGGCGGTGAATCACGAGGTGGGAGAAGCGAGTGAACACCTTCCCACAATCGGGGCACCGGAAGGGCCTCTCCCCTGTGTGCACCCGCTGGTGCCTCATCAGGGCGGAGGAATCGCTGAAGGCCTTCCCACACTTGAGGCAGCTGAAGGGCTTCTCCCCTGTGTGAACCCGCAAGTGCCTCAGCCGGGCGAAGGAATCGCTGAAGCTCTTCCTGCACTCAGGGCAGCTGAAAGGCCTCTCGCCTATGTGCACCCGCCGGTGCCTCAGCAGGGCAGAGGAATCACTGAAGTCCTTCCCACACTCAGGACAGGAGAATGGCTTCTCCCTGGTGTGACTGCGCCGATGTGTCTCCAGGGCAGACGGGACACGGAAGCCTTTCCCGCAGTCGCCACACTTCCATGGTTTCTCCATGGCCGAAGCTACAGTTGCACACAAACGCGTGTATGTCCCCTCCCTGCCTTGAATTCCTCTTTCCAGGCCAGATAACTGTTTCAGGCTCCACACTCAGTGCGTTGCTGCAACAGTAGGGGCTCTCTTCCAGTCCCACTGATGCTGAAAACGTACTGAAACAGGAACCAATTGGATCACAGTTGAAAATTGTTGCAGTCCTGATGGATTGAGTGACTCACAAATGCTGGAGAATCAGAGTAGAAAACTGCAGGTCAGGCAGCATCTGAGGAGCAGGAGAGTCAATGGTTCAGGCATAAGCCTTTCATCTGTTGATTTTGAAACTTCATCTTCAGATCAAATACTCTGAAAAGAGATTACAGAAGTCATCACTGTCAGGCCAGGGTAGAAATTCAGAACAAGCTATTCTACTTTCTGCAGAACATTCTTTTCTTTTGTTATTTCACAAAACTGAAAGCACCATCCTTCTCTTTCTCTCTCCCTCTATTCTCACTCCATTCTAATTCTCCTGAAAGTGCTAATTCAGGATCTGACAGGGACAGAAGAGCAAAACAGTCACAACTGACACCTCTCTGAATTTTGGATACCTCCACCTGAAAATTATTATCTTCCACGACATTTGGGAGACTGTTGAGAGTGAGCAGGTCTGATTTTTGGAAGTAAAAATTAGATTAGATTACTTACAGTGTGGAAACAGGCCCTTCGGCCCAACAAGTTCACACCGCCCCGCCGAAGCGCAACCCACCCATACCCCTACATTTACCTCTTACCTAACACTACGGGAAATTTAGCATGGCCAATTCACCTGACCTGCATATTTTTCGATTGTGGGAGGAAACCGGAGCACCCGGAGGAAACCCACGCAGACACGGGGAGAACATGCAAACTCCACACAGTCAGTCGTCTGAGGCGCGAATTGAACCCAGGTCTCTGGCGCTGTGAAGCAGCAGTGCAAACCACTGTGCCAACGTGCTGCCTTTATGTGTAGTGTGTAAATTCAGGATGAACCTGCAATGCAACTTCGTGGCAATCAATCAGACACAAAATGGTTAACGTGCCCCCACAGGGGTGGGGGAATTTTAGAATGAGACATCAAGGCTATGATACCAGAGAGAAATTGAACAGACTGGCGTGGCAAACCAGAGTCATCTAGATATACAGCACAGAAACAGGTCCTTTTGTCCACTGGTCTCTGCTGACCAGATATCTTCGCTGAATCTGGTCTCATTTGCCAGCATTTGGCCCATATCCCTCTAAACTCTTCCTATTCATAAACCGATCCAGATGCCTTTTAAATGTGTCATAATTATACCAGCATCTACTACTTCCTCTGGCAGCTCTTTCCTTACACGCGCAATCTTCTGCATGAATTGCCCCTCAGGTTCCTTTTAAATTCCTCGCTCCCTCCCCGGGCCACCTCACCCTAAACCTATTATTCTATAGTTCTACACTCTCAGAGAAAAGACCTTGTCTATTTACCCTATCCATTCCTCTCTTGATTTTATAAACAATGGAAGCATCAACGGCTCAGGGCGGGGATGGGGAGGGTGGGGGGGGGGGGGGGGCGGGGGAAGGAAGCCGAATGTGCTGGAGCCAACGCGGAAGAAGAGGACACAAAACCTTGAAGCTGCAATGAGGAATACTGCATGTGCTGTACTTGTACCTGTTGATTATATTTGTGGGAATCAAGTGCATTTTAAAAATAAAAACAAACATGATATCTATCCCTCCCCTTTCCCAATCTACTCATGCTGTCCTGGACACAGAGTGAGAGAATTGGGAGCAGGTGTCGGCCATTTGAGCCGGCACCAACATTGAACACATCATAACTGAATATGAATATACCTACAGCCAGGTGGATAGATTGGGTTTTCTTTCAGTGGAGCAGAGGAGATTGAGAGGTGACCTTATCGAGGATTATAATATCATGAAGGGTACAGATGAGTTGAAAGGCAGGTGTCCTTTCCCTAGGGTGGGGCTTTCAAAATTAGGGAGCAAATTTTGAAGGGGAGAGGAGAAAGATTTTAAAAAGACATGAATGGCTCCATTTTTTTCACACAGAGAGTGTTTGTGTGTGGAATGTGTGTCCAGAGGAAGTAGTGGATGCTTGTACAGTGACAATGTTTAAAAGACATTTGGAAATGGACATGAATAGGAAAGGTCCAGAGGGATATGGGCCAATCACTGGCAGATGGGACTAGTTGGGTTTGAGAACATAGTCAGCATAGACCAGATGGAGCGAAGGGTCTGTTTCTCTGCTGTATGACCCTGTAGTTGTTCTGTACTGGTCTTAAAACCATTTTCTTGGAAACCCAAGATGGCGGTGGTTTAAGTGGTCTGCAGTGTTGGGCTCTGTGCCATACCCCCGGACTTTTACACCTCCTCCCACCTCATTAACCATCCGTTGGAGAAAACAATTGCTAATATAAACTTACTGAACGTCTGGAGCTGCTATAATTGTGGTTTGACAGCTTTAGGACTAGAATGAAAGCAAATGAAGGAAAGGGGCCGACAGGGGTTCAGCAGGCAGGGCACCCCCCTACTGCATCGGGGGTGCCTGGAGCCATTGCTCAAACTCCCAGGGCAGCCCCTTTGGATTTAATGGGACAGCAGCAGTTACTCTCGGAGTTTGCCAAATTCTGAGAAAAGATTGAAGCAGCGGTGGAACCACTATCTGCCACGCTGGAAAAGCATGGTCAGGAAATTCAAATGTTGGCCCGAAGAGAATAGGCAGCAGAGGAGAGGACCGTGGCATCGGAGACCATGGCGGAGGTCTCAGGAGGAAGGATCCAAACGCTGGAAGACCAGGTTCGGGTCCTTCAGGAGCAAGTGGACGACCTGGAAAACTAAAATAGAAGAAATATCTTACAGCTCGTGGGTCTTCCGGAATACGAGGAAGGCGAAGACCTCGTTGGATTCCTGGGGCTGGAGTTGGAGTCAGGCCTGTTGAGTGTGGAGAGGGCCCACCGGATCGAAATGCGCAGTCTGGATCGGACCCGCAGCCCCGCGTGGTCCTAGTGCGCCTCCTGCATTATAAAGAAAAACAGTAAGTGATTGAAACAGCAAGAAGACTGGGAAGAGATCCACAGGCTTTAATGCACAAAGACTCAAGAAAAATATATTTTCAGGACTTCTCAGGAGCCTGGATTAAGAAAAGGGCATTTGATGACGTTAAGAGAAAATTAAGGATCTGAATATACAATATTCCTTGAGGTCCCTGACCGTATTGTGTTTCACTCATGGAGGGACGGTGTATAATTTTGATTCAGCAGAAAAGGCAAAGGACTTTGCGAATTCTCTGAATTAAAGAAATCGAGTCGGGGTGAAGGCGGGACGGATATCATTTCAGACAACGCTACTTTTTTGCCCCTTTTTTGTGGTTATTGGCTTTATACGAACTGCCTTGACAAAAAACTGGAATTATTTAGTATATCGGTCAGTTACATATTGTGTGGGCCCTTTTTTTTTACTGCTGTCCTTTTGTTTTTGGATTGGGGGTGGCTATACCTGTGCTTAAGATGTATGGAGAAGGGGTTTGGGGAGATGGGCAACCATTGTTAACTCTCAGAATGTAAATAACATGTTTTTTCAATCTGTGAATTGCCTGACGCTTGGGGCACAGCCTCAGTGGAAGGAGCCAGGATGGTGGCAATGGTGGGGTTTGGGGAGGGGGCTGGAAGAGATCTCTATATAATTGAGGGTTATTTGAGCGTTTGCTTAAGTTATATGTGGTGGTTAGATTTTTATTTATTGTAGTTTTTAATAGGAGCAGTTTTTAGACTTTATAGAGTTAATGTCTTTGTTGCTCACTGCACCTCGGATAAGCTTCCTTCTCGTGGGAAACCACGGGCTGCCCTGGATGACCATGGCTACTGATTAGTTCAGGTGGTACACCTGGAATGTAAAAGGGAGCCATTCCCCCGTTAAAAAGAAAGAAGGTGCTATCAAGCCTCAGGAAGGAAAAGGTGGACATCGCCCTGCGGCAGGGGACACATTTAACTGATAAGGAACATCTGAAACTGCAGCAAGGAGGTTATGATGGGGTACTCTTCTCCTCCTTTAGCTCCAAGTGTAGAGGAGTGGCTATACTGGTAAGAAGGAACCTCCGTTGGCAGGTAATAGAGCAAATTAAGGACAAACCTGGACTGTCCGTCATTCTTAAAGCTCTAATACATGGAGAAGAGTATGGCGTCCTGAATGTGTATTGTCCCCCAGTGCACCCTCTTAAATTTCTAATTGATGCAGTTGCTAAATTAATGAGTCTTGGGGTACGCCACATGGTCATTGGAGAGGATTTTAATCGCCTAATAGATCCCGAGGTAGACAGGATGCCAAGGGGCCAGGCAGATATACCTGCGCAATGTAAGCAGTTGGTAGGCATGTGCGAGGAGTTGGGATTAGTGGATGTGTGGAGGCATCTCCACCCTAATGGAAGAGACTTTACTTTCTCTCCCAACCCACACAAGTACCACATGAGAACTGACACTTTTTAATGCCATTGGATTGCTTGGACAGAACATTGGCTTGTGAAATTGGCAATATAGCTGTCTCGGACCATGTGCCAGTGTATTTAGATTGTAAAACCAAGAGTGGTGGAATGGATGCACAGCACTGGTGCATGGACCCATTGTTAAGGGATAGCAAATTTGTTGAGTACATCACAAGAGTTCAGAGCGTTCTGGGACATCAACTCGGGTACGGCCAGTAATCCAGAAATACTGTAGGAGGCCACTAAGGCATATTTATGAGGCCTGATTATTTTTTATTCAACGACTAGAAGGACGCAGAGGAAGGAGCAACAACAGATGTTGGAGACCCGTCTGCAGATAGCTGAGGAAGTATATTACAATAGGCCTTCACTGGTAAAGCTGCAGCTCTCCGGGCTGCTCCCAACTCATTGCACACACTGGGGAAAAAAAATGTCTGCTTTGCTCAACAAAGATTGTTTGAATTTGGAGATAAGCCACATCGATATCTGGCGAGAAAGAAAAATGCTTCCCAATCTATTATGTCTGTTCGAGAGAAGGTTGGCATAGTTACCCGTGAGTTAACGAAGATTAATGTTAGATTTAGGGAATACTTTGCAGAGGTATATCAGTCAGAGGGAGATGAACACAGTGCAGCGAGAATGCAGGCCTTTTTTGAGATTCTGCACCTCCTAGTATAAACGCGGAACAGGTTTCCTGTTGAATACGCCTATGAAAATACAGGAGGTGCAGGAAGCAATAAAGCATCTCCAAGGTGGCAAAGCACTGCGGTCAGATGGATTCCCAAGTGAATTCTACAAGGAATTCATAAATGTGTTGGTGGAGCCACCTCTGGGGATGTATAGCTATTCATATGCACAGGATTATCTTCCACCCTCTCTTAGGGAGGCTAATATCTCCCTCATTTTAAAGAAGGAGAAAGAGCCCGAAGAATGTGCTTCATACAGACCCATTTCACTGTTGAATGTAGATTTTAAAATTCTACCCAAGACTCTGGCCCTGAGGTTGGAAAAGGTGTTGTTCTGTATTGTGAAAGAAGATCAGATGGGTTTTGTTAAGGGCCGTAGCTCATCCAACAATATCAGGAGGGTACTGAACATGGTGCAGGTATGCCAGCAAAGGTTGATCCTGGGTTCAGTGGCCTCCCTAGATGCACAAAAGGCATTTAACCAGATAGAATGACTATACCTGTTTGGGGTCCTCAAGCGCTATGGTCTCGGGACAACCTTTGCTAGATGGGTGGTGGTGTTGTATAATGATCCGAAGGCAGTAGTCATCACAAACGGCACTAAGTTAGATAACTTTAAACCTGGGAGAGGTAGTCGACAGGGGTGTCCTCTTTCACCGCTGCTATTTACCTTGGCAATTGAGCCATTAGCTGAGGCTATCAGGAGGGCCCCTGAAATAGTGGCGCCAAGAGTGGGAATGGGGGAACATAAGATTACCCTATATGCTGATGATGTCCTTTTGTTCTTGGCCAATCTGGAGGAGTCCGTTCCTCGATTGACTCAAACAATTAATTTGTTTGGCAGTTTTTCGGGCTGCAAGAACAATTTTACAAAATCAGAAGCCATGCCGATGGGGGAGGGGAAGAATTAGTGGAGGTGCCTGATCTGAAGGATGGAATGCAGTTCCTGTTTAGATGGTCGTCAAAAGGGTTTTTGTATTTGGGAATTTTTATTATCCCTGCCTTCCACCAGCTGTATAAAGCAAACTATGTACAATTACTAGAGTGGATAAAGCAGGATTTGCAGCGGTGGCACGGATTACCGTTATCATGGTTAGGCCGAATAGCTCTGATTAAAATGAATGTTCTTCCTCGCCTGTTGTACCCCATGAGAGTGCTCCTGTTGTTGCTACCCAGATGAGTATTACTGAGGCTCAATGGTTGGCTAGGTTCTTTTATTTGGTGTCGCAGCCGCCCCCTAATTAAATTTACCAAATTGCATCTCTCACAGGGTGAGGAGGAGTGGACCTTTTGGACTTGAAGAGATATCAAAGAAGCGCTTTCTTAGCATATGTGTGTGACTGGGCACGAGGGGACTCGGGTCGATTTTGCTTGACGTTGAAGCATTGCAGTCGAGATGTCCCCTAGTTAATCTATTATTCATTGATAAGATGAAATCTGAGACTGAGCAGTGTAAGAGTACAATCATTCTAAATCCAGTGAAAGCCTGGAGGATAATGAGGCAAGACAAGGGCAATTGGCTGAAGACCTCACTGATTACCCCACTGGTGGCAGCCCAAGGATTTAAACCTGGGGCAATGGACTCCGGCTTTAAGTCATGGGATAATAAAGGAATCTTCTGTCTGGGAGATGTATTCGAGGGTTAGGTCTTGATGTCATTTAGCCAGCTAAGTCAGAAATATGCATTGTCTAACAGGGACCTTTTCCAGTACTTTCAGCCAAGGGATTGTATATAGAGGAATACCACGCTCCTGGCTCAGCATTACAGGACAAATGTGGAATAAAGAGTACTCTGGTGTACAGGTGCTCTTTCAGTTAGTACGTTGTTTCGTTTACAGAAGGGACGTACCTTAGGGGATGTGGAGGGACTCTCTAGGATGTGGAATCGGGAGCTAGGATAGGATATTTCATTATGGCAAGATATATGGGAAAATGTAAGGAAAATTTCAATATGTAACAAAGCACAGGGCATGCAATTGAAGATTTTACGTAGGGCTTATGTGGTGCCAGAGAGGCTAGCTAAGTTCAACATAGGCACATCACCAGGGTATCCCAACTCCTGATGAAGGGCTTTTTCCATAAACTTTGACTGTTCTGCACCTCGGATACTGTCAGACCAGCTGTGCTTTTCCAGCGCCACAATTTTCGACTCTGATTTCCGGTAGCTGCAGTCCTCACTTACTCCACATCCCAATATATCACCATTTAAACAATGTACCTCCTTTCTGTTTTTATTTCATCGGAAAGGCTATAACTTCATACTGCGTTACTACATTTACCATGTGTTGTCAATTAAGACACATACTTGAACCAACTTTGCTGCAAGTCAAGAACTGAACACCAGAGTGAAAAAATAAAATGGAAAAGGGGGTGAGAAGAGTGTGTTGTACTCACAGATATTGGACAGAGGAAAGAAGTTTCAGTCTGGGATGAAGTTCAATCTTCATTGATAGAGAGAGGAGCAGCAACACCTTCACAAGCGCATGGTCCAACTTCCGCATTCCGACCATACGGGGGAGGCTCTCAATGGCAGGAGGACCACACTCCTTCCGGTCCTTCAGGGTCGATCAAGAATGTTGAGTGCCATTTTCGCTGACAGCAAAGAGCATGCGCAGTATTTTGCTGACACCAGCGGACATGCACAATGCTTCCTGACATTGAGAAGCATGCGCAGTATGCCCCTTGGAGATGCTGGTCCAACTGCCAATCGGAGAGAAACAACGGCTGGAGCCCACTTCTTTTGTTTTCCTGGAGCTCAACAGTTTATTCCTTTTGCATTTTGTCTGGCTGCTCAACTTTTGAATGTCTTTTCCCCAGGGTAGAGGAAATCCAAAACTGGAGGGGCATAGGTTTAGGGTGAGAGGGGAAAGGCTTAAATGGGACCGAACTGGTAACATTTTCATGCAGAGCGTGGTATATGTATGGAATGAGCTGCCAGAGACAGCGGTCGAAGCTGGAACAATTACAACATTTAAAAGGCATCTGGATGGGTATATGAATAGGAAGGGTTGAGAGAGATATGGGCCAAATGGTGACAAATGGATCACCAGATTAATTTAGAATATGTCGTTGGCATGCACCGAAAGGTTTATTTCCCAGCTCTGCAACTCTATGACTCTATTTCTACTTAATCTGAACCAACTTCACAAGACGTGGATTTGGCCATTCCATCCTTACAGCCTGTCCTCAACTGTGGCCTAATTGCAGATTTCAATGCAAGTTTCAGATAAATGTCTGAAGCTTTTTTTTTAAATAATTGAATTTGCTTTCAAACTTTACTGATGTTTTTGAAAATATCATTTTAGCGATTCTCAATGTTTATGATCAGCCTTTCTCACATCACCCCCTCCCATCTCCCAGGTAGAGTAATCACCAACCGCTCTCTCTCTATCCTTAGAAGAGCTGATACAGTGATCAAAGAACGCTCGAGGCACAAGAAAGGATCAGGGTGGGGGTGCGGGTCAAGATATTGGGCAGGAAACAGAGGCTAGGGGGAAGAGAGAGAGAGAAATGGACACGGGGACTGAGCATTGGAGTTAGAGAAACCCTGGGGGTGCACAGGGTGGGAGGCAGAGCGTTTGTCAGAGAGAGAGAGAATGGGGGTGCAGAGTGTGGGGAGAGAGAATGGACGTAGGTCAGTGGGTGGGGAGAGAATGGAAGGAGGCAGAGGGTGGAGGAGAAAGAGAGCAACAATGAATGTTAGGAGAGAGTCGGGGGAGAGAGAGGGAATGGATGGAGAGCAGAGGGTGGGGGAAGAGAGAGAATGGAGGGGGCAGAGAGTGGGAGGAGAGAGAATGAGTGTAGGGAGAGGGACTGGATGGAGGAAGGCAGAGGGTGGACGAGAGACTGGACTGGACAGGGGGCCGAGGACATGGCGATAGAATGGACGGAGGTGCAGTGGGTGGCATGTGTGTGAGAGAGGTGAAGCTAGGGATCGCGAGAGAGAATAGACAGGGGGCGCTGTGGGAATGATTGTATCTTGATTGAATAGGGAGTTGGTGAATGCGTCCCACCCACTCCCAGCATCCCCTTCTTTGCACATGTGCAGTGCAGAATGACGTGAGAGAGGATCTGGAGCGTGAGCGCAATTACCCTCAGATCCTGGCATCAGCAAACTACTGCCTTTCTGTTTTAAAAACTAAATAAAGATGTGGGCAACATACTGGGAATGGCAAGAAGTGATTAAGAAACTGAACCGAGAGTAAGCGCTTTCCGGTGAGCGGAGCTGGGCAACAACAGGAGGCTGGAAGGATGAATTCGAGTTGGAATCCATTGAAAGGTGGAGGAAATGGGAGACAGATTTCGGGTAGGAGATAGGGAAGGCTGTTTGGTACAAACGAGAATTATCTTATCCTATTTCCTGCCCTGCACTGACAGCAATGATCTGTTTTCTCAAGGTATTAGCAGAGGAGGATTTGCTGTTCAGGCGTGCACGAGAAATTTACTCAGGGCCTGAATATCAGCAGCGTTTGAATCCAGGAGGGGAAATTATTTCGAATATCAACGTGCCTTGAGAAGCCCCATGATTACACGCATCCTGCGTGGGAGTGTTCCAGGGTTCTGACTGTACAGAGAACTTTAACTCTGTAGCGAAATGTGGACTAGTGTTCTCGCTGTAGACGAGCCCTTCTTTTGATTATTGAAGCTGCTGAGACGCAATGACCCCTGTGCCGTGGAAACTCTGTGGAAGCAAGTTCAATTCCCCAAATGGGCTGGAGTGTCACCAGGACTGGCATGAAGCCAATCGATTCCTTCAATCCTGGAATGAAGTCAATCGATTCCTTCAATCCAAGACTGTAGGCGGCGTGGCAGGAGCTCAGTGGTGAGCACCGCTGCCTCACAGTGCCAGGGAGTTGATTTCGATCCCACCCTCAGGGTGTTTGTCTGTGTGGAGTTTGCACTTTCCTACCTCCCCTCCTCCAATCTCTGGGTGTTCTGGTTTCCTTCCAAGATGTGCATCTTAGAGTGGATTGGGTGTTCTAAATTCAGGGATTAGCTGTGGAGGTTATTGAGTGGGATGCTCTAAGTGGGGCGGGTGTCAGTGTGCATTGTTGGGCCAAACGGCCCGTTTCACAGTGTCGGGGGTTTGATGATTCCCCCAACGTGTCTGCAGCCGGCTTTCAGATGCATCTCTCTGAGGCAAAGGTCCTCCAGCATGTGTGTTCCCTAGTTTTCAGCACTCAGAACCTCCCACCTTCTGCAAATCGAAAGACAAGTCCCACCCTGCCCTCTACAATGTGTGCTATGTAACTGCTTATTCAGTTTTAGTGGCCCAGCAGAGGCAAGTAGCCAAGTTCGGAACACATGAGGATGGCATCAACCAGGACCTTGGATTCATGTCACATGACAGGTAATCCCACTTCACTGTCACGCTCTCTCACACCCACACAAAGCACACACTCACACATTCGCACAGATCCCTCTCTTAGACACACACACATATACACCCTCTCACAGGCTGATACTCTATCACTCACACACTTTATCAAGCACGCACACACTCACCCATACTCTCATGCATGCGCACTTACATCTCATGCTTTGGTGTGATTTTGTATTTGCAGAGACATTGTGCGCTTTTTGAGCCAAATACAATCTACAGGCAGTTAATCCATGTGAGATTTTATAAATTCCGACTTTGGAAATAGAACCAGTCTCACTCAAGATTGGGATACAGACCTTAAGTTGTCTCGAATGTGTCTTCAAACAAGTTCTGGGATTTACATATTAATGAACCAAAACCTGCAACCCATTCTAAAAGATGAAAGACTTCACAACAATCTAAGTTTGTTCTATATCATTTCAGTTGCATGAAACTGCGGTCTTTTGCTATAAATTCTCCTACTATCCTGCTCCACAAACACCTGATGAAGGAGCAGTGTTCAGAAAGTTAGTGCTTCCAAATAAACATGTTGGACTATAACCTGGTGTTGTATGATTTTTAACTTTGTTTCTTGTGAATACATCCCACACCTCCAGGTGCTGCCAGTAAACCTTACAATGTCGACGAAACGATGCAGTACCTGCAGAGATGAAAAATTTACAATTTCTAACGATATTAGCTACTTATTCACTGCTCCTTCTGATACACGATATTGGAAACTTCGTGCAAGAGGTTGAAAGAAATGAGCAGTTTTAAAACAAAAACCCATTGGATCTCATAGCTTTTATTGACAGTCTGAGACTGGGGTTAAGTTCAAGTAACCTTTATTGCCACCCAACTTTGTTACAGCTTCAGATCTCCCCAGCAAAAAAAAGTGCAAGAAAAGAAGCGTTTTTTTTAACAGCTCAAAGCTCACACACTCCTCCCAACTACACTTCCTTGACTGTTGGTCCGCACCGAGTTGTCCCTTTATAATTGGATCCTTGGTACAGCCTAAAGCTGAAGGAAGTATTGCCTCACTCAGCAATTTCAACCCACACACTGTATCCATTTAAGTTATTCCCACTCATTTGACATGGGGGGGAGGGGGCAGTCAAGAGTCAACCATGCTGGTGTGGGTCTGGTGTCAGGTGGACGCCAGACCGGATAAAGGATGCAGTTGAGATGACTGAGTGAATCCTTTCCCACAATGGCAGTTTCCTTTCCTAAATGAGACATGAGTGAATTAGATGGCAGTTTCTCCCCCCAAAAATGGTTTCATTCTTAGATTCAGAACTCAAAACTTCTGACCGGATTCCAATCCCACCATCTGCCTCGGCTGGATTAAAACCCCGGGAATCCCCGGAACTGGGTTGATAGTCCAGTCAATAATGGCACTCGGCCGTCGCTCCTTCAATCACCCTGCAATGTCACGTGTACTCAATAGACAATAGGTGCAGGAGTAGGTCATTCTGCCCTTCCATCCTGCACCACCATTCATTATGATCATGGCTGATCATCCTCAATCAGTATCCTGTTCCTGCCTTATCTCCATAACCCTTGATTCCACTATCCCTGAGAGCTCTATCCAACTCTTTCTTAAACAAATCCAGAGACTGGGCCTCCACTGCCTTCTGGGGCACAGCATTCCACACACACACACCACTCTCTGGGTGAAGACGTTTCTCCTCATCTCTGTCCTAAATGGCCTACCCCTTTTTTCTAAGCTGTGTCCTCTGGTTCGGGACTCACCCATCAGCGGAAACATGCTTCCTGCCTCCAGAGTGTCCAATCCTTTAATAAGCTTATACGTCTCAATCAGATCCCCTCTCAGTCTTCGAAACTCAAGGGTATACAAGCCCAGTCGCTCCAATCTTTCAACATAAGATAGTCCCGCTATTCAAGGAATTGACCTCGTGAACCTACGCTGCACTCCCTCAATAGCCAGAATGTCTTTCCTCAAATTTGGAGACCAGAACTGCACACAATATTCCAGGCCAGCATGCTATTAGCTTTCTTCACTAGCTGCTGTACCTGCATGCTTACCTTCATTGACTGGTGTACAAGAACACCCAGATGTCTTTGTACTGCCCTTTTACCTAACTTGACTCCATTTAGGTAGTAATCTGCCTCCCTGTTCTTGCCACCAAAGTGGATAACTATACATTTATCCACAGTAAACTGCATCTGCCATGCATCTGTCCACTCACCTTACATGTCCAGGTCACCCTGTAATCTCCTAACATCCTCCTCACATTTTACCCTGCCACCCAGCTCTGTATCATCAGCAAATTTGCTCATATTCCTATTAATACCATCTTCTATATCATTAACATATATTGTAAAAAGCTGTGGTCCCAGCACTGATCCCTGCGGTACCCCACTGGTCACCACCTGCCATTCCGAAAGGGAGCCGTTTATCACTAGTCTTTGTTTCCTGTCAGCCAACCAGTTTTCAATCCAAGTCAGTACTTTGCCCCCAGTACCATGCGCCCTAATCTTGTTCACTAACCTCCTATGTGGGACTTTATCAAAGGTTTTCTGAAACTCCAGGTACACTACATCTACTGGATCTCCCTCGTCCATCTTCAGAGTTACATACTCAAAAAATTCCAGAACTCGCTGGTGGCTCCGCAGGTGGGAAGAGCGGGTGAAGCCCTTTCCACACTGAGAGCAGATGAACGCCCTCTCCATGATATGGATCCTTTGGTAGATTACAGTGTAGATGTCTGAGTGAACCCCTTCCCGCACACAGAGCATGTGAACGGCCCCTCTCTGGTGTGGATCGGCTGGTGCCTCCACAAATTGCCCACATGACTAAAGCTCTTCTCGCACGTATGGCAGGTGAACGGCGCCTCTCCGATGTGGACCTGCTGGTGGGTCAGCAGGGGGTAAGAATCGACAAATCCCTTCCTGCACTCAGAGCAGGTGAACGACCTCTCCACCAGGTGAACCCGCTGGCGTTTCGGGAGGTGGAATGCATCGATGAATCACTGCCCACACAGAGAGCAGGAGAATGGCCTCTTTTTGATGTGAACCTGCTAGTGTGTTTGTAGGTGGGATGACTGAATGGATCCTTTCCCACAATGGCGGCACATGAATAGCCTCTCCCTGATGTGTACTCGCTGGTGTGTCTGCAGGCTGCACATCCACCTGAATCCCTTCCCGCATACTTAGCAGGAGAACAGCGTCTCCCCAGTGAGAACGCATCTGTGGGTGTCTAGCCCCAATGGGGAAGGGAACCCTATCCCACAGTCCCCACATTTCCATGCTTTCCCCATGAGGGGGGCATTCTTTGTGTTGCGCTGGGTTTGAAATAAAAAAAACAGAATGGATACATAGTCTCTCCCCACTGAGGGGTGTGATTTTGATCCCCCAAGCTGAGTAAATTGTTTGACGCATTTTTCACAGACAGCGTACTGAATCTGCCTCACTCGGGTGTCTCAGTATTATTCCTGCCATGCCAGTGTTCAAAATCTCTCACACCGACAAAAGCAAACATTTCTTCTCGAATTGAATGGCTGCTGATATTCAAGCCCCATTGATTCAAGTGGCTCTGTCAGAAGATGACGTATCATTTGTTTTCAGATTTCTTTCTGCATGTCTTCCTGCAAAAAGAATCACAAATTGAGTGATCACTGTCAGTACTGTTAAATGAATATAACATCGGTGGCAATTCCTGTAGATTGCTAGATGAGTGCTGACCATCTATTATGCAAGACGCAGAAAACCCTCATGCAACAAGATAGCCTTAAGTGTGTATGGAGGAAAACATAATTTCGATCGCCATAACCTTGAACAAGCTGTCGACAAAGGTGCTGGAAATGGAGCTGAATCACGAATATGATAATGAAATGTCAAGTCTGCTTGGGAAAAGAAAGCCAGTGAAGTTACTGAATGACTTCCTGCTGTCCTAGTAAATAAAAAAAAACAAGAAATCTAGAACGTAACTCTATTACTGCATGAGAAGGTGAAAAATCATAGCCACAAAGTTTTTATAACAGACAACAATATCAGATATAAACCATATGAAGCAACATATGTCTTCCTTTCAAATCAATGTGCCAGTCCCTTAAATACTGCTCAGTTCCATGAGAAACTACCCTTATAATTCTGAACATGAGGAAAGAAATAAACCTTTTCCAGGGTGCAAACTCTATACGTGCCAAACTGTGGGAATACACAAGGAAAATACATTTGAGAGGGACAGAGAGCATCTGAGCATCTTTGGAAAGCCTGCTCCCTCCATGGAGTCACTCCAGTTGCTGCAAGTGAACAGTCTCCACCCCACCCCACACCCACCCCACACACCTCCACGCCTCTCTCTCTCCCCCTCCAAGGTTGAGGAATGGAAAGGGGGAGACATTTCTTTTTCCCAGATGTTGCCCAGTGGGAGAGAGTTTCACTCTGAAATTGACAGGGCTACCTCCACGTTGAGACGTCCACATTGGGTCGGGGACGCACTGCCCCTGCGCTGCCCTGCAGCTGAGGCACATGGGGAGGGGAGGACACTTTGCAAACTCCTTTCGATCTCCTCCACGTCAATGTGGTTTGAGTTCAAGCAAAGCACGGGGTTTAATTTTAGCTTTACACTCTCAGAAGACCCCCACATCTGTGAATCCAACACTTTACTCCCCCCTCCACTCCATGGAAATACCGATTTGAGAGACTCCAGAGTTGGAGTTGCTACCATACCTGCTGTAGGGGGTTTGGTAGAAGCTGTTTATTTTAATGAACCATTTCAATTCAACTTCATCCTTGCCATTCAAATACTAATTTTACACAGAGGGTGGTTGATGTGTGGAATGAACCTCCTCAGGAAGCGGTGGATGCGGGTACAATAAAAAGACATTTGTTTTAGTACATGAATAGGAAAGGTTTGGAGGGATACAGGCCAACCGCAGGCAAGAGAGACTGATTTAGTTTGGGATTATGGTTGGCATGGACTGGTTGGACCAAAGGTCCATGATCATGCTGTATACACTCGATGGTAAGTTCATAGTTCCTTGAAAGGGAAGTCGCACATAGACAGCATAGTGAAGAAGGTGTTTGATATGCCTGCCTTTATTGGTCAGTGCACTGAGTGCAGGAGTCGGGAGCTCATGTTGCGACTGTAGTAGACATTGGTTGGAGTATTGCATGCAATTCTGGTACCAGTGATCCCACCCTGACACACCATAAACCAGAGATAGTGACTGAAATTGACTCGGATATAAAATCACATCATTAAATCGCTGCAGTGCAGAAAGAAGCCATTTGGCCCATTGAATGCATTGTGTACAGGGGTTGGGAGGTCATGTTGTAGCTGTACAGGACATTGGTTCGCCCACTTTTGGATTATTGCATTCGATTCTGGTCTCCCTACTGTAGGATAGGAACGATGTTGTGAAACTTGAAAATGTGCAGAAAAGATTGATAAGGATGTCGCCAGGGTTGGAGAGTTTGAGGTATAAGGAGAGCCTGAATAAGATGGGGCTGCTTCCCTGGAGTGTCGGAGGCTGATGGGTGATCTTAGGGACATTTATAAAATCATGAGGGGAATGGATAGGGTAAATAGGCGAGAGGAAGTGGTGGAGGCTGGTACAATTACAACATTTAAAACGCCTCTGGATGGGTGTGTGAATAGGAAAGGTTTGAAGGGAGATGGGTCAAATGCTGGCAAATGGGACACTAGATTTGTACAGGACATCTTGTCAGCATGGATGTGTTGGATCAAAAAGTCTATTTCCGTGCTGTATATCTCTATGTCTATTTGATAACAGATGCTTTATTGCTGTTGATGTAAATATTGTTAGGGAGAGAGAATTCCTCAAATAGGGGATGATAAGAATCCTGGGAGACCCCTAATTCTGGTTTACTATCTAATGAACACACTTTAAGCGCCAAATGTGCAATTATGTATAATTTTGTTTCATTTTTCTTGTTTTATTCCCTGCTCCGATGACTCTCTCAGTCTGGATGGTTGTCAGGCTGAGAACATTGTGGATTGGGCCTTGATCGACTGAATGTTTTATTGCTCTGGAAGGTGTAAAAGGGGCTCAAAGTTTCAGCAGAAAGCCAGCTGAGCTGAGAACAGACAACATCTGACTCTGTGGGAACAGGGAGAAGAGGACAGAGAAATCAGGACCTGAAATCCGAGCTGACACCAGAGTACCATGTTATTAGTGCTTTGATTAGCAGTGCCAACCCTCTACCTTTACCTCGCTTCCTATTCAACTTGAATGCCACGTACCCCCTCAATATTCAAATCCAACCCTTGTCATCCTGAAGCCATGTCCCTGTAAGGAGTCTCAGATCATAATTATTCTCTTCAATGTGTGCAGTCAATTCATTCAGTTGTGTTACATTGCAGCACACATTCAGCCATACAGTCTTCAGTTTCAATTCTTGTGTTCTGTAGAATCCAGTTTTGATTGATTAGATTCGATTCCCTACAGTGTGGAAACAGGCCCTTCGGCCCAACAAGTCCACACCGACACCCTGAAGAGTAACCCTCCCAGACCCATTTCTTTCTGATTAATGAACCTAACACTATGGACAATTTAACATGGTCATTTGATCTGACCTGCACATCTTTGGACTGGGACATTTACTTTCCGTGTCCCTTTTCTACCATTCTCTGATGTTCATTTCCACATCACTACATTGCTGACCTGCCTTGATACGGATTGGCCATGAAAAAATCATGTTCCTACATTCGCAGTAACAGAAGTAGGAGTAGGCCATTTGGTCCATCGAGCTACTCCACCATTCATTAAGATCATGGCTCTTCTATCCATCGTCTCAGCTCCTCTTACCTGCATTATCCTGACTATCCTAAATTCACCTACCATACAAACCCCCATCGAACTTTGTCTTGAATATGGCTGCTTCTACTGCTTCCTTGGGCAGAGAATTCCAATGATTCACCACTCTCCGGGAAAAGCAGTTCCTTCTCCTCTGTCTTAAACCTACTCCCTCTAATCTTGTGACCTAGTCTCACTCACCAGCAGAAACAACTGGATAGGGTGGGTCTGTGTGGCATGCTCGTCGGATGGGTCAGTGTGGACTTGATGGGATGAATGGCCTGCTTCCACGCTGTATTGATTCTATGATTTACCGCAGTTGTGTTTGCCATTGACCGCAGCACCAGAACCTCCCACCTTCTGCAAATCGAAAGACAAGTCCCACCCTGCCCCCTTGTACGTGTGTTAACTAACTGCTTAATCATTTCTAGTGAATCCCAGCCCACACCTCCCGCTGCTGCCAGTAACCTTTACAAAGCTGATGAGACAATGCTATACCTGCAGTACTGAAAGTCGTAAGGCTTCTAACGATACCAGTTACTGATTCACCAATCCCACTGATGGACAGCATTGGAAATACAATGTTGGAGGCTGAAAGAAATGAGCAGTTTAAAACAAAAACTCACGTAACCCTTCACTCGGCTCCCTGCTCAGCACACTTTACTTAAATCACTTCAACGCCACATTGCAACAAATTCCCACTTTCCACCAATATCCTGAATGTCCTCACTCACTCAGTTGCTGTCTCACAAATGAACGATTTCATTGTAGCTTCTGCTCCCAGTAAGGAAAAAACATCTTTGAAATCTGCTCTGAAAGTCACAGTCTTCACAATGACACTTCTGCTTTCCTTCAGTCTAAATTGTCCGTGCTGACCAGATATCCCAAATTAACATAGTCTCATTTGTCAGCACATAACCCATATCCCTCTCAATTCTCCCTATTACCAGATGCCTTTTAAAATGCTTTAATTATACCAGCCTCCACCACTTCCTTTGGCAGCTCATTCCAGACACACAACACCCTCTGTGTGAGAAAGGTGCCTGTAAAGTTCCTTTTAAATATTTCCCTCTCACCTCAGACCTATGCCCTCTAGTTTTGGACTCCCCTACTCTGGGGGAAAGACTTTGGCTATTCACCCTATCCATGCTCCTTATGAACTTCTATAAAGTCACTCCTCAGCCCCCAATGATCCAGAGAAAACAGCCCAGCCTGTATCTATATCTCCATATAGATCAAACCCTCCAACTCTGGCAATAGCCTTGTAAATCTTTTCCAAATCCTTGCAAAGGTTCATAACACTTAACCTGTAGCAGAGAAACCAGAACCGAATGCAGTATTCCAAAAGTGGCCTAATCAATGTCCTGTACAGCCGCAACATGACCTCCCAACATCTGTATTGAAATGCACTGACATATAAAAGCAAATATACCAAACACCTTCTTTGCTATCCTGTCCACCTGCGACACCACTATGAACCAGCACTCTAAGGTATGTTTATTCAACAACACTCCCCATTAAATGTGTAGGTCCTGCCCTGATCTGCCTTTCCAAAATCAATATTTCAAAATGTGGTCGAGAAACGTATATGCCGTGATTGAATGGTGGAGCAGATCTGATGGGCTAAATGGCTTAATTTCTGCACCTATGTCGTGTGGTCTCTTGCTGTCCTGGACACAGTGAGAGAATTGGAAGCAGGAATAGGTCATTTGTATTTCCAGCTGGCACCAGTATTGAACAGTTCATAACTGGATGTAAATATACCTGCATCTAGATGGATAGGCTGGGACTTCTTTCACTGGAGCATCAGAGGTTGAGAGGTGACCTTAGAGAGGATTATAAAATCATGAGAGATATAGTTCAGGAGAACGGCAGGTATTCTTTCCCTAGTGTGGGTGTTTCAAGATTAGGGAGCAAAGTTTGAAGGTGAAGGAAGAAATATTTTAAAAAGACATGAGGGGCACCTTTATGTTTTGAAGATGAAGAGGAGTTGGTGAGAGGAATCAATGTCCAGAGGAGTTGCTGGATGCAGGTACAGTTACAAATGTTTAAAAGACATTTGGATAAGTACATGATTAGGAAAGGTTCAGAGGGATATAGGCCAATCATTGGCAGGTAGGACCAGTTTAGTTTCAGAACACCGCCAGCATGGACTAGTTCGACTGAATGGTCTTTTTCTGTGCTGTATGACTCTATAACTGTTCTTTACTGGTCTTAGAACTTTTCACAGTCAGCGCACTGAATCTCCCTCACTCGATGTCTCAGTATTCTTCCTGCCACAGGACTGTCCAAAATCTCTCAAACAAACAAAAGCAAACATGACTTCTTGATTGGAATGGCTGCTGATATTCAAGTCCCAATGAATCAAGTGGCTCTGTCAGAAGTTGATGTATCATTTGTTTTCAGATTTCTTTCTGCACGTCTTCCTGCAAAGAAAAATCACAAAATAAGTGATCACTGTCAGTACAGTTAATGAACATAACATTGGTGGCAATTCCTGTAGATTGCGAGATGTCTGCTGATCACATATTATCCAGGCCACAGAAACCTGAAAACCCTCATGCAGTCAGATAGCCTTAGCTGTGCATGGAGGAAAACTTCATTTCGGAGACAATAACATGGAACAAACTGCCTACAAAGATTCTGGAAATGGAGCTGAATCAAGGATATGAAAATTAAAGGTTAAGGCTGCTTGAGAAAAGAAAGGCAGTAAAATTGCTGAATGACTTCCTGCTGACCTATTAAATAAAAAATTATGACAAAAAAGGACGTAACTCCATTACTACATTAGAAGGTGAATAATAATTACAGCAGAAACTTTTACAACAGCCAACAATATCAGATATACACCATATAGAACAAAGAACAAAGAAAGTTTACAGCCCAGGAACAGGCACTTCAAGATTGAGCCGATCCAAATGTACTGTCTCAACCTATCGGTCAATTCCTTAGCATCTGTATCCCTCTACTCCCCACCCACTCATGCATTTATCCAGACGCATCTTAAATGAACCTACCGTGCCTGCCTCTACAACGTCTGCTGGCAACGCGTTCCAAACGCCCACCACCCTCTGTGTGAAGTTAAGCACGTATTCTCTTTGAATAAGTGCTGCCCTTGCCGCGTTCATTGAAACGGAATCGCGTTTAATGAAGCTGCTTTTTGAGAGTATTGACTGGCCCTTTTTGCACAAGGCAGTGTAAGAAACAAGGGCTCGTCCGGAATTTGAACGTGGGATCTCTCGCATGCCCACGCACCAGAAGGCCCGATGTGAGAATCATACCCCTAGACCAACGAGCCACAGGCCCCAGGGGGCCTACATTTTTTTGAGCAATGTGCAATCCCTTAAATTTTTTTGAGCAATCCCTTAAATGCTGCTCAGTTCCTTGAGAATCTAACCTTTTAGTTGTGAACATGAGGAAAGGAGCAATCCTTTTCTAGGGTGCAAACTGTATACGTGCCAAACTGAGGGCATACACAAGGAAAATAGCTTTAAGAGAGATAGAAAGTATTGGAGCACCTTTGGAGTGTCTGCTCCCTCCCTGGATTCACTCCAGTTGCTACAAGTGAACAGTGCTTCCCCCACCGCTACCTCCCCTTCCCCCTAGCTGCTGGAGGATGGTATATGGAAAGGGGGAGACATTGCTTTGCTCCCAGATGTTGCCCAGAGGGAGGGAGTTTCACTCTGAAACTGACAGGGCTGCATTCGCATTGTGACGTCAACAATGGAGGGCGGGCCGGACAGCTGTCCTGCAGTTGAGGCACGTGTGGAGGGGAGGACACTTTGCAAATCCCACTCTCCTCCAAGTCAATGCAGTTTGAGTTCAAGCAAAGCAAGGGGTTTAAATATACTTTAGAAAACCTCCTTTGTGCCGTGGGAAAACTCCGGCCGCGGGAAATGCAGTGTTACAGATTCAAAGTAACAGAAGCGGGAGGAGACCATTTGGTCAAGCCTGCTCCGTCATTCATTAAGATCACAACTCCACTAACCTGCACTATCCCGACTACCCTTAATTCCCCTACCATGCAAAAACCCATCCAACTGCGTCTTCAATAAACTTCATGAAGCTGTCTCAACTGCTCTCTTGGGCAGAGAATCCCATGGAGTCTCACAAAGTGACACAGATGTACTGCACGGAAACAGACCATTCGGTCCAACCCATCCATTCAGCACAGATATCCTAACTTAATCTAAACACATTTGCCAGCACTTGGCCCAAATCCACATAAAACCTTCCTCCCCTCCAACCTCCAACCCTGGCAACATCCTTGTAAATCTTTTCTGCACCTTTTCTAGTTTCACAACATCTTTCCGATAGGAAGCAGACCAAAATTACATGCAATATTCCAAACGTGGCCAGACCAATGTTCTGTACAGTGGCAACATGAGCTCCCAACATCTATCCTCGATGCTCTGACCAACAAAGGAAAGCACACCAAACGCCTTCTTTACTATCCAATCTGCCTGCGTCTCTACTTTTAAGGAACTATCAACCTGAACTCCAAGGTCTCTTTGTTCAGCAACACTTCCAAAGAACTTACCATTAAGTATAAAAGTCCTGCTCTGATTTGTTTTTCCAAAATGCAGCACCTCACATTTATCTACATTAACCTCCAACTGCCATTCCTCAGCCCATTGGCCCATCTGATCAAGGTCCCGTTGTGATCTGAGGTAACCTTCTTTACTGTCCACTGCACCTCCAATTTTGGTGTCATCTACAAACTTGCTAACTATACCTCCTCAGTTTACATACAAATCATTTATATAAATGACAAAAATTAGCGGACCCAGCATCAATCCTTGTGACACACCATTGGTCACAAGCCTTCAGTCTGAAAAGCAACCCTCCACCTTCTAGCCAGTTCTGTATCCAAATGGCGAGTTGTCCCTGCATGCCATGAGATTAAACCTTGCTCACCAGTCTCCCATGAGGAACCTTGATGATCGCCTTCCTGAAGTCCATATAGATCACGTCCATCGCTCTGCCCTCATCAATCCACTTAGTTACTTCTTCAAAAAACCCAATCATGTTCATGAGACATGATTTCCCAAGCATAAAGCCATGCTGACTATCCCGAATCAATTGTTGCCTTTCCAAATACATGTAAATCCTGACTCTTAGGATTCTCTCCAAAAACTTGCCCATCACGGATGTCAGGTTCACTGGTCTATAGTTCCCTGGCTTTTCCTTACCACCTTTCTTAAATAGTGGCACCACATTAGCCACCCTCTAGCCTTCCAGCACCTCACCTGTGACTATTGATGATACAAATATCTCAGTAAGAGGCCCAGCAATCACTTCCCCAGTTTCCCACAGAGATCTAGGGTACTCCTGATCAGGTCCTTGGGATCTATCCACTTTTATGCATATCAAGATATCCAGCAATTTCTCATCTGTAATATGGGCATTGTTTTCAACATGTCACCATCTACTTTCTCATATTCTCGATCTTCCATGCCCTTCTCCACAGTAAACACTGATGCACAATATCCGTTCAGAATATACTGTGTCTGGACTCTTGTTATCTCATATTTGAAGGCTTCTCATTTTCCAGCAGTCCTTAAACCTGCGAACATCTGCCCCCAATCAGCTTTTGAAAGATCTTGCCTAATACCTGAGTCTTCCTCCAATTTAGAACTTCAACTTTTAGATCTGATATATTATTTTCAATCACTGTTCTAAAGTTAATAGAATTATGGTTGCTGGCCCTTAGGTTTTGCACCCTCGCCAGTACGTACATCCATATTGTGAATTAGAACATGTCCTTGTACACACTTAACAAATTCCTCTATTTGGCAGATAGGTAAATGGGCAGGAGATGTACCTTGGGTCCACTCTTCCTTCATTCCCACCAAGCCTAACCCCATTCCCACCCCAATAGTTCCCCTGCAACTGCCGAATGTGTGACACCAGCCCATTTACCTGCTCCCCCCTCTCTATCCAAGGGTCCAAACTTACCTTCCAGGTGAAGCAGCACTTGACCTGCATTTCCCACAACCCAGTCGACTGCAGTTGCTGCTCATAATGTGGTCTCATCTACATTGGGGAAACCGAAGCATAAACTGGGTGACTGCTGCACAGAACATCTACGTTCTACCTGCAAAAAAGACCCTGAGCTTCCAGTTGCCTTCCAATTCCACACCTCACCCTGTTCCCTGGCCAACATCTCTGTCTCAGGTTTGCTGTAGTGTTCCAGCGAAATTGAGCACCAGCAGAACGAAGAGCACCGAATATTACACTTGGGGAGCATACATCCCTCCGGTCACAATATCGAATTCAATAATTCTCGGGCCTGAAATCCATCGTATCTTCGTCCCTTCCACACACGCCAAGCCTTGTTATCACATCGTCTGTCATGACACACTTCCTATTCTTAACCACGAACAGTCTCCATACACCCTCCCACGCAGATCGTTATCAACTCCCTTTCCTGTCCAACAGTTCTTCCCTCGCTTTGGGCTCTGTCCTGATCTATCATTAACTGCATCCGCGTTCCTCCCACAATATCTCCTGCATATAAACCAACGTTTTCCCAATCACCATCAGTTCTGTGGAAGGGTCACCGGCAACTCCTGGTTTTTGTTTCTGATATACAGCATCCACAGTTCTTTCACCTTTTTATTGAGGCAGAGTTTGGAAATTGTTTCGAGAGAAAGAAGGAGAGGAGGGGGAGACAGAACAGACATGAACTGTTGATCTCCGTTGTTTCTCATCACGTAAAATCATTCCAGTGCGATCACTTCCCTTAAGCATGAATAGAGGCGACACACTTTGCGTGAGCTTGTGGCGCAACGGTAGCGTGTCTGACTCCAGCTTAGAAGGTTGCATGCTCGAACCATGTCAGGCTCACTGACGTCAACTTCTTACATTTTAAATCAAGAAAGAAGGGGGTTCACTCCGGATATCTGTTGAGCCAAATCTTCTTTGCGGAAACTTTCGATCACACGTGAAGCTTTGCTGTCAGTTTGATTTGTGAACACTGTGTCAGGGAGGTGGTGTGCCCATTGTTTGGGTCAATGTTCAGCACCCCCAGTTCATCACGGGATTTAAAAACAGCCGCCTCCCTCTGGGCAGCCGCTTCGTTCAGTTGGTGACAGCGCGGTGTGAATAACATAATACTGATACTTTAACAACATAATCCAGAGACTCCCAGCTTTATGTTTCATCTATCAGGAGAGTGATAGCGAGTTCAGATAGAAATGTTTCCCACCAACAGCAAATCCTTTCCTCTCACTGGACACAGTTAAAATTATCTTTATTCAACAGGGGGAGTGGAAACTCTAGTCCGACGGCCCGTCTCCACATTAACGGTGAGCCTGATTTTTATAAACGGCGTCAGTAAAATCCAATGCCGGACACTGATTTGGTTCATTCGATTTTTTTGCCAAGAGGATGCTGCTGTGTGAAACAGCGTGGGGAATTACTGCAGAGCCTCTTGCGCATGGAACACACCGCAACTGATGTGTTTCACCTTCACCAGTTTATTCGTATCTCGGAGAAGAGAGGTTTGATGATTCGGATCATAGCAGCCAGACAGAGAACAGGAGAAGAGCACTCAGACATTCACAAGCTTGTCACCACAGCTGGGTCATCGTGGCCGTGTATCAGTATGGGATAGTAATCTGCATCTACTGACTGGAAGCACAGCAAATTGGAGTGCTGGTGGGACTATCACACAGGAGAAAACGGCTTCTACCTATCAACTGGAGTGGTTCCCAATGCGCAACTCCGCTCACCTCAACTGAATAACTGTAAACAAATTACTCCGTGATTCAAAGGAATACTCGGTTTTGAATCTGCATTGTGTCATGTATCTTCGAGAATGATGTCAAAACACCTTCATTGCTGTGATGGAGTATCCTGTTGGGCAGAATATATCCGTTGTCAAATTTCCTACGTTCTGTTGGTCCAACTCCGATTTCACTCGGAATGACGAAATGTGTAACAGCGCAGACTGAGGCTACGCGGCCCACCTTAGCTCTGCTGGCTCAACACAATATGTAAATAAGTGTCTCATTCTGTCGCCTTCTCCCTGTAAATCTGCACATTGTTACATTGAATATGCCAATCGAATTCCCTTTTCTGTCCACTGAATCTGCCTCTTTGTCACTGTCAGAGAGCGACTTACTGACCCCACTCCCTGTGCGAAAACGGTCTTCCTAATGTCACTTTTACTTATTTTCCTGATGACTTTCAACCTCTGCCAAATCATTCTCGATCCTTTCAGGCCTGGGAGCATTTTCACTGCATTATTTCCTCTGTCTAAAACCCTCATGACGTGGAAAACTTCAATCAGACCAGCTTTCAGCGCTCTGTTCTCCAAAGAGAGCTGCCCCAAACTTTCCAATCTCCCTTCATTGCTGACATTCCTCAGGACGGTACCTGTTCAGCGCTGTCTGCAATCACTTCACTTCCCCGCTTCCTGAAGTATCACCCTCAGAATGGTGGAGGCTTCATTCAGACTCGGATTGCGCGGGCGAAAAATCTGCAATACTTGTTTTCACTTTGAACAAGTGTTTCCCTTCGCCGTGTTCACTGCAATGGCAGCTCTGCGCCGTCCCTAGTTCAGGCAGTCCGATCTTATTTCACGAAGCGGCTTTTTCAGAAAATTCATCGGTCATTTTTGCTCAGGCCAATTTGGGAATGATGGTTCGCCTGGAATTGGAACCCGAGAATTCTCACACGGCTGCATATGTTCGAAGACCCAAAGCTAGAATCATACCCCAGACTAACGAGCCACCAGCCATGGGTGCAGCCACCTCCGGAAGCAGCTGAGACTTGCTCAGTACGAAATACTTTGTGCATTGCTCCCAGAATTGCAAGTAGGGAAGAGTTTCAAGAACATCTGCTTCTCAATCTGTCTCCCTGCTCCCAAGACGCTGCTGTTTGTCCCGTCCCCAAGGGCCGGGTTCTCTCCTCTGGTGGATAATTGAACCATTTCGTTTCTACTTGCAAGCTGTGCTGGTGGAAGGCAGAGCCCATTCACTCTTCTGCTCTCTCACACTATTACGTGAGGCAGGAGAAGTCAGTTACAGTCATGCGTAGGAAATGGGCAACTTTGAACTTGTTCCAAAGGTCTTATTAACGGAGAGATAGAAAGATGCGGTGCTGTCGAGACAGAGAGAAATGGACACCGGAGACTCTTCCCTCAGGAAAATTGATATGAGTGCATTTTTGTGCAGCCTGCTTGGTGTTCAGAATTTGTCTTGATACAGCAATCCTACAGAAAGACTTTTATTACACGGCTGTTGGTTTCTTTACTGCAGGAAATGGACTAAAACAGCAAGTCATGTGTTTCAACTTCACCGGTTCATTGCCATCTCAGAGAAGAGGTTTCATACGCGATCAGGACACACCGACAGAGAACAGGACAAGACAACTCAGAGCTCCACAAGGGTGCCAGCGCAACTGTGTAAATTTGACTTCTGTATCAATGTAATATATTGAGATCAGATACCCCAAGTTTTGGGAAACAAATGACATGGCAAGAAAAAAGAACAGAGCGCCGTTATAGAAAATTAGACACTCAGGAATTCGTTTGAAAAGCAAGATGCTGAACAGAGTAACATCGCAAATGAAAGTCGCTGAAGGAGACACGGCACAATAGCAGAGGACGGTTTCCATCCATCGACTTCAGGGTTATGGGCCAAGCACACTCCCGCTGCGCCACACAGGAGCGTCTCCCACACGTCCCTTCAGCCTTTCGTCTGGTACGTGGCATGCACGTTCGAGACTAATGTCAACCTCTCCACTGCTGTCGTCTTATATGGTGTTTCGCAAACGTATGGAGGCTGTGCAAATATAAACTCTTTCTAACTTCCCACATTCTGTTGGTCGAACTGTGATTTCACTCTGAAGCATGTGCCATAGCGCAGACAGACGCCATGCGGCCCACCTGCGCTCTGCTGGGTTGACACAGTAAGTAAACGTGGGTCTCCATTCGTATCATTCTCTTGCCTTCTCCATGTAATTCAGCACATTGTTACTTTAAACATGACCACCGAATTCCCGTTTGCGTGTAATGAATCTACCTCTTTGTCAGTGTCAGTTAGAGATTTACTGACCCCAACCACTCCCTGTACGAAAGCGTTCTTCCAAATGTCACTTTTGGTTCTTTTTCCCATGACTTTAAAACTCGGCGGATCCTTTCAGGCGTGGGAGCATTTTGACTACATTAGTTTCTCTGTCTAGATTCGCATGACTTGGAAAGCTTCAATCGGGCCAGATTTCAAACTTCTGTTCTCCGAAGAGAGCTGTCCCAAATTTCCAATCGACCCTCACTGCTGACATCCCACAAACACCGCAACACTCACGTCAACCTGTTCAACACTATCTCCAATCATTTCACTTCGCTGCTTTGTGTCCCATTGGTACTCCAGGGAGCCCAACCTTGTTAAACGAAGGTGCTTTGTGAGAAAGTTAAATAGGCACTTTTGCACATGTCATGAAACGCGGACTCACCCGGGATTGGAGCCCGGGATTGGAACCCGGGATCTCTCGCAAATTTGCGTCGGCGGAGACCCAAAGCGAGAATCACACCCCTAGACCAACGAGCCACACGGAGGGGTGCCTGACCCCCCCCCCCCCTCCGCTCGCTCTACCTCTTGAACCAGCTGAGTCTTGCTCAGAGTGAAGTATAGTTGATAATGAACAGGCTGGGGCTGTTTTCTCTGGAACGTCGGAGGCTGAAGGGTGACTTTATGGAGGATTACAAAATTATGAGGGGCATGGATAGGATAAATAGGCAAAGTCTTTTCCCTGGGGTCGGGGAGTCAAGAACTAGAGGGCATCGATTTAGGGTGAGAGGGGAAAGATATAAAAGAGACCTAAGGGGCAACTGTTTCACGCAGAGAGTGGTGCGTGCATGGAATGAGCTGCCAGAGAAAGTGGCGGAGGCTGGTACAATTGCAACATTTAAGAGGCGTTTGGATGGATATATGAAAAGGAAGTGTTTGGAGGGATATGGGCCGGGTGCTGGCAGGTGGGACTAGATTGGGGTGGGATATCTGATCGGCATGGACGGGTTGGACCGAAGGGTCTGTTTCCATGCTGTACATCTCTATGACTCTATGAACAGCTGCTTCTCATTCTGTCTCTCTGCTTCCGTTTGCCCGTCCTCAGGAACCAGGCCATCTCTACTGGCAGAAAATTAAACCGTTTTCTTTCTAAACTTTTCTCTGACACCGGAGTGACCAGTGACAAGCATTGCCCTCCTCAATATAGGGTACAGAGAACAGGAGAAGACCCCGCAGACCTCCACGAGTGTGTCATCTCAACTGTGCGCATTGGGCCAGTGTATCAATATGAAATATTTACGTCGAAGTTTTTTGGGAAGCAGGTGAGAAGGCGAGGTGCACAACAATGCGCCGTGATACAGGAAAGCTGCGAAAGACGACATTGAGTGAATAGGAAAGAGCTGGCGGGAAAGAGAGCAATGTACACTGGAGACTCTGAGCCAGCTGAAACTTGCTCAGTGTGAAATACATTCCACTTTGTTACAAGAATTGCAAGCAGCAAAGAGTTTCCAGAACATCGGCTTGTCGTTCTGTCCCTGGCATGCGGTTTCTGACTATGCGGATCGTCTTGTTATTCACGTCAAACGGCGATTTGAAACCGGGATCTCTCGCACGTCTGTGTCGAAGGAGACCCAAAGCGAAAAATCATACCCCTCGACCAACGAGCCACACAGCAGCCATGTCTGCAGCCCTGCTCTACCTCTTGAACCAACTGAGTCTTGCTCAGAGTGAAATAGAGTTGACATTGAACAGGCTGGGCTGTTTTCTCTTGAGCCTTGGAGGCTGAGGGGTGACTTTATGGAGGTTTACAAAATTATGAGGGGCATTGATAGGAGACGGGCTGAAAATGTGTTGCGAGAAAAGCGCAGCAGGTCAGGCAGTATCTAAGGAGCAGGAGAATCGACGTTTCGGCCATGAGCCCTTCTTCAGGAATCCTGCCGCATTGATAGGAAAAACAGACAAGGTCTTTTCCCTCAATTGTGGGAGTCTAGAACTAGATGGCATACATTTACTGTGAGTGGAGAAAGAAATAAAAGGCACTTAACGGACAACTTTTTAACGCAGAGCATGGTCCGGGTATGGAATTAGCTGCTTGAGGAAGTCGTGGAGGCTAGTATAATTACGACATTTAGAAGGCATCTGGATGGTTCCATGTATTGGAAGGGTTTAGGGAGATATGGGCCAAGTGCTAGCAAATGGGACTAGTCTGTTTAGGATAACTGGTCAACATGGATGAGTTGGACTGAATGGTCTCTTTCCATGTTGTAATTCGCGTGACTCTGTGGACTTCTCTGCCCAAGGGAGCAGATGAGGCAGCTTCATTAACAATATTCAAGACAGAGTTGGATGGGATCTTCCATGGAGGGGAATTAAGGGTAGATGGAATAATGCAGGTTGGAGGAGCTGAGAGGATGGATAGTTCAGCCATCATCTGAATGAATAGTGGAGCAAACTCGACAAGCCAAATAGCCGACTCCTGCTTCTATTACTATGATACGATAACTCTGCATTTCCCATGGCTAACCTGTCTAACCTGCACATCCCTGGATATGTTGGGCCATTCCAAATCAAGGCAGGTGAGCAATGTAGCAATGTGGAAAGTGAATGTCAGAGAACAATAGAAGGGACAAAGGGAATAAATGTACCACTAATCAAAGCTGGATTGAAAAGATCACAAAAATTGAAACTAAAGACTGTGTCTGAATGTGTGCTGCATTGTAAGAAAATGAACGAATTGACGGAAGAAAATAAGTGTGACCTGAGACTCCTTACAGAGACGGGGTTTTAGGATGACAAGAGTTGGATCCTGAATATTGAGGGTACGTGACATTCAAATCAAATGGGAAGTTCGGTAAAGGTAGAGGGTTGGCAATGCAAATCAAAGCACTGATAACATGGTAGTCTGGTGTCAGCTTGGATTTCAGGTCCAGATTTCTCTGTTCTCTGTTGATCTCCCTGTTCCCACAGAGCTAGGTGTTGTCTGTTCTCAGTTCTGCTGGATTTCTATTGAAGCTTTGACATCCCCCGCCCACCACCGCCCCCCCGCCCACCCGCAACCCCCCGCCCCGCCCCGGCCTTTTACACCTTCCCGAACAATAAAACATTCAGTCAATCAAGACCCAACCCACAATCTCCCAGCCTGTCAACCATCAGACAGGGAGAGTCATTTGGCGGGAAATAAAACAAGTAAAGTGAAAATGTGAAAATCATTGTTCTCATGTTTCTCTCTGAGGTTCGCACTGCCTTCACCTGCCCAACACCAAATTCTGGATACTTGGAGCTCTTGCACAATTAAATAATGAGAAGTTCAAATCCATTATGTCCAAATCACACTGCAAACACCACTCTCCAGCACCACTTCCATCTATCCTCATGCCAAATGTGTGAGGCTGAAGTAGCCACTTGAAAGCTTGGTAAATGCTTTACCTCTCAGAAGAGCTACCAGCTGCATGTCCACACTTTCATTGGGATCACCTCTTCAAATCTCAGGAATAATTTCTTACCCTGCCCCACCTCAGTTCATCTGCTTCTGAAAATTACACTATGCCTTTGTCACCTCTTGAGTTTGATTCTTCTGTCACACACCTGAAGGCCTGAAACATTCTCCTCCCCATAAATCTGAGATCATCCAAATCGCTAAACAAGAAACAAATAACTGTGGATGCAGGAAATCTGAAACAGAAACAAAAACAAAACTTGCTGGAGAACCTCAGTAGGTCTGGGAGCATCAATGGCCAGACAGTACAGTCAACATTTCAAGTCCAGTGACCTCCTTTCGTTCCAGATCACGGCTGTTTCTCGCCTTCCTCACACCAAGTTCATTTTATCTCTGATTGCTATGCCTGCTGACGCACATCGGCTCCTGGTGATGCAGCAGATCCATTATAAAATGTCAATCTTTGCTCATAGTCTTGTCCCTCGCTATCTCTATCATCTTCTCCAGCTCTAAACCTCTGAACTCAAGGAGCTCAGTAAATGCCCAACATTCTCATTCAAACTGACATTGAACCCCAGGGTTTCCTGATGAAGGGCTTTTGCCCGAAACATCGATTTTCCTGCTCCTCGGATGCTGCCTGACCTGCTGTGCTTTTCCAGCACCGCACTCTAGAATCCAACTCCAGGGATCTGAAGTCTGGAACTCAGAATAGCACAATTAGGGATAGCAAATCGATGGTAAAGACGTTCAGGTCCCATGTATGAGTAAGATTGAGGAGTGCAGCTTAACAGTCGCAGTAAACTACAAACCACCAAAATTATCATGTGAATAAGACAGAGATCAGAAAGACTCACCACATGACTCCAGTCAAATATTCAAACATTACTCGAGGAAAGGCCTGTAAATGTCCCCCGCCCATTAGGCCGGCACGGTGGCTCGGGCGGTGGTTCCCGCCTCGGGCAACTGTCTGTGTGGAGTTTGCACATTCTCCCCGTGTCTGCGTGGGTTTCCTCCGAGTGCTCCAGTTACCTCCCACAGTCCAAAGATGTGCAGGGTCAGGTGAATTGGCCATGCTAAATTGCCCGTAGTGTTAGGTAAGGGGTAAATGTAAGGGTATGGGTGGGTTTCGCTTCGGCGGGTCGGTGTGGACTTGTTGGGCCGAAGGGCCTGTTTCCACACTGTAATGTAATCTAATCTAATCTAAAAAAAAAACCTCCCACAACCCAAAACTGTGCAGGTTAGGTGAATTGGCCATGCTAAATTACCCATCGTGTTAGGTGGAATGGCCAGGGGTAAATGTAGGGGAATGGGTCTGGGTGGGTTGCTCTTCGGAGGGTTGGTGTTGGGCCGAATAGCCTGTTTCCACACTGTAGGTAATCTAATCTAATCTGTGAGAGGATTTTCTCGGAACGATCACTGTCAGTGTTGGACAGAAATTGTCATCATACTCCCTTCCGGCTTCCAGACCATCAATGCGCATGTTCCCAACTCCAGCCCATGTGCCTGCCTGTAAGCGCGCAATGCGCGTGCTCGTGGGACTCCTGAATTAAGAATGGGGTGCGATTACATTCGCATGCCATGTTGGGAAAAATATATGGCATGGAAGACCGTGATTTTACATTAGACAGGGCGATTATAGATTGGTCGCTGAAAAAAGTTCAAAATTAATAAACATGGAAATTTTCTGAAAGGTAGCTAGATTCAAGGAAGGGTTTTATAGACTGGAATCTAATCAAGAGATGAGGCTTGTTAACTGACAGAATAACACAATCAGAAGTGAGCTACAGACGGAAATTTAATCGAGGGAATCAGGATGATTACATCCAGTATAACAGAAAACTGAGTGTGTAATACAGGCTATAATCTAATTGAGGGGTTCGGGATAGTTTGTGTATAGAATAACATACTCGGGAGTGAATTACAGACTGGAACCTAATCAAGAGGATCGTTGTGATTTATATAGAGAATAACGTACGCAGTAGTAAATTACATCCTGGAATCTAATCAAAGCACCTTGATGCCGCACTGGGTCGAATGCAGCCTTGAGGTCAAGGGTTGTCAATCTCATCTCACCTCTAGGATTAAGCTTTTTTGTCCATGTTTTAACCAAGGCTAGAATGAGGTCAGTACCTGAGTGAGCCTGGTGGTACTGAGAGGATGTTATTCGATATGTTGCATAGCTTTATCGATAATCGAGAGTATACTGTTAGGACGATTAATCCTGAGTTGGATGTGTCCTGATACTTGTGCACAGGCAATCTGGCAAATTTCCAGATAGTTGGGTAGATGCCAATGTTGTAACCGCACTGAAGAGCTGAGAAAACTGAATGCAGTTTGTATTACACTCGGAGCAAGTGGATGATCTCTCCCCAGTGTGAACTCATTGATGTGTCGGCAGAAGTGAATTCTTTTACACACTCTCACCAGAATACATGGCACATAAACAGCCTGTCCCCAGTTTGAACTCGCTGGTGTACAGTGAGGTTGACTGACTGTGTGAAACACTTTCCACAGGAGGTTCAGCTAAACGGTATCTCCTCAGTGTGATAAGCAGATTTTTCTGGAAGCTGGAATACACTGTGAATCCCTTTCCACATGTAGGGCAGGCAAAAGCTTATTTCCAGTGTGACTGTATCAATCAATTTCCAGCTAGACACTGTAACTACAATCTCTTCCCATAGTCTCCACATTTACATGGTTGCATCATGGTGTTGGAGTCTTCGTGTTCGTCCAGGACAAATGATCAATGCAATGTTATGAAGTCGAAAGCATGTATTGTCAGTTTATGATAGAGAGTGTTTTTCTCAACTTAAATTACAGTCACAGCTGCTAGCAAAAGGTCGGGCTGTTTCAAATGTAGCAATTGGCTGTTAAATGGATACCTGTGTTCTGTTTGATGTTTTGACAACAATTCAAATGTAATTAATTTAAGCTATGCCCAGGATACCGGAAGACAATGAGATTTGAATTTAATTGTTTTGATCCCTGGAAATCAATCAAATAAGAATTTAATGTGTCATATGGGGGATATAAACCCGGCATTTTGAAAGTTATTGGAGAGCAACTGCTGATCCTTGCTCTCGGAGAAATTGAAAACACTCTCCATCAAAGGTACCTGTTCACGTGAAAAATACAGTAAAAAGAAGAGCACCCAGGAAGATCAGCAGCTAGAAAAGTGAAAACATCAATGAAGAGGAGACTGTGTGGCCTTGAGATTAAGTTAATGTAACGTTTAATAAATATGTTATTAGAATAGCATATTAAGTTGTGTCGAGTTGGGGTCAGATGGTAAGTCGTTAAAGAAAGGGGTGTTGGATTTGTGAATAGGTTTTGTTTAGTGTTCACTATTAGAGTTAGAAAAATATTTCTTTAAATAGTGGAATTTAGGAATTCTGTCACTCACATTTTAACAGATTATGAGGCAAGATAAGCTTTTTCTGGGCGGTTAGTTTAATTAACAGGGTTTGATCTCCATGACGTAACAATAAGTATTATTCTTACTCACACACGGATTTATGGATTATGATTCTTCTTTTCATATGTAAATCTTCTCCCTAAAATCCTGTTAGGAAGTTTTACAGAAGTTATTCCTGTAAAATCATGATGGAAATTCTGAATAGATACTTCTGGTTTCCCTAAAACATTGTGTCCTCTTGTTGACCAAAGCTGGAAATTCCTGTCACATGAGACAGTGGTTTTGTTTCAATGTAACTGGTCTAGTCCTAGCTAACCCTGGTTAATGTTCTGTGAGAGATGTTCAAATCTCACCAGGCCAGATAGGGGTGTTCTGTTAAGTCATTAAAAATCTGGACTGTCAACTATTGTAAGATACCATTGGGCTCACCTTTCTCCGGTTAGACATACATGTGACTCCATTGTGGTTAAATCCTCACTGCCCTCCAGACAACGAGGGATGGACAATAAACACACGCTGGCACAGAGATGAACACATATCTCTTTTATGCTTCAGCTCTTGCGTGACTGACCGCATGTCCTGCCCAATAGAAAGTGGGGCAGCTCGGGACGACATTCTGGAATTGGCGGGACACCGAGCCAATCAGAGTGAACAAAAGGCAGCGCCGAGTTATTTATGGAGCATGCGCAGTCCGGGTGTCTGAGCTGGTGGAGTTGAAAAGTGAGAGACAGTTCTGGAGGGAGGGACTGGATGGGTTTAGGAACAACCTGCTGGGAAATGTTTGTATTCGAGTTAGTACTGAACTCTGGGAAATTCGTTCACACGGGGTTAGAGTGGAAGAATTTCCCCACAACAATCTCAAACCAAGAGGAACGTTTGTCTCTCCTGCACTAAGAAGGAGAGGCTTCGGAGCAGCTGGTTCTTGAAGGTAAGTGAGCTGCAATTCTCTCTCTCTGTCTCTCCCTCTCTCTAAAGAAACAAAAACTTGTATCTACGGGAGGACAGTGTGTGTCTGAGAGCGGAGTTTATAGGTGATGCTTCTTCATACACTCTAATCTTGATCTTCTTGAAGTGAGGATCTGTCAGTTATTCCTGGGATGTAGATGTAGGAATCCGTCTGTAAATATCCCACTGCTCTCACGATCTCTACTCTCATTGAGGGCTGAATCTTGTGGACGGCCAGAACGCGCCCTTTACCTGAAAGACATTTGTCAGCTAGTTGAGTTTTTCGTGACAGTCCAGTAATGTGTCACGGTCAGTATTTGAGTGACTTTCACACAAATTACTGGATGCAAAGAACTCCATGGTGACCCAATGGTTAGCATTGCTGCCTCTCAGCTCTGGGGACGTGAGTTTGATTCCAGACTCTGGTGACTGCGTGGAGTTTGCCCTTTCTTCATATGTCTGTGTGGTTTCCTCTCGGTGCTCCTGTTTCCTCCCACAATTCAACGGTATATGGGTTAGGTGGGATGGCCATGCTAAATTGTGCAGGGATGTGCAGGGATGTGCAGGCTGGTGGGTAAGCCATGGGGAATGCAGGGATATGGGGTGAGTCTTTGTGGGATGCTCTTCAGAGGATGGGTGTGGATTCAAACGGCCTGCTTCCACACTATAAGGTTTTTATGATTCTTAACTCCTTTTAGTATCTTAAACAGTACGATTGCTCAATCTCTAATTTTTCCTGATTTAAGTTTGTTTTACAGAGAATCACAGAGACACATTTATCAGCAAGAATTCCAAGCAAATATCTTATCAGGATCTTAGAGTGAGTCAATTCATCAGGATTTGAAAACCATTAGATTGTCAATGTTTGTCTGTGGGAAAAGTTTGCAAACATCAGTGTACCCAGTGACAAATGGACAAGTCCTGCACCAGTTCCACAGATTGAATAGCATCCCACCATTCACAGCAGGGAGAGATTGTATCGCCACAGTGGCTCAATCCCAGCCTCAGGCGACTGTCTCTGTGGAGTTTACACATTCTCCCTGGGTCTGTGCCAGCTCCATCTGGATACTCTGGTTTCTTCTCCCAATTCAAAGATGGGCGGGTTAGGTGAATTGACCATTTAAAATTACAGTGGTCCACTCTCCCTCTTTATGGGCATTTAAGCGGGCATTGGATAGGTATATGGAGGATAGTGGGTTAGTATAGGTTAGGTGGGCTTGGATCGGCGCAACATCGAGGGCCAAAGGGCCTGTACTGCGCTGTATTCTTCTATGTTCTATGTTCTAAAATTGCACATTGTTTTCAGGGACGTGTTGGTTAGGTGCATTAGTCAAGGGTAAATGTTCAGTAATGGGGTAGGAGAATAGGTCTGGATGTCTTTATCCCCAGAGGGTTGGTGCGGACGTGTGGACTGTAGGGATTCTATAAGTCTATTAACCCTGTCCTGTGTCTGGGTGAGGAATCAGCTGATCATCCAATATGGAGAGACATGATCTACACCACAGAAACCATGGAAATGTGCAAACTGTGGGAAGGGATACAAATGTCTATACATGCTGGAAATTCATTGATGCAGTCACACTGGAGATAAATCATTCATCTACTGTTTGTGGGAAGGGATTCAATCAATCACCCGTTCTTGAGAAACAAGAATGCAGTCAGTGGGGAGAGTCCATTCATCTGCCCTGAGTGTGGGAAGAGATTCAGTGACTCATCCTACCTGCTGACACACCAGTGAGATCACACTGGGGAGAGGCCATTCCCCTGCTCTGAGTGTAACAAGGCATTCTCTGTTATCAACCTCTAGGCACACCAACTGGTTAATACTGAGAGACATTTCAAATGCTCACATTGAGAGAAAAGTTTTAAACACAAACATGAAATGCTGATACATGAGTACGTTCACACTGGGGAGAGGGCATTCCCCTCTCTGTGTGTGGGAAACGATTTGTCCATTCAAAAAAACCTTCTGAAACCCCAACGAATACACACTGGTAAGAAGCTGTTACCTGCTGCTTTTCTGGGAAAGGATTTACTCAGTCATCCCACCTTTTGAGTTCACACCTGACTCAGGCAGCTGTGTGCTGCTGCGGCTGTTCTCATTAAGATTCAGATGGATCTCCCCCAGGAAACAGATGCAGTGGAACAGCGAAATGTGGCGCTTGTGAGCAGAAGGCGGCATTGTGTTCCTGTACTTCTCAGAGAGAGGGAAAATCTGACTTTGAAAGAATGAATTATAAACGTGATGATTCAAAGTTTGTCCCATTACAGGCAGAACTGGGCCCACACCAACACTCACAGGCACAAAATCAGATTCACAGACAGCTATATAGAAACTTTCAGACACACGCTTCCGGGACAATGTGTGCCACTGCAGACAGTTTGTCATTCATACACAGACAGACACACTCAAACTTCCCACCGACATAATCTGTGTCCCATTGCTTGCAGAGATAGTCATATCAACACAGAAAAACAGACATTAACACAGAGATGGAAGCGCAATACAGTCAGAGTGAGACACAGAATCACTGACTTTTACAAACAAGTTCGGAGATATACTCAGACAATGTTGTGTTCAGCTTTGTGAAAATCCTTGTTTCCTTGTGAAATAAATCTGTGTCCTTTGGGTGCAGAAGCCTTTGTTTTATTGTCTAAATGTAAGTGTGTTGTGGCTGCTGCTGGTTTGAAACTGCGGCTTTGTCTCTGTGTGGATTTTAAGTCTGTAATCTGTGTGTGAGGTGAGGAGGTGGGGGAAGGAAGAGAGGGACAGACAGACAGATAGTTTGGACTAAACTATTGAGCTGCTGCTTTCTCTCACACCACCCCCGCTTCCTCTCAACTCACAACTTGCAATGCTCCATCCCTGGGGTGGTATACTCTCTGTAGAAGAGCTGAGTTTTGGGCACAGAAGGGTCTTTAAGTCATAGACCTGAAGGTATTTAAAGGAGGTCCTGTCAGCCATAGTTCCCATTGCCATGTGGATGGAGCATGAAGTGAAGTGAGTATCAAAGGGTGTGTGTGTGATTGTGGGTACTGTTCGAGTCTCAGTGTCAGTTTTGATCGATTAACCACCGTCCATCACCCCCACACCGTCCCTGAACCAGACAGACTGTCGTAGATTCTCGGAGTAAGGCCTGTCTCTCATGGATGAGAGGGAGTGTATGAAACCACAGAGAAAGCAGGGACCCAATGGAATTGTATCCCTTCCTCAGTCTCTCTATGTTTATTTCTTAACTTCTGTTTTTCTGACTTTTCTCCCTTTTCTCGCTCAATCTGTGTCTCTCTTTCTTCTTGTCTTCCATTCCCATCCGTCTGTCCTATGGGTTCAGGAACAAGATTGTTTGATGTTTGCGTCACCTACTGACCCTGATCACTCCCTGTACGAAAAAGTCCTTCCTAATGTCACTTTTACTTCTTTTCCTCGTGATTTTAAAACTCTGCTGAATCGTTGTCGATCCTTTCAGGCGTGGGAGCATTTGCACTACATTATTCCTGTGTCTAGACACTCATGACTTGAAAAACGTCAGGCAGGCCAGCTTTCAACCTACTGTTCTCCAAGGAGAACTGTCCCAACTTTCCAATCTACCTTCATTGCTGACAATCCTCATACACGGCACCATAAACATCAACCTGTTCAGCGCTGCCTCCAATCACTTCATTTCCCCGCTTCCTGAAATTTCAAGCTCACAATTGAGCAATAATGCAGCTGGAGGATTAATTCAGAGTCGGACTGCGCGGGCGAACGATGTGCAATGTTTGTTTTCACTTTGAGCAAGTGTTTCCTTTTACCCTGTTCGCTGTAATGGGAGCTCGACGCCATCCCTCCTTCACGCAGTCCGATCTCATTTAATAAATGTGCTTTTTGAGAAAATTGCGCCGGCGTTTCTGCACAAGGCAACCGAAGCAATGAGGGCTCGTCCGGGATTCGAACCCGGGATCTCTCGCAAGTCCACCCTACTGTAGGCCCGAAGCGAGAATCATACCGCTAGACCAACGAGCCACAGGCCGCTGCCGACGCGCGCTTCGCTGACCCCGGACGCTCCAAGCGCCCTCCCCTGAAGCAGCTGAGACTTGCTCAGTGTGAAAAACGTTTGAGTTGCTCCAAGAATCGCAAGCAGCAAAGAGATTCCACAACATTTGCTTTTCATTCCGTCTCCCTGCGCCCAGGACGCTGTTGTTTGTCCCGTTCCCAGTAACTGGACTCTCTCCACTGGCGGATAATTAAACCAATTTGTTTCGACGTGCAAATAGTTCTGGGGGAGGGCAGAGCCCATTCGCTCTTCTGCTCTCTGTCAATCACTTGGGGTGGAAGACGTAATTTACACTAATGCGTAGGAAATGGGCAAGTTTTAACTACATTACACAGGTCTGTAATCAAAGAGACAGAAAGATGCTGTGCTGGTGGGACAGATGGAAATGGACACCGGAAACTGTTCCCTCAGGTAAATTCATATGAGTGTATTTGTGTGCAGCCGGTTCGGTTTTCAGAATTCGTCTTCACACAGCAATCCTGCAGAAAGACTTTTCTAACACGGGCGTCTGTTTCTTTGCTGCGAACGGGCAGCAGTGAACATCTGAGCCCCAACTGTCCCAGATGAAGTTGAAAATGAGCCATTGTTTCTCCCTCAGCCGCTCTGTCCCAGAGACAGGGAGAGGGGCGGCATAAACGCGTGACGTCATTCCGCCGCAGCCTGAAGCCGTTCAGTCCATCATTTCCATGCGACTTTCTGTCACTTGTATCTCTCCGAGGCGATTCGCAATCGGTGATATGTGTCCTAACCATGGGAACTGTGTCTGTATGGTGATGCTGCTTTCGAAATGCTGATCGTCCTGTCATTCACGTCTGAACCGGAGTGGGGAATTGTTGCAGGGAATGAATACGACCGCAAATAATGTGGCTTTGCGGCTCAGTGGTTAACACTGCTGTCTCATAACGGTACCTGAATTCGATCCTACCCTTGTGCGGCTTGTTTGTGTGGAGTTTGTTCAATCCCTCGTGTCTGCGTGGGTTTCCTGAGGTGCTCCGGTTTCCTTCCACAGTCGAAAGATGTGCAGGTTAGGTGGACTGACCATAGTGCCCAGAGGTCGGTAGGTTAGGCGCATCAATCAGAAGTAAATGTCGGGTCTGGGCGGGTTACTCTTCGGAGGGTTGATAAGGACTTGTTGAGCAGGAGGGCCTGTTTCCGCAGTGTATGGATTAGAATTCGAATTGTTTCTACTTCACTAGCCCGTTCCCATTTCATAGAAGATGTGTTAGGATTCAGTTCAGAGCAGACTGGCGGAAAGCAATTCAAATCTCCACAAGCACTTCCCCTCAATTGTGTAAGTTGGGCCAGTGTTTAGTGACACATTCAGCTCAGATGCTCGAAGATTTGTGAAGCAGAAGCAAAGGCAAGATATAGAACAGAGTACCGTTGCAAAGGGAAGCAATAGCAGACGAGAGTTTCGATCGAGTGACATGAACCCAGCACCCTCCTGCTGCGCCCCTCTACTTTCCCACGCGGAGGGTTTTCCACAGGTCCCTTCAACCTTTTGTCTGCAGTGTGGCATGCACGTTCGAGCCTGATGTCAAAGATCTCCACTGCTGTCGTGTAATATGCTGTTTCGCAAACGTATGGAGGCTGTGTAAATATAAACTTATTTCTAAATTCCCACACTCTGTTGATCGAACTGTGATTTCACTCTGAATCACAACATGTATCACAGCGCAGACGGAGGCCATGTGGCCCACCTTCGATCTGCTGGTTCTACACTGTTAGTAAACGTGTGTCTCAATTCGTATTTCCGTGCCTTTTCCGTGTAAATCTGCACATCTGAACATGACCAGCGAATTCCCTTTCGGGTCCATTGAATCTTCCTCTTTGTCAATGTCAGACAGGGATTTACTGACCCTAACCACTCCCTGTACGAAAACGTTCTTCCTAATGTCACTTTTACTTCTTTCCCTCCTGACTTTAAAACTCTGCCGAATCGTTGTGGATCCTTTCAGGCGTGGGAGCATTTTCACAACATTATTTCCTGTGTCTAGGCCTCTCATGATTTGCAAGGCTTCTGTTCTCCGTGGAGAGCAGTCCCAATTTTCCAATCTTGCTTCATTGCTGACATTCCTCAAGCACCGCATCTCTGGCAAGTCGGAGTAGTAGAAGACCCAAAGCGAGAATCATACCCCTAGACCAACGAGCTGGATACCAGGCGCACCCCATCGCCCGTACCCGCCCCACCTCTTGAACTAGCTGAGACTTGCTCAGTGTGAAATACATTTGAGAATGCTCTTGGAATTGCAAGCGGAAAACAGTTTCCAGAAAAGCTGCTTCTCATTCTGTCTCCTTGCTGCTGTTTGTTCCGTCCCCAGGAACCGGGCTCTCTCCACTGTCAGATAATTCAACCGTTTTGTTTCTAAACATTTTTCTGATACCCAGGTGGCTAGTGACAAGCACTGCGCTCCTCAACATAGGGTACAGAGAACAGGAGAAGACCACGAAGACCTCCACGAGTGTGTCACCTCAACTGTGCACATTGGGCCAGTACATCCATGTGAAATATTTATGTTGATTTTTTTGGGAAGCAAATGAGGTGCAGAACAGAGCGCCCTAAGACAGGAAAGCTGCTAAAGACGACATTACGTGAATAGGAGAGAATATGACATGGCGGCTTTCCGGCACTAAAATAATGGAACTGTAGGTGGGGCTGGAGGGTATTCAAGTGGAAAATGAGGCGTTGTTCTTCCATCTGGAGCTGAGCTTTGCTGGAACACTGCTGCATGTCTGAGACTGAGATGTTGGCCAGGGAACAGGGTGGTGTGTTAACGTGGCGGGCAACCAGAAGCTCAGGGCCTTTTTTGCGGGCAGAATTGAGATGTTCTGCGAAACAGTCACACAGTTTATGCATCATGCTACGTTGGGGAAGCGACACTGGGAGCAGCGAATGCAGTAGACTAGGTTGTGGCAAGTGTGCAGGCAAAGTGCTGCTTGACCTGGCAGGTATGTTAGAGCCCTTGGATATTCAGGAGGGAGCAGGTAAATGGGCAGGTGTTTCACATTCGGCGGTTGCAGGGGAAAGTGCCTTGGGACTATGGGAAGTGGGTGTGGTTGTTGAGAGTGAAGGAAGAGTGGACCTGAGGTGTAAGCCCTGCCCATTTACCTCCTCTTTTACATAAATCGTGAAGTTGGAAGAAAGTTCCATAGAATGATTCAGTACCACGTGACTCATGAACTAATTTGTATTCATGTTCCGGGGCCAGCATCATTATTGTGTCACAGCAGCTGCAGGCCATCCTCGGGGGCTCGCCGTATGACGTCACGGTACGGCTGGAAGCCTCGGGACAGTTTATCAAGTAACCTCCCTGTGGGTCAGGGCAACCCTGCATCGGAAAGCACTGAGATAGTCAACCACTACCAGTTAACATGGGGAACACATCTCCACATTTCGCAGCCTCGAGGCAAACTTCCCGTCTTTCCACTTAAAGTTCAAGAGCACTCAAACCGACATTCCCCAGGTAAGTTTGGAAGAATTTTTTCCAGGTGTTCGCAAAGTATATCTATGAGCACTTTGTTAAAGTTTGAAGTTTGCAAGTGTTGAAATTTTGTGCTTTTGAGCGAAATCACAGTTCGAAAAAACAGAATGTGGGAATTTAGACAGAGTTTACATTTGCGCGTCGGCGATATGTCTGCGGGCGCGTGATGGGAGCATCACACAGAAGGGAAACCATCTCTCCTATTCACTCAATGTCCTCTTTAGCAGCTTTCCCGTATAACGGCGCACTGTTCTGCACCTCGCCTCCTCATCTGCTTCCCAAAACACTTCGACATAAATATTTCACATTGATATACTGGCCCAATGTGCACAGTTGAGATGACACACTCGTGGAGGTCTGCGGGGTCTTCTCCTGTTCTCTGTTGAGGAGGGCAATGCTTGTCACTGGTCACTCAGGTGTCAGAGAAAAGTTTAGAAACAAAACGGCTTAATTTTCTGCCAGTAGAGAGGGGCCGGTTCCTGGAGACGGAACAAATGACAGCAGGGAGACAGAATGAGAAGCAGCTGTTCTGGAAATTCTTTGCCTGACCCCATTCAAAACAGACAACTTCACAACTGGAGGGAGAACAGCAAACAGACCGCCCCGGGGCGGGCTTGAAACATCAACCTTTAAATTAACAGCCGAACGCGCTGACCAATTGCGCCAGAGAGGCAAGGAGCCACGCCCCCTTCCCCATCGCTTAGGGGAGGCTATGAGTGAATTCATAATTCAGCTTGCCCATCCGAGAATTGCAATTGTCGTCTATCAGTTTTCCTTTTCCTTGATAAAGCCACCATGCTGCAGAGTTCTGACGTTAACACGGACTTGCGCAGCAATGGAAACATTCACAACGTGAACAACCAAAGATAATCACCGTCACTGATTCCCTTCCACAGGCCCAACTTTGTGAAGCAGTGTCTTACACTGGCAAAGGAAACACCCTTGTCCACAGGTGCCTGCTTCATTTCGATCACGATTTCATGCCCCCTCACTGTTCTAGTCTCATTTCCAAACACTTTGCTCATAGCCTCAAAAGAAGTTCTGCGGGTATCTGCTTGTTCCACCCGAACAGGCAGTGGGTTGCAGATACCCACCAGTCCCAATGTGAGTGAAATTCTTTTCCCCCTCCACTGATTTGAATCTTGAAGAAGAAGCCGGGGAGCAAGCTCCCTTTCTTTTCGACGACATTTCTCATTTTGTACTTGGCAGGGTTCACACCTGCGTGGGGAAACCGCAATGGATTTCAAGTCCATCGCATTAACCACTCGGCCCACGAAAAGAGACCCACACTGACAACTTCACTTCCCAGCTCTGTCTGCCTGTGGAGCTAAGAAAGAGTGAATCATCGCAGAGTTTGTTTGAATCGAATCACTTCACAGTGTTTCGAAAGGGTTAAATATCTGCACACGGTGTTTGCAGATATTTAGGTGTTTCATCCCAAAAGATGAAATGAACTTTCAGTTAAAAACAAAACTAGAAATTGCAGGAGGAACTCAGCAGGTCAGGCAACATCTGTGGAAAGAGAATCAGAGACAACATTTCAGGATTCTCTTTTCTCCGACAGGGACTGTCAAACCTGCCGAGTTTCTCTTTTTGTCTCGGCTTCTCAGCATCCGCAGTCCCTTCCATTAGACATTAATTCAACTCAGAAAACCCTTTGTGGAGAAGATTTCCGTTTGGGGAACATTTTCCTGTCCCCATTAAAAACGCACTGCTTCGAAGCCAAGCAAGAACAGCGAACATACCGCCCCTGGGTGGGCTGGAACCAACAACCTTACGGTGCACAGCCGAACGTGCTGACCAATTGCGCCACAGAAACAGGCAAAAGCATGAGCTGCGCCATCGCGTAGGGGAGGCTATTAGTGAATTCAAAATTCAGCCTCCCCGCCTAGAATTACAATTGTCGTCTATCAGTTTTACTATTCCATAATAAAGCCTGGGAGATTTATTGTGGAGACACCGGGGACAGTCTGCAGACACATCCATGTCACAAGGAACTAGATTTCTTACTCCGGGGCCGTCGCCCTTCGAGCCTTTCAGTGTTTTGCCTGTTCCCGAGTTCTCTCATTGGCTCGGAGACGAGAAGGGGTTTGAATTCCTGATGTGCAGGAACGACAATTCTTTCAATGTCTCAGATCAGTTCATGTTCCGAGAACATCGGAGTCAATCTCCCGGCCTCTTCAACAAGGGGACGGTGTTTGCACTGTCTCTGCTCAGTGGGACAGTTCATCTTTCATTCTCCTCTAAATACGCTTCCCTAATAGTTTCTAATGATTCACAAAGCTGGAGACTGGGATTTCTGTTTTGCTTCATGAACATTTTTACATTTCCCAACTGAGAATATTTTGCCAAAATCTCTTCCCAATTGTACCCCTTGCGTCATGTCCAGGGATGAGGAATTTCCATTTTGGGGAGACATTCCCAAGGTTGGGAATGTTCGCTTTGGAGCAAAGAAGGTTAACTGGAGATTTCTTGGGGCTGTTGGTGATGATGGGAGAAGAAACGGTGGGAATGGGCAGATTAATGATTAGAAGAACCAATTGCCACTGACCAGAGTCAGTTACCAGAGGACAGGGATTGAAGTTCTTGAATGAAAAGCAGCACTTGTGCCTAATAAACACAGAGAATACTGCAGAAAGCCAACAGGTCGAGCAGCCTCTGTGGAAAGGTAAACAGAGCTGACGTTGTGAGGCTGGAACGTTGTTTGTTCAGAACTCGAGTTTCCTGCATGGCAATAAATTCCCAGACATGAGAACATTCTTTTCTTTTTCCACAAAATTGAAAGCACTATCCCACCCCCTGTCACCCCTCTATTCTCACTCCGCTCAAACTAAATCTCCCGACGGTACTGATTCAGGATCTTACAGAGACCGAAAAGTAAAAACATCAAGGCAAACACCTCTGAATTTTGGATACCTCCACCTGAAAGTTAGTGTCTTTCACGACATCTAGGAGTGAGTAAGTCTGATTTTGGGAAGCAAAAAAAAGTGTCAATACAGGATGAAATTTCAATGCAGCTTCTTGAGAAACAACCAGACACGAAATGGTTAACATCTGGGGAGGTGGAAGTGGGGAGATGGGGGAATGAGATATCAAGGCATTGGCACCGACACCAGACAGAAACTGAACATCCAGGCATGGCAAACATTATGGGCAAGCCAGAGTCATAGAGATACACAGCACAAAAACAGGTCCTTCAGTCCAAATCATCCGTGCCAGATAGCCTAAATTAATCTCGTCTCATTTACCAGCACTTGGCCCATATCGCTCTGAACTCTTCCTATTCATATACCCATCCAGATGCCTTTTAAATGTTATAATTGGACCTACATCCACCACTTCCTCCGGCAGATCATTCCTTACACTTGCCTCCCTCACCCCAAACATATTACCCTCCTGTTCTGGACTTCTCCCATCCCAGGGAAATGACCTTGTCTATTTACCCTATCCAAGCTTCTCATGACTCAATAAATGTCTGTAAGGTCACCTCCTCAGCCTCTGGTATACCGGGGAAAACAGCTCAAGCACTGCGTTTACTTTTGGGTTCACACTCACTGAACCTTGCTCCCGTGTAAAACATTGTTTCCCTCCCCAACACTGTCCAGGGAAAAGCAAGGATTTCTGAGACTCTGGAGTTGGGGGAATGCCAAGTAGAATTCCTACAATGTGGAACACGCCATTCTGCCCAACAAGTCAACACTGACCATCCAAAGTGTAACCCATGCAGACACATTCCCCTATCCCATTACTCGACATTTACTGTACACTGTGGGCCCATTTCGTATGGCCACTTCAGCCAAAACTGCACGTTGTTAGATTTTGAGAGGAAACCCACGCAGACACGGCAGGGAGAATGTGCAAACTCCATACAGACATTCGCCCCAAGGCTGGAATTGAACGCGGATTCTTGGTGCTGTAATACAGCAATGCTAACCACTAATCCATCGTGCTACCTCCGTGCACAAAAAGAGGTGGGGATTGGGAACTTTGTTAATTGAATCACATAGTGGATTGTTGAGTAAGGTTAAATCTCACGGGATCCAGGGAGAGCTAACCAACTGGGTACAAAATTTAGAAGCGCATTGTTGTAGATACTGGAATCCTTCCTGAAAACAACAAATGCTGGAGATCACAGTGGGTCAGGCAGCGCTGTGCTACTGTATGACTGGATAGTGTGGATGTGGAGATGATGTTTCCACTAGGAGAAGGGTTGAAGATGCCAAGTCATTGAGAGCATTTAAGACAGAGATAGGTTCTTGATTAGGATGGGGTCAAGGGTTATGCGGAGAGGGCAGCAGAATGGGATGGAGAAACATATCAGCCATGATCGACTGGTGGAGCAGACTCGATGGGCCAAATGGCCTCATCCTGCTCCTGTGTATTATGGTCTTAAAGCTGGGCAGATATCTTAAGGGGTTCTCACAAACTATTTCAGAATCCTGAAGAGGAGTTGTTGGACTCGAAACTTTAACTTCGCTTTTTCTCCACATATGCTTCTCGTCCTGCTGAGTTTTTCCAGTGTTCTCAGTTTTTGTTTCAGATTTCCAGCATCCACAGTTCTTTGTCTTATTTATCACAGTCATTTCTTGCCCTTCCCAAGTGTCTGGAACTTCATCTCTCTGATCTACAAACTGTACACTTACCATAGAAATGACCACTACCTCCTTATTAGAGTAGATCCCTTTGTTGCAAAATGATTGTTCAATTCTATGATCAGAATTATTGCCTTCGTAATTAATTACACCAGGGACTCTCAAGATCTGAGGCAAGAACACAACCAGATTATTTCAGACAGAACATTTATGTGATTTGAAGCATTTCCCTAATCCCTACTTTATCAGCATGTTGCTGGGAATGGAGGGTTTGAGTTAAGAAGAAGCTGGGACATTCTTCCAACGGAGCCTAGCAAATTGAGAGATAACTTAATAGAGATTTTTAAAATCAGAAGAGGTATAGATAAGGTGTCATTTCCAGGAGGCTCAGAATATTTTATTGCTCCAGAAGGTGTAAAAGGGGGTCAAAGCTTCAGCAGAAATCAAGCAGAGCTGAGAACAGACAACATCTAGCTCTGTGGGAACAGGGAGACCAGAGGACAGAGAAATCAGGACCTGAAATCCGAGCTGACACCAGACTACCATGTTATCAGTGCTTTGATTAGCAGTGCCCACCCTCTACCTTAACTGAGCTTCCCACTCGACGTGAATGCCACGCATGCCCTCGATATTCAGGATCCAATCCTTGTCATTCTGAAGCCATATTTCTGGAACGGGTCTCAGATCATAATTATTCTCTTCAACGTGTGCTGTCAATTAATTCACTTTTGTTAGAATGCAGCACACATTCACATACTGAGCTTTTAGTTTTTTTTTGTGATGGTTAGAATCCAGTTTTGATTGCTAGTACATTTGTTCTCCTTGTCCCTTTCTATCATTCTCTGGTGTTTGGTTTCACATCACTACATTGCTCACTGGCCTTGATTTGGATTGGCCATGCTAAATTGCCCAGTGTCCAGGGATGTGCAGGTTAGGTGGGTGAGCCATGGGAAACGCGAGGTTATAGTTTCAAAGTAATAGAAGGAGTAGGCCATTTGGCCCATCGACCCTGCTCCGCCATTCATTAAAATCATGGCTGATCTATCAATCTTCTCAGCTCCTCCTAATTGCATTATCCCAACGACCCTTAATTCCCGTACCACGCAAAAACCCATCCAATAGTGTCTTAATGAAGCTGCCTCTACTGCTTCCTTGAGCACAGAATTCCATAGATGTACCGCCCTCTGGGAAAAACAGCTCCTCCTCATCTCTGTCCGAAATCTCCTCCCCACTAATCTTGCAGCCTCCTCTCACCCACCAGCAGAAAAGACCTGATGGGGTGGTGATGGTGGAGTGTTTAGGAGGTGTGTCTGAGTGGTATGTTTTTGGAGGGCTCAGTGTGGACTTGATGACCTGAATGGCCTGCTTCCACACTGTAGGGATTCAATGATATACTGCAGCTATGTTTGCCCCAGATCACCTCACCCAGAATGTCCCATCTTCCACAAATCGAAAGACAATTCCCACCCTGCCCTCTTGTATGTGTGTTATCTAAATGCTTAATAATTTCTAGTGAATACAGCCCACACCTGCTTCTGCTGCCAGTAACCTTTACAATGCTGGTGAAACAATGCAATACCTGCAGTACGGAAAATCGTAAGGCTTCTAACGATACCAGTTACTGATTTACTGCACCTTCTGATTGACAGCATTGCAAATACAATGCTGGAGCCTGACAGGAATGAGCAGTTTAAAACAAATACCAACCTAACCCTTCACTAGGCTCCCCGCTCAGCACACTGTGCTTACTGCCGGGAAAACTTCAAACACTTCATGAAAATGCAATGAATTTCCACTTTCGAACAAAATCCTGGATGTACTCACTCACCAGCTCCTATCTCACAAATGGAAGATTTCTGCTCCTCGTAAGGGCAAAACATCTTTGAAAGCTGCTTCTGAAATTCCACTCTTCACAACGACACTTCTGCTTTCACCAAAGATCATTATAGTCATGCAGCACGGAAATAGACCCTTCGTCCAACTCGTCCGTGCCAACCAGAGATCCAAAATTAATCTCGTCCCATTTGCCAGCATTTGTCCCATAACCCTCTAAACCCTTCCTATTCATACACCCATCCAGATGCCTTTAAATATTGTAATTGTACCAGCCTCCACCATTTCCTCCGGCAGCTCGTTCCATAAACACATCACCCTCTGCATGAAAATGCTGCCCCTCAGGTCCCTTTAAAGTCTTCCCCCCTCATCTCAAACTTATACTCTCTACTTTAGGACTCCCATATCCTGGGAAAAAGATCTCCGTTATTCACCCTATACATGCACCTTATAAATTTCGAATGGTCACAGACGCTCCAGGGAATACAGCCCCAGCCTATTCAACCTCTCCCTGTAGCTCAAACCCTCCAACTCTGGCAACAACCTCCTAAATCTTTTTCGAACCCTTTCAAGTTTCACAACACCTTTCCGACAGCAGGGAAACCAGACTGAGTGCGGTATTCCAAAAGTGGCCTTTCCAATGTCCTGTGCAGCCACAACATTATCTCCAAACTCCGAGACTCAGTGTTCTGACCAATAAAGGAAAGCGTACCAGACGCCTTTCTTGCTATCCTATCTACTTGCAATTCCACTTTCAATGAATTGTGAACCTGCTTTCCAAGGTTTCTTTGTTCACCAACACTCCCCAGGAACTTACCATTAACCACATAGGTCCTGCCCTGATTTGCCTCATCAAAATGCAGCAGCTCATATTCGTCTCAATTAAACTCCATCCGCCACTCCTTGGCCGTTCGGCTCATCTGATCAATTATAATTTATATCAAACTTTCTTTCCTCTCTTATTCCCTAAAAGCTGAAAATCTCCATCCCACACACTGTCCCTCCATTCTCACTTTGTTGAACCTAATCCCTGCTGTCCTCATCCTGAAGGGTTTGGTTTATGCTGATTAACAGACCCACATTCAAGGGGGATCTAACTGAAACGGACAGAATATTGAACAGCCTGGACAGTGTGGACATTGGGAAGATGTTTTCATTGGGAGGAGAGACTCATACCCAGAAGATGTCATAGAATGTCCAGAAGAATGTCCTATTCATATACCTAACCAAATGCCTTTTAAATGTTGCAATCGTACTAGACTTCACCACTTCCTCTGGCAGTTCATTCAATAAACGTACAATCCTCTGCTTGAAAACGTTGCCCCTTAGATCTCTTTTGTATCTTTCCCCTCTAACGCTAAACCCATGCTGTCTCGTTCTGGACTCCCCCACCCCAGGTAAAAGACTTTGTCTATTTCTCCTATACATGCCCCTCATGATTTGATACATATACAGTTACAACGTTTAAAAGACATTTGGATAAGTACATGAATACGAAAGTTTCGAAGGTTTATGGGCCAAACACTGGTAGGTGGGACGAGTTTAGTTTGAGAACATACTCAGCATGGACTAATTGAATGAAGGGTCTGTTCAGTGCTGTCTGACTCTGTGACTGACCTGTACCGGTCTTAAAACCATTTTCTTACCTCCCCCCATAACCATCCACTTCTTTGTTGTTCAAAACTCAGATGAACTTAGCCTTGAATATGTTCAATGACCCCACTTCTGAACTCATTTCCTCTTCGTAATATACCACTTGCCTTGCTCATTGCCTGCTGCATCTTCCCGACGACTGGCATTGACTGGTGTGGAGGGACTCTGAGACCCCTTTGTACATCCATACATCATTCCTGATGAAGGGCGTGTGCCCGAAACGTTCACTGTCCTGCTCCTCAGATGCTGCCTGACCTGTTGTGCTTTTCCAGTGCCACATTGTTCGACTTTCACCTCTCGTCCTCACTTTCTCCACATTCCAATATATCACCATTTAAACAATGCACTGCTTTTTTTTTAAAACAGCAAAGGCTATAACTTCACATTGCGGCACTGCGCTTGCCATGTGTTTCCCAATTGAGACACAGACCTGGACCAACTTCAGGAAGAGGCAAAACACTGATTTCTGAACAAAAACCGTAGCACACTCAAAACGTCGGCTCTGTTTACCTTTCCACAGATGCTGCTCGACCCGTTGGCTTTCTGCAGTATTCGCTGTGTTTGTTCTACACAAATGCTGCTTTCCATTAAAGAACTTCAATCCCTGTCCTCTGGTAACTGACCCTCGTCAGTGGCAGTAGGTTCTTCTGATCATTAACCTGCCCATTCCCACCACTTCTGCTCCATCATTGCCAACAGCCCCTGGGAATCTCCAGTTAACCTTTTTTGCTCCAAAGAGAACATTCCCTAACTTGGGAAATGTCTACACAAAGTTCAAATTCCTCATCCCTGGACATGATGCAAGTGTTACAATGGGGAAGAGTTTTGGGCAAAATATTGTCAGTTAGCAGATGGAAAAATGTTCAGGAAGTAAAACAGAAATCCCAGTCTCCAGCTTTGTGCATCTTTGGAAACTCTTTGGGAAGTGGAATTAGAGGAGAATGAAGGATGAACTGTTCGACTGAGCAGAGACAGTCCAGACACGTCCCCTTGTTTAAGAGGCCGGGAGATTCTCTGGACATGAACTGATCTGAGACATTGAAAGAATTCTCTGCACATCAGGAATTCAAACCCCTTCTCGGCCCGGGACCAATGAGAAAATTCGGGAAGAGGCAATACACTAAAAGGCTCGGAGGGCGATGACCCCGGTGTAGAAGGGCTAGTTCCTCGTGACATGGATTTGCCTGCAGATGGTGGGATCAGACTGTCCCCATGTCTCCATAATGAATGTCCCAGGCTTTATTATGGAAAAGTAAAACTGATAGAAGACAATGGTAATTCTGGGCGGGGCAGGTTGATTTATGAATTGAGTAGTAGCTTCCTCAAGGAGACGGTGCGAGAGCAGCCGGGGCCTGTTTCTGTGGCGCAATTGGTCATCGCGTTCGGCTTTTAACCGAAAGGCTGCTGGTTCCAGACCACCCAGAAATGGAGTGTTTGTTGTTCTCGCTCCTACCGCTTTCTTGGTTACGAAGGTCCGCGTTTTTAACGGCGTCAGGAAAATGTTTCCCAAACGGAAATCTTCTCCACTGCGGAAGCACAGAGGGGTTTCTGAATTGATTGAATTTCTTACATAAAGGACTGCGGATGCTGAGAGTCCGAGACAGAAAGAGGAACTATGGAGAAAGTCAGCAGGTTTGGCTGTACCTGGATGAGAAAAAACGTGTTCTGAAATGTCGTCTCTGACTCTCTTTCCAGAGATGCTGCCTGACCTGCTGAGTTGCTCCTGCAATATCTGTTTTTGTTTCTAACTGAACGTCCATTTCGTCTTTCGGGATGAAACACCCAGACTCGCCATTTGCAGATATTTAACCCTTTCGAAACCTGTGAAGTGATTGGATTCAAACAAACTCTGCAATGATTCACTCTTTCTCAGCTCCACAGACAGAGAGTCCTGGGAAATGAAGCTGTCAGTGTGGTTCTGTATTGGTGGACCGAGAGGTGAATGCGATGGACATGAAATCCATTGCAGGTTCCCCACGCAGGTGTGAACCCTGCCGACTACAGTTGAGAACTGTCGTCAAAAGGAAAGGGAGATTGCTCCACGTTTTTTTTAAAGATGCAAATCAGTGGAGGGGTTGAAATATTCAATCATATTGGGACTTGTCGGGAATCTGCAACCCACTGCCTGTCAGGGTGGAACAAGCAGATACCCACAGAGCTGGTTTTGAGTCTGTGAGCCAAGTGTTTGGAAATGAGACGAGAACAGTGAGGGGCGTGAAGTCGTGATCGAAATGAAGCAGGCACCTGAGGATGAATTTTATTTGCCAGTGAAAGATACTGCTTCACAAAGTTGGGAGTATGGAAGGGAAGCAGCGACGGTGTTTATCTTTGGCTGTTCCTCATATGAATATTCCCATTGTTGCGCATGTCCGTGTTAACGTCAGAATTCTGCAGCATGGCGGCGTCAGGTACGCACAGTACCAGGGGCGCAATGGATGACGCATCTGACTCCACCTACCTGTTTGAAATGCAGCTCACAGCTTCTTCAAACACCCCAATTAATCTTTCTCATTGTCCTGAAGCCGGCATAAGGTTTGAATTCCTGATCTGCAGGAACGAGACTCTTTTCACTGTCTCGCGTCAGTAAGAGTCCCTGAGAACGTAAGAGTCCCTGAGAACATCAGAGTCCCGTCACAGCGCTGTCAGAGGAGGGGAAGCTGAAAGAGCCCCACACGCTGCTCACGGGCACATTTCACTTTCCCCAACTCACCGCCCCAACCACTGCGGCTCCTGGGAGTGGAAAGGGAACAAACATCAAAACCCAATCTCATATTTGTGAATCTTCCGAAAATAAGAAAACTGTTCATCCCTTCGTATCTTTCATCCTGGGCTGACAGGGGTGATTGTAAATGGCTGCCCAGTCAGGGACGATTCGTTTTGGTTGAAAAAATCTTCGTTTTCTCATCCAAGCATTTCTTGCCACAGAGAACTGTGCGGCAGAGTTCATGTATATATTTCCTTATATGGTATTTTGTAAATAACATTCGTTTGCTGGTTGTTTGTATCGGGTATTTCAGGAACATTAGCCGCTATTCAAGTGTGTTGGTAGGTTTGTGGGCCACCATGATGCTGAGAGGTTTGAGTTGTCTGGACATCATTTAACAGATGTATTTAATATAAGGTCACGTGGCTAGGGTTTCTGCACACGCTGTGTCTGCTTGTGTCAATTTGTTGATGAGAAATCGGCATACTGGGTTTATTGGGTCGGCAAAAGTGAGGACTGCAGATGCTGGAAGCCAGAGTTTAGATCAGAATGGAGCTGGAAAAGCACAGCCGGTCAGACAGCTTCCGAGGAGCAGGAAAATCGACGTTTCGGGCAAAAGCCCTTCATCAGGAATAGAGGTAGGACGCCTCCAGGGTGGAGAGATAAATTGGGTGTGGGGGGGGGGGGTGTGCTGGGGCGAAGGTAGCAAAGAGTAAAATAGCTGAATGGTGGTGGGGATTGAGGTGACAGGTCAGAGAGGAGGGTTTAGCGGATAGGTGGGAAGGGAGATTGGCAAGTAGGACAGGTCATGAGGTCAGTGCTGAGCTGGAAGGTTGGAACTGAGGTAAGGTGGGGGGAGGGGAAATGAGGAAACTGGTGAAGTCCACATTGATGCCGTGGGGTTGAAGTGTTCCGAGGCGGAAGATGAGGTGTCCTTCCTCCAGGCGTCGGGTGGGGAGGGAGCGGCGGTGAAGGCGGCCCAGGACCTGCATGTCCTCGGCATAGTGGGAGGGGGGTTTCAAATGTTGGGCAATAGAGCGATGGGGTTGATTGGTGCTGGTGTCCCGGAGATGTGACTTGACTCTCCAGTCTCTCCAATGTTGTGAAAATCGCATCGGGAAGAATGGGTAGAAAAAATTACATTGGTGGATGAACGTGTGAAAGTCTTCATATTACCACAGCCTGGGTTCGATTCCTGGACAGCGAAACAATTTTCAGTAGAGCTACGAATATGCATCCGTGTCTCCCTGGTGTTCTAGTGTTTAGGATTCGGCGCTCTCACCGCCGCGGCCCGGGTTCGATTCCCGGTCAGGGAAGCAATCTTTAGCGTCTCGATTTGCCACCCATTCTTCTTAAATGCGCTGTACAGTTATTTATTGATCTTCATAGTTCCTGGGTGCTGCAGTGTGCAGTGGCTCATTGAAATAGTGTCCTGATTCAGATGTGTTTTTATGTGTAGTGATGATTGCTTCTGTCGTTAAGTACTTGGTTTGCGTGCGATGTTTTCCTGTAGACGCTGTTTTGAATTTACCATTGACTGTTCGCTCTACTGTGACATCTAGAAATGTCACTTTGTTGTTGTTCTCCTCTTTTGAGAATTTTATGCCCGTAAGGATATTGTTGATGGTGTTGCAGGTTTCCTCTAATTTGTTTCATTTTTGATGACAAAAGTGTCATCGCTGTAGCGGACCCAAAGTTTGGGTTGGATCATTGGAAGGGCTGTTTGTTCGAGTCTCTGCATTATTGCTTCTGCTGGGAATCCTGATACTGGTGGTTTCATGGGTGTTTCGTTGATTTGTTTGTAGGGCTTGTTACTGAATATGAAGTGGGTGGGAAGGCACCCTTCCACCAAGTTGACAGTGCTAGCTTTGCTGATGAAGATGGTGCTGTGTTTGTGTCTTTGGTTCTTCGAGTAGTGTCTCCAGTTTTCTTTGGCCACGTTGATGTGAATGGATGTGAACAGAGCTGTGATGTCAAAGGACAACATTATTCCATCCTCTTCTATCTTGGTATCTTTGGTGTTCAGGAATTCTTGGATGGAGTAAATGGAGTGGCGTGAATCTGCGACTTGGTGTTTTAGTCTTCAGTGGAGGCCTTTGACTAGTCTGTATTTTGGTGTTCCAAGTGGTGAGACAATGAGCCTGAGGGGAGCTCCTGGTTTGAAGAGGAGGAGAACAGCAACAAAGTGCCATTTTTAGATGTCACAGTAGAGCGAACAGTCAATGGGGAACTTCAAACGAGCATCCACCGGAAAACAACACACACAAACCAAATACTTAAACACAGAAGCAATCACCCCAACACCCACAAACGAAGCTGCATCAGGACATTATTTCATTGAGCCACTACACACTGCAGCACAGAGAAACTACGAAGAGCACAAGAGAAATACGTATATAGTGTATTTAAGGAGAACGGGTACCCAATAAACCCAGTCCGCCGATTTCTCAGTGATGATTCCAAGCTGACTCTCAAAAATTCGGTTCGTCCCTCCATTCTTTCCTGTTTGTTTATTGTGGGTTTTGAAAGCTTTTGCAATCCTCTGACTGAGTATTGGAGTTGGGACGTTATGTTGTGGCTGTACAGGACATTGGTTAGACCACCTTTGGAATATTGTGTGCAATTCTGGTCTCCCTCCTATCAGAAGGATATTGTGAAATTTGAAAGGGTTCTGAAGCACCAATGGGTCCACAGAGGGGAAGGGGCCCTTCTACTGCCCTGAGTGTGGGAAGGCCTTCAGTGATTACTCTGCCCTGCTGACGCACCAGTTGGTCCACACCGTGGAAGGCTGTTCTCCGGCCCCAAGTGCGAGATGTCCTTCAGCAGTTCTTCCCACCTGCTGAGACACCAGTGGGTCCACACTGAGGAGAGGCTGTTCTTCTGACCCGAGTGCAGGAAGGGCTTTGCTCTTACCTCCGACCTGCTGGCCCATTGGTGGGTCCACATGGGGGAGAGTTAGTTCAGTTGCCCTAAGTGCAGGAAGGCCTTCAGCAATTCGTCAGCCCTGCTGAGGCACCAGTCCGTTCACACCAGGGAGAAGCCGTTCTCCTGGCCCAAGTGTGGGAAGGGCTTTACCCGCTCCTCCACACTGCTGAAGCACAAGCTGATCTACACGGGTGGTGGGAGGGAGAGGCCATTCTGCTGCCCTGAGTGCGGGAAGGCCTTCAGGAATTCCTCCGCCATGCTGAAGTAACAGGGTGTCCACACCGGGAGAGGCCCTTCAGCTGGCCCGAGTGTGGGAAGACGTTCATGTTTTCCTGCAACTTGCGGAAGCACCAGCGTGGGCACCAGCGCTACCAGCAATCAGATCCCACACGTGACGCTGCCTTGAGTCACACCCCAGGACTGAACCTCCTGCCAGTTCTGACAGTGGGTGCAGTGGGAGAGTAGGTGGGCTGTGTTTATTTTCTGCTGGACTGCAATTGTCTCCCCCACCCCCCACAATCACAACCCCATGATGGCACAGGGTTAGCACTGCAGCGCCATGGCACCAGGAACCCAGAAATAATTCCACCCTTGGGGGTCTGTGTGCTATTTATGGAGTGTAGGAAAATGGATCTGACTGGGTTACTCTTCGCAAGATCAGTGCAGATGTGTTGGGCTGAAAGACCTGTTTCCACATTGCTGAAGTTCAACCATCCTATGAGCTTTGCTTTCAGTGGACACTGCTGCTCATTGAGCCAGGGACTGCACATTGCCAATGAAATGATCCAGAGAAACCTAAGACCGCAAGAACATCAGAGCAGAAGTTAGGCCATTCAGCCCGTCGAGTCTACTCTGCCATTCGTTAGTGACAAAAGTAGTGCAGATGAGATTATGTACAGTGTGGAAACAGGCCATTTGTCACAACAAGCCCACACCGAGCCTCCGAGGAGTAGCCCATCCAGACCCATTTACCTCTGACTAATGTACCTAACTCTATGGGCAATTAAGCATGGCCACTACACATGACCTACACATCTTTGGTTTATGGAAGAAAACAGGATCACCCAGAGAAAACCCACGCAGACACTGGGAGAACATGCAAACTCCTCACAGACAGCCGCCCAAGGGTGGAATCAAACCTGGGTCTCCAGCGCTGTGAGGCTGCAGTGGTAACCACTGAGCCACTACATGTTGCACCCCGAAGTAAGCAAGCAGGAGGTTGGGGGAATACAGCAAGCCAGGCAGCACCAGGATGTGGAGAAGTCGGCGTTTTGGGTATTAACCCTTCTTCAGGACTGAAACGTTGACTTCTCTATGTGAAACGATTTACAGGAATGTTGCACCCAGGTCAATGTACAGCGTGCTGACTTTTAATCTGATTTTCCAACAGTAAAGGAAAACTGTCAAAGCCTATTCAGTGCACTTTGAGTACTCAATGCCTTGCTGTTACAATGCAACGTTTTGTTTTATTGACAGATGAAATGTATTAAAACAATTGATAATTTGACTACAGGAGGATTTGAGCTACAGGGAGAGGCTGAATAGGCTGGGGCTGTTTTCACTGCAGCATCGGAGGCAGACGAGTGACCTAATAGAGGTTACAGAATCATGAGGGGCATGGACAGGATAATAGACAAGGTCTTTTCCGTGGGGTGGGGCAGTCCAGAACTAGAGGGCATAGGTTTAGGGTAAGAGGCGAAATATATGAAAGGGACAACCTCTTCATGCATAGGGTGGTATATATATGAAATGAGCTGCCAGAGTATATGGGTCAGATGCTGTCAAATGGGACTCGATTAATTTAGGATATCAGGTCAGCATGGATAAGTTGGACCGAAGTGTCTGTTTCCATGCTGTTCGTGTCTCTGACTACTGGTCCTGATGTAAGTTTAAAATAAAGTCCAAGTAACTTTGAATAGTTCAATCTTGTTGAGCTCACCTCCTGAAAAGTTTCAAATGATTCCTTCCGAGCGATCCTGTTTGAACATGCTGAGCTGGACAAAGTATCCCATCAAGTTCAACACAAACCCAGAGTTGAAGAAGTCAGAAGTCAGAACACCAAGGGAACAAAAACTGATCACAACATTCCGGGTGCAGCCTCATCACCATCCTGTATAACTACAACATAACTTGCCAACATCTATACTCAATTCCCTAATTGATGAAGGCCAGTGTGCTGAAACCTTTCTTCACTGCCTTGTGTACCGATGTAATCAGAATATAGGACCTACTTTAAACTGATGCACAATCCAGCAGCTGGGAGCCCAAACGCAGAGTAGTGCTGCGTGAGTGTGCTGAGCAGATAACCCAGAGGTCGACGGGTCAAAACCGTGTGATGCTATTGCTCAATGTCTCCGTAAGCTTTCATTTACAAAGGTGCTCTGTTCTGTATCTTGCTTTTGCATCCGCTTCCCAAAGCTTCTTCAGTGGAGAAGTGGCAGTGGCAACAATCCCCCGGAGCTGGAGGAAGGTCCGAGCTCCAAAAAGCGGGGGGTAAGGCTGAAGGTTGTATTTGCTCAAGGCTTGTATCTATTACCATATTCACATGGTACCGACTGTATGGTGCTATGGTTTACATTAAAACCGGAGGATCATATCAGAGTGTTTATATTTAGCAGTGGTAGTTCGTAAAATGCACTCCCTGGAGGAGCACCTTCTATGATGCTGCATTTCTTGCCTTATGCCCTTCCCCCATTTCTTATCTCCCATCTTGATTTTATTTTTTTTGGTCAAATTAATTTCATATTAATCAGTCTTGGAATTCACTGTGTGCTATTAATTTGTTTGTTCGAATATTGTCAGTCAAAATTAATGCTGTAATTTCATTTCTGATGTCAGAGTTTGTCATTGAATGTGCAGGTGTGAATACCAGTAAGTTGTGAAAATAAGTGGAGAACTTGTGGTTTTTAACAAAAAGAGCAGTTCACTGATATTCATGGCATTGTCTCATTTGGGAGTGATGATTCAAATTTGACCAACAAACCATTTCATGCAGTCACCCAATTTAATTAAAATTTTCTTTAATTTAGTTAAAGAAAATAACTCTGGCAGGCCAAGATTTATGCTATCTATTTATAAGATTATGTCCATTGCTTGCAATATGGTCTCATCCACATTCGGGAAACTGGACGCCAACTAGCGGAATGTTTCAGGGAACAGCTCTGGGACTCTGAAACTAAACTACCGACCGCCCTGTGGCTGAACACTTTACATCCCGCTCGCATTCCACCAAGGACATGCAAGTCCTGGGACTCCTCCACTGCCAAACTCTTGCTACCCGACGCTTGTCGGAAAAACACCTCATCTTCTGCCTTGGGACCCTCCAACCACATGGTATCAATGTAGATTTCATCAGTTTCCTCATTTCCTCTCCCCCACCTTGTCCCAGATCCAAACTTCCAATTCAACACCAACCTCTTGACCTGTCATACCTGTCCACATTGCTTCTCACGTATTTGGAACACCTTCATCTCTGACCTATCACCATCAATCCCTACTTCTGTTTATCTATTGCACTCAAAGCTACCTTCCCTCCAGCCCCAATTCCTTCCCATTTATCTCTCAGCCCCCTTGGGCCACCCTTTATTCCTGATGAAGAGCTTATGCTCTAAACCAAGACTATGATGAAGCAACATCCTCAACAAATAAAAAATAGCTCCCAAGTCAGATTTCATCCCCTCATCTGTTTCCCAGTTCTTTCAGAAATAAGAAATGTCTTTTTCTTCCACTAGAAAGTGGTCTTCCACTTTCCGCTGTCTTATTATGCTACACCACTACTTCAGCCACCTTTTAAGAATCCTTTCAACCTGTTTTTCTAACAATCCTGGAGGTGACCAAAGGCAAACATTTCACTCCTCCTCAATGCCCCATTTCTCCTCCTTTGAGCCACTTTGTCATGTTGTGCATGTTTCAAGCAGGGCTTGTAATATAGACAACATGAAGAAGGGCTTATGCCCGAAACGTCGATTCTCCTGTTCCCTGGATGCTGCCTGACCTGCTGCGCTTTTCCATCAACACATTTTCAGCTATGTTACAAGCAGCCGAGTGTACTTGGTTTCTGAATCGTAAGTTGGCCATTGAAATGATCAGGATTAATATTTATCGATGGCTAGCTGTGTTTGCTCTAACTGTAATTGTCCACTAATATGATGTCTTTTGTTCCACCAAAACTGGAAACAATGATCTGTGTTTATATTGCAGTCGGATGTAGAAAATCATCCCAGCGATCTTCACGGTATTCTAGTTTACTGTGGCCATAACAGCATTGCGTGGCAGTTTGATGTGACTCACACTTGGATGGAATGAATGTAGATTGCTAAGAAGTCAAAATGGCAGAATCTCTGGCCACAATCGATCTGTCTGGCTTGATTATATGAGTGGCGACTCTTCAAGAGCAACTTCCACTCCATCACTTCAACCAGCAAGAGGAGACAAGTGTGAACACAACATTCCGACTGTGACATATACGCATTGCTTCGATGTTATTGATCAAAATCCTGGAACTCACTCCAGAACCTTTATTATAGACCACAACATATTTGTGAAGCAATTTAAGAGGCAGCTCACCACCACTTTTTCAAGAACGGTTTGGGAAGACTTGCTTGCAGACCCAATGATATGCACATGATGTTGGAGACAGTCTAATCGTATGGATAGATGATTGGCTAACCATGATACAGTAGGGATAAGGGGCATGTTCAGGATCGCAACTTGTAACTAGCAATGTGCCACAGGGATCAGTGCTGGGGCCAAAATTATTTACAATATGTATATGAATTACTTGGATAAGTAAATTGAATGTCCTCTTGCCAAGACTGCAGTAGAGACAGTTGATTGGAATGCAGGTGGTGAGGATGACATGGAGAGGGATATTGACAGGTTAAGTAAATGAGTAAAACCTTGGCCGATGGAATAGAATGTGGGAAAAAGAGGTTGTGCACTTTGCCGGGAGGAAAAGTGCTGAATGTTAAATGGAGAAAGCTGCTGAATAGGAGGATTTGCATGCTCGCATCCATGAACACTTCATCCAAGTTCAGTGAGTAATATGGAAGGCAAATGGAAGGTTGTCCTTTAAATGGAGTATAAAAGGAGGGAGGTTATAGTGAACCTATATCAGACACCAGTCAGGCCACAACTGAACACTGGGAACAGTTTTGGGCCTTTTAGCTCAGGAAAGATGCACTGGCATTGGAAGCAGTCCAGAGAAGGTTGACCAGGATAATATCAGGGATGGAAATAATGTCTTATGAGGAGAAATGATTAGGTTGGGCCTGTGGTTAATAGAAGTTAGAAGATTTCAAGGTAACCTTATTGTCACAAATAAGATTCTGAGGAGACGTGATAGGCTAGATGTGGGAAAGTTTACCCTTGTGGGTGAGTTTAGAACCAGAGGGAATAACCTGCAAATAAGGGATTGCATGTTTAGGACAGCTGTTGACCCTGGATTGATAAGTGCATTCAAAACAGATTTTTTTTTTTAAAATCAGAAAGGGAATTGAGGATTATGGGGAAACAGCGGGAAAGTGAAGTTGATGTTTACCAGAACAATAGTGGGAAACAAAGTGCGACATCCCATGAATGAATAAAATAAAATATTCAGGAAAAAAATTGTCATTGAAGGGAAGATTGGGATCTCGTGATAATGGTTGAGCAACCCAGAGATCTAGGCCTTCTGAGAACACAAATTGAAATCCCATCATGGCAGCCAGTGTAATTTATGTTCAACTAATAAAAAGACCTGGGCGTGAAAGTTTCTCTCAGTCCTGGAAACCAGAAAACCGTTATTCACTAAAATAATGAATTGCAGATGTTGGGGATCAGCAACAAAAGGCACAATTGCTGGGGAAACGCAGCAGGTCTGGCAGCATCTGTGGAGAGAAAACAGTTAATGTTTTGAATCCGGCCACGTTTTGAAGGACCACTGGACTCAAAGCAGGAACACTGTTGTCTCTTCATAGATGCTACCAGAGCTGTTGTGTTTCTCCAGAAACTGTCCTTTTTAGGGCAGGAAATCTACCATTCATGAACCCTGCATGCATGTATGCACGTGTGTGCGCGAGTACACACACACACACACACACACCTTGTGACTCCAGACCGACTATAATGTGGTTGACTCTCCACTGCCTTCTAGCATGTAGTCACAATTACTCTGTTCAAGGGTCATGAGGGACAATGAGCAAATGTTGGATGTGCTCGGAATCATCACATCCCACAAAATGTTTACTCACAACTGAGAAAAAAACATAGATTAATGAAGGACAGCCAAAGCAAACTGCTATGGGAAAGTCATGCCCAACTAACCTGATTTGCTTGTAGTTATATTTTTTAAAGTCCTCTTCAGAGAGGACATTAATTACACAACTGTTGGAATACTGCATGAAATTCTGGACTCTCTGCTACAGGAAGGAGGTTGTGAAACTTGAAAGGGTTCAGAAAACATTTAGAAGGATGTTGCCAGGGTTGGAGAGGTTGAGCTCCTGGAAGAGGCTGAATCGACTTGGGTCATTTTCCCGGAAGTTTTGAAGGCTGAGGGGTGACATCATGGATGTTTATAAAATCATGAGGGCATGGATAGGTAAATAGGAAAGGTCTTTTACCTGGGGGTGGGAGAGTCCAAAACTCGATTGCATAAGTTTAAAGTTATTGGCAAATGGAGTTTAATATAGCTAATTATGAGGTCTTACATTTTGTATCGTCAAATCAAGGTTGGATTTACATGGTGAATGGTAGGACCTTGAGTGTAGATGAACAGAGGGATTTTGAAGTTCAGGTTTTAGCACACTGGATTTCATCAGTGATGGCATTCAATATAAGATACCAAATTAGAGGAGAGATATGCACCAAATATGAACGTCTACCAACAAGCACCAAATCTATTTCATATGCAGTATTTTGAACCAAGAGATCTAAGGTTGCGGGTTATTAGCTCCTAGAAAATGGAGTCGTGGGTAGACGGGTGGTAAAGAAGGCTTTTAGCATGCCTGGTTTCATTGTTCAGAGCATTGAGCACAGGAGTTGGGACGTCTTGTTGCAGCTGTCACACATGCCACACAACAACGATAGGTGTGGCCCTACCCCCCTCTGACGGGCTGTCCCTTTGAATATCTGGGGGATATTCAACCCACCTGCCTGTGTTTGACTCATGTGCCTTCCAACCTTTCTTACTCGTGTACTTATCCAAACAACTTTAAACATTGTAACATTACCTGCATCCACCACTTCCTCTGACAGTTCATTCCACACACGAACCACCTTCAATGTAAAAAACGTTGCCCCCCAGTCCTTTTTAAATCTTCTCCCTCTCATCTTAAAAATAAACTCCCAAATTTTGAACTCCCCTACCCTTCGGGAAAAGACACTGGTTATTCAACTTATACTTGTCCCTCATGACTTTATAAACCTCCATAACCTCCACCCTCAACCTTCTACACTCCAGTGAAAAAAAGTCCCAGCCTATGCCGTCTATAAATCATTCTGGCAACATAATAGTTAAAAAAAGGTGAGCTTTAAGAATTGACTGAAAGGGCAGTGAAGATTCAAACAGCTGACAGTGGATCTGAAATCACATGGAGATCAGATCAGGTTCGGACAGCAGGAAGCCATATACGTTTTTACAACAAACTACAACGATTTCATCATTAGACTCTTAATTCCAGATTTATATTGAAATCAGATACCACCATCTGCCGTGGTAGGTTTTGAACCCAGGTCCCCAGAACATTACCTGGGTGAATAGTCTGGTGATAATAAAGTCGGCCATCGCCTCCCCTGAACACAGTGGCTTATTGTGTTTTGATGTAACAAAGGGTCAACAGGTTTCAGAAGCTGCTGAGTTGTTGATATTACACAAGGGAACATCAGCACTCTCAGTAATGGCACATACTGAAGCCAGGACCCTGTTTCAGAGGCAAGGGCTCAGGAACCATAAGAAATAGGAATTGGAAAATGCCATTCAACCCCTTGAGCCTGCTTCTCCATTCAATAGGATTGTGGCTGATCTGACATTCCCCACATGCACATTCCTGCCCTTTTCCTGTAACTGTTCATCCCCTGACTGATCACGAATCTATCGATCCTAGTTATAAATGTGACATGAAGGCTGTCAACAGAGTTACTGGGTTGGGAGGTGGGCTCAGGTCGACCCTGGGGACTAAAACAATGGTTTCACACTTCACAGTATTCAACTAAGGGAATGTTTATAGTTTATAGTTAAAAACTCCTGAAGAAGGGCTCATGCCCGAAACGTCGATTCTCTTGCTCCTTGGATGCTGCCTGACCTGCTGCCTTTTTCAAGAAACACATTTTCAGCTCTGATCTCCAGCATCTGCAGTTCTCACTTTCTCCTAGAGAATCCCATGGAGTCTTCCAGAGTGACACAGATGTACAGCACGGAAAATGACCCTTCGGTCCAACTCGTCCATGCAGCCCAGATATCCTAACCTTATCTAGTCCCATATGCCAGCACTTGGTCCAAATCCCTATAAAACCTTCCTGTGCATATGCACATCCCGGTGCATTTTAAATGCTGTAATTATACACCCTACATCACTTACTCCAGCAGCCCCTGCCGTACATGCATCACCCTCTGCGTGAAAAGGTTGCCCCTTAAGTCCCTTCTATATCTTTCCCCTCCCCTCCCTAAAACTATGCCCTCTAGTTTTGGATTCCCCCATCCCAGGGAAAAGAACTTGTCTATTTGCCCTATCCATATTCCTCATGATTATATAAATCTATATAAGGTCACCCCTTAACCTCCGACGCCCCAGAGAAAACAGTCTATTCAGCCTCGCCCTAAAACTCAACACTCCAACCCTGGCAACATCCCTGTAAATCTTTTCTGCACCTTTTCTAGTTTCACAACATCTTTCCAATAGGAAGCAGACCAAAATTACATGCAATATTCCAAACGTGGCCTGACCAATGTTCTGTACAGTGGCAACATGAGCTCCCAACATCTATCCTCGATGCTCTGACCAACAAAGGAAAGCACACCAAACGCCTTCTTTACTATCCAATCTGTCTGCTTCTCTACTTTTAAGGAACTATCAACCTGAATTCCAAGGTCTCTTTGTTCAGCAACACTTCCAAGGAACTTACCATTAAGTGCAAAAGTCCTGCTCTGATTTGTTTTTCCAAAATGCAGCACCTCATATTTATCTACATCAACCTCCATCTGCCACTTCTCAGCCCATTGGACCATCTGATCAAGGTCCCGTTGTGATCTGAGGTAACCTTCTTTGCTGTCCACTACACCTCCAATTTTGGTGTCATCTACAAACGTACTAACTATACCTCCTCCGCTTACATACAAATCATTTATATAAATGACAAAAAGTAGCGGACCCAGCATCAATCCTTGTGACACAAAATTGGTCACAGGCCTTCAGTCTGAAAAGCAACCCTCCATCACCACCCTCTATCTTCTGCCTTCGTGCCAGTTCTGTATCCAAATGGCTAGTTGTCCCTGCATACCATGAGATTAAACCTTGCTCACCAGTCTCCAATGAGGAACCTTGATGAACGCCTTCCGGAAGTCATATAGATCACGTTCATCGTTCTGCCCTCATCAATCCACTTTGTACTTCTTCAAAAAACTCAATCGTGTTCGTGAGACATGATTTCCCCAGCATAAAGCCATGCTGACTATCCCTAATCAATTCTTGCCTTTCCAAGTACATGCAAATCCTATCTCTCAGGATTCTCTCCAAAAGCTTGCCCATCACAGATGTCTGGCTCACCGGTCTATAGTTCCCTGGCTTTTCCTTACCACCTTCCTTAAATAGTGGCACCACGTTAGCCACCCTCTAGTCTTCCAGCACCTCACCTGTGACTATTGATGGTGCAAATATCTCAATGAGAGGCCCAGCAATCACTTCCCCGGTTTCCCACAGACTTCTGGGGTACTCCTGATCAGGTCCTTGGGATTTATCCACTTTTATGCATTTCAAGATATCCAGCAATTTCTCATCTGTAATATGGATATTTTTTCAACATGTCACCATTTATTTTCTCACATTCTCTCTCTTACATGCCCTTCTCCACAGTAAACACTGATGCACCCCACCCTGTTCCCTGGCCAACATCTCTGTCTCAGGTTTGCTGTAGTGTTCTAGCGAAGCTCAGCACCAGCAGAACGAAGAGCACCGAATATTACACTTGGGGACCTTACATCCCTCTGGTCCCAATATCGAATTCAATAATTCTAGGGCCGGAAATCCACAGTATCCTCGTCCCTTCCACACACACCAAGCCTTGTTATTACATAGTCTGTCATTACACACTACCTATTCTTAGCCACGAACAGTCTCCATTCACCCTCCCACGCAGATCGTTATCAACTCCCTTTCCTGTCCAACAGATCTACCCTCGCTTTGAGCTCTGTCCTGATCTATCATTTACTGCATCCGCCTTCCTCCCACGTTATCTCCTGCAAATAAACCAACGTTTTCCCAATCACCATCAGTTCTGTGGAAGGGTCACCGGCAACTCCTGTTTTTTGTTTCTGATATACAGCATCCGCAGTTCTTTCAGCTTTTTATTGAGGTAGAGTTGGAAATTAGTTCGAGAGGCAGAAGGAGAGGGGGGAGAGACAGAACAGACATGAACTGTTGATCTCTGTTATTATTCATAACGTAAAATCATTGCAGTGCGACCACTTCCCTTAAACATGAATAGACATAGCAGCGATCCGTATGTTTGTGGCGCAACGGTAGCGCGTCTAACTCCAAATCAGAAGGTTGCGTGTTCAAATCACGTCACGCTTACTCCAGTCAATTTCTTACATTTCAAATCAAGAAAGGAGTACGTTCACTCCGGATGTCTGTTGAGCCAAATCTTCTTTACGGAAACTTTCGATCACATGTGAAGCTTTGCTGTCAGTTTGATTTGTGAACACTGTGTCAGGGAGGTGGTGTGCCCATTGTTTGGGCAAATGCTCAGCTCCCCCAGTTCATCACGGGATTTAAACACAGCCGTCTCCCTCTGGGAAGCCGCGTCGTTTCGTTGGTGACAGCGCGGTGTGAATGACATCATATCGATATGTTTACAACATAATCCAGAGACACCCAGCTTTATGTTTCAATCTATCAGGAGAGTGACAGCGAGTTCAAATAGAAATGTTTCCCACCAACAGCAAATTCTTTCCTCTCACTGGTCACTGTTAAAATTATCTTTATTCAACAGGAGAAGCGGAAACGCTAGTCTGACGGTCTCTCTCCACATTAACGGTGAGCCTGAATTTTATAAACGGTGTCAGTAAAATCCAGTGGCGGGCACTGATTAGGTTCAATCGATTTTTTTGCCAAGCGTAATTCACCGAGAGGATGCTGCTGTGTGAAACAGCGTGGGGAATTAATGCAGGGCCTCCTGCGCATGGGACACTCCGCAACTGATGTGTTTCACCTTCACCAGTTTATTCCAATCTCGGAGAAGAAATGTTTGATGATACGGATCATAGCAGCCAGACAGAGGACAGGAGAAGAGCACTCAGGCCTTCACAAGCTTGTCACCACAGCTGGGTCATCGTGGCCCGTGTATCAGTATGGGATAGTAATCTGCAACTACTGACTGGAAGCACAGCAAATTGGAGTGCTGGTGGGAATATCACACAGGAGAAAACGGCTTCTACCGATCAACTGGAGTGGCTCCCAATGCGCAACTCCGCTCACCTCAACTGAATAACTGTAAACAAATTACTCCGTGATTCAAAGGAATACTAGGTTTTGAATCTGCATTGTGTCATGTACCTTCGAAAATGATGTCAAAACACTTTCATTGCTGTGATGGAGTACACAGTTGGGCAGACTATACCCGTTGTCAAATTTCCTACGTTCTGTTGGTCCAACTCCGATTTCACTCAGAATCACAAAATGTGTGACAGCGCAGACTGAGGCTACGCAGCCCACCTTAGCTCTGCTGGCTCAACACAATATGTAAGGACGTGTCTCATTCTGTCGCTTTCTCTCTGTAAATCTGCGTATTGCTACATTGAACATGCCCACCGAATTCCCTTTTGTGTCCATTGAATCTACCTCTTGATCACTGTCATACAGGAACTTACTGACCCCACTTCCTGTGTGAAAACGGTCTTCCTAATGTCACTTTTGCTTATTTTCCTGATGACTTTCAATCTCTGCCAAATCATTCTCGATCCTTTCAGGCCTGGGAGCATTTTCCCTGCGTTATTTCCTCTGTCTAAAACCCTCATGAAGTGGAAAACTTCAATAAGGCCAGCTTTCAGCCTTCTGTTCACCAAAGACAACTGCCCCAACTTTCCAATCTCCCTTCATGACTGACATTTCACGTGCACGGTATCATTCATTTCAACCAGTTCGGCGCTGTCTCCAATCACTTCACTTCCCCGCTTCCTGAAGTATCACACTCAGAATTGAGCGTCATACAGGTGGAGGTTTCATTCAGACTCGGATTGCGCGGGCGAAAAATCTGCAATACTTGTTTTCACTTTGAGCAAGTATTTCCCTGTGCCGTTTTCTCTGCACTGGTACCTCTGTCCCATACCGAATTCAGGCAGTACCATCTGATTTAACGAAGCGGCTTTTTGAGAAAACTGACCCGGCATTTTTGCTCAGGTCAATTTAAGAAATGGGGGTTCGCCTGGGATTGGAACCCGGTACCTTCCACACGTCTGTATAAGCTGGAAAACCCAAAGCTAGCATCATACCCCGAGACCAACGAGCCAAAAACCATGTGCACGCTCAGCTCCTGAAGCAGCTAGGAGTTGGTCAGCACGAAATACATTGTACATTGCTCCCAGAATTACAAGCAGCAAAGAGTTTCAAGAACATTTGCTTCTCTTTCTGTCTCCCTGCTCCCAGGACGCTGCTGTTTGTCCCGTCCCCAGGAACCGGGCTCTCTCCACTGGTGGATAATTGAACCACTTCGTTTCTACTTACAAGCTGTGCTGGTGGAAGGCAGAGCCCATTCACTCTTCTGCTCTCTCTCTCACTATTACGTGAGGCAGGAGAAGTCAGTTACAGTCATGCGTAGGAAATGGGCAACTTTGAACTTGTTCCAAAGGTCCTGTTAACGGAGAGATAGAACGATGCTGTGCTGCCGGAACAGAGGGAAATGGACACCGAGACACTTCCCTCAGGTAAATTGATATGAGTGCATTTTTGTGCAGCCTGCTTGGTGTTCAGAATTTGTCTTGACAAAGCAATCCTGCAGAAAGTCTTTTCTTACCCGGGCGTCGGTTTCTTTACTGCAGGAATGGACCAAACCAGCAAATTATGTGTTACAACTTCACCGGTTCATTGCCATCTGAGAGAAAAGGTTAAACACTTGAGATCAGAACACACCGACAGAAAACTGGACAAGACAACTCAGAGCTTCACAAGTGTGCCAGAGCAACTGTGTAAATTTGACTTGTGTATCAATGTGACATATCTACCTCAGATACCCTAAGTTTTGGGAAGCAGATGACATGGCAAGGAAAAGAACAGAGTGGCGTTGTACGGGAAAGCTGCTAAAAACGACATTTAGTGAATAGGAGAAAATGGTTTCGCTTCTGGGTTATGACCCCAGCATGCACCCGCTGCGCCATTCTCCTGCATTGCACGGTAGCTTTTCCAGAGAAGTATTCAGCTTTTCATCTGGCGTGTGACTTGCACGTTCGAGAATGACGTCAAAAGATCTTCACTGCTGTAGTGAAGAAGGGCCTGTGCCCGAAACGTCGAATCTCCTGTTCCCTGGATGCTGCCTGACCTGCTGTGCTGTTCCAGCAATAAAGTTTCAACTTTGATCTCCAGCATCTGCAGACTCACTTTCTCCTCATGTGCTGTGGTGCAGACATGTCGCCGATGTGCAAATATAAACTCAGAGAGTAATGTACACTGGAGACTCTGAGCTAGCTGAAACTTGCTCAGTGTGAAATACATTCCACATTGCTCCAATAATTGCAGCAGCAGAGTGTCCAGAACATCTGCTTGTCCTTCTGTCCCCGTGGCGCTGATGTTTGTCTCATGCCCAGGAACTGGACTCTCTCCACTGGCAGTTAATTAAACCAATTTGTTCATACTTGCAAGCTGTTCTGGGGGCGGGGGAGGAGGGGGGTGGAGATTGGAAGAGTCCATTCGCTCTTCTGCTCTCTCTCTCAATCCCTTGGGGTGAGAGGTGTCAGTTTCACTAATGCGTGGGAAGTGAACAACTTTGATTGTGAACTTGCTCCAAAGGTCTGTTATCGGAGAGATAGAAAGATGCTGTGCTGGTGGATCAGAGAGAAATGGACACCGAAGATTCTTCCCTCAGGTAAATTCATATGAATACATTGTTGTGCAGCCTGCTTGGTGTTCAGAATTCGTCTTCACGCAGCAATCTTACGGAAAGTCTAGTGCAAAGTGGGCATCGCTTTCATCGCTGCGACCACGCAGCAGTTAACATCTGAGCCCCAAGTGTGCCAGATGAAGAGAATCCGAGTGAAACCTTCACTCACTGAGAGTCATCCCCACGGCACTGAGCTGAGGGACTGCAGGCAGTCCAACACGGAAGGGACGGTTAAAAATGAACGTTGTTGCTCCCTCAGTCTGTCTGTCCCAGAGACAGGCAGTGGGACGGCATAAACGAGTAGCATCATTCTCCCGCTGACAGAGGCAGTTCAGCCCATCGAGTCACGGTGACTGTCTGTCATTTGTCTCTCCCTCTGAGGTTATTCACAATCGGTGATATCTATCCTAATAGTAAGGGACTGTGCCTGTGTGGTGATACGGTTTCTGACATGCTGATCGTCTTGTCATTCACGTCCGACCCTGCGTGGCAAATTACTGCAGGGAATGGACGAAACCGCAAGACATGCGTTTCAACTTTATCAGCTGATTGGCATCTCAGAAAAACGGTTTTGCGAATCAGTTCATAGGAAACCGATGAAGAACAGGAGAAGACCACTCAGACCACCAAAAGGCATGTTACTTGAACTGTGTGAGGTTCGCGAGTGTATCGGTATGATAGAGGGCATTTAGACACTCAGGAAGTAGGTGCAAAGGCAAGATACAGAACAGAGGACAGCACCATTACAAAAGGAAGCTGCACAAGGAGACATCGAGCAAAAGCAGAGGATGGCTTCGATCCATTGACCTCTGCGTTATGGGCCCAGCACGCTCCCGTTTTCCACAGGTCCCTTCAGCCTTTCGTCTGGCATGTGGCAGGCACGTTCGAGACTGATGTCAAAGATCTCCACTGCTGTCGTTTAATATGCTGGTGCGCAGACGTATGGAGACTGTGGAAACATAAACTTTTTTCTCACTTCCCACATTCTGTTGGTCGAACTGTGATTTCATTCTGAATCACAGCCTGTGTCACAGCGCAGACGGACGCCATGCGGCCCACCTTTGCTCTGCTGGTTGGACACAGTAAGTAAACGTGGGTCTCTATTCGTATCATTCTCTTGCCTTCTCCATGTAATTCTGCACATTGTTACTTTAAACATGACCACCGAATTCCCGTTTGCGTCTATTGAACCTGCCCCTTTGTCAGTGTCAGTTAGGGATTTGCTGACCCTAACCACTACCTGTACGAAAGCATTCTTCCTAATGTCACTTTTAGTTCTTTTCCTCATGACTTTAAAACTCTGCCGAATCATGGCCGAACTTTTCAGGTGTGGGAGCATTTTAACTGCATTACTTTCTCTGTCTGGACCTCGCATGACTTGGAAAGCTTCAATCAGGCCAGATTTCAAACTTCTGTTCTCCGAGGAGAGCTATCCTAATTTTCCAAACTACACTCATCGCTGACATTCCTTAAACACGGCACCACTGACGTCAATGCAATATGCTATCATTTCACTTCCCTGCTTTCTGCTTAAGTTGTACTCCAAGCAGCCCAACCTAGTTTAGCCAAGGTGCTTTTTGAGAAAATCCACTCTGGCACATACCAGCAAACGCAGGCTTATCCTGAATTTGAACCCTGGATCTCTCACAAGCCTGCGCAGTATAAGACCCAAAGCGAGAATCATATCCAGAGACCAACGAGCACCACAGACACAGCGTAAGCACCCCCGCTCTGCCTCTTCAACCAGCTGAGTCTTGCTCAGTGTGAAATACATTTGACATTGCTCTGAGAATTGCAAGCGGCAAAGAGTTTCCAGACCAGCTGCTTCTCATTCTGTCTCCCTGCTGCTGTTTGTCCTGGGCCCTCTCTACTGGCAGAAAGTCAAACCATTTTGTTTCTAAACTTTTCTGTAACACCGGAGTGACCAGTGACAAGAATTTCCCTCCTCAACACAGGATACAGAGAACAACAGAAGACCACTCAGACCTCCACGAGGGTGTCATCTCTACTGTGCACAGGGGACCAGTATATCAATGTGAAATATTTATGTCGAAGTGCTTTGGGAAAGAAATGAGAAGGCGAGGTGCAGAACAGTGCGCCGTTATACAGGAAAGCTGCTAAAGACGACACTGACTGAATAGGAGAGATGGTTTCCCTTCTGTGTGATGCTCCCATCACGCACGCGCAGACATATCGCCGTCGTGCAAATATAAACTCTGTCTAAATTCCCACATTCTGTCTTTTCGAACTGTGATTTCGCTCAAAAGCACAAAATTTCAACACTCACAATGTTCAAACTTTAACAAAGTACTCATAGATATATTTAGCGAATACCTGGAAGAAATTCTTCCAAACTTACCTGGGGAATTTCGGTTTGAGGGCTCTTGAGCTTTAAGTAAAAGGAAGGGAAATTTGCCTCGAGACTGTGTAATGTGGAGATGTGTTCCCCATGTTAACTGATAGTGGTTCGCCATCCCAGTGCTTCCCGATGCAGGGTTGCCCTGACCCACAGGGAGGTTTCTTTGATAAACTGTCCTGTAGGCTTCCAGTGTCACCATGACGTCATATTGCGAGCCCCCAGCGATGGCCTGCAGCTGCTGTGACACAATAATGATGCTGGCCCCAGAACATGAATACGAATTAGTTCATGAGTCACGTGGTACTGAATCATTCTATGGAAAGTTCTTTCAACTTCACCGATTTATGTATGAGAAGAAGTAAATGGGCAGGGTTACAACTCGGGTCCACTCTTCCTTCACTCGCAACACTCCACACCCACCTCCCATTGTCCCAAAGCACTTTACCCCGCAACCGACGAATGTGTAACATCTGCCCATTTATCTGCTCTACCCTGAATATCCAAGGACTCGAACAGACCTTCCAGGTAAAGCAGCACTTTACCTGCACATTTGCCACAAACTAGTCTACTGCATTCGTTGCTCACAGTGTGGTTTCCCCAATGTAGCATGAAGCATAAACTGGGTGACTGCTTCGCATAACATCTCGGTTCTGCTCGCAAAAAAAGGCCTTGAGCTTCTGGTTGCCTGTCACTTTAACACGCCACCCTGTTCCCTGGCCAACTGCTCTGTCTCAGGCATGCAGCAGTGTTTCAGCAAAGCTCAGCTCCTGATGAAAGACCAAAGCCTCATTTTCCACTTGGAGATCCTATAGCCATCCAGTCTTCAACATCGAGTTCAATATTGTTTGGACCCGAACTCCCCATGCCCTTGACCTCTACCTCACCCACACGAGGCCTTGTTATCACAACATCTGTTGTTACACACGACTTATTGTTAGCCTGGAACAGTCCCCATTAACAGTTAGTCACCCTTCGACACAGATCGTTATTCACTCCTTTGTCCCTCCAACGTTCCCTCTCTCAACTGGTGGCAAAGAGAGCAATGTGGACTGGTTTCCCTGAGCCAGCTGTTTGTCCCATCTCCAGGAACTGGGTTCTCTCCATTGGCAGATAATTAAATCATTTTGCTGTTGCGCTGACGTGAGGAGATTGTGTAAATATAAACTTTTTCTAAATTCCCACCTTCCGTTGGTCGAAGTGTGAGTTCACTCTGATTCACAACACATGTCACAGCGCACTTGGAGGCCCACCTTAGCTCTGCTGGTTCTACACAGCAAGTAAATGAGAGTCTCTATTCGTATCATTCCCTTGCCTTCTCCATGCCTGTAAATCTCCACATTGTTACTTTGAACATGACCACCGAATTCCCTTTTGTGTTCTTGAATCTGCCTCTTTGTCACGCTCAGACAGGGATTTACGGATCCGAACCACTCCCTGTGTGAAAATGTTCTTCCTAATGTCACTTTTACTTTTTTTTTCAAATGCCTTGAAATGTCTACCGATTTTTTGGGAAATTGAAAGGATTCTCATTTCTGCACATGAGGCTGAATTGATTTAATTTCTTACGTAAAGGACTGCGGATGCTGAGAATCCGAGAAAGAAAGAGAAACTGCAGGAGAAACTCAGCAGGTTTGACAGTACCTGTGGGAGAAAACAGAGTTCTGAAATATTGTCATTGATTCTCTTTCCACCGATGGTGCCTGAACTGCTGAGTTTCTCCTGCAATTTCTGTTTTTGCTTTTAACTGAAAGTTCATTTCATCTTTCCGAATGAAACAACCAGACTCGCCATGTGCAGATATTTAACCCTTTCGAAACCTGTGAAGTGATTGGATTCAAACAAACTCAGCAATAATTCACTCTTTCTCAGCTCCACAGGCAGAGAGACATGGGAAATGAAGCTGTCAGTGTGGATCTATATACGTGGGCCGAGTGGTTAATGCGACGGACTTGAAATCAATTGCGGTTTCCCCACGCAGGTGTGAACCCTGCCGACTACAAAAGGAGAAATTTCGTCAAAAAGAAAAGGAGACTATTCCCCGGTTTCTTCTTTAAGATTCAAATCAGTGCAGGGGGTTGAAATATTTCACTCACATTGGGACTGGTCGGGAATCAGCAACCCACTGCCTGTCAGGGTGGTACAAGCAGATACCCACAGAGCCGCTTTTGAGGCAATGAGTCGAGTATTTGGAAATGAGACTAGAACAGTGAGGGGCGTGAAGTCGTGATCGAAATGAAGCAGGAACCTGAGGGCAAGGGTGTTTCCTTTGCCAGTGAAAGATACTGCTTCACAAAGTTGGGACTATGGAAGGGAAGCAGTGACGGTGATTATCTTTGGTTGTTCACCTTGTGAATGTTCCCATTGCTGCGCATGTCCGTGTTAACGTCAGAACTCAGCAGCACGGTGGCGTTAGATACGCACAGGGCCGGGGGCGCAATGGATGACGCATCTGACTCCACCTACCTGTTTGAAATGCAGCTCACAGCTTCTTCACACACCCCAATTAATCTTTCTCATTGTCCTGAAGCCGGCATAAGGTTTGAATTCCCGATCTGCGGGAACGAGACTCTTTTTACTTTGTCGCGTCAGTAAGAGTCCCTGACAACATCAGAGTCACGTCACAGCGCTGTCAGAGGAGGGGAAGCTGAAATAGTCCCACACGCTGCTCAGAGGCACATTTCACTTTCCCTAACTCACCGCCCCAACCACTGCGGCTTGTGGGAGTGGAAAGGGAACAAACACCAAAACCCAGTCTTAGCCTTGTGAATCTTCCGAAAATAAGAAAATTGTTAATCCTTTCGGATTTTCCAGCCTGGGCTGACAGGGGTGATTTTAAATGGCTGTCCAGTCAGTGTCGAGTCTGTTTGGCTGAAAATATCTTCCTTATCTCATCCCAGCATTTCTTGCCACAGTGAACTGTGAGGCAGAGTTTATGTATATATTTCCTTGTACGGTATTTTGTAAATAACATTCGTTTGCTTTTTGTTTGTATCGGGTATTTCAGATACATTAGCCACTGTTCAAGTGTGTTGGTAGGTTTGTGGGCTACCATGATGCTGACTTGCCTGGACATCATTTAACAGATGTATTTAATGTCAGGTAATGTGGCTAGGGTTTCTGCACACGTTGTGTCTGCTTGTGTCAATTTGTTGATGTGAAATCGGCACACTGGGTTTATTGGATCGGCAAAAGTGCGGATTGCAGATGCTGGAAGCCAGAGTTTAGATCAGAGTGGTGTTGGCAAAGCACAGCAGGTCAGGCAGCTTCCGAGGAGCAGGACAATCGACGTTTGGGGCAAAAGTCCTTGATCAGGAATAGAGACAGGACGCCTCCAGCGGGGGGAGATAAATTGGGGGTGTGGTGGTGGGGTGGGGGGTGGGGTGGTATGCTGCGGCAAAGGTAGCAAAGAGTAAAATAGTTGAATCGTGGTGGGGACGGAGGTGACTGGTCAGAGAGGAGGGTTGCGGGTATCCCAGAGATGTGACTTGAATCTTCAGTCTCCCCAATGCTGCAGAGATTGCATCGGGAGCAATGGATACAAACAATTGCATTGGTGGATGTACAGGTGAAAGTGTTCTTCCGACCGCGGTTCGGGTTCCAGTCCCGGGCAGCAAAGCAATTTTCAGTAGATCTCCCAATGCACCGCCATGTGTCCCTGATGGTCTAGTGGTTAGGGTTCGGTGCTTTCATCGCCTCCGCCCGGGTTCGATTCCCGGTCAGAAAAGCAATGCTTCGTGGGTCTGTTGACTGCCCATTCTTGGAAAATGTGCTGCATAGTTATTTATTGATCTTCAGAGTTCCTGGGTACTGCAGTGTGTCGTGGCTCATTGAAAGAGCATCCTGCTGCACATTTGTTTGTATGTGTCGGGATGATTGCTTCTTTAGTTAAGTTCTTGGTTCGCGTGCGTTGTTTTCCTGTAGACGCTGTTTGAATTTACCATTGACTGTTCGCTCTACTGTGACATCCAGAAATGGCACTTTGTTGTTGTTCTCCTCTTTTGTGAATGTTATGCCAGTGAGGATATTGTTGATGGTGTTGTACGATTCCTCTAATTTGTTTAACTTTTAATGACAAAAGTGTCATCGCTGTAGCGGACCCAAAGTTTGGGTTGGATCGTTGGAAGGGCTGTTTGTTCGAGTGTCTGGATGATTGCTTCTGCTAGGAATCTTGATACTGGTGGCTTCAAGGGTGTTCCGTTGATTTGTCTGTCGGGCTTGTTACTGAATATGAAGTGGGTGGTAAGGCACAGGTCCACGAGCTTGACAGGTCTATCTTTGCTGATGAAGTTGGTGCTGTTTGGTGTTTGTGTCTTTGGTTCTTCTAGTAGTGTCTTCAGTTTTCTTTGGCCACGTTGATGTTAATGGATGTGAACAGGGCTGTATGTCAAAGGACAACATTATTCCATCCTCTTCTACCTTGGTGTCTTTGGTGTTCAAGAATTCTTGGATGGAGTAACTGGAGTGACGTGAATCTTCGACTTGGTGGTTTAGTCTTCAGTGGAGCTCTTTGTCTAGTCTGTATATTGGTGTTCCAAGTGGTGAGACTATGGACTGAGGGGGGCTCCTGGTTTGAAGAGGAGGAGAACAGCAACAAAGTGCCATTCCTACATGTCACAGTAGAGCGAACAGTCAATGGGGAACTTCAAACTAGCGTCGACAGAAAAACAGCACGCAGAAACCAAGTACTTAACCGTAGAAGCAATCATCCCAACACCCACAAACGAAGCTGCGTCAGGACATTATTTCAACGAGCCACTACACACTGCAGCACAGAGAAACTACGAAGAGCAGAAGAGAAAGGCGGATATTGTGTATTGAAGAAGAACGGGTACCCAATAAACCCAGTCCGCCGATTTCTCATTGATGATTCCAAGCTGACTCTCAAAAATTCAGTTTGTCTTTCCATTCTTTCCTATTTTATTTTGTGATGTTTGAAAACTTTCCCAATCCTCTGAGTGAGTGTTGGAGTTGGGAAGTTATGTTGTGGCTGTACAGGACATTGGAATATTGTGGAATACTTTTGGAATATTGTGTGCAATTCTGGTCTCCCTCCAATCAGAAGGATATTGTGAAATTTGAAAGGGTTCTGAAGCACCAATGGGTCCACAGAGGGGAGAGGCCCTTCTGCTGCCCTGAGTGCGGAAAGGTCTTTAGTGATTCCTCTGCCCTGCTGATGGACCAGTTGGTCCACGCCAGGGACGGCTGTTCTCCTGCTCTGATTGTGAGATGGCCTTCAGCAGTTCTTCTCACCTGCTGAAACACTAGTGGGTGAACGACGAGGAGAGGCCGTTCTTCTGCTCAGAGTGCAGGAAGGGCTTTGCTCTTTCCTCTGACATGCTGGTCCACTGGTGGGTCCACATGGGGGAGAGGTCGTTCGGTTGCCCTAGTGAAGGAAGGCCTTCAGCAATTCCTCAGTCCTGCTGAACCACCAGTCCGTCCACACCATGGAGAAGCCATTTTCCTGCCCCGAGTGCGGGAAGGGCTTTACCCGCTCCTCCGCCCTGCTGAAGCACCAGTGTGTCCAGAGCGGGGAGAGGCCCTTCAGCTGGCACGAATGTGGGAAGTGATTCATGTTTTCCTGCAACTTGCGGAAGCACCAGCGCGGGCACCAACGCTCTCAGCAATCAGTTCCCACCAGTGTTCTCCCTTGGGTCACCATATGGACTGAACCTCCTGCCAGTTCTGACAGTGGGTGCAGTGGGAGAGTAGGTGAGCTGTTTTTGTTTTCTGCTGGACTGAAATTGCCTCCCCCATCCCCCACAACCACAACCACACGGTGGCTCAGGGGCGTCAAGGTGACTTAGTGCTTCGCACTGTTGCCACAGAGCACCAGGAACCCAGGATGAATTCCACCCTTGGGGGTCTGTGTGCAATTTGAGGAGGATAGGAAAATGGATCTGACTGGGTTACTCTTCGGAGGATCAGTGCAGATGTGTTTGGCTGAAGGACCTGTTTCCACACTGTCGGAATTCTACGATCCTATGAGCTTTGCTTTGAGAGGACTCTGCTGCTCATTGAGCCCGGGGATTGCACATTGACAATGAAATGATCCAGTGAAACCTAAGACCGCAAGATCATCGGAGCAGAAGTTAGGCCATTCGGCCCGTCGAGTCTACTCTGCCATTCGTTAGAGTGAAAACAATTGCAGATGAGATTAGCTACAGTGTGGAAACAGGCCATTTGTCCCGACAAGTCCACACCGACGCTCCGAAGAGTAACGCACCCAGACCCCTTTCCCTCTGACTAATGCACCTCACTCTATGTGCAATTAAGCATGGCCAATCCACATGACCTGCACATCTTTGGTTGATGGAAGAAAACAGGATCATCCAGAGAAAACCCACGCAGACACTGGGAGAAAGTGCAAACTCCTCACAGACAGCCATCCAAGGCTGGAATCAAACCTGGGTCCCCGGCGCTGTGAGGCTGCAGTGGTAACACTGAGCCACTACGTGTTGCAACCCGAAGTAGGGAAGCAGGAGGTTGGGGGAATACAGCAAACCAGGCAGCACCAGGATGTGGAGGAGTCGGCGTTTTGGGTATTAATCCTTCTTCAGGACTGAAACGTTAACTTCTCTATGAGAAACGATTTACAGGAATGTTGCTGGGAATTGGTGGGTTTGAGCTACAGGGACAGGCTGAATAGGCTGGGTTGTTTTCACTGGAGCATCGGAGGCAGAGGAGTGACCTAATAGAGGTTACAAATTCATGAGAGGCATGGACAGGGTAATAGACAAGGTATTTTCCCTGGGATGGGGGAAGTCCAGAACTAGAGGGCATAGGTTTAGGGTGAGAGGCGAAATATATTAAAGGGACAACATCTTCATGCAGGGGGTAGTACATATATGAATTGAACTGCCACAGGATATGGGTCAGGTGCTGTCAAATGTGACAAGATAAATTTAGGATTTCAGGTCAGCATGGAAAAGTTGGACCGAAGCGTCTCTTTCCATGCTGTATGTGACTCTGACTACTAGTCCTGATGTAAGTTTAAAATTGAATAGCTCAATCTTGTTGAGCTCACCTCCTCAAATGTTTCAAATGAATCCCTCCGAGCGATACTGTTTAAACATGCTGAGTTGGACAAAGTATCCCATCAAGTTCAACACAAACCCAGAGCTGAAGAAGTCAGAAGTCACACGATACCATGGGGACCAAAACTGATCACAATATTCCAGGTGCAGCCTCGTCAATGTCTTGTATAACTACAATATAGCTTCCCAACATCTACCTCAATTCCCTCACTGATGAAGATTAGTGTGCCTAAATCTTTCTTCACTGCCTTGTGTAGCGATGTTATCAGAGATATAGGATCTACTTTAAACTGATCCACAATCCAGCTGCTTAGAGCACCGAAGCAGAGTAGTACAGCATGAGTGTGCTGGGCACATAACCCAGGGGTCGATGGGTCAAAACCATATGATGCTATTGCTCAATGTCTCCATAAGCTGCTTTCCGTGGCAAAGGTACTCTGTTCTGTATCTTGCCTTTGCATCTGCTTCCCAAAGCCCAGGAGCTCAACAAACCCCTGGAGCTGGAGGAAGGTCCGAGATCCAAGAAGCGGGGTGTAAGGCTGGAGGTTGGATTTGCTCAAGGCTTGTATCTATTAACTTATTTAAATGGTACCTACTGTATGGGGGTATGGTTTACATTAAAACCGGAGGATCATGTCAGAGTGTTTGTTTATATTGAGCAGTTGTAGTTGGTAAAATACACTCCCTGGAGGAGCACCTTCTATGATGCTGCATTTCTCGCCTTATGCCCTTCCCCCATTTGTTATCTCTCATCTCGATTTTATATTTTATTGGTCAAATTTGATTTCATATTAATCAGACTTGGTATTCACTGTGTGCTATTAATTTGTTTGTTCGAATATTGTAAGACAGAATTAATGGTGTAATTTCATTTCTGATGTCAGAGTTTGACATTGAATGTGCAGGTGTGAATACCAGTAAGTTGTGAAAATAAATCAATAACTTGTGATTTTATAGCAAACAGAGCAGTTCACCCCAATCAATGGCATTGTCTCATTTGGAAGTGATGAGTTGAGCCTGACCAACAAACCATTTCATGCAGTCACCCAATTTAATTAAAATTTTCTTTAACTTAATTGAAGATAATAACTCTGGCATGCTAAAATTTATACAATTTGTTTATAAGATTTATTTATATGTCCATTGCTCTGCCACATTGGGGAGACTGGATGCCAACTAGCAGAATATTTCAGGGAACAGCTGTAGGACTCCAAAAGTAAACGACGACACCGCCCTGTGGCTGAATACTTTAACTCCCCCTCCCAATCCGTCAAGGGCATGGAAGTCCTGGGCCGCATCCCCCTCCAAGCTCTAGCGACCTGACGCTTGTAGGAAGAACACTTCATCTTCCTCCTTGGGACCGACCAACTACATGGGATCAATGTCGATTTCACCAGCTTCCATATTTCCCCTCACCCTCACTTCCACACCACGCGCCTTGTCCCAGATCCAACCTTCCAACTCGGCATTGGCCTCTTGAGCTGTCCTACCTTTTCATCTTGCTTCCCACCTATTCTCTCCACCCTCCTGTCTTACCTCTCATGATCTCTCCCCACCTCCATCGACCTATTTCATTCACAGCTACCTCCCCTCCACCCCCATCTCCTTCCCAATTATCTCTCAGCCCCCTTGGACCAACCTTCATTCCTGATGAAGAACTGATGCTCTAAACCAAGACTGTGGTAAAGGAACATCCTTCATAAGAAAGAGCTCCAAATTCAGGTTTATTCCCCGTTTGTTTCCCCGTTCTTCTAGAAATAAGAAATGTCTTTTTCTCCCACTAGAAAGTGGTCTTGTACTTTGCGGTGTCTGAAGTGTTATACTACTCCAATTCTTTCCCACCTTTTAAGAATCCTTTCAACCTGTTTTTCGGACAATGGTGGTGGTGACCAAAAGCAATCATTTCACTCCTCTTCAATGCCCCATTTCTCCTCCCATGCACCACTTTGACATGTTGTCTGAGTGTACTTGGTTTTCAAAAAGTAATTTGGCCATTGAAGTGAACAGGGTTAATTTTTATCGATCACGAGCTTTGTTTGCACTAACTGTAATTATCCACCAATTTGCTGTTTTTGTTCCGCCAAAGCTGGAAACAATGATCTGTATTTATGATGCACTCAGGTGGGAAAAATCAACCCAAGAATCGTCATATTATTATAGTTGACTGAAGCTATAACAGGAGGCATTGTGTGGCAGTTTAAGACTAAAAATGTGGCTGGAAAGAATGTAGATTGGTGAGGAAAGTGAAAAAGTAGAATCTCTGGCCACAATCTATCAGTCTGAGTTGATAAAGTGGTGGGTCTTCAAAAACACCTTCCAAGCCATCACCTCAACCACCCAAGAGCAGGTAAGTGTGAACACAGCATTCCAGCTGAAATATATCGCAATGCTTCTTTGTTATTGATCAAAATCCCGGAATTCGCTCCTGAACATTATTGCAGACTACATCATAATTGTGAAGCAATTTAAGAGGCAGCTCAGCACCACTTTTTCAAGGACAGTTTGGGAATGGTTGTTGGCAGAGCCAATGATATTCACATCTCATGAAATAATAAGCAAAGAGGCATGGACAGAGGATTGGCTTACCAATGATACAATTGGGATAAGGGGCATGTTCAGGATAACAAATTGTAACTCGTAATGTGCCACAGGGATCAGTGCTGGGGTCAAAATTATTTACAAAATGTATATGAATTCCTTGGATAAGTCAAGTGAATGCACTATTGCCAAGACTGCAGAAGAGGCGGTTGATGGGAAGGCAGGTGGTACGAATGACATGAAATATCTGGAGAGGGATATAGACAGGTTAAGCAAATGAGTAAACCCTTGGCAGATGGAATAGAATGTGGGGAAATGAGGTTGTGCACTTTGGCAGGAGGAAAAGTGTTGAATGTTAAATGGAGAAAGATGTTGAATAGAGGGATTTGGAAGCCCATTTCCATGCATCTCTTCAGCCAAATTCAGTGAGTAATATGGAAGGCAAATGGGAGGTTGCCCTTTAAATAGAATGTAAAGTAGGGAGGTTATAGTGAACCTATGTCAGGCACCAGTCAAGCCACAACTGAACACTGGGAGGGTCCTTTTCCTAAGGAAAGATATACTGGTTTTGGAGGCAGTCCAGAGAAGGTTGACCAGGATGAAAAGAATATCATATGAAGAGAAGTGAATAGGTTGGGCCCGTACTTATTCGAAGTTAGAAGATTTAGAGGTAACCTTATTTTCACATAAAAGATTCTAAAGATACTTGACGAGGTTGATGTGGAAAAGTTTACCTTTGTGGGTGAGTCTTGCACCAGAGGGAATAACCTGCAAATGAGGGATTGCATGTTGAAGACAGATAGCAATTGTTACTGAGGGCAGTAAATCTGTGGAACATGATACTACAGAGTGTGGTTGAGCTTGGGTCGTTAAGTACATTCAAGGCTGTCAGATTTTTGTTAACCAGTGAGGGAATTGAGGATTATAGGGAAATGGCAGGGAAGTGGAGTTGATGTTTACCAGAGCAAACGTGATCTGAATAAATGGTAGAATTGATTCAATGGGCTGAATTGAATAGTAAGTAATAAAGGGGAAAAGGATACATCTGGCAACTACAGGCCAGTCAGTGTTGGAAAGTTATAGATTGTACGGAGTTGGTGGCATTTTGGCATTGTTACTGGATTTAACATCTGGCATTTCAAATTGATGCTGCTATATCCCCGATGCACTTTGAAATCAATTAATATATCTGGAATATAAAGCTTGTCGCTGCTTTGGTGATCTTAGCAATTGATATAACGACCTATCTTGTGAAGGAAGGAAATCTTTAGTCCTTACCCAGTTAGGCGATTGTGTCACTCTTGATCCACAGTAATATGGTTAACTCGTAATTGCCCTCTGAAATGGCACTTGGTTTTTCTGGGAGATAAAGTGCCACATCCCATGAATGAATAAAGGAAAATATTCAGCAGAAAATTGTCACTGAAGTGAAGATTGTGATCTAGTGATAATAGTTGAGTAACCCAGAGATCTAGGTCTTCTGAGAACAAAAATTCAAATCCCACCATGGCAGCCAGTGGAATTTATGTTCACCTAATATAAACATCTGGAAGTGAGAGTTTGTCTCAGTACTGGCCGCTAGGAAACCATTATTGATTAAAAGAATGAACTGCAGATGTTGGAGATCGGAAACAAAAGGCACAATTACTGGGGCATCGCAGCAGGTCTGGCAGCATCTGTGGAGAGAAAACAGTTAGTGTTATGAATCCAGTCACTTTTGAAGGGCCACTGGACACAAAACAGTAACATTAATCTCTTCATAGATGCTGCCAGAACTGTTCTGTGTCTCCAACCATTATTGATGATTGCTGCGAAATTATTCCTTGATGGAGGGAACTCTACCATTCATCAACCCTGTGCGTGCACAGGGACCATGTGATTCCAGACTTATTACAGTGTGGGGTTGACTCTCAGCTGCCTTCTTGCATGTAGTCAATTACTCGGTCCAAGGGACATGAGGACGGTGAGAAAATGTTGCACATGCTTGCAACAATCACATGCCACAATTTATTTTACAATAAAAGCATCAGTTCATGAAAGACAGCCAAGACAAATTGCTATGGGGATGTCATGCCCAACTGATTTGATTTCCTTGTAGTAATACGATAATTGTAAGTATTTTTTAAAATCGTCTTCAGAGGTCACACCACTGTAGGAATACTGCATGCAATTCTGACTGTCTGCTAAGCGAAGGATGTTGTGAAATTTGAAAGGGTTTAGAAATGGTTTACAAGGACGCTGCCAGGGTTGGAGAGTTTGAGCGCGAGGAAAAGACTGAACAGACAGGGGCTATTTTCTCTGGAGGTTTGCAGGCTGAGGGATGACTTTATAAAAGTTCATAAAATTATGAGGGGCATGGATAGGGTAAATAGGAAAGATATTTTCCCTGGGGTGGGGTGGGGGGCGTCAAAAACTAGAGTGCATAGATTTAAGGTTAATAGCAAATGGAGTTTAATATAGATAACCGTGAGGTCTCACAGTTTGGATAGTCAAATCAAGGTTGGAGTTTCATGGTGAATGGTTGGACCTGTAGTGGAACAGAGGGAACTTGGAGTAGGTTCACCGTTCGCGGAAAGTGGAATCATAGTTAAAAGTATTTCGGCACACTGATCTTCATCAGTTAGAGCGTTGAGTATAGAAATTGGGAATTTATCTTGCAGTTATACAGAATGTTGGTGAGGCTGCACTTGGAGTATGAAATAAATTCAGTGCTATATTGAAGGCAGGAAAGAATAACAAACATATACTGTTTGGAGAGCCATAATTTATGTATCTAAATACGATAGTGAATTAGAGTCGAGATAAGCACCAAATAATAATGTTCTTCTGACAAGCACCGAATTTGTTTCATTTGCAGTATTTCGAACCAAGAGATCTAGGGGTGCATGTTCATAGTTCCAAGAAAGTCGAGTTACAGGTTGATAGGGTGGTGAAGAAGCCTTACAGCCTGCTTCTATTCATCAGTCCAAGTATTGAGCACAGGCGTTGGGACAGCTTGTTGCAGCTGTCATACATGCCATACAACACAAGGTGTGACCCTGCCCTTCTCTGACTGACCATCCCTTTGAATATCAGGGGGAAGACACCCCTTTAATTGTGATGTTCAGGAAAGATGCCTTACTTCAACAAAAATGTGCAGTACTCACAGATGTTTGGACAGAGGAAGGAAGTTGCAGTCTGAGGTGAAGCTCAATCTTCATTCAGAAAGAGAGGAACGGCAGTAGCTTCAGAAGCTCATGGTCCAACTTGCACATTCAGGCAATAGAGGGGTTCTGATTGACAAGAGGATCCGGCAAATTCTCGTCCTTCAGGGCTCCCCATTGGTCAATCCCAAGTCACGGCACTGCCTGCACTGGGTGACGCGAGCGATGGGAGACAGTCAGCCTCGAAATGCAGGAATGTCACTGCCAACCACCACGAATCCAAACACACACACACACACACACACACACACACACACACACACACACACACACACACACACACACACACACACACACACACACACACACACACACACACACACACCATTGTGGGCATCACAATGTAAACGTTATCCAATGAGTTTCAGAGGGAAACTGTCTGTTCTGGGCAAAATCTGGGAGCAAAGCAATGTTTCCCCCTTTCCATTCCTCATCCTGGAGGGCGAGAGATGGGAGGAAGCACTGTTCACTTGCAGCAACTGGAGGCAGAGAGTATGAATCCAAACAGGAAGCAGACACTGCAAAGGTCGGTTTCAGTCGGCTTCTTGTGGAATATTGTGTGCAATTCTGGTCTCCCTCCAATAGGAAGACTGTTGTGAAACTTGAAAGGATTCAGAAAAGATTCATAAGGATGTTGCCAGGGTAAGATGGTTTGAACCACAGGGAGAGGCTGAATAGGATGTGTCTGTTTTCCCTGGAGCGTCGCAGGCTGAGTGTTTTTTTTAAGAAGAGGTTTATAAAAACTTGAGGGGCGTGGATGGAGTGAATAGACAAGATCTTTTCCCTGGGATAGGGGGAGTGTAGAACTACAGGGCATAGGTTGTGGGCGAGAGGGGAAAAATTTAAAAGGGACCTTGCAGTCAACCTTTACATGCAGAGGGTTGTGCATGCATGGAATGAGCTGCCAGAGGAAGTGGTGGAGGCTGGTGGAGGCATCTGGATGGGTATATGAATAAAAAAGGATTTAGAGGGATATGGGCCAAGTGCTGGCAAATGGGACAAGATTAATTTTGGATATCCGGTCGGCTTGGACAATTTAGATTGAAGGGTCTGTTTCTGTGCTTTACGTCTCTTACTCTATGAATGGTGAAAAGTATTGGCATTCGTCGAAACATTTATGCAACAGAAAATTATAAGCGGGTAAAGATAAGCCTCATGTCATTGATCCATGAATCCAGGTGTAGTATGGATGTATTTCCAGTAATAGAGTCAGTATGACATGGACGGAGTCCAAAACGACTCTTTTACAAAAGTCCACACGTAAATCCGAGTCTTCTGGGAATCTAAGACAACCGTGTGTTAATATAAGATAGATAAGTCTGGGGTATATGGTAAATATTCTATGGAATGGTTGTGGCTCTAAAAGCCTGGTTTGCAGTTGTTTCTGGGCTCGTAATATTCTACTGCAGCATATTGTATATCTTCAGTAAGAACGTCAATACCGCATAATAGATGTCCATTCAGCAACTTGAGTCCATGTGAACTCTTCATGGAGCATGAAATCCACCACATTACCCTGCTGTATACATTTACATATAGATCAGCACAAAGATCTTGGGTATTAAGAGAGGAGAGAATATTCAGGATGTAGGTTTGCTCGCTGAGCTGTAGGTTTGATATCCAAAAAAAATAATGTTCCACAGAAACTAGAATTATTTGTTCTGATTATCTATTGTGGACTGACAGCGATGACCTTTGCAATCTCTTTTCACAGGAATATTATAAGAGAAGAATTTGGAGGTAGAAATTTCAGACCAAACATCACATCAATGTCTGACAGTCACTTGACTCACCAGGACTTGGATATTGATGGCCTTGACAACAAAGAGGAGACGGTCTGTCTGCATAGTAAGATTGTAAACGTCAGTGTGACTGGAAACTCAGAGTCTCACATACCCACACACCAGAGTAGTGACTGGAACATGCTTTACAGACTGAATGAGAGTGTTCCAATTATCAGAGGGTTCACCAGTAACATCATACACATGCTGTAAGTGTGAGCGAGTTTTCAACTGATCGTTGAACCTGGAGAAAGACGAGGACACCTGCACCATGGAGAAACCGTGGAAATGCAGGGAGTGTAAGGACGGTTTCCCTTCCCCGCCTGCACTGGACATTCATCAGCATTTACACACTGGGCAGCGGCTGTTCACCTGCACTCAGCGCGGGAAAGGCTTCACTCAGTCGCATCACTTCCCGGTCCACACCGGGGAGAAAACGTTCATCTGCCCCATATGCTGAAGCAGATTAAGAATATTGTTTTTAAAATCCTGGATGGAGCATATGAGGGGCATACCTGAAATAGATACATTTGTCTCTGTCCCATTGAGTCTCCAGCACAGGGCCAGGCCGGGAAACTCAATTGGTCTCTGTCAGTGTTTATTCTCCACCTGAGCCTTCACCCACCCCTCTTCATTGCCTCCCCTCTCCCCTCCATCAGCATAAAGATATTTTCCACTTGTCGAAAATTAATTTTACACTACTTGACTTTTACGAAAGACCTACATTAATAACTGTTTTCACAAACCAAAAGAAATCCCAAGAGGATTTTCGCTTTTACAAAGAAAGGTATAATCTAAATTAAATCATGGTAATTGCTTCTTCGCTTTACTCCATGTCAGCTTACGAAAGGTTTCATAGGAATGCTCTCCTTTCAGATAGTGGGGGAAACCTGTAGTGGGGCGGCACGATGGCTCAGTGGTTAGCACTGCTGCCTCACAGCCCCAGGGAGCCAGTTTAGATTTCTGTGGTGTTTGCACATTCTCCCCGTGTTTGCGTGGGTTTCCTCCCACATTCCAAAGATGTGCAGGTCAGGTGAATTGGTCATGCTAATTGCCCATAGTATTGGGTGCATTATTCAGGGGTAAATATGGAATGGATTTTGCTGGGTTACTCTTCCGAGGGTTGGTGTAGACTTGTTGGACCGAAGAGCTTGTTTCCATACTGTAGCGAATCTAATACGCTGAACCTGCTGTTTATTGCCCATGTGTGGTTTCTGTCCCTCTTTTCACCTCCCGTTCATGTGTCGATCAAGATACACCTTAAACGTTGTTAAGGTGCCTGTTTCCACTACCTCCACTGACAGTGCGTTCCAGGAACCCCCACCACCCCTCTGTGTGAATCCCCACCACCATCATCTCTCCCCAGCCAATCCCCTCTCGTCTTGAAGCAGTGCCCTCTTTTAGTTGACCTTTCCACCCTGGAGGGAAAAAAAGCCTCTGTCTATCATAGAATCTCTCCAGGGTGGAAACAGACGATTCAGCCCAACAAGTCAACAGCGACCCTCCAAAGATTAACCCACAGGGACTCATTCCCCTACCCCTTTTACTCTATATTTACCCCTGACTAATGCACCTGACATACACATCCCTGAACACTGGGATAATTTACACACAAACAATCCAACTTAACCTGCCTGTCACTGGACACTATGGGTAATTTAGTATGCTTAATCCACTCTAACCGACACATATTTGGAATGTCGGAGGTAGCCCATGCAGACATGAGAGGTGAGGTGCAGTGAGAATGTGCAAACTGCACACAGACAGTCACCTGAGACTGAAATCGAACTCGGGTCTCTGTCACTGTGAGGCATCAATGAAAACCACTGAGCTACTCTGCCACCCCTGTCCAGCCAATCTGTGTGTCTCATCGTGTTGTCGAGGTCTCCCCTCAGCCTCTGTCTTTCTAGAGAAAACAATCTCGGTTTATGCCACTTCTCCTCATAACGAGAGCCCTTCAGACCAGGCAATGTCCTGGTGAACCTTGTCTGTACCCTCTGCCAGAACACCCACATCCTTTCGGTAGTGTGGCGACCAGAACTGCACGTCGTATTCCGAATGTGGCCAGAATAAATAGCTGTAACATGACTCGCCAACTCTTACACTCAAGGAAGCGTGCTGTGTTTCTTCTTGACCACTGCACCCACCTGCATTACTACTTCCACGGATCTATATGCCCAAATCCTTCAGTATGTCAGTGCTGCTATGAGTTCTGCCATTTATCATACAATTATTGTATTTCCTTCGTCTCTATCCAGCTTCACCTTAATGGTTTTTCTCTCTTCATCTCCCCCCACACCCTCCCCCCAAACTTCCACACATCAGCATATCATAAGACCATAGGATGTTCTTTGTATGTTAGATCTTTCATTCCTGGACCATTCTCAAGAACCTCCTCTGAACATGTTCCAGGGCTATCCTTCCTGAGATATTTACGCCAAAACTGCATACAGTACTCCAATTGTGGCCTGACCGGAGCCCTACACAGTCTCAGAAGTACATCCCTGCTTTTATGTTCAAGTCTGATCAAAATAAATGCCGTTGTTGCATTTGCCTCCCCAACTAGTGACTCAACCTTCAAGTTTACCTTGAGAGAATCCTGGAGTAGAACTCCATAGTCCCTTTGCACATCAGATTTCTGAATTTTCTTCCCATAATCTTTCTGTTCCTGAGTAGCAGCAGAGATTTCCAGACACCTCGATTGTTTTCAGGGATACCAAGGGATCTTGGGAATTGCCAGTATCTCAGGAGGAGGCAGAGGGGAATGTGGTATGGTCCTGTAAACTCCAGAACTTTCCAAACTGCCTGAGTCAGCAATAACTCTTTCTGGACCAAGAAACAAAAGGGCCACTGAGAAACTGCTACATAATAAGACCTCAGAATCAGAAATTAAGCAATTCAGCCCATTGAGTCTGCCCCACCATACAATCATTCTTAAGTATCAAGGGTTACGGGGAGTTTGGGTAAGAAACTTATCAACCATGATTGAATAGTGGAGCAGACTCAATGGGCTGAATGGCCTAATTTCTGCTAGTTAACCATCCCTGGGAAGAAGGATGCAAAACAACAAGTTGCTTCCTGGGACAGATGAGCTAAGTGTTTAATAATCTTATGACAAAAGGACAATTAAGTCTGTCTGTGGAAGGAAGGCCCTGACGTAAAAGTTTTTTTTTGCAGGACAGGCTGTATCAAACAAACCACTAAACCTCGAGGATAAGAAGGTAAGCTACAGACCTGAGATCTCCAGATGTGTGGGGAGGTGGTATTAGAATCTGAAGAATCGTCACACCACAGATTTGAAAGTGAGGAATCTCCACCAGAATTTAACTCCAGAAAGATGCAGCAGTACTTGAAAGAACAACACTGCAGTGAATCCCTGGATACTTCCAGAGTCAGATACTGTCGTTGGAAACTCAGTTAAATTCTGCCATCGATTGGGTGATAGCCAAGTTGGGGGTGAGGTTGAACGTGGTTACTTGAGAGGTTTTATTTTTGGTTGCTACATACAATAAAGTGTAAATCATTCTTTCAGCAGTTGATTCTATGTGCAGTTTCTGAGTCAGGAGCCAAATTAAGGCAATTCACCCACAACCAGCAAGAGGCTGGGATTAATATTAACTCCATTGCATTCAGCAGGACATCACATCAATACTGTTATAAAGCAAAGGCTGACACCACCACCGCAGATCTCAAACCGAAACACCCAGAGGAGCGCATCGCCCTATAAACTGTAAAATTAGCATGAAAAGTGGTGTAACCTGCTCTAGCGATAACACTAAATCCCCAATACTTTCAAATCAACAATCAGCAATTTATTTATCTAACGCTCACGGTGAACAAATGAACAAAACTATTAACAAACTGGATACAGGCCAGGAGCAGATGGGTGGCACTAGTTTAGTTGGGGATCATGGACTGGCTGGTTTGAAGGGTCTGTTCCAGGCTGCATGACTCCATAGCAGTGAATGAATGGGAATCCATCCCAAAGATGATAAAGGTTTCAAGCACCACCTGAGGCAAATATGTCGACTCAATCCAGATAACTGAGGGCAATGGGGCACTGTGAGGCTCAGTAGATCAGACAGTCCGCCAGCAAGTTCTCTCCGGGAGACTTGTCTCAAGAAAGGAAGTGGTTTCCTGTCCCATCAGCCAGATTATTCATTTTGGATGAAGTCCTATATTTCTAACACAACAGGTAGACAGGGCAATGAAGAAGGCTTTAAGCACACTGGCCTTCATCAGTCAGGGCATTGAGTATAGAAGTTGGCAAGTTATGTTGCAGCTAATCAGGACATTGATGAGGCTGCATTTGGAGTATTGTCATCAATTTTGATCACCTTGCTATAACAAAAATGTTATTAAACTTGGAAGAGTGCTGAAGACATATAAAAGGATGCTGCCAGGACTCAAGAGTCTAACTAAAAGGGAGGGGTTGGACAAGCTAAGACGTTTTTATTTAGAGCAGAAGAGACTGACGCGGGTGGGGGCCTTATCGAAGTGAAGAGATCATGAGAGACATGGAGAGGGTGAATGCACTCAATCTTCCCGGGGTTGGGGAACTGAGGGCTAGAGGGCTTCGGTTTAAGGTGAGAGGAGAAAGAATAAAAGGGAATGTGAGGGGCAACGTTTTCTTTACGCAGACGGTGATACACATATGGAATGAGCTGCCAGTGGAAGTGGTTGAGGTGGTACATTAACAACATTGAAAGGGCATTTGGACAAATACATGGATAGGAAAAGTATGGAAGGAAATGGGCCCGATGCAGGGAAATGGGCTTAGTGTTGATGGACATTTCAGCAGGTCTGAGGAATTGCTGAAGGCCTACCCGCATTCGTGGCAACTGAAGAGCATCTCCCCTGCATGGATTCGCTGGTGGGTCTGGAGGTTGTCCACCCAGGTGAAGCCTTTCCCACACACGGAGCAGTAAAACGTCCTCTCACCAGTGTGTATATGCTGGTGGGCGATCAGGAACAGGAGCAATTAAAGCCCTTCGCCCGCTAGGTGCAGGAGAATGGCCTCTCCCCAGTGTGATTGCACTGATGAGCCTCCAGGACAGATGGGACGCGGAAACCCTTCCCGCAGTGACCACACTTCCATGGTTTCTCAACGGGGCGGGTTTACTCGGGTTTCTCCATGGCGGAAGCTTCAGCTGCACACAAACAGCCCCTCCCCGCTGTGAATTCCTCTTTCCAGGCTGTATCACTGTTTCCGGCTCCACACTCAGTGCTCTGCAACAGTCGGGTCTCTCAACCAGTCCCACTGATGCTGAAACCTGCACTCCAACAGGAACCAAAAAGAAAGCTTTGATCCTTCCACAGAATCATAGTTGAAAATTGTGTGGTCCTGATGGATTGAGTGACTGTCAGACATTGACGTGTAGGTGACGATGCTGGAAAGTCAGAGTCAAAACGTGCGTCGCTGGAAAAGTGCAGTGCGTCAAGCAGCACCCGAGAAGCAGGGGAATCAACGTTTTAGACATAAGCCCTTCATCTGTTGATTTTGAACCTTCCGTCTTCAGATCTTCAGATCGTCTGTAAAACGAGATGACAACAGTCATCACTGCCAGTCCGGTTAAGAATGAGACATCAAGGCATTGACACCGACACCAGAGAGAAACTGAACATATAGATGTGGCAATGTTAGTGGCAAGCCAGAGTGATAGAGATATGTAGCACAGAAACAGATCCTTCGGTCTAAGTCGTCCGTGCCAATGAGATAACCTAACCTAATCTCGGCCAATTTGCTAGCATTTGGCCCATATCCTCTAAACCCTTCCTAATCGTATACCCATCCAGATGTCTTTTAATGGTCATAATTGTACCAGCACCCATTACTTCCTCTGGCAGTTCTTTCCTTAAACACACCACTTTCTGCATGAAAGACTTGTCCCTAAGGTCCCTATTTTAAGTTCTTTTGCTTGAGATTCTTACACACTTGATGCCACTGCAATACGCCAAGTTCTGTGAACAACGAAACTTTTTTAAGCAAGTTCAGTACAAGCTATGGAGAAACTCTTAACACTTTTCACAATGCTTGCACACCACAGTACCAAAGAAAAACCAAACCCCTTAAACATACAGTAAAACTGACACAGAGGCTTACAGTTGATGTTAGAAGGGCAGCAGGAGAGAGTGCTTAGCAGCCTTTCTCCACACAGTCCTGTGCTTAACTCACCCAAACAAGACTTCAGCTTTCAGGACTGACTACTCCCTTTCGTTATACAGGTCACTTCTAAAACATAAAAGCTTTGGCCTCAAGTCTCATCCATTCACATAGAATCAAAAATGCCTCCCAATACCATTTTTCATCTTGTACTAAACCAGTCGCTTCAGAGCCCGGGTCTTATTAATCCCATTCTGAAAAAAAAACCAAGGACACAGCATCTTTGAGAAGGACTAGCTTTTAGAAAAATGACCAGCATTGTGGCAGAGGGATATAGGCCAAACACTGGCAGGTGGGATTAGATTAGAACATAACGTGGAGTAGTTGGGCTGAAGGGACTGTTTCTGTGCTGTTTGACTCAGTAAGAGAGAGAAGCAACAGCAGAAGCAGCAGCTTCATCAACTCATGGTCGCCCTTCCGCAGTCAGACAATGGCGGGGGGTGTCTCTGATTGGGAGGAGGACCACGCTCCTTCCGGTCCTCCAGGACTTCCTATTGGCCCATCAAAGGAAGATCACGTGCAGTTTCCGCAGACAGCAAGGAGCATGCGCAGGTTTTGCTGACACCAGCGAACATGCGCAGGATTTGTTGTCACCGAGGAGCATGCGCAAGATGCTGTGTGAAGTTGCTGGTGTTACCGACAGGTTTTGTGCCCAAAATGACAATCGGAGACAAGAAAGGCTTGAGCGACTATTTTTATTTACCATGCGGTTCGACATTTTATTCAATTTGAATTTTATTTGACTACTCATCTTTTCCCCAGGTTAGGGGACTCCCAAACTGGAGGGTATGGGTTGAGGATGAGAATGGTCTCCTCCTGTTCATCGTCGGTTTCCTATGAACTGGATCACAAAACCACTTCTCTGAGATGCTAGTGAGCTGATAAAGTTGAAATGCATTCCTTATAGTTTCGTGCCTTCCCTGCAGTAGGTCGCCACGCCGGTTCGGACGTGAATGACAAGACGATCCGAATGTCAGAAACCGCATCCCGGGGACAGAATGACAAGCAGATGTTCTGGAAACTCTTTGCTGCTTGCAATTCTTGGAGCACAGTGGAATGTATTTCACACTGAGCAAGTTTCAGCTGGCTCAGACTCTCCAGTGTACATTGCTCTCTTTCCCACCAGCTCAGGGAGAGAACAATAGGAGGGATAAAGGAGTGAATAACGATCCGTGTGGGAGGATGAATAACTGTTAATGGAGACCGTTCGTGGCTAACAATAAATAGTGTGTCGTAGCAGACTATGTGATAACAAGGGCTCGTAGGTGTGTGGTAGGGGTCAAGGAAATGGGGGATTTCAGGCGCTAAAGTCGTGCAACTCGATCTTGAAGACCGGAGGGCTGTAGGGTTTTGAAGTGGAATATGAGGCGTTGTTCTTCCATCTGGAGCTGAGCTTTGCTGGAGCACTGCTGCAAGCCTGAGACTGAGATGCTGGCCAGGGAACAGGGTGGCGTGTTAAAGTGGCAAGAAAGCAGAAGCTCAGGGCCTTTTTTGCGGGCAGAACCGAGATGTTCTGCGAAGCAATCATCCAGTTTATACTTCATGCTCCGTTGGGGACACGACACTGTGAGCAGCAAATGCAGGAGACTAGGTTGCGGCAAATGTGCAGGTGAAGTGCTGCTTCACCTGGAAGATATGTTCGAGCCTGGAAGGATAGTCAGGAGGGAGCGGGTAAATTGTGCTTCTGAGTGAAATCACGGTTCGTAAAAACAAAATGTGGCAATTTAGACAGAGTTAATATTTGCTTGTCGGCGATATGTCTGCCGGTGCGTGGTGGGAGCATAACCAGGAAGGGAAACCATCTTTCCTATTCACTCAATGTCGTCTTTTGCAGCTTTCCCGTATAACGGCGCACTGTTGTGCACCTCGCCTTCTCATCTGCTTCCCAAAAAACTTCGACGTAAATATTTCACATTGATACACAGGCCCAGTATGCACAGTTGAGATGACACACTCGTGGAGGTCTGCGGGGTCTTCTCCTGTTCTCTGTACCCTATGTTGAGGAGGGCAATGCTTGTCACTGGTCACTCCGGTGTCAGAGAAAAGTTTAGAAAGAAAACGGTTTAATTTTCTGCCAGTAGAGAGGGCCCGGTTCCTGGGGACTGGCAAACGGCAGCAGAGAGACAGAATGAGAAGCAGCTGTTCATAGAGTCAGAGAGATGTACAGCATGGAAACACACCCTTCGGTCCAACCCGTCCATGCCGATCAGATATCCCACCCCAATCTAGTCCCACCTGCCAGCACCCGGCCCATATCCCTCCAAACACTTCCTATTCATATATCCATTCAAACGCCTGTTAAATGTTGCAATTGTACCAGCCTCCGCTACTTTCTCTGGCAGCTCATTCCATGCACGAACCACCCTCTGCGTGAAAAAGTTGCCTCTTAGGTCTCTTTTATATCTTTCCCCTCTCACCCTAAATCTATGCCCTCTAGTTCTTGACTCCTCGACCACAGGGAAAAGACTTTGCCTATTTATCCTATCCATGCCCCTCATAATTTTGTAAACCTCCATAAAGTCACCCTTCAGCCTCCGACGTTCCAGAGAAAACAGCCCCAGCCAGTTCAATGTCAACTATACTTCACTCTGAGCAAGACTCAGCTGGTTCAAGAGGTAGAGTGGGGGCGCAGTCGCCACTGCTGCGTGGCTCGTTGGTGTAGGGGTATGATTTTCGCTTTAGGTCTTCGTCAATGCAGACGTGCGAGAGATCCCGCATTGAAATCCCGGACGAGCCCGCGTTTCATGACTTGTGCAAACGTTCCTGTTTAATTTTCTCAAAAAGCACCTTCGTTAAACGAGGTTGGGCTCTCTGGCGTACCATTGGGACAGAAACCAGCGAAGTGAAATGATTGGCGATATCGTTGAATGGGTTGACGTAAGTGGTGCGGTGTTTGAGGGCTGTCAGCGATATGGGTCGATTGGAAATTTGGGATAGTTCTCTTCGGAGAACAGAAGTTTGAAATCTGGCCCGATTGAAGCTTTCCAAGTCATGCGAAGTCGAGACAGAGAAAGTAATGTCGTCAAAATGCTCCCACGCCTGAAAGGGTCGGCAACGATTCGGCAGAGTTTTAAAGTCATGAGGAAAAGAACCAGACGAAAGGCTGAAGGGAGCTGTGGAAAAGTGTGTGGAGCAGAGTGGCGCAGCGGGAGCGTGCTGGGCCCATAAAGTGGAGGTCGATGGATCGAAACCACCCTCTGCTATTGTTCAATGTCTCCATGAGCAACTTTCCTTTGTGATGGCACTCTGTTCCGCATCTTGCCTTTCAAACTTCTTCCTGACTGTCTGAATGCCCGGGTCATACCGAAACTCACACCGTTCAAGTCAGTTGCTTTTCGAAGTCTGAGTGGTTTTCTCCTGTTCTTCGACGGTTTCCTATGAACTGAATCGCAAACCCACTTCTCTGAGATGCCAATGAGCTGAGACGCATAACTTGTGATTTCGTGCCTTGCCTGCTGTAATTCGCCTCGCCGGTTCGGACGTGAATGACAAGACAATCCGCATGTCAGTAACTGTGTCACCACTCAGACACAGTCCCTTCGTATTCGGACAGACATCACTGATTGTGAATCACCTCAGAGAGAGACAAGTGGCGGAGAGTCGCCGTGGACACGATGGGCTGGACCGCCTCTGTCGGCGGTAGAACGATGGTACGTGTTTATGCCGTCCCGCTGCCTGTCTATGAGACAGAGAGGCTGAGGGAGCGACAATGGTTCATTTAACCGTCCCTTCCATGTTGGACTGCCTGCAGTCCCGCAGCTCAGGGCCGTGGGGATGACTCTCAGTGAGTGAAGGTTTCACTCGGATTCTCTTCATCTGGGACACTTGGGCTCAGATGTTAACTGCTGCGCGGTCGCAGCGATGAAAGCGATGCCCACTTTGCGAAAGATTTTCTGTAAGATTGCTGCGTGAAGACGAATTCTGAACACCAAGCAGGCTGCACAACAATGTACTCATATGAATCTACATGAGGGAAGAGTCCTCGGTGTCCATTTCTCTCTGCCCCGCCAGCACAGCATCTTTCTATCTCTATGATAACAGACATTTGGAGGAAATTCACAATCAAAATTACTCACTTCCCACGCATTAGATTACTTACAGTGTGGAAACAGGCCCTTTGGCCCAACAAGTCCACACCGACCCGACGAAGCGCAACTCACCCATACCCCTACATTTACCCCTTACCTAACACTACGGGGAATTTAGCATGGCCAATTCACCTGACCCTGCACATCTTTGGACTGTGGGAGGAAACCGGAGCACCCGGAGGAAACCCGCGCAGATACGGGGAGAACCTGCAAACTCCACACAGTCAGTCGCCTGAGGCGGGAATTTAACCCGGGTCTCTAGCGCTGTGAGGCAGCAGTGCTAACAACTGTGCGACCGTGCCGCCCACAAAGTGTAAGTGATACCTCTCACCCCAAGGGATTGGGAGTTAAAAAGCAAAAGAGCGAATGGACTCTTCCCTCCCTCCAGAAAAGCGTATAAGTAGAAACAAATTGGTTTAATTATCCGCCAGTGGAGATAGACCAGTTCCTCGGGATGAGACAAACATCAGCGCCCCGGGGACAGAATGACAAGCAGATGTTCTGGAAACACTTTGCTGCTTGCAATTCTTGGAGAAATGTGGAATGTATTTCACACTGTGCAAGTTTCAGCTGGCTCAGAGTCTCTAGTGTACATTGCTCTCTGAGCTTATATTTGCACATCGGCGACATGTCTGCACAACAGCACATGGCACTACAGCAGTGAAGATCTTTTGACGTCATTCTCGAACGTGCAAGTCACACGCCAGATGGAAAGCTGAATACTTCTCTGGAAAGCTACGGTGCAATGCAGGAGAATGGCACAACGGGTGCATGCTGGGATCATAACCCAGAAGCGAAACCATTTTCTCCGACTCACTTAATGTCTTTAGTAGCTTTCCCGTATAACGGCGCTCTGTTCTTTTCCTTGCCATGTCATTTGTTTCCCAAAACGTCCGGTACCTGAGCTCAATATATCACATCGAAACACAAGTCAAATTTACACAGTTGCGCTGGCACCCTTGTGGAGCTCTGAGTTGTCTTGTCCTGTTCTCTGTCGGTGTGTCCTGATCTCGCGTGAAACCTCTTCTCTCAGATGGCAATGAACCGGTGAAGTTGAAACACATGACTTGCTGTTTTAGTCCATTTCCCGCAGTAAAGAAACCAACGGTGTAAGGAAAGACTTCCTGCAGGATTGTTGTGTTAAGACAAATTCTGAACACCAAGCAGGCTGCACAAAAATGCACTCATATCAATTTACCTGAGGGAAGAGTCTCCGATGTCCATTTCTCTCTGTCCCGACAGCACAGCATCTTTCTATCTCTCCGTTAACAGGACCTTTGGAACAAGTTCAAAGTTGCCCATCTCCTCCGCATGACTGTAACTGAATTCTCCTGCCTCACGTAATAGTGTGAGAGAGCAGAAGAGTGAATGGGCTCTGCCTTCCACCCGCACAGCTTGCAAGTAGAAACGAAGTGGTTCAATTATACACCAGTGAAGAGAGCCCGGTCCCTGGGGACGGGACAAACAGCAGCGTCCTGGGAGCAGCGAGACAGATTGAGAAGCAGATGTTCTTGAAACTCTTTCCTATTTGCAATTCTGGGAGCAATGCACAATGTATTTCGTACTGAGCAGGTCTCAGCTGATTCCGGAGGTGGCTGCACCCATGGCTGGTGGCTCGTTAGTCTGGGACATGATTCGAGCTTTGTGTCTTCGAGCATATGCAGCCGTGTGAGAATTCCCGGGTTCCAATCCCAGGCGAACCATCATTCCTTAAATTGACCTGAGCAAAAATACCTGATGAATTTTCACAAAAAGCCGCTTCGTTCAATAAGATCGGACTGCCTGAATTAGGGACGGCGCAGAGCTGCCATTGCAGTGAACACGGCGAAGGGAAACACTTGTTCAAAGTGAAAACAAGTATTGCAGATATTTCGCCCGCGCAATCCGAGTCTGAATGAATCCTCCACCTGTATTACGCTCAATTCTGAGGGTGACACTTCAGGAAGCGGGGAAGTGAAGTGATTGCAGACGGCGCTGAACAGGTTAACGTGAATGGTACCGTCCTGAGGAATGTCAGCACTGAAGGGAGATTGGAAAGTTTGGGGCAGCTCTCTTTGGAGAACAGAGGGCTTAAAGCTGGCCTGATTGAAGTTTGCCACGTCATGAGGGTTTTAGACAGAGGAAATAATGCAGTGAAAATGTTCCTAAGCCTGAAAGGATCGAGAATGATTTGGCAGAGATTTAAAGTCATCAGGAAAATAATTAAAAGTGACATTAGGAAGACCGTTTTCGCACAGGGAGTGGGGTCAGTAAGTCGCTGTCTGACAGTGACAAAGAGGCAGATTCAATGGACACAAAAGGGAATTCGGTGGGCATGCTCAATGTAACAATGTGCAGATTTACAGGGAGAAGGTGATTCTCAGTGAAATCGGAGTTGGACCAACAGAACTTAGGAAATTTGACAACCGGTATATTCTGCCCACCAGGATACTCCATCACAGCAATAAAGGTGTGTTGACATCATTCTCGAAGGTACATGACACAATGCAGATTCAAATCCGATTATTCCTTTGAATCACGGAGTAATTTGTTTACAGTTATTCAGTTGAGGTGAGCGGAGTTGCGCATCCAGTTGATAGGTCGAAGCCGTTTTCTCTTGTGTGATAGTCCCACCAGCACTCCAATTTGCTGTGCTTCCAGTCAGTAGATGCAGCTCACTATCCCATACTGATACACGGGCCACGATGACCCAGCTGTGGTGACAAGCCTGTGAAGGGCTGAGTGCTCTTCTCCTGTTCTGTCTGGCTGCTATGGTCCGAATCATCAAACCTCTCTTCTCCGAGATAGGAATAAACTGGTGAAGGTGAAACACATCAGTTGCGGTGTGTCCCATGCGCAGGAGGCCCTGCAGAAATTCCCCACGCTGTTTCACACAGCAGCATCCTCTCGGTGAATTACGCTTGGCAAAAAAATCGATTGAACCAAAGTCAGTGTCCGCCACTGGATTTTACTGACACCGTTTATAAAATTCAGGCTCACCGTTAATGTGGAGAGAGGCCGTCAGACGAGAGTTTCGTTTCTCCTGTTGAATAAAGATAATTTTAACTGTGTCCAGTGAGAGGAAAGGATTTGCTATTGGTGGGAAACATTTCTATCTGAACTCGCAATCACTCTCCTGACAGATTAGATTACTTACAGTGTGGAAACAGGCCCTTCGGCCCAACAAGTCCACCCCACCCCGCCCCGCCGAAGCGCAACCCACCCATACCCTACATTTACCCCTTACCTAACACTACGGGCAATTTAGCACGGTCAATTCACCTAACCTGCACATCTTTGGACTGTGGGAGGAAACCAGAGCACCCGGAGGAAACCCATGCAGACACGGGGAGAACGTGCAAACTCCACACAGTCAGTCGCCTGAGTCGGGAATTGAACCCGGGTCTCTGGCGCTGTGAGGCAGCAGTGCTAACCACTGTGCCACCGTGCCACCCACTAGATTGAAACATAAATCTGGGAGTCTCTGGATTATGTTGTAAAAATATCGGTATTACATTAATTCACATCGCGCTGTCACCAACTGAACGAAGCGGCTGCCCAGAGGGAGTCGGCTGTGTTTAAATCTTGTGATGAACTGGGGGAAGCTGAGCATTTACCCAAACAATGGGCACACCACCTCCCTGACACAGTGTTCACAAATCAAATTGACAGCAAAGCTTCACGTGTGATCGAAAGTTTCCGCAAAGAAGATTTGGCTCAACAGATATCCGGAGTGAACGTCCTCCTTTCTTGATTTGAAATGTAAGAAGTTAACGTCAGTGAGCCTGACGGGATTCGAACACGCAACCTTCTGCTCTGGAGTTAGACGCGCTACCGTTGCACCACAAGCGCACGGATCACCCACGACATCTATTCATGCTTAAGGGAAGTGATCGCACTACAATGATTTTACGTTATGAGTAACAACGGAGATCAACAGTTCATGTGTGTTCTGTCTCTGCCCCCTCTCCTTCTGTCTCTCGAAGTAATTTCCAACTCTACCTCAATAAAAAGGTGAAAGAACTGTGGATGCTGCATATCTGAAACAAAAAACAGGAGTTGCCGGTGACCCTTCCACAGAACTAATGGTGATTGGGAAAACGTTGGTTTTTTTGCAGGAGATATTGTGGGAGGAAGGCGGATGCAGTAAATGATAGATAGGACAGAGCCCAAAGCGAAGCAAGAACTATGGACAGGAAAGAGAGTTGATAACGATCTGCGTGGGAGGGTGAATGGAGACTGTTCGTGGCTAAGAATAGGTAGTGTGTAATGACAGACTATGTGATAACAAGGCTTGGTGTGTGTGGAAGGGACGAGGATACTATGGATTTCAGGCCCGAGAATTATTGAATGCGATATTGGGACCAGAGGGATGTATGCTCCCCAAGTGTAATATTCGGTGCTCTTCGTTCTGGTGGTGCTGAGCTTCGCTGGAACACTACAGCAAACCTGAGGCAGAGATGTTGGCCAGGGAACAGGGTGGGGTGTGGAATTGGCAGGCAACTGGAAGCTCAGGGTCTTTTTTGCAGGTAGAACGTCGATGTTCTGTGCAGCAGTCACCCAGTTTATGCTTCGTTTTCCCCAATGTAGATGAGACCACATTATGAGCAGCAACTGCAGTCGACTGGGCTTTGGGAAGTGCAGGTCAAGTGCTGCTTCACCTGGAAGGTAAGTTTGGACCCTTGCATAGAGAGGAGGGAGCAGGTAAATGGGCTGGTGTCACACATTCGGCAGTTGCAGGGGAAAGTGCCAAAGGACTATTGGGGTGGGAATGGGGTTAGGCTTGGTGGGAATGAAGGAAGAGTGGACCCAAGGTATAACTCCTGCCCATTTACCTATCTGCCAAATAGAGGAATTTGTTAAGTGTGTACAAGGACATTTTCTAATTCACAATGTGGATGTACATACTGGCGAGGGTGCAAAATCTAAGGGCCAGCAACCATAATTCTATGAACTTTAGAACAGTGATTGAAAATGATATATCAGATCTAAAAGTTGAAGTTCTAAATTGGAGGAAGACTCAGGTATGAGGCAAGATCTTTCAAAAGCTGATTGGGGGAAGATGTTCGCAGGTTAAAGGATTGCTGGAAAATGGGAAGCCTTCAAATATGAGATAACAAGTGTCCAGGCACAGTATATTCCTGATTCGGAGATGCCGGTGTTGGACTGGGGAGTACAAAGTTAAAAGATTATACCACACCACGTTATAGTCCAACAGGTTTACTTGGAAGCACACTAGCTTTCGGAGCGACGCTCCTTCATCAGGTGATTGTCTGATGTAGAGTATATTCCTGTTCGGGTGAAAGGAAAGGCTGGTAGGTTGGGGAATGCTGGATGACTAGAGAAAATGAGATTTTGGTTAAGATAAAGAAGAATGCATATGTCAGGTATCGGCAGAGAGATCGAGTGAATCCTTAGAGTATAATTGCAGTACAAGCATAATTAAGAGGGAAATCATGAGGGCAAAAAAGCGGACATGAGATAGCTTTGGCAAGTAGAGTCATGGATAACCCAAAGGGTTTTTATAAATACGTTAAGGACAAAAGGATAACAAGGGAGAGACTAGGGCCCCTCAAAGATCAGCAAGGCGGCCTTTGTGTGGAACTGCAGTAGATGGGGGGCGGGGTGGGGGGGCGAGATCCTGAACAGATATTGTGCATCAGTGTTTACTGTGGAGAAGGGCATGGAAGATCTAGGTGGGGGTAAAAGAGGGGGAGGTGTGGCATTGCTTGTCAAAGATAGTATTACAGTGGTGGAAAGGACGATGGATGAGGACTTGCCATCTGAGGTAGTTTGGGCTGAGGTTAGGAATAGGAAGGGTGAGGTCACCCTGTTAGGAGTCTTTTACAGGCCTCCTAATAGTCCTAGAATCATTGAAGAAAGGATAGGGAAGGTGATTCAGGAGATGAGTGACAGTAATAGGGTGGTTGTTATGGGGGACTTTAACTTTCCTGATATTGATTGGGAAAGCTATAGCTCAAGTTCGTTAGATGGGTCAGTGTTTGTTCAATGTGTGCAGGAGAGTTTCCTGACACAATATGTAGACAGGCCAACAAGAGGTGAGGCCATACTGGATTTGGTTCTGGGTAACGAACCAGGCCAGGTGTTAGAATTAGAGGTAGGTGAGCACTTTGGGGATAGTGACCATAATTCGGTGATTTTTACTCTCGTGATGGAGAGGGATAAGAGTTATAGCTGGGGTCAGGGAAATTATGATGCGGTGAGGCATGACGTAGGATGTGTGGCTTGGAAAAGTAGACTCCAAGGCAAGAGTGTAAATGATATGTGGAGCTTGTTCAAGGAGCAACTATTGAGTGTCCTTGATAATTATGTACCTGTCAGGCAGGGAGGAAAGGGTCGTGCGAGGGAGCCGTGGTTTAATAAGGAATTGGAATCCCTTGTTAAATGGAAGAGGGCGACCTATCTCAAGATGAGACGTGAAGGTTCAATTGGGGCGATTGAGAGTTATAGGGTAGCCAGGAAGGACCTGAAGAGAGAGCTAAGAGCAGCAAGGAGAGGACATGAAAGGTCCTTAGTCGGTAGGATTAGGGAAAACCCAAAGGCTTTCTATAGGTATGTTAGGAATAAAAGAATGACTAGGGTAGGAATAGGTCCAGTCAAGGATAGTAGTGGGAAGTTGCGTGTGGAGGCGGAAGAGATTGGGGAGACACTGAATGAATACTTTTCTTCAGTATTTACTCAGTAACAGGGCATTGTCGTCGATGTGAAAACTGAGTCACAAATAAGTAGAATGGATGGCTTTGAGGTATGTAGAGAAGAGGTGTTGGAAATCCTGGAAAAGGTGAAAATAGATAAGTCCCCTGGGCCTGATGGCATTTATCCTAGGATTCTCTGGGAAGCAAGGGAGGAGATTGCAGAGCCATTGGCCTTGATTTTTATGTCCTCTTTGTCTACAGGAGTAGTGCCAGAAGACTGGAGGATAGCAAATGTGGTTCCCTTGTTCAAAAAGGGGAGTAGGGATAACCCTAGTAACTATAGGCCGGTGAGTCTCACTTCTGTTGTGGGCAAAGTCTTAGAGAGAATTGTAAGGGATAGGATTTATGCACATCTGGATAGGAATAATGTGATCAAGAATAGTCAGCATGGTTTTGTGAAGGGCAGGTCGTGCCTCACAAACCTTATTGAATTCTTTGAAAAGGTGACGAAGGAGGTTGATGAGGGGAAAGCGGTAGATGTGGTATATATGGATTTTAGTAAGGCGTTTGATAAGGTTCCCCATGGTAGGCTACTGCAGAAAATACGGAGATATGGCATTGAGGGTGAGTTGGAGGTTTGGATTAGGAATTGGCTGGATGGAAGAAGACAGAGGGTAGTAGTTGATGGCAAAGTTTCTTCATGGAGTGCCGTCACTAGCGGTGTTCCGCAAGGATCTGTTTTGGGACCATTGCTGTTTGTCATTTTTATAAATGACCTGGAAGAGGGGTTAGAAGGTTGGGTGAGCAAGTTTGCGGATGATACAAAAGTCGGAGGAGTTGTTGACAGTGAGGAAGGATGTGGCAGGTTACAGCAGGATATAGAGAAGCTGCAGAGCTGGGCAGAAAGGTGGCAAATGGAGTTCAATGTAGCTAAGTGTGAGGTGATTCACTTTGGGAAGAATAACAAAAAGATGGGGTACTGGGTTAATGGTCGGATACTTGGTAGTGTGGATGAGCAGAGGGATCTTGGTGTCCATGTACACAGATCTCTGAAAGTTGCCACCCAGGTAAATAGTGCGGTGAGGAAGGCATATGGCGTACTGGCTTTTATTGGTAGAGGACTTGAGTTCCGGAGTCCTGAGGTCATGATGCAGTTGTATAAGACTCTGGTGCGGCCGCATCTGGAGTATTGTGTGCAGTTTTGGTCGCCATACTATAGGAAGGATGTGGAGGCACTGGAACGGGTGCAGAGGAGGTTTACCAGGATGTTGCCTGGTATGGAAGGAAGATCGTATGAGGAAAGACTGAGACACTTGGGGCTGTTTTCATTAGAGAAAAGAAGGTTTAGGGGTGACTTGATTGAGGTGTACAAGATGATTAGGGGGTTAGATAGGGTTGACAGTGTGAACCTTTTCCCGCGTATGGAGTCGGGTATTACAAGGGGGCATAGCTTTAAATTAAGGGGGGGTAGATATAGGACTGAAGTTAGGGGTAGGTTCTTCACTCAGCGAGTCGTAAGTTCATGGAATGCCCTGCCAGTAGCAGTGGTGGACTCTCCCTCTTTATGGGCATTTAAGCGGGCATTGGATAGTTCTATGGAGGATAGTGGGTTAGTATAGGTTAGGTGGGCTTGGATCGGCGCAACATCGAGGGCCAAAGGGCCTGTACTGCGCTGTATTCTTCTATGTTCTATGTTCTATAATGTGAGAAAGTAGATGGTGACATGTTGAAAAAATGCCCATATTATAGATGAGAAATTGCTGGATATCTTGGTATGCATAAAAGTGGATAAATCCCAAGGACCTGATCAGGAGTACCCTAGAACTCTGTGGGAAACCGGGGAAGTGATTGCTGGGCCTCTTACTGAGATATTTGTATCATCAATAGTCACAGGTGAGGTGCCGAAAGGCTAGAGGGTGGCTAATGTGGTGCCACTCTTTAGGAAAGGTGGTAAGGAAAAGCCAGGGAACTATAGACCAGTGAACCTGACATCCGTGATGGGCAAGTTTTTGGAGAGAATCCTAAGAGACAGGATTTACATGTATTTGGAAAGGCAAGAATTGATTAGGGATAGTCAGCATGGCTTTATGCTTGGGAAATCCTGTCTCATGAACATTATTGGGTTTTTTGAAGAAGTTACAAAGTGGATTGATGAGGGCAGAGCGATGGACGTGATCTATATGGACTTCAGGAAGGCGATCATCAAGGTTCCTCATGGGAGGCTGGTGAGCAAGTTTTAATCTCATGGCATGCAGGGACAACTAGCCATTTGGATACAGAACTGGCTAGAAGGCGGAGGGTTGCTTTTCAGACTGAAGGCCTGTGACCAATGGTGTGTCACAATGATTGATGCTGGGTCCGCTACTTTTTGTCATTTATATAAATGATTTGTATGTAAACGGAGGAGGTATAGTTAGCAAATTTGTAGATGACACCAAAATTGAAGGTGTAGTGGACAGTAAAGAAGGTTACCTCAGATCACAACGGGACCTTGATCAGATGGGCCAATGGGCTGAGGAGTGGCAGTTGGAGGTGAATGTAGATAAATATGAGGTGCTGCATTTTGGAAAATCAAATCAGAGCAGGACTTTTACACTTAATGGTAAGTTCCTTGGAAGTGTTGCTGAACAAAGAGACCTTGGAGTTCAGGTTGATAGTTCCTTAAAAGTAGAGACGCAGGCAGATTGGATAGTAACGAAGGCGTTTGGTGTGCTTTCCTTTGTTGGTCAGAGCATCGAGGATGGATGTTGGGAGCTCATGTTGCCACTGTACAGAACATTGGTCAGGCCACGTTTGGAATATTGCATGTAATTTTGGTCTGCTTCCTATCGGAAAGATGTTGTGAAACTAGAAAAGGTATAGAAAATATTTACAGGGATGTTGCCAGGGTTGGAGGTTGGAGGGTAGTAAGGTTTTATGGGGATTTGGGCCAAGTGCTGGCAAATGGGACGAGATTAGGTTAGGATATCTGGGTTGCATGGATGAGTTGGACCGAAGGGTCTGTTTCAGTGCTGTACATCTGTGTCACTCTGTGAGACTCCATGGGATTCTCTGCCCAAGAGAGCAGTTGAGACAGCTTCATGAAGTATATTGAAGACGCAGTTGGATGGGTTTTTGCATGGTAGCGGAATTAAGGGTAGTCGGGATAGTGCAGGTTGGTGGAGCTGTGATCTTAATGAATGACGGAGCAGGCTTGACCAAATGGTCTACTCCTGCTTCTGTTACTTTGAATCTGTAACACTGCATTTCCCGCGGCCGGAGTTTTCCCACAGCACAAAGGAGGTTTCCTAAAGTATACTTAAATCCCTTGCTTTGCTTGAACTCAAACTGCATTGACTTGGAGGAGTGTGGGATTTGCAAAGTGTCCTCCCCTCCACACGTGCCTCAACTGCAGGGAAGCTGTCCGGCCAGCCCTCCATTGTTGACGTCACAATGCGGATGCAGCCCTGACAGTTTCAGAGTGAAACTCCCTCCCTCTGGGCAACATCTGGGAGCCAAGCAATGTCTCCCTCTTTCCATATACCATCCTCCAGCAGCGAGGGGGAAGGGGAGGTCGGGTTGGTGAAACACTGTTCACTTGTAGCAACTGGAGTGAATCCAGGGAGGGAGCAGACACTCCAAAGGTGATCAAATACTTTCTATCTCTCTTAAAGGTATTTTCCTTGTGTATTCCCTCAGTTTGGCACGTATACAGTTTGCACCCTAGAAAAGGATTGCTCCTTTCCGCATGTTCACAACTAAAAGGTTCGATTCTCAAGGAACTGAGCAGCATTTAACGGATTGGCACATTGCTCAAAAAATGTAGGTTGTCTGGGGCCAAAAAAATGTAGGTTGGTGCAGGGGTGTGATTCTCGCTTCGGGCCTTCTGGTGCGTGGGCATGCGAGAGAGCAGCTTTCAGAGCAGCTTTCAAAGATGTTTTGCCCTTACTGGGAGCAGATATGTTACAATGAAACCTTCCATTTGTTAGACAGCAACTGAGTGACTGATTATATCCAGGATTTTGGTGGAAAGTGGGAATTCATTGCACTGTGATGCTTTAAGGTTTACTGGCAGTAAGTAAAGTGCGCTGAGCGGGGAGCCTAGTGAAGGGTTAGATGTGCTTTTGTTCCAAACTGCAAATTTCTATCATCCTCCAACATTGTATTTCCAGCACTGTCAATCAGATGGAGCGGTGAATCAATAACTGGTATTTTTAAAAGCCTTACCATTTTCAGCACTGCAGATATTGCATTGTTTCATCAGCATTGTAAAGGTTACTGGCAGCAGTGGGAATGATTGAAGCTCAACAGTGTGGAAGCAGGCCATTCAGTCCATCAAATCCACGCCAATCCTTCCGAGGGGCATGCCACCCAGACCCCACCCTATCCAGTCATTTCTGCTGGTGAGTGAGATAAAAGCTGGGGAACGTGGCCTTAATATTATGGGGGAGTAGATTTCGGACAGAGATGAGGACGAATTGCTTTTCCCGGAGAGTGGTGAATCTATGGAATTCTCTGCCCAAAGAAGCAGTAGAGGCAGCTTCATTAATTCACAGTTGGCTGTGCTATTGCATGGTAGGGGAATTAAGGGTAGTCGGAATAATGCAGATAGGAGGAGCTGAGACGATAGACAGATCAGCCGTGATCTTAATGAATGGCGGAGCAGACTCGATGTGCCAAATGGCCGATGAAACTATACCCCTGCATTTCCCATTGGCTAACCCACCTAACCTGCACATCCCTGAACGCTGGGGCCAATTTCTCATGGTCAATCCAAATCAAAGCCATTGAGCAAAGTAGTGATATGGAAAATGAACGGTAGAGAATGATAGAAAGGAACAAGGAGGATACTTTTACCAGCAATCAAAGCTGGATTCAAACGATCACAAAAATTGAAACTAATGTCTGTGAGTCTGAATGTGTGCTGCATCGTAACAAAAGAGAATGAATTGACCGCACACATTGAAGAGAATAATTAGGATCTGAGTCTCCTTGGAGACATGTCTTCACAGTGACAAGGATTGGATCGTGAATGTCGAGGTGTATGTGGCATTCAAGTCGAATGGGAAGCTAGGTAAAGGTAGAGGATTGATGCTGCTAATCAAAGCGCTGATCAGTCTGGTGTCAGTTCGGATTTCAGGTCCTGATTTCTCTGTCCTCTGTTGATCTTCCTGTTCCCACAGAGTGAGATGTCACCTGTTCTCAGCTCTGCAGGATTTCTGCTGAAGCCTTGACCCCCCTCCCCCACCTTTTATACCATCCGGAACAATAAAACATTCAGTCAATCAAGCTCCAACCCAAAATCTCCCAGCCTGTCAACCATCCGGACAAAGTCAGCATCATTGTGGGGAATAAAACAAGAAAAATGAAACAAAATTAGAAATAAATACACAGTTGGTGCTCATGGTTAATGTTTGTTCATTAGGAAGTAAACCACAAATAGGGGTCTCCCAGGAGTCTTACAGAGACCTATTGAGAAATTCTCTCTCCCTTACATCTACCTATTAGTACCCAGCTATGATTTATAACAACATTTACATGAATAGAAATAAAACATGGTAGCAAATAGACAAAGGGATACACAGCACGGTGGCACTGTGGTTAGCACTGCTGCCTCACAGCGCCAGAGACCCGGGTTCAATTCCCGCCTCAGGCGACTGACTGTGTAGAGTTTGCACATTCTCCCCGTGTCTGCGTGGGTTGTCTCCGGGTGCTCCGGTTTCCTCCCACAGTCCAAAGATGTGCAGGGTCAGGTGAATTGGCCATGCTAAATTGCCCGTAGTGTTCAGTAAAGGGTAGATGTTTGGGTGGGTTGCGCTTCGGCGGGGCAGTGTGGACTTGTTAGGCCGAAGGGCCTGTTGCCACACTGTAAGTAATCAAATCTAATCTAAAAAAGCACAGAAATAGACTTTTCGATCCAACACGGCCACGCTGACAAGCTATCCTATGTAAAACTAGTTCCATTTATCAGCATTTGGCCCTTATCCCTCCAAACCCTGCCTATTCACATACCCATCCAGGTGCCTTTTAAATGTTGTAATTGTACCAGTCTCCATTTCATCTGGCAGCTCATTCCATACACTCATCGTCCTCTGTGAGAAACATTTGCCCCTGAGGCCCTTTTTAAATCTTCTGCATCTCATCCCAAACCTATGTCCTCTGGCTTTCGACATACCCGCCCTGGAGAAAAGATCTTGCTATTTAGCCTATCCATGCCCCTCATGATTTTATAACCCTCTATAAAGTTTCAACGCTCCAGGGAAAACAGCTTCATCCTTTTCAACCTCTGCTTATACCACACATCCTCCTACACTGGCAACATGCTTATCGATCTTTCCAACGTCCTTTCAAGTTTCACGATAGTCTTCATGTTCTATAGCAGAGAGACCAGAATCGAATGCAATATTCCCCCAAAAGTGGATTGAACAATGTCCTGTACAGCTGCAACATGACCTCCCAACTCCTATATCCAATGCATTCAATGGGCCAAATGGCTTCTTTCTGCACTGCAGGGATTCTGATTTTATTCTGTATTGTGTCCCAATTGTAATCACTATTTCTGGTGCATGGAGTGTCAGTGTGGAATCATTGGTACCAGAATTGCATGCATTACTCCAAAAGTGGCCTAACCAATGTCCTGTACAGCCGCAACATGACTTCTCAACTCTTGTATTCAATGCACTGACCAATAAAGGCAAATGTACCAAACACTTTCTTCCCTATCCTGTCTACCTGCAACTACTCTTTCAAGGAATGAGGAACCTGCCGTAGAATTGTACATGCCATAGAGTGCAGGGGGGAGTAAAGTTTTGGATTCACAGAGGAAAAGGTTTTCTGTGAGTATGAAGCTAAAATTAAATACCGTGTGTTGCTTGAACTCAAACCGCATTGACGTGGAGGAGAGTGAAGGGAGTTTGCAAAGTGTTCTCCCCTCCCCACGTGCCTCAGCTGCAAGGCAGTGCAGGCCCATTGTCCGCCCCGCCCACTATTGTGATGTCATAACGCGGAAGTAGCCCCATCAGTTTCCGGGTGAAACTCCCTCCCTCTGGGAGCAAAGCAATGCCTACCTATTTTAATTCTTCATCCTGAGAGAGGCGGGGTAGCTGGGGGAGAGAGACAGAGACACAGACAGACAGACACTGTTCACTTGTTGCAACTGGAGAATCCAGGAAGGGAGCAGACTTTGCAAAGGTGCTCAGATGCTCTCTGTCCCTATCAAAGGTATTTTCATTTCCGTATTCCCTCAGTTTGGCACGTATACAGTTTGCACCTGAGAAAAGTATTGCTTCTTTCCTCATGTTCACAATTAAAAGGGTAGCTTCTCATGGAACTGAGCAGCATGTCAGGGATTGGCACATTGTTATAAAATGTAAACGTATGTTGCTTCATATGGTGTATATCTGATATTGTTGGCTGCTGCAAAAGCTTCTTTGCAATTATTAGTCACCTAATGTAGTAGTGGAGTTACATTCTGTATTTCTTGTCATTTTTTTATTTACTAGGACAACAGGAAGGCATTCAGCAATTTTAATGGCTTTTTTTTCTCAAGCAGCCTTGACATTTCATTATCGTGTTCTTGATTCAGCTCCATTTCCAGCACATTTGTCAGCAGCTTGTTGCAGGTCATTATCACCTATATGAATTTTTCTTCCATACAAACATAAGGCTATCTGGCTGCATGAGGGTTTTGGTTTTAAATCTTTCTGTTCTCACCTTAAAAATATGTCCCTTGTCTTGAAATCCAGTGCAAAGACCCCTTCCATTCATCTTATGACTTTATGACTTTATAAATCTCTATAATGAAGAGTCATCTGGATTTGAAATGTTAGCTTGCTCTCTCTGCGTGGATGCTGCCTGACCTGCTGTGTTGGATGGATTCCAGCATCTACAGCAATATGCTCTGAAATTTGAACCCAGTTAGCTAGCTGTCCCCAGACCCCATGAGATTTAACCTTGCTCAACAATCCACCGTGCAGTACAGTCAATAAAGTTACCACCTCCCACCTCTTTCAGCACATTAGGGCAGTACAGTGGCTTAGTGGTTAGCACTGCTGCCTCACGGCGCCAGAGACCTGGGTTCGATTTCAGCCTCAGGCGGCTGTCTGTATGGAGTTTGCACATTCTCCCCAGGTATCTGCATGGTTTGTCTCTGTGTGCTCCAGTTTCCTCCCACTATCCAAAGATGTGCAGGTTAATTTGAATTGGCTATGCTTCAACTGACCCATAGTGTTCAGGGATATGTAGGTTAGGTGCATTACTCAGGGGTAAATATCGAATAATGGGGAATGGGCTTACGTGGGATACTCTTTGGAGGGTCAGTGTGGACATCTTGGTCCGAAGGGCCTGTTTCTACACTGTAGGGTTTCTATGAACAAAAACAAGTCGAAAAAATCCACCCCCACCCCCACCATTGATGCTTGGTTTGGTTTGTTCCTCCATTTTTCCCAGTTGTCTTTTTGTGGGTTTTGACAACTTCCCCAAACGTCTGATAAATATCGGAGTTGGGAGGTTATGTTGTGCTTTACAGGAAATTGGATTGATCACTTTCAGAATATTGTGTGCAGTTTTGGGGTTTCCCTCCTATTGGGGAGGATGTTGTGAAACTTGAAAGAGTTCAGAAAAAATTTACAAGGATGTTGTCAGGGTTTGAGCTGAACAGGCTGGGGGTATTTCCTTACCACACCAGAGGCTAAGGGGTGGACTTACAGATGTTTATAAAATCATGAGAGGCGTGGATAGGGTAAATAGATAAAGTACTTTCCCTGGGATGGGGTAGTCCAGAACTAGAGGGTAATACTTTGGATTGGGGGGGTGGATTTAAAAGGGACCTAAGGGGCACCGTTTTCATGCAGAGGGTGGTGCATGTAAGGAATGAGCTGCCTAAGGAGGTGGTGGATATTGGTACAGGTACAACATTTAAAGGGCATCTGAATAGGAAGGGTTTAGAGGGATGTGAGCCAAGTGCTGCCAAATGGGACTAGATTAGGTTTGGATATCTGGTCAGTATGGATGAGATGGACCGAAGGGTCTGTTTCTGTACTGTACATCTGGGTTTGGCTAGCCACTAATGTTTCCACATCTGTATGATCAGTTTCTCTCTGGTTGTTGGTGTCAGTACCTGATTTCTCATTCCCATCACCATATTTACGACGGGGAAGTTAACAATTTCATGTCTGGTTGTTTCTCAAGAAGCTGCATTGCAAGTTCATCCTGAATTGAAGGGTTTTTTTTTGCTTCCCAAAATCAGACCTGCTCACTCTTGGCAGTATCCCAATGTCGTGAAAAATACTAACTTTAAGCTGAGGTTATCCAAAATTCAAAGAGATGTCAGTCTTGACATTTTTGCTTTTCTGCCGCTGTAAGATCCTGAATCAGCACCTTCAGGAGAATTAGTTCGAGCGAACTGACAACAGAAGATGGGGGAGAGAGTGAGAGTGGGATAGTGCTTTCAATTTTGTGGAATGACTAAAGAAAACAATGTTCCACAGAAAGTAGAGTTGCTTGTTCTGAATTTATACCCTGCACTTACAGTGATAACTTTTGTAATCTCTTTTTACAGAATATTTGAAGATCTGAAGACAGAAGTTTCAAAGTCAACAGATGAAGGGCTTATGTCTGAAACGTTGACTCTCCTGCTCCTCGGATGCTGCCTGACCTGCTGTGCTTTACCAGCGCTGCACTTTTTGACTCTGACTCTCCAGCGTCTACAGTCCTCACTTTCATGTCAATGTCTGACAGTTACTCAATCCACTGGGACCGCAACAATTTTTGACTCTGATTCTGTGAGAAGGAGCAAAGCTTTTTGGTTCCTGTTTCAGTACGTTTTCAGCATCAGTGCGACTGGATGAGAGACCCTACTGTTGCAGTGCACTGAATGTGGAGCCTGAAACAGTGAAACAGATTGGAGAGAGGAATTCACAGCAGGCAGGGGCTGCACACGCATTTGTGTGCGGCTGAAGCTTCAGCCATGGAGAAATCCGAGTAATTCTGTCCCGTGGGGAAACCATGGAAGTGTGGCAACTGCGGGAAAGGCTTCCATGGCCCAAGTGACCTGGAGACTCATCGGCGCAATCACACTGGGGACAAGCCGTTCTCCTGCCCTGAGCACAGGAGGGCTTTAGCAGATCCTCTCACCTGCTGAGGCACCGGGTGGTCCACACGGGGAGAAGCCCTTCAGCTGCCCCGAGTGTGGGAAGGGCTTTGCCTGCTCATCCGACTTGCAGACCCACCAGCAGGTCCACACTGGCAAGAGACCATTATCCTGTCCTGAGTGCAGGAAGGGCTTGAGCAGATTCTCCCAACTGCTGAGGCACCAGCACATCCACATGGGGGAGGAGCCCTTCAGCTGCCCCGAGTACAGAAAGGGCTTTAACTGCTCCTTCAAACTGCTGACCCACCAGTGGGTCCACACTGGCAAGAAGCCATACTCCTGCCCTGAGTGCAGAAAGGGCTTTACTCGCTCCAACACTCTGCTTATCCATCAGCAGGTCCACACTGGAGAGAGGCCATACTCCTGCCCAGAGTGTGGGAAGGCCTTCAGTGATGCCTCCCACCTGCTGAGGCACCAGCGAGTCCACACTGGCCATTGGCCACACTCCTGCCCTGAGTGCGGGAAGGCCTTACTAGACATTCCACCTTGCCATTCCACCAGCGCGTCCACATAGGGGAGAGGCTGTACTCCTGCCCCAAGTGCCAGAAGGCCTTCAGTTCCTCTGGCCTGAGGAGGCACTGGCGGATCCACATGGGGGAGAGGCCCTTCAGCTGCCCTGAGTGCGGGAAGGCCTTCAGCCACCCTGCTGAAGCACCAATGGATCCACACCAGGGAGAGGCCGGTTGCCTGCCCCACGTGCGAGAAGGGCTGTAAAAGCCCCTACAATCTTCCTACCCACCAGCGGGTCCACACTGGTGAGAGGCCATACTCCTGCCCCAAGAGTGGGAAGGGCTTTGCTCACTCCGACACTCTGCTTACCCACCGGTGGGTCAACACGGGGAAGAGGCCATACTCCTGACCCAAGTGCCAGAAGGCATTCCCCAGGTTTTCTGACCTGCTGAGCCACCAGAGGATCCACACAAGGAGAGGCCGTTCGCCTGCTCCGAGTGCAGGCAGAGATTCTCGTGGTCCGGCAGCTTGCAGAGGCATCAGAGTGGGCACCAGCGCTCCCAACAATCTGATTCCGCAGGTGACGCTGCCGTGGGTCACCCTCAGGACTGAACCTCATGCCCTGGTTTGGCAGTGGGTGCGGTAGGACAGGCGGTGGGCTTTTCTTTTTGTTTCCTGTTGGACTGCACCCCACCCTCCCGCAACCACACGGTGGCTCAGTGGTTAGCACAGCTGTCTCAGGGCACCAGGAACCTGTATTTGATCCCACCCTCGGGGCAACTACGTGGAGTTTGCACATTCTCCCCCATGTTTGTGTGGGGTTTTTTCCGGGTGTGCAGGTTAGAGTGGATTGACCAAGCTAAATTGTCCCAGGATATTCAGGGATGTGTAGATGTGCAACTGTCAGGGGTAAATGTAGAGTAGTAGGTCAGGAGAACGAGTCTGGGTGGATTACTCTTTGGAGGGTCAGTCTGAATTTGTTGGGCCAGAGGGCCTGTTTACACACTGTAGGGATTCTATGAACTTTGCTTCCAGTGGGCCCTGTTTATTGAGCCCAGGACTGCACATTCCCACTCAAAACTCAGAACAAAAGATCATCAGAGCAGAAGTTAGGCCATTCAGCCCATCAGGTCTGTTCAGCCATTCTTTAGAGACAAAAACTGCAGATGCTGGAATCCAAAGCAGGCAAGCAGGATGCTGGGGGAACACAGCAAGGTAGGCAGCACCAGCAAGTGGAGAAGTCATTGTTTCGAGTATTAATCCTTCTTCAGGACTGAAGAAGGGTTCTACCCGAAACTTTGGCTTCTCTATCTGAACCTATTTACCAGGATGTTGCTGGGGCTTGGAGGGTTTGAACTACAGGGAGAGGCTGTTTTCCCTGGAGAGTCAGAAGCTGATGGGGTGTCCTTGTAAAGGTTTATAAAATTGAGGGGCATGGATAGGGTAAATAGACAAGGTCTTTTCCCTAGAGGTGGGTGAGTCTAGAGCTAAAAGGCATATGTTAAGGGTGAGAGGGAAAGGATTTAAAATGGAGCTCAGAGGCATTGTTTTCAGAGTGTGGTCCATGTGTGAAAGTGATGGAGGCTGGTACAATTAAAACATTTAAAAGGCATCTGGATGTGGTCAGGAATAGGAATGGTTCAGAGGGATATTGGCCACGTGTTGGCAAAAGGGACTAGATTAATTTAGGATATCTGGTCAGCATGGACGAGTTGGACCGAAGGGCCTGTTTCCATGCTGTACATCTCTATGACTACCGGACCTGATGTAAGTTTTAAAAGAGTCCAAGTAACTTTGAACAGTTTGATCTTGTTAAGCTCACCTCCTGAAAGATTTCAAATGAATCTCTCCAAGTGATACTGTTTAAACATGCTGAGTTGGACAAAGTATCCCATCAAGTTCGACATGAATCCAGAGTTGAAGTCGTCAGAAGTCACATGACACCAGGTTACAGTCCAACCGGTTTATTTGAAATTCCAAGCTTCAGGAGCATTGCTCCTTCATCACTTCAGCTGACAAAGGAGCAGCGCTCTGAAAGCTTGAGAGTTCAAATCAACCTGTTGGACTCCAACTTGGTGCTGTGTGACTTCTGACTGTGTCCAGCCTGATCCAACACCAAAACCTCTGCATCAGAGTTGATGAACGAGTTTAGATTTTATTCAGAGTGATTTAGTGAGTTGCTTACCTGGAAACTCAAAACTGTCAGGGTGACAAAGAGACGTGAGTCATAGAGTCCTATAGCATGGAGACAGGCCCTTCAGCCCAAACTGTTCCATGCTGACCAAAATGTCTGTCATCAACAACGCCATTTCCCTGCACTTGGCCCATACCCTTCCAAACCTTTCCTCTCCACGTATTTGTCCAAATGCCTTTTAAATGTTATGATCAACTACTTCGGCTAGCAGCTCATTTCATACACATAGCATTTTGTGTAATAAAAAAGTTACCCCTCCGATTCCCTTTTGCTCTTTCCCCTCTAACCTTAAACTGATGCCTCTAGTACTTGACTCTCCAACCCTGGGAAAAAGACTGTGTGTTCACCTTATCCATGCCTCTCATGATCTTGTACACTTATAGAAGGTCCCCCTCCCGTCAGTCTCCTATTAAGAATGTGTATAGGGTGTAAGTAGGCAGGGAAAGAGTTAAGTTCTGAGTTTTTTGAAACAAGAGGTTCAGGTGAGCACCACTCAGATCAGATGAGAACATGCCTTCAGCACCCCATTGTTAACTGCAAGGGTAATGGGTTAACAAGGTAGAAAAGTATTCATTATGTAGAGCCATTTAACAATATAGGAAACAGTCAGTATGTGGGGTCAGTTTAACAAGGTGAAAAGTATTCATTATGTGAAGTCAATTATTCATTGTGTAACAGCAGATGGCTTAATCTTTACCATTGATACTTGTTGATTGTAACAGTCACCCAATTAATATGTATGTGGCCTTATCTGGATGCTCTTCCCTGTAAAATGACTATATAGTTCATTGAGAAACTGCTGTTCCAGAGAAGACCGTGAACTCATGTCCCTGTGCTCATGGGTGATTGTTCTCTCTCCCTTCGAGGCCCGGAATAAAGATGGAGGAGGTAAAACTATACTGTGTCTCTGAGCATTTTGTTTTGACTGAGATGGGGGAAAAATGGGATGACACTATGTTCTGAAGATAAAACGTCCTAGCTTGTCCGACCTCTTCCAATAACTCAGACTCCTGATGACACACTTGTAAATTTCTTCTGCACTCTTTCCAGTTTAATAACATCCTTGTTAAGCAAAGTGACCAAAACAGAACAATACTCCAAGTGTGGCCTCACCAACATCGTGTATAAATGCAACATAACTTCCTAACCTCTAAGCTGAATGCCCTGACTGATGAAGGCCAGTGTGCCAAAAGCTGCCTTTAATGGCTTCTCTACCTATGTTAGAGACAAAAAAACTGCAAATGCTGGAACTAAATTAGAACAAAGATGGGTTACACCTGAAATTTTGACTTCTGCACCTCATGATGCTGCCTGGCTTGCTATGTTCTTCCAGTCTCCTGCTTGTCTATTTTAGATTCCAGCATCTGCAGTTTTGTTTTATCTCTAACCAAGAATATTCTGCAGATCAGGCATATCAATGGAAACTGGAAACCTGTTAACACTTCAGGTTGATGACTCTCAGTTATATTCCCAATATTTACAGGTTACTTTCTCTGCTCTCGTATCTACTTGAGTGACTCAGTGTCAAAATTTGTTGATGAATTGCTTCTACGATATCTGATGAGAGGATTTATGATATTAACAGTGCCATATAAATTGTTATGGGTCACAATGTGTCTAAGTGGAAAAAAAAACTGACCATCCTGAAATATTCATTTTTAAACCATGGAAATAAAATTAATGTTTGGAGAAAACACAACTTGTCATTTATTAAGATCAGAAATAGGAATGGGAATAGGCAATTGACTGTTGAGATGTTCTGTCTTTCATCACCATCCCTGGCTGATCATTTATCTGAATTCTCTTTCCTGCACGTTTTTTTCCATGATGTCACCTGATGAAGGCGCTGCGCTCCAAGTGCTTGCGCTTTCAAATAAACCTGTTAGACTATAACATGGTGTCGTGTGACTTATAACTGAAAAAAATTGATTGAGGATGTTATTGCACATCACTGGAGCAGTGGGCTTTGAACCTGGGCCTCAGGGCTCAGAGCTAGGGACATTACGGTGGCACCACAAAAAATCACTTCTGTAGTAAATAGGTTATCTTCTGTTGAATGAATGGGAACACCTTGCTCCTGAACATAGGACACGACCATTGTACCCTCAAAGCCCATTGTAGTAAACTGGACTTTTCCAGTTGAATGAATGAATGAATGGGAAAGGAAAGGGGCAGAGACACTGAAGTTTGTGCGAACTCTCAACCAATCCTAAAGCCTGCGGTTGTGTGGACCAATTAGAGAGTGATATTCAAGGTAATTGCTGAAGGTTCGGGTTCGGCGGCGGTGGGAGGTAAAAGCCGGCGCGGAGCACAAGCTGGAGGAGAGGCTGCACTCGGTGCTGTGCTGTACCATGTGCCTGCAGCTGCCCAGAGCTACAGTCTACCAGGTGCTGGGCTGGACAGGGCTGAAGGGAAACGCGGGGGCTAAGCGGGTCCCTAATAGCCTGGAGCCATAATCACTCCCATTCTTACATCAGTCTTCTGCTATAAATTGTGCGTCTTATGATCTTGCTCCACAGCTACCCGCTGAAGGAGCAGTGCTCCGAAAGCTACTGCTTCCAAATGAATCTGTTGGAATATAACCTGGTACTATGTGATCTTAAAACTTTGTCCGCTCCAGTCCAACACCGGCTCCTCCACATTGTTTCGCGTGAAATCAGGCCACCGCTCCCGGTGCTGCCAGTAAACTTTACAATGCCGATGAAGCAATGCAGTACCTGCACTCCTGAAAGATTTACAATTTCTAACGATTCTAGCTACTCATTCACTGCTTCTTCTGATACACAATTTGGAAAGTTAGTGCTGGAGATTGAAAGAAAGACTTAGGACAAAAACCTTTTGCATCTCTCAGCTTTCAATGAGAGTCTGAATCCAACAGTAAGTTCAGGTAACATTTATTGCGACCCAACTTTTGTTACAGCTTCAGATCTCCCCAGCAAAAAGGTGTACAAAAAGCAGCTATTTTTAACAGCACAAGGTCAAAGTGCACACACTCCCACCCCTCCCCACTCCACTTTCTTCACTATTGCCCAGCTGAGTTGTCTCTGTAATGATTTCCTTGGTATAGCCTTAACGTGTAGGAAATTGTCTCACTCAGCAATTTCAACCCATACTCTGTATCCAAGTAACTTTCTTCCTGTTCATTTGCCATGGGGTGCAGTCAAGAGTCAACCACACTGCTGTGGGTCTGGAGTCACATGTAGGCCAGACCGGGTAAAGGATGCAGCTAAGATGACTGAGTGAATCCTTTCCCACAACGGCAATTTCCTTCCCAAAAAAAGACAAATGAATCAGATGGGGGGTGTTTATTCCCCCGAAAATGGTTTCATTATTAGATTTTGAACTCAAGATTTCTGACTGAATTTCAATTCCGTTATCTGCCACGACGAGATTCAAACCCGGGAGTCTCCAGAACTGGGTTGATAGTCCAGTCAATAATGGTACTCGCCGTCGCTCCTTCAATCCCCCTGCAATGGCACGTGAACTCACTGGTGCCTCTGCAGGTGGGAGGAGTGGGTGAAACCCTTCCCTCACAGAGCAGATGAGTGGCCTCTACCCAATGTGGACACGTTGGTGGATCAGCAGGGTGAACGAATTCGCTAAACACTTCCACACTCAGAGCAGGTGAATGGCCTCTTGCCCGTGTGGACCCACTTGTGGATCAGCAGTGTAGACAATTGAGTGAACCCCTTCCCACACACTGAATTTGCGAACAGCTTCTCTCCCATGTGGACTCACTGGTGCTTCCACAGGTTGCCCACATGACTGAAGCCCTTCCCACACTCAAGGCAGGTGAACGGCCTCTCCCCCGTGTGAACTGCTGCTGAGTTTGCAGGGCAGATGGAAAAGGGAATCCTTTCCCACAGTCCCCACATTTCCACGGTTTCCCCGTGGAGGGAGCTTTCCTTGTATTGCCCTGGGTTTGAAATTACAAACATAACAGGTACACAGTCTTTCCCCAAGGTGAGGGGTGAGATTTTGTTCCCCCAAGGAAATGGTGTGAAGCACTTTTCACAATCAGTACAGAGTCTCGCTTACTCTTGTGTCTCAGTATTCTTCCTGCAATACTAGTGTCCACAATCTCTCAAGCAGACAAAAGCAAACATTTCTTCTCAATTTGAATTCAAGTCCCAATGATTCAAGTGGCTGTCATATGTTGACGTATCATTTGCTTTCAGATTTCTTTCCGCATGTCTTCTTGCAAAAAAAAAATTCACAAAATATGTAATCACTGTCAATCCAGTTAAGTGAATGTAGCATAGGTGATAATTCCTGTAAATTGCCAGATGCGTGCAGATCACAAATTATCTAGGACACAGAAGCTGAAAACCCTCATGCAACCAACTAGCCCTAAGTGTATATGGAGGAAAACTTCATTTAGGGGACAATGACCTGGAACAAGCTGCCGACTAAGGTGCTGGAAATGGAGCTGAATCAAGGATATGAAAATGAAATGTCAAGTCTGCTTGAATTGAATTGAATTTATTATCACGTGTACAGAGGCAGAGTGAAAAGCTTTGCCTTGTGAGCAATACAGGCAGATCCACATAGTTAAATAGCATAGATAAGTAAATAATAGGTAAACAGCGGCAAAAACCACAACAGATACAGGCGAACGTTTAGAGTTTGTGAATCCATTCAGTATTCCAACAACAGTAGGGTAGAAACTGTTTCGAAATCAGTTGGTGCATGTGTTCAGCTTCTGTACCTTCTCCCCAATGGTAGAGGTTGTAGAAAAACATTGGCAGGGTAGGATGGATCTTTAAGAATGCTGGTGGCCTTTCCTTGATAGCAGGCCTGGTAGATGGATCCTATAGATGGGAAGTTGGCCTTTGTGATTGTCCGGGCCAAGTTCACCACTCTCTGTAACCATCTCCCATCTTGAATGGTACAGTTGCCATACCAGGTAGTTAGAGCTGGAAAGGTGTTGCTGGAAAAGCGCAGCAGGTCAGGCAGCATCCAGGGAACAGGAGAAACGACGTTTCGGGCATAAGCCCTTCTTCAGGAAGAAGGGCTTATGCCCGAAACGTCGTTTCTCCTGTTCCCTGGATGCTGCCTGACCTGCTGCGCTTTTCCAGCAACACATTTCCAGCTCTGATCTCCAGCATCTGCAGCCGTCACTTTCTCCATACCAGGTAGTTATACATCCAGACAGAACACTCCCGATGGTGCACATATAAATGTTGGCAAGGGTATTTGCCATCATAAATTTTCTCAGCTGCCTGAGGAAGAGGAGACGTTGTTGGGCCTTTGTGCATCCACATGAAGAGTCCAAGAAAACCTGTTGTTGATGACTACTCCCAGGAGCTTGACACTCTCCACTTATTCCACCCCTGTGCTGTTAATGTGTAGTGAGTAACATCCCGCCGAAAGTCAATAATGAGTTCCTTGGTTTTGCTAGCATTAAGAACTAGGTCGTTGTCAGTGCACCATTTTTCCAGGTTTTCCACCTCCCGTCTATAGTTTGTTTCGTCGCCATCTGAGACTCAACCGACGATGGTGGCGTCATCAGCTGACTTGTAAATGGCATTAGTCTGGTATTTGGTGACGCAGTCATGGATATATAGTGAGTACAGTAGGGGGCTGAGTACGCACCCCTGTGGGGCTCCAGTGTTGAGTGTTGGTGAGGATGAAATATTGTCCCCAGTCTTCACTGATTATGGCCTGTGGGTCAGGAAACTGAGGATCCAGTTGCAGAGAGTGGGGCTTAGTCCAAGATCACTAAGTTTAGTAATCAGTCTCGAGGGGATAATAGTGTTGAAGGCTGAACGGTAGTCAATGAGCAGGATTCTTACGTAGCTGTTCTTGGTGTCAAGGTGTTCTAGGGAGGAGTGAAGGGAAAGTGATACGGCATCTGACGTGGATCTGTTGGTCCGATAGGCAAATTGAAGTGGGTCAAGAGTCGTGGGGAGGCTGGAGTTGATTAATGCCATGACCAGCCTTTCAAAGCATTTCATGACCACTGAAGCCAGGGCCACTGGGCGGTAGTCATTGAGACATGATGCATGAGCTTTCTTAGGCAAAGGAATGATGTTTATCCTCTTGAAACAGGCAGGGACAGTGGCCTGCTGCAGGGAGAGGTTGAAGATGTTCAAGAAGACCTCTGCCACTTGATCTGCGCATGCTCTGAGTGCCAACTACATCCGTGAAGGAATACATAGTGACTATACCTTTGAGAAGGACCGAGAGCATCTTAGCACCTTTGCAGAGTCTGCTTCCGCCCTGGATTCACTCCATTTGCCACAAGTGAAAAGTGTCGTTCCCTCTCTCTCTCTCCTTCCCAGGATGAGAAATGCAAAGGAGTAGACACTTGCTCCCAGATGTTGCCCAGAGGGAGGGAGTTTCACTCTGAAACTGACAGGGCTACTTCCGCGTTGTGACACCCACAATGGTGGGTGGGGCGCAGAGTGGGCCTGCACTGCGCCAGCGCTGCCCTGCAGCTGAGGCACGTGGGGAGGGGAGGACACCTTGCAAACTCCCTTTGCTCTCCTCCAAGTTAATGTGGTCTCAGTTCAAGCAAAGCATGGGGTTTTATTTTAGCTTCACACTCACAGAAAACCACCTCGTTTGTGAATCCAACACTTACTCCCCCCGCCCCCCCCCCCCCCCACCCCCAACTCCATGGATTAGCAATTTGAGAGACCCAGAGTAGGAGTTGCTACCATACCTGCTATAGGGGGTTTATTTTATGAACCATTTCAACTCAACCCCATCTTTGCCATTCAAGTGCTAATTTTGCACAAAGGGTGGTTCATGTGTGGAATGAACTTCCTGAGAAAGTCGAGGATGCGGGTATAATTAAAACTCATTTAGATAAATACATGAATAGGAAAGGTTTGGAGGGATACAGGCCAGGAGCAGGCGGGAGAGACTAGTTTAATTTGGGATTATGGTTGGCATGGACTGGTTGGACAGAAGGTCTGTTTCCATGCTGTATGACATGTTGGCAAATTCATAGTTCTTCAAAGTGGAGTCGCAGGTACACAGGATAGTGAAGATGATGTTTGGTACACTTTACAGGACATTGCTTTGACCACTTTTGGAGTACTGCGTGCAATTCTGGTACCAGTGATCCAACCCGGACACCATACACCACAGATAGTGACTAAAATTGACTGGGACACAATAAAATCCCTGCAGTGCAGAAACAGGCTATTTGATCCATTGAATACATTGGGTATAGGAGTTAGGAGGTCATGTTGCAGTTGTACAGGACATTGGTTAGGCCACCTTTGGATATTGTGTGCAATTCTGGTCTCCTTCCTATCAGAAAGATGTTGTGAAACTTGAAAGGGATCAGAAAGATTTACAAGGATGTTGCTAGGGTTAGAGAATTTGAGCTATAGGGAGAGGCTGAATTGGCTGGAGCTGTTTTACCTGGAGGGTCAGAGGCTGAGGGGTGACCTTACTGAGCTTTACAAAATCATGAGGGGCATGGATTGGATAAATAGACAAAATCTTTTCCCTGGGGTGGGGAGTCCAGAACTAGAGGGCCTACATTTAGGGTTAGAGGGGAAAGATATAAAAGGGAACGGAGAGGCAACTTTTTCACACAGAGGGTGATGCGAGTATGGATTGAGGTGCCAGAGGAAGTGGTGGACCCTGGTACAATTACAGCATTTAAAAGGCATCTGGATAAGTACTTGAATAGGGAGGGTTTAGAGAGATATAGGCCACGTCCTGCAAATGGGACGAGATTAGATTAAGATATCTGGTCAGCATGGACGAATTGGACCAAAGGGTCTGTTTCCATGCTGTACATCTCTATGACTCTGTGGTGGCATGATGGCTCAGTGGTTAGCACTGCTGCCTCACAGCACTCGGGTCCCAGGTTCGATTCCAGCTTTGGACAACTGTCTGTGTGGAGTTTGCACATTCTCCCTGTGTCTGCGTGGGTTTCCTCCCACAGTCCAAAGATGTGCAGGTCAAGTGAATCGGCCATGCTAAATTGCCCATAGTGTTAAGTGCATTGGTCAGAGGGAAATGGGTCTGGATAGGTCACTGTTCGGAGGGTCAGTGTGGACTGGTTGAGCCAAAGGGCCTGTTTCCACACTGTAGGGAATCTAATCTAAATGCAAATACACCCCATAGACTTATATATATGTGTGTGTGCATGTGACTTTGTATATGCGTGTGGGCATGCTTGGTAAAGTGTGAGTGTGATAGAGTATAAGCCTGCGTGTGTGTGTGTGTGTGTGTGTGTGTGTGTGTGTGTCTGAGAGAGAGCATGCGTATGAGAGAGGTGTGGATAAAAGCGAGGGATTGCATTTTGGTAAAACAAGGAAGGGCAGGACAGTTAACTGTACACCTGTACAGTGGGCGGCACGGTGGCACAGTGGTTAGCACTGCTGCCTCACAGCGCCTGAGACCCGGGTTCAATTCCCGCCTCAGGCGACTGACTGTGTGGAGTTTGCACGTTCTCCCCGTGTCTGCGTGGGTTTCCTCCGGGTGCTCCGGTTTCCTCCCACAGTCACAAAGATGTGCAGGTCAGGTGAATTGGCCATGCTAAATTGCCCGTAGTGTTAGGTAAGGGGTAAATGTAGGGGTATGGGTGGGTTTCGCTTCGGCGGGTCGGTGTGGACTTGTTGGCCCGAAGGGCCTGTTTCTACACTGTAATGTAATCTAAAATCTAATCTTAATGGTAGGACCCTGGGTCTTGCTGTAGAAGAGAGAGTTGGTGAATGGGGATGCGGGTGGGTTCAGCTACATAGTTCTTTGAAAGTTACATCACCAGTAGACAAGTTGGTTCAGAAGGCATTGAGTGCACTTCCGTTCATTGTTCACACCATTGAGTATAGGAATTGAGACGTCATGCTGAGGTTGTCCAGGATGTTGCGAAGGCCACTTTTAGAGTACTGAGTACAGTTCAGGTCGCCCTGTTATTGGAGGAATACTGTTAGAGAGGGTCTGGGAAGATTTACCAGGATGTTGCCAGGATTGGAGGGTTTGAGTTATAGGGAGAGGCTGGGACGTTTTCCACTGGAGCATAGGAATTGAGAGGTGGCCTTTTAGAGATTTATAAAATCATGAGGGGTAGGTAAGGTGAATAGCAAAAGTCTCTCCCTTAATGTGGAGGGTGTCAAAACTATGGGGCATATTTTCTTAAGGTGTGAAGAGAGATTTAAAAGGGACCTGAGAGGGTGGTTTGAGAGTGAATTAATTTTCAGAGGAAGTGGTAGACGCAGCACAATTACATAATTTAAAAGACATTTAGATGGGTACATGAATGGAAAGGTTTAGAGGGATAAGGGCCAACCACAAGCAAGTTTAGTTTGGGAATTCTGGTCGACATGGATGAGTTGGACCAAAGGGTCTGTTGTATGACTCTATGATACGAAGAACCAGAATTGATCACATTGAAACCAGTAGAATTATGAAAGGGCCTTGACAGAGTAGATGCAGATAAAATGCTCCTTTGGGCATGTCATAGAATCCTTACAGTGTGGGGGCAGACCATTTGGACCATCGAGTCCATACTCACCCTCCAAAGAGTATCACACCCAAACCTACCCCCACCCCCCGCCCCCCCCCCCCCCCCCACCCCCCCCCTCCCCCCACCCCAACCGCCACCACCACCACCACGTGTATTTCCCATGGCGCATCCACCTGAACCTACACATCCCTGGGCACTATAGGTAATTTAGCATGGCCAATCCAACCCAGAAGGTTGCTTAACATGATTCAATTCTATCAGCAACAATCATTTCGAGGGTTAGTGGTTTCCTTAGATGCAGAGAAGGCATCTAAGGAAATAAAAAATATATTTTTATATCTTGGAGCGGTTTAGTCTGGGTGAAGTGTTTACTAGATGGGTAAGGGTCCTTTACAGTGATCCTCCAGCAGCAGTTCTCACCAATGGTGTAAGGTCTAGTAATGTTAACATGGCAGGGACAGTCAGCAGGGCTGTGGCCTTCCACCTTTACTTTACACATTGGCGATTGAGCCGCTGGCAGAGGCAATTTGTAAGGACCCCAATATAGTCGGCCCAGAGGTGGGATCAAAGGCGCATAAGACCACAGTATATGTGGATGAAGTTCTTATTTTTCTCTTGAACCTAGTGTCCCATTTGAAACAGTGTATCAATTCATTTGGCCGTTTCTCAGGTTATAAGATTATTTTTTCAAAGTTGGATGCTTTGCCTACCGGGTGTCTTAGGGGAATGACTGACGTTGAGAGTGGGTTTCCATTTAAGTGGGCACAGGGAGGTTTTCTTTACTTAGTCCTTTCTGTTATCCCCACCTTTGATCAGTTATTTAAGGCTAATTTTGTCCACTTGGTTGACAAGATTAAACAAGATCTTCAAAGATGGAGGGGGCCTTTCCGATATCATGGTACGGTCAAGTGGCTCTAATGAAAATAAATGTTCTTATTATAGTCTCTGTGGATGCTCCCTTTGCTTTTTCTGAGGCAAACATTTTAGAAGTTGAATGGTTGGTTTAATTATTTTATTTGGGCGCATAGGTGGCCCCTTATTAAGCTTTCAAAACTGCAATTATCCCAGGGATTGGGGGGTGGGGAGCGGAGTGGACCTCCCAGATATCAGAAGATATCAGTTAGGCTCCCTTCTATCTTTTGTAAGTGATTGGGTGTGAGAGGACTCGGTGTCAATATGGTTGGATATTACGCCTCTCAGGCAAAATGTCCTCGTATCAACTTGCTGTTTTCTAAACAAAATGAGGTCAGTTGCAGAACATTGCCGTAAATCAATAGTTACTGATACTGTCAAAGCGTGGAGGGCAATGAGGCCGATGGGGTGGAGGTAATATACATAAAACTTCTTTTCTTCGTTCCATAGTTGGCATGCCGAGTTTCCGGCCAGGGATAATTGACACGAGATTTAAACTCTGGGCAGATAGCAGAGTTTCTTATTTGGTGATTTGGTGGAGGGTGAAACGATGATGTCCTTTGATCAAATGATTTGTTAAATATGAACCATCCAGTAGGGACCTCTTTAGTTTCTTTCAGATTAGAGATTTTATTCGAAAAGAGACTATGCTTTTGACTGAGTGTTATAGATCTGATATAGAGAAGAGGGTGCTGCATGCTCAGAACACAGTGAGTACTCTTTATCATCTGTTGGGGGAGGTTTCTTGGGTGACATGGAGTGATTACGCGAGGTCTGGCAGAGAGAGTTAGGAGTTAAGATCACTTTGGAAACATGGAAGGATATTTATGAGAATGCAAGGAAGATTTTGATGTAGTAATAGGATCCATGTCATGCAGTTAAAGATTCTTCATAGGGTGCACCTGGCCCCAGATCAACCCGCAAAATTTAAGGAGCGAGCATCTTCAGTGTGCCCCAAGTGTAAAGTAAGCACAGGTACCCTCCCTCATTACTTCTCTATTAGCCCTGCCACAAGCCTCGTATGTATTGGAGCGCTGTGGCAGGACTAAGAAGGTCTTGGGTACCAAAGTTAAGGTGGACCCGGTCTCTCTTCTCCTGAGTCTAGCAAGTTTTGAGAAGATATGTAGCTCAGATTGAGGTTTTGGATGTAGGTTTGCTCGCTGAGCTGGGGTTTCCGAACCTATTTTCCACAGATGTGCATGGCTGAAACCTTTTTAACATCCTCACTTTTTGTGCGAGGAAGAACGTTATGATATGCTGGGTGTCCGAGAACCCCCCCAGGTCTGTTGGGATGGCGTAAGTTAATTATGGAACACATTCCTTTGGGCTTTCTCACAAATATGATACACCAAAAACTGGAACATTTTTATAAGACATGGCAGCACTTTTTGAATTACCTGGAAACAGATTTGTCTGCCATTTTAGTTAGGGCCTTTGTTTAGCCGTGATGGTTTGGTTGAGTGAACCCGATGCCCTGAAAGGAAGAATTTCAAACAAATGTTCGTGTAATGATTGATGCTCTCGACGGTTGACAGCTACAGTCTTGTTCTGCTGAGCGGCATTATTTATTTATTGATCTGTAATGAGTATCACGATTTGGAGATGCCGGTGTTGGACTGGGGTGTACAACATTAAAAATCACAACACCAGGTTATAGTCCAACAGGTTTAATTGGAAACACTAGCTTTCGGAGCGCTGCTCCTTCATTGGGTGGTGATGGCGGCCCGGTGGCACAGTGGTTAGCACTGCTGCCTCACAGCGCCAGAGACCCGGGTTCAATTCCCGACTCAGGCGACTGACTGTGTGGAGTTTGCACATTCTCCCCGTGTCTGCGTAGGTTTCCTCCGGGTGCTCCGGTTTCCTCCCACAGTCACAAAGATGTGCGGGTCAGGTGAATTGGCCATGCTAAATTAAAAAAAGGGGTAAATATAGGGGTATGGGTGGGTTGCGCTTCGGCGGGTCGGTGTGGACTTGTTGGGCCGAAGGGCCTGTTTCCACACTGTAAATAATCTAATCTAATCTAAACCTGTTGGACTATAACCTGATGTTGTGTGATTTTTAATTTTGTAACAAGTATGGTTTTGATTTGTTTTGTGGAGTAGGGTAGCAGTTGGTTAACTGTTGTTGTCATATTTTCATATTTTTGTTATTTTATAATTTTGTAAAGAAAAAGTTTTCAATAAAACTATTTTAAAAACTCTAATGCTTTTTTTGTGCCTGTGACACTGTTCTCAGTCAAGGATAGATTCCCCATCACCACCAAGCCCCTGAATCAATATCTAATGAAGGAAACTGCCAGCATCCAGATAAGGAGAGAAACAGCAGCTGTATTTTAGTGGGAACTCCGGAAACGTGCCGTTTATTACAATGACTACTGTACACCACACACGTATTAGGAAATAGACACCTGCCTTTTTTTTTGCAAATCCAGCTAGAACATGAATTATAATTTATATTTTGGATGAATATGATGGTTGTGAACAAGTTACAAGGGATTATGATTAAAAAGGGTTACAAAAAAAGTCGTAAAGCTTCAGGGACCAGACTCTCACACAGCAAAACAATATCTTCTTGAATGCAGTCGGACATCTCTTACTTTCACTTTTGTTTAGACCTTTATCCCGCCCGGATCTAACACCATGACCGGATTCTCAGACCTTCCTCCAGCTCTGGGGGGTTGTTGAGCTCCTGGGCTCCGGCCGCCGCCGAAGAAGCCGCGGGCGCCGGCTCTCTCTCCTCCACCGCCGACATTTTTAATTTGTTTTCTCGTTCACCCGGTAACCGTCACCGCCCCCTTCCCGGGCCCCGGGAATTATACACAAATAAACAATAAACCCCACCGGGGACTGTCTCCTTTTCTTCACAACTTTTGTTTGAAAAGTTCCGGCTTTAATTTGAAATGTATTTTAAAGATATTTTCTGAGGTAAACGATGCCTGTCTGCCCCCCTCCCTCCGTCAGAAACCGCCCGCTGAGTCGATGAGAAAACCGCAGCCTCGCGCCGCCATCTTTGTTTTTCTTCTTCTTCCCGTCTCCTCCTTCTGTGACGCGCGTCATCCACGCTCCGCCCAATCAGAGCGCACCTTACTCCACCTGACCAATGGCGACTGGTGCTGGTTTTTACTGAAAGAGTTTGTGTCCAATTGCCAATTTGGGATAAAAAAGGCGGGAGCAACAATTTTTTTTCCCCTGTGACTGCACATCTCTCTCCTTTTGCCTGTCTCTCCCGCAGGGGAGGGGGAATCCCAAACTAGAGGGCACAGGTTTAGGGTGAGAGGGGAAACATTTAAAAGGAACCCAAGGATTAAAAAAAGTGTGAAAGTTAATTCGCCTCAAGAAAAGCCCCCTCTTACGACCTGAACAAAATAGATTGTTCACAGCCTATTACTCACCAACCAAGAATGATGTTGAGAAACTTAAAAGAGTTCAGAAATTATTTATAAGAATATTGCTAGGGTTGGAGGGTTTGAGCTACAGGGAGAGGCTGAATTGGCTGGGGCTATTTTCCCTGGAGCATTGCAGGCTGAGGGGTGACCTTATGGAGGTTTATAAGATCTTGACAGGTATGGATATGAGAAAAAGATAAGGTGTTCCCTGGGGCAGGGGAGTCCAGTACAAGAGGACATTCGTTTTTGGGTGAAAGGGGAAAGATTTAAAACGGCTCCAAGGGGCAATTTTTCCACATATAGGTTGGTGTGTGAACTGAATGAGCTGCCAGGAAAAATGGTGGAGGTTGTTACAAATACAACATTTAAAAGGCATCTGGATAGGTACATGAATAGGAAGTTTTAGAGGGATATGGACAAAGTGCTGGCAAATGAGACGAGATTAATTTAGGCTATCTGGTTGGCATATACCGAAGGGTTGTTTTTGTGCTCTACAATTCAATGGTTCTATTTCCACTGAGCCAGAACCAATTTCAAAAGGCTAGGAATAGGCCATTCGCCCCTTACACACTGTCCTCAACTGTGGCCTAACTGAGCATATTTCAATTCTCAGTGCTATGTAATGAGCCAGACTTTATTAAAAATCTTAAAGCAAAGGAACACTTAGGAGGCAGTGATTATAATATGGTAGAGATCAGTGTGCAGTTTGAAAGAGAGAAGGCAAAATTAGATGTAATGGTGTTACAGTTAAATAAAGGGCAATAAGAGAGGAACTGACAAAAATTGACTGGAAGCAGAGCCTAGTGGGGAAGACAGTAGAGCAACAATAGCAGAAATTTCTGGGTGTAATTGAGGACACAGTACAGAGGTCCATCCCCCAAAAAAAGAAAGATTCTCGGGTGGGGTGGGGGGGGGGGGTGGGGGTGGGGGGAGGGGGGGGAAGAAGACTGCCATGGCTGACAAAGGAAGTCAGGAAATGTATCAACGAAAAAGAGAGCCTACAAAGTGGCCAAGACCACTGGGAAATCAGAAGCTTGGGAAGACTACAAAAACAAACAGAAGATAACAAAGAGAGAAATAGGAAGGAGCGGATCAAATATGAAGGTAAGCGGACCAGTAATGTTAGAAATGATAGTAAAAGTTTTTTTGCAATACATAAGAAACAAACGAGAGACAAAAGTAGAAATTGGGCTGCTCCAAATTGATGCAGGAAGGTTAGTGATGGGAGATAAGAAAATAGTTAAAGAACTTAATAAATACTTTTTGTCAGTTTTCGCAGTGGAAGACATGAGTAATATCCTAACAATTAAGGAGAGTTCAGGGGCAGAATTGAGTATGGTAGCCATTACAAAAAAAGGAGGTGCTAGAACAGCTAATAGGTCTAAAAATTGAGAAATCTCTTGGCCCTGATGGCTACAGCCTAGCGTTCTGATGGAGGCGGTTGAAGAATTAGCAGAGATGTTGGTTGTAATCTTTCAAAAATCACTGCAGTCAGGGAAAGTCCCAGATGATTGGAAAATCACTGTTGTAAGTTCTTTGTTCACGAAAGGATCAAGACAAAAGCTGGAAAATTATATGCCGATTAGTCTAACCTCAGTTGTAGATAAAATTCTAAAATCTATCGTTAAAGATGAGATTTCTAAATTCTTGAAAGTGCATGGTTGGATTAAAATAAGTCAGCATGGATTTAGTAAGGGGAGGTCGTGCCTGACAAACTTGAAGAGTTAACAAGTAGGTTAGACTTGGGAAATCCAGAGGATGTCATCGACCTAGGTTTCCAAAAGGCCTTTGATAAGGTGCCTCCTAGGAGGCTGCTGAGTAAAGTGAGGGTCCATGGTATTCGAGTTGAGCTACTGGCATGGATTGAGGATAGGCTGCCTGAGAGAAGGCAGAGAGTTGGGATAAAAGGTTCTTTATCGGAATGGCAGCTGGTGACAAGTGGTGTCCCGCAGGGCTCAGTGTTGGGGCTGCAGCTGTTCACTTTATATATTAATGATCTGGATAAAGGGACTGGGGGCATTCCCACGAAGTTCGGTGATGATACAAAGTTAGGCAGACAGGCAGGTAGTTCTGAGGAGGTGGGGAAGCTGCAGAAAGATTTGAACAGTTTAGGAGTGTGGTCCAGGAAATGGCTGATGAAATTCAATGTAAGCAAATGTGAGGTCTTGCACTTCGGAATAAAGAATAAGCATGGACTATTTTCTAATCATTGAGAAAATTCAAAACGCCAAAGTATAAAGGGATCTGGGACTGCTAGTCCAGGATTCTCTAAAGGTTGACTTGCGGGTTGAGTCCGTGCTTAAGAAAGCAAATATAATGTTGTCATTTATTTCAAGAGAGTTGGAATGTAAAAGCAGCGAAGTGCTAATGAGACTTTATAAAGCTCTGGTTAGGCTCCATTTAGAATACTGTGTCCAATTTTGGGCCCCACACCTCAGTAAGGACATAGTGGCACTGGAGCGTGCCCAGCGGAGATTCACACGATGGTCGCTGGTATCATAGGCCGAACAGACGATGAACAGCTGAGGATCCTGGAATTATATTCATTAGAGTTTAGAAGGTTGAGGGGAGATCTAATAGAAACTTACAAGATAGTAAAAACGTGGATGTTTTTTTCCATTAGGCAGTTTGTTTTTCCATTAGGCAGGGAGACTAGGACCCATGGGCATAGCCTGAAAATTCGAGGGGGTCAATTTAGAATGGAAATGAGGAGACATTTCATCAGCCAGACAGTGGTGGGCCTGTGGAATTCATTGCCATGGAACGCAGTGGAGACCGGGTCATTAAATGTCTTCAAGGCAGACATTGATAAATTCTTGGTATCTCAATGGGGAGAGTATGGTAAATGGAGTTGAAATGCCCGTCAGCCATGATTAAATGGCGGAGTGGACTTATGACCTTACTTCCACTCCTGTGTCTTATGGTCTTAAGGAAGAGCTCTTTGCTATTCACTTTACCTCCACTCCTAATGACATTATAAATCTTCGTAAGGTCACCCCTCAACCCCCTACACTCCAATGAAGACAGTACCAACCTTTCCTTATAACTCAAACCCTCCAGTCCTGGCAACATCCTGGTAAATCTTTACGAAACCCTCTCGAATCGTATTCTTCCTATCACAGAGTCACCAAAACTGTACTCAGTACCCAAAAAGTGGCCTCACCAACATCCTGTACAACCTCAATGTGATGTCCCAACTTCTATACTCACTGGGGTGGACAGTGAAGGCAATGGTGCAAAATGCCTTCTTTACCACCTGTCTACCAGTGATGCAACTTTCAAAAGAACTATATACCTGAACCCCCTAACTCCCCCCTCCCCCCCACCGCTGCCGCCAAAGTATCTCTGTTCTACAACACAACCCAGGGACCTACCATTAACTGTACATAGCAATGCTGAAAATTCCTGCATTCTTCACCTGAAGCCCACTGAAGACGTTACCCAGTAGGTAATGAAACATCTGGAAATGAACTTTGCAGCTCAGCAAGCAACCCTACATCCAAAACCTCAACCTGAGCTACAAATCTTCTCAAAACTCACTACGTCCAGCCGTTCCTTGTTTAGCAAAATGCAACCTCTCACTTTTATTCATACCTCTCTCATCGACACACACACACACACACTCACAGGCTTAAACTCCATCACACTCACACTTCAGTCTTATGCACGCACTCACACAAACTCACATACACACAAAACTCTATGGAGTGAATTTGTATTGGCAGAATTATATTTGCAATATTTTCAATTTTGCTCAAAAAGCACACAATCTGCAGGCAGTAAATCCATGCAATATTTTATAAATTCCTACTTTGGAAATAGAACCAGTCTGATTCAAGATTGGAATACTGACAGACTCGAACCTCACATCTTTAATGCATTGTTTGTGCTGAGATGTCACTTTTTTTTAATAAAACATTAAGTCATCTCGAGAACGTGACTTTAAAGATGTTCTGGGATTTACATATGAATGAACCAAAACCTGCAACCCATTCTAAAAGATGAAAGACATAACAACAATCTAGGTTTATTCAATATATTCTATCAGTCGCATGACACTGTGATCTTTTGCTATACAATCGGGGTATTATTCTCCGGCCAACAGCTACCCGCTGAAGGAGCAGCACTCTGAAAGCTAGTGCTTCCGAATAAACCTGTTGGATTATAACGTGGTGTTGTGTGATTTTTAACTTTATCTACCCCAGTCCAACACCAGCACCTCCACACCGTTTCCGGTGAACGCAGCCCACATCTCCCACTGCTGCCAGTAAACTATACAATGCTGATGAAACGGTGCAGTACCTGCACTTCTGAAAAAATTACAATTTCTAATGATACTAGGTACTCATTCACTGCTCCATCTGATACATGACATTGGAAACTTAGTGCAGGAGGCTGAAATGAAATGAGCAGCTTTAAAACAAAAACCTCTTGGAGCTCAAAGCCTTCAATGAGAGTCTGAGCCCGGCGAAAAGTTCAGGTAACCTTTATTGCGACCCAACGTTGTTACAGCTTCAAACCACCCCACCCCCGCAAAAAGGTGTAGAAAAAGTAGCTGCTTTTTAAATAGCTTAAGGTCAAAGCGTGCACCCCCACCCCACACCATCTCACCTTCTTTACTATGGTCACCACCGAGTTGTCAGTTTGTAATTGGATCCTTGGTACAGCCTTAACTGTAGGAAGTATTGCCTCACTCAGCAATTTCAACCCATACCCTGTAAACAAGTAAGACTTTCCCCACTCAATGACTGGTGGCAGTGGTGGGCAATGAAGAGTCAATCATGCTGTTGTGGGTCTGGAGTTACGTGTCGGCCAGACCGGGTAAAGGATGCAGCTGGGACAACTGAGTGAATCCTTCCCCACAACAGCAGTTTCCTTCCCTAAAAAGGGATGTGAGTGAATCAGATGGGTGATGTCCCCCAAACAATCATTTCTTAATGAGGTTCTGAACTCCAGATTTCTGACCGAAATCCAATTCCACCATCTGCCACGGCGGGATTCAAACCTGGCAGTCCCCGGAACTGGGTTGATAGTCCAGTCAATCAGGTAGTTGGCTATCCGTCCTTTAATCCCCCTGCGATGGCACATGGACTCGCTGGTGCCTCCGCAGATGGGAAGCGCGGGTAAAGCCCTTCTCACACGGAGAGTAGGTGAACTGCCTCTCCCCAGTGTACACCTGCCGGTGGGCCAGCAGGATGGAGGAATTGCTGAAGGCCTTCCCACACTCAGTGCAGAAGAACAGCCTCTCTCCGGTGTGCCCCTGCCTGTGGGCCAGCAGGGTGGAGGCCTGGTTAAAGCCCTTCCCACACTCGGGGCAGCTGAAGGGCCTCTCCCCTGAGTGGACTCGCTGGTGCCTCACCAGGTCAGAGGAATTGCTGAAGGCCTTCCCGCATTCGGGGCAGCTGAAGGGCCTCTCCCCAGTATGACTGCGCTGATGAGTGTCCAGGATAGAAGGGACACAGAAGCCTTTTCCGCAGACGTCAAACTTCCACGGTTTCTGCACGGGGCGGGATCCATTGGGTTTCTCCATGGCCGAAGCTTCAGCTGCAGACAAACGCATGTACAGCCCCTGCCTGCCGTGAATTCCTCTTTCCAGGCCATATAATTGCTTCAGGCTCCATACTCAGTGTGCTGCAACAGTCGGGTCTCTCATCCAGTCCCATTGATGCTGAAGACGTGCTCCAACAGGAACCAAAAGGCTTTGCTCCTTCTCACAGAATCACAAGTCAAAAATTGTTGCAGTCCTGATGGATTGAGTGACTGTCGGACATTGACGTCGAAGTGAGGACTGCAGAAGCTGGAGAGTCAGAGTTGAACAGTGCAGCGCTGGAAAAGTACAACAGGTCCGGCAGCATCCAAGGAGCAGGAAAGTTGATGTTTCGGGCATCAGCCCTTCATCTGTTGATTTTGAAACTTCCGTCTTCAGATCATCAAATGCTTTGTAAAAAGAGATTACAAAAGTCATGACTGTCAGTGCAAGGTAGAAATTCAGAACAAGCAATTCTACTTTCTGCAGAACATTCTTTTCTTTTGTTATTCCATATCTGAAAATTGAAAGCACCATCCCTCTCTCTCTCTCTCCCCCTCTGTTCTCACACCGCTCTAACTAATTCTCCTGAAGGTGTTGATTCAGGATCTTACAGGGGCAGAACTGCAAAAACTTCAAGACTGACATCTCTCTGAGTTTTGGATAACTCCACTGCTGAGAGTGAGCAGGTCTGATTTTGGGAAGCTCAAAAAATAGTGTCAGTTCAGGGTGAACCTGCAATGCAAGTTCTTGAGAAACAACCAGACATGAAGTGGTTAACATCCCTGGAAAGGAGAGAGCAAAATGAGACATCAAAGACATTAACACCGACATCAGGGAGAAACTGAACATACAGATGTGGCAAGCCAGAGTCAGAGATATACAGCATGGAAACAGTCCGACTCGTCGATGCCAACCAGGTATTCTAAATTAATCAAGACCCATTTGCCACCATTTGGCCCATATCCCTCTCAATCCTTCCATTTTATAGTTCCATCCAGATACCTTTCAAATGTCATAATTGCACATGCATCCACCATTTCCTCTGGCAGCTCATTCCTTACACACACCACTCTCAATGAAAGAGTGAATTTAGCACAGTGAATCCATCTTAGCCATAGTGCCCAGGGTGTGTAGGTTAAGTTAGCACGGCCAATCCATGCTAACCTGCACATCCCTGGGCACTATGGGTAAATTCGCACATCCCTCGATGATATGGATAACTGAACACTGCCAATCCACCTGAACCCATCCAAAACAGAACACTATGGGTCATTTAACATGGGGAATCCACCCCAACCTGGACAAAGTTACATATAACATAATAAAAGGTTGCAGTCCAACAAGTTTATTTCGAAGTACCGGCTTTCGGAGTGCTGCGCCTTATTCAGTTGGTTGTGGAGTACAAGATCAGAAGACACAGAATTTATGGAAACACATTACAGTGTCCTGCCACTGAAATCATATACTGAACAAACCTGGATTGTTAAGTCTTTCATCTTTTAGAATGGGTTGCAGGTATCAATAATATGCAAGTCCCAGAACTTCCTGTCAGGCTCCTTCTCGAGATAACAAGGTTTTATTAGAAAAGGTGACATCTCAGCCCAGATAATGCATGAAAGGAGTGAGGTCAGGGTCTGTCTGTATCCCAATCTTGAGTCAGCCCGCTTCGATTTGCAAAGTGAAATTTACAAAATATTACATCTATTGGCTGCCTGCATTGACTGCCAGCACATTGTGCATTTAGAGTTATACAGTCATAGATGGACAGCATGGAAACAGACCCTTCAGTCCAACTCATCCATGACGACCAGATATCCGAACCCAATCAAGTCCCACCTGCCAGCAACTTGCCCATATCCCTCCAAACTCTTCCTATTCATATGCCCATCCAGACTAGCCTCCACCACTTCCTCTGGCGGCTCATTCCATACACATACCACTCCCTGAGTGAAGAAGTTGCCTCTTAGGTCCCTTTCACCCTAAACCTATGCCCTCTAGTTCTGGACTCCCCCACCCCAGGGGAAAGACTTTGTCCATTTATCCTATCAATGCCCCTCATGATTTTATCAATATCCGCAAGATCACCCCTTAGCCTCTGACGCTCCAGGGGAAACAGCCTTAGCCTATTCAACCTCTCCCTATAGCTCAAATCTTCCAATCCTAGCAACATACTTGTAAATCTTTTCTGAACCCTTTCAAGTTTCACAACATCTTTCTGATAGGAAGGAGACCAGAATTGCATGTAATATTCCAAGAGTAGCCTAACCAATGTCCTGTGCAGCCGCAACATGACCTCCCAATTCCTGTACTCAATACTCTGACTATTAAAGGAAAGCAGACCAAATGCCTTCTTCACTATCCAATCACTATCCTATTCTTCACTACCTGCAACTCCACTTTCAAGGAGCTATGAAACTGCACTCCAAGACCTCTTAGTTCAGCAACACTCTCTAGGACCTTACCATTAAGTGTATAAGTACTGCTAAGATTTGCTTTCCCAAAATGCAGCACCTCACATTTATCTGAATTAAACTCCATCTGCCACTTCTCAGCCCATTGGCCCATCTGATCAAGATCTCATTGTAATATGAGATAACCTTCTTCGCTGTCCACTACACCTCCAATTTTAGTGTCATCAGCAAACTTATAGCTATACCTCTTATGCTCACATCCAAATCATTTATATAAATAATGAAAAGTAGTGGACCCAGCACAGATCCTTGTGGTACTCTACTGGTCACAGGCCTCCTGTCTGAAAAAACAACCCTCCACCACCACCTTCTACCTTTGAGCCAGTCCTGTATCCAAATCGCAAGTTCTCCCTGTATTCCATGAGATCTAACCTTGCTCACCAGTCTCCCATGGGGAACCTTGTTGAACACCTTACTGAAGTCCATATAGATCACATGTATTCTCTGCCATCATCAGTTCCCTTCGTTAGTTCTTCAAAAAAACTCACTCAAGTTTGTGAGACATGATTTCCCACACGTAAAGCCATGTTGACTATCCCTAATCAGTCCTTGCCTTTCCAATACATGTACATCTTGTCCCTCAGTTGGATTCCCTCCAACAACACCGACGTCTGGCTCACTGGTCTATAGTTCCATGGCTTGTCTTTACCACCTTTCTTTAACAGTGGCACAACGTTAATCAACCTCCAGTCTTCCGACACCTCACCTGTGACTATCAATGATACAAATATCTCAGCAAGAGCCCCAGCAATCACTTCTCTATCTTCCCACAGAGTTCAAGGTTACACTTGATCAGGTCCTGGGAATTTATCCACTTTTATTCATTTCAAGGCATCCAGCACTTGCTCCTCTGTAATATGGACATTTTTCAAGATGTCACCATCTATTTCCCTACATTCTATATCTTCCATGTCCTTTTCCACAGTAAACTCTAATGCAAAATACCCGTTTAGTATCCCCCTCACCTCCAGTGGTTCCACATACAGGCCAGCTTACTGAACTTTGAGGGGCCCTATTCTCTCCCTACTTATTCTTTTGTCCTTAATGTATTTGCAAAAATCCTTTGGATTCTCCTTAACTAGTTGCCAAAGCTATCTCATGTCCCCTGTTTTCCCCTCCTGATTTCTCTCTTAAGTATACTCCTACTCCCTTTATACTGTAAGGCTTCACTCGATCTGTCCTGTCTATACCTGACATATGCTTCCTTCATTTTCTGAACCAAACCCTCAATTTTTCCAGTCATCCAGCATTGCCTATACCTACCAGCCTTTCCTTTCACCCTAACAAGAATATATTTTCTCTGGACTCTAGTTGTCACAGTTCTGAAGGCTTCCCATTTTCCAGCCGTCCCTTTACCTGCAAACATTGGCGCACTATCAGCTTTTGAAAGTTCTTGCCTAACACCGTCAAATTTAAAACTTTTGAGCAAAGTAGAATGTATCTGCAAATGTAATGCTGCAACTTCAAATTCATCCCCATGGAGAGTGTGGTTTTGTGTGTATAATAGAGAAACCCTGTTTCCATGCTGTATATCCATATGTCTATTTGATAACAGATGCTTTATTTTTGTTGGTGCAAGTATTGTTGTAAATCATAGCTGGATATTAATAGTTAGATGTAAGGGAGAGAGTATTCCTCAGGTAGAACACTATCAGAATCCTGGGAGACCACTACTTCAGATTTACTTGGACTGGTTGACAGTCTGGGAGATTTTGGATTGGGTCTCGATTGAATAAATGTTTTATTTTTCCCGAACGTGTAAAAGGGGGCGTTAAAGCTTCAGCAGAAATCCAGCAGAGCTGAGAACAGACCAACATCTTACTCTGTGGGAACAGGGAGATCAACAGAGGACAGAGAAATCAGGACCTGAAATCCAAGCTGACACCAGACTACCCTGTGATCAGTGCTTTGATGAGCAGCACCAACTCCCTCCCTTCACTGAGCTTCCCATTTGACTATCCCCTCGATATTCAGGATCCAGTCCTTCCCATCCTGAAGCCATGTCCCTGTAAGGAGTCTCAGATCATAATTATTCTCTTCAATGTGTTCAGTCAATTCATTCACTTCTGTTACAATGCAGCTCACGTTCAGTTTTTAGTTTCAGTTTTTGTGATCTTCTGAATCCAGTTTTGATTGCTGGTATATTTACTCTCCTTGTCCCTTTCTATCATTCTCTGATGTTCATTTCCACATCACGACATTGCTCACCAGCCTTGATTTGGATTGGCCAGGCTAAATTGCCCATAGTGTGCAGGTTAGTTGGGTTAGCCATGGGAAATGCAGGGTTATAGGTTCATTGTAATAGAAGCAGGAGTCAGCCATTTGGCCCGTCCTGCCTACTCTGCCATTCATTAAGATATGGCTGATCTATCCATCTTCTCAGCTCCTCCTCCCTGCAATATCCCAACTATCCTTAATTCCCCAATTATGCAGAAACTCATCTAATTGTGTCTTCAATATACTTAACGAAGCAACCTTCTCTGCTTCCTTGGGCAGAGACTGCCATAGTTTCACTACTCTCCAGGAAAAGCAGTTCCTCCTCATCTCTGTCCTAAATCTACTTCCCCTAATCTTGGGGCCTAGTCTCATCTACCAGCAGAAATGACTGGATAGGGTAGGGTTTCATCCCCACAGTGCAATGAATTCCCACTTTCCACCAAATCCCACATGTACTCACTCACTCACTCAGTTGCTGGCTCACAAATGAAAGATTTCATTGTAATTTCTTCTGCTCTGAGTAAGGGCAAAACATTTTTGAAAGCTGTTCTGAAAGTCCAGTCTTCACAACAACACTTCTGCTTTCACTGAAGATGATTAAAGTCATACAACACAGAAACAGACCCTTTGGCCCAACTCATCCGTGCCAGCTATATATCACAAACTAATTTAGTCCCATTTACCAGCATTTGACTCATCCCTCTAAATCCTTCCTATTCAAGTACCCATCCAGTGGCTTTTAAATGTTGTCATTGTACCAGCCTCCCCACTTCCTCTGGTAGTTCGTTCCATACACGTTCCACACTCTGTCTGAAAATATGTTGCCCCTCAGGTCCCTTTCCCTACTCACCTTAAACTTCTGCCTCTTTAGTTCTGGACTCCCCTACCATGGAGAAAAGACCTTGGGTATTCACCCTATCCATGCCCCTTATAAACTTCTTTAAAGGTTACCACTCAGCCTCTGATGCTCCAAAGAAAATATCTCCCTGGCCTGTTCAGCCCCTTCCTGCAGCTCAAACCCTCCAAATCTGGCAACAGCCTTCTAAATATTTTCTGACCCCTCTCAAAGTTTCATAACATCTTTCCTACATCAGAGAGACCAGAATTGAATGCAGTATTCCAAAAGTGGCCTAACCAATGTCCTGTACAGCCGCAAAATGATCTCCCAGTTCCTATACTGAACGCTCTGGCCAATAAAGGAAAGCATACCAAACACCTTGTTCACTATACTGTCTATGTAAGACTCCACCTTCAAGGAACTATGAACCTGCACTCCAAGGTCTCTTTGTTCTGCGACACTCCCCTTAACTGTGTCAGTCCAGCCTGGATTGCTGGACCAAAATGCAACATCTCACATTTCTCTGAATTAAACCCCATCTGGTACTCCTTGGCCCATCCAATCAATTCTAATTTATGCTAAACTCTCTTTCCTCTGTTATTCCTGAGAAGCTGAAAATCTCTGTCCCACATACTCTCCCTCCGTTCTGTCATTGCTGAACCTAATCCCTGCGTACCTCATCCTGAAAAGTCTGTTTCATGCTCATTAACAGGCCCACACTCAGGGGGATCTAATGGAAACATACAGAATACTGAATGGCCTGGACAGAGTAGACTTTCAGAGGATGTTTCCATTGGTGGGAGAGACTAGGACCCGAGGGCACAACCTTCGAGTAAAGGGAAGGCGTTTTAGAACGCAGATAAGTAGAAACTTCTTCAGTGAAAGAGTGGTGAATCTATGGAATTCATTTCTATAGAAGGTTGTAGAGGCTCGGTCACTGAGGATATTTAAGACTGAGGTCGATAGGTTCCTGAGTATCATGGGGATGGAGAGTTCCAGGGAGAGCGCAGGAGAATGGGGTTGAGAAACCTATTGGCCACGATTGAATGGTATGAACAGACCTGATGGGCTGAATGGCCTAATTTCTGCTCCTATGTCTTATGGTCTCTTGCTGTCCTGGCCACAGTGAGAGAATTGTGAGCAGGAGTTGGCCATTTGGTCTTTCGAGCCTGCACAAGCATTGAACAGATCATAACTGAATATGGATCTAGGTGAATAGGCTGGAACTTTTTCACTGGAACATAGGAGGTTGAGAGGTGACCTTATTGAGGTTTATAAAATCACGAGGGGCATAGATGAGGTCAATATCAGCTGTTGTTTCAAGAATAAGGAGCAATCTTTTTCAGGTGAGAGGAGAAAATTTTTAAAAAGACATGAGGAGCACATTTTTCGTTTAAGAGCGTGGAGTGTGTGTCAAATGAATGTCCAGAGGAAGTAATGAATGCAGGTACAGTAACAACATTTAAAATAAATTTGAATAAGTGCACAAATAGAAAAGTTTCAGAAGGATATGGGCCAAACATTGGCAGGTGGGACTAGTTTAGTTTGTGAATATAGTCAGCATGGACTAGTTGGACTGAAGGGTCTGTTTCTGTGCTATATGACTCTGTAACTGTTCTATACTGGTCTTAAAACCATTTTCTTGCCTACCCCCAAAACCATCCACTTCTTTGTTCATCAAAGTCAAATGAACTCGGCCTTGAATACAATGACCGGCCTAACTGCTGAAAGACATCCACACTTCTGAACTGAATTCCTCTTGCTAATATATCACTTGCTTTGCTCATTGCTTGCTGCACCTGTCTGACAACTGGCAGTAACTGGTTTCGAAGGACGCTGAAGCCCCTTTGTCCATCCACACATCTTTCCTGATGAAGAGCTCGTGCCCGAAACGTCGACTCTCCTCCTCAGTTGCTGCCTTACCTGCTGTGGTTTGCCAGCGCCACACTTTTCAACTCTGATCTCCAGCATCTCACTTTCGCCACATCGCAACATATCACTACATAAACAATGCACCTCCTTTCTGCTTTTTTTTTTTACATACATCAAAGGCAATACCTTTACATTGTGGCACTGCGTTTGCAAAGTGAGACACAGACCTGGATCAACTTTTCCAGAGTCTGTCCCCTCCCTCGATTCACTCTTTCCTTTCATTTGCTACAAATCAATAATTGAACCCCAGAATGAAAAGAAAATGGAAAACGTGTTGACAAAAACACTATTATACTCACAAATTTTAGACAGAGGAAGGAATTTATAGTCTGGGGTGAGGTTTAATCTTCATTCAGTGACAAAAGGGCAGCATCAGCGGTTTCAGAGCTCACGGTCCAACTTCCGCATTTCGACAATGGCCGACTCTGATTGGCAGGAGGACTAGCCTCCTTCGGGTCCTCCAAGGTTCTCCATTGGTCCATGGAACGGAGCTCGAGCGCCTTTTCTGCGGACACCCAGACGTATGCGCAGTACTTTGCTGACACCGACAGACATGCGTAGTGCTTACTGACACCGCGGAGCATGCTCAGTATGCTCTGTCACGATGCTGGTGTTCACTGACAAATTTTAGAGTTAAAAATCATAAACCACCTGGTTATAGTCCAACAGGCTTATTTGGAAGCACGGGATTTTGGAGCGCTGCTCCTTCATCAAGTGGTTGTGGAGTATAACATGGTAACACAGAATTTATGATCTTCTGATCTTATACTCCACAACCGCCTGATGAAGGAGCCACGCTCCGAAAGCTAAGTGTTTCCAAACAAGCCGATTGGACTGTAACCTGGTGTTGTGTGATTTTTAACTTTGTACACCCCAGTCCAACACGGGCACTTCCAAATCATGACAAATTTCAAGTGTCCAAATGCGAATACGAGAGAAAAATGCCAACGCCATTTTTTTTTCCGAAATGTTTTTTTTCCCCTGTGCCTCGACGTTTTATTCCTTTTGTATTTTGTCTGGCTGCTCAACGTTCCTGCCTTTACCCCAGGGTCGAGGTATTCCAAAACTAGAGGGTACAGGTTTAGGCTGAGGAGGAAAGATTTGAAGAGATTCAAAAGAATCGGCATAGAACATTCACCCCCGACAGGGCGAAAGTGACGGCTACAGATGTTGGAGATTAGGGTCAAGAGTATGTGCTGGAAAAGCACAGCAGGTCAGGCAGTGTGCGAGGAGCAGAAGAATCGACGTTTCCAGCAAAACCCTTCATCAGGAAATAGCTGTGTGGAATTGCAGAGCTGGAGCATAATCGAGTGGGTCTGGATGGGATGCTATTAGGAAGGTCGGTGTGAATGGCCTGTAGGGATGATATGATTCCACTGCCTTAGTCACGCGTATATTGAGAAATGATTGCCCCAAGTCTGCTGTGGGAGGAGTGGGTTCGTTCGTGGGACACTGATACCAGTTCTGGGGAAGGTAGGATTGTGCTGTTTCTCTCTTCACACTCTGCACCCCACCCCCGTCCATTTTCTCCCCACCCACTACCCCCTGCAAATTCTCTCCCCTCACACTGCATCCCCATTCTCTCCCCATAACCCTCTGAACCCCAGTCCTTCTCTACCCCCCAACCTCTGTCCCCCTCTCCATTTCTCTCACTTCTCCGCCCCCACCAGCGACCGGCCCCGTCCTTTCTGGTGCCTGAGCCCTCTTTGATCGCTGTATCAAGCCCTTTTAAGGAGAAAGAGAGAATGGGTGGTGACGATTCTACCTGGGAAACAGGGAGAAATGACTGATTTTTAAAATTGAGAATAGCTAAAATCATATGTTCAGAAACGTTGTTAAAGTCTGGAAGAATGTTCTTTTTTGGAAAAAAAACAAGCTGTAGAAATCTTTCTGAAACTTGCATTGATATATGCACAGTTAGGCCACAACCAAGGACAGGCTGTAAGAGTGAATGAGTGAATAAAAGACAAGCCCCACCTCACCGATGAGGAGAAAGTGAGAACTGCAGATGCTGGAGGTCAGAGTCAAGAATGTGATTCTTAAAAATTACAGCAGGTCAGGCAGCATCCAAGGAGCAGGAGACTCAACGTTTCAGACATAAGCCCTTCACCTTGCCCTCTCCAGTGTGTGTTGTGAAACTGCTTAACTGCTTAATAATTTCTAGTGGCCGAGCAGAGGCTGATAACAAGTTTGGAACACACGAGAATGACCTTAGCTGAGACCTTGGGTCCATGAGTCACTACAGGAGACCCAGCGACACAATACACACGCAAATTCTCTCTTTCTCTCTCTCTCTCTCTCTCATACACACACTCAAGTACTCACACGGTCGTGCAGACCCACTCTGATACACAGGCTCTCTCTCAGACACACATTGAGGCACCCCTCACACTCACATCCATGCACACACCTTCTCACACAATTATACTCCATCACACGCACACTTTACCCAGCATGCACACGCACACACACAGACGCTCTGTCTCCTGCATGCACTCACACATAGAAGTCTTTGGGGTGAATTGCATTTGCAGGATTATATATTTGGAAATAGAACCCGTCTGACTCGAGACTGGGATACATACAGACTCTAACCTCACAGCTCTCATGCGTTGTCTGACCTGAGGTGTCACCTCCCTTTATAAAACATTAAGTTACCTGGAGAATGTGACTAAAAAGGAGTTCTGTGATTTACAGATTAATGAACCGAAATCTGCAACCCATTTTAAAAGATGAAAGACTTAACAGGTTTCTTCAATATATCATTTATGTTGCATGACACGATAATCTTTTGCGATATATTCTGTGTCTTACCATCCTACTCAACAGCTACCTGATGAAGGAACAGCGCTCCAAAACCCAGTGCTTCCAAATAAGCCTATTGGATTTTACCCTGGTGTTTGTGTCATTTTAAAACTTTGTTTCCAGTGAATACAGCCCACACCTCCCACTGTTGCCAGTAAACTTTGCAATGCCAATGAAACAATAAACCTGCAGTCCTGAAAAATTTACAATTTTGAACAATACTAGCTACTCATTCACTGCTCCTTCTGAGACCGACACTGGAAACTCGGTGCTAGTGGCTGAAAGAAATGAGAAGCTGTTGGATCTCACAGCTTTCAGCGAGAGTTTAAGCCTGACAGTAAGTTCAGGTAACCTTTACTGTGACCCAACTTTGTTACAGCTTCAGATCTCCACATCACAAGGCGTACAAAGAGTAGCTTTTCTTTAAAAAAAAGCACCTCAAGCTCAAAGTGCACACACTCACCCCCACTCCCCCCACCACACTTTCTTTATTATTGGTCAGTTGAGTTGTCCCTTTGTAACTGGATCCTTCGTACAGCCGGGTAAAGCATGCAGCTGGGACGACTGAGTGAATCCTTTCCCGCAACGGCAGTTTCCATCACTGAAAAGGACATGAGTGAACCAGGTGGGTTTTTGCCCTCTGAAAATGGTTTCATCCTCAGATTCTGAAGTTCAGATTACTGACCGAATCCCAATTCTGCCATCTGCCGCGACGGGATTCGAACCTGAGAGTCCCCAGAGCTGGGTTGTTAGCGGCGCTCGGCCATCGCTCCTTCCATCCCCCTGCGATGGCACGTGAACGCGCTGGTGCCTCCCCAGGTGGGAGGAGCAGGTGAAGCCCTCCCGGCACTGACAGCAGGTGAACGGCCTCTCTCCGGTGTGGACCCACTGGTGGGTCAGCAGTGCAGCTGACTGAGTGAACCCCCTCCCGTACGTGGGACACGTGAATGGCTTCTCTCACTTGTGCGTCTCCAGATGGCTGATCCGACTGAAGCCCTTCCAGCACAGTGAGCAGGTCAATGGCCTCTCCCCGCTGTGAATACGTCTGTGGGTTTCCAGCAGGGATGGGGAAGGGAATCCTTTCCCTCAGTCCCCACATTTCCACAGTTTCCCCATTGGGGGAGCTTTCCTTGTGTTGATCTGGGTTTGAAATTACAATCAGAACGGGGACATAGTCTATCCCCACTGTGAGGGATGAGACTTTGATTCCCCCAAGCTGAGTAAACGGTGTGAAGCACTTTTCACAGTCAGCGCACTGAATCTCCCTCACCCAGTGTCTCAGTATTCTTCCTGCCGCACCAGTGTCCAAAATCTTTCAAGCAAACAAAAGCAACCATGTCTTCTTGATTGGAATGGCTGCTGATATTAAAGTCCCAATGAATCAAGTGGCTCTGTCAGAAGTTGATGTATCATTTGTTTTCAGATTTCTTTCGGCACGTCTTCCTGCAAAAAAAAATCACAAAATAAGTGATCATTGGCGGGACACTTAAACGAACATAACATAGGTGGCAGTTCCTGTAGTTTGCCAGATGCCTGCTGATCACATAATACCCAGCACACAGAAACCTGAAATCCCTCATGCAGCCAGATAGGCTTAGGTGAACGGCCTCTCTCCGGTGTGGACCCACTGGTGGGTCAGCAGTGCAGCTGACTGAGTGACCCCTCTCCCGTACATGGAGTTTTCCCGTAGAGGAAAACTTCATTCAAATCTAATCTAATCTAATCTTCAACTAAATGAATGTACATATATATATATATATATATATATATATATATATATCAATATGCCAATCCTTTCAATGCGACTCAGTTCCATGAAAAACTACACTTTTAATTGTGAACATGAGGAAAAAAGCAATCATTTTCCAGCGTGCAAACTGCACACGTGCCAAACTGAGGGTATACACAAGGAAGATACCTAAAAGAGAGATAGAAAGTATTTGAGCACCTTTGCAGAATCTGCTCCCTCTCTGGATTCACTCCAGTTGCTACAAGTAAACCTCCCTGGGGGTCAGGCAGCCCCGCATCGGGAAGCACTGGGATGGTCCACTACGACCAGTTTACATGGAGAACACATCTCCACATTAAGCAGCCTCGAGGCAAACTTCACTTCCTTCCACTTAAAGTTCAAGACCCCTCAAAGCGAAATTCCCCAGGTAAGTTTGGAAGAATTTCTTCCAGGTGTTCACTCATCATTTCTATGAGCACTTTGTTAAAGTTTGAATATTGCGAGTTTTGATAATTAGTGATTCTGAGCGAAATCACAGTTCGAAAAACAGAATGTGAGAATTTAGACAGAGTTTATTTTTGCACAACAGGATATGACATGACAGCAGTGAAGATCTTTTGACGTCATTCTCAAACGTGCCTGCCACACGCCAGATGAAAAGCTGAATACTTCTCTGGAAAAACTGCCGAGCAATGCAGGAGAATGGCACAACGCGTGCGTGTTGGGACCATAACCCAAAAGAAAAACCATTCTCCCCTGTTCATTCAACGTCGTCTTTAGCAGCTTTCCCGTATAACGGCGCTCTGTTCTGCACCTTGCCTTCTCATCCGCTTCCCAAAAGATCAAGTCTCTAAACTTGATTTGTGCAAAAATGCCCCATTTATTTTCTCAAAAAGCACCGTCGTGAAACGAGGTTGGGCTGCCTGGAGAACGAATGGGGAAGAAAACAGGCAAGTGAAATGGTGTCGACCCAGCAGAGCGAAGCTGGGCTGCATGGCATCTATTCAGAGTAAAATCACAGTTCGACCAACAGAATGTGGGAACCTACAAAAAGTTTATATTTACTCAGCCTCCAGACGTCTGCGCAACACCATATAAGACGACAGCAGTGGAGATCTTTGACAACAGTCTCGTCAGACGAAAGGCTAAAGGGACCTGTGGAAAACGGCGCCGTGCGTAAGAGCAGAGTGGCGCAGCGGGAGCGTGCTGGGCCCATAACCCAGAGGTCGATGGATCGAAATCATCTTCTGCTATTGTTCAGTGTCTCTTTGAGCGACTTTCCATTGCGATGGGACTCCGTTCGGCATCTTGCCTTTCAAAAGACTTCCTGACTGTCTGAATGCCCCGTATCATACCATATCGTTTGGCAAAACTCACACCGTTCAATTGACCGGCTTTTGGAGGTCTGAGTCGTCTTCTCCTGTTCTTCGTTGGTTTCCTATGAACTGAACCGCAAAACCACTTCTCTGAAATGCCAATGAGTTGATAAAGTTGAAACGCATGCCTTGTGGTTTCGTGCCTTCCCTGCAGTAATTCGCCACGCCGGTTCCGACGTGAATGACAAGCAGATGTTCTGGAAACTCTTTGCTGCTTGCAATTCTTGGAGCAAAGTGGAATGTATTTCACACTGAGCAAGTTTCAGCTGGCTCAGAGTCTCCAGTGTACATTGCTCTCTTTCCCGCCAGCTCAGAGAGAGAACAATAGGAGGGACAAAGAAGTGAACAACGATCCGTGTGGGAGGGTGAATAACTGTTAATGGAGAGCGTTCGTGGCTAACAATAAGTAGTGTGTCGTAGCAGACTATGTGATAACAAGGGGCTCGTATGTGTGTGGTAAGGGTCAAGGATATGGGGGATTTCAGGCCCTAAAGTCATGCAACTCGATCTTGAAGACCGGAGGGCTGTAGGGTTTTGAATTGGAATATGAGGCGTTGTTCTTCCACCTGGAGCTGAGCTTTGCTGGAGCACTGCTGCAAGCCTGAGACAGAGATGTTGGCCAGGGAACAGGGTGGCGTGTTAAAGTGGCAGGAAAGCAGAAGCTCAGGTCCGTTTTTTGCGGGCAGAACCGAGGTGTTCTGCGAAGCAGTCATCCAGATTATACTTCATGCTCGGTTGGGGACACGACACTATGAGTGGCGAATGCAGGAGACTAGGTTGCGGCAAATGTGCAGGTGAAGTGCTGCTTCACCTGGAAGATATGTTCGAGCCTGGAAGGATATTCAGGAGGGAGCAGGTAAATTGTGCTTCTGAGTGAAATCCCGGTTCGTAAAAACAAAATGTGGCAATTTAGACAGTTAATATTTGCTTGACGGCGATATGTCTGCCGGTGCGTGATGGGAGCATAACCCAGAAGGGAAACCATCTTTCCTATTCACTCAATGTTGTCTTTAGCAGCTTGTTGTGCACCTCGCCTTCTCATCTGCTTCCCAAAAATCTTCGACGTAAATATTTCACATTGATATACTGGCCCAATATGCACAGTTGAGATGACACACTCGTGGAGGTCTGCGGGGTCTTCTCCTGTTCTCTGCACCCTGTGTTGAGGAGGGTAATGCTTGTCACTGGTCACTCCGGTGTCAGAGAAAAGTTTAGAAATAAAACGATTTAATTTTCTGCCAGTAGAGAGGGCCCTGTTCCTGGGGACGGGCAAACGGCAGCTGAGAGACAGAATGAGAAGCAGCTGTTCATAGAGTCATAGAGATGTACAGCATGGAAACAGACCCTTCGGTCCAAACCTGTCCATGGCGACCAGATATCCCACCCCAATCTAGTCCCACCTGCCAGCACCCGGCCCATATACCTCCAAACCCTTCCTATTCATATATCCATCCAAACGCCACTTAAATGTTGCAATTGTACCAGCCTCCGCCACTTTCTCTGGCAGCTCATTGCATGCACGCACTACCCTCTGCGTGAAAATGTTGCCGCTTAGGTCTCTTTTATATCTTTCCCCTCTCACCCTAAATCTATGCCCTCTAGTTCTTGACTCCCCGACCCCAGGGAAAAGACTTTGCCTATTTATCCTATCCATGCCCCTCATAATTTTGTAAACCTCCATAAAGTCACCCTTCAGCCTCCGACGTTGCAGAGAAAACAGCCCCAGCCTGTTCAATGTCAACTATACTTCACTCTGAGCAAGTTTCAGCTGGTTCAAGAGGTAGAGCGGGGGGTGGGGTGGGGTGGGGTGGGGTGGGGTGGGGTGGGGCGGGAGCTCGCTTGCTGTCTGGCTCGTTGGTCTAGGGGTATGATTCTCGCTTTGGGTCTTCGTCGACGCAGATTTGCGAGAGATCCCGGGTTCAAATCCCGGACGAGCCCGCGTTTTATGACTTGTGCAAAAGTGCCTTTTCCATTTTCTCAAAAAGCACCTTCGTTAAACGAGGTTGGGCTCCCTGGCGTACCAATGGGACAGAAAGCAGTGAAGTGAAATGATTGGAGATAGCGTTGAATAGGTTGACGTGAGTGTTGCGGTGTTTGAGGGATGTCAGCGATGAGGGTGGGTTGGAAATTTGGGACAGCTCTCTTCGGAGAACAGAAGTTTGAAATCTGGCCCGATTGAAGCTTTCCAAGTTACGCGAAGTCGAGACAGAGAAAGTAATGTAGTCAAAATGCTCCCACGCCTGAAAGGATCGGCAACGATTCGGCGGAGATTTAAAGTCATGAGGAAAAGAACCAAAAGTGACATTAGGGAGAACGCTTTCGTACAGGGAGTGGTTGGGGTCAGTAAATTCCTAACTGACACTGACAAAGAGGCAGATTTATGAGACGCAAACGGGAATCCGGTGGTCATGTTTAAAGTAACAATGTGCAGAATTACATGGAGAAGGCAAGAGAATGATACGAATAGAGACCCACGTTTACTTACTGTGTCGACCCAGCAGAGCGAAGGTGGGCCGCATGGCGTCTATCCAGAGTGAATTCACAGTTCGACCAACAGAATGTGGGAAGTTAGAAAAAGTTTATATTTACACAGCCTCCATACGTCTGCGCAACACCATATAAGACGACAGCAGTGGAGATCTTTGACAACAGTCTCGTCAGACGAAAGGCTAAAGGGACCTGTGGAAAACGGCGCCGTGCGTAAGAGCAGAGTGGCGCAGCGGGAGCGTGCTGGGCCCATAACCCAGAGGTCGATGGATCGAAACCATCCTCTGCTATTGTTCAGTGTCTCCTTGAGCGACTTTCCATTGCGATGGGACTCCGTTCGGCATCTTGCCTTTCAAAAGACTTCCTGACTGTCTGAATGCCCCGTATCGTTTGGCGAAACTCACACCGTTCAAGTGACCGGCTTTTGGAGGTCTGAGTAGTCTTCTCCTGTTCTTCGTTGGTTTCCTATGAACTGAACCGCAAAACCACTTCTCTGAGATGCCAATGAGCTGATAAAGTTGAAACGCATGCCTTGTGGTTTCGTGCCTTCCCTGCAGTAATTCGCCACGCCGGTTCCGACGTGAATGACAAGCAGATGTTCTGGAAACTCTTTGCTGCTTGCAATTCTTGGAGCAAAGTGGAATGTATTTCACACTGAGCAAGTTTCAGCTGGCTCAGAGTCTCCAGTGTACATTGCTCTCTTTCCCGCCAGCTCAGAGAGAGAACAATAGGAGGGACAAAGGAGTGAATAACGATCCGTGTGGGAGGGTGAATAACTGTTAATGGAGAGCGTTCGTGGCTAACAATAAGTAGTGTGTCGTAGCAGACTATGTGATAACAAGGGGCTCGTATGTGTGTGGTAGGGGTCAAGGATATGGGGGATTTCAGGCCCTTCTCCTGTTCTCTGTCCCCTATGTTGAGGAGGGCAATGCTTGTCACTGGTCACTCTGGTGTCAGCTGATAAAGCTGAAACGCATGCCTTGTGGTTTCCTGCCTTCCCTGCAGTAATTCGCCACGCCGGTTCGTACGTGAATGACAACATGATCAGCATGTCAGTAACTGTGTCACCATTCAGACACAGTCCCTTAGTATTCGGACAGATATCACTGATTGTGAATCACCTCAGAGAGAGACAAGTGGCAGAGAGTCGCCGTGGACACGATGGGCTGGACCGCCTCTGTCGGCGGGAGAACGATGGTACGTGTTTATGCCGTCCCGCTGCCTGTCTATGGCACAGAGATGCTGAGGAAGCGACAATGGTTCATTTTACCGTCCCTTCCGTGTTGGACTGCCTGCAGTCCCGCAGCTCAGAGCCGTGGGGATGACTCTCAGTGAGTGAAGATTTCACTCGGATTCTCTTCATCTGGGGCACTTGGGCTCAGATGTTAACTGCTGCGCGGTCGCAGCGATGAAAGTGATGCCCACTTTGCGAAAGATTTTCTGTAAGATTGCTGCGTGAAGACGAATTTTGAACACCAAGCAGACTGCACAACAATGTACTCATATGAATATACTTGAGGGAAGAGTCCTCAGTGTCCATTTCCCTCTGCCACGCCAGCACAGCATCTTTCTATCTCTCCAAGAACAGACGTTTGGAGTAAATTCACAATCAAAGTTACTCACTTCCCACTCATTAGATTACTTACAGTGTGGAAACATGCCCTTCGCCCTAACAAGTCCACACTGACACGCCGAAGCCCAACTCACCCATACCCCTACATTTACCCCTTACCTAACACTACGGGGAATTTAGCATGGCCAATTCACCTGACCTGCACATCTTTGGACTGTGGGAGGAAACCCACGCAGACACGGGGAGAACCTGCAAACTCCACACAGTCAGTCACCTGAGGCGGGAATTTAACCCGGGTCTCTAGCGCTGTGAGGCAGCAGTGCTAACCACTGTGCGACCGTGCCGCCCACAAAGTGTAAGTGATACCTCTCACCCCAAGGGATTGGGAGTTAAAAAGCAGAAGAGCGAATGGACTCTTCCCTCCCTCCAGAAAAGCGGACAAGTAGAAACAAATTGGTTTAATTATCCGCCAGTGGCGATAGAACAGTTCCTGGGGATGAGACAAACATCAGCGCCCCGGGGACAGAATGACAAGCAGATGTTCTGGAAAGACTTTGCTGCTTGCAATTCTTGGAGCAATGTGGAATGTATTTCACACTGAGCAAGTTTCAGCTGGCTCAGAGTCTCTAGTGTACATTGCTCTCTGAGTTTATATTTGCACATCGGCGACATGTCTGCACAACAGCACATGACACTACAGCAGTGAAGATCTTTTGACGTCATTCTCGAACATGCAAGTCACATGCCAGATGAAAAGCTGAATACTTCTCTGGAAAAGCTACCGTGCAGTGCAGGAGAATGGCACAACGGGTGCATGCTGGGATCATAACCCAGAAGTGAAACCATTTTCTCCTACTCACTTAATGTCTTTAGTAGCTTTCCTGTATAACGGCGCCCTGTTCTTTTCCTTGCCATGTCATTTGTTTCCTAAAACTTCGGGTATCTGAGCTCAATATATCACATCGATGCACAAGTCAAATTTACACAGTTGCGCTGGCACCCTTGTGGAGCTCTGAGTTGTCTTGTCCTGTTCTCTGTCGGTGTGTCCTGATCTCGTGTGAAACCTCTGCTCTCAGATGGCAATGAACCGGCGAAGTTGAAACACATGACTTGCTGTTTTAGTCCATTTCCCGCAGTAAAGAAACCAACGGTGTGAGAAAAGACTTGCTGCAGGATTGTTGTGTTAAGACAAATTCTGAACACCAAGCAGGCTGCACAAAAATGTACCCATATCAATTTACCTGAGGGAAGAGTCTCCGGTGTCCATTTCTCTCTGTCCCGACAGCACAGTATCTTTCTATCTCTCTGTTAACAGGACCTTTGGAACAAGTTCAAAGTTGCCCATTTCCTACGCATGACTGTAACTGACTTCTCCTGCCTCACGTAATAGTGTGAGAGAGCAGAAGAGTGAATGGGCTCTGCCTTCCACCAGCACAGCTTGCAAGTAGAAACGAAATGGTTCAATTATCCACCAGTGGAGAGAGCCCGGTCCCTGGGGACGGGACAAACAGCAGCGTCCTGGGAGCAGGGAGACAGATTGAGAAGCAGATGTTCTTGAAACTCTTCCCTACTTGCAATTCTGGGAGCAATGCACAATGTATTTCGTACTGAGCAAGTCTCAGCTGCTTCAGGAGGTGGCTGCACCCATGGCTGGTGGCTCGTTCGTCAGGGATATGATTCTAGCTTTGGGTCTTCGAGCATATGCAGCCGTGTGAGAATTCCCGGGTTCCAATCCCAGGCGAACCATCATTCCTTAAATTGACCTGAGCAAAAATACCTGATGAATTTTCTCAAAAAGCCGCTTCATTAAATAAGATCGGACTGCGTGAATTAGGGACGGCGCAGAGCTGCCATTGCAGTGAACATGGCGAAGGGAAACACTTGTTCAAAGTGAAAACAAGTATTGCAGATTTTTCGCCCGCGCAATCCGAGTCTGAATAAATCTTCCACCAGTATTACGTTCAATTCTGAGGGTGATACTTCAGGAAGCGGGGAAGTGAAGTGATTGCAGACAGCCCTGAACAGGTTAACGTGAATGGTACCGTCCTGAGGAATGTCAGCAATGAAGGGAGATTGGAAAGTTTGGGGCAGCTCTCTTTGGAGAACAGAGGGCTGAAAGCTTGTCTGATTGAAGCTTTCCACGTCATGAGGGTTTTAGACAGAGGAAATAATGCAGTGAAAATGCTCCCAGGCCTGAAAGGATCGAGAACGATTTGGCAGAGATTTAAAGTCATCAGGAAAATAAGTAAAAGTGACATTAGGAAGACCGTTTTCGCACAGGGAGTGGGGTCAGTAAGTCGCTGTCTGACAGTGACAAAGAGGCAGATTCAATGGACACAAAAGGGAATTCGGTGGGGCACGTTCAATGTAACAATGTGCAGATTTACAGAGAAAGGCGACAGAATGAGACGCTTATTTACATATTGTGCAGAACCAGCAGAGCTAAGGTGGGCTGCGTAGCCTCGGTCTGCGCTGTCACACATTTTGTGATTCTGAGTGAAATCGGAGTTGGACCAACAGAACGAAGGAAATTTGACAACGGATATATTCTGCCCACCAGGATACTCCATCACAGCAATGAAGGTGTTTTGACATCATTCTCGAAGGTACATGACACAATGCAGATTCAAAACCGAGTATTCCTTTGAATCACGGAGTAATTTGTTTACAGTTATTCAGTTGAGGTGAGCGGAGTTGCGCATTGGGAGCCACCCCAGTTGATAGGTCGAAGCCGTTTTCTCCTGTGTGATAGTCCCACCAGCACTCCAATTTGCTGTGCTTCCAGTCAGTTGATGGATATTAAAATCCCATTCTGATACACGGACCACGATGACCCAGCTGTGGTGACAAGCTTGTGAAGGGCTGAGTGCTCTTCTCCTGTTCTCTGTCTGGCTGCTATGATCCGAATCATCAAATCTCTCTTCTCCGAGATAGGAATAAACTGGTGAAGGTGAAACACATCAGTTGGGTCTGTCCCATGCGCAGGAGGCCCTGCAGTAATTCCCCACGCTGTTTCACACAGCAGCATCCTCTCGGTGAATTACACTTGGCAAAAAAAAACGATTGAACCAAATAAGTGTCCGCCACTGGATTTTACTGACACCGTTTATAAAATTCAGGCTCACCGTTAATGTGGAGAGGGGCGGTCAGGCTAGAGTTTCCGCTCCTTCTGTTGAATAAAGATAAATTTATGTGTGTCCAGGGAGAGGAAAGGATTTGCTGTTGGTGGGAAACATTTCCATCAGTTATAACAGGACGAGCTGGGACCTCCTTATAGATTGAAACACAAAGCTGGTAATCTCCAGATTATGTTGTAAATATATCGGTATAATGTTATTCACACGGCGTTGTCACCAACTGAACGAAGCGGCTGTGTGTTTAAATCCCGTGATGAACAGTTTGTGTTTTACTTCTCACATTGTGGGGAGCTGAGCATTTACCCAAACAATGGACACCGCACCACCCTGACACAGTGTTCACAAATCAAACTGACAGCAAAGCTTCACGTGTGATCGAAAGATTCCGCTCAACAGATATCCGGAGTGAGCGGACTCCTTTCTTGATCTGAAATGCAAGAAGCTGTTTGCAGTGAGCCTGTCGTGACTTGAACATGCAACTTCCTGATCTGGTGTAAGACGCTCTACCGTTGCGCCACAATCTCACGGATGGCACCGTGCCTCTATTCATGCTTCAGGGAAGCGATCGTACTGCAATGATTTTACGTTATGAGTCACAACGGAGATCAACAGTTCATGTCTGTTCAGTTTCTCCCACTTCTCTTTCTGTCTCTCGAAACAATTTCCAACTCTCTCTCAATAAAAATCTGAAAGAATTGCGGATGCTGTATATCAGAAACAAAAAACAGGAGTTGCCGGTGACCCTTCCACAGAACTGATGGTGATTGGGAAAATGTCGGTTTATATGCAGGAGATATTGTGGGAGGAAGGCGGAGATCAGGACAGTGCCCAAAGCGAAGGAAGAACTGTTGGACAGAAAAAGGAGTTGATAACGATCTGCGTGGGAGGGTGAATAACTGTTAATGGAGACTGTTCGTGGCTAAGTAGTGTGGAATGACAGACTACGTGATAACAAGGCGAGATGTGCGTGCTAGGGACGAGGATACTATGGAGTTCAAGCTCTAGAATTATTGAATTCGATATTGGGACCGGAGGGATGTATGGTCCCCAAGTGAAATATTCGGTGCTCTTCGTTCTGCTGGTGCTGAGCTTCGCTGGGACAATACAGCAAACCTGAGACAGAGATGTTGGCCAGGGGACAGGGTGGGGTGTGGAATTGGCAGGCAACTGGAAGCTCAGGGTCTTTTTTGCGGGCAGAGCGTAGATATTCTGTGCAGCAGTCACCCAGTTTATGCTTCGTTTTCCCCATTGTAGATGAGACCACATTGTGAGCAGCAAATGCAGTAGATTGGGTTGTGGGTAGTGCGGGTAAAGTGTTGCTTCACCTGGAAGGTAAGTTTGGCCCCTTGTATAGCGAGAAGGGAATAGGTAAATGGGCTGGTGTCACACATTCTGTAGTTGTAGTGGAAAGTGCCGTTGGACTATTGGGGTGGGAATGGGGTTAGGGTTGATGGTAATGAAGGAAGAGTGGAACCAAGGTATAACTCATGCCCATTTACTTATCCGCCAAAAAGAGGAATTTGTTAAGTGTGTACAAGGAAAGTTTCTAATTCACAATGTGGATGTACATACTGGCGAGGGTGCAAAACCTAAGGGCCAGCAACCATAATTCTATTAACATTAGAATAGTGATTGAAAATTATATATCAGATCTAAAAGTTGAACTTCTAAGTTGGAGGAAGACTCAGGTATTAGGCAAGATCTTTCAAAAGATGATTGGGGGCAGATGTTCGCAGGTTAAAGGACTGCTGGAAAATGGGAAGCTTTCAAATATGAGATAACAAGAGTCCAGACAGAGTATATTCCTGTTAGTCATGTTTTGGAGATGCCGGTGTTGGACTAGGGTGTACAAAGTTAAAAATCACACAACACCAGGTTGTAGTCCAACAGGTTTAATTGGAAGCACACTAGCTTTCGGAGCGACGCTCCTGATGAATCACCTGATGAAGGAGCGTATATCCGAAAGCTCGTGTGCTTCCAATTAAACCTGTTGAACTATAACCTGGTGTTGTGTGATTTTTAACTATATTCCTGTTAGAGTGAAAGGAAAGGCTGGTAAGTTGGGGAGTGCCGAATGATTGGAAAAATTGACAGTTTGGTTAAGACAAACAAGGAAGCATATGTCAGGTATAGACAGAGAGATCGAGTGAATCCTTAGAGTATAAAGGCAGTACGAGCATACTTAAGGGAGAAATCATGAGGGCAAAAAGGGGGCATGAGATAGCTTTGGCAAATAGAGTTAAGGAGAATGCAAATGGTTTTTATAAATACATTAAGGACAAAAGGATAACAAGGGAGAGAATAGGGCCCCTCAAAGATCAGCAAGGCGAACTTTGTGTGGAGCTGCAGGAGATGGGGAGGGGATACTGAACGGATATTGTGCATCAGTGTTTACTGTGGAGAAGGGCATGGAAGATATAGAATGTGAGAAAGTAGATGGTGACATGTTGAAATAATGTCCAAATTACAAACGAGAAATTGCTGGATATCTTGAAATGCATAAAAGTGGATAAATCCCAATGACCTGATCAGGAGTAGCCTAGAACTCTGTGGGAAACTGGGGAAGTGATTGCTGGGCCTCTTACTGAGATATTTGTATCATCACTAGTCACAGGTGAGGTGCCAGAAGGCGAGAGGGTGGCTAATGTGGTGCCAATATTTAAGGAAGGTGGTAAGGAAAAGCCAGGGAACTATAGACCGGTGAGCCAGACATCCGTGATGGGCACGTTTTTGGAGAGTATCCTGAGAGATATGATTTACATGTATTTGGAAAGGCAAGAATTGATTAGGGGTAGTGAGCATGACACAGTAAGTAAACGTGGGTCTCTATTCGTATCATTCTCTTGCCTTCTCCATGTAATTCTGCACATTGTTACTTTAAACATGACCACCGAATTCACGTTTGTGTCGATTGAATCTGCCTCTTTGTCAATGTCAGTTAGGGATTTACTGACACCAACCACTCCCTGGACGAAAGCGTTCTTCCTCATGTCACTTTTGGTTCTTTTCCTCATGACTTTAAAACTCTGCCGATCCTTTCAGGCGTGGGAGCATTTTGACTACATTACTTTCTCTGTCTTGACTTGGCAAGTTTTAATCGGGCCAGATTTCAAACTTCTGTTCTCCGAGAAGAGCTGTCCCAAATTTTCAATCGACCTTCATCGCTGACATCCCTCAAACACCGCACCACTCACGTCAACCTATTCATCGCTATCTCCAACCATTTCATTTCCCTGCTTTCTGCACCATTTGTTCTCCAGGGTGCCCAACCTCATTTAACGAAGGTGCTTTTTGAGAAAATTATGCAGCCACTTTTACACAAGTCACGAAACGCGGGCTCGTCCGGGATTTGGACCCGGGATCTTTCGCACGTCTGCGTCGACGAAGACCCAAAGCGAGAATCATACCCCTGGACCAACGAGCCACATCGCAAGGGCGCCTGCGCCCCCGCTCTAACTCTTGAACCAGATGAGTCTTGCTCAGAGTGAAGTATAGTTGACATTGAACAGGCTGGGGCTGTTTTCTCTGGAACGTCGGAGGCTGAAGGGTGACTTTATGGAGGTTTACAAAATTATGAGGGGCATGGATAGCATAAATAGGCAAAGTCTTTTCCCTGGGGTCGGAGAGTCAAGAACTAGAGGGCATAGATTTAGGGTGAGAGGGGAAAGATATAAAAGAGACCTAAGGGGCAACTTTTTCACGCAGAGAGTGGTGCGTGCATGGAATGAGCTGCCAGAGAAAGTGGCGGAGGCTGGTACAATTCCAACATTTAAGAGGCGTTTGGATGGATATATGACTAGGAAGGTTTGGAGGTATATGGGCCGGGTGCTGGCTGGCGGGACTAGATTGGGGTGGGATATCTGATCGGCATGGATGGGTTGGACCGAAGGGTATGTTTCCATGCTGCACATCTCTACGACTCTATGAACAACTGCTTCTCATTCTGTCTCTCTGCTGCCGTTTGCCCGTCCCCAGGAACCGGGCCCTCTCTGCTGGCAGAAAACTAAACCGTTTTCTTTCTAAACTTTTCTCTGACACCGGAGTGACCAGTGACAAGCATTGCCCTCCTCAACATAGGGTACAGAGAACAGGAGAAGACCCCGCAGACCTCCACGAGTGTGTCATCTCAACTGTGCACATTGGGCCTGTGCATCAATGTGAAATATTTACGTCGAAGTTTTTTGGGAAGCAGATGAGAAGGCGAGATGCACAACAGTGCGCCGTTATACATGAAAGCTGCTAAAGACGACATTGAGTGAATAGGAAAGATGGTTTCCCTTCTGGGTTATGCTCCCACCACGCACCGGCAGATATATCGCCGACAAGCAAATATTAACTCTGTCTAAATTGCCACATTCTGTTTTTACGAACCGTGACTTCACTCAGAAGCACAAATTTACCCGCTCCCTCCTGAATATCCTTCCAGGCTCGAACATACCTTCCAGGTGCACATTTGCCGCAACCTAGTCTGCTGAATTCGCTGCTCACAGTGTCGTTTCCCCAACGGAGCAAGAAGTATAAACTGGATGACTGCTTCACAGAGCATCTCGGTTCGGCCCGCAAAAAAAGGTCCTGAGCTTCTGCTTTCCTGCCACTTTAACACGCCATCCTGTTCCCTGGCCAAAATCTCTGTCTCAGGCTTGCAGCAGTGTTCCAGCGAAGCTCAGCTCCAAATGGAAGAACAACGCCTCATATTCCACTTCAAAACCCTCCAGCCCTCCGGTCTTCAAGATCGAGTTGCATGACTTTAGGGCCTGAAATCCCCCAAGTCCTTGACCCCAACCACACACATACCAGCCCTTGTTATCACATGGTCTGCTACGACACACTACTTATTTTAAGCCCCTAACTGTCTCCATTAACAGTTATTCACCCTCCCACACGGATCGTCATTCACTCCTTTGTCCCTCCTGTTGTTCTCTCTCTGAGCTGGCGGGAAAGAGAGCAATGTACACTGGAGACTCTGAACCAGCTGAAACTTGCTCAGTGTGAAATACATTCCACTTTGCTCCAAGAATTGCAAGCAGCAAAGAGTTTCCATAACATCTGCTTGTCATTCTGTCCCCGGGATGCGGTTTCTGACATGCGGATCGTCTTGTCATTCACGTCGGAACCGGCGTGGCGAACTACTGCAGGGAAGGCACGAAACCACAAGGTATGCGTTTCAACTTTATCAGCTCATTGGCATCTCAGAGAAGTGGTTTTGCGATTCAGTTCCTAGGAAACCGACGAAGAGCAGGAGAAGACCTCTCTCACCCTCAACCATACCCTCCAGTTTGGGAGTCCCCTAACCTGGGGAAAATATGAGTAGTCAAATAAAATTCGAATGCAATAAAATTTCGGACCGCAGGGTAAATAAAAAATGTCGCTCAAGCCTTTCTTTTCTCCGATTGTCATTTGGGCACAAAACCTGTCAATAACACCAGCAACGTCACACAGCATCTTGCGCATGCTCCTGGGTGACAACAAATCCTGCGCATGTTCGCTGGTGTCAGCAAAACCTGCGCATGCTCTTTGCTGTCTGCTGAAACTGCACGCGACCTTCCTTTGATGGGCCAATAGGAAGTCCTGGAGGACCGGAAGGAGCGTGGTCCTCCTCCCAATCAGAGACCCCCCCCCCGCCACCATTGTCTGACTGCGAAGGCCGACCATGAGGTGATGAAGCTGCTGCTTCTGCTGTTGCTTCTCTCTCTTACTGAGTGAAACAGCACAGAAACTGTCCCTTCAGTCCAACTACTCCACGTTATATTCTAATCTTATCCCACCTGCCAGTGTTTGGCCTATATCCCTCTGTCACAAAGCTGGTCATTTTTCTAAAAGCTAGTCCTTCTTCTCAAAGACGCTGTGTCCTTGGATTTTTGTCAGAGTGGTGGTAAAACGACCCGGGCTCTGAAGCGACTGATTTAGTACAGAGATGAAAAAGGGTAGTGGGAGGCATTTTTGATTATATGTGAATATATGAGACTTGAGGCCAAAGCTTTTATGTTTTATAAGTGACCTATATAATGAAAAGGGAGTAATCAGTCCTGAAAGCTGAAGTCTTGTTTGGGTGAGTTAAGCACAGGACTGTGTGGAGAAAGGCTGCTAAACACTCTCTCCTGCTGCCCTTCTAACTTCAACTGTAAGCCTCTGTTTCAGTTTTACTGTATGTTTAAGGGGTTTGGTTTTTTTTTGGTACTGTGGTGTGCAAGCATTGTGAAAAGTGTTCAGAGTTTCTCCACAGCTTGTATTGAATTTGCTTAAAAAAGTTTAGTTGTTCACAGAACTTGGCGTGTTGCAGTGGCATCAAGTGTGTAAGAATGTCAAGTAAAAGAACTTAAAATAGGGACCTAAGGGACAAGTCTTTCATGCAGAAAGTGGTGTGTTTAAGGAAAGAGCTGCAAGAGGAAGTGGTGGGTGCTGGTACAATTATGACATTAAAAGACATCTGGATGGGTATACGATTAGGAAGGGTTTAGAGGATATGGGCCAAATGCTGGCAAATCGGCCGAGGTTAGGTTAGGTTTTCTAGTTTGCACGGATGAATTAGACCGAAGTGTCTGTTTCTGTGCTACATTTCTCTATCACTCTGGCTTGCCACTAACATTTGCCACATCTATATGTTCAGTTTCTCTCTGATGTCGTTGTCAATGCCTTGATGTCTCATTCTTAACCGGACTGGCAGTGATGACTGTTGTAATCTCTTCTTACAGACTACCTGAAGATCTGAAGACGGAAGTTTCAAAATCAACAGATGAAGGGCTTTTGTCCAAAACGTTAATTCTCCTGCTTCTCGGGTGCAGCTTGACGCACTGCACTTTTCCAGCGACGCACTTTTTGACTCTGACTTTCCAGCGTCCTCACTTTCACGTCAATGTCTGACAGTCACTCAATCCATCAGGACCACACAATTTTCAACTATGATTCTGTGGAAGGAGCAAAGCTTTCTTTTTGGTTCCTGTTTGAGTACGGGTTTCAGCATCAGTGGGACTAGTTGAGAGACCCTACTGTTGCAGAGCACTGAGTGTGGAGCCTGAAACAGTGATACGGCCTGGAAAGAGGAATTCACAGCGGGGAGGGGCTGTACACACGTTTGTGTGCAGCTGAAGCTTCGGCCATGGAGAAACCCGAGGAGTCCCGCCCCGTTGAGAAACCATGCAAGTGTGGCGACTGCGGGAAGGGCTTCCGTGTCCCATCTGTCCACGAGGCTCATCAGTGCAAACACACTGGGGAGAGGCCGTTCTCCTGCACCGAGCGGGCGAAGGGCTTTACTTGCTCCTGTTCCTGCTGGCCCACCAGCATATACACACTGGTGAGACGACGTTTTACTGCTCCGTGTGTGAAAGGGTTCATCTGGGTGGACAACCTCCAGACTCACCAGCGATTCCACACAGGAGAAAAGCTCTTCAGTTGCCACGAGTGCGGGAAGGCCTTCAGTAATTCCTCAGACCTGCTGAAGCACCAGCGAGTCCACGCTGGGGAGAGGCCATACAGCTGCCCCAAATGCGGGAAGGCCTTCAGCGACTCCTCCAAACTGCTGAGGCACCGGCGGGTCCACACGGGGGAGAGGCCCTTCAGCTGCCTAGAGTGTGGGAAGGCCTTCAGCGATTCCTCTAAGCTGCTGGCCCAACAGCAGTTCCACACGGGGTAGAGGCCCTTCAGCTGCGTAGAGTGCGGAAAAGCTTTCAGCAATTCTTCTGTCCTGTTGTCCTCTGACCTGGTGGCTCAGGGGTGGCACGGTGACTCAGTGGTTAGCACCACGACTTCACGATGCTGACCTGGGTTCAATTCCACCCTCTGGTTGACAGTCTGTGTGTAGCTTGCACGTTGCACACTCACGTCTGTACGGGTTACCTCCGAGTGCTCCGGTTTCCTCCCACAGTCTAAAGGTGTGCAGTTTAGGATCGGTTGGCCCATCTACATTGTTCCATAGTGTTCAGGGATGTGTAGGTGTGGTGCATTAGTCAGGGGTAAATGTAGAGGAATAGTGACAGGGGAATGGGTCTGGCTGGGTTACTCTGCGGAGGGCTGGTGTGGACTTGTTGGGCCAAAGGACCTGTTTCCATACTGTAGGGAATCTCATCTTATCGAAACAAAAATTTCTCAAAACGATTCAGTTTAAATATGCCGAGTTGGACAAAGTATCCCATCAAGTTTGAGATAAACCCAGAGTTGAAGAAGTCAGAAGTCACACGACCCCATGTTACAGTGCAGCAGGTTTATTTGAAATTGCAAGCTTCGTGAGTGCTGCTGCTTCATCACTTCATCTGGTGCTGTGTGACCTCTGACCTTGTCCACCCCAATTCAGCACCAGCACCTCCGCATCAGAGTTGACGAATGAGATTGGATTTTTTTCGGCTTGATTTAGTGAGATGTTCATCTGGAAATTCAACACTGTCGGAGCGACAAAGAGGCACGTGTCATAGAGTCCTACAGTATGGAGACAGGCCGATCGGCCCAAGCTGGTCCATGACAACCAAAATGTCCATCAACACTAAGCCCATTTCCCTGCACTTGGCCTATTTCCTTCCATACTTCTCCTATCCATGTATTTGTTCAAATGCCTTTTCAATGTTGTTAATGTATCCACCTCAACCACTTCCGCTGGCAGCTCATTCCATATATGTGCCACCGTCTGCGTAAAGAAAACGTTGCCCCTCACATTCCCTTTTATTCTTTCTCCTCACACCTTAAACTGAAGCCCTCTCGCCCTCAATTCCCCAACTCCGGGAAGATTGAGTGCATTCACCCTTTCCATGTCTCTCTTGATCTATTCACTTCTATAGGCCCCCACCCCCGTCAGTCTCTTATGCTCTAAATAAAAACGTCTTAGCTTGTCCAACCTCTCCCTTTTACTCAGAGCCTTGAGTCCTGGCAACATCCTTTTATATGTCTTCAGCATTCTTCCAAATTTAATAACATTTTTGTTATAGAAAGGTGATCAAAATTGATGACAATACTACAAATGCAGCCTCATCAATGTTCTGATTAACTGCAACATAACTTGTCAACTTCTATACTCAATACCCTGACTGATGAAGGTCAGTGTGCTTAAAGCCTTCTTCATTGCCCTGTCTACCTGTTTTGTTGGAAATATAGGACTTAATCCAAACTGGGTAATCTGGCTGATGGGCCAGGAAACCACTTCCTTTCTTGAGACAAGTCTCCCAGAGAGAACTTGCTGGCGGACTGTCTGATCTACTGAGCCTCACAGTGCCCCTCAACCCTCAGTTATCTGGATTGAGTCGACACATTTGTCTCAGGTGGTGCTTGAAATCTTTATCGTCTTTGGGATGGATTCCCATTCATTTACTGCTATGGAGTCATGCAGCCTGGAACAGACCCTTCAAACCAGCCAGTCCATGATCCCCAACTAAACTAGTGCCACCTATCTGCTCCTGGCCTGTATCCAATTTGTTAATAGTTTTGTTCATTTGTTCACCGTGAGAGTTAGATAAATAAATTGCTGATTGTTGATTTTAAAGTGTTGGGGATTTATTTTCATCGCTCGAGCAGGTTACACCACTTTTCATGCTAATGTTACAGTTTATAGGGTGATGCGCTCCTCTGGGTGTTTCGGTTTGAGATCTGCGGTGGTGGTGTCAGCCTTTGCTTTATAACAGTATTGGTGTGATGTCCTGCTGAATGCAATGGAGTCAATATTAATCCCAGCCTCCTGCTATGGTTTTGGGTGAATTGCCTTAATTTGGCTCCTGACTCAGAAATTGCACATAGAATCAACTGCTGAAAGAATGATTTACACTTTATTGTACGTCACAACCAAAAATAAAACCTCTCAAGTAACCAAGTTCAACCTCACCCCCAACTTGGCTATCACCCAATCGATGGCAGAATTTAACTGAGTTTCCAACGACAATATCTGTATCTGGAAGTGTCCAGGGATTCACTGCAGTGTTGTTCTTCCAAGTACTGCTGCTGCATCTTTCTGGAGTTAAATTCTAGTGGAGATTCCTCACTTTCAAATCTGTGGTGTGACGATTCTTCAGATTCTAATACCACCTCCCTACACTTCTGGAGATCTCAGGTCTGTAGCTTCCCTTCTTATCCTCGAGATTTAGCGGTTTGTTTGATACAGCCTGTCCTGCAAAAAAAACCCTTTACGTCAGGGCCTTCCTTCCACAGACAAACTTAATTGTCCTTTTGTCATGAGATTATTAAACACTTAGCTCATCTGTCCCAGGAAACAACTCGTTGTTTTGCATCCTTCTTCCCAGGGATGGTTAACTCGCAGAAATTCGGCCATTAAGCCCATTGAGTCTGCTCCACTATTCAATCATGGCTGATAAGTTTCTTAACCCAAACTCGCCATAACCCTTGATACTTAAGAATGATTGTATGGTGGAGCAGACTCAATGGGCTGAATGGCTTAATTTCTGCTTGTGAGGTCTTATTATGTAACAGTTTCTCAGTGGACCTTTTGTTTCTTGGTCCAGAAAGAGTTTCTGCTGAATCAGGGAGTTTGGAAAGTTCTGGAGTTTCCAGGACCACACCACATTTCTCTCTGCCTCCTTCTGAGATACTGGCAATTCCCAAGATCCCTTGGTATCCCTGAAAACAATCAATGTGTCTAGAAATCTCTGCTGCTACTCTGGAACACTAAGCCCATTTCCCTGCACTTGGCACATTTCCTTCCATATTTCTCCTATCCATGTATTTGTTCAAATGCCTTTTCAATGTTGTTAATGTACCCACCTCAACCACTTCCGCTGGCAGCTCATTCCATATGTGTGCCACCGTCTGCGTAAAGAAAACGTTGCTCCTCATATTCCCTTTTATTCTTTCTCCTCTCACCTTAAACTGAAGCCCTCTAGCCCTCAATTCCCGAAACCCGGGAAAATTGAGTGCATTCACCCTTTCCATGTCTCTCATGATCTCTTCACTTCTATAGGCCCCCACCTATAGAGAAAATTCAGAAATCTGATGTGCAAAGGGACTATGGAGTTCTACTCCAGGATTCTCTCAAGGTAAACTTGCAGGTTGAGTCACTAGTTGGGGAGGCAAATGCAATGATGGCATTTATTTTGATCAGACTTGAATATAAAAGCAGGGATGTACTTCTGAGGCGGTGTAAGGCTCCGGTCAGGCCACAATTGGAGTACTATATGCAATTTTGGCGTAAATATCTCAGGAAGGATAGCCCTGGAACGTGTTCAGAGGAGGTTCTTGAGAATGGTCCAGGAATGATAGATCTAAAATATAAAGACCATTTCTATGGTCTTATGATATGCTGATGTCAGCAGGGCTGGGGGGAGGGGGTAGGGGGAGATGAAGAGAGAAAGACAATGAAGGTGAAGCTGGATAGAGACGAAGGAAATATGAGAATTGTGTGATAAATGGCAGAATTCATAGCAGCATTGGCATACAGAAGGATTTGGGCATATAGATCCGTGGAAGTGGTAATGCAGACGGGTACGGTGGTCAAGAAGAAACCCAGCACGCTTCCTTGAGTGTAAGAGTTGGCGAGTTATGCTACAGTTATTTATTCTGGCCACATTCGGAATACTACGTGCAGTTCTGGTCGCCACACTACCGAAAGGATGTGGTTGCTCTGGCAGACTGTACAGACAAGGTTCACCAGGACATTGCCTGGTCTGAAGGGCTCTCGTTATGAGGAGAAGTGGCATAAACCTGGATTGTTTTCTCTGGAAAGACAGAGGCTGAGGGGAGACCTCGACAAAACGATGAGACACACAGATTGGCTGGACAGAGGTGGGAGGGTAGCTCAGTGGTTTGCATTGATGCCTCACAGTGCCAGAGACCCGAGTTCGATTTCAGTCTCAGATGACTGTCTGAGTGCAGTTTGCACATTGTCCCTGCACTCATCTCTCATGTCTGCATGGGCTTCCTCCTACATTCCAAAAATGTGTAGGTTAGAGTGGATTAGGCATGCTAAATTACCCATAGTGTCCAGTGACAGGCAGGTTAAGTTTGATTGTCTGTGTGTAAATTGCCCCTGTGTTCAGGAATGTGTATGTCAGGTGCATTAGTCGGGGGTAAATATCAAGTAATAAGGGTTGGGGAATGAGTCCCTGTGGTATAATCTTTGGAGGGTCGCTGTTGACTTGTTGGGCTGAATCTTCTGTTTCCACCCTGGAGGGATTCTATGATAGTCAGAGGCATTTTTTGCCTCCAGGATGGAAAGGCCAACTAAAAGAGGGCACAGGTTCGAGACGAGAGGGTACTGTCTGGGGAGAGGTGGTGGTGGTGTGGGGAATTCACACAGAGGGGTGGTGGGGGCTCCTGGAACGCAATGTCATTGGAGGTAGTGGAAGCAGGCACCTTAACAACGTTTAAGGTGTATCTTGATATACACATGAACGGGAGGTGAACAGAGGAACAGAAACCACACATGGGCAATAAACAGCAGGTTCAGTGTATTAGATTCCCTACAGTATGGAAACACGCTCTTCGGCCCAGCAGGTCTACACCAGCCCTCGGAAGAGTAACCAAGCCTGACCCATTCCCCTATTCTATATTTACCCCTAACTAATGCACCTAATATTATGGGCAATTTAGCATGACCAATTCACCTGACCTGCACATCTTTGGATTGTGGGAGGAAACCCACGCAAACACGGGGAGAATGTGCAAACTCCACAGAAATCGAACCTGGGTCCCTGGTGCTGTGAGGCAGCAGTGCTAACCACTGAGCCACTGTGCAGCCCCATTGCAGGTTTCCCCCACTATCTGAAAGTAGAGCATTCGTACGAAATCTTTCGTAAGCTGACATGGATACAGCGAAGAAGCAATTACCATGAATTAATTTAGATTATGCCTTTCTTTGCAAAAGCGAAAATCGTCTTCGGATTTCTTTTGGTTTGTGAAAACAGTTATTAATGTAGGTCTTTCGTAAAAGTCAAGTAGTGTAAAGGTAATTTTTGAAAAGTGGGGGATACCTTTATGCTGATGGAGGGGAGATGGGAGGCAATGAAGAGGGATGGGTGGAGGCTCAGGTGGAGAATAAACACTGACTGAGTCCAACTAAGCAGCCCGTCCTGGCCCTGTGCTGGAGACTCAATGGGACAGAGACAAATGTATCTATTTCAGGTATACCTGCAGTATGCTCCATCCAGGATTTTCTTTTTTAAATGTCCTTCATCTGCTTCAGTTTTTGGGGCAGATGAACGGTTTCCCCCCGGTGTGGACCAGGAGATGATGCGACTGAGTGAAGCCTTTTCCACGCTGAGTGCAGGTGAATGGCCGCTGCCCAGTGTGTAAATGCTGATTAATGTCCAGTGCAGGCGGGGAAGGGAAACCGTACTTACACTCCCTGCATTTCCACGGTTTCTCCATGGTGCAGGTGTCCTCGTCTTTCTCCAGGTTCAACGATCAGTTGAAAACTCACTCACACTTACAGCATGTGTATGATGTTACTGGTGGACCCTCTGATAATTGGAACACTCTCATTCAGTCTGTAAAGCATGTTCCAGTCACTACTCTGGCGTGTGGGTATGTGCGACTCTGAGTTTCCAGTCACACTGACGTTTACAATCTTACTAAGCAGACAGACCGCCTCATCCTTGTTGTCAAGGCCATCAATATCCACGTCCTGGTGAGTCAAGTGACTGACAGACTTTGATGTGATGTTTGGTCTGAGATTTCTACCTTCAAATTCTTCTCTTATAATATTCCTGTGAAAAGAGATTGCAAAGGTCATCGCTGTCAGTCCACAATAGATAATCAGAACACACAATCCTAGTTTCTGTGGAACATTCTTTCCTGGATATCAAACCTACAGCTCAGCGAGCAAACCTACACCCTAAACATTCTTTCGTCTCTTAATACCCAAGATCTTTGTGCTGATCTATATGTAAAAGTATACCAGCAGGGTAATGTGGTGGATTGCATGCTCCATGAAGAGTTCACATGGACTCAAGTTGCTGAATGGACATCTATCATGCGGTATTGACGTTCTTATTGATGATATACAATATGCTGCAGTACAATATTACGAGACCAGAAACAACTGCAAACCAGGCTTTTAGAGCCACAAACATTCCATCGAAAATGTAGCATATACCCCAGACTTATCTATCTTATATTAACACACGGTTGTCTTAGATTCCCAGAAGAGTCGGATTTATGTCTGAATTTTTGTAAAAGAAGCCGTCGTTTTGGACTCCTTCCATGCCATACTGACTCTATTACTGGAAATACATCCATACTACACCAGGATTCATGGATCAATGACATGAGGCTTATCTTTACCCTCTTATAATTGTCTGTTGCATAAATATTTCGACGAATGCCAATACTTTTCACCATTCATAGAGTCAGAGACGTAAAGCACAGAAAAATACCCTTCATTCTAAATTGTCCAAGCCGACCGGATATCCAAAGTTAATCTTGTCCCATTTGCCAACACTTGGCCCATATCCCTCTAAATCCTTTTTATTCATATACCCATCCAGATGCCTCCACTAGCTTCCACCACTTCCTCTGGCAGCTCATTCCATGCATGCACAACCCTCTGCATGAAAAAGTTGACTGCAAGGTCCCTTTTAAATTTTTCCCCTCTTGCCCTCAACCTATGCCCTCTAGTTGTGCACTCCCCCCATCCCAGGGAAAAGACCTTGTCTATTCACACCATCCACGCCCCTCAAGGTTTTATAAACCTCTTTTTAAAAAACATCACTCAGCCTGCGACGCTCCAGGGAAAACAGCCACATCCTATTCAGCCTCTCCCTGTGGTTCAAACCCTCTTACACTGGCAACATCCTTTGAATCTTTTCTGAATCCTTTCAAGTTTCACAACAGTCTTCCTATTGGAGGGAGTCCAGAATTGCACACAATATTCCAGAAGAAGCCAACTGAAACCGATCTTTGCAGAGTCTGCTCCCTGTTTGGATTCATACTCTCTGCCTCCAGTTGCTGCAAGTGAACAGTGCTTACCCCCTTCTCTCGCCCTCCCAGGATGAGGAATGGAAAGGGTGAAACATTGCTTTGCTCCCAGACTTTGCCCAGAACAGACAGTTTCCATCTGAAGCTCATTGGATAACGTTTACATTGTGATGCCCACAATGGTCTGTGTGTGTGTGTGTGTGTGTGTGTGTGCGCGCGCGCACGCGCGTGTGCGCACCACACCTAAGGTAGCCAATTGGATTCGCGGTGGTTGGCAGTGACATTCCTGCATTTCCAGGCTGACTGTCTCTCATTGCTCGCGTCACCCAGTCCAGGCAGTGCCGTGACAGGGGATTGACCAATGGGGAGCCCTGAAGGACCAGAATTTGCCGGGTCCTCTTGCCAATTAGAGCCCCTCTGAATGTGCAAGTTGGACCATGAGCTTCTGAAGCTACTGCTGTTCCTCTCTTTCTGAATGAAGATTGAGCTTCACCCCAGACTGCAACTTCTTTTCTCTGTCCAAACATCTGTGAGTACACCACATTCTTGTTGAAGTAAGGCATCTTTCCTGACCATCACAATTAAAGGGGTGTCTTCCCCCTGATATTCAAAGGGATGGTCAGTCAGAGAAGGGCAGGGTCACATCTTGTGTTGTGTGGCATGTGTGACAGCTGCAACAAGATGTCCAAACTCCTATGCTCAATACTTTGACTGATGAATAGAAGCAGGCTGAAAGGCTTCTTCACCACCCTGTCAACCTGTAACTCGACTTTCTTGGAACTATGAACGTGCAGCCCTAGATCTCTTGGTTCGAAATACTACAAATGAAACAAATGCTTGTCGGAAGAACATTATTATTTGGTACTTATCTCTACTCTAATTCACTATCTTATTTAGATGCATGTTTTATGGCTCTCTAATCAGTATAGGTTTGTTATTCTTTCCTGCCTTCAATATAGCACGGAATCTATTCCATACTCCAAGTGCAGCCTCACTAACATTCTGTATAACTGTAACATAAATTCCCAACTTCTATACTCAACGCTCTAACTGATGAATACCAGTGTGCCGAAATACCTTTACCTATGATTCCACTTTCAGTGAACTGTGAACCTACTCCGAGATCCCTCTGTTCCACTACAGGTCCAACCATTCACCATGAAACTCCTACCTTGATTTGACTATCCAAACTGTGAGACCTCAAGGTTATCTATATTAAACTCCATTTGCTATTAACTTTAAATCTGTGCAATTTAGTTTTTGACTCCTTCCCACCCCGGGAAAAAGACCTTTCCTATTTACCCTATCCATGCCCCTCATAATTTTATGAACTTCTATAAAGTCACCCCTCAGCCTCCAAAGCTCCATGGAAAATAGCCCCAGTCTGTTCAGCCTTTTCCTCGCGCTCAAACTCTCCAACCCTGGCAGCGTCCTTGTAAATCTTTTCTGAACCCTTTCAAATTTCACAACATCCTTCGCTTAGCAGACAACCAGAATTGCATGCAGTATTCCTACAGTGGTGGAACCTCTGAAGACGATTTTTAAAAATACTTACAATTATGGTATTACTACAAGGAAATCAAATCAGTTGGGCATGACATTCCCACAGCAATTTGTCTTGGCTGTCCTTCATTAATCGATGCTTTTCTTGTAAAACAATTTGTGGCATGTGATTGTTGTAAGCGTGTGCAACATTTTCTCACCGTCCCTCATGTCCCTTGGACCGAGTAATTGACTACATGCAAGAAGGCAGCTGAGGGTCAACCCCACAATGTAATAGGTCTGGAATCACATGGTCCCTGTGCACGCACAGGGTTGATGAATGGTAGATTTTCCTCCATAAAGGAATAATTTCGCAACAATCATTCAATAATGGTTGGAGACACAGAACAGTTCTGGCAGCGTCTATAAAGAGATTAGTGTTAATGTTTTGTGTCCAGTGGTCCTTCAAAAGTGACTGGATTCAAAACATTAACTGTTTTCTCTCCACAGATGCTGCCAGACCTGCTGCGATGCCCCAGTAATTGTGCCTTTTGTTTCCGATCTCCAACATCAGCAGTTCATTGTTTTCATCAATAATGGTTTCCTGGCGGCCAGTACTGAGATAAACTCTCACTTCCAGATCTTTTTATTAGTTGAACATAAATTCCACTAGCTGCCATGATGGGATTTGAATTTTTGTTCTCAGGAGACCTAGATCTCTGGGTTACTCAACCATTATCACTAGATCGCAATCTTCACTTCAGTCACAATTTTCTCCTGAATATTTTCCTTTATTCATTCATGGGATGTGGCACTTTATCTCCCAGAAAAGCCAAGTACCATTTCAGAGGGCAGTTACGAGTTAATCACATTACCGCGGATCAAGAGTGACACAATCGCCTAACTGGGTAAGGACTAAAGATTTCCTTCCTTCACAAGACAGGTCGTTATATCAATTGCTAAGATCACCAAAGCAGCGACAAGCTTTATATTCCAGATATATTAATTGATTTCAAAGTGCATCGGGGACATAGCAGCATGAATTTGAAACACGAGATGTTAAATCCAGTAACAATGCCAAAATGCCACCAACTCCGTACAATCTCTAATTTTCCAACACTGATTGGCCTGTAGTTGCCAGTTGTATCCTTTTCCCCTTTATTATTAACTATTCAATTCAGCCCATTGAATCAATTCTGCCATTTATGCAGATCACGTTTGCTCTGGTAAACATCATCTCGACTTCCCTGCCATTTCCCCATAATCCTCAATTCCCTCACTGATTAAAAAAAATCTGACAGCCTTGAATGTACTTAATGACCCAAGCTCAACAACACTCTGTAGTAACATGTTCCACAGATTTACTGCCCTCAGTAACAATTCCTATCTGTCTTCAACATGCAATCCCTCATTTGCAGGTTATTCCCTCTGGTGCTAGACTCACTCACAAAGGTAAACTTTTCCACATCAACCCTGTCAAGTCTCCTCAGAATCTTTTATGTGAAAATAAGGTTACTTCGAAATCTTCTAAATTTGAATAAGTACAGGCCCAACCTATTCACTTCTCTTCATATGAGATTCTTTCCATCCCTGGTCTCATCCTGGTCAACCTTCTCTGGACAGCATCCAAAGCCAATATATCTTTCCTGAGGTAAAGGACCCTCCCAGTGCTCAGTTGTGGCTTGACTGGTGCCTGACATAGGTTCACTATAACCTCCCTACGTTTCTACTCTATTTAAAGGGCAACCTCCCATTTCCCTTCCCTATTATTCATTGAACTTGTCTGAAGAGATGCATGGATATGGGCTTCCAAATCCCTCTATTCAACAGCTTTCTCCATTTAACATTCAACACTTTTCCTCCTGCCAAAGTGCACAACCTCATTTCCCCACATTCTATTCCATCTGCCAAGGGTTTGCTCATTTGCTTAATCTGTCTATAACCCTCTGCAGATATTTCATGTCATTCTCACCACCTGCCTTCCCATCAACCATCTTTTCTGCAATCTTGGCAATAGTGCATTCATTTTACTTATCCAAGGAATTCATATACATTTTGTAAATAATTTTGGCCCCAGCACTGATCCCTGTGGCACACTACTAGTTACCATTTGCTATCCTGAACATTCCCCTTATCCTAATTGTATCATTGGTTAGCCAATCCTCTATCCATGCCTCTCTGCTTATTATTTCATGAGATGTGAATATCATTGGCTCTGCCAACAATCCTTCCCAAACTGTCCTTGAAAAAGTGGTGCTGAGCTGCCTCTTAAATTGCTTCACAATTAAGATTTGGTCTGCAATAATGTTCAGCAGCGAATTCCAGGATTTTGATCAATAACAAAGAAGCAATGCGATATATTTCACAGTTGGAATGCTGTATTCACACTTACGTGCTCTTGGTGGTTGAGGTGGTGGTTGGAAGGTGCTTTTGAAGAGCCACCACTTAATCAAGCCAGACTGATAGATTGTGGCCAGAGATTCTGCTTTTTGACTTTCCTCATCAATCTACATTCTTTCCAGCCAGGTTTTTAGCCTCAAACTGCCACAGAATGCCTCCTGTTATAGCTTCAGTCAACTATAATAATATGACGATTCTTGGGTTGATTTTTCACACCTGAGTGCAACATAAATACAGATCATTGTTTCCAGCTTTGGTGGAACAAAAAACAGCAAATTGGTGGATAATTACAGTTAGTGCAAACAAAGCTAGCGATCGATAAAGATTAACCCTGTTCACTTCAATGGCTAAATTACATTTTGAAAACCAAGTACATTCAGACAACATGTCAAAGTGATGCATAGGAGGAGAAATGGGGCATTGAAGAGGAGTGAAATGATTGCTTTTGGTCACCGCCACCATTGTCCGAAAAACATTTTGAAAGGATTCTTAAAAGTTGGGCAAAGAAGTGGAGTGGTATAACTCTTCAGACACCGCTAAGTGTAAGACCACTTTCCATTGGAAGAAAAATACATTTCTTATTTCTAGAAGAACGGGGAAACAAACGGGGAATAAACCTGAATTGGGAGCTCTTTCTTATTAAGGACGTTCCTTCACCACAGTCTTGGTTTAGAGCACAGGTTCTTCATCAGGAATGAAGTTGGTCCAAGGGGGCTGAGAGATAATTGGGAAGGGGATGGGGATGGAGGGGAGGTAGCTGTGAATGAAATAGGTCGATGGAGGTGGGGAGAGATCAGGAGAGGTAAGACAGGAGGGTGGAGCGAATAGGTGGGAAGCAAGATGAAAAGGTAGGACAGCTCAAGAGGCCCATGCCGAGTTGGAAGGTTGGATATGGGACAAGGCGCGTGGTGTGGGAGTGAGGGTGAGGGGAAATATGGAAGCTGGTGAAATCGACATTGATCCCATGTAGTTGGTGGGTCCCAAGTCGGAAGACGAAGTGTTCTTCCTACAAACGTCAGGTAGTTCTGGCTTGGAGGGGGATGCGGCCCAGGACTTGCATGCCCTTGACTGATTGGGAGGGGGAGTTAAAGTATTCAGCCACAGGGCGGTGGGGTCGTTTAGTTTTGGAGTCCTAGAGCTGTTCCCTGAAATGTTCTGCAAGTTGGCATCCAGTCTTCCCAATGTGGCAGAGCAATGGACATATAAGTAAATTTTATAAACAAGTTGTATAAATTTTAGCATTCCAGAGTTATTATCTTCAATTAAATTAAAGAAAATTTTAATTAAATTGGGTGACTGCATGAAAAGTTTTGTTGGTCAGGCTCAACTCATCACCTTCAAATGAGACAATGCCATTGATTGCGGTGAACTGCTCTTTTTGCTATAAAACCACAAGTTCTTCATGTGTTTTCACAACTTACTGGTATTCACACCTGCACATTCAATGTCAAATTCTGACCTCAGAAATGAAATTACACCATTAATATTGTCTTACAATATTCAAACAAACAAATTACTAGCACACAGTGAATACCAAGTCTGATTAATATGAAATTAAACTTGAACAAAAATATATAAAATCAAGATGGGAGATAAAAAATGGGGGAAGGGCATAAGGCAAGAAATGCAGCAACACAGAAGGTGCTCCTCCAGGTAGTGTATTTTACCAACGACAACTGCTCAATATAAACAATCACTCTGACATCCTCCGGTTTTAATGTAAACCATAGCCCCACAAAGTAGGTAACATTCAAACAAGTTAATAGATACAAGCCTTGAGCAAATCCAGCCTCCAGCTGGGCTCACCGCTTCTTGGAGCTTGGACCTTCCTCCAGCTCCAGGGGGTATTGAGCTCCTGAGCTCCAGCTGCCACTGCCATTCCTCCACTGAAGAAGCTTTGGGAAGCAGATGCAACGGCAAGATACAGAACAGAGCACCTTTGCAAAGGAAAGCAGCTTACGGAGACATTGAGCAATAGCATCACATGGTTTTGACTCATCGACCTCTGGGTTATGTGCCCAGCACACTTATGCTGCACTACTCTGCTTCGGTGCTCCCTGCAGCTGGATTGTGGATCAGTTTAAAGTAGATCCTATATCTCTGATAACATCGCTACACAAGGCAGTGAAGAAAGGTTTAGGCACACTGGCCTTCATCAATTAGGGAATTGAGTATAGATGTTGGCAAGATATGTTGTAGATATGCAGGACGTTGATGAGGCTGAACCTGGAATATTGTGATCAATTTTGGTCCCCTTGGTATCGTGTGACTTCTTTGAGGAGTAAGTGAGGTCAGCAGATGCTGGAGATCAGAGCTGAAAATGTGTTGCTGGAAAAGCGCAGCATGTCAGGCAGCATCCAGGGAACAGGAGAATCGACGTTTCGGGCATAAGCCCTTCTTCAGGAATGAGGAAATCGTGTGACTTCTGACTTCTTCAACTCTGGGTTTGTGTTGAACTTGATGGGATACTTTGTGCAACTCAGCATGTTTAAACAGTATCGCTCGGAGGGATTCATTTGAAACTTTTCAGGAGGTGAGCTCAACAAGATTGAACTATTCAAAGTTACTTGGAGTCTATCTTAAACTTACATCAGGACCAGTAGTCAGAGACACGTACAGCATGGAAACAGACCCTTTGGTCCAACTTGTCCCTGATGACCTGAAATCCCAAATTAATCTCGTCCCATTTGACAGCACCTGATCCTGTGTCAGCTCATTTCATATATGTACCACCCTCTGCATGAAGAAGTTGTCCCTTTAATTTATTTCGCTTTTTACCCTAAACCTATGCCCTCTAGTTCTGGACTCCCCCACGCCAGGGAAAAGACCTTGTCTGTTACCCTGTCCATGGCCCTCATGAATTTGTAACCTCTATTAGGTCACTCTTCTGCCTCCGATGCTCCAGTGAAAACAGCCCCAGCCTATTCAGCCTCTCCCTGTAGCTCAAACCCTCCATCCCCCAGCAACATTCCCGTTAATCGTTTCTCATAGAGAAGTCAACGTTTCAGTCCTGAATAAGGGTTAATACCCAAAACGCTGACTACTTCACATCCTAATGCTGCCTGGCTTGCTGTATTCTCCCAACCTCCTGCTTGTCTACTTCGGGTTGCAACATGTCGTGGCTCAGTGGTTACCACTGCAGCCTCACAGCGCCGGGGACCCAGGTTTGACTCCAGCCTTGGGTGGCTGTCTGTGAGGAGTTTATACTTTCTCCCAGTGTCTGCGTGGGTTTTCTCTGGGTGATACTGTTTTCTTCCATAAATCAAAGATGTGCAGGTCATGTGGATGGGCCATGCTTAATTGCCCATAGAGTTAGGTCCATTAGTCAGAGGGAAATGGGTCTGGATGGGTTATTCTTCGGAGGGTCGGTATGGACTTGTTGGGACAAATGGCCTGTTTCCACACTGTAGCTAATCTCTTCTGCACTACTTTTGTCTCTTACGAATGGCAGAGTAGAGTCGACGGGCCGAATGGCCGAACTTCTGCTCCGATGGTCTTGTGGTTTTAGGTTTCTCTGGATCATTTCATTGGCAATGTGCAGTCAATGAGCAGCAGTGTCCACTGACAGCAAAGCTCATAGGATCGTAGAACTCCTACAATATGGAAACAGGTCCTTCAGCACAACACATCTGCAATGATCTTCAGAAGACTAACCCACTCAGATCCATTTTCCTACCCTCCATAAATTGCACACAGACCCCCAAAGGTGGAATTATTCCTGGGTTCCTGGTGCCATGAGGCTCTCCCCCATGTGGACCACCAATGGGCTAGCAGGTCGGAGGAAAAAGCAAAGCCCTTCCTGCACTCGGAGAACGGCCTCTCCTCTGTGTGGACCCACTGGTGTCTCAGCAGGTGGGAAGAACTGCTGAAGCCCATCTTGCACTTGGGGCCGGAAAACAGCCTTCCACGGTGTGGACCAACTGGTGCGTCAGCAGGGCAGAGGAATCACTGAAGGCCTTCCCAAACTCAGGGCAGTAGAAGGGTATCTTCTCCTCTGTGGGCCCATTGGTGCTTCAGAACCCTTTCAAATTTCACAATATCCTTCTGATAGGAGGGGGACCAGAATTGCACACAATATTCCCAAAGTGGTCTACCCAATGTCCTGTACAGCCACAACATTACTTCCCAACTCCAATACTCAGTCAGAGGATTGCGAAAGTTTTCAAAACCCACAAAAAACAAACAGGAAAGAATGGAGGGACAAACCGAATTTTTGAGAGTCAGCTTGGAAGCATCAATGAGAAATCGGCGGACTGGTTTTATTGGGGACCCGTTCTCCTTAAATACACTATATACGTATTTCTCTTGTGCTCTTCGTAGTTTCTCTGTGCTGCAGTGTGTAGTGGCTCGTTGAAATAATGTCCTGATGCAGCTTCGATTGTGGGTGTTGGGATGATTGCTTCTGAGTTTAAGTATTTGGTTTGTGTGTGTTGTTTTTCTGTAGACGCTAGTTTGAAGTTCCCCATTGATTGTTCGCTCTACTGTGACGTCTAGGAATGGCACTTAGTTGTTGTTCTCCTTCTCTTCAAACCAGGAGCCCCCCTCAGGCCCATAGTCTCACCACTTGGAACACCAATATACAGACAAGTGAAAGGCCTCCAGTGAAGACTAAAACACTAAGTCGCAGATTCACGCCACTCCATTTACTCCATCCAAGAATCCCTGAACACCAAAGACACCAAGATAGAAGATGATGGAATAATGATGCCCTTTGACATAACAACCCTGCTCACATCCATTAACATCAACGTGGCCAAAGAAAACTGTAATCACTACTCGAAGAACCAAAGTCACAAACACAGCACCAACTTCATCAGCAAAGATAACACTGTCAAGCTCGTGGAGCTGTGCCTTACCACCCACTTCATATTCAGTAACAAGCCCGACAAACAAATCAACGAAACACCCATGAAGCCACCAGTATCAGGATTCCGAGCAGAAGCAATAATGCAGAGACTCGAACAAACAGCCCTTTCAATGATCCAACCCAAACTTTGGGTCCGCTACAGTGATGACACTTCTGTCATCCAAAAATGAAACAAAATAGAGGAAACCTACAACACCACCAACAATCTCCTCACCGGCATAAAATTCACAAAAGAGGAGAACAACAACAAAGTGGCAATTCTAGATGCCACAGTAGAGCGAACAGTCAATGGTAAATTTAAAACAGCCTCTAAAGGAAAACAACGCACGCGAACCAAGAACTTAGCTACAGAAGCAATCATCCCTACACATACAAACAAATCTGTATCAGGACACTATTTCAACGAGCCACAACACACTGGAGCACCCAGGAACTACGAAGACCAATCAATAACTGTACAGCGCATTTCAGAAAAACGGGTAGCCAAGAAACCCCCAGAAAAATGCTTCCCTGACCGGGAATCGAACCCAGGCCGCGGCGGTGAGAGCGCTGAATCCTAACCACTAGACCACCAGGGAGATAGTGATGCATGTTATCAGATCTACTGAAAATGACTTACCTGCCCGGAAATCGAACCCGGGCCGCGGAAGGCAGAAGGCTTTCACCTGTGCATCCACCAATGTCATTTCTTATGAACATTGCTCCCGATGCGGTCTCCTCTACTTTGGGGAGACTGAAGACTGCTCGCAGAGTCAAGTCACAGTGCTTGAGGGAGCATCTCCAGGGCACCCGCACCAATCAACCCCATCGCCCTATGGCCCAACATTTCAACCCCCCCTCCCACTCTGCCGAGGACATGCAGGCCCTGGGCCTTCTACATCGCCGCTCCATCCCCACCCGATGCGTGGAGGAAGAACGCCTCATCTTTCACCTGGGATACATTCAACCCCCAGGACATCAATGTGGACTTCACCAGTTTCCTCATTTCCCCTCCCCCACCTTACCTCAGTTGCAACCTTACAGCTCAGCGCTGTCGTCATGATCTGTCCTACCTGCCAATCTCCCTGACCACCTATCCGCTCCACCCTCCTCTCTGACCTGTCACCTCTATCCTCAACCCCATTCACCTATTGTACTCTTTGCTACCATCGGCCCAGCACACACACACCCAACTTATCTCTCCACCCTGGAGGCGACCTGCCTCTATTCCTAATGAAGGGCTTTTGCCTGAAACGTCGATTTTCCTGCTCCTCGGAAGCTGTTTGACCTGCTGTGCTTTTCCAGAACCACTCTGATCTAAACTCTGGTTTCCAGCATCTGCAGTCCTCACTTTTGCCTAACCAGTGAACCCAGTGTGCCGATTTCACATCAACAAACTGACACAAGCAGACGCAACGTGTGTAGAAACCCTAGCCACATTACTTTACATTCAAGACATCTGGGAAATGATGTCCAGACAACTCAGCCCTCTCAGCATCATGGTAGCCCACAAACCTACCAACACACTTAAACAGCGGCTAATGAACCTGAAATACCCGATACAAACAACCAGAAAACGAATGTTATTTACAAAATACCATACAAAGAAATATATACATGAACTCTGCCGCACAGTTCTCTGTAGCAAGAAATGCTGGGATGATATAAGGAAGATTTTTTTCAGCCAAAAAGAATCGGCACTGACTGGACAGTCATTTAAAATCAACGCTGTCAGGCCAGGATGGAAGATCCAAAGGGATGAACAGCTTTCATATTTCCTGAAGATTTACAAAACTGAGACTGGGTTTTGGTGTTTGTTCCCTCTCCACTCCCAGGAGCCGCAGTGGTTGGGGCGGTGAGTTGGGGAAATTGAAATGTGCCCGTGAGCAGCGTGTGGGGCTCTTTCAGCTTCCCCTCCTCTGACAGCGCTGTGGCTTGACTCTGATGTTCTCAGGGACACTTACTGACGCGAGACAGTGAAAAGATTCTCGTTCCCGCAGATCGGGAATTCAAACCGTATGCCGGCTTCAGGACAATGAGAAAGATTAATTGGGGTGTGTGAAGAAACTGTGAGCTGCATTTCAAACAGGTAGGTGGAGTCAGATGCGTCATCCATTGCGCCCCTGGCACTGTGCGTATCTAACGCCACCATGCTGCAGAGCTCTGACGTGAACACGGACATGCGCAGCAATGGGAATATTCACAAGGTGAACAGCCAAAGATAATCACCGTCACTGATTCCCTTCCATTGTCTCAACTTTGTAAAGCAGTATCTTTCATTGGGAAATAAAACACCTTTGTTCTTAGGTACCTGCTTCATTTCGATCACGACTTCATGCCCCTCACTGTTCTAGTCTCATTTCCAAACACTTGACTCATTGCCTCAAAAGCAGCTCTGTGGGTATCTGCTTGTTCCACCCTGACAGGCAGTGGGTTGCAGATTCCCGACCAGTCTCAACGTGATTGAAATATTTCAACCCCTCCACTGATGTGCGTCTAAAAAAAACCGTGGAGCAATCTCCCTTTCTTTCTGACGACAGTTCTCAACTGTAGTCGGCAGGGTTCACACCTGCGTGGGGAAACCGCAATGGATTTCAAGTCTGTCGCATTAACCACTCGGCCCACGAATACAGAACCACACTGACAGCTTCATTTCCCAGGTCTCTCTGTCTGTGGAGCTGAGAAAGGGTGAATCATTGCAGAACTTGTTTGAATCCAATCACTTAACAGGTTTCGAAAGTGTTAAATATCTGCAAATGGCGAGTCTGGGTGTTTCATCCCGAAAGATGAAATGGACGTTCAGTTAAAAACAAAAACTGAAATTGCAGGAGCAACTCAGCAGGTCAGGCAGCATCTGTGGAAAGAGAATCAGAGACAACATTTCAGAAATCATTTTTTCCTTATCCAGGTACAGCCAAACCTGCTGAGTTTCTCCAGCCGTTTCTCTTTCTATTTCGGATTCTCAGCATTCGTAGTCCTTTACGTTCGAAATTAAATAAATTCAGAAACCCCTTTGTGCTTCCTCAGTGGAGAAGATTTCCGTTTGGGAAACATTTTCCTGACACCATTAAAAACGCTCATCTTCGCAGCCAAGAAAGCGGTAGGAGCGAGAACAACAAACACTCCGTGCCTGGGTGGTCTCCAACCACCAACCTTCCGATTAACAACCGAACAGGCTGGCCAATTGCGATAGAGAGATACGTAAACGCACAGCTTGCACAATCTGTTAGAGGAGGCGGTTCGTCAATGCATAATTCTGTCTGTCGTGCCTAGCATGAACACTTCCTCTCCAGTTTTACTTTTATATACTAAAGCCTGGGCCATTCATTGTGAAGACATGGGGACAGTCTGATCCCACCATCTGCAGGCACATCCATGTCACTAGAAACTACCTTTCCTACACCGGGGCCATCGCCCTTTGAGCCTTTCAGTGTTTTGCCTGTTCCCGACTTTTCACAGTGACCCGGAGCCGAGAAGGGGTTTGAATTCCTGATGTGCAGGAACGAGAATTTTTTCAATGTCTCAGTTCAGTTCATGTCCCGAGAATAATAGAGTCAATCTCCCGGCCTCTTAAACGAGGGGACGGTGTCTGGACTGTCTCTGTTTAGTCGGACAGTTCATTCCTTCATTCTCCTCTAATTCCATTTCCCAAAGAGTTTCTAAAGATTCACAAAGCTGGAGACTGGGATCTCTGTTTTACTTCATGAACATTTTTCCACCTGCTAACTGACAATATTTTGCCAAAATCTCTTCCCGATTGTAACACTTGCATCATGTCCAGGCATGAGGTGTTTCCACTTTTGGGAATGTTCTCTTTGGAGCAAAGAAGGTTAACTGGAGATGTCCAGGGGCTGTTGGCAATGATGGGAGAAGAAGTGGTGGGAATGGGCAGGTTAATGATCAGAAGAACCTATTGCCACCGACGAGGGTCAGTTACTAGAGGAAAGGGATTGAAGTTCTTTAATGGAAAGCAGCATTTGTGTTGAACAAACACAGGGAATACTACAGAAAGCCAACGGGTCGAGCAGCATCTGTGGAAAGGTAAACAGAGCCGACGTTTTGAGTGTGCTACGGTTTTTGTTCAGAACACGAGTTTCCTGCATGGCAATAAATTCCCAGACGTGAGAAAACGTGGCTTTATTGAGACGGGTTTTGTGAAGTTTGAGCGATAATGCAACCAATAGGAAGTCATTTAAAATCGCCAGCGAAGAAAGCATAGTCAGCAGGTTACCACACTGGGCGGGAGAACCCCAAAGGGTGTCTAAGGCAGCAACGTAAATGTTCGGCCACAAGTGGAGGCCTAATATTTCTCATGGAATGTTTCCAACAGGAAAGGTGAGTATTGGGCTTGTCAGCCTATTTCAGCTTCCCCTCCTCTGACAGCGCTGTGACGTGAACAAAATTAAATCTATGGTATTGAATGACATAGCGTCGGATGATGTGGAGTCTGTGTGTGTGGAATTGAGGAACCACAAAGGCAAAAAAAACATAATTGGAGTTGTGTATAGACCTCCTAACAGTGGTCAGGACCAGGGTTGCAACATGTGCCGGGAAATAGAGAAGGCGTGTCAGAAAGGCAAGGTCACAGTGATCATGGGAGATTTCAATATGCCGGTGGACTGGGTAAATAATGTTGCTAGTGGATCTAAAGAAAGGGAATTCATGGAATGCTTACAGGATGGCTTTTTGGAACAGCTTGTCATGGAGCCCACAAGAGAGCAGGCTATTCTGGACCTAGTGCTTTGCAATGAACCAGACTCTCTAAAAAATCTTAAAGTACGGGAACCCTTAGGAAGTAGCGACCATAATATGGTAGAGTTCAGTCTGGAGTTTGAAAGGGAGAAGGCAAAATCTGATGTAATGGTGTTACAGTTGAATAAAGGTAATTATGAGGGCATGAGAGAGGAACTGACTAAAATAGACTGGAAGCAGAGGCTAACCGGGAAGACAGTAGAGCAAAAATGGCAGGAGTTTGTAGGTATAATTGAGGACACTGTACAGAGGTTCATTCCCAAGAAAAGAAAGATTATCCGGGGAGGGATTAGACAACCTTGGCTGACAAAGGAAGTCAGGAAATGTATTAAAGAAAAAGAGAGATCCTATAAAGTGGCTAAGAACAGTGGGAAATCAGAAGATTGGGAAGGATACAAAAGCAAACAGAGTATAACAAAGAGTGTAATAAGAAATGAGAGGATCAAATATGAAGGTAGGATCGCCAGTAATATTAAAAATAATAGTAAAAGTTTCTTTCAGTACATAAGAAACAAATGACAGGCAAAAGTAGACATTGGGCCACTTCAAACTGATGCAGAAAGCCTAGTGATGGGAGATAAGGAAATAGCAGGAGAACTTAACAAGTACTTTACGTCAGTTTTCACAGTGGAAGACATGAGTAATATCCCAAAAATTAAAGGGTGTCACAGGGCTGAGTTGAGTATGGTTGCCATTACGAAAGAGATAGTGCTAGAAAAGTTAAAAAGTCTTAAAATTGATATATCACCTGGCTCCGATGGGATACACCCTAGAGTTCTGAGAGAGGTGGCTGAGGAAATAGCAGAGGCATTGGTTGAGATCTTTCAAGAGTCACTGGAGTCAGGAAAGGTCCCGGATGATTGGAAGATGGCTGTTGTAACCCCCTTGTTCAAGAAAGGATCAAGGCAAAAGATGGAAAATTATAGGCCAATCAGTTTAACCTCGGTTGTTGGTAAAATTCTAGAATCCATCATTAAGGATGAGGTTTCTAAATTCTTGGAAGAGCAGAGTCTGATTAGAACAAGTCAACATGGATTTAGTAAAGGGAGGTCATGCCTGACAAACCTGTTGGAATTTTTTGAAGAGGTAACAAGTAGGTTAGACCAGGGAAACCCAGTGGATGTGGTCTATCTAGACTTTCAAAAGGCCTTTGATAAGGTGCCACACGGGAGGCTGCTGAGCAAGGTGAGGGCCCATGGTGTTCGAGGTGAGCTGTTGGGATGGATTGAGGATTGACTGTCTAACAGAAGGCAGAGAGTTGCGATAAAAGGTTCTTTTTCAGAATGGCAGCCGGTGACGAGCGGTGTCCCGCAGGGTTCGGTGCTGGGGCCACAGCTGTTCGCATTATATATTAATGATTTGGATGAGGGAACCGAGGGCATTCTAGCGAAGTTTGCCGATGATACGAAGTTAGGTGGACAGGCAGGTAGTACTGAGGAAGTGGAAAGGCTACAGAAGGTTCTAGACAGGTTGGGAGAGTGGTCCAGGAAATGGCTGATGGAATTTAACGTGAGCAAGTGCGAGGTCTTGCACTTTGGCAAAAAGAATAAAAGCATAGACTACTTTCTAAATGGTGAGAAAATTAATAAAGCCAAAGCACAAAGGGATCTGGGAGTGCTAGTCGAGGATTCTCTCAAGGTAAACATGCAGGTTGAGTCCGTGATTAAGAAAGCGAATGCAATGTTGTCTCTTATCTCAAGAGAGTTGGAATATAAAAGCAGAGATGTACTACTAAGACTTTATAAAGCTCTGGTTAGGCCCCATTTGGAGTACTGTATCCAGTTTTGGTCCCCACACCTCAGGAAGGACATACTGGCACTGGAATGTGTCCAGCGGAGATTCACACGGATGATCCCTGGAATGACAGGTCTAACATATGAGGAACGGCTGAGGATACTGGGATTGTATTCGTTGGAGTTTAGAAGATTAAGGGGTGACTTAATAGAGACGTACAAAATAATACATGGCTTGGAAAAGGTGGATGCTAGGAAATTGTTTCCGTTAGACGAGGAGACTAGGACCCGTGGACACAGCCTTAGAATTAGAGGGGGTCATTTCAGAACAGAAATGCGGAGACGTTTCTTCAGCCAGAGAGTGGTGGGCCTGTGGAATTCATTGCCACGGAGTGCAGTGGAAGCCGGGACGCTAAATGTCTTCAAGGCCAAGATTGATAGATTCTTGTTGTCTAGAGGAATTTAGGGCTACGGGGAGAACGCTGGTAAGTGGAGCTGAAATGCGCATCAGCCATGATTGAATGGCGGAGTGGACTCGATGGGCCGAATGGCCTTACTTCCACTCCTATGTCTTATGGTCTTATGGTCTTATAATGTTCTCAGGGACATTTACGAACGAGAGACAGTGAAAAGAGTCTCGTTCCTGCAGATCAGGAATTGAAACCCTAGGGCGGCTTCAGGACAATGAGAAAGATTAATTGGGGTGTGTGAAGAAAGTGTGAGCTGCATTTCAAACAGGTAGCTGGAGTCAGATGCGTCATCCATTGCGCCCCCATGCTGCAGAGTTCTGACGTTAACACGGACATGCGCAGCAATGGGAACATTCACAAGGTGAACAGCCAAAGATAATCACCATCACTGCTTCCTTCCATCGTCCCAACTTTGTGAAGCAGTATCTTTCATTGGGAAATAAAACACCTTTGTTCTTAGGTGCCTGCTTCATTTTGATCACGATTTCAAGCCTCTCACTGTTCTCGTCTCATTTCCAAACACTTGACTCATTGCCTCAAAAGAAGCTCTGCGGGTATCTGCTTGTTCCACCCTGACAGGCAGTGGGTTGCAGATTCCTACCAGTCCCAATGTGAGTGAAATATCTTTCCCCCTCCACTGATTAGAATCTTAAAGAAGAAACCGGGAAACAGTCTCCCTTTCTTTTTGACGACATTTCTCAACTCGAGTCGGCAAGGTTCATACCTGCGTGGGGAAACCGCAATAGATCTCAAGTCCATCGCATTCACCACTCGGCCCACGAATAAAGAACCACACTGACAGCTTCATTTCCCAGGTCTCTCTGCCTGTGGAACTGAGAAAGAGTGAATTATTGCTGCGTTTGTTTGAATCCAATCACTTCACAGGTTTCGAAAGGATTGAATATCTGCACATGGAGAGTCTGGGTGTTTGATCCCGAAAAACGAAATGAACTTTCAGTTAAAAACAAAAACAGAAATTGCAGAACTCTGTTTTCTCCCACCGGTACTGCCAAACCCGCTGAGTTTCTCCAGCAGTTCCTCTTTCTGTCTTGGATTCTCAGCATCCGCAGTCCTTTACGTTAGAAATCAAATCAATTCAGCCTCATGTGCAGGAATGAGAATCCTTTCAATTTCCCAAAAAAATCGTCAGAGATTTCAAGGCGTTTGGAAAAAAAGTAAAAGTGACATTAGGAAGAACATTTTCGCACAGGGAGTCGTTCGGATCCGTAAATCCCTGTCTGACCGTGACAAAGAGGCAGATTCAAAAACACAAAAGGGAATTCGGTGGTCATGTTCAAAGTAACAATGTGGAGATTTACAGGGAGAAGGCAAGGGAATGATACGAATAGAGACTCTCATTTACTTGCTGTGTAGAACCAGCAGAGCTAAGGTGGGCCTCCAAATGCGCTGTGACACGTGTTGTGATTCAGAGTGAACTCACAGTTCGACCAACGGAAGGTGGGAATTTAGAAAAAGTTTATATTTACACAATCTCCTCACGTCAGCGCAACAGCAAAATGGTTTAATTATCCACCAGTGGAGGGAGCCCTGTTCCTGGAGATGGGACAAACAGCTGGCTCAGGGATACCAGTCCACATTGCTCCCTTTGCTGCCAGTTCAGTGGGAGAACATTGGAGGGACAAAGGCGTGAATAACGATCTGTGTAGGAGGGTGACTAACTGTTAATGGAGACTGTTCCTGGCTAACAATAAGTCGTGTGTAACAGCAGACTATGTGATAACAAGGCCTCGTGTGGGTGTGGTAAGGATCAAGGGCATGGGGGAGTTCGGGTCCAAACAATATTGAACTCGATGTTGAAGACTGGAGAGCCATAGGATCTCCAAGTGGAAAATGAGGCGTTGGTCTTCCATCTGGAGCTTATCTTTGCTGGAACACTGCTGCATGCCTGAGACAGAGAAGTTGGCCAGGGAACAGGGTGGCATGTTAAAGTGACAGGCAACCAGAAGCTCAAGGCCTTTTTTTGCAGGCAGAACCAAGATGTTCTGCGAAGTAGTCTCCCAGTTTATGCTTCATGATACGTTGGGGAAACCACACTGTGAGCAACGAATGCAGTAGACTAGTTTGTGGCAAATGTGCAGGTAAAGTGCTGCTTTACCTGGAAGATATGTTCGAGCCCTTGGATATTCAGGAGGGAGCAGGTAAATTGGGCAGGTGTTATGCATTCGGCGGTTGCAGGGGAAAGTGCCTTGGGACAATGGGAGGTGGGTGTGGGATGTTGCGACAGAAGGAAGAGTGGACCCGAGGTGTAAGCCCTGCCCATTTACTTCCTCTCATATATAAATCCGTGAAGTTGAAAGAACTTTCCATAGAATGATTCAGTTCCACGTGACTCATGAACTAATTTGTATTCATGTTGCGGGGTCAACATCATTATTGTATCACAGCAGCTGCAGGCCATCGTCGGCGGCTCGCCCTGTGACGTCACGGTACGGCTGGAAGCCCTCGGGCAGTTTATCAAAGAAACCTCCCTGTGGGTCAGGGCAACCTGCATCGGGAAGCACTGGGATGGTCAACCACCACCAGTGCACATGGGGAACAAATCTCCACATTACACAGCCCTCGAGGCAAATTTCCTTTCCTTCGACTTAAAGTTCAAGAGTCCTCAAATTTCTTCCAGGTGTTCGCTAAATATATCTATGAGCACTTTGTTAAAGCTTGAACGTTGCGAGTGTTGAAATTTTGTGCTTTTGGCGAAATCACAGTTCGAAAAAATCGAATGTGGAAATTTAGACAGAGTTTATATTTGCACGACGGCGATATGTCTGTGGGTGCGTGATGGGAACATCACCCAGAAGGGAAACTACTTCTCCGATTCAGTCAATGTCGTCTTTACCAGCTTTCCCATATAACGGCGCTCTGTTCTGCACCCCGCCTTCTCATCTCTTTCCCAAAAAACTTCGACATAAATATTTCACATTGATATACTGGCCCAATGTGCACAGTTGAGATGATACCCTCGTGGAGATCTGAGTAGTCTTCTGTTGTTCTCTGTACCCTATGTTGAGGAGGGCAATGCTTGTCACTGTTTACTCCGGTGTGAGAGAAAAGTTTAGAAATAAAACTGTTCAACTTTCTGCCAGTAGAGCGGGCCCGGGACAAACAGCAGCAGGGAGACAGAATGAGAAGCAGCTGTTCTGGAAACTCTTTGCCGCTTGCAATTCTCAGAGCAATGTCAAATGTATTTCACACTGAGCAAGACTCAGCTGGTTGAAGACGTGGAGTGGCAGTGGCGGCTTGCGATCTGTGTCGCTCGTTCGTCTAGGGGTATGGTTCTCGCTTTGCTTTTTCCCCTGCGAAACATCCCGGGTTCAAATCCCCAGCGAGCCCGCGTTTCCTGATTTGTGCAAAAGTGCCCGATTAACTTTCTCAACCTCGCTAAACGAGGTTGGAGAACGAATTGGGCAGAAAGCAAGCAAGGAAGTGAAATGATGGAATATTGCGTTGACTTCAGTGGTGCCGTGTTTAAGGAATGTCAGCAATGAAGCAAGATTGGAACATTAGGACAGCTCTCCTCGGAGAACAGAAGCTTGAAATCTGGCCTGATTGAAACTTTCCAAGTCATGCGGGATCCAGGCAGAGAAAGTAATGCAGTTAAAGTGCTCCGACGCCTGAAAGGATCGGCAATGATTCGGCAGTTTTAAAGTCACGAGGAAAAGAACTAAAGGTGACATGAGGAAGAACGCTTTCGTACAGGGAATGGTTGGGGTCAGTAAATCCCTAACTGACATTGACAAAGAGGCAAATTCAACAGACGCAAAAGGAAATTCGGCGGTCATGTTTAAAGTAACAATGTGCAGATTTACGCTGAGAAGGCAAGAGAATAGAGAAACACGTTTACTTACTGTGTTGAACCAGCAGAGTGAAGGTGTGCGCTGTGACACATGTTGTGACTCAGAATGAAATCACAATTTGACCAACAGAATGTGGGAAGTTAGAAACAAGTTAATATTTACACAGCCTCCATTTGTCTGTGAAACAGCATATTACACGACAGTAGTGGAGATTAGATTAGATTACTTACAGTGTGGAAACAGGCCCTTCGGCCCAACAAGTCCACACCGAAGCGTAATCCACCCAGACCCATTCTCCTACATTTACCCCTTACCTAACACTGCAGGCAATTTAGCCTGGCCAATTCACCTAACCTGAACATTTTTTTTGATTATGGGAGGAAACCGGAGCACCCGGAGGAAACCCACGCAGACACGGGGAGAATGTGCAAACTCCACACAGAGTCGCCTGAGGTGGGAATTGAACCTGGCGCTGGCGCTGTGAGACAGCAGTGCTAACCACTGTTCCACCGTGCCGCCCACTTTCGAACGTGCATGCCGCGTGCCAGACGAAAACCTGAAGTGTTCTGTGGAAACCGGGAGCGTGCTGGGCCCATAACCCAGCGGTCGATGGATCGAAACCATCCTCTGCTATTGCTCAATGTCTCCTTCAGCAGTTTTCCTTTGTAATGGTACTCTATTCTGTATCTTGCCTTCGCACCTACTTCCTGAATATCCTGTATCATACCGATACACTCAGGAAACTCACACGGTTCAAGTAACATGGTTTTTGGAGGTCTGAGTGGTCGTCTCCTGTTCTTCGTTGGTTTCCTATGAACTGATTCGCAAAACCACTTCTTTGAGGTGCCAATGAGCTGATAAAGTTGAAACACATGCCTTGCGGTTTCATCCATTCCCTGCAGTAATTCGCCACGCCGGTTCGGACGTGAATGACAAAACGATCAGCATGTCACAAACCGTATCACCACTCAGACACAGCCCCTTACTATTAGGACAGATATCACTGATTGTGAATAACCTCAGAGAGAGAAAAGTGGCAGAGAGTCGCCGTGGACTCGATGGGCTGAACGGCTTCTGTCTGGGCGAGAATGATGTTACGTGTTTATGCCGTCCCACTGCCTGTCTCTGGGACAGAGAGGCTGAGGGAGCGACAATGGTTCATTTAACAGTCCCTTCCGTGTTGGACTGCCTGCAGTCCCTCAGCTCAGGGCCGTGGGGATGACTCTCAGTGAGTGAAGGTTTCACTCGGATTCTCTTCATCTTGGACACTTGGGGCTCAGAGGTTAACTGCTGCGCGGTCGCAGCGATGAAAGCGATGCCCACTTTGCAACAGACTTCCTGTAAGATTACTGCGTGAAGACGAATTCTAGAAAACCAAGCAGGCTGCACAACAATGTGCTCATATGAAGTTACTTGAGGGAAGAGTCCTCGGTGTCCATTTCTCTCTGCCCCGCCAGCACAGCATCTTTCTATCTCTCCGATAACAGACTTTGGAGGAAATTCATCATCAAAGTTACTCACTTCCCACGCATTAGTATAAGTGATACCTCTCACCCCAAGGGATTGAGAGAGAGAGAGAGCAGAAGAGCAAATGACTCTTCCCTCCCTCCAGAAAAGCGGACAAGTAGAAACAAATTGGTTTAATTATCCGCCAGTGGAGAGAGTCCAGTTCCTGGGAATGAGACAAGCATCAGCGCCCCGGGGACAGAATGACAAGCAGATGTTCTGGAAATTCTTTGCTGCTTGCAATTCTTGGAGCAATGTGGAACGTATTTCACACTGAGCAAGTTTCAGCTGGCTCAGAGTCTCTAGTGTACATTGCTCTCTGAGTTTATATTTGCACATCGGCGACATGTCTGCACAACAGCACATGGCACTACAGCAGTGAAGATGTTTTGACGTCATTCTCGAACGTGCAAGTCACACGCCAGATGGAAAGCTGAATACTTCTCTGGAAAAGCTACCGTGCAATGCAGGGGAATGGCACAGCGGGTGCATGCTGGGATGATAAACCAGAAGCGAAACCATTTTCTCCTATTCACTCAATGTCGTCTTTAGCAGCTTTCCCGTATAACGGCGCTCTGTTCTTTTCCTTGCCTTGTGATCTGCTTCCGAAAACTTCGGGTATCTGAGTTAAATATGTCACATCGATACACAAGTCAAATTTACACAGTTGCTCTGGCACCCTTGTGGACCTCTGAGTTGTCTTGTCCTATTCTCTGTCAGTGTGTCCTGATCTCGTGTGAAACCTCTTCTCTCAGATGGCAATGAACCGGTGAAGTTGAAACACATGACTTTCTGTTTTCGTTCATTTCCTGCAGTAAAGAAACCAACGCCCGTGTCACAAAAAACTTTCTGCAGGATCGCTGTGTCAAGACAAATTCTGAACACCAAGCAGGCTGCACAAAAATGTACTCATATCAATTTACCTGAGGGAAGAGTCTCCGGTGTCCATTTCTCTCAGTCTCCATCTTTCTGTCTCTCCGTTAACAGGATCTTTGGAACAAGTTCAAAGTTGCCCATTTCCTATGCATGACTGTAACTGACTTATCTTGCCTCAGGTACTAGTGCGAGAGAGCAGAAGAGCGAATGGGCTCTGCCTTCCACCAGCACAGCTTGCAAGTAGAAACAAAATGGTTCAATTATCCACCAGTGGAGAGAGCCCGGTCCCTGGGGACGGGACAAACAGCAGCGTCCTGGGAGCAGGGAGACAGATTGAGAAGCAGATGTTCTTGAAACTCTTGCCAGCTTGCAATTCTGGGAGCAATGTACAATGTATTTCGTACTGAGCAAGTCTCAGCTGCTTCAGGAGGTGGCTGCACCCATGGCTGGTGGCTCGTTAGTCTGGGATATGATTCTAGCTTTGGGTCTTCCAGCGAATGCAGACGTGTGAGAGTTCCTGGGTTCCAATCCAAGGCGAACTCTCATTTCTTAAATTGACCTGAGCAAAAATGCCCAATCAATTTTCTCAAAAAGCCGCTTTGTTAAATAAGATCGCACTGCCTGAATTAGGGACGGTGCAGAGCTGCCATTGCAGTGAACACGGTGAAGAGAAACACTTGTTCAAAGTGAGAACAAGTATTGCAGATTTTTCGCCCGCGCAATCCGAGTCTGAATGAATCCTCCACTTGTATTACGCTCAATTCTGAGGGTGACACTTCAGGAAGCGGGGAAGTGAAGTGATTGCAGATGGCGCTGAACAGGTTAACGTGAATGGTCCCGTCCTGAGGAATGTCAGCAATGAAGGGAGATTGGAAAGTTTGGGGCAGCTGTCTTTGGAGAACAGAGGGCTGAAAGCTGGTCTGATTGAAGTTTTCCATGTCATGATGGTTTTAGACAGAGGAAATAATGCAGTGAAAATGCTCCCAGGCCTGAAAGGATCGAGAACGATTTGGCAGAGATTGAAAGTCATCAGGAAAATAAGTAAAAGTGACATTAGGAAGACCGTTTTCGCACAGGGAGTGGGGTCAGTAAATCGCTGTCTGACAGTGACAAAGAGGCAGATTCAATGGACACAAAAGGGAATTCGGTGGGCACGTTCAATGTAACAATGTGCAGATTTACAGGGAGAAGGTGATTCTGAGTGAAATCGGAGTTGGACCAACAGGATACTCCATCACAGCAATGAAGGTGTTTTGACGTCATTCTCGAAGGTACATGCCACAATGCAGATTCAAAACCGAGTATTCCTTTGAATCACGGAGTAATTTGTTTACAGTTATTCAGTTGAGGTGAGTGGAGTTGACCATTGGGAGCCACTCCAGTTGATAGGTCGAAGCCGTTTTCTCCTGTGTGATAGTCCCACCAGCACTCCAATTTGCTGTGCTTCCAGTCAGTAGATGCAGATTACTATCCGATACTGATACACAGGCCACGATGACCCAGCTGTGGTGACAAGCTTGTGAAGATCTGAGTGCTCTTCTCCTGTCCTCTGTCTGGCTGCTATGACCCGAAACATCAAACCTCTCTTCTCCGAGATAGAAATAAACTGGTGAAGGTGAAACACATCAGTTGCGGTGTGTCCCGTTTATAAAATTCAGGCTCACCGTTAATGTGGAGAGAAACCGTCAGACTAGAGTTTCCGCTTCTCCTGTTGAGTAAAGATAATTTTAACTGTGTCCAGTGAGAGGAAAGGATTTGCTGTTGGTGGGAAACATTTCTATCTGAACTCGCTATCACTCTCCTAATAGATTGAAACTAAAAGCTGGGAGTCTCTGCATATGTTGTAAAATTATCGGCATTACATTAATTCACACCGCGCTGTCATCAACTGAACGAAGCGGCTGCCCAGAGGTAGGCGGCTGTGTTTAAATCCCGTGATGAACTGGGGGAGCTGAGCATTTACTCAAACAATGGGCACACCACCTCCCTGACACAGTGTTCACAAATCAAACTGACAGCAAAGCTTCACGTGTGATCGAAAATTTCCGCAAAGAAGATTTGGCTCAACAGATATCCGGAGTGAACGTACTCCTTTCTTGATTTGAAATATAAGAAGATGACGTCAGTGAGCCTGACGTGATTCGAACACACAACCTTTGGATTTGGAGTCAGACGTGCTACCGTTGCGCCACAAGCTCATGCATGGCCGCCGCCTCTACTCATGCTTAAGGGAAGTGATCGCACAGCAATGACTTGACGTTATGAGTAACAACGGAGATCAACAGTTCATGTGTGTTCTGTCTCTGCCCCCTCTCCTTCTGTCTCTCGAAGTAATTTCCAACTCTGTCTCAATAAAAAGGTGAAAGAACTGTGGATGCTGTATATCAGAAACAAAAAACAGGAGTTGCCGGTGACCCTTCCACAGAACTGATGGTGATTGGGAAAATGTTGGTTAAAATGCTGGAGATAATGTGGGAGGAAGGCGGATGCAGTTAATGATAGATCAGGACAGAGCTTAAAGCGAGGGAAGAACTGTGGACAGGAAAGGGAGTTGATAACGATCTGCGTGGGAGGATGAATGGAGACTGTTCGTGGCTAAGAATAGGTAGTGTGTAATGACAGACTATGTGATAACAAGGCTTGGTGTGTGTGGAAGGGACGAGGATACTATGGATTTCAGGCCCGAGAATTATTGAATTCGATATTGGGAACAGAGGGATGTAAGGTCTCCAGTGAAATATTCGGTGCTCTTCGTTCTGCTGGTGCTGAGCTTCGCTGGAACACAGCAAACCTGAGACAGAGATGTTGGCCAGGGAACAGGGTGGGGTGTGGAATTGGCAGGCAACTGGAAGCTCAGGGTCTTTTTTGCAGGTAGAACGTAGATGTTCTGTGCAGCAGTCACCCAGTTTATGCTTCGTTTTCCCCAATGTCGATGAGACTACATTACGAGCAGCAACTGCAGTCGACTGGGTTGTGGGAAGTGCAGGTCAAGTGCTGCTTCACCGGGAAGGTAAGTTTGGACACTTGGATAGAGAGGAGGGAGCAGATAAATGGGCTGGTGTCAGACATTCGGCAGTTGCAGGGGAAAGTGCCGTTGGTCTATTGCGGTGGGAATGGGGTTAGGCTTGGAGGGAATGAAGGAAGAGTGGACCAAGGTATAACTCCTGCCCATTTACCTATCTGCCAAATAGAGGAATTTGTTAAGTGTGTACAAGGAAATTTTCTAATTCACAATGTGGATGTACATACTGGCGAGGGTGCAAAACCTAAGGGCCAGTAACCATAATTCTATTAACTTTAGAACAGTGATTGAAAATAATATATCAGATCTAAATGTTGAAGTTCTAAATTGGAGGAAGACTCAGGTATTAGGCAAGATCTTTCAAAAGCTGATTGGGGGCAGATGTTCGCAGGTCAAAGGACTGCTGGCAAATGGGAAGCCTTAAAATATGAGATAACAAGAGTCCAGACGCAGTATATTCCTGATTCGGAGATGCTGGTGTTGGACTGGGGTGTACAAAGTTATAACATCACACCACACCAGGTTATAGTCCAACAGGTTTACTTGGAAGCACACTAGTTTTCGGAGCGACGCTCCTTCATCAGGTGATTGTCTGATGCAGGAAAGGAAAGGCTGGTAGGTTTGGGAATGCTGGATGACGAGAGAAAATGAGATTTTGGTTAAGATAAAGAAGGATGGTATATATCAGGTATCGGCAGAGAGATCGAGTGAATCCTCAGAGTATAAAGGCAGTACGAGTATACTTAAGAGGGAAATCATGAGGGCAAAAAAGGGGACATGAGATAGCTTTGGCAAATAGAGTCATGGATAACCCAAATGGTTTTTATAAATACATTAAGGACAAAAGGATAACAAGGGAGAGAATAGGGCCACTCAAAGATCAGCAAGGCTGCCTTTGTGTGGAGCTGCAGTAGATTGGGGGCGGGGGGGTGGGTTCGAGATACTGAACGGATATTGTGCATCAGTGTTTACTGTAGAGAAGGGCATGGAAGATCTAGAATGTGAGAAAGTAGATGGTGACATGTTGAATAAATGCCCATATTGCAAATGAGAAATTGCTGGATATCTAGATATGCATAAAAGTGGATAATTCCCAAGGACCTGATCAGGAGTACCCTAGAACTCTGTGGGAAACTGGGGAAGTGATTGTTGGGCCTCTTACTGAGATATTTCTATCATCAATAGTCACAGGTGAGGTGCCGGAAGACTAGAGGGTGGCTAATGTGATGCCACTATTTAAGAAAGGTGGTAAGGAAAAGCCAGGGAACTATAGACCAGTGAACCTGACATCCGTGATGGGCAAGTTTTTGGAGAGAATCCTAAGAGACAGGATTTACATGTATTTGGAAAGTCAAGAATTGATTATGGATAGTCAGCATGGCTTTATGCTTGGGAAATCATGTCTCATGAACATGATTGGGTTTTTTGAAGAAGTAACAAAGTGAATTGATGAGGGCAGAGCGATGGACGTGATCTATATGGACTTCAGGAAGGCGATCATCAAGGTTGCTCATGGGAGACTGGTGAGCAAGGTTTAATCAAGGCATGCAGGGACAACTCGCCATTTGGATACAGAACTGGCTAGCAGGCGGAGGGTTGCTTTTCAGACTGAAGGCCTGTGACCAATGGTGTGTCACAAGGATTGATGCTGGATCCGCTACTTTTTGTCATTTATATAAATGATTTGTATGTAAACGGAGGAGGTATAGTAAGCAAGTTTGTAGATGACACCAAAGTTGGAGGTGTAGTGGACAGTAAAGAAGGTTACATCAGATCACAACGGGACCTTGATCAGATGGGCCAATGGGCTGAGGAATGGCAGTTGGAGGTTAATGCAGATAAATATGAGGTGCTGCATTTTGGAAAATCAAATCAGAGCATGACTTTTACGCTTAATGGTAAGTTCATTGGAAGTGTTGCTGAACAAAGAGACCTTGGAGTTCAGGTTGATAGTTCCTTAAAAGTAGAGACTCAGGCAGATTGGATAGTACAGAAGGCGTTTGGTGTGCTTTCCTTTGTTGGTCAGAGCATCGAGGATAGATGTTGGGAGCTCATGTTGCCACTTTACAGAGCATTGGTCAGGCCACGTTTGGAATATTGCATGTAATTTTGGTCTGCTTCCTATCGGAAAGATGTTGTGAAACTAGAAAAGGTGTAGAAATGATTTACAGGGATATTGTCAGGGTTGGAGGTTGGAGGGTAGGAAGGTTTTATGGGGATTTGAGCCAAGTGCTGGCAAATGGGACTAGATTAGGTTAGGATATCTGGGCTGCATGGATGAGTTGGACCGAAGGGTCTGTTTCCGTGCTGTACATCTGTGTCACTCTGTGAGACTCCATGGGATTTTCTGCCCAAGAGAGCAGTTGAGACAGCTTCATGAAGTTTATTGAAGACGCAGTTGGATGGGTTTTTGCATGGTAGGGGAATTAAGGGTAGTCGGGATTGTGCAGGTTGTTGGAGCTGTGATCTTAATGAATGACGGAGCAGGCTTGACCAAATGGTCCACTCCTGCTTCTGTTACTTTGAACCTGTAACACTGCATTTCCCGCGGCAGTAGTTTTCCCACGGCACAAAGGAGGTTTTCTAAAGTATATTTAAACCCCGTACTTTGCTTGAACTCAAACTGCATAGACTTGGAGGAGAGTGGGATTTGCAAAGTGCCCTCCCCTCCACATGTGCCTCAACTGCAGGACAGCTGTCACTGTTCACTTGTAGCAAATGGAGTTAATCCAGGGAGGGAGCAGACACTCCAAAGGTGCTCAAATACTTTTTATCTCTCTTAAAGCTATTTTCCTTGTGTATTCCCTCAGTTTGCACCCGAGAAAAGGATTGCTCCTTTCCTCATGTTCACAACTAAAAGGTAAGATTCTCAAGAAACTGAGCAGCATTTAAAGGATTGGCACATTGCTCAAAAAAAGGTAGGTCTCATGGGGCCTGTGGGTCGTTGGTCTAGGGGTATGATTCTTGCTTCGGGCCTTCTAATGCGTGGGCATGTAAGAGATCCCGGGTTCAAATCCCGGACGAGCCCTTGTTTCTTGCACTTCCTTGTGCAAAAATGGCCAGTCAATACTCTCAAAAAGCCGCTTCATTAAACGAGATACCGTTCGAATGAACGCGGCAAGGGCAGCACTTATTCAAAGAGAATACGTGCTTGACTTCACACAGGGTGGTGGGCGTTTGGAACGCATTGCCAGCAGACGTCGTAGATTCATTTAAGATGCGTCTGGACAAATGCATGAGTGGGTGGGGAGTAGAGGGATACAGATGCTTAGGAATTGACCGACAGGTTTAGACAGGACATTTGGAACGGCTCAAGCTTGAAGGGCCTGTTCCTGGGCTGTAAACTTTCTTTCTTCTATATGGTGTATATCTGATATTGTTGGCTGTTGTAAAAGTTTCTTTGTAATTATTAGTCACCTTCTAATGTAGTAATGGAGTTACGTCCTTTTTTTTGTCATATTTTTTATTTAATAGGTCAGCAGGAAGTCATTCAGCAATTTTACTGCCTTTCTTTTCTCAAGCAGCCTGAACATTTCATTTTCATATCCTTGATTCAGCTCCATTTCCAGCATCTTTGTAGGCAGTTTGTTCCATGTTATTATCACTGAAATGAAGTTTTCGTCTATGCACAGCTAAGCCGATCTGGCTGCATGAGGGTTTTCAGGTTTCTGTGGCCTGGATAATATGTGATCAGCAGACATCTCTCAATCTGCAGGAATTGCCACCAATGTAATGTTCATTAACTGTACTGACAGTGATCACTTGTTTTGTGATTTTTCTTTGCAGGAAGACGTGCAGAAAGAAATCTGAAAACAAATGATACATCAACTTCTGACAGAGCCACTTGATTCATTGGGACTTGAATATCAGCAGCCATTCCAATCAAGAAGGCATGTTTGCTTTTGTTTGTTTGAGAGATTTTGGACAGTCCTGTGGCAGGAAGAATACTGAGACATCGAGTGAGGGAGATTCAGTGCGCTGACTGTGAAAAGTGCTTCAAACCATTTACTCATCTTGGAGGAATCAAAGTTTCACGCCTCAAGGTGGGAAAGGCTATGTACCCGTTCTTTTTGTAATTTTAATCCCAGAGCAACACAAGGAAAGCTCCCTCCAAAGGAGAAACCTTGGAAATGTGGGGTCTTTGGGAAAGGATTCCCTTCCCCATCCCTGCTGGAAACCCACAGACGCATTCACACCGGGAGAGGCCACTCACCTGCTCGGTGTGTGGGAAGGGCTTCAGTCGGATCAGCCATCAGCAGACGCATGAGTGAGTCCACAAGGGAGAGAAGCCATTCACATGCCCCATGTGCAGGCGGGGTTTCACTCAGTCAGCTGCACTGCTGACCCACCAGCGGCTCCACCCTGGAGAGAGGCCATTCACCTGCTGTGAGGGAAGGGATTCACCTGCTCCTCCCACCTGCGGAGGCACCAGTGAGTTCACGCGCCATCACAGGGGGGTTGAAGGAGCGATGGTCGAGTGCCAAGTGCCTATGCACGAAACGTCGATTCTCCTGCTCCTTGGATGCTGCCGGACCACCACACTCTCGACTCTGATCTCCAGCATCTGTATTTTTCACTTTCTCCTCGAGGGCAAGGTTGGACTTGTCTTTTATTCACTCATTCACTCCTTACAGCCTGTCCTTTGTTGTGGCCTAACTGCACATACATCAATGCAAGTTTCAGAAAGATTTCTGCAGCTTTACTTTTGAAAAAAATAACATTCTTCCCGACTGTAACGAAGTTTCTGAATATTTGGTTTTAGTTATTCTCAATTTTAAAAATCAGCTATTTCTCACATGCCGTGTTTCCCAGGTAAAGTCATTACCATCCATTCTCTCTCTTCCCTGAGAAAGACTTCATACAGCGATCAAAGAGGGCTGAGGCACGAGAAAGGACGATTGTGGGGGTGGAGGGGGTGAAGGGGTCGCTGGTGGTGGTGGAGAAGGGAGGAAAATTGACAGGGGAACAGACTGGGGTTCAGAGGGTTGGGGGAGAGAATAGAGGGTGCAGTGTGAGGAGAGAGAATAGGCAGGGGGCAATGGATGGGGAGAAAATGGACAGGGGGGCAGAATGTGAAGAGAGTGACAGCACAAATGCCACCTTCTCCAGGACTCGTGTCAGTGTCCCACGAACTGGAACCCACTCCTCCCACATTTCTCAAAATACGCGTGGCCAAGGCAGTGGAACCATATCATCCCTACAGGCCATTCACACCGACCTTCCCAACAGCATCCCGCTTAGACTCAGTCGTTTATGCTACAGCCCTGCAGTTCCCCATGGCTATTTCCTGACGAAGGGTTTTGCCCGAAACGTCGAGTCTCCTGCTCCTCGGATGCTCCCAAACCTGCTGTGCTATTCCAGCTCCACACTCTCGACCCTAATCTCCAGCATCTGCAGTCCTCACTTTCGCCCAGTAAGGGGTGAATGTTCTATTCCTAGTCTTTTAGATCTTTCAAAATCTTTCCCACACACCCTAAACCTTTACCCTCTAGTTTTGGAATACCTCTAACCTGGGGAAAAGACAGAAACGTTGACCAGCCAGACAAAATGCAAAAGAAATAAAATGTCGAGGCACAGGGGAAAAAAATCGGCAAAATAAAATAGCTTCGGCATTTTTCTTTCGTATTCGCATTTGGACGCTTAATATTTGTCATGATCGGAAGGTGCCCGTGTTGAACTAAAGTGTACGAAGTTAAAAATCACACAACACCAGGTTACAGTCCAATAGGCTTGTTTGGAAGCACTAGCTTTCGGAGCGCTGTTACTTCATCAGGTGGTTGTGGAATATAAGATCATAAATTCTGTGTCTTACGATGTTATACTCTACAATCATCAGATGAAGGAGCAGGGCTCCGAAAGCTCGTGCTTCCAAATAAGTCTGTTGGACTATCACCAGGTGCTTTGTGATTTTTAACTTTAAAATTTGTAACAAATTCCTGCACACTGAGCATGCTCCACGGTGTCAGCAAGTACTGCGCATGATCGCCAGTGTCAGCAAAGCACTGCGCATACTCTTGGGTGTCCGCAGAAACGGCGCGTGAGCTGCTTTCCATGGAGCAGTGGAGAACCGGAAGGAGTCTGGTCCTCCTGCCAATCAGAGCCGGCCATTGTGGAAATGCGGAGGTTGGACCGTGAGCTCTGAAGCTGCTGCTGCTGCTCTTTTCTCTCTGCATAAGGTTAAACTTCACCCCAGACTGTAACTTCCTTCCTCTGTCTAACATTTGTGAGTACAACAGTGTTTTTATCACCACGTTTTCATTCTGGGGTTCAAGAGTGAACCGAGGGAGTGGCCAGACTCTGGAAAAGTTGATCCAGGTCTGTGTGTCAACTTGCAAACACATGGAAAATGCAGTCCCACATTGTGAAGTTATAGCCTTTGCAGTGTAAAAAAATAGCAGAAAGGAGGTGCATTGTTTAAATGGTGATATGTTGAGATGTGGCGAAAGTGAGATGATGGAGATCAGAGTCGAATATTGTGGCGCTGCAAAACCACAGTCGGTCAGGCAGCAACTGAGGAGGAGGAGAGTCGACGTTTCGGGCACGAGCCCTTCATCAGGAGTGATGTGTGGATAGACAAAGGGCCCTCAGTGTCATTCCACACCAGTCACTGCCAGTTGTCAGAAAGTGCAGCAAGCAATGAGCAAAGCAAGTGGTATATCAGCAAGAGGAATTGAGTTCAGAAGTGGGGATGTCTTCCTGCAGTTAGGTCGGTTATTGAATGTATTCAAGGCTGAGTTCATGTGACTTTGAAGAACAAAGAAGTTATGGGAGAATGCAAGAAAATGGTTTTAAAACCAGTACAGAACAGTTACAGAGTCATACAGCACAGAAACAGACCACTCAGTCGAACTAGTCCATTCTGGCGGCGTTCTGAAACTAAACTAGTCCAATGATTGGCCTATATCCCTCTGAACCTTTCCTATTCATGTACTTATCCAAATGTCTTTTAAACATTGTAACTGTACCTGCATCCAGCAACTCCACTGGACATTGATTCCTCACACGAACTACTCTTTATCTTTAAAAAAAAATGTGCCCCTCATGTCTTTTTAAAATATTTCTTTCCTCACCTTCAAAATTTGCTCCCTAATCTTGAAACATCCACACTAGGGTAAGAATACCTGCCGTTCACCTCATCGATACCTCTCATGATTTTATAATCCTCTCTAAGGTCACCTCTCAACCTCTGATGCTCCAGTGCAAAAAGTCCCAGCCTATCCATCTAGATGCAGGAATATTTATATCCAGTTATGAACTGTTCAATGCTGGTGCCAGCTGGAAAGACAAATGACCTATTCCTGCTTCCAATTCTCTCACTGTGTCTAGGACAGCAAGAGGCCATACAACATAGGTGCAGAAATTAAGCCATTTAGTCCATCAGATCTGCTCCACCATTCAATCACGGCTTATACATTTCTCAACCCCATTTTGAAATATGGATTTTGGAAAGGCAGATCAGTGCAGGATCTACACATTTAATGGGGAGTGTTGTTGAATAAACATACCTTGGAGTGCTGGTTCATAGTGGAGTCGCAGGTAGACAGGATAGCAAAGAAGGTGTTGATATATTTGCTTTTATAGGTCAGTGCATTTCAATACAGATGTTGGGAGGTCATGTTGCGGCTGTACAGGACATTGATTAGGCCACTTTTGGAATACTGCATTCGGTTCTGGTTTCCCTGCAACAGGAAAAGTGTTACGAACCTTTGCAAGGATTTGGAAAAGATTTACAAGGGTATTGCCAGAGTTGGGGGGTTTGATCTATATGGAGAGGCTGAATAGGCTGGGCTGTTTTCTCTGGATCATTGGGGGCTGAGGGGTGACTTTATAAAAGTTCATAAGGCGCATGGATAGGATGAATAGCCAAAATCTTTTCCCCAGAGAAGGGGAGTCCAAAACTAGAGGTCATAGGTCTGAGGTGAGAGGGTAAATATTTAAAAGGAACTTTACAGGCACCTTTCTCACGCAGAAGGTGTTGTGTGTATAGAATGAGCTGCCAGAGGAAGTGGTGGAGGCTGGTATAATTAAATCATTTCAAAAGGCATCTGGTAATAGGGAGAATTGAGAGGGGTAGGGGTTATGTGCTGACAAATGAGACGATGTTAATTTGGGATATCTGGTCAGCACGGACAATTTGGACTGAAGGAAAGCAGAAGTGTCATTGTGAAGACTGGACTTTCAGAGCAACTTTCAAACATGTTTTGCCCATACTGGGAGCAGAACCTACAATGAAATCTTTCATTTGTGAGACAGCAACTGAGTGAGTGAGGACATTCAGGATATTGGTGGAAAGTGGGAATTTGTTGCAATGTGGAGTTGAAGTGATTTAAGTAAAGTGTGCTGAGCAGGGAGCCTAGTGAAGGGTTAGGTGAGTTTTTGTTTTAAACTGCTCATTTCTTTCAGCCTCCAACATTGTATTTCCAATGCTGTCCATCAGTGGGATTGGTGAATCAGTAACTGGTATCGTTAGAAGCCTTACGACTTTCAGTACTGCAGGTATAGCATTGTCTCATCAGCTTTGTAAAGGTTACTGGCAGCAGCGGGAGGTGTGGGCTGGGATTCACGAGAAATGATTAAGCAGTGAGATAACACACGTACAAGAGGGCAGGGTGGGACTTGTCTTTCGATTTGCAGAAGGTGGGAGGTTCTGGTGCTGCAGTCAATGGCAAACACAACTGCGGTAAATCATAGAATCAATACAGCGTGGAAGCAGGCCATTCATCCCATCAAGTCCACACTGACCCATCCGATGAGCATGCCACCCAGACCCACCCTATCAAGTCGTTTCTGCCGGTGAGTGAGACTAGGTCCCAAGATTAGGGGGAGTAGGTTTAAGACAGAGGAGAAGGAACTGCTTTTCCCAGAGAGTGGTGAATCTATGGAATTCTCTGCTCAAAGAAGCAGAAGAAGCAGCCATATTCAAGACATAGTTCGATGGGATTTTGTATGGTAGGTGAATTTAGGATAGTCAGGATACTGCAGGTACGAGGAGCTGAGACGATGGATAGATGAGCCATGATCCTTATGAATGGTGGAGTAGCTCAATGGACCAAATGGCCTACTCCTGCTTCTATTACTGCAAATGTATAAACATGCATTTTTTATGGACAATCCGTATCAAGGCAGGTGAGCAATGTAGTGGTGTGGAAATGAACATCAGAGAATGATAGAAAGGGACACGGAAAGTAAATGTCCCAGTCCAAAGATGTGCAGGTCAGGTCAAATGACCATGCTAAATTGTCCATAGTGTTAGGTTCATTAATCAGAAAGAAATGGGTCTGGGTGGGTTACTCTTCAGGGTGTCGGTGTGGACTTGTTGGGCCGAAGGGCCTGTTTCCACGCTGTAGGGAATCGAATCTAATCAATCAAAACTGGATTCTACAGAACACAAGAATTGAAACTGAAGGCTGTATGGCTGAATGTGTGCTGCAATGTTACACAACTGAATGAATTGACTGCACACATCGAAGAGAATAATTATGATCTGAGACTCCTTACAGGGACGTGGCTTCAGGATGACAAGGATTGGATCTGAATATTGAGGGGGTACGTGGCATTCAAGTTGAATAGGAAGCGAGGTAAAGGTAGAGGGTTGGCACTGCTAATCAAAGCACTAATAACATGGTACTCTGGTGTCAGCTCGGATTTCAGGTCCTGATTTCTCTGTCCTCTTCTCCCTGTTCCCACAGAGTAAGATGTCTGTTCTCAGCTCAGCTGGCTTTCTGCTGAAACTTTGAGCCCCTTTTACACCTTCCAGAGCAATAAAACATTCAGTCGATCAAGGCCCAATCCACAATATTCTCAGCCTGACAACCATCCAGACTGAGAGAGTCATCGGAGCAGGGAATAAAACAAGAAAAATGAAACAAAATTAGACATAAATGCACATTTGGTGCTTAAAGTGTGTTCATTAGATAGTAAACCAGAATTAGGGGTCTCCCAGGATTCTTATCATCCCCTGCTTGAGGAATTCTCTCTCCCTAACAATATTTACATCAACAGAAATAAAGCATCTGTTATCAAATAGACATAGAGATATACAGCACGGAAATAGACTTTTTGATCCAACACATCCATGCTGACAAGATGTCCTATATAAATCTAGTGTCCCATTTGCCAGCATTTGGCCCATATCCCTCCAAACCTTTCCTATTCACACATCCATCCAGATGCCTTTTAAATGTTGTAGTTGTACCAGCCTCCACCACTTCCTCCAGCCTATTTACTCTATTCCTGCCCCTCATGATTTTGGAAATGTCCATAAGATCACCCCTCAGCCTCCGACATTCCAGGGAAGCAGCCCCATCCTATTCAGGCTCTCCTGTTTTGCACAAACTCTCCAACCCTGGCGACATCCTTTTCAATCTTTTCTGCACACTTTCAAGTTTCACAACATCGTTCCTATCCTATAGTAGGGAGACAAGAATCGAATGCAATAATCCAAAAGTGGCCGAACCAATGTCCTGTACAGCTACAACATGACCTCCCAACTCCTGTACCCATTCAATGAGACAAATGGCCTCTTTCTGCACTGCAGCGATTTAATGATTTGATTTTGTATCAGAGTCAATTTCAGTCACTATCTCTGGTTTATGGTGTGTCAGGGTGGGATCGCTGGTACCAGAATTGCATGCAATACTCCAAACGTGGCCTAACCAATGTCTTCTACAGTCGCAACATAACCTCCTGACTCCTGCACTCAGTGCACTGACCAATAAAGGCAGGTATATCAAACACCTTCTTCACTATGCTGTCTATGTGCGACTCCCCTTTCAAGGAACTATGAACTTACCATCGAGTCATACAGCATGATCATGGACCTTTGGTCCAACTAGTCCATGCCAACGATAATCCCAAACTAAATCAGTCTCTCCTGCCTGCTGTTGGCCTGTATCCCTCCAAACCTTTCCTATTCATGTACTAAAACAAATGTCTTTTTATTGTACCCGCATCCACCGCTTCCTGAGGAAGTTCATTCCACACATCAACCACCCTCTGTGTAAAATTAGTGTTTGAATGGCAAGGATGAAGTTGAATTGAAATGGTTCATTAAAATCAACAGCTTCTTCCAAACCCCCTACAATAGGTATGGTAGCAACTCCAACTCTGGAGTCTCTCAAATCGATATTTCCATGGAGTGGAGGGAGGAGTAAAGTGTTGGATTCACAGAGGTGGGCGTCTTCTGAGAGTGTAAAGCTAAAATTAAACCACGTGCTTTGCTTGAACTCAAACTGCATTGACGTGGAGAAGAGCGAAAGGAGTTTGCAAAGTGTCCTCCCCTCCCCATGTGCCTCAGCTGCAGGGCAGCGCAGGAGCAGTGCGCTCCCCCCCCCCCCCCACCCCATTGTGGACGTCACAACGTGGAGGTAGCCCTGTCAATTTCAGAGTGAAACTCCCTCCCTCTGGGTAATATCTGGGAGCAAAGCAAGGTATCTCCCTTTCCATTCCTCATCCTGGGAGGAGGGGGAGAGAGAGGCGTGGTGGGGTGTGGTGTGGGGTGGAGACTGTTCACTTGTAGCAACTGGAGTGACTCCATGGAGGGAGCAGGCTCTCCAAAGGTGCTCAGATGCTCTCTGTCCCTCTCAAAGGTATTTTCCTTGTGTATTCCCTCAGTTTGGCACGTAGAGAGTTTGCACCCTGGAAAAGGTTTACTTCTTTCTTCATGTTCAGAATTATAAGGGTAGTTTCTCATGGAACTGAGCAGTATTTAAGGAATTGGCACATTGATTTCAAATGTCGACATCTGTTGCTTCATTTGGTGTATATCTGATATTATTGGCTGTTATAAAAACTTTGTGACTATGATTTTTCACCTTCTAATGCAGTAATAGAGTTACGTTCTATATCTCTTGTCTCTTTTTTATTTACTAGGACAGCAGGAAGTCATTCAGTAACTTCACTGGCTTTCTTTTCCCAAGCAGCCTTGACATTTCATTGTCATATTCTTGATTCAGCTCCATTTCCAGCACCTTTGTCAACAGCTTGTTCCAGGTTATTGCGATCTAAATTAAGTTGTCCTCCATACACACTTAAGGCTATCATGTTGCATGAGGGTTTTCTGCGTCCTACATAATATATGGTCAGCACTCATCTAGCAGTCTACAGGAATTGCCACCGATGTTATGTTCATTTAACAGTACTGACAGTGATCACTCAATTTGTGATTCTTTTTGCAGGAAGACATGCAGAAAGAAATCTGA